>NC_057861.1:59278531-60478531 GCF_019393635.1 Dromiciops gliroides | reverse complement strand
ACCTTGGTCACACAGTTAACAAGTACCACAAGCAAGATCTGAATCCAGGTAGCCCAACTTAAGCCCAATGCCATTATAACCAGGCCATCTCCACCAGCCATAAAGGTCAGTGTCAGAGAAACGACTGGCCCCTGAAAATAAAAGTAAGGCAGTTTACTGCTGCTAAGGAAACCATTATTATAGAATATTTTTATGTGTTACTGTTTCACAGATGTATTTACAACTTTAGGATTCATTTTTGTATTGTGGTATATCCAAATATTTTTCTTGATGAAAACCATGGGGACTAATCTTTTCTTAGGGTATAAAGCATTAAGGAAAAGTTAATAGAAACCCAGTATTTCCACTTCTTGCTTATTGAATAATTATTTCATTTATCTATTATATTGTTTAAGTTGTCACTTGTTTGTTTCTTCCTCCATTAGGTGATAAACTACATGAGCCAAGGACCACTTCTTATTCTGTTTGCTGTACAGTGACTATTTGCATGTATTCAACAGGCATTGCCAATCAATAATTTGTTTATCAAATAATAATTTGTTTCTTTCTTTTACACAATGTAGAACCTCAGTAGTTATTTGGAAATACTTCATTCCAGGCAGTCAGAACTAATCAAAACTCTGGTAATGTTTCCAATAAGCAAAACAATTCTAAATTAAGTCATTCTATTTAGATTCCAAAATTTACTTAAGACCTATTATTCTGGCTTTGGTTCTTAAATCTGGTCAGAAAGGATTAGTTTGACACCTGTTTAAGTATTGTTAATCCTTTGAAATATTTTAATGTTCCCTGCCTAAGAAGAAATTGTATTTTCAATATTAATTTCTGCTCTCAAGCTGGTACCAATCTCTCATGAAAAGAAATAAATCTCCAAAAAGAGCAAAGAAAAATGAAACTAAGGGAGGTGTACTCCTATTGGGGATGGTCAAATAAATTCTGTTATATGAATGTAATGGAGTGTCGTTGTGATGTAAGAAATGATGAAATAGTTTCAGTTTCTATGAAAAGATGCAAAGTGAAAGGAGAAGAAATAGAACAATTTATACCATTAAAACAACATGGGGGGGGGTGCAGCTAGGTGGCGCAGTGGATAAAGCACCAGCCCTGGATTCAGGAGTACCTGAGTTCAAATCCGGCCTCTGACACTTGACACTTACTAGCTGTGTGACCCTGGGCAAGTCACTTAACCCCCATTGCCCCGCAAAAAAAACCAAAACAAAAACAAACAAACAAACAAAAAAAACAACATAGGGGACTGATCCAACCATTCTGGAAACCAATTTGAAATCATGTCCAAAAGGTTTTAAAACTGTGCATACCCTTTGACCCAGCAATTCCACTACTATGTCTATATCCCAAAGAGATCATAGAATAGGGAAAAGGACCCACATGTACAAAAATATTCCTAGCTGTTCTTTTTGTGGTAGCAAAGAATTGGAAATTGAGGGGATGCCCATCAATTGGGGAATGGCTAAAAACAAATTGTGGTATATGAATGTAATAGAATATTATTGTGCTGTAAGAAATGATAAGCAGATGGATTTCAGAAAAACCTGGAAAGACTTGAACTGATGCTGTGTGAAATGAGCAAAACCAAGAGAACACTGTATACAGTATCAACATTTTGTGATAATCAACTGTTATAGATTTAACTCTTCTCAGCAACACAATGATCCAAGACAATGCCAAAAGACTTATGGTGGAAAATGCCCTCCACATTCAGAAAAAGAACTACGGAGTCTGAACACAGACTGAAGCATACCGTTTTCACTTTTGTTGCTTTTTTGTTATTTTTCTTGTTTATTCTTTCTTGCATTTTTTCCCTTTTGTTCTGATTATTGTGGAAATATGTTTAACATGATAGTAACGTATAAACTATATCAAATTGCTTGCTGGCCTTGGGAGGGGGAGAGGAAAGGGAAGATGGGAGAAAACTCAAAAAAATATATATATCTTTACATGTAATTGAGAAAAATTTTAAAAACATCCCCCCCAAAACAAAACAAAACAACACAGGGAAAAAAATACCTTTGAAGGACTTTAGAACTGTGAGCAGTACAATGTTTTGTTTTGTTTTTTAGCTAGGCAATTGGGGTTAAGTGACTTGCCCAGGGTCACACAGCTAGTAAGTGTTAAGTGTCTGAGGCCGGATTTGAACTCAGGTACTCCTGACTCCAGAGCTGGTGCTCTATCCACTGTGCCACCTAGCTGCCCCGAGCAGTACAATGTTAAACCCCCAGACTTAAAATGCAGACATACATTTTTGGAAATGGCCAATGTGGGGATTTGTTTTGCCTTGAACTATGAAAATTTGTTGTGAGGTTTTTCTTTTTTCTTGTTCAATGGGGAGGAAGGGCAGGGGAAAGATAAGTGCTTATAAAAAAGAATATTTTAGGGGGCAGCTAGGTGGTGCAGTGGATAAAGCACTGGCCCTGGATTCAGGAGGACCTGAGTTCAAATTTGACCTCAGACACTCGACACTTACTAAGCTGTGTGACCCTGGGCAAGTCACTTAACCCTCATTGTCCTGCAAAAACAAAACAAAACAAAAAAAATTTCGTAAAAAAATAAATGAGCCAAGATGGCGGAGGAAAGACATTAAACCCACAGGACTCCTGATACAGTCACCCCAAAAATAGCAATAAAAGAACCCTTGGGGCAGAAAAAACACAAAAATACAGGCTGAGAGTTTTCTCCAGCTATAGATAGATCTCAGGGGGCTGTGCTGGGTCACAAATAAAAGCCTAACCCTGCAATCAGGCCGACACACCAGACACCCCAGACACCTGCCAGAGAAATTTGCCCCAGTGATTCTGAATCGGCTGCAGCGGTGTCTTCTGGAACTGAGTGCGTGGTCGGACTGAACGGCTGGCCCCGGGGAGTAAGTGCAGAGGTACCAGTGGACTGGGGGGAAGGATTCAACTATATTCCTTGAAGTTTTCCTTTTGAGGTCTCTTTCAGGAGATGATTGGTGGATTCTTTCAATGATGATTTTATCCCGATTCTACAATTTCAGGGCAATTCTCCTTTATAATTTCCTGAAATATGGTGTCTAGAGTCTTTTCTTGATCATGGCTTTCAGGTAGTCCAATAATTCTCAGATTATCTCTCCTGCTTCTATTTTTTCAATCCTTTGATTCTGCTTGACAGATTCTTGGTGTCTCATGGAGTTATCAGCTTACATCTGCCCAGTTGAAGTTTTTAAGGCCTTATTTGCCTCAGAAAGCTTTTGCACCTCTTTTTCCATTTAGCCAATTTTTTCTCCCATTTGGCCATCCCAGCGGGGAACTAGGAAGAAATCCTGAGTGGCAAAGGAACTGGGACTTCAGCCAAAAATCATGTACCCAGCAAAACTCAGTATAATTTTTCAGAGGCAAAAATGGGATTTCAATGAGAAAGAGGTCTTTCAAGCATTTGGGTTTTGTGTTTGTTTTTTTTTTTTTAGTGAGGCAGTTGGGGTTAAGTGACTTGCCCAGGGTCACACAGCTAGTAAGTGTTCACCTAGCTGCCCCCTCAAGCATTTGTGATGAAAAGACCTAAACTGAATAGAAAATTTGACTTTCAAATACAAGATCCTGGAGAAGCATAAAAAGGTAAACAGGAAAAAGAATTCATGAGGGATATTAAAAGATCAAACTTTACATTTCTACATGGGAAGATAATACTTCGAAATCATAAGAACTATCTCAGTAAGAAATTCATAGAAGACAGGGCTGAACTGAATATGAAGGGATGATATCTGTAAAGCATTTATGTTTTGTTCTTTGTAGGGCAGACAGGGTGGGTGTCTTATATCTCGGGCTGGATTTGGGCTTGGGGCCTCCCGGGTCCAGGGCTGGTGCTTTGTCCACTGTGCCACCTAACTAATCCATGACATCATTAAAATAAGATTGAGGTGTAGGAGGAATAAACTGGGGGAGGGAGAAGGGGAGAGATGGTCTGGGGAGAGGTAGTTCACATGAAGGAAACAAGAAGAAAGCTTATGGAGGAGAGTAGAAGAGGGGGAAGGAGTTGGGGAGTTAGTGAACCTTAATATCATCAGAATTGGCTCAAAGAAGGACTAACATACATACTCAAGTAGGTATAGTAATATACTTTTGCCCCGGGGGGGGGGGGGAGGGGGAAAAGGGAGGGGGAAAGAAGGGAAGGAGGAAAGGGCAGATTGGGGGAGAGAGCAGTAAAAAGCAAAACACTTTCAAGGAAGATGAAGATGTTCTGCATTACTGCACCAGTATGACATATTGAATTGCTTGATCTCATAGGGAGCATTGAGGAGGGAGGGAGGAAGAAAAATTTAGAACACAGAATTAGCTCAAGGACCCTGATCTCATTGGAGTGGGCTCATGGAGGGAAATAGCTTTCATATCCAGTTGGGAGGAGCAATCTATTTAACCCTGCAGGAAATAGGAGGGGAAGAGGATAAGGAAGGAAGGGTGAAAAAAGGGAGTGCAGAGCAAGAGAGAGGATAGTCAGAAGTTAAACACCTCTGAGGAGGAATAGGTAAAAAAAAGATACAGTAAATGTTATGGGAAGGGAGTGGGATGAAGGGGAAATAGTTATGATGATTATAATGGAAAAATGTATGGTACCCACACTTTGCTGGGATTTTATGAAGAAAATTCTCTGTCAAGCTTAAGGTACTATATACAGGTTATGATGAACAAGATACTATCAGAAAAACCTGGAAAGACCTACATGAACTGAAGCAGAGTGAAATGTACTGTATACAAAATAACAGCAATAGTAGGGGATGATCTTCTGAGAAGCATGTGGTTATTTTCAGCAAGGCAATGATCCAATATAACCCTGAAAGACTTATGAAGATTGCAGCCCATCTGCAGAGAAAGAACTGATAGTATCTGAAAACAGATGGAAACACATTAAAAAAATTTTTTTTTCGGGGCAGCTAGGTGGAGCAGTGGATAGAGCACTGGCCCTGGATTCAGGAGGACCTGAGTTCAAATCCGAGCTCAAATACTTAACACTTAACTAGCTGTGTGACCCTGGGCAAGTCACTTAGCCCCAACTGCCCCACCAAAAAAAAAAAAAAATTTCATTTCCTCTTTGACAATTCCTTAACCTGAAGTTTTGGGTTTTTTGACTGTTTTCTCTCACAACTAGCTAATATGGGGATTTTTCCATCACTACTCATGTATAACTTATTTTGAATTGCTTGAGTTCTTGTGGGTGGGGGGTGGGAATGAAGGGGGGAAGTTGGAACACAAAGTTTTTAAAAAATTGATGTTAGGGGCAGAGCCAAGATGGCGGAGGAAAGACATTAAGCTCACTGGGCTCCTGATACAATAACCCCCAAAATAGCAATAAAAGAACTCTTGGGGCAGAAAAACACACAAAAATACGGGCTGAGAGTTTATCCAGATATAGAGTTCAGGGGGCCATGCTGGACCACAAATAAAGCCTAACCCCACAATCGGGCCGACACACCAGACACCCGCCAGAGGAATTTGCCCCAGTGCTTCTGAGTCGGCTGCAGCACTGGCGTCTTCTGGAGCTGAGCGCACAGTCGGACTGAACGGCTGGCCTGGCGGGGAGGGGGGGTGGGGTAAGTGCGGGTGTACCAGTGGATTGAGGGTAAGGATTCGACTGTCCCACCCCAGCGGGTAACCAGGAAGAAATCCTGAGCGGCGGGAGACCCAAGTTGGGGAGGGGAACAGGGGAGCAGTCTCATAGGAAGCTGAGAACCACACCACAGAAAGCTTTGCCGGTTGGTTTCTTAGTAAATAGGCCTGAGGTTATCTCCCAACCTGAGAACAGGCCAGGTGAGATTAAAGCCTGCCCCCCCTCAACCCAAAATACCTGGGACCCTCTGAAGCTGAGAACAGGAGTGGAGCTGAGAAGCACCCCCCCCCCCTCCCACCCCGCAGTGGAGAGTTTAAAATCAAACCAAAGTGAGGCCAGGCAGGCTGAGAAGAAGCCAAATCATCCCCCAGGCCAGGCTGTAGCTTGAACTGTGTGTCCTGGAAGCAGCATCACATTTAAAGGAGTTAAAAGCCAAGAAATAGTAAGTCAGGATGAGCAGGCAGAGAAAGCAGAAGACCATTGAAAACTTCTTTGGGGGTAAAGTAGACCACAATACAACCTCAGAAGAAGAAGATAATAACAGGGTCAAAGCTCCAACGTCCAAAGCTTCCAAGAAAAATATGAACTGGTCTCAGGCCATGGAAGCTGGCCTGGGGGGGTAAGTGCAGGGGTACCAGTGGACTGGGGGGAAGGATTTGACTGTCCCACCCCAGTGGGGAATCAGGAAGAAATCCCGAGTGGCGGGAGACCCAGGTGGGGGAGGGGAGCAGGGGAGCAGTCTCATCGGGAGCTGAGAACCACACCACAGAAAGCTTTGCCGGTTGGTTGCTTAGTAAAGTAGGCCTGAGGTTATATCCAGACCCGAAAACAGGCCAGGTGAGATTAAAGCCTGCCCCCCCCTCAACCCAAAACACCTGGGAACCTCTGAAGCTGAGAACAGGAGTGGAGCCAAGAAGCAGTCCCCCCCTCCCCCCTACCCCGCAGTGGAGAGGTTAAAATCAAATAAAAGCAAGGCCAGGCAGGCTGAGAAGAAGCCCATCCATCCCCTGGGCCACGTTGTAGCTTGAACAGTGTGTCCTGGAAGCAGTGCCACACTTGAAGGAGTTAAAAGCCAAGAAATAGTAAGCCAGGATGAGCAGGCAGAGAAAGCAGAAGACCATTGAAAACTTCTTTGGGGGGTAAGGTAGACCACAATACATCCTCAGAAGAAGAAGATAATAACAGGGTCAAAGCTCCAACATCCAAAGCTTCCAAGAAAAATATGAACTGGTCTCAGGCCATGGAAGCTCTCAAAAGGGACTTTGAAGAGAAAGTAGGAGAAATAGAAAGAAGATGTAGAGAAAAGGAGGAAAGAATGGAAAGGGAAATGAGAGCAATGCAGGAGAGTCATGAGAAAAAAGTCAACAGTTTGAAAAGTCAAATGGAAAAGGAGATTAAAAAACTGATGAAAAGAACTGCCTAAGAATTAGGATTGAACAAATAGAAGCTAGTGACTTTATGAGAAACCAAGACACAGTAAAAGCAAATCCAATTAAATGAAAAAATAGAGGGCAGTGTGAAATATCTCCTTGGAAAAACAGCTGACCTAGAAAATAAATCTAGGAGAGAGAATTTGAAAATCATTGGACTACCTGAAAACCATGACCAAAACAAAAGCTTAGACACCATCCTCCAAGAGATTGTGAGGGAAAATTGCCCTGATAAGCAGAAGCTAAAATAGAAATTGAAAGAATCCACCGATCACCTTGTGAAAGAGATCCCAAAAGGAAAACCTCCAGGAATATTATAGCCAAATTTCAGAACTCCCAGGTCAAGGAGAAAATACTGCAAGCAGCTAGAAAAAAGAAATTCAAATACTGTGGAGCTCCAATAAGGATAAAGCAAGATCTAGCAGCTTCTACGTTAAAGGACCAAAGGGCATGGAATTATGATATTCCAGAGGGCAAAGGAACTGGGACTTCAGCCAAAAATCACATGCCCAGCAAAACTGAGTATAATTTTTCAGAGGCAAAAATGGGATTTCAATGAGAAAGTGGTCTTTCAAGCATTTGTGATGAAAAGACCTGAACTGAATAGAAAATTTGACTTCCAAATACAAGATCCTGGAGAAGCATAAAAATGTAAACAGGAAAAAGACTTCATGAGGGATATTAAAAGATCAAACTATTTACATTCCTACATGGGAAGATAATACTTTGAAATCATAAGAACTATCTCAATAAGAAATTCAGGGGCAGCTGGGTGGTGTAATGGATGGAGCGCCAGCCCTGGACTCAGGAGAACCTGAGTTCGTGTGACCTCAGACACTTGACAATTAATAGCTGTGTGACCCTGGGCAAGTTGCTTGGCCCTGGTTGCCTCACTAAAAAACAAAACAAAACAAAACAAAAATTCTTCACAAGAAATTCACAGAAGACAGAGCTGAACTGAATATGAAGGGATATCTGTAAAGCATTTATGTTTTGTTCTTTGTAGGGCAGACAGGGTGGGGCTGGTGCTTTGTCCACTGTGCCATGATGACATCATTAAAATAAGGTTGAGGTGTAGGAGGAATAAACTGGGGGAGGGAGAAGGGGAGAGATGGTCTGGGGAGAGGTAGTTCACATGAAGGAAACAAGAAGAAAGCTTATGGAAGAGAGTAGAACAGAGAGGAGTTGGGGAATGAGTGAACCTTAATATCATCAGAATTGGCTCAAAGAAGGACTAACATACATACTCAAGTAGGTATAGTAATATACTTTTGCCCTGGGAGGGGAGAGGGAGAAAAGGGGGGCGGGGGGAGAAGGGAAGGAGGAAAGGGCAGATTGAGGGAGAGAGCAGTAAAAAGCAAAACACTTTCAAGGAAGATGAAGATGTTCTGCATTACTGCACCAGTATGACATACTGAATTGCCTGATCTCATAGGGAGGGTTGAGGAGGGAGGGAGGAAGAACAATTTAGAACACAGAATTAGCTCAGGGACCCTGATCTCATTGGAGTGGGCTCATGGAGGGAATAGCTTTCATATCCAGTTGGGAGGAGCAATCTATTTAACCCTGCAGGAGAATAGGAGGGGAAGAGGACAAGGAAGGGTGAAAAAAGGGAGTGCAGAGGAAGGGAGAGGAGAGTCAGAAGTAAGGCACCTCTGAGGAGGAATAGGTAAAAAGAAGACAGAGTAAATGTTATGGGAAGGGAGTGGGATGGAGGGAAATAGTCATGATGATTGATTATAATGGCAAAATGTATGGTACCTACTTTGCTGGGTTTGTGAAGAAGATTCTCTGTCAAGCCTAAGGTACTATATAGAGGTTGTGATGAATAGGATGCTATTGGGAAAACCTGGAGAGACCTACATGAGCTGAAGCAGAGTGAAATGTATTGTATACAAAATAACAGCAATAATGGGGGATGATCTGCTGGGAAGCATGTGGTTTTTTTCAGCAAGGCAATGATCCAGTGTAACCCTGAGGGACTTATGAAGATTGCAGCCCATCTGCAGAGAAAGAACTGATAGTATCTGAAAACAGATGGAAACACATTAAAAAAATTTTTTTTCATTTCCTCTTTGAAAATTCCTTAATCTGAAGTTTTGGTTTTTTTGACTGTTTTCTCTCACAACTAGCTAATATGGGAATTTTTCCATCACTACTCATGTATAACTTATTTTGAATTGCTTGAGTTCTTGTGGGTGGGAATGGAAGGGGGAAGAGAAGTTGGAACACAAAGTTTTTTAAAAATTGATGTTAAAATTTTGTTTTTACATATATTTTGGAAAATAAAATTCTATTAAAAAAACCCCCAAAACTTAGGTGTTCTTCCCTATGGAGTCATCCCAGAATTCCACTGTCAACAGTCACCCACTTCAAATTGTAAACCACATAATTATCTGTATACACTATATTCCCTCTTCCTCAGCCCCAGAGCAAGGACCATTTTTTTTTCTTTTTCACCAGAACCTAGCACAGCAGGGTGTAGATAGCAGGCACTTAATAAATGTTTGGTGAACTGAAAAAACAAAAAAGAAATGAACAATCCAGGGGCTATATTTAGTGATGAAACTATCAAGTTTTATTTGCAAATGATGCTCTTCAATTGAAGGTCAAAAGGAGAACTATAGTTTTATTATTTCTTAAGAAATGTGCAACTTTGTGCAATCTTCAACCTAAAACAAAAGGATGTAGAAAGCATAGCATTACTAAGCAAATCTACAGAATACACCAGTGAAACAGCCCCTGATGGGTTCCTTCGCTGAAATCCCATAATGTCTTCCAGCAACGTACTTGAGTGTTGCATCCAAAGAAAACACATCCATGGATTCTATAGTCAGGCCCAATAAATCACCTTCACAGAAAAAAACAACCACCCAACAACCTTATTCTACCACAATCTCATCTTCTGATTCTGCTTCTTTTTCAAGAGCATTGACAGATCCCATGCCATCCCCATCTGGGTCTAGCTCTCTGCTCTGGCTGTCGTCACTGCTGGTTCCGATACATGTATTCCCATTCTCACATGTTGGTTTGCTTACTATTTCTTCTTCCAATGGCTGGATGGAAATATCACCATTTCTAGCATCATCAGTATCAACAATGCTTTGTCCTTCGGTCCTTACTTCACTGTTCTCTTGTGGTGGTATGGCTTCTTCTCCATCAACTGCCCTGACGGCTGCAGCAATGACCTCTGCTAACACTGCTGTAACGACCTCTTCAGCAGTTTCCTCTTTGTCTTCATCTCCTTCAACATCTGGATCCACTATTTCATCTGTGAAGGGATCTTCACCCTTGGTGAATGAATAAAAACATCAGTGACGTGTCATAGAAAGTAGAACAAAGAACAGCCAGAAATCTAAGACCATCAAAATAATTGTGATATGGCCTACGTTTTTGGAATTAGTTAGAAAAACTTAAGAGATTTTACTTTCTAAAACATATGAGGCAGCTAGGTGGCGCAATGGATAAATTGTTGGCCCTGGATTCAGGAAGACCTGAGTTCAAATCCAGCCTCAGACACTTGACACTAGCTGTGTGACCCTGGGCAAGTCACTTAACGCTCACTGTCCCTCCCCCACCCAAAAAAGATTATAAAACATATGAAACAGAATAACATAGATAAGCAAGATCATACTGCTAAAGCAGTTGAGTTAAATTAGGGAAAAAACATTCTTCCACAATACAAGTTTTGTAAACAAAAATCAATTCCTTGCCCCACCCTCAAAATCATAACCATCTCTTTATGAGGTGTAACTATACAAAACAATGTAAAATATATGTGATCTTAGTAAAAATTACAAGAACCTATACCTAATAGTTTCATGGATGAATTTATATCATCTGCTCATGTTTCCTTTCACATTTAGGATTAAAACATGAAATTAATCTTCAACTTTCTACTTAAAGAATTATTTCTAAATATATTTAGATTACTTGAAGGCTCAATTCTGAACCTTGAGACAATATTTTTGCACATCCTAAGGCGTCTACACACATATGCTTCTGTTTACTTGGAGGACTGTAAGAGTTATTGACAAGAAATGAGTCCGTACTTTAATAACTGAAAAAGGACAAAGACCATCAGGTGACATGTTCTTAAAAGCCTTCATTTCTTATACTGTAAAAACTAGGCTAATCCAGGATTTCCTTAAAAGGCTCTAATCTAAATTTTCCAGTGTATATTATCTAGCAAGATTGGCATTCCAAAGACAAAATGTGCTCTTTGTTCTCCTTTCTACAAGCAACTTCTCTGAAAGTCTGCATCTTCTGAATTCTAAAAATAATGGGAATTTAACGAACTGAAGAACTGTATGGATACTTTGGAGCTAAGAGATAAATAAGCCATCTAGTTTGAGAATTTTTAAAAGGATTACCTTTAAAAATCACTAGGGATGGAATATAGAGCCTAACACATTTTCATGGATATACTTTCTAGACCCATGAAAGCATTATGTTAGTCTTTATAGTACTAGAAATTCTCAGTTCTTAAGTAAACAGGCTGTCACCTAAAAGCACTGCATAACTATAAATTATTTTTTATTATTATCTTAATCTATAGACATACACAAAAACAATTAAGTCCTTTCAGAGAATTCCCTAAAGCTGGGTGAAGTCAAATGTTACTATACTTGTGCACATCTAAAACCCAGACACACACATCTTTTCTAGAAAATCCACTAATTGCCAAATATTGCATCGTAGGTACATCTACACAATGGACAATCCTGTTTTTCAAAAGGTTCTGCTTACCCACTGACATGTCTTCCCCTGCCCCCAACCACAAACCTTGAGGTATTTTTCAAGCATTTTCACTATATGTCTGTTGTTCAAGACACTCTTAGCCACATGTAAGCTTGTCTTCTTGAATTGTTCAGCAGCAAGCTACAGAGGAAGGCAAAATAGGTTACTTTTTGAAAATTTGCACTGAGGGAAAGGAACCAGATTACAGGCCCACTATAAAAGATTTAGGTTCCAGAGGTGCTGATCTGGATTGATAGAGGCAGTCTTCTCACTGGGAAATCAATATACTAATGACATTACAAGTCTTGTCTACAGGCAGCTAGATGGCACAGTGGCTATACCATTGGGTCAGGAGTCAGGAAGACCTGAGTTAAAATCAAGCCTTACACACTTAAATGTGACAATGAGAGCAAGTCACTCTACCTCTGCCTGCCTCAGTTTCCTCATCTGTAAAATGGGGATAATAATAGCAATTGCCTCCCAGGGTTGTTGTGAACAAAAGCGCTTGGCACAATTCCTGGCACAGAGTAAACACTAAATAAGTGTTAGCTATTATGTTAAAACAAACAAACAGAAAATAATCATTCTTCTACAGAGGGAGGCAGTAAAACATTTTACTTTGATTCAGAAGGGCATGGTGATAAAAGTACTGGCCTTGTAGTCAGAAGATCTGGGTACAAATCTAACATCATTAGGCAAGTTGCTTAACCAACAATGGTTAGGGTTTTTTTTGTTTTAAATGGAGGTGAGGAAAGAGGAATGAGAGGGAAGCTTTTTAGATGTTAAAAGAACCAGAGAACTGAATATTTATTGATTCAGGCAGTCATCAAGACATGGAGGTTGGTGTATGAGAATTTGTACCATCCAAGGTCAGTTCTGCAAGATACCATGCTGAGTGCTGTAAGGACAAGGACAAACCCCAAATATTCCCTGCCTTCAAAGAGCATATAATATGATATCTTAGCTACTTATAGTCAGGTTAAATATAACACACTTCCAGAAGATTGTAAGGAATCTCTTGACTTTACAGGAGGAAAATTCTCCATCTCATAGAAATTGCAACCAAGCCTCTGTAAAATGTCTAACCTCAAATGACAGGGTTAATTTTAACCTTAGAAAATAAAAGCTCCCTTCCAATACAATCCCTCAAAATGACCACAAGATGTTTTGATAATGAGAGAATACCACAAGGATCATGACTGTCATCAATTTTCCACCTTCTAAACTGTAATAGTTGATTTCAGAATAGGGCAGGGAGCACTTACACGGCGGTTGTGATTGTGGTCAGCAGAATAAAGGTGCCGCTGAAGAAGATGGTACTGGGCAGGAATTAACATGTCACAAGCCATACAATGCGCAGCTTCAATCCTTTTAAAAAAGTGTTCCTGGCCAATTCCTGTAGATCCAAATGCGGGTAAATGTTTAATATTTGCCTATGTGATTGGAGTCGTTCTATGGCCACATAAAATTTGTAACCTCTTCGCCTCCCACCCATTTTTCTCTTTAAGCACTTTGATGTCACATAACTAAAGAACGTTAGTTAATATTGTTTCATGTGTGAAATAAAATGTGCTCCCTTAGTTTCTCCTTTTGGCCAAAAGGAATAATTATAAATTCTGAAAAAATCTTTGGAAAATAACAAATTCTCTCCTTAGTTGTCTCTATGTTTATTTGTCTTCTGCTAAATATACTAACTTTAAATAATCAGAGCTTTGGGGCTCACTTTTCAGCCTTCTATTTTCACTCCATCTATGTTGAGGTGGACAGAAAATTTCTGAGCATGCTAGGTGCTATGATGCATATATGGATCTTCTAGCTCCTCTTTCACTAAAGCCTCTCAACGCACCTTTGAAAGGGTCTGGTTTCTGCTTTACACTTTCCTTCTCAGTCAGCTCCTGACGACGCTTCTCTATTTTCTTATTCCTGTTCACAATGTATTCCTAGAAAGGTTGAAGGACAACATAAAGGGGAAAAGGGCAATTTATATGTAAAAGCAGCTTCAGTAAAGGGCTTTTCACCTTTTCTATGTCTAGCAGCCTGGTGATGCCTATCAACCCTTTCTCATAATCACATTTGTAAATTAATAAAATAATTTTTTAAAAGAAAACCAATTATATTGAAATACAGTTATCAGAATATTAAAAACAAAAAAGCAGCAGGTTGAAACCCTGGCTTAAATATTTGCATTAAATGTACATTGATGGTTCCCTAAAAAACCGTCTCCACGGCAGTATCAAAGACAGGCAGGTTTTGTTCCTTGAGATCATTTAGGGTACTTGGAAAAGAGCTGAGATTCAGGAAACCAATTAATCTCTTCTCTTTGCCTCACTCTGGTAGTCACAAAATGGAGACAAATATTAGAGTAACTTTATGTATCAACATTGTCAGAAGACCGCCTACCCTATGTTACACCGTACCTGTAAGAACGCCACTGTCTTGTCAGGTAGCTTAGTACCAATGAAGCGCAGTGTGTCTTTATGGAACTTGCTCTGTAGGTGCTTATGGATTTCTTCATCTTTAAAACTACGAAACTTGCATATGGAACAGGCAAATTGAATCCTAAAAGGGAACAAAGAAATATTAAGCATAGTAGTGAACCAACAACTGAGTTTTCTTCCTATACTGGGCACTACTCTGAGACGATCTGAAGAACCTATGAAGATCCTGCAGTAGTTTTCAGGGGGATAAACTAACACATAATGCAAGCACACTTTTACATAGCAAATGAAGATGTTTGACACTATAAACAGTGTTTTATTTATTTTCCTACCCCTGTACCCCAATAGCATTTAACTTAGACATATCCCTTGAATCTAATAATTTCCTCAATTTGGATGTATAAACGACACAATAACCTGAGTAAGGTGGAAGAGGAAACTGACTCCTAATCCCTATCTTTGTTGATGGACTGACACTTCCACTTGTAACAAATGGGATAAAAAACATTGAGTATATATATTATGAACATTATTAAAGCTTTTTGACAATTCATCTCTTGGCATAAGCAAGTTGCTCATTCCAACTCTGGTGCTATCGAAAACTAGTGGAGAAAATAATCACAATTTTAATAGACCCATCACAAGTTCAAGTAATTTTTCAACTGAGATGGACAAGGATTCTTTTATTCTTCCCTATCACACTTATTCCAACTGTTCCAAACTTCTAATTCAGTCCCCATACACCACCTGATTTTCTCTACTCTTCACAAAACAAAGAGATTATTACTTATTGAGAAAATTAAGACCTTAGTTTCCCTACTTAATAGGTAAAAAACACTCTTCAGGGGGCAGTTAGGTGGTGCAGTCAATAAATAAAGCACAGGCCCTGGATTCAAGAGGACCTGAATTCAAATCCAGCCAGCCTCAGACACTTGACACTTACTAGCTGTGTAACCCTGGGCAAACCACTTAAACCTCATTGCTCCACAAAAACACACACAAACACTCTTCATCAGCAACTTAACCCCCATTGTCTTTTTTTTTTAGTGAGGCAATTGAGGTTAAGTGACTTGCCCAGGGTCACACAGCTGGTAAGTGTTAAGTGTCTGAGGCCAGATTTGAACTCGGGTCCTCCTGACTCCAGGGCCGGTGCTCTATCTACTGCGCCACCTAGCTGCCCCCAGACATATTTTTCTTGTGCTGCTTTCATCTTCTGGCACTAAAGAAAACATGGATTTCCCCTCCACTCACCAGAACACAATGTGTCCCTGGCCATCCTTTTCCACAGTGGTTACATGTTATTTTAAGTATTGTTAAGGCTAAAATTCTAGCTAGTCTGTCTAAAATATCTAATGAGTGGTCACCAATAAATTATAAGCTTTAGCAAGAGTTAGGCTTTTAAGCATTTATTAAGGAGAATAAGAATTTGGTAAAGAGAGAGAAAGGCCTACATTCATCTATCTATTAAAGGGAGAGAGCATTCCTAGCTCCACTCTCTGCCAGAGTCCAAAGGAAAAAAAGTGAGTCAGAGCGCTAGCCTCCCCCTTCTTCCTCCCACCAGCAAACGTCACTTCCTGACACCAAAGACAAGACGCGTGGTCTTGCCCTCAGAGATGTTCACCTCATGGCGGAGCTTTTCTACAGTAAGTCTCCAGCAGGTGGCATCATTCCAATCGTTACAGTATATATTTTGTATGTGTCAATCAAGCACTATTAAGTACCTGGTATGTGTTGAGCATTATACTAGGTACTTGAGATATAAAAGACTAAAAGGAAATAGCCGCCAATAACCTTAAAAAAACTTTTGTTATATTGGAGAAAGTACCATATACATACAAGAGTGTTCAGAAAATAAATACAAATGAAGACTTTCAGATCACAGGACCAACAAGATGGAAGACTAGACATTTTCTCCAATCCTCACTATCTCTAAATTCTCTCAAAAATAGGAATTGTGTGCATGAGATAAAGCAAATTCAGGTCTCCCAAGACTCGGACACCAAGAAATCAAATGAAATAACAGTTCAATGAACTAATAGCGAAAAACCCTATTTGTTAGCCTCTACTGCGCTCAGTTAATACCCCCTTCCCACAACCCACCATGCTTCTGGCAGCAGGGCTGCACATGTCAACCTGAGGGTTTGCAAGAAAGGGCAGATGCCTGTTCAGGCCTGGAGAGAAACATGGCAGTGTTCTTGTGCAACAACATGGTTTAATTATAACTGAAAACACTAGGGTAGGACACATGTGTGATTAGTTGTGTGGTGCTCCCCTAAACCTGAGGGAAATGAGCCCAACACCTAGCTGGGCCCAGTTCTGTTACCCCAGTAATCATACTGGGCAGAGGCCTGGGGAGGCTGAGACAGCTTTAAGGTCCAGTCCCCAGAGAAACTTCTGAACAAAGAAAATGAAGTGCCAATTGAAAGAATCCACACATTGTCTCCAAGGGGGAAAAAAATCCCTATGCTGCAAACCCCAAGACATGTAATAGTTAAATTTAGCAATTCTGTTAACAACAAATTCAACAAGTGACCTTCAAATACAAAAGAAATGAAATTCAAATAACGTAAGACTACTGTGCATCCACCAGAAACGAGGGAATGAAGCATATTCCAAAGCTCAAAGGAGCTCAAGATGCAAACCAAGATCATCTATACTGCAAGTGTGAATCCAACCATTAATTTAAAAAAGAGGAATGTAAAGAGGCATTCAAAACATTCCTAGACAGAAAACCAAATCTGAAGAAATAATTTTCTTCTCAAACACAGATATACATGGGTAAACAAATATAGCAACCAACAACAACATAAGATTAGACTTTTTTTCAAAATGCACACAAGAATGAAAGCTGAAATCCAATAGAAGTGATGGTGGCAAAAGAGGCCTGAGACATTATGAACTAAATCTCACAAGATCCCACCTGCAAATGAATCAATGATTTTTTTGGTTTGTGTGACTAAACTACAGAATGGGAGGGCACAAAAAAGGGCAAGGGGAGGAAGAAGATAAAGGGGAATCTGTTGTGTACCCAAAGGCTAAAAATGAGGAAAACATAACTCCTATAGTCTTTCAGGAAGAAGACAGTCTAAAGAAGAATGGGCGAAGAGGCAAAGGGAGGGATAGAAAGAGGGAGAAAGAAGTGCAGAAATTTTGTTTCAGTGATGGGAGGTGGTAGCATTGAAGAATGACAGTTATTTCTTAGAGTGAAGCACCAAAAAAAAAAGGAGATAGGGGATGAGATCTAGAAGGCAATAATAAGGATCCTGTTGAGAAGGAACCCAAAATAGCTACCTTAGGAGCTCTAATTCCAGTATGAATACAGAAACTAAAGAAGGATTAAATATAAATAAAGGCCATGAATCAAAGAATAAAAGTCTAGACAGAAAGAGGAAAGAAATAATAAACAGAATGAGGGAAAGAAATCCTTTTTAGTAAAAGGCACAGAAAATTAAAATTTAAAACTAACTTAAAATAGAATGGAATTAAAATAACTGAAAAGACATAGTACTGTGTTTATACAAAGGGGAAAAATCCTAATTTAGGAAAAAAAACCTTTTTGAGACAAATGGAGGAAAATATAGACCTAACTCATAATTTTAAGTGTGAATGGATTAAACAATCCAAGAAAATGAAAGAGTGACAGATTGAATAATAAAACTAAATCCCAAAATCTGTTGCTTAGAAAAAAAACTTGCTTTAAAAAACCAAGACAAAAAAAAATTAAGGCCCGAGAAAAAATTTCCTATGAATCAAATGAATCCAGAGAAATAGGAATTATAATCTTGTTATTAAACAAAAGCAAAAGCAAATATGGGCAGCTACAAAGAAGATGACTTTCAGAGGGGAGAGACTGAAGGCAAGGAGAGAGGCTTTTGCAATAGGCCAAATGAGAAATGCTGTGGGTCTAAACTAGGGTAGGTAGGAAGGGGATAGCTATGAAAGATGTTAAGGAGGTGCCATTTCCCTACTTGCCCTTTCATTTCTTTTCTTTCATACCTCCCTCCCCCAAATCAGTCACACTGGTTTGAGAGCTACTCCCTTTTTACTACTGCCATTTTTGTCCACTCCCCCAGCATAACTACCTTCACAGTAAGCAACTTCTCATCCCTTGAAGTTAACACTATCCAAATTTATCATCCAATTCAGAATCTTGGGGTCGTTCATAATAGCCCTCAGAACACTCTCCTGTTATTTGATGATTTTGGTTTCTGGTTTGCAGTCTTTCTCTTCCTCATCTTCCTGCCTTATACTTAGGGAAATTTAACATACAAATTGATAGCACCTCAAAAATCCTGATGTCTCAGTTCAATGTACTCCATTACCATAATCTATTATTCCACTCCAGATAGAATGATTACACCTTTGAGCTTATTATTGCCCACAAATGTTCCATTTCTATGATGCTCATGAACATTGAAATTCCCTTATCTCTATTACTTCATGTTTCCCTATTGCTTACAATCCTTAACCCTGTTCACATGTTCATCACAACCTCCATTTCTTGAACCACACGGTAATTTCCCAGAACAACAATGATCACTCTCTTCTGTTCCCTATCTTGACCCCTTGGTCAAGCAACTCAACTTTATCCTGTCCTCCATCTTCAAATGCCTTGCAAACCAACTCTGGATTGTTTCTACCATCTGCCTCTTTTGCTCCTATTTGCATACTGCTGAAGAGTTAAAAGAAACTATTGACTGAACCCACTAAAACTTTGTTATTTTAAGTAGGCCCTCATTTCTGCAAGTAAAACATTCTAATCATCTAATCATATGATTTTCTATCTCACTTTCTGCAGCAATTGTTCTAGAGCTTCTAGTCTCTCGTCAAGTCTCTCTCAAGTATCCCACAGTATCTACTCCCAATAAATCTTTTTTTTTTTTAAAGTGAGGCAATTGGGGTTAAGTGACTTGCCCAGGGTCACACAGCTAGTAAGTATCAAGGGTCTGAGGCCAGATTTGAACTTAGGTCCTCCTGACTCCAGGGCCGGTGCTCCACTGCGCCACCTAGCTGCCCCCTCAATAAATCTTTAAGCTAAGAACTTTATCTCATATGTCTCAGAAAAAACTGGGACCACTTGCCCAAAGCTGCTCCTCCTCTCATTCACTTCAGATATTTCTCCACTATCTCTTTCTTCACTCTGGTCTCAGATGAAGAGGTGGTTCTTCTCCTTGCCAAGGCAAAAAGTTGTATATGTGCCCTTGATTCCTATAATCTTCAATTTTCCAAGAAACTGTCCCCAGTACCATCCCAAATTACTCTTATCTGTGACTATTTCCTGTTATTTACAAACATGCCTATGTTTTTCCCATCTTCAAAAAAAATCTTTGTTTGATCAACCCATCCCTAATGGCTCTCCTATAATCCTCATCCCTTTTATGGCTAAACTGCCTGAAGAAAGAAGTCTGTAACTCTCCTCACCAGAGTCTAAACCCTTGAAAGTTGTGTTGCTGACCTCATTGTTTAACTGAAACTGCCCTGTCACTAATCATCTCTTAAATGCTATATCTACTGGCTTTATCTCAATCCTGATCCTCCTTGGCTTCTCTGCACTTGACACTTATTGCTTCCTTCTGGATAGTTTCTCCACTACAGGTTTTGATCACATTACTGTCCTGATTTTCATCAATCAGATCCTTCTCAGTCTCCTTTGTTGGATTCTCATTCAGATGATGCCCACTAATCAAGGGTATCTTTTTAAGCACATACTGTATCTCTTTCTTTTTTCCCTCTATATTAAGAGTTCAACTTTTTTTTTTGTTTGATGGGTTACTTTGGCAGTCTGGTAAAGCCAATAGACTCTTTTTTTCTAAGAAAACTTTTAAATGCATAGAATAAAATATGAAGAATCTCAAAGGAAAACAACTATAATCGCAACCTCAGCATCATCTTCCACTGTTTATTCACACTCACTCCATATTTGATCCACTGTAAAATCTTGTTTCTATCTTCACACCATCACAAACATACATTCTTTTTCTCTCCACTCATACAGGTACAACCTTTAGGCCTCACCATCTCTCAAATGGACTATTTGCAATAACCTAATTAATTAGTCTCCCTGCCTCAAATCTCTCCTCATTCCATTTACCCTCCACCTAGCTTCCAAAGTGATTTTTCCAATGTGTAGATGTGACCTTATCAGCTTAAAACATTTTTTAATGTTAAGTTTTTATATTTTTTCCAAATTACATGTAAAAACAATGTTTAACTTTCATTTTTTAAAATTTTGAGTTCCAGATTCTTTCCCTCCTTCCCCTTAACCCCTCGCTGAGATGGCAAGTAATTATAGATTATCGATTATACATGTGCAGTCATGTGAAGCATTTCCACCTTAGTTACATAGTAAAAGAATACAGAGATATAAACATTTATTGTTGGTTTTTTTGCAGGGCAATGATGGTTAAGTGACCTGCCCAGGGTCACACAGCTAGTAAGTGTCAAGTGTGTGAGGCCATATTTGAACTCAGGTCCTCCTGAATCCAAGGCCAGTGCTTTATTTACTGCGCCGCTTAGCTGCCCCCAGATATACACATTATAGCACAACAGTATTCCATCATAATCATATACCATTTTCCCAAAATGATGGGCATTCCCTCAATTTCCAATTCTTTGCCACTAGAAAAAATGGTGCTACAAACATTTTTTTGTACAAACTGACCATTTTCCTTTTCCTCTGATCTCTTTGGGATACAGACCTAAAAGTGGTATTTTCTGGGTCAAAGGCTATGTAGTTTTACAGTCCTTTGTGCATAATCTCAAATTGCTCTCTAAAATGGTTGGCCCAGTTCACAACAATTTTTCCACATCTCCTCCAACATCTGTCATATTAGCTAATCTGATAGGTATGGGATGGTATCTCAGAGTTGTTTAAATGAGCATTTCTCTAATCAAGTGATTTGGAAGATTTTTATATGACTATGTGGTTTTTATTTCATCTGAAAACTTTGACCATTTATCAACTGGGGCATTTCATGCTTCCCTAATTTGCTGATCTTATCACCCTTTATGTCTAAATATCTTATACCCATCCTGAACTTATCTTGGTATTCAGTGTAAGATGTTGGGCTATACCCTAGTTTCTGCTAAACTGCTTTCCAGTTTTCCCAGTAGTTTTTGAGTTAATGTACGAGAAGCTTGGATCTTTGTGTTTATCAAACACTAGACTACTATGGTTATTTATTATTGTGTATTTATTCCACTGATCCATCACTCTATCTAGTAGCCATTACCATATTGTTCTAATGATTACCCCTTTATAATACAGTTTGAGATCTGGCACTGGTAGACCACCTTCTTTTTTTTTTTTTTTTCCCCCACCAATTCCCTTGAGATTCTTGACCTTTTATTCTCCTAAATGAATTATATTACTACATCTAGCTCTATAAAATACTTTGGTAGTTTGGTATGGCACTGAATAAGTAAATTAACTTAAGTAGAATTGTCATTTTAATTATATTGGCTTGGCCTAACCACAAACAATATTTGTCCAGTTGTTTAGATATTGCTTTTTGTGCGAAGTATTTTATAACTGATGTTGTTCCTAGGTTTGTCTTGGCAGGTTTACTCCCACATATTTCATGTTTAGTTATTTTAAATGAAATCTCTTACTGCTGGGTTTTGTTGGTAATATACAGAAAAGCTGATGATTTATGTGGATTTGTTAATTATTTCAACTAGTTTTTTGTTAATTTTCTAGGATTCTTTAAGCATACCATCCTATCACCTGGAAACAGTGATAGCTTTGCTTCTTCATTGCCTAGTCTAATTCCTTCAGCTTCTTGGCTAACATTTTTTGTATGATATTGAATAATAGTTGTGATAACAGACATCCTTGCTTCACCTGATTTGTTGGGAAGGCTTCTAGTTTATCTCTTTTAACTGGATCTATTTTTGCTTTTTTGGTCTGAGATCATGATTGTTACCCCTGCCTTTTTTGTTTAACTTCAGCTGAAACAATAGATTCTGTTCTAGCCTCTTACCATGTCTCTTTCTCTGCTTCAAGTATGTTTCTTGTAAACAACTCAGTGTCAGATGCTGGTTTTAAATTCACTTTGCTATCTGTCTGTTGTAATCCTAGCTCCTTTGCTCTTCAGAATATCACATTCCTAGCCCTTCAACCCTTTAGGTAGAAGCTGCTAAATCTTGTGTTATCCTCACTCTGGTTCCATATAGGTGAATTTTTTTTGGGGGGGGCTGTTTTCATTTTGGGTTCTCTTTCAGGAGGTGATAAGTGGATTCTTTCAATATCTATTTTACCCTTTGATTTTAGGATAACAGAGCAGTTTAATTTGGTAATTTCTTTAAATATGTCTAGGCTTTTTTTTTATCATGGCTTTCAGACAGTCCAAAAATTCTTAGATTATCTCTCCTTAATCTATTTGTTAGGTCGGTCATTTTTTCGAAGAGATATTTCACATTTTCTTCTATTTCTTCATTCTTTTGATTTTTGTTTTATTGTTTGTACATGTCTCATGGAGTCATTGGCTTCCACTTGCTGAATTCTAATTTTGTAGGAATTATTCTTCAGTGAGCTTTTGTCCTTTTTCCCATTTAATAATTTTTTCTTTTTAAGGAGTTCTCTTCAGTAGATTTGTGTGCCTATTAATCAAGCTGTTGACTCTTTTAATGATTTTCTTGCATCTCTCTCATTTATTTTCCTATTTTTAACTGTACCTCTCTTAGTTGATATTTAAAATCTTTTTTGAGCTCTTCCATGGCCTGAGACCAGTTCATTTTTTTTTTTTTGAGGCATTGAATGTAGCTGCTTTGATTTGTCTTTTTTAAAGATTTGTGTCTTGATCTTCTCCATCACCACAGTAACTTTCTACAGTCAGGTTATTTTTGTTCTTTGCTCATTTTTCCAGCCTATTTCTTGACTTCTACCTTCATATTCAAGTTGGGCTCTGCTCCTGGGACACTATCCCAAGGTTCAGGTTTTTGTGAAGCTATTAGGGGGCTGTGTGTGTGTACAATTCCACTCCTTTTAAGGTGGTGTGATTTAAAGAGAGGTTTGGACATTATTCTCCTGGCCTGTCCTTGGTCTATAAGTGACCATAAGGACTCTTCCACCATGGAAATGTGACAAGTCCCAGCTTCTCTGGGAAGACAAGCATGCTAGTGCTCCTCTTCTCCCTGTGGCTGCAAAGTGGAACTTCAACAGAGTCCTACACCTAATTCCAGCAAAGGGTCCCCTGTGATATCCTTTTGATCATTTGTCTGACCCCTCTGATCACTTTCTGTTGTCTAAGAACTCCAGAAGCTGCCACCTCCAATGCACATACACCTAAATCTTGCTGCTGGCCTGTACTGGCAGTGTTTGTCTCAAGCCAGTGAGACCTTTTCTGACAACTTTCTAAACTGTCTTGAGCTGGAAAATTATTTTAACCCTGACCTTTTGTTGATTCTGCCACTCCAGAATTCATTTTGGGGTGTTATTTTTAAGTTATTTATAGGGAAATCTTGAGAGCGCAGGTGAATCCCCAGCTTTTAAAAAAACACATCATCTTAGCTCTGCCTCCCCACTAGTTCATCCCTCACTTTCTTAATAAACTCCAGAGACTACCTATTACCTTCAAAGGAGAGAGACAGAGAGGAGAGAGAGACAGAGACAGAGAGACCCTTCTGTTTGGTATTTAAAACTCTTCATAACATAGTCCCTTCCTCCTTTTCCAGTGTTCTTATATAATTTTTGTCCCCTGAACCCTCTCCTACTTGAAGTTCCTCTAACATGTCATTCCATGGTCTGACTCTGTACCTGTGCAATGGCTATTCCTCATGCTTGGAATGCCCTTACTTCTGCCAGTTAGTTTCTGACTTCCTTAAAATCTCAGTTCAAATTTAGAAGAGGGCTTTCTTGGTCCCCCTGTTCTTCTTTCAATTACATTCATCTTTTCTGTATTAATTTTCTATGTGTTAACTTCTCCATTAAAATGTGGGCAGCTAGGTGGCACAGTGGATAGAGCACTGGTTCTGAAGTTGGGAGGACAGGAGTTCAAATCTGACCTCAGACAGTTACAAGCTGTGTGACCCTGGGCAAGTCACTTAACCCCAATTGCTTTAAACATCTGGGGCCATTTCCAGTCATCCTGATCTGTATCTTACCACTGGCTCTGGAGGAGAAAGTGAGGTTGGTGACTGCACAGTCCTGTCTCACTTAAACTCAATTCACTGCAAGTCATGCCATTACCCTGATGTCACAGTCCTCTTCAAGAATGAGGGACAAACAGGGGCAGCTAGGTGGTACAGTGGATAGAACACTGATTCTGAAGTTGGGGGGAGGACAGGAGCTCAAATCTGACCTCAGACACTTACTAGCTGTGTGACCTTGGGCAAGGCACTTAACCATCATTGCCCCACAAAAAAATTAAATTAAAAAAAAGTATGAGGGACAAACAACAACACATTAGAAGTGATGCTGGGGGGGGGGGGGGGCAGCTAGATGGTGCAGTGGCAAAGCATCGGCCCTGGATTCAGGAGTACCTGAGTTCAAATCCGGCCTCAGACACTTGACACTTACTAGCTGTGTGACCCTGAGCAAGTCACTTAACCCTCACTGCCCTGAAAAAAAAAAAAAGTGATGCTGGTGGGGCAGCTAGGTGGCGCAGTGGATAAGGCACCAGCCCTGGATTCAGGAGTACCTGAGTTCAAATCTGACCTCAGACACTTGACCACTTAACTAGCTGTATGGCCCTGGGCAAGTCACTTAACCCCAATTGCCCTGCAAAAAAAAAAAAAAAAAAGAAGTGATGCTGGTGACTTTTTGCCTTTCTTTGTAGATCCATTGCTTAGCAGAGTACTCTGGCACAAAGTAAGGGCTTAATAAATCTTTCTTGGTTGCGTGGAGTCCCAGAGAGAAAGACCTTTTATTTCCCTTTCTAGACATAAGTGATTTCACCACAAAACAGGTTTCACCATCTAATTCTTGGTATGTGGGAAATATTCTATCCATATCAGAGAAAAACAATTCACCCTGTTCTATGTGCAAAGTCAACCACCAGCATGAAATAAGTTCTTTGCTCTATTTGTAAGACTGGCCATCAACAAATGCAAGATGTTGTTCTTAGAGTATAAAATCTTGCTAAATGTTCTGTTGGGGGTGGGTGATGGGTGGATAGAGGATTGCATCATTTCATTCTCTGTAGTAACCTATTTCTGAATGAACATTCCTCTGACCTAAACCCTAGAAATGTAATCTGTGCTTTCTGCCCTTACATTTGGTAACTGATTGAACATGTATATTGTATATACATTTATGTGTGTACATGTTACACATGCTGCTTCCTCCAAAGAATGTAATCCTCCGCCCCCCCACACACACAATTGGGGTTAAGAGGACTTGGCCTAGGGTCACACAGCTAGTAAGTGTTAATGTCCTGAGGCCAGATTTGAACTCAGGTACTCCTGACTCCAGGGTCAGTGCTCTATCCACTGCGCCACCTGGCTGCCCCAGAATGTAATCTTCTTGAGGGCAGGGACTGAGTTTTTTCTTTGTATCTCCAGTGACCAATGGAGTACGTACAGTAAAGGAACATACTGACTGATCCTTTCCATAAATATCTCTGAATAAAAACTGATTATACTCATTGCTTCTATCCTTTTCCTTACTGGTTCACATTTGTCCTTCTCACATGCCTGAAAGATATTAGATTTCATATCTACCTCTCAGAAACTCCATGTTCCTTTAAGTCAAATGCTACATCGTCATCCAGATCATATTAATTTACAAAAAGCAGGATTTCAATAAATGCTAGCTGAAATGAAAGGAAGCTGAGTAAAGAAAACAATAAGCATCCAAGAAAATAATGACAAATATATGGAAAGCAGCATGGTGGGAAAGCAAGAGAATTAGATTTGGAGTCAAAGGGACTAGGTTTAATTTCAAGTTCTATTACTTAGTACCTGTGTGACCTTGAGCAAGTCTCTTAACTTCCCTGGAACTCAGTTTCCTCATCTGTAAAAGAAAGGAGTTGGGCTAGATGATCTATGCTATGATCCACATTCAGCAGCTTCATAGATAGCTCCTTAGCTTTCTTGCCATGGGGCAATGGTTAGATGTTTATGTCTGTAGAAATTTACTCAGAGTGGAATGGATTCTTCTTTGCAGGATTACCTTTACTTGGATATTGTGCTGAGACTAGAATGTTCTCAGCATTGATCTGGAGAGGCTATATCCCAATATAGTTACCATAACAGAAGCTTAGAACCTCAAATTGTTTCACTTGGTGTTCATTGGGGATTTTTGCAAATAAAAAGGAAGCTTCATGCTTCTAAAGTTGCTTTCCAGAATGATTAGACTAGCTCACCAGATACTTCAGGGTCAGGAAAGGCTTTGTAGTGCTCAAAATGATCATGGGAATCCTCTCTTAATTATACTCCAACCAAGTAAGAGCCCGAAAGGAGTTCAAAGATAACAAAGAAAGAGGAAAAGGACCCAAATGTACAAAAATATTTATAGTAGCTCTGTGGTAGCAAAGAATTGGAAATCCAGGGGCCCCGTTCATTGGTGAATGGCTGAACAAGTTATGTTGTGGGAATGTGATGGAATTGTGGTGTAAGAAATGATAAAGGGGACGGTTTCAAAACAACCTGGGAAGACTTTTATGAAGGACAAAAGTGAACAGAACCAGGAGAACAATTTATACAATAACCATAGTAAAGACAAACAACTTTAAAAGACCTTAACAATTTTGATCAATGCAAAGGAAGCCAAGTCAATTCCAGAAGACTAATGGTAAAACAGGTGAGAGAAAAACATTTGGGTAGTGTGGCTACTGAAGGAATACATGAGCTTCTCCCAATTTTCCAAATGGAACTGAGAAAATTGAGCACCATAAAAAAAAAGAATTTAGATACTTTCTCTCTTTTTTTTCTTCTTCATTTTACATGAATAGTTCTAGGGAAGGGAAAAGTTTATGCTGGGAAATATAGGTTATATAAAAATAAATATAAACATTTTTAAAAACAGCGATTCTATTTCTTAACAAGGATTAATCCACACAAGAATGTCTTAAAAACTACATTTCTCAACCTAACTTAGCTTTTGCTCCTGTATAGCTCAGTAAATTTTCATCTTGATTCTTAGAATAATTACTTGACATCTCTCTCACTAAAGAAATTAAGATATTAAATTCGGGGCAGCTAGGTAGTACAGTGGATAGAGCACAGGCCCTGGATTCAGGAGGACCTGAGTTCAAATCCGACCTCAGACACTTAACACTTACTAGATGTGTGATCCTGGGCAAGTCACTTAACCCCAACTGCCTCACCAAAAAAAACCCCCCAAACACTATAAGATATTAAATTCAGAATTCTAAAGTCTACTCTGTTCTAATAGATCCACTCAGATTCAATTCCTATTTTTATTCCTAAATTCAATCTTTACTTTTCCACATCTCAAAAGGCAAACACAAATTACTACTCCAGGATTACTAGCAATTGTCTAGTCCTCAATTCATTTCCTCTCTCATACCTGTCTGCTGTTCGGTCCCGCATTCTGTCCCTTCTTCGCTGTTTCTCTCTCTTCTTTTTTACTTCATCATCTTCATCACCCTTATCCCCTGCAACAGAGAAACACATTTCAAGTCAATCTGAATAGAAATAAAGACAAACTAAGCATTGAAGACCTTGTTATGTAAAGAAATTCTGTCACTTATTCCCTGATTTGTTTAACGGTTTGGAAAGACAGATTCTCCTTCTCTAATAGCAGGGTTAAGAACTTTGGTACCACGGAACTTTCAAGGCTTGGTCTCCTCTGGGATTCTGATGAGAAATGCGGTGTTTCCCAAGGGAAACTAAATCATAAAGATGCTACAACATTAGGGCCTGCCTAGGCTTCTCTCCGGAACCCTCCCCAAACATGTGGTGTCTTCCAGCTATTAACAACATGCCTCCAAAACCTTGTTCATTTCTCTTTCTCCCTTCATTTCCTCTTTCCCTATGCTAACTTCTCTTGCTTCTCTTGCTTTTCAAATCTAACAATATTTCAGTTTTCCAGACCTAAAATCTATAAACTGTATTTCCTTTAAAAAACAATTAAAAGAAAGCCAAATTTCCTTGGAGATAAGAAGAGAGTTGCTTCAAAGCCTCAAGGAGGTTACCTGTTTTATGCACCATCTCCCCCACCCCCAGTCAGGCCTCATCTATTCTTCTAATTGATCTCAGCCTGAACTATAGCAGCTTGGGCAATATTTGCTGGCCCAACAAGTGTCTTCCTCCATTCACGGAAGTTATGCATCTATAACTTATCCAGGGTCAGACGTGTCAGGGGGTAGGGAAGAGCAATCCTAGAAATGAGAGATGGAAAAGACCAACAGGTGCTCCAGTCCATCCCCTGGGGCCAGTGCAGGAAGCCCCCTCTAAGAAAGGTATAGCCCAATGCCCCAGCATTGGGGAGTCAAGGAGCTTAGCTCACATAAGCTAGTGACAGGGATAAGGGAAGACCCTGAAGACCAGGATCTCACAAAGAGGGCTAGGGAAAGGGACAGGAGACTGGAAAAAGGATCAATAAGCATCTGAACTGTAACCCCTACCCCTGATGCCAGTCACGAGACTGTCCCACGAAGATGGCGACCGGCGTGCGCTGCTCAGAAGCCTCTCAAAAGGGCGTGGGATTTTTGGCAAGAGGTCACTGCCTGAAACTATTACTGCTGTTAAATAGCAAAGTCATTCCGGGTACCAGGACCTGTGCGCAATAAACATTTCACCTTCGCTTTAGCATAGACCCCACTGCAAGAGCTGTTTAGTGCTCTGTATGGTCCCATGCTATAGACATAACCTCTTCAATAAACATGGATGGAAGAATCTCAGAAGGGTCAGCTAAGCCCTGAAAATATAAGAGAAGGAAAGTCTTAAGGGAGGATCCTGCACAGAAACAGGTTCATATGAGTGGAGGGTCAAGAAGGAATCAACCTTTGGTCTTCCAAGGTGTGTTCATATAGAGAGGGCCTAGAGAGAAAGTAGAAAGAAAGGGGTGTTTGGAAAGACCTCCACCAGCTCCAAGCTCCAGTTTTCTATTCCCCTCTGAAGGGTCCACTGCTTAGTGTGGTCTTACAGTTTAAGTTGAAATCTCTTCAGTGCCACTTCCCCACAGTGGGGCTGATGAAAACTACCAGCCAGTTAGTAGTCTCTTGTGACCCCAAGGCTAGGCCCTCCTTGGCTCCCAGGAGGAAAACGTGGGAGAAGTCAATGGGACAGATGGAAAGGACTTGATCCAAGTCCACTTGCCCTCCCCAAAGCCCTTGCTTGGGCAGGTATTTCCCGCCACAGCCACTAAACACAAAGGAAAGGGATAGAGACCCCTATACTGTAGCTCAACACATTGCACCAAAGGCAGTAAAAATGGAAATCAAATTCAAATCAGCAACCAAGGAAATAACAGACTGAATGAAGCTCAGGAAAAAAAAAAAAATAGTTCAGGGAACCTGCATTGGCCAAGGGGGAAAACAGACTGGATGGGATAGATTGAACCTCTTCTCTCTCTGATTTCTGTGATTTCCCCTGTCACTCCTAAGAAAAATCATTTCAGACAAGCTGAGGTAGGCTCTCTTTTTCTACCGCCCTATGAGAAACTTGCTCCGATATCAATTGTTGGAACAAATGAAACTGTTTCTAGTAGGTGTCACATCAAAGACATCTGAGCAAAGCCTTTGTGTGATCCCCTTACCCTCACAGCCTTGCCCAAGCAACTGTAACCCTTCCTGTGTCCCATTTCACAGATCATCAGTTCCATACCAGACCCAATACTTGCATCCCAACCCCTCTCCTAGCTACCACTGAACCCCACTAGAAGAGAGAGGGAGCTGGAGAGTACAGGGGGGTGGGGGAGGGGCGGGGTGGTGGTGGTGGTGCAGAGCTAACATACAGAGAAGCTCTAAGAGCAGGAAGATGCTGGGTAACTCCTACCTCTCCTCCTTCCTTCTTCATCCAATTCCTCATCCTGAAAAAGATACAAAGTTTGAAAATGACACAGTGTCTTTAGACAGCCACTCCCTACAGAGAAGAAGACTCTCAGACCTGTTAGCCTACTCCTTCTTCCAGGATTCTTACCTCAAACTTTCACATCTCCATAAAATAACTTAAGGGATCTTGGCATTTGCTAAATTTTAATACAATAATTCAGCAAATGCACAATACAGGTTTAGGGTTTTTAATGGGGCCATGGATAGTATGGCTCAATTCCAAATAGGGCTTTGGGGAAAATGAGGGAATACAGAAAGTGGTAATTAAATGAAGAGCCCTCGTACTAGTTCTGATGCTCATTGGTTAAAGTAACATCCATAAACTAACTCTCATAAGTGATTAAAGAACAAGAGTTTGAGCTAGAAAGAACACTTAGTTCAATGCCCTCATTTTAACGATGAACAAACTCAACATCCATAGAGAGGTGATTTACTTAAGGTAATATACAAGTAACAAGTAGCACAGCCAGGAATATGGAACTTAAAAAAAAAAACTCAAAACAACAACAAAAACCACACCTTCCTTCAGAGATCTACAGGCTCAATAAGCAGGCAGATATGTCAAAAGAGTTCCCATAGTGGATTTCCTGAGGGAGAATCTAACCTCTCATTGATCATTCTTCACTCATAATTTGAACATATCCAGTAACAATGCTCTACACACACACACACACACACACACACACACACACACACACACACACACACACACACATATGTGCGCACACCCCTTCACACACACACACCTCTTGTTGAGAATGCTGCCAGATCTAAACAACTTAATGCAAACATCTTCCAGTACCAACAGGTCTTTGGCCTGAAGCATCAGTTACCAGCCCAGTAACACTGGGGCAGGAACTCATTCCATATGATAAAGCTGCTACTGAAACTAAGATTGTTATAATGTTAAAAGGGAACTTCAGATAGTATTTAGTTGTCTATGCCCCAAAGAGATAAAAGAAATTGGACCCATATGTACAAAAATATTTAGAGCAGCTCTTTTCTTAGTGGCCAAGAACTGGAAACTAAGGAGTACCCTACAATTGGGGAGTGGTCTCTCTATGTGAAGGAATGCTATTGTGCTATAACAAATGATGAAAGGGGTGGTTTTAGAAAAATCTGGGATAACATTTACAAACTGATACAAAGTGAAGTGAGCAGAACCAGGAAAACAATTATACAATAACAATTTCATACTAACAACTCCGAAAGATTGGAACTCCTCATGACAAAACATACTATCTCCTTTAGACAGAGAGGTGATGGACTCAAGAGTAAAGGTGAAAGCATACTGTTTTTGAACATGATGTGGGAATTTGTTTTGACTATTCGTATTTTTAATGTTTTTTTTTTTTTTTGCTTTCTCAACAGGTGATGAAGCAAGAAGGTAAAAAAGTGAGAATTCAGAACTGAAAATAAAACTGAATTAAATTTAAAATACTATGTAGTATAGCCATCTCATTTTATAGATAAAGTAACTGCGGCCCAAAGAGAAGTGTTTCCTTCAACATTAGAAAGTCGGTTAGTAGAGGAACTGGGACTAAAACACAGATTTTCTGGCTCCAAATCTAAGGCTTTTTCTACTGCACAGCACCTAGACTACAGAATTATTGGTAAGTTGGATAATATACCCACATAACTTTTTTTTTTTTTGGCGGGGCAATGGGGGTTAAGTGACTTGCCCAGGGTCACACAGCTAATAAGTGTCAAGTGTCTGAGGCCGGATTTGAACTTAGGTACTCCTGAATCCAGGGCTGGTGCTTTATCCACTGTGCCACCTTGCTGCCCCGCCCCCCCATAACTATATTTTTAAAATGGGCATTTCTAATTTTATAACAAAGGCTTGAGGATAGATGGAAAAAAGATCCCATCACAGGTCTGAATCTCATCAATAAATATCAAGATCAAATGCACACTCATTGATCCAATCAAGAGTTTTGCATAAGAACAGAATAGCAGTTGACTGGTGCTCCAGGGATCAGTAAGAAGATGAAAACCACTACAGAGAAGAACTTGTTGGCCTAAGGATTTTCAATGGGCAGAACATATAAGAGGCTAAGAAAATTATATCATCTTTCAAATATCAGCTAATGGATGTTACCACCATCATTGGAAAGAGATCTTTTAGTACTTGGAAATTATTTTCATTTAACATATAAGACGCCCAAGTTAAATGATTTGATATGGGTCCAACAGTAAGCCACAGAGTAAGGAAAAGAACCCAAGAATGTTGACTTTTAGTTGAGTGCTCATGATCCTTGTTTTGCTCAAGGTTTGGGGAATTTAGAATCCAGGATATCTGACAGAAAGCCAGGATGTATGTACCAAGGTAAATATCACTTAAGGATTTCAAAGAGCTGCATGCTGACAAATGAAGCCACTAAATTAGGTCTAGATACAAAAGAAATTCAACAAACAATCTAAGAAGACTAGTTCTTTATGTTAATATCATAGAAAGGCAATGACCATAAACATAATAGCTGCAGAAGAGAAAGACAAAGGTACCAATTAGTAAATCTATAGAGATCTACAGTTCTGGACCTAAAAGAAATAAAAACGTAGGCAAGTAAGTATATTAGTGAAAAAAGAAAATATAATTCTGTCACACTGATATTAATGCTTGATACCTAATGCATTATTCCTTCAACAGTTTCTTTCTGAAGAACTAGGGAAATTTTGTAGCACAGTAATGACTCCTATAATCTTGAAAAGAATGTTTAGGATCTATCCAGTCTGCAAGGTTGGATTAAATCCACTCATGGATTTATTTCTGTTAAAAAGTCCATAGAAAGAGGAACAAAATGAAGTCTACACCAATAGCTATTTCTTTCTCTTTTTGAAAGTCAAGTAACTAAGAAAAATTGGAAGATAGAGGTAAGACAGAAGATCTATAAAGATCACTTACACCCCTGTTGCCTTCATCTTCCAACTGGTAATCACCATCTCCACCATCTGCCAGACACAAAGAAGAGAGTCAACACGGAGTCAAGAGTTTTAGTTCTTTCCAACCAAACACTGCATTCTGCTTTGCTTTCATATGCTCCCTATCCAATAACAAGTGGTAATTCTCCTAGTCACACAGTCAAAGAAGGTGCACACAAATATATATTAAATAGAACAAAATAGCCTTGGGCTTCAAAGATTATGCTAGCAGAAAATAAGTTTTGGTAGTTATTATCAGACTAAAGGCTTTAAGGATAAGCTTGGTGGCAGGCTATGCAACAGCAGCCAAGTTAAGTCTGGGATGACTCATGACCAGAAGGCCAATCATAGAATGACTATTTTTTGGTGATGGCACTACACTTTTACAAAGATGCAAATGAGTTGCAATCTATGGTGGAGGGAGTACTCACACCAACAAAATCATGGAATTCTGGAGTACTAACAAAAACAGTAGGACTAGTTGAACTAGAGACAGAGTGTAAGGCTCTTGCCAAAGAGGAGAAAGCTGAATCTTCAGAGGGGGAAGCAGATCCTTGTCTTCCAAGAAATGATGCAGATTCCTAAGTGCTATCAACTGAGAGAACATTCAGGAAGAATCTGAAAAGGAGACCAGAAGTGGTGACTGGTGAATGCTTTCTAAGCAGTCCTCAATGAGTCAAGAACACACTACCAAAGTCGGTTATGTGGTGTGAAGCCAGCAGGTGAAAGAGATTCTCTGAGGTTGGTCAAACCCATGACTACAACTCCGAATGAGCCTAAATGATGCTACCAAAATGGCAGGAAGCCTCATGAATGAGTTCAAAGAATTAGTAAAGAAACAGAAAACTTAAGGAGAGGGATAATATTTTCATCTTTTCCACCAATCAAAGCCAAGGGCTTCAAAACAGAAAGGCAGCTCGAAGAAGCAACAGCTAGTGAAAATGACCGTATCTGAGCATGGGATCTGGATATCTGGACCACTGGTTAAAATATAAGAATGATGGGCTCCTGGAATGCACCATCTAATAAGGTAAGAATGTATTTGCCGAAAGAATATGAAACAAAGTAGATGCCTATCAGATGGCAGATAGGTGGTGCAGTGGGTAGAGAATTTCAAATCTGGCCTTAGGCACTTACTGGATGTGAGAAATGAACAAGTCACTTAACCTTTATCTGCCTCAGTTTCCTTAACTGTAAAATGGGGATAACAGCACCTAATTCACAGGGTTGATGTGAGGATAAAATGAGATATATGAGAAATGCTTAGCACACAGTACCTGGCACATGGTAGGCTCTCTACATATGCTTATTCCCTAACATCTTCCCATCAAATGGGGAATAGCTAAACAAACTGTGGCATGCAAATGTAATAGATTATCCCTGGGCCATACAAAACAATGTCTATGAAGAATTCTGAGAAACATGGGAAGACTTTTAGCTAATGTGGAGTGAAGTCCTGAGAAATATACATGACTATAAGAATGGAAATAATGTCAAAACCCCAAAGTGAACAAAAACTCTATAAATAAAATGACCAATGAACTCCTCTCCCTTTTATATATGTAGAACATATATATTTTTAAATTTTCTTTTTTATTCCCTTTACAAGGGATAGCTGGCAGTGGGGTGGGGAAATATTTTGAAATGAAGGTGCTACCATAACAAAAGATAAGAATGTAAACTTGCCTAGAGTCTTGCAAATGGAAGCACTAAAAGGAGGGGATGGTGGTAAAAAATATCTGTGTGTGTGTGTGTGTGTGTGTGTGTGTATAAAATATATAGTATAGCTATAACTTAAGGATATCAGGAGAAGAGAAAAAATAGTTTTCAAAATAACTTTTAACTATAAGAAATCATATGAAAGGGTGCACCTTCCTGCTACACTGAATCCTCCTCTCAATGGAACTTCAGCGTCCAACCAGGAGTCGTGTTTACTAATAAGAGTTCATAAGGGGGGGAAAAAAAGTTCCATATGTCTAGTAGGCTGCACTTACACATTGACTTACCAGCTGAGTTGCACCCACCCCTCCTTCTACTGTTCAGTTCTAGCTCTGTGAACAGTATGATCAGATAAATGCTACCATTGCTTCTGGAAAGGGTATGTCAGTAGATTACCTGATGGCTCCATTCACCATCACTGTGACTTCATCCTTCCCTATATGTTTTCTCCTCCCCACCCTTTCTTTAATCCCAAACACCTAGTACAGTACCTAACACACAACATAAATGGTTAATAAATTATTTTTTTCATTTGTTTAATTTACTGATTAGAAAAATGCAAAATAATTCTAAGGCTTCACACCTCACACTCAGCAAAGTGGGAAAGATGACAAAAGATGGGAGTAGTCAGTCTCTCAAGGGTTGGAGAAACATGGGCAAACTCTAATGCATTGTTGATGGAGTTGTGAATTACTCCAACCATTACAGAAAATAATTTTGAACTGTAAGAAGAGAATAATTTAAATGTCTGTAACATTTTAACCCAGAGATCCTATTGCTGGGCATATGCCCAAAGAAGGTCTCTCTGATCCTGATGCTCTTTAATAAATACCTAAACACTTAAATACTCTTGCTAAAGCTTATAATTTATTGGCAACCACTCATTAGATTTTAGATAGTATAGCTAGAATTTTAGCCCCTTACAATTCAAGACTATACTTGTATAGCTATGCAAAAAATCACACAATAAAAACTATAGAGCTTATGGGGGAAATGGGGCTGGGGACACAACACTCAAACTTGGTCCTGGGAAAGCCACTGCAGCCTTAACACAAGGATGTCCCACTTTGGAAACTGGATCACTGACAAAGCTAGCCACTGCCTCATGAGGCACATGGGTGGCATCCCTCTGTGTCTTGGAAAGGAAGATCTTGAAACAGTTCCCTGATTAAAGTGGTGCACTGAAAACCATCTCTGTCTGTGCTTTTCCCTCAGCAGGATGCTCAGGGATAGCAGGGGTCAAACTTGCATCTGTTAAGGTTTCCCTGTATTCCCTTCTGTTTTGTGTCTGCCTTTCCAGGTTCCCACTTCTCATTCTCCCAAGTGTTACATCCCTCACCCCCTCCAGTAGCTCTCACCTAATCCTGGGTCAAGGAAGAGGACCACTACACATTTCCCCGAGTTGGTACCAGACTTCTCTTCTTCCCACAGGCCTCCCCTCCTCCCATCAGGAGAGGTCACTTCCCACCCTGATGCATGCCCTACCTCTGTGTGCATCACTGGTGCAGTTTTCCTTGATGAAACATCTCACATAAGCACATGTAAAAATCATGCTCTGCTCAAACTGTTCCCTAATATATCAATTGCAAAGCAGAACTATACTATAGAGGCACCCTGGTGTTCAAAGGAAAGTAGTATCTAGTGCTGCAGATATATAGAAAAAAGGGGAAAAAAACAAAGAAAAAAAAACAAAGAAAAAAGGGCAGTTGCTAACAAAGCCAAATGCAGACATTTTAATTTTTCCCATGATCTTTTGAGGAGCTCTTGGTCTATCTGGTCATCAGTTCTGGCATGAGGTTTAAGAAAGCTCAGTACAAAGAGAAACCAATAAATTACACTGGTGACCCCAGCAAACGAAATGCCAAAGTAATGATAATGAATACTCCCCAAGCATGATTTCTGTATGGACATTTGGGGTTTTTTTGCTTTACTTTGTTTTGTTTTGTTTTGTTTTGTTTTGCAGGGCAATGGGGTTTAAGTGACTTGCCCAGGATCACACAGCTAGTAAGTGTCAAGTGTCTGAGGCTGGATTTAAACTCAGGTACTCCTGAATCCAGGGCCAGTGCTTTATCCACTGTGCCACCTAGCTGCCCCCTTGTATGGACATTTGTGAAAACTGCTGAGAATTTAACCTCAAAAGGTTTCATGTTTCCTGGACAAGTACTATTTTCTCTATATTACAAATGAAAGCAAAGTAAAGAATGTACTAAACAAAAAATAAGGCAAGAAACTGACCTGTCATTTCTTTCATATCAGGAACCACCTCTAGGAAAGCAGGCAATTTATGCTATTAGAGAGATACTGAAAGAACCAAAAGGCAAAGTGGTAGTGCTCAGACCGGAATGCCCTGGGGCCCTGAACCTCAAAGGTTGAGGTGTGCTTAAGGCCTGGAGGCAGAGCTCAGGGAAGGAACTCAGGCAACAAGCAAGACCAAGCTAAGGACTGAACAACCAGCCCAACCACAAGCGCGACCAAGGGAAGAGCCTGACTGACCCTGGCACAATCTCACAATTCCAGAACTGAGGCAACATCAACCAGCATAAAAATTTATCATAAATCTAGAGATGTCCCCAAAACTAGCCTAGGAAGAGACAACTGTCTGCAGGAATTGGATGCAGAGACTCAAAGGGAAAAATGGGTTTTCCACAAGACTACATGAATACCTAAAAGAAATGAAGAGATAAAAAGAATTCAATGCTCTGTAGGACAAAATTGGAAGGCAAATAAATAGTAAAATGGATTCCCTGAAAACTAGAATAAACCAAACAGAAATTACTATTTCTGTAAACCAGCAAGAAACATTAGAACATAATCTAAAAATTACAAAGAAAATGCAGGCAGATATTAAAAAGAAAAAATTGATCTGAAAAGCTGGTCAAAGAGAGCTATTTAAGAATCATCAAACTCAGGGCAGCTAGGTGGCACAGTAGAAAAAGCACCGGCCCTGGATTCAGGAGTACCTGGGTTCAAATCTGGCCTCTGACACTTGACACTTACTAGCTGTGTGACCCTGGGCAAGTCACTTAACCCCCATTGCCCCGCAAAAAAAAAAAAAAAAAAAAGAAGAATCATCATCAGACTCTCTGAAAACCTTAAGTTCTTGAAAACCCTGGGAACAATAATTCAAGGAATCATCAATAAAACTGCCTATCTATTAGAAATGGGCAGAGTAAAAATAGGAAAAAAACATGTAATCATCTCCTGAAAGAAATGCCCCCAAAGGACAAGTCCCACTTAAAGATACTACAAGCACCCAGAAACAACGATTTTAAGCATGAAAAAATTATAGTCAGTCACATATAATACCTGGTAGTTTCTATACACAAGACATCATGGAAAACAATTTTCCAAAAGGCAAAGCTAAGTATAACCATATGGGGGAAAAAAGGGGAGCTCCCCCCCACATTTTAACGGAAAAGAGGAATGTCAAGTACCTCTGATGAAAAGAACAAAGATGAGTAAGAATCTGGAAATACAACATGAGTGTATGTGTAAATTTATTTGAGCAATTGGAAGAAGCTGTACGATGATATAGTGCTAACATTCTAATAGGAGAGAAAGAAGCGTTCCTTTAATCAATAAACATTTATTAAGCACCCACTGTGTGTGCCAGACAAAAATTTACTATTTTCAAAAGAATAGTTCTGGGGAATGGACTGATTGTGTACTGAGGATTACAGGAACAGAAAAAGAAGGGAGAATAAAAGGAATATACTAGAACAAAAGAGGAAGAAGAGGGTAGAATTGACTACTTTTCATAACTGGAATGTGTAAAGAGAAGTAAGGTGGGGGGGGGGGGGCAAGAGGGACCAAGTATCAGTTGAACCTAACTCTTAGTTGAAACAGACAAAAGAAGGTTGAAAACACACACACACACACACACACACACACACACACACACACACACACACACACACACTTTGCCATAGAAATAAATAAAACTTAATGGGAAAGAAGTGAGGCTAGAGGCTATGGAATTAAGAGGAAATATGATGCCAGGAATGCTATAATTCCAAGAAAAACAAACACTGTAAACCTCAAGATGAGTGTGGTGGGGGAAACGTGATGGCTTAAAACCTTTAAAGAAAGAGAAAAGAACCAGAATCTAATGAGGCTCCCCTCAACTAGGGTTAGGCTGATCCAACAGCAGCAAAGGAATATAGTGAAAGAGATATTTCAGAAAACTTTTAGTATGACTGATGTCACATCAAGTGAGCAGAACCAAAATTATTTATACAAAAGACTATATAACATCATAAAGTAAAACAGCTTTGAAAGACAAGAACTCTGAAAGAAGCAAAGAACTCTGACCAATCACATCTCCAGAAGACCCATGATTATATTAAGACCCCTACCTCCACCCCCACCCGGGTCAAACTCCTGATAGAGAAGGGAGTGACACTGGGTAATGGAAAAAAGACCTGGCCAATGAGTGGTAAATTTTGCTTGACTATGTTTATTTGTTACAAGTGTTATTTTTTTCCCCATCTCAGTTTTCAATTGGGAGGGAGGGTTAGGCTGGCTACTAGTAATACTGATGCCAAAAAGAGGGCCAGTGAAACATATTTTTAATGTACAGAAGAGAACAGAAGGAAGTTTAGAAGCAAGTAGATAAGCAGGATAAATTTGAAAGTAATATGTGGAATTTATTATATACTTTTTTTTAAAAGTAAGCTCTATGAAACAGATTAATGGTTTCATATACAGTCTTCATTTTGTATTTTGCTGTGTTTGGATAAATGCTTATTTGGGGAGTGTTTAATTTCAAAATTTTTAAATGCTTTTAAAGAAATTAAATCAACTTACCATTATCTGAATCATCTCCTTCACTATCTGTTCGGGCCTGCTTGTAGTCTGGCTCTTCACCACTTTGGGACTGCTTACGTTTTTTGCTTATGCCATCTTGTCCAGAGTGATTAAACCCCCTTCTTCTGGACTAAAAACATAAATAAATTTAAATGGTACTGTTCAACTAACCAATAAAACCAATCAAAGAAAAAAAATGAAGCAAGAAACTGGGATCATAATTGAAAAGGAAAACCAAAGCCTAATCAACAATCAATTAATTGGTATTAAGAAGCATAGAACGCACCCGGTCTCTCATTCTGTTCCGTGACCTGCCACATCCATAAGTATGTTGCCAAACCTGTTCATTCCTTGCATGCCCATCATGCCATAATCAGGGACCACAGCTTGTGAGAACAGAGAAGGCAGTCTGTTGGGCAGGGTCCTCCCATTCCCCTTCCACCCATATAGTTCAACTCATTCCAGCGAGCAGACAAAACGCTCTGTGCTTGAGGATGGCATGAAGTGATCATTGCGCATATAAGTGTTGGGATGACCCCGATCCCGGAACTGATTCTGACACTTTTCCTGAACAATGCCCATAAAGAGACGCTCGGCTTGTGAGACAGGTCTTGGTGGTCATCATACTGACTTCAAAGCCATCACTCTGATCAGAGCCTGAGGTCATAGTCATAATTGTAGCTTGAGCGGTAGAGATTGTGATCAGTCATTGGGAGCCCTGGAGTGTAGGAGTCGAAAGACTCAAATCTGAAAGAAACTGAAGAATAAGCACAGAGCCAGGTCAATAACTATCCTGCTAAACAAACTGCTCAGAGAAAAATGAAAGCTGGTCTCATCATGGCACACACACCAACATCCCAACACAAAGCATGAGCCAAATATGCACTGGCCCCTTTCCAAAAGGACTGCTTTCATTAGGCCTTGTTTGTGTCTAGTTAAGAGCTCAACAAAAAAAGATTTTTCCTTCATAAAATAAATCACACCTATGAGCCAAAATGCTTGAAACATACAGGCAGCACTCCCAAACCTCACCCCCAACATACTCGATTTGTTAGTTTCTTCAATTGACAGGTGCAGAAGCAGGTGGTATTCCTCTCTGTTTGATTTCAGTGACAGTGGGTTTAGTGTACAGTGGAAACATATGAATTCAGTAAATTCAGGATCCAGAACTAAGAGTTTTAGATGTAGATTAGGTCGCTGCCAAAAGCTAAGCCACATCAAGAGTTAACAAATCTTTAACATAGACCTGCTTAAGATGCCTATACCCTGTCAGGTGTTTTTACTTCATTTACTCCAAACTGAAAAGGGACTCAAGAAGCAGAAAACTGTTTGGGGGAATAATGGACCCTCTCATTCCCAAAAGGGAATACAAACGCCCAGTTTCCATACTGATGCAACTGGTACGAGCTAGCACTTGGTGCTGGTCCTTAAACAAGAAAGCCTGTAATCACCTCTCCTGGTCTTCCATGCCCTCCCCACTGCCGCCGGCCCCGCCCCTGCTTCCTTCCTTCGACATCATGTCCAAGCGTTGGTTGATCTTGGCAATGAGAGAATCAGAATTATCAGTGATAGTCTCTGTCCCATAGGTGGCAATCTGCATGGTAGCACTCCCATCTCCAAGGCTTGTACCGTCTGTCTTGGGAGCCTCCCAGGAGGCTGTGCTGTAGTTATATGTAGCCCCAGGAGTAACACCAGTGTTCTGGGCACCATAATAATTGTAACCTTCATAGCCTAATGGAAAAAGAGAGCAGCAGAATGAAAGCTCAATAACCAGGAAGCTGGTCTTTGCTTCAAATAGATGAATTGGGCTTGGTAAGGGGAGTGGGTGGGGTGGGTGAAACAGGTATAATTCAACAGAAGCCAGACCTGAGATGTAAGAGAATGGCCTGGCAGCCAAGTTCTAGAGAGTTCTTGTTCAGCATTAAGTGACTCGAGAACTATTACTCATTCTATGAGGCCTAGAGGAGCAGTATAGTAAGGAACAATTACAAAGGAGCTGACTCAGGAAAGATTCTTGGGAGCTAGGAATAACCCTAGGCATTCCTGGAACTGGCCTCTAACAGTGTTTCTTCTCATTTTTTAGCCTCTTTAGTAGCCATGGGAAAGATTCCCTTCCAAGATAATCTGGCTACATGTATGTTACAATGTTTCCCAGACAGCTAACTTTTCCAAAAGGGCTATCTTCAAGTTTTTGATGTTATCCTAAAAAAAATTTTTTTAAATCAAAGCTAAGAAAACATAGTAAAAAAAAATTGCTACTTGAAATTTTCCCTATTTCCCTCTGTTTTCTGAGGTCCTGAGGACCACCTATACTTGAGGAGACCTCCAAGGACCAAAGCAAGGAAGAACTCCCAATCAAATCATTAGAATTCAGCTTATATACCCATCATTCAATGGGACAGTGGCAGAAGCACTAAGCATGGAGGTTTCCTTTTATATTGTTGTACTTAAAAGGCAGAGCCACAGCAGACAGAATCATCCCACGATGTGGGTTGGCTCAAAGACCTAGTTAGTGAGATACAGTGGTAAAAACACTAGATTTAGGTGGCGCAGTGGATAAAGCACTGGCCCTGGATTCAGGAGTTCCTGAGTTCAAATCTGGCCTCAGACACTTGACACTTACTGGCTGGCGTGTGACCCTGGCAAGTCACTAACCCCCATTGCCCACAAAAAAAAAAAAAAAAAAGAGAAGAACACTAAATTTAGAATCAGAGTACCTTAGTTTAAATATTAGCTCTTTAAGAAAGTAGGCAAAATATAACACGAACCTGTTTTCTGATCAACAAAGGGAAAGAGGTAGTATATATCTTAGCTTCTTAAATTGTGGGTTGTGACCCCATATGGGGTCCCATAACTGAATGTGAGGGTTGTGAAGAATTTGGCAACTGTAAAAGGTTATACATACCCATTTTATATACCTACATACTCAGGGTCACATAAAAATTTCTCGGGTGAAAAGGGGTTGCAAGTGGGAAAAGTTTAAGAAGCTCTGATATATATGATCCCCAAGGTCACTTCATTTCTCAATCTATGATCCTATGAACTACATTAGCACATGATTCTTTCCTGTGACCCAGACCCCAAACCCAGCTAGCAGCAACTAGCAAGATCAAACTAAAGTTTAAAAACTCGGGGCAGCTAGGTGGCACAGTGGATAAAACACCAGCCCTGAATTCAGGAGTACCTGAGTTCAAATCCGGCCTCAGACACTTGACACTTACTAGCTATGTGACCCTGGGCAAGTCACAACCCCCAATGCCCCGCAAAAATCCCCCCAAACCAAAAGTCAACCAAAAAAAAAAAAACCTTAACCCCCAGAGACATAAGCATAAGTACATACCTTGCCAGTTGGCTGCACTGGTCCCATATGCACCTTAAAGGAAGTGGGGGAAAAAATACACAAAACCTTTGTTTTTAGATATCAGAAAATGGCAGATATCAGAAATACATTTTACAGAACAATTACATATATCCATTTTATTTTCACAAAAGAAATGGTAGTAACAGCATCCAGGTCCAGGTGTCAGAAGCTCCTAATTAGCAATAGCGCTTCAGGGCAAAAAAGAATGTCACCATGTCATTTACTGAAGCTAGAAAAGACATGTAGAAATTTTAACTAAACTTCTCATAAAACCAGCAGGAATACCAAAAAGCTTAGCAAGGTTGAGCCAATATTTTAGGTTACTTCTCAACTCCTCCAGGCAGTTGGACAGACCGAAGGCTCACAAATAGAGCAAATAAACAACGGCCATTTTTCGACCCCCAAAAAAGAGTAGCTTACATTAAGTATTATTTTTTATTTTTGGAGAAGATTGAAGAAATCACTTCCCTAACTTAGGAGAAAGAATGTTACAAAGCACTGAAGACACTAGGCACATGAAAGACTTTTTGAAACACCATCTTATCAAATTCAGCTACTAAAATCGGACCAAGGAAAAAGTGAAAATGCCACCAAACAATATTAAAGTTAATATATAGCACACTATTCAAGAAAATGAAGTATTCTTCATTCTCTCCAAGAGAAGAAGTATTATATGAAAAGTTAAAAACAAGCTACCTGCAACACATAGCACTAGGAATGAATGTCATTCCTCTCAGAAAAAAAAAAAACTTTCTAACAGATAGAAGCTATATTTATTGGCTAAGCATCTGGCCAAGCAATTAAAATGGTTTCCAGACCAAAACTGTATCTGTCAAAAAAATTAAACAAACACACCAACCACAAAAAACATAGTCTCAACAAAGCAGAAAAACTCACCCTGAGTGTTAGGAGCTCCAGTGCTCCAAGCCCCATAACCTGTAAGGAAAAAGACATAAAGTTAAGGACCTTTTTGTCCAAAGGAGGGTAAAAAAATTATTTGGGATTATGAAGCCTCTAAAAAGACTTTATAAGGGGCGGCTAGGTGGCGCAGTGGATAAAGCACCGACCCTGGAGTCAGGAGTACCTGAGTTCAAATCCGGCCTCAGACACTTGACACTTACTAGCTGTGTGACCCTGGGCAAGTAACTTAACCCCCATTGCCCCGCAAAGGAAAAAAAAAAAAGACTTTATAACACACAATAGGGCTTGGTAATGTTTGATGAATGAAAAAATTAAAGTGTTATCATGGGCACCTTTTTTTCTACCCATTAGCTAAGAGCTGCTCAACTGAAAGTATAAGACTGTGATTTATGAGTCTGAAGCACTTAATGGGAGGGCTCAGACATATAAGGGTAGCCTACAGAAGGAGGGAGTTTAAAGGAAACAAAAGATCACAAATAGGACTCTCAGAAATCTAGAAATCATGTCAAAAGGAAAATGAGAGATTTCAAAATCCCAGTTGAAATAATTTCTGATTCCAGAAAAAGGAAAGAAAAATCCTTTTCTCTCCTTTCCTACAACACAGGGCCCTCTGTTACAAGAATCTAGAACTGCTATACAGGCAGTCTTGGCATTCAGACTAATTCTGAAGGAATGATCCATCCACAGGAATAGCTACAACTCCATAAGATAATACCCTCTTCCCACAGCTATTCCCAGACCTGCTACCAGGGCTTTGGAGAAAGAACTCCATGTCTGGGCTATCAAAATTATATGGGGGACGGCTAGGTGGCACAGTGGATAGAGCACTGGCCTTAGAGTCGGGAGTACCTGAGTTCAAATCCGGTCTCAGACACTTAACACTTACTAGCTGTGTGACCCTGGGCAAGTCACTTAACCCCAATTGCCTCACTAAAACAAAAAACAAAAAACTATATGGGTCACCCACCTCAAAAGTAGCCCTGGATTCAATGAGTTCAACTTGCAGACTAACAAGCATTTTTAACATTGTTTCTAAGGAACAAAACATTATTAGCTGTGCATTACTAGTTCTAAACCAACCATCATTTATACAACAGCAATGATAAACTGGGAACTGCCTGTACCTGCCTCTCCATAGCAGGCCCTTTTATCAGACTGATCCCTTATGAGATTATATTACCACTGAGGTTAAAGGAACACTGTGGTCTACCTCCCACAGTAACCAGCAGAATCACAGAATGTCCAAGTCCCTACCTACCTCAAAGACCACTGAATCCATAGTCCTATGTATAAATGAAAAAGAATCCTTCTAAAAGACATCTGACCAGTGAGCCTCCAATCTCCAATGAAAGACCTACAGTGATGGAAACTCACTACCTCTCCAGAGAAGGATGCTACAGTTGCTAGGCCTACAGTTGAAACACTGAAACGTTTGCCCATTACACCCACTTCTGCCAAGTAGGATCAAACAACCAATGAAAGTCCTTCCTTGAAGACAACCAACTTGTCCCTCCAAGTCTTCTCCAGGCTGAGTTCTTTTATATGGCATGGTCTCCACCCCCTTTACCATCCTGGCTGGCAAACACTAAACATTCTCCAGCTGGTCTGTCTTTCCTCAAAGCACCTAGAATTAAACCTCTAACACAGATATTCTGACACAATCAAATTACAGTAAAATCCTCATCACATGTCATCTGGGGTACTGCAACAGCTTTCTCATCAGTCTCTCATCCGTTCTTTCCCTTTTATAATTCCTCCTCCCAAGAGATGACAAATTAATTTTCCTAAAGCACAGACTGATTATGTCACCCCCCTGCTCAAGAAGCTTAAGTATATCTACTCATGTATAAAACTTTGTTTTTTAAACCATTTTTAAAATCTGTTATTGAAAGTCCTTTACAACTGGACTCCAGTCTATCTTTCTTTCTGGGCTGATTACACATTATTCCTACTTCATTCCTGTCTCTCTGAAAGCATGAAATTCCTGGCAGGAAACATTAGAGTGGTAGTTACATAGAGTCAAGAGATGAGGCCATAAGAAGTGTGGCACAAGCAGACTTGACAATAGAGAGCATAAGACTTGGATAAAGGACTCCAAGGACATAAATATGGGTAACCGGAGGATGGATGGATGGATGGATGGCCTCAGCAGAAAGAGAGCTTTCAGGGAGAAAATAGTAAATTATGTTTTAGACATGTGCAGGAACTTGACAATGTATGACTAGCTAGACTTCAGGAAATATATTAAACATGACAGAGATCTCCAAGGGAGAGGATGAAGTAAAGGAAGACCCAGGACAAAGCTCTGGGTTATACTCATGTTAAGCGGTTGGGAGATGAATCATGATTCAGCAAAGGAGACAAAGAATGGTGAAACAAGAAGGAAGAGAACAAGGAGAGGGCATGTTACAAAAACCAAGGGAGAAGAAAACAACAAAAATGATAGAGAAATCAAGGAGGTTGAGGCTAGAGATTCAGCAGCTGTTCACCTTGGAGAGAGCAGTTTCATTTGAGCTGTGGGGCTGAAAACCAAATAGCAGAAGTCTGAAAATGAAGTGGTAGAAGCTCTAAGTTCTAAATAACCTTCAATAGGAATCTCTCTGTGAAAGGGAAAAGAGAAATGAAACAACAGCTTGAAAAGATGACAAGGTCTATTGAAGGATATTGCATATTTTGTGTGTGTGTGTGTGTGTGTGTGTGTGTAGGAAAGACTAGACCAACAAAAAGGGAACCAAGAGATATATTAAAGATAAAGAAACAGAAATAATCAATGGATCAATGGATCAACTTTTTGAAGATGAGATTGAGAGTATAAAACTCTTCCTCAGCAGTCTGAAATAAAGAAGAAAAGAAGGGGGATGATCTGAAGTGTTGAACAGAGGCTTGAGGGCAACCTCAATTTTCTAGGACAGGGTAGTAGGAAAGGTTTTATGGAAAGGGAGTTAGAAGAGGAGAGCAGTGAAGATTTGGAACAACGACTGGGCTGAGAGGGAGAGAAAGCCAATTAGGAAATAAGAAAAATGTAAATCAGCTGTGCAATTTCACCTCATGGCCAACAAACTGATAAAGATGAAAAAAGAAATAGTCAGTAGGGTTGTAGAAAGATGGCCTAATAGTGGAACTATGAAATTAATACAACCATTCTAAAAAGTAATTTGGGGGGGCAGCTAGGTGGCGCAGTAGATAAAGCACTGGCCCTGGATTCAGGAGGACCTGAGTTCAAATCCGACCTCAGATACTTGACACTTACTAGCTATGTGACCCTGGGCAAGTTACTTAACCCCCACTGCCCCACCAAAAAAAAAAAAAATTTGGAATTATGCAAAGAAAGTGACTCAAATGTTCAAATGTCCACATGCTTTGATCCAGAGATTACATTGCTGGAAAAGCACCCCAAGAAAATCAATAACAAAAAGAAAAGCTCCATATACACCAACATATTTATAGCAGCACTTTTTTCTAATTGTTGTGTTTTGTCCTTTGTTTTTCAAAGAGGACCATGGCATCAGGGTGATGTCATGACCTGCAGTAAATTGGATTTAAGTGAAGCAGGGCTGTGCAAACTCACCAACCTCACTCTCTCCTTCAGAGCCATCTGGTTCTAGTGGTAAGACCTATGTCAGGATGACTGGATATGGCCCTGGATGTTTAAGGCAATTGGGGTTAAGTGACTTGCCCAGGGTCACACAGCTACCAAGTGTCTGAAGTGAGATTTAAACTCAGGTCCTCCCAACTTCAGGGTCAATGCTCTATGCACTGAGCCATATAGCTGCCCCCAACTTTTTGTAGTAGCAAAGAACTGGAAACAAAATAGATGTCCACCAACTTTGGGAACAGCTAAACAAGTTTAACATAATGCTACATTACTATACTGTTAGAAAGACTGACTAGAATGAATGAAGAGAAGCATGAGAAAATGTATATGAACTGATACAAAATCAAGTAAGTAGAACAAAGAAAATAACACACACAATGAGTGTAATTATGAAAATGGAAAAAACAACTACAAAAATAATGGAAGTTGCAAAACGTTAATTATAATGATCAAGATTGGTGTCAAAGGGATAAGAGAAGGTATTTTCTCTCCTTAACATCAGACCTTTTCATATGTTAATATGGTTTGTTGAACTGTTTTTCCTCTTTTAAAATTTTTTTTTATTGTCTGGGAGAAGAAGAAAAAAATACAATGGGAAATGTAAGTGATATAAAGAGATTGATAAGGCAGAACAAACCAAAGAAAAAGTCAATCAAGGAATAAGCGGACAGTTTGGCAGCAGTGAGGGCTCAGCTGATATAAGATGACATAAATGAATAGTGGGCTCAGTCTCCAGGTGAGTTTAATAGTAGGCAAGAATGGGAGATGGCAGGAGGTGGGGTTACTCCAGAGGTGAAGTCTGGTAAAGCATTCAAAGTGGAGGCTTTTTGTCTAATTTAATTAGCTAACTAAAGAAATTGCATGAACAGACAGAACTGGCCTTGTCCCTGAGAGGTGTCTCTGGATACATTCAGGCTAATGAACCTGGGCAAGTGCATTAATATTTACCTCTTAGTGATGTATGCCAGAGGGGTCAAACTTTGGAGTGCAAACCAAATAATTTTTTTTGTTGTTATTTTTTTATTTTTTGCTGGGCAGTGGGGGTTAAGTGACTTGCCCAGGGTCACACAGCTATGTTGGAATGACGCCACCTGCTGGATACTTACTGTAGAAGAGTTCTGCCCATGAAGCGAAGGTCTTTGAGGGCAAGACCAGGAGTCTTTTCTTTGGCGGGAGGAAGTGATGCGGACTAGTGGGAGGAGGAAGGAAGAGACTGGCGCTGACTCTGGGGCTCTTTCCTCTGGACTCGGGTGGAGAGCGGAGCTAGAAATGTGCTCTCCCTTTAAATAGATAGGAATCTAGGCCTTTCTCTCTCTTTACCAAATTCTTATTCTCCTTAATAAATGCTTAAAAGTCTAACTCTTGCTAAAGCTTATAATTTATTGGCGACCACTCATTAGATATTTTAGACAGACTAGCTAGAATTTTAGCCCTTAACAGCTAGTAAATGTCAAGTGTCTGAGTCCGATTTTGAACTCAGTTCTTCCTGAATCCAGGGCCAATGCTTTATCCACTGTGCCACCTAGCTGCCCCCTAACTATTTTTTAAATACAATATAGATGATGTTAATTTGTAGTTTATGTAGTTTTTCCTACACCCTTAAGGAATCATCAATTTCTATTAGAGTTTGACACCATTGCTTTAGGCAATTCTCTTAAGACTATAAATTCTTGATACGGTGCTGATCTGTATTACAGCACTTCTCTATACCAATGAAATCACAGCTCTAATCCCTATCCCTAAATACTGGGTTAAAACCTATGCAGTTTAAAGTGAAGCTAGAGCAGAGATGAAGAACTAAAAGAACAAGGAGGGGATATGGGCTGGTGGTCTCAGGGAGGACTAAAAATAGTTTGAGGAATTTTGAGATGAAGGAAGAAATGAATGATAGGAGCTCACTATCAGAGAGAATTTCAAAATTCAAGATTATAGACATTTATGGTAAACAATGAGATCTATGGGACAATTGTCCCTGTGGGGATGAAGCTATAAACCATAGAACTGGGTAATATGATGCACCAAGAGACCATTTGTTCAAGGGGACATCAAGGCTCATAGTGAATATGATGGCGCAGGACTTGTGTGGATTTTTTTTTTGGATGAGGCAATTGGGGTTAAGTGACTTGCCCAGGGTCACACAGCTAGTAATTGTTAAGTGTCTGAGGCCGGATTTGAACTCAGGTCCTCCTGAATCCAGGGCCGATGCTCTATCCACTGCGCCACCTAGCTGTCCCTTGTGTGGATTTTTAAAAAGTTTAATACAGTTACTGAAGGAAAAAGAAATGAGAAAAGAGATGATAGCCCAGAGCCCAGATGATACCTGCAGCAAAGATCTGGTCAAGGTGATACAGATAAGGAAATATTGCTGAGTGATGGTGGAAGGAAGTTCAAGTGGCAGTAAGGAGCAAGGAGTATACCTATTACACCTTCAGGGTTCAAGGCATAAAGAGAGTATAAGAGAAAGAACATCCAATATCAAAAAGGGTAATCAGGGATTCTGTATGTTTTGGAGGGAATAATTTTTTTCCAAGTGCAAGAACATGTCAAGTATGAAAGGAAGAATAGTACCTCCACATGTAGAAGTCAGTTCTGGCTTGAGTGTATTTCCAAAAACAGACTCTAAAAACCCAAAGTTCAGTGATGGAGAAAAGAAGTGAATGTTAGTGAACCCTAAATAAAATTTTGGTGACCCAAAATAAGAGGTATTCTCTCCACACTTGGCAGTAGGTTATTGGGCACAAATGGAGATTATCAACAAAAGTGTACATTACCAACAAAATCCAGCAGGAAGATAGAGAAATTACATCTAAAATAACAACAGATAGGTTAAATACTTGGGAGTCTACCTACCAAGACACATATAGGAACTGTTTTGTTTTTTTTTTTTTTGTGAGGCAATTGGGGTTAAGTGACTTGCCCAGGGTCACACAGCTAGTAAGTGTTAAGTGTCTGAGGCCGGATTTGAACCGAGGTACTCCTGACTCCAGGGCTGGTGCTCTATCCACTGCGCCACCTAGCTAGGTGGCCTCACAAAAAAAAAAAATTACAAAACATTTATTACACAAATAGAGATCTAAGTAACTGGAGAAATATTCATTGCTCCTGGATAAACCAAACCAATAGAATAAAAATGACAATACTACCTAAATTAATTTACTTATTCAGAGCCATACCAAACTACCAAAGGATTACTTTATAGAGCTATTAAAAACAGTAACAATTCATCCAGAGGAACAAAAGATTCCCTCTATAAATATGAAGGGAAAAAAGGAGGCCTAATAGTACTAGATCTCAAACTATAACTACAAAGCCATACCATCAAACAATTCAGTACTGGGTAAGAAATAGATAGATTGGAGGAAAAGATTAGGTATGCAAAAATAAAAAAAAATGAGTACAGTAACTTAGTGTTTGATAAACCCAAAGATCCCAAGTACTGGAGCGAGAACTTACTATTCAGTTGAAAACTAGAAAGCACTCTCACAGAAATGAGGTCTACACCAACATCCCACACCACAGACCAAAACAAGCGCTAAATGGACACATGATTTAGGAATAAGGGGTGATATTATAAACAAATTAGAGAAGCATGGAAGAAATCCATGACCAAAACACAGAGAGGTTCATGGGGGGAAAAAAATAAAGTTTTTATTTCTACCTCTACTACTTTCCCTCCTACACATGCTAAACAAAGCTAGAGAAAAATCACAAAATGATGTTGTGTCCTCTATTTTTTATATCTCAACTGGGCCCTCACTACTCTAAGGCAATCCCTTCCCACCTCCCTACTCATTACCCTATCCCACTCACCACAGTAGCTCTTCCAAACCTTTCATCCCTCCTCAAATCTTCCATGGTTTCCTCCATGGATCTTGCCTCATTTTAGTGGAAAAAAAAATTAAGGCCATTCAACAATCCCTCTCCTCCCTTCCTCACCCCACCAATACGCCTTCTGACATTCTCTTTTCCATCACTCTCCTCACGTTAAGAGGTAGCCCTTTTTGCAGAGATAACCCCCTGTACAAGGCACAAGGATCCCAGCTAATCCTGTCATCTCCAGCACATTTTTCCTTCTCTCACTTACCTTCAATGTCCCTGTTTCCCTACACATCCCATGTCTCTTCCATCCTCAAAAACAACAAAAACTCCTTCACTTGCTCATCTTGGCTAGCTATCATTTTATATTTCTCCTCCCTTTTGGGGCTAACCTCTTGGAGAAAGCTCTCTAAAAGCAATGCTTTTTACTGCTTTCCTGTCCTTCTTAACTCTCTACAGGTTAGCTTCCAAGCCTCATTCAACCTGCTCTCTCCAAAGCTAATAATCTCTTCCTGACCCTTGACACGATCCATCACCCTCTTTTCCTGATACTCTATTTGCTCTGGGTTTTCACTGTAACCTGGTTTCTCCTGTCAGACACCTTTCCTTTGCTGGATCTTCATTCAGCTTGTGCTGGCTAACAGGTGTCCCACAGGGCTTTCCTGGGTTCTCCCTTCATTTGGTAATTGTAAGGGACTAAAATTCTAGCTAGTCTGTCTAAAATATCTAATGAGTGGTCACCAATAAATTATAAGCTTTAGCAAGAGTTAGACTTTTAAGCATTTATTAAGGAGAATAAGAATTTGGTGAAAAGAAAGAGAAAGGCCTAAGATTCGTCTATTAAAGGGAGAGCGCATTTCTAGCTCCCTTCTCCACCCAGTCCTGAGGAAAGAGAGTGAGAGTGCCAGCCTCACCCCCTCTTCCTCCCACAAGCAAACATCAATCACTTCCTGACGCCAAAGAGCCCTCTTTGTCTTGCCCTCAGAAGCCTTCTCCTCATGGCTTTGCTACAGTAAGTCTCCAGCGTCATTATCTTATCAACTCCCAGGCATTCAACGCCACCCTCTAGGTGATGACAGCTCTGCAGCACTGCAACTTGGAAGCTCCTCATCCATTTAACCCACTAATTCCTCCCTTTCGTTCATTCATTCATTCAGTCAATCAACCAATCAATCAGCATTTATTAAGCTATTTGCAAAACACCTTGCTAGGTGATGGGCATTACAAAAAGAGGCAAAAAACAGTCCCATTCCTCAAGGAGCTTCCAAATCTAGTGGGGGAGACAAGCAAGCTACATACCGGATAAAGGTAAATAATGAACAAGGTAGGCACAAGAATTAAGAGGGCTTGGGGGAAGGCTTCTAGCAAAAGATGGGCTTTTAGTTAGGGTAGCTGCTTGATTAACTTAAAGTGATTGATTCACTTAAAGCATTCCAAACATGGAGACCAGTCAGAAAAACTGCCTGGAACTGAGATGGAATGTCTTGTTTGTGGAAGCAGGAGGCCTTTGTCAGGGACTAAGGTATAAGAATATAAGAAGACTGGAAAGGTAGGAGGGGGCTAAGTTTTGTAGGGCTTTCAATGCCAAACTGTATTTTGTATTTGATCCTGGAGGCAATCCCAAATTTCCAAACAGTTCCCAAATTTCTTCTCAAGATCATACCTATACTGTCCCCTATTCCAATAATGAGAACCATCCCATTACTTAGAAAATGATACTTATGAAACGAATTTTTTGCATTATTAACTTATTTACCTTGTTAGTACCCATTCTGTTTATATTTATAAACAGACTTTCAAGTCATTGGATCATACACTTAAGAGATGGAAATGACTTTCAAGTTATTCTAGTCTATAGGTCTCAAACATGCCGCTCTCCTGGGCAAGAACCAGATGAAAATCAATTTGGAAATATTTAACAAATATAGATAAAATCCAATAGAACATAATGTTAATCTGTGCTTTTCTAAGTCAACATGCAGCCTGCAGGATCCTTCCACATTCAGTGGCCTCATTTCTGAGTTTGACGCCAATGGTCCAGTCCAACGTCCTCATTTTTCAGATTAGGAACTGGGCTCAGAGATTTGCCCCAAGTTACACAGATGGCAAGCGATAGAACTGAAACTCAAATACAAGTAAAAAGCGGATGCCTTCTGGCCAGAGGATTTACATTGCTGGATCTCTTTTTTTGGTGAATTACTTGTCCTCTCATTATTCTTTTTTCTATTTGTAGAAGAGGTAGCATAGCATGGTAAAATAGGGAGCTGGCCTTGGAGGAAGGAAGACTTGAATTCAAGATTTACCCGGCTACCATACTGGGCTTTATGTTCTCTCTCCCAACTAAATTTCAAATAACCCTTAGCTTCTTTCAAAGCACAACGCAGGTACCACCTACTTCAAAGGTTTTTTTTTTTTAACCAGATCTCCAGTTAGCCTCCCCATACCTCCAGAGAAAATTATTTGGTAATTTGTATAATACAACCTCACACATTATTAGCTGTGACCCTGCACACAAGTCTCTTAACTATTTGCCTCAATCTGTTCATCTGCAAAATGGGATTAGAGGATCTCTATACTCCCCTAATCTTAAATAGATTCCCAGAAACTGTGATTAAACTAGCATTCAAGCTCCTCCTTGACCTCTCCTCAGTTTACTCAACGGACACCCTCCCCATTTCTTTTTTTTTTTAATTAATATAGTATTTTATTTTTTTCCGTTACATGTAAAGATAGTTCTCAACTTTTGTTTATACAAGCTTACAATTTCAGATTTTTCTCCCTCCCTCGCCCTCCCCTAGACAGCAGGTAATCACCCTCCCCAGTTTCAATCACGTCAATTTCCTTCTGACAACATGATCACGTCGTTCTCACTTTCATCATAGTCCCCACTCCGTCAGCACCAGTATTGGAGAGGGGGGACTCAACATCTCTTTGGAGTGAGCCAGAGTGCAAAAATTTGTAATGTCTGAGAGGGTAAGAGATGCAGTTCAAAGAATGCTCGACTTTAAGTCCTACCTAAAACGCTTACTAGCCTGCTGACCATGGCACGGGTTTTAATCTCTGTCCTTTTCTCATCCAGAAACTTGGAAAAAAACAATAGCTATGGGGGGAGGGGGAGGATTAGGGGGAAATTGTTAAGGAAAAAATGAGATATGTAAAGGGTTTTGGAAACCTTTAAGGAAGCTTATAGCTCAACTCAAAACAAATGCCGCAGCCAATTAGCAGCTGTTGACTGGGGCAAGTCCCTCAATTGCCTATCCGCCTCAGTTTGTTCATCTGCAAAATGGATCTATGGATCTCTCGAGTTTCCCGTTGACACTCAAAGCACGCGGGAAGGAGACTCGAGAAGGGGGCGGAGTCCCGCCTCGAAGGAGGGGCCTTCGGCAGCCGCCATTTGTGTCGCCTCCAGAAAGGGGAGGCGTCCATTTGAGTCCCCGGCGAGGACAGAGGGGCCGCTGAGGCCGCTAGACATCCCCAGTTGGACTAGCTCCCTCGGTCCCCCCTTGACACATCCCTTCCCTCCCCTCGCTCGCTGTTCAGCCCTCAAGCAGTAAGGCCTGGCAAGGGCGCCTGGACACCTCGGCCCAGAGCCCGCCAATCCGTACGATGTCCGGCGGAGAGACAGCGGGTCCTCACCAATCAGAAAGCCGATGAGATTCCCTCACCCCCCCCCCCCCGCCCCGACACACACCGTAGGATAGGGTTTTTCCCCAATGCTGACATAACCCCGACTCCTATTGCTGCCCTCCTCCGCCTCGTACGACCCTTTGGGTGCCCCGCAGCTGTCCGGCTAGAAGCTGGGAGAACAAAGTCCCGCCTTCCGCCGCTAACTCCCTCCTCTTAGACTTACCTCCGTACACCGGTCTCCATGTCGATTCCACCGCCAGCCAAGAGTTCCTGTTCCTCGACAGCAACACCGCGCATGCGCTAGTCCAGCCTCCCTTCCTCCCCGCCCCCGCCCCGTCGAAAGGCTACTGGGCTGCCCCACGCACCGCCTCCTTCCGTCGAAATAGCACTGGCTATCTCGTAGCGCTTGACCCCGCCTTTCGAGGGTCGAGTGCGCAGTCTCCACAGGTGTTGGGGAGGTGGAGCGGGTGCTTCCAGGCTGGTACCACTTCCTTGAGGTAGGTCGGATCAAGGCAAAGAGACGGATCGTGGAAAGTCGGACAGTTAAGGTCTTGAAAACGACGTACTTTCAGGAGCGTTTAGGTTCAACCCGTCCCAAACTATGGTACCCCCCGCCCAGCAGTCTGGAACAAAAAAGCAATCGTCTTCTTTCCCATAATGCCCAGGAGACAGGAATTATGCAGACCCCCTTGACAACCCCCGAATCCAGCCCTCGAATGCAACGTATCAAGGTTCGGCTTTTCCATAACCTTCTCCGTTGCTATGCTTCCCAATTCCTGGACCCCCTCCCACAGAATCCTCCAGACCAGGTTCTAAGTCAAAGGGGAAGGGTTGGGCTGCCCCTAGAAGGGAGCATCTAAGTAAGGGAAGTTGGCATTGAGTAAACTATTAAGGACAGAACATTTATTTAAATGGAAAACCTCTTTCAACCTTCTGAGAGTCAAGAAAATTTTACTTTTGACGGCTGTTAGGAAATCTTCCTTATCTCAGTTCTAAATGTATATCTGCTCAGTGTTCTAGTATGTTCTGAGACTAAATAGAACAAGGCTAATCTCTTTTCCCTATGGTATGCCTTCAAATACTTGGAAAGATAGCTATCATGTGTCAGCCCTGTACTCAAAACCCCTCTCTACAATCACCCCGACATGATTACATATATGCCCTTGTCCTGCCACAACCTTCCTCACATGCTTGTGCCTCTGTTAATTGTCAGCGCCTCCCCCTCCAGAGTCAGCCTAGGCTATCTTACATGAGTCTCCCTTGTATGGAGCCAAACCTCAGTACACCCAAAGGGGATTAGAAGCAGGCTCTACCAATTAAAGGGCATTTTGATTTTTCTGTCAGAGCTGTCCATTGTGGAGGACATTACATCTAGTTTACCTACATGTACCTATATGTCATCTCCTTGTGTCACTTCTGTCTGTTTATTCACCTCCTTCTTAAATCCCAACTCGAAACAGAAAGCATTTCCTTATAAGACTTCATTCCTTCAGTGCAATCTTCTCCATCCTAATTTTACAACTTCTATTTTGATGCATATCTTAGTTTAGTTTGGACTATGGGTCTACTAAGTGCAACCAAAAAGTGCTCATGTCTTCCTCACCTCCAGTTCAGTATAGAGACTCTGAATAGAAACTATTAAAATAAGTATTTTTGATTGTTAAAAGTTATTTCCGAAGATTGCCCAACCTCACACAATTCTTCCAACCAAAAAACTAAAATTTAAGGTTAAGACTTTTACCAGTTCTGACTGAACATTTATTTTAGATTTTTACAAACAATATGATGCTGACTCTGGCTTTGCAGCAAAAGGAAGAGATTAAAACAAAATGACTAAATAGGCAGTTGTTGTGGGGGACCTAGGGCAGAACTAAAACACAAGAACATTTCTTTACCAGAGCCCTTTCTTTTCAAACCCAGAACCAACCTACCTTTTAGTTACATACAAAGCTGCCTAAGGAAGAGGACCAGGAGCCCATACTTCTTCATATACCCTGTTGCAGATATTATAAAAGATGATGTTCCAGAAGAAAAGGTACCTTAAAAACTCAAGGGGCACAAAACCGAGATGTAATGGAGTTGGGGTTTCAAAACACTCAAATCATCTATACCCCTTCCTGTCCCATAACCTCCCACTACAAACAACCAAAACAATCCACACTATTTCCATAACCATTTACAAAAAAAATGCTAGGTTTTCAAGGGCCAGAATGAGAACAGGTATCCAGGTGGGTGTTAGCAAGTCTCACACCCCTCACTATTAAAAATATTGAATGATGGCTCTGTAACAGGTCTGAGCTCTCTCTCATTTCTTCTCTGAAATGGGGCTCCTTCATTCCTCATCTTCATCAGCTTCCACATCCAGGCCAGGGATACCCCGGATCTGCTGCTGCAAAACACCCCCTAGCAAGGGCACTGGGTTCCTCCTCTGGAGGGAGCTCCAAGCCCGACTGCTCCTCCTCCAAATTCTTTGCTGAGGTTAGCGCTCCAGTCCCTGCTGTTGCTTCAGGCAGCTGGTTCTGTCCCCTGCCTGAAGCTCAGGTTGTCCTACTGTGCTTTCTCCTGGATTTTGTTCTCATCCTCCCCTTCAGCCACTCCTTCTTCTACAGCACTGCCCTCTCCTTCTTCCTGCTCCTTTTCTTCTTCAGGGTCATCCGTGAAGGGATTCTCACCCTGAGGGAGACAAACACACACCAGTCTATAGGTATCTCTCTTTTGCAAGCAATCCTGTTTCCCTAAATCCCCAAATTCCCCTCTACCATGACTCTCATCATCTCTACCTGCTCTTCCCAGGGGGAAAAGCCAGGATCCTAGCTGCCTCCATTCAACTAGGGTCTTCTCGAGCCACTACCCCTTTTTCCAGAAGACCTGAGGTCATATACCAATTTGGAAGAGTGAGGCAAACTGTGACTTCCCATCCCAAAGATTGAACCCAGCCCAGAAGAGTACTGGGCAAAAAAGGTTCATGTGCAAAGGGCATACGTATGGGGGAGGGCCAAGCAAGAGGCTTCCCTGGGCCAGTCAGGCCTGATTACCTTAAGATAGCGTTCTAGCTTCTTGCTAATGAGCTTATTGTTCAGGATACTTCGAGCTACCATGAGTGAGGACTTCTTGGACTGTTCCATCATGAGCTAAAAGAAAAGAATGGAACCCTCTTGAGCAGCGGGACTCATCCTAAACAGTTCAACTCCCAGGAGCCTATCACCTAAGATCCTGTCTCAAAAAGTCAGAAGCTTCACATGACTACTAATACCCAATTTATTATCTCGACAGCCTGCAAAGTTTAGAAAGCACTTAAACAAAACAAAACAAAAAAAACCCCAAGCCTGTGAGGTAGGTAGCACAGTTTTAAGATAAGCCAGCTTCAATGATTGCCCATGTTCAGAAATCTAGTAAGTGTTCAAGGCCAAATTATAATTCAGGTCACTACACTTCAGCACCTTCTACTATACCTATTACAACTACTACATAATGTCTCTGCTATGGCTTTAAAGTCTACCACCCTATGGGGTAACCCTGGTATTTGCCATTCCAAGTACAGCTGATCCTTAAAGATTATGGTCTGTCAGGCAAACCCAGAACCTAAGTCTTTCCAATGCGGGAGGTTCTGCCCACTTGGCCTTGGAGAATCTCAAATTATCACCATAAAGATACAGAACAGAACTTTAGCAGAGGCAAGAATTAGTTCCAATTTTATAGGGGGAAAAAAGGAAACTCAGAGGAAAAGCAATTGTCCATGGTCCCCCAGTCAGTAAGCACTGTAACCAGATGTAAAGCCAAGTTGCCTGCCATTGAAACCTAGCATGTCTCCCACAACTCAATGCTTCCTTGACTAGGCAGAGGAAAGCCCCAAAGCACTCCACTCACTCTTCTGTTTCGGTTGTGTTCCATGGACTTGAGGTGCTTCTGTATAATACCAAACTGCATGGGAATGAAGAGGTCACAGGCTGCAGCAATGAGCTGCCTCCACTTTCTTCACAAAGTGCTCCATGGCAATCTCTGCAAGGGGAAGGAGCTTCCTGTTTCCAATTCTACCAGTATCCCGATTGATTTTTTTTTTTTTTAGTGAGGCAATTGGGGTTAAGTGACTTGCCCAGGGTCACACAGCTAGTAAGTGTTAAGTGTCTGAGGCCACATTTGAACTCTGGTACTCCTGAATTCAGGGCCAGTGCTTATCCACTGCGCCTCCTAGCTGCCCCCGCAGTATCCCTATTGGGATAGATTTAGTCCCCAGAGTTAAAGAGGGGCCACTAATTGCTACTGAGAATGTCCCTCTCCAATTTAAAAACCAGAGAGGTCTTTAGGTCCAGTCACTGAACAGATGCCCTGTCCGATAAATTGCCTCAACAAACCTAGTTTTCACTTCTTTCCCCCTCCTTTTCCCCCAAAGAGTTACCTCCAGGTACTTCAGGCTCTGGAAAGGCTTTTTAGTTCTCATAAAGATCACGGGATTTTAATTTGGATCCAAAATAAGGTCCGGAAAACAGCTTAAATGGACAGGTCCAAATCAAGGCAGACCTAGCTATCCCCTGGGTCCACCATGGGTGGAAAGAAGAGAATTGACACTCCACCTTGAGTAAGGTCTTGATCTTTATAGATCTGCTGGATTACACCATTTAGATCCTCAATAGTTTTGCGACGTTCTTCTGTCTTCTTAGTTTTGTTAGCAACATATTCCTGGAAGTGCCAAACAGGAGTTATCAGAGGCATCTATAACTGGAAAAAGCCAGGACGGAAAGGGGGAGTTTAAACCCTAAAAACAAAAAGGAGGGGGTTGAGTAGCTGAGAAGGAAGCAGACATGGAAGTCAGGTTTATGGGGCTCTCTCTTGGTCAGGTCATTTCCTTTGGTTTTGTGGTGATGATCTCTCTTGCCTAGTCTGGATGATAAACCCCCTAATATTTGCAGTTTTTCTCTGTGTTCAGGAGAAGAATGCAAAGAGGTCAAAGCAGTCCCATTCCCCAGCAGAAAAGGCGGGAGGAAATTGATAAAAAACCAGTGCAGCCCAAAATCAAAAGGAGGATCACCTGCAAAAAGTCTGCAGTCTGTTTTGGCAATTTAGTGCCTACAAAACTTGAAATGTTCCTTGTGGAATTTGCTGTCTAAGTGGGTTGGTCATCTCATCAGCATAAAAGGTCCGAAATTTGCAGAGAGAACACACAAACTGATCCTAGTAGAAGAAAGAACAGAGGTCAAGCAAGGTCTGCATGGAGGGTGCTACTACCAGCACCAGGTCCCTGAACCAAGAAGAGAGCAAACCCCAGATATGGAATGGGGCAACTCCCAGCTTCTGATACTCAAATTGCTTCCTTATGGGACTCTGAGGCAGTGGGTTGCCAGGAAAAGAAAAACTCAAAAGTTCTGAAACCAGTCCATTCTTTTTCAAGAAGGGCCATTGACACCATGAGGGAAGAATTAAGTCACAGTGCAGAGTGGGGAACAGGTGATAATTTCTGAATGGTACTAACTAATAAAGCAGGTTCTACTGGCTTCCTAAGGGCCAATACAGGAATGTTCTTTCCCAAAGACAGGAGGAGCTAATCACAGGAGGCAATGCTATGGCTGATCTGAGAGAGACAAAGACTAGCTGGAAAGGTGCCAGTGGGGTGTCAGGTAGGTCTCTCCAGGAAAAGTAAGGAGCACACCTAGGAGAACAACTGGGGCCAGGGAAGGGGAGGGCAGCCGAACTCGAGGATCTGGCCCCATGGAGCAGAGAGAAGAGATCAGTCCTGAGCCACTGCGCCCGCTGAGAGGTGCTGTGTCTTCCTGGGCTCACCACCCCACCCCATCCTCAGCTCAGAGAGCCTAGGTGGTGGTGGAAGGAGGGAGGGAAGGAGGGGCTGGGATGCAGCCCAGCCTCTGGTGCCTGCTGCCTCATCTTCCTCTTCCAAGAACAAAAAAGTCTGACCTGGAAGGAGGGGTGCCCAGCATGATGGAAGCTGGGAGCCACCTGTACTGAGGTGGTCAGGGCCAGGCTGTCCATAGCAGGTTCCCCTGGGGGGGTTGGGGGCCTGAGCCGAGAGGCAACGGTGGCCGTGGCAGGGGACGGAGGAGGCTGGCCTCCACCAAGGCCTCAGGACGGGTTCCTACCTCTGCCGTCCATGATCTGGGCCACGGGAACAGCTTTGTCTGGAGAGCCCAGGGGCCCGGCGCCGGCTTGGCCGAGGAAGATCCAGCAAGAGCAAGAGTCTGAGTCGGAGGCAAACACCAGTTCGGGGGCCCTGAGGGCAAATAGACCCGACAGCAGGGGCGTAAAGGGCTCAGCCACCTGCTGGACCACGGGGCCTGAGGCGGACTGGCCCCTCCAGCACCAAGTCACGGAAATGTGGGAACTTCTGCCATAGACTGGGCATAAGGGCAGGGCCAAAGCTCCCGAAATCCCCCATTGGTGTTTCAGTCTCTCCCAAGTATGGTAGTAGCCACTTGGCCACAGGTTTGGGCTGGAGAGATGTCTCAGAGTCTCTGATGAGCTGGCCCCCTCCCTTGGGGGCCAGGGGCCCCCACAGCACCTCTGGGAATGTTCAGTGACCTAAGCGCTGGAGCGTCCGGGCAACAGTGCCAAGCAGTGTCAGGTCCCGAGCCGGAGAAGCAGAACAGTTTATAAGGAGGCCTCTGGGGGTAGGGGGGAACAATTCAGGCTCTTAGGTATGCAACCAGGGCCTTGGAAGCCCTGACTGTGGGAAGCAGGGTCCATGCACAGAAGAGCAGGTGCCAGCTGCCAGGGCAACACTGGCCCCATTGAAAGGCCAGAGGGAGAGACGAAGAGGCAGGGCCAAGCCAGGAGTAGAGTACATCATTCATCTCCTGAGAGACCCCAATTGCCCTGGGAATGTGGGTTGCCTGGGGCTGCCATGAAGTCTAGTCATGGGGAAGAGGAAACGGCGATTGCTGGAACCCCTAGGCCAGCCACGAGTTGCTAGGGCAGAGGTTGGCAGATGAAAAGGAAAGAGAAAGTGTTACCTTCCACCATGCGTCCCGCTGTCGTTTCTTCTGCTTCTCCTGGGTCTTCTTGCCAGCCCTGCAATTTTGCGTTTGATTTGACTGATTTCCTCCTGAATGGTCAATGCTCCTATAGGAACAGAAGGGATAGGAAAAGCAGGATAATCATCCTATCTATTCTGAAACATAAAGGGCAGATTTTGTTGCCCTTCTTCCTCCCAGCTACCAACCAGAGCTGGTGGTATTCATTGGTAAGATCTGCTAAAGTCCAACCTGAAGAGCCAGGGGACCCCAAGTACCTTTCCAAGGCCTGTTCAGGGATCTGAACGTAGAGATAAAGATCAGGAGAAGAAAAGGCAGAAGTGACCCCCCTCCCCCAATCTGGTTCTGCGCTACCCACAGCTTCCCAAGGCGCTTCACCCACCTCTATTCCTCCTGCACTTAAGAAGGACCTCTATTGGGCCCCAGAGAGCTTACAAACCCCACTCTCTGTGAAGTTTGAGCCCAATTTCCCAACCCCACAGCTTTACCAAAACACAGCAGCTCGGGAAATTCAAAGAGGTTAGTGGGTAGCTTGTGACAACCCTGACAATAGTCCAGTGGCCAATCCAACAGAATGGAGGCCACAGGGAATGATGTAGTAGCAGTTAATGATAGCTATGTGAAATGCTTAAAATGCCCTACCCACCCCCCAACCAGTCACTGTGGCAACAGTGGCCACCACTGGAATTGCTGTTTGGTACCTGCTGGTGTTCATCACACGGGTGGGGGGACAACGGACTCCCAACTGGGGCTGGAGAGGGCGCTAAGGGGAGAGGACACGCAAACCAGAGCCGTAAAAACTGGAACGTGGGGGCCACGGCTCGGACTTCAACAACTGCCAGCCACTGAGAAAACTTGCAAGTGGGTGTCACTATGGGACCAGGGAATGGTAGGAGTCATAGGGCCCTGTACCTGCTTGTGACAAGGATATGTATTCCTTGGGTTCCCCAAACTACCTGGCCTATCTGATGATAATGGAGAGCAGACGATAGGTTCACAAGTGGCTGGCTATGCCCAACACTAGCTCTAGCCTCTGGCTCAATGGAGAGGAGGAGTTGTGCTTAACTACCATAGTACAACCAGCCCAGAGGGGTGGGTCACAGACAAGCTCAAAGTACTAGCATCAATGGACACCCCCCCAAGTCCTAGAACCACCTCCCCACAGCTCTGCCCATTTAAACTGCCAATACCTGCATGGTCTTTTAAGAGGGGAATGTCCAATACAACTACAGAGCACTCAAACATACACCACCTTTTCAGCATCTTCTTTCCTTTCTTCCTTCCCATCTTCCTTTTCCTTCTTCCTCTTCTCCTTCCTGACATAAAATTCAAAAGATCAAAACCCATGCACAAATAGGATCTATAAAACCCACCATAGAATAGATAATCTTACAGGTTCCTATATTCAAACAGGGGCCAGCACTTTGCAGAGCCCCACAATGATAACAAATACGCTTTTCCCAAAATAGCAGATTCCCCTCTACCCAGTTTGTAGTCTTCCTTCTACCATGCTCAAATTCAAGTTAGTAGCTAGCTGGCTGGCTATGCACCAGGTAGGGCCACCTTTTTTTCTAGGAGACCACATGGGGCAAGAAAGTCAAGTGTCCCAAAGAAGCACTTACTGCTCTGGAGCTCTTTCTGGCTGAATCAGGAGCTTCTGTGCCTTCTGCTGTTTCACACTTCAGTCCCCTCATCTGAAAAAGAATACAGCGCCTCGGGAGTTAGGCTTCAGCTCATTAAGGAGGGGAAAGGTGAGGGAAAAGTGATTAACTAGCTGCACCTCACCATTGTCCGAGTCACTGTTCTCAGAACCATCCGTCTTAGCCGCTTTGCTGTCAGGTTCATCAGTGCTATTGATTGTTTTCCTCTTCTTCTTTTTATTCTACAGACAAAAAGGAAAGCCCAAAATTGAGCAAGAAGGGTTAATACACTAAATGAGCCTTGGTGCCCAGTTTTAAGATGGTAATAGAGCTAAGTATACATGATAGGGCCACTTTCCTGATTTAGACAGGGCCTGGCCAACAACAATGCATACCCACAACACTGAGCTGTTCCATCTTCAATGAACTGTCTGTCCCTGTATTCATGCCCAAGTAAAGGGAACAGTCCTTACCCGAAAGTCCTGTAGCAGGCCCAGGTCTTCCAGGTCCTTCTCATTTGTTTCATCCCACTGCCAACTCCAAAGCCAAATCGTGCGTTCCCATAGGAACCTCTCATGCTCTGAAACATGCCGTATTCAGGAATAATGTTCTGAGAGAAGAGGGATGGGAGGCGGGAAGAACCTGGTACACATTGGCCCCGGGCCCCCATGGAGTCATCCCACACACGCCCATAGCCTGTAGCCATAGGCCGATTAGTGCGGCCATCTCTGCGCCCAGCCCTGTGCCCGCTGACCAAAGGCATCACGGACTCGGAAATGATCTCGGTAGGCATCGTAGTGGCCTTCATAGGCCATCTCCATTTCAGGGTCAATCTCACTGTAGTCATAGCCGGATCTGTACAGATCACGGTCGCTCAGTGCAGCCCTGAGTCATATGCTTCGTAGGAATCATACCTGCAAGAGGCGCATAGTATTGTGTCAGTGACCTGGGAAGGACTCAAGAACATAGAGGCCAGGACAGTGCACAAGAAACATAGCTAAGTGGCCTACGACAACAAGAACTTTCCCCTCATAAACAGTACAAAACAGACTGAGTAGGAAGGACCTGCTTTGCACAAACAATGAAGATACTGTAGCTAAATCATCTTGGAGTTCTAATGGCTTCAATAGCACACAAGTGATATGTTCCCACTTTACAATTTCATCTGTATGGTCAAACCCCTTCAGTCCCTAGATAAGAAGGAAAATAAAAGTTTCTAAAAAGCATAATCAATGCTTCTAGCCATTTAAAAAAATGGCAGCAATAGAAATCTTCCTAACCTGCTAATGACCAGCTGCATTTTTCCCTACTACCACCTCAAATCTGAGTTACACTATAATTTTTATTCCCAATTTCTCTGCTTCTTCCACAGAAGCTCTCTCTAAATGTTGAGAAAAACAAATTAAAGAGACAATATCAGATCAGACCTTAGAAGCAAGGCCTTTTTTACTACTGTATATACTGCCTAATTTTGGTCAGCTACCATGGTAACCCTCCCTAGGAAAGATAACAGGTAAAAGAAACATTCTAAACCTAAAAACTTCAGCCCACCCCCAAAGTCATATAAAGGAAGCTTATGCTACTGATATATACATTATAGAGCCCTAACCCCCAAAAGAATTCCCTTTCATTTTAGGGAAATGATAGAGAAATTTCTTTTCAAAAATTCATAAAGCCTTTCCATCTGAGTAAGACATACTTTAGAAACTAAATACATCAGCTGTTGAGGAGGGCAAGTCCCCTCCTGTTTTCATAAGAAAGAATACACCACAGCTTTAAGGAAGACCAAGAGACAAGGGATTAACTATTCCTGAAACCCCAGACTCTCCAGTAAGTTCATGATGACTCAGGCACAGAAAAATTTTCATTCATTGAATACTAACAAACTACAGACTCTAACAGCTGATGAGTTTAACAGCAAAGACATGAAAATAAGAAAAGGACAATGGCTGAGCAAGAGAGCATAGCTCTTTCTGACTGCACAGTCAGCCCAAATACCAAAGAGTTACAAACCCGGCCATTATCTACCAACAATCAAAGTTCTAGAAGAGAGATAATAAAGTATGCTCCCTCAAACCAGATCCTCAAGGTGTGCCTTTATAACAGAGACAAAAGGTTGGTTGTGTTAGCCCCTGAAGTAAACGAATAGTGAGTGACTAGAATAAGTTGAGGTCAACAACCAAGCCAAGTGCCAAGAAAGAGGTAGAAACTTGGCTCATGCTTATTTTGTCCAGGCACTTCTTCTTACAAGTTAGTGACCCAGTTACCAGTCTCATCTCTACAATTCAATACACTATTTCAAAAAAGAAGCAGGGGCATTAATAAAAAACACAACAGGCTGCCCAAGGCATTTTGCTTTATTACACTTGAGGACAACCTCAAGTACCAGTGTAGAAACCATTTGTTGGAGCTAGGCTTCCTTGCCTTCCATTTTATCTCCAAACTGGGGAATCTTCCTGACCCAAGCTCCACTATTAGTGCTTCATCTCCAAAACAACAGACACAGTCTCTGCTTATGCTTCAAAACTACCTTTCTAGGAGGCTCCAGGGTTCTCTTTACATTCTATGCCTTGCCCTAATTTGAACAAAATCTTTTCTAATCTAACTTAAATGTCATATATTGTTTCCCAAGAAAATTCAAAATAGCCTTTGGAAAAACATGAATAAATTATCTCCTCCCCACCCCCCCCCTCGAAAATTCATGAGCATGGATTAAGTACTAACTTTACATGTCCCTAGTGTCTAACACTTGTTGTTCAGTTGTGTCCAACTCTTTGTGACCCCATTTGGGGTTTTCTTGGCAAGATTGTAGAGTGGGGCTGCCATTTCCTTTTTCAGATCATTTTACAGATGAGGAAACTGAGGCAAATAAAGTTTAAGTGACTTGCCCAGGGTTACACAGCTAGTAAGTGTCTGAGGCCAAGTCTGAACTCAGAAAGATGAGTCTTCCTGACTCCAGGCCTAAAACACTATGTCCACTGGGCCACCTATGGTTCTGCACAAAGTAGGTCTTTTGTAACAACTTCCTGGATTAACTGGTAACTAAGCAAATACAAATCATCTTACTGATTTCACATACATTTAATGGAACTAGAATGTTTAAACTGGAATCACCGTTCATTGCCAAATCCATGGTCCCTGCTGCTCTGGAGGAAGGAAGGCAGATTATAATCCATTACTGTCTGAGTTACCTTCTACCATCTCAACTTGGTTTCACATCATACATGGGAAGTAAGAAGAAGGGAGAAAGAAAAAACATGCCTAAAACTAACCTAAAAATCTAATCAAGGTGGTGAAAAAAGTGTAGAGGGAGCAACAACTGACTGAAAGCATTTACCACTTTCAGAATAAACACTACTACATCCTATTACTGAACAGTCTCACCTTGACAGCTACACTCACCTGTCTCCACCTGAGCCATATAGTGCTCCTTGCATCATGTCCGTTTCTAGGTGAGATACCAACGTCAAAGCGCTGGTTAATTTTGGACAGAACATTATCGGTACCGGTGCTAGCAGAAGCATTAGGGTTTGTATTTGTGTCGGAGTTAGGAATTTCCCAAGAGTTTGAACTGGCCATACCATACCCATAATTGGTAGTGTTATCCTGACCATATCCATATCCATAACTATAGTTCTCGTAACCTGTAACAAGAGATATGGACAACTCCAGTCATACAATCTGAGCAGGTCCATTTAAAGCTGGCCTCTCGGTTATAACCATTCCAACCTGGAGTCTCGGTCCAAAGCTCACTTAAGGAACTATATCAGCTCACAGAAAGAGATCAGTGGTGTATCTAAAGGCTCATCACCAAACTGGTCTGAATCAATTACAGACCTAAAAGGATAACTCTTCAAAAGGAAAATATATAGGCAAATATACTGGAAAATACAACTAATTTATGATGGACTTGGGTTTTTATAAAGACAGGGATTGTTGGGGGATTTTTTTGGGGGGGAGGGGGCGGGAGAATAGAAGAAGAGGAAGCAATCTGAATGAGCCCTGCTCTGGCAGTTAAGTCACATTAAAAGTCACTTAATTCTCATGAATTTTTATACTTATATCTGGGACAAAAGAACCAAACAATAGATCACGGGTTTAGTCTCAAGGGAATTTTAAAAAAATAATAATACTTGCCTCTGTTTGTCCCAGAGTTCCAGGTTCCATATCCTAGCAAAAGACCAAACCATTACTAATTACACCCCAAACTGTTTATAATGAACAAAGATTCAGTATCTAAATATTTCTAAACACATGCTAAATGACAGAGTGAGAATACCTACATTCATAATCTCCGAATCAGCTATGTAAAAGCTACCACCCACCCCCCAACAAGAACACAATAATAAAACATGAAATCAGGTAGCTTTACAAGTCAGGGACCGACATAGATCACCTGTATGGATATACTACATGGCAGAGGGCAAACATATAGTGTAATAGTTGCAGGCTCAAACCCTCTGCCACTATTGTGATACAACCATCACCCCCACCCCTCCAATCCCTTACCACCTTTCCCAGTTCTCAACTAGTAAATGATTGCAAAGAAAATTTGTAGCTCTCTGAGCCTCCTTTAAAACAAACCCAACATCCGCCCTCTACAAAAAGTAAAGGGGCTTAGGATACTAACCCAATGCATTAATAAAGGAAAGAGATCCAATGGATATCTCACTTTTTCTAAATTATACATAAATAATTTCACCATGGGAAAACTCAGAAATTATGCTAATCAAATCGAGATAAAGCATTGACCTACCTGACCCAGAAAAATGAACCATTACTGAAATGACAGTATTAAAGGAGCAAATACCACTTTGGCAGCAGTTATAAAGAAGCAATCAGTACAGGAAAAAATAAGAAAAAGCCATCAATCTATATTGCAAAGCATGGAAAGTTTCTCATGATGTCCTTATGACAAGATGTTAGTATGGTGTTCATTCACACAGAATCACAGAGTTGGAAAGAACAGAAGAAGTCAGTTATTCACATCTTGACATTTACTAATTACTATATAACCCTGAACGAGTCCACTTGTCTCTGAACTTCAACGTCCCTTGACTGTAAAATCTAACTTAGGGTAAAATCTAACTCAAAGGGGTGTTAGGCAGCACAAATTTTAAAAATATATGTAATGGGGCAGCTAGGTGTGCACAGCAGATAAAGCATCAGCCCTGGACTCAGGAGGACCTAAGTTCAAATCTGGCCATCAACCACTTGACAAGTACTAGCTGTGTGACCCTGGCCAAGTCTCTTAAACCCTCATTGCCCTGCAAAAAAAAAAAAAGTATTTTTATATATATATATTATATATATATATATTTATATTAGAGAGAGAGAGAGAGAGAGAGAGAGAGAGAGAGAGAGAGAGATTGAGATTTACAAACCTTAAACTCCATAATAATGCAGTTTTGAATTTTCCCCCTTGTTTCTTTCTGCTTCTGGGGGGCAAAGAAAACATGCATAAATCCTTCAAACACTTCAAGGGAGTTATATAATCTAGGGGTAGCTTATCTAGTCTTTCCTAAAATATGGCTCACAAAACTGAATATAATGCTCTATGATGAACATGGAGTACAGTAAGACTAACTCTTATAGTCTGGACACTATCTTCTTTTAAAGCACATTATATTAGCCTTAATTGTTTGCCATATTTTGCGTAATCCCCCCCTTTTGCAGTTCAACAACCCCTTCACCTCCCCACCCATCTTAAACACACACATTAATGTCTAAATATGCTCCAATTTTATTGCTGGAGTCAATTTAAAAGTTCACACAGGATTTCAACATATTAGATTCAACCCATTATTCTAATCTATTGAGATTTTTTTTTTTTCCAGGGCACTGGGGGTTAAGTGACTTGCCCAAGGTCACACAGCTAGTAAGTATCAAGTGTCTGAGGCCGGATTTGAACTCAGGTACTCCTGAATCCAGGGTCAGTGCTTTATCCACTGTGCCACCTAGCTGCCCCTATTGAGATCTTTTTGGAAGCTGGTTCTATAATCCAACAAGTTATAGATCCTTTCCAGCTTTGTGCTATTGGCAAATTAAATATAAGAATGCTATCTGCTTCTTCATCCAAGTGAACAATTTTTATTTTTTATTGAGCAGCATAATAAAAAAAATTTTTTTGAAGATTAACGAGGAGCAGCTAGGTGGTGCATGGATAGAGCACTGACCCTGGCTTTCAGGAGGGCCTGAGTTCAAATCTGGCCTCAGACACTTGACACTAGGCTAGAGACACTTAACCCAATCTGGGCCTCCACCAAAAAAAAAAAAATTTTTTTTAAAAAGATACTACTGGAGGCAGCATAGGGCCGAAAGGCAGATTATTAAAGGATGCTATTAGAATAGCAAGTTCTCAAAGTTTAGTCTGGGGACCTATAGGGGTCCTCAAGACCTTTTTAGGAGATCCAGGAGATCACAATTATTTTTATAATAGTAAAATGCTTTCATTTCCATGTTGGTAAATATAAATAGATATAACCAACATAAACAAAAGCTGGAGAGGAAGATCCTCAGTAATTTTTAACATTGTATAGAGGTCCTGAGACCAAAAGTTCCGAGAATCCCTCTATAAGAGAAATCCCTTGAAGGTCATGGTAATCAACTAATGACTCATCTTTAGGTCTAGTTAATCTGGTCCACAAGCCTCCATCTTGTACACAACGACAGTATGAGGCTATATCAGATGCTTTGCTAAAATTTAGGGAAACTATCATACATGGAAAAAAAATCACCAACAGGAAGCCTCCCCCAACCTCTCTTATTCTAGTGCCTTTCCTCTTTTGTTTTTTTTTTTAATTTATTCAATATATAGCTCACTTTGTATATATCTTTTTGCATGTTGTCTCCCCCATTAGCTTATAAGCCTTGAGGGCTGTGTTTGACCTCTTTGTATTACCCAAACTTAGCAAAGTGCCTGGCACACAGAATGCTGAAGTTCAAAATGAGTTGAGGATGAAGACAGAGTAAGAATAAAAAAAGGGTTTGGGGTTTTGTTTTGTTTTTTTAAAGCTTCATAGGGAAAAAAAGCAGCTCTAAAAAAAGGTCAGGAACAACTCTAAACTAAGGACAGATGAGGAAGAGCTGTCCAAGTCATATTTTGTTACTTTTATATTCCAAGGAAAGTGAACTTTCGACTGGGAAGGACAGAATAGAAATAGATAATAGGAACTGATAAACAAAGAACGATTAAGAAACATCTTGTTGCCTTCAATAATTTTCAAGTCACTTGTCTGAAATGAAATGATTGAATGTTCTGAAAGAACTGGTGAATAGTCAGACATCCATCCAGACCGATGATGTATCCAATGGAATACTCAGGGATTTCTATATAGCTTTGACTTGTTTAATATCATTGGCAATTTATTATGGATAAAAGTATAGATGGCATGCTTACACAAAGTAGAAGGGCTAACTACTTAATATATTATATGCCAGATTTAAAATCTGAAAAGATCATGAAAGGCTAAAGATTGGTCTAATCTAAAATCAAATATATAGGATCAATGGAAAGTATTACACTTGAGTTTTTAAAAAATACTATTTTATAGAAAGTGAACACAAGGGCAAGCATTCACTTGGAGGTTAGAGAACTGATAGAAGAACACTCTTAATTTCTCTTCTAAAGAACTTTGGAACAGATTATGAGACATAGGAGACATTGGCACAGGACTTCCGGCAGTACCGCCTTTCCTTCATCAGAGAAGGGTGCCGTGCTCTGTGAGCAAAGCACAATCATAGTATCTCAAAAGAAAACATAAGATGCATATCGCCACTTCAAATGTTTATATGGACTATTTATGTCCAAGTGTGTAGTAGAACTTTCAGAGAACGAGCTTGTATTGTTCTGACTGATGCCAACAGAGTGATGGCATTTGTCCTCTTCAGGAACAAAGGATAATCAACCAACTCGTCCTGGCTGGCCACTTCCAGAATGGCATTCTGTTCGGGGTGACATTTCAGGAGTGTCCAGAGTAGGGCACAAATGATAGTTAAGAACTAGAGTTCATGATCTGTGAAGATCAGTTTTAGAAAACAGGGAAGTGGGCAGCTAGGTGGCACAGAGGATAGAGGCACCGGCCTGGATTCAGGAGGACCCTGAGTTCAAATTTGACCTCAGGACGCTTGACACTTACTAGCTGGTGGTGACCCTGGGCAAGTCGCTACACCCAACTGCCTCACCAAAAAAGAAAAAAAAAAAAGAAAATAGGGGAGACCAAAGAAAAGACAAATGGAGTTAAGGGGGAGGGAATGGCCCACAAGAGCGTTCCCAGTGTTTTTCTGAGTTGTTCTATGCTAATAGGATTAGACTTGTTCTGGCCTAACCCCAGAGCTGTAGGAATAGAGGAGTGAAGTTACAAAGGAAGTAAATTTAGGCTTGATAAAAATTTCCTAACAATTAGAACTATCCAAAATTGGAATGGAATGGTCTGCCTTGGGCAGAGAATGATACCCAATCACTAGAGATTTTTCAGCAAAGGCTAGACAACTAACTTATTAAATATACCTAAGAATGGATGTCTTATTTGTCAGATCAACAATCTTAAGTGCCTATGTGCCAGAAACTGCCTAAGCACAGGAGATACAAAGAGAGGACAAACAGTTCTTGTTTCCCAAGGAGCTCACGGTCTAATGGGGAAGACATATGCATGCAAACAAACAACTACAGACAAACCAAGGAGCTAGGTAGTGCAGTGGTTAGACTGCAGGGCCTGGAAATCAGGAAGACTCAGTTTAAATTTGGACTCCTGATCCACTTACTAGCTATGCGACCTTGGGCAAGTCACTTAGCCTCTGTTGACCTCAGTTTCCCTCATCTGAAAATGCTTGATAGAGATAGGAAATAGCAAACCACTCCACTATCCTTTGCCAAGAAAAACCCAAATGAGGTCATTGAGAGTTGGTTACCACTGAAAGGACTGAACAATAACAACAGCACCAACCTCCTAGGGTTGTTGTGAGGCTCTATTGAGATAATAAATGTAAAGCACTTAGCACAGTGCCTGTCATATAGTAAGCTATGTGTGTATGTATATAAACTATTATTAGATGTATACAGGATAAATAAGAGAATCATCGATATACTAGCATTAAGGAGAACTGGGAAAAGATTCTTGTAAAAGGTGGGACTAGAAAGAAACCAGGAGATAGAGAAGGAAGGAATGAATTCCAGGCATGGAGGACAATCAGTGAAAATGCAGGGTTGGGAGACAGTGCCTTTGTGTGTATGTAGGTTAGGCAAAATGGTCTCTGGGGTTTTCCAAATCTGAGATTCTGACTAGATGACCCCAACATCCTTTTAACCCCTAAATCCTATGGCAGAACTAGAAACAGAAGCATGCATGGTACAAGTGAAAAGACTGTACTTTAGGTCAGAAAAGCCTCAGTTCAAATACTGGACTCATTAACTGTGAGACCTCAAATGAGTCATTCTTTCCTTGGGGCTGGATGACTTCTGAGGTCACTTCAACTCTAAGTCTATGTCTAAGTATAGAAAGGGAAGTAAGGTGCTTCCTGTACCAAGATCATAGGGATCATCAAAGGATAGGCCACATATTCTCTAAGTATTATGGGGGGAGGAAGGTTTCCTAAGCACTGTCTAAAGCTTCTGTAAAAGATTACTAATGACAGTGAACAAAAAGCATGGGCACAGTAACAGTGTTAGGCGTGCGAGCATACAGGACAGCTCCCTGCCTTCAGGGTTTATACTCCAATAAGGGAAGGGAAGGGAAGAGTTGAGGAAAAGACCTAGGAAATTCTGGAGACTCAGGTTCGGGCAAATGAAAATGAATCGTGGCAAGCTGAAGCAAAGCACTCTAAAAATACCTACTTTCATTAATAAAAGTTCACCCATTCGAGCTCCTATCTCAGGGGCAGGTACAAGGTTCTAGCTAGGAGATATGGACAGAAAATTCTCAGAATGAGAAGGCATGATGGATTTGCAATGGGTACCAGTGAAAATACCCACATTGATGCAATCAAGGACCCATTAATATAAATATTTAGCTTTTTAAAAATATCAACTTCACAAGCAGAAACTGGGGTAAAGAGCCAATCATGTGACTACTAAAAAAACTATTAGGGAATTGATCTACATTTGAACAAGAATGCAACCACTGTACCCTAGCAGAAGAGAATTCATAATCCAGAATTCTATCTAGACTATGTCCAAAATGCAGTGAAAAGAGCTCCAATGGTTTGGCACGGCTGGACAACCCTAAGTTTATGAAACAATTTTAGAAGTGTTTCAGAAGGTAACTAGCTTGGATCATAGGATCTGAGGTTCCGTCCAGCTCTAGCTCTAAAAGGCCATCTGGCCCCTTTACTTCATTTTACAGAAAAGGAAACCAAGGCACAGGAAGTTAAATGCCTTGTCCAAGATTTAAAACAGCAGCCTCCATTTCAAGAAGTCAGTCTGCTACCTTGGGCAAAATCTGTTTGGTGTCTGCTGGAAGCAATCCCCTAAACTTTAACTGATCACCTCATTCCCCTATGCTGATTTTCTGAAAGACTACCCTGATATTGTCCTATATTTAATAGAAACACTTTGAAGGACATCCTTTCCTACCTTGCTTGATGTATCAAATACAGACCCGGAGGCTGGCAGAAGCAGAGGGGAATCAAGGATTTCCATCTTATGTATGCTAACATATTTCCTACAATTCTCCAACACAGAAGCATAAAATTTCTAACTAAAACCTTAAGACTACTTACACAGCTAGGCATTATATGCAGAAAGTTTAATGTGGCCAAAGAAGTAATGGGCATCTGCTGTCCTTTGCCACCAAATCCCAAACTCTGTCACTTTTCTTCCCCGTCTGAATATGAGAAATCTAGACTTACCATAGTCACATGTGGGCTGGGCAGTAGTATCAGAAAATGTGGATTGCAGAGTTGTTTCTGATCCTTGGACAAACCCTAGAAACACATAGTGGCATTATCACTCAAGAAAAATGCATGGAATTGATAACCACCCCCCCACACACACACACCACACACATAGATCTTCCTTCATATCAATAAAGGAATTTCACTTAAATTATTAAGGAGAAAGACTCAAATTTAATGATTTTTTTCCTATAAATACATTCTTGTTTATAAAATGACCTCACTATAAAAGTAGATTTCAATCAGAAAGTAGATACTTTACAATATTTTTTAAGAGTAGAGGTGAGGCAGCTAGGTGGTGCAGTGGATAAAGCACCGACCCTGGATTCAGGAGGACCTGAGTTCAAAACTGGCCTCAGACACTTGACACTTGCTAGCTGTGTGACCCTGGGCAAGTCACTTAACCCTCATTGTCCACCCCTACCCCCCACAAAAGAGTGGAGGGGTGCCTGCATTTTAAAAGTATTTTTCAAATTAATTTGGTAGATACAGTAGTAAACAATGTTATAATTTGAAATCATGTCATATGAAGGAACTGGAATATTCAGGCCAGAAAAGGAGAATTATAATTTTTATTTTAAGGAAGATGTAAGACTTGTTTTGCTGGGCCACAAAAGGTAGACATAGGAATAATGGATGGAAATTACAAAAGTGATTTCCCTTCATTACAAATGAAAAATTTCTGGCCAATAAGAGCCGTCCAAAATTGACATGGGTTGCTTTGAGTTAGAGGATGTTATCACTGGAGATATTTCAAACAAATAAAAAAGATGGTGTATAAAGGGCATATATGTACAGGTTGGTACTCAGATCCTTCCAGATCAAAAAATCTTTCAATGATATGCTTACTTTATTTAGCAAAAATAACAAGCTAACATCTGTAAAATCACTAGAGAATCAAACTATTAAATGTTATTGCACATTCCTACTAATGACTTTTTCTTTTGGGGGGCAGGGCAATGAGGGTTAAGTGACTTGCCATGGGTCACACAGCTAGTGTCAATTAAATACATGGTCATGTATACTCATTTACTTAGGAGGTTGGTAGAGGAAGATGACCAGAAACACCAGTATCCCGAGTTCTTGACTTTAAACAAATATATGCATTTCAACAAGTTCAACAAATAGGTTTTTACATTTTAAACTATTTTGTTATAAATCTGTGAGAAAAAAATATATTCAACCAGATCAATATGAGATGCAAATAGTCTCTTTTTTATTTGTTGATAACTGTGTAAATGTTACTGCCTTTTTCAATCCCCCCCCATAAATTTTCAACTTAATCCAAAAGAAAATAGTTTATTTAAATCTGTAGAAAATGCCATTGCTTTTAAAATCTGAAGTGTCACTACAATAATGTTTGGTGAAGGGCCAGCTAGGTGGCACAGTGGATAAAGCACCAGCCTTGGATTCAGGAGGACCTGAGTTCAAATTTGGCCTCAGACACTTGACACTTGCTAGCTGTGTGACCCTGGGCAAGTCACTTAACCCCCATTGCCCCACAAACCGCCCCCCCCAAACAAACAAACAACAATAATAATAATGTTTGGTGAATCCAAGTGCTTGAAATAACTTCAGTAAACTCATTAGTATGACTTTGTTTAAATCTATTTATTCAATAGTTGTCCCTTTGTCTAGAAATGTGATTGATATTATTAACTGAGCTACATTCATATATTATAGTCAACTGTTCTTAAGTATTTAAGGGCTAATCCTGGCATGGAGTACTGTGAATGAGCTGGAGCTAACACCTGGCCTATTAGAGTCTATTTATAAAATATCTCACGGAAAGATTATAATAAGAAAATATTTATTGAATGAGGTGTAATATCATGGTATTGTTTTAACAAACTCAAATCCCCATGGATTGTGTGCTCTTTAAGGTCAAGCAAGGGAGCATGTTTTATTTAACCCAGCACCAACACCTAGCACTAAGACTTGAACACAATTTGTTTTTGTACAGTAGGGAACTAACTGTTGGTTATACTACTGAACTCCAGTCTTACTCCAAAATAGGCTCTGTCCACTCAGTCATGTCTTCCTTACATATATTAAAACTTTAATAAGGGCACCAGCAATTTTCTCATGATCAAAAAGCCAAACAAAACCTTTCTTTCAGAAGTGGTGGAGCCACAAAGGTTGGAAGTAATTTGGTTTTCAAAGTCCTCCAGCAGGTCAGAAGAGGAAGGGTAAAAGATGGTGAATAAAGTAAAAAGAATTACAATGAACTCAGTTTAATTGTGTAAATAAGCATCAGCAAACAAAATCTGCCCTCAAGACCAGAAGTGTTTGTGCAAAATTTGTTTCCAAGACTCTGAAAATTCCTTCCTCTTTCTATAAAAACATATTAAATGAACTAGGAAAACCAAACCAGTACTTCATTAACTTTGCCACACAAAAATAACTGCACAGTAGATACGATCGAAATCAGTTGCTTTTATTTATAATCATCTACAGTATGTGTATTCACTCACACACTTTGCCCATTAGAATGTTAACTCTTTTTAGGACAGAGACAGTTTTCCCCTTTGTATCCCTAGCACAGAGTCTAGCATATGAAAATCAATTAACTGATGCTTGTTGATTCGAGTCATTTCAACAAGCATTAATGGCCTACTATGTGCCAGGTACAGTGCTAAAACTAAGAATATAAAGGGGGGAGGGGCGGGGGGGAGGGCTAGGGAAGGAGGGAAACAACTAAAAAGACAGCCATTGCTGTCCAGAAGTTTTGTCTAATGAGGGAAACAACATGCAAACTTCTATAAACAAACAAAAATATAAGCTAAACTGGAGATATTAGGAAGGGAGATGCTGGTATTAAGGAGGATCAAGAAAGGCTTCTTGTAGAAGGTGGGATTTTAGCTGAGACCTTAAGGGAGACAAGAGAAGATATGGGGAAACTGCAGGAATGGGTGACATGCAGTAAAATTGCAAAGTTGGAGTGTTTTGTAGGAGGACCAGCAAGGAAGTCAAAGTCATGGGATTCCAAAATACCTGGGGGATGGGAGGAATAAGTCTAGAACATCGGTCAGGTTGTTATTAAGGGCTTTTAAAGGCCAGACAAACATTTAATATTTTGATCTTGGTGTTGTAAAAGAGAGAGCCACTGGTACTGATTGTCAAGATCCACTCAAATTTTCTGCACTTTAAAAACATACCATCTAACATTTTAACTTAAATGCCTAATATTTCTAATTTCACAGTAACTTGTTTGGCACAACTATCACCTACTCCTCCCCAAATTAGTTTTTAGGGGTGACTTAAATGGACTTAGACATATATTGTCCTACTGGGACATTTAAGAAGAGGTCATAACTTCTCTGGCCCTATTTTTCCATTGGTTAAACTAAAGTACTGGACCAATCCCAGCTCTGCCATCAACCTGCCAGTGAACTTTGGATATTTTACACTTCTGACTAGGTCATGTCTTACTTCCTCAGATCCGGGTAAACGCAGTAAGTAGCCTCTAGAACCCAAAGCTTTTTAAACTGTGTCGCATAACTGAATTGGGGGGGAGGGGGTGGTCTCGAAAAATTTTGGCAACAGTCAAAAGTTATGTATACCTATTTTACATAACCCACGTACCGAGGGTCGAGGAAAAATTTCTCCAGCGAAAAGGATCTTGAGTGGAAAAAAGTTTTAGAAGCCCTGTCTAGAGACGAACTCTAAGGTGCTCTGCAGTCCTAAATCTCTAATCTTGGATGGCCACTTTTTGAGTCCCTTCTGGCTTTAAAATGCCAGTTTCATGAGATGGGTGCCTCTTCATCGTGTGTCCTCTCTACTACAGCGCCATGGTTCCTTCGGTCTCTTTTCCTGCTTTGCTAACTTCCCAGTCTCAAAGCTGCCCCCCGAGTCCCCAAAGGCTGCCAAATCTAAGGGTCCTGCCTAGTCGGCCACGAACAGCACAGAGATAAACATGGGGGTGGAAGGAGGCCCGGGGCACGACGGATTCTATCACAATTTCTAAGGGTGCAGGGAGTGCCTTGTCACCCGGCAACCGAAGCTGCTTCCAAGCATCACACGGATCACCCAAGGAAATGGACAGACAACCCTCGCGTCTTATAAAGGAGCCTGGCGAGTCGGGGCAGCGGTCTTCCCTCTGCCCACCGCGCCGTCTGCTCCGGTGGGGGTGGGAGTGTCGGCGTCCAGAACAGGCAGAGGCTTACAGCCACCCCCCCCAACGCCTCCCCCCCCCCCCAAGCATCTCCTGCCCCAGTTCCTTAAGTACTTGCTGCCGGCTGACCCTTGGATCTGCAGGTCCGCAGAGAACCCGAGTCCCGGCCCCCAGCTCTGCTCCTTCCAAGGTCCCGGGAGTTAAAATCCCACCCGACGCCCAAGCGCCTCCTTCTGGTCCGACACACCGCCTTCCCCTCCCCCAGTTCTACAGAAGGGGAAACTGAGAGGTTTCAGGGACTTGCCCAAGGTCGTCCAGACAGCAAATCAAGGAGTCAGAATTTGAACCCGGGTCTTCTGACTCCTGAGTCTTCGCTCTCCTTTGAAGAGCACAGTCCCCAGAGAGAAACGAGGCCCAACCCTCGAGAGACCATGAAGGGCCGGATGGCGTCACCGAAGCCGGGCTTCCTATGAAGGGCTACGGTCCGACTAGCCAAAGGCTAGGGCGCTCGGGGGGATGCGGGGAAAGGTCGAAAAGTGGGCACGGGCGCCATCTTAAGCCTCGGACCGGACCCGGGGGGCCTTATTCCTCGAGACTCCGGGCAGTTTGCCGGAGCTACGGTTCACCTCTTCGGTCCTGGTTCTCCTCAAACAGGACGGTCCTTACCTGTGTAACTCATAGCGGCCAATTGCTCCGGAAATCTCCACAGCTGCTCCTCTGCCTCGCGGCCTCTTGTGCTCCACTCTCCCCTCCCCCACCAAGGCTCCGCCTCCGCCGCCTGAATTGGTCACTGTGTTCAAATCTGCCAACGCTATTGGCTGCCGAGACTGTCAACAACAGGCTTCAGGTTGTCCTCCGAGGTCAGTGGTTCGAGATCTGCCAATCTGTTAGCTGTGTGCGACCTTCTCCCCCCCCCCCCCCCCCCCCCCGCTCCGGCGTCTAGTAGGCCGTGATTGGCCGAGAGGCCTACAGGAATACAAGACCTCGTTAGCCCTGCCCCTCCTAACAAACGCAAATCCGATGCGCTCTAGACTCGAAGTGGGTAAAAGGTGGGGGGAAGGGCGTGACGTCTCTTCCGTAGATGGTAGTCAGATTGAAGAGCCAATGGCTTGCGGGGGCGGGGCATAGGTTAGCCTAAAGCGTTAGGTGGCCTTTCCTAACTAGAACCTACTCGTCATGTCCGGTAGGTGGCGGACCGCGTCAGGCCACACTCCAGGCCAGACCGCACGGGCGGACAGCGGCCCTAGCTTCTGGTAGGATTCCAGGACTTCCTGGCACTTTTCAATTCAAGGGCTGAGTCTCCTATTCTGCGAAGCTCTGCGAGCTGCCTGGGACGTTTTGGGGAAAGGATGAGCATCTCATCCGCTTGCTCTACTCTCTTCAGGTCCCCAGTCCTCCCGGGGGGCTCCACCCAATGGACCAGGGCAGTCCCCACCCCTTTTGTGGAGCTCGAGTAACTTTTCCCGCCACAGTCATTCCCCTTCCTTTTTCTCTCATGCATCTTTTAAGAGGACCCCTATGTGCCAGATTATGAACTAGATCAAGGATTGAAAAGAGCGTAGAGGACATCTAGGCAACCGGCTTCCCAAAGTGTGCATGGTAATGCCAAGGGGAACTGAGACCGGCGTTGAACCCTTAACTCCAAAATCTAGAGTTCTTTCCATGGCATCCAAGAAGCCTAAAGATTACAGCTTAAGAGAACTGGAAACATCAACCCATGCCCCATTTTATAGGAGGGAAACACAAAGGCTCAGAAATAACAGCTCGTTCCATTTTTCCCGCCTAGGATATTTCACTGGTCTGAGATACTCTATTTCGGTAGAAAACCTTCCTACAATTTGAAGTGTCCGTCCCAGTTAAATGGAGATAATTGCACCTACTCTCAGGGTTGTTTGTGAGAATAAAGAGATAACTGTAAAGCACTTTACAAGTGTTAAAAAGCACTATTTATTATTTTCCCCAATTACACTGGTGAGATCCGTGAAAGCTAGAGTTGTTTTTTATACTTTGCCTCGCTGGAACCATAGGTGGAAATCACTTAAGGTGATTCATAAATGCTAGTGTATGCTTTTAATGAAAAGCTTCCTAATTCGATTAAACAAATAGATTATACATTTGACAGTTTATTTGAGATTCCCAAAGTTCAAGTAGATGGCAATGTCATCAAGAAAATGATTAAGTCCTGTCCAAAAGCCATTTGCCTTGTCACTTTGTTGTAATGTACCTATTAGACTGGAACTCTATCTCCTTAACACATGGTAGTTTACTCCTAAAATTCAAAATAGCTTTCCTCTACTTTCCAGAAGTTTAAATTACACCATCCCCCTGGTCCTAGGCAATAAATCTCTCACCAATAAGGAAGGATAATCTGGATCATCAATGTTCAAGAAATACCACCCCAGGGGTTTACATCCTGAGACTCATATGTGTAACTAGAGGATTTTGGAGTGTCACAACTGCCTGAATTCTAAGAGCACCCCAGTAAATACATTGTGTTGTGAGCAAATTAATTACTTTTTTCCCCTAGGGTAACCCTTTTCATCTAAATCCATTTAATACTCTAAGTCATAGCACACTTAGTGAAGGGAAAATGGTTTTAGGATCTTGAAAAATGGTATAGGCAGGAAAAAGTATAATTAGGGCTTTAAAAACTATTTCAAGAGGAAGTCATTTTTGAAGTGATAGCCACCACATAAAACCATCCCTTGGCACCCATACTCCATAATCTGGTCCTGCCTGGTATTTCTGATATTCTTTCAGGAGGCAGTCAAAGGTGTAAGATGAGAACAAGAGGGGTTAACACATTTCCAATTCCCCTACTTGGGAAGAGAATCAAAGGAGGCTCAAAGAGGAATGAACCGCAGAAAACCCCTCCCCCTCCAAGGCACCCGACACCAGATAGAAGACAATAGAATCCAGAGCAGGAAAGGGCCTGGGAGACCATCCAGTCCCACTCATTTTACATATGAATGAAAAGCTTTTATTTAGGGCTTACTAAGTGCCAAGTACAGTGCTAATAAAGATTAGAAACTGAGGTCTAAAGTAGGACTGTAACTCGCCCAAGGTCATACTGGTAATAGGCAGCAAAGCTGGGCTTCCGAATCCAGTGTTCTTTCCACTACGCAGGGATGCAGGCTGCTCTCTCACCTCTGGGGACGGCAGGCTGGTCACTTCCTTTCCATCCATTGCTGCATAGCTCTAATTGTGTGAGTCAGAAATGCTAACTTCCTTCTGAGCACTAGGCTTCACAGACTCAGATAAGCCCCCTGGAGGAGGGGGTGTTTCCTTCTTCAGGTGAAGTGACCACAGCTCTCCTGCCCACTGGCCAGATCCCTTCTGCCACAAGATGGCATTTCCATAGCACAGAAACCCTCTGGGCTTTTCCTTTCATCGCTCATAGAAACTACAGCAGCTCTTTCACACTTCTGACGGCCTCGAGCACTTGAGTCCATACGGCCCCTAGGGGTCTGGGTCCCACTTTCTATCCAGTCTATAGTAAAGATCATCAGCTGCATTTCCCAAGCTATGTAGTACTTCTTCCTTGTCCACCCTCAGATCCAAGTGAAGGACTCACTAGCTATAGAAAGAAGACCCTTTGGTATGTTTTTTTCTTTTTCCTACCCAATAGAAGAAACACACATACACACACGCACACACGCACACACACCTCAGCTACCAGAGTGTTTCCAGAAGAGAAATTTAATCTAATTTACATACTTCTAGGTACATTAATAACCAGAATGTGGCCACTGAAAAAAGTTAAAAGGTCAATTGCCTCGCCCGGCTTTACTTGGCCCAGGACTCCAAAATAAAAATCAATGCTCCTTATCTCTACACAAAACTAGTTTAAAAAAAGTGGAAGGTCTAGGAAGCTATACATAAAAAGCAATAGTGAAAGAGGGGGATGAGATAGGGGAAAAACAGAGTCCCATCCCGGGGTGGGGGGAGGGGAAGGGGAGGGGGGCTCTAAAGTACCCCCTGCTGATCTTTGGGGACATGACTTGGCAGGAGAAAGCTGTCAGCTCTGAGCTTAATTCTTCTCAGGGAAAACCCCTCTCAGGGCCTCAGGCTGCTTGTGGGGACCCACCAGTGATTTCCGTGGCATTGGAGGCTGTCAGTGCTCTCCAGCCTGGGCATTGTGGAAGGCCTGAGGCCAAAGCTGGCCCCCACACCAGGCATCAGAGGGCCCTGGAGCAAGCACCGTGGGAATGATGCACTCATTTGAGTGGGCATCTAGTAGGGTAGAGAGGGGAAAAGGAAGGAAGGGAAGAGGGTAGGGAAGGGCAGATTCCCCCATGAAACAAGATGCCCTGGGAGTGTGTGAAAAGGGTGGGTTGTTTGGGGGTTTGAGGAGAGGTCAGAAGTAGTGAGGACTATCATGCAGCCAACCTGGGGCAAAGGAGGGGGAGAACCATATTGTTATTATTAACCACCTGGTGCCTGAGGGCAGCAAACAGACAAGGGCTTTGGGATTCTACACACAATTAACCGAGTGGAGACTGACAGCCTGGCTCTGGCTCTGGCTCCGGCTCCAGCCCTCGGGGTCCCAAAAGAGGAACTATTCTCCATGGCTCTCTGCAGATTCTAATCTGCTTGGCACAGGACAGAAAGAAGCAATGCCAACTCCTCTCCCTCCTGGCAAAAGCAAGACTCAAGGTGCTCATGGGTATGAGTTCTGCCCTAGAACCTATGAGGAAGAAATGTCCTCTTTGTACTATCACAACCCTGGTTAGGGTAGTTTTCCCAAGCCCAAGAGAGAAAGGCAGAAAGGGTGAAAGGGAGAAAGGGAGAAAGGGAAGGCTAGGAAGATAATTCATCATCGTCTGTAGTGTTCACGCTTAGGGCTACCAGGGCCTGGGCCTGGGCCCTGAGGTGTTGAGGTTGTGACTTGCTCCTTGGAAACGGAAACAGAGGAGGTTGGTGAAGAGAAGAAAAGGTGAAACCAACAGAGAGAGAAAAGAAGAGAGGTGGCTCTGGAATGCTTCACACTGCCTCCCATTACTGAGCCTCTGCCACTGTCTGTGCCTCACGGGCCTCAGGCTCCACTGGCCGGGGCTCTGCTTTGGAGAAGTTCATTTCCAGGATGTGCCTCTGGAGATGCCGTACCCACTCCTCCTGGATGGAGAGGGGACCCTGGAACTCCACTTCGCAGAACCTGTATAGGAAAGCCCAAGCATTCAGGGAGGGGCCCCGGACCCTCCTGGCACTCAGAAGGGCAGAGAAGACCCCGCCCTCCCCACACACCTGCCTTAGACCTGCACATGTGGCACACACCCCACACCCCACACAGGGCCCTGTGCTCTGAAGTTCCAGGGCTAACCTTAACTGCCTGAAGTTGGCACCTTGGCTGCCTTTCTATTTATTAACCTGAGACTGAGCTATTGTACCAGGATCGTCACAAAACATGGGGTAGATCTGTCTTATTACTTGGGCAGTCTGGTGTGGAACCCAATGGTCCCCCTTCTCAGAATGATGCTTTTTAAGTGTCCTAAGGATATATAATATTTTAAAGGAACTAATTATGCTGAAACACAATTATAAAAAAAGTTTAAATAATTCATGCAAGTAATTCCAGAAGGACTCAGGATGAAAAATGCTATTCCACATTCAGATAGCCAACTGAAGAACTCTGAGTACAGAGGTAACACATTTTTTTTCACATTCTTTATTTTTCTTGCCTTTCCTCCCCCTGCAACATGGCTAATGTGGGAAATATGTTTTGAATGACTTCACATGCAAAATGGGCAGCGTATTTCTTGCCTTCTCACTGGTGGTGGAGAGGGTGAAGGGATGGAGAGAATTTAGAACTGATAATAAGGTTTTTAAGAAGAATAAAAAAAAATAAGGTGAGCATTGGAGGCCCAGGGTTAGAGACCCTGGGATAGACAAATTAGAGACGGCATTTAGAGGACAGTGAGAGAAATTGCTCAGCCTCATTCAAATATTAGCTTTGCCACACAACAGCTAATTATACAAATCATGAGAACTGCCTGAGTGGAGGATTCAGTTTAAGGCTAAGGAGTAAGAGTTCTAGGGAAGAACAGCTTCAGTGTTTCTAGACAAGAATAGGAGTGGAATAAGTCTTGAAAAGGCATTAATTTTCTGACCCTGTTTTGGCTTACAAGGTGTCCCAGTCATGTAGATCTGCAGGATTTCCTCCTCCTAAACTATCAGAGAGGCACTTGACAGGTGGCCACTCTGAGCATTAATGACTACACCCAAGGATCCCCAGCTGGTTCTCTACTGATGTCGAGAGCAAAGAACTACAAGGAGCCAAAGTTGGATGGAACTATTATTCCTTGCCCAGAGGCCTAGAAAAATGAAGGGAAGAAAGTAGAGGCAGAGTTTACATACCAACTTGAGGTCTTGGAGAAGTATAGGTTTTGCCCTTATGTCTAACTCCACAGAAACCAGACCCTAAACAGTTGAGAGCTAGGATGCCCCTAAGAAAATTCACAGCAGCCCGCCCTCCCCAAATCCAATGTTTCCTGGAGTAACATACCTGCATTTCAGAGTGTAGATGTTGCCCACAAACTTCACCAAAGATGTCTGGGGAGGGCGGGGGACTAGTGAGGGGACAGGGCCTTACTCTGGAGGGTGGCTGTCCGCACTTCCCCAGCTTCTGCTGAAAGTCACTCATCTCCGCCCCCCGAGTTGGAGTTGGTATCCAGAGGTCGGGCTTGGTCCTTCGCTCAAAATTCGACCCATGGAGAGGGGGGGGATGGGAATCAACTCCAGACAAGCAAGGCAGGCCTGGTGATCCCCATTGTTCAAAACCTCCCATGTACCCTGTACACATACAGCATACAAAGTCCCAACCAGACAAGATGGGGAAAAGAAAGATGGGCTGAGCTTCCTGCAAGAAGACCAGTTTGGGGAAACTGAAAATTAAGAGGAAATAAGAGCCCTGGATCCTGGGAGAAAAAGGCTCTGAATTCAAGAGAAGGGTAAAAAGGCATCCAAACTCCACAAGCCCGGTAATGGCTCCCTGTAGCAGAAAAAACTCCATGCTAATAGAAGAAAAGAGCTGAATTTTCCAATAAGAGGAAGAGATGGGAGCCTAACTCAAGTTCTACTGTGTCCAAGTTAGACCAGCCATCCCTGATTCCCAGCCCTCCAACTTTAGAGATCCAAGCCCCACCCCCAAAGTACCAGCTGGAGCACCATAAGGGGAGAGGACTTGGCTGAGAAACCCCCATTGCCCACTCACACAACTAAGGAGGGATCTAGTAAGAAGAACCTCCCACCACCCTGCTGATCAAAGCTCAACACTCACTATTGGATGTTTGACGCTGGTGTTCCTCTGCTTTGACCAAAGCCAAAGGTGATGCCAGGGGTCCGCTCACCACCATCTCCAGTGCGGCCCACTTCCCCAGGCCCCAGCTCACCACCCAGGTTCTTGTTCACTAGGGTGAGGCTGTTGGGAGCCAAGTGAGGGCACTCGTTTGTCCCCATCTCGCCCGTGGCCTGAGTTACGGAACTTCTTGGTGAAGGGCCGGCCACCCTGGATGTAGCTTCGGTAGGCCCCCACCTTCTGGGGTCTGTGCTTGATCCACTCACTCAGGGTCTCAATTGGGGAGCCATTCACACACCACTCTGTCACCCCAAATTGTCGCAGGTGAGCCCGAGCGTGGCTGGCCAGTGCCTTCCGGTTCTCAAAATAGAGGCCACACAGCTCACAACAGGCCTCACTGGCTGTGGGCAGAAAAAGAGGGGAGGATGAGGGCAGGGGTGCCACTGAAGGAGTTCAGAGCCAACCCAGATTTGAATCCTGCCTCTGACACTGGCTAGCTATGCCACCAAAGCCAACTTAACTCATTTCAGGGAGCTTGTTTTATCCTCTACAGTCTGGAGACGGCTCTACTCTTAGGGCCTGCCTCACAGAGTGGAACTGAGTATAACATGTGTTTGGCAAACTTAATGCATTATGTCAATGTCAGTTGTTAGGAGGCAGCTAGAATGGACTGTGAGAAAACAGCTGTTCCAATGCCTCTGGACTCAGGGAAAACCCCACATTTACCTTGCACCACATTTGTGTAGCTTTGACTCTAGGAAATATTTCTGCCGAGATAACCTTCCCATAGGCACTATACCACCCACAGGATACCCAGGCACCTCTGGGGCTTGATGAGAGATACCACCACTCTAGAAGCCCCAGTGTGAGGTACACAGGACAGAAAGATGGCCTGCTGCAAGGCAGGTGGAGAGATGAACTAGGGATCTAAATATCTAGCCCTTACTCTACATCCCCCAGGGGTCTCACTACCCATGAAGAGAACCCACCCACCTTCACCTCTGAGCTACAAAGAATCAAAGGTTGGATGGGTGACCAGTGGTCACATCGTGCAAATTCCCACTCCTCATTCAGCCCCACCAACTCCAGACTTACAAGTGTGTGAGCTTTTGTCATGAATGGTCTTGGTCTTGAAGGGCAGCTCGGTCTGTATATAGGTCTTAGGCTTCATTTCCCCAGAGAGAAGTCGGTCTTCAGGCAGTGGCCGCTTTAATGCCATGGGGGTGAGGAAACCAGTAGATGGCTTGGTGGCAAGAGGCGAAAGGCTCATCTCCCGGGGGACATTGGCAGAGCCAGGCCCAGGTTTGCCTGGACGACCGGCCAATGGGGTCAGAGACAGGGCCTGAAGCACCTTCCCAGGGGATTTGGGCCCATCCTCACCCAGGGGTGAGGGCAGTTCGCCTGCAGCAGGTTCCTTCTTAATGAGACATGGTTTGGCCTTCTTCTTTAGGATCTCTCGAAGAGTGTCAATGGGAGAACCATTAACTGACCACTCGGTCACCCCCATCTGTCGCAGGTGGGAGCGTGCATGGCTTGATAGGCCCTTGCGGTTCTCAAAGAACTCACCACAGAACTCACAGCGGATGTCCCGGACCGGCTCAGCCCGGGAAGCTGCAGGAAAAGAGGGAAGAGGAGGGATGTGGGGAACTTCCAGAGGCATTGGGTGACAAGCACACCTAATGGTGTGAAAGCTATGCTCCCCTAGGCTTCCTTATCCAGGCCTAGACCTCCTGATAGGTTGGTGGTTGTTCTAGGAAGGGTTCCTAGGGGCTTGCTCTGATTCCCCAAAACAAAGCTCTCCTCCCTTCAGCGTCTGACTTAACTGCCCTTGAGCCTCGGATCTACGTTAGGCCCTGGTTCCTGCCCTTTCTGAGCCCAAGCACTCCAGAAGAGCCTTGAGAGATTCTAGTCAAGGAAAGTATAGCATGTCTACTCCCTTGTCTAGTGACTTCTTGTGCTTACCATGATCACACTCAGTTAGTAATGCCCACGGGACCCTGAGTCAGTGGCAGCCAGATTTTAAAAGTATTAACTTAGTAGGTCTCCCTTAATAGGGAAAGGGTTCTCTTCATTGCCTTGGCTCTCCTGGCCATTAAGAAGGTGGGCACCTTCCAGTCCTATTCTTAGCAGGGTCCCAGATTTCTATGGGTTTGACTACCTTCTACTCTTCCCTCCCTCCCCACCGTTCAGGGGGAAAACTTACATAGATTCAGGGGTGCCATGTCCTCACGAGGTGACCAGGGTCCATCAGATGGGTGGCCTTCACTGTGCAGGCTTCCAGCCAACATCTCCCGTTTGATCTCCATCCGCATCTGGTCAGGCTTCAGTTTCTTCTGGAGGGAGGGAGGTGGCAGACCAGGGAACATCTTCCGAGCAGTTGGTGGCGGAGAGGTGGTTGGTGAATGGCCCAGGGGGCTGCTAGACGGCTGTAGTTTCTTGGGAGGGGGAGGTACATGCAGTTCCGAAGCACTTCGGGCCTCCAGGGAGCCACCAGGGCCCCCACCCATTGCCTTGGCCAGTCCCTTTGGGCCTGGCAAGGTTGGGTTGGGAGGTCCTCCAGCCCGAGGCTGGGTCCGGCGCTTCAGGATTTCTCGCAGGGTGTCAATGGGCGAGCCGTTGACGTACCACTCTGTCACTCCCATCTGCCGCAGGTGGGAGCGTGCATGGCTTGATAGACCTTTTCGATTCTCAAAGAACTCGCCACAGAACTCACAACGGATGTCCCTGACTGGCTCTGGGCCTGATGCTGCAGGAAGAGGAGAAAGGAAGAAGGGTTACTGGCAACAGTGGCTAGGGTTGATCACCAAAATCCTTACCACCCCCACCCCTAACTCTCCCTTCATCAGATACTCCTAGCCAACCAAGGATAAGAGGAGATCAGTTAGCTGATTCAGGACTGCAATAGGAAAGGGTCATAGAAAGCTACCTGAGCAGGGTGGCAGGAAGCAGGGAGGGACAGAGAGAATAGGGATTCAGGAGATGGGGATGAGAGATGCTCCCCATAGGAAGGCACTTGAAGCAAGCTGCCCCTGCAAGCCAGTTCCTGCGATCTCCACCTATCTTGCCATTTGTCAATAGGGCTGGAGGAGGGTCACTGGTGTAAAGGAGGAAGGCCGATAGGGCTTTGGCTCACAGGACTTTGCCAGCAGCCTTCAAGTTGCTCTTGTTTTGGAGACTCAGAATCCTCCGTGGTGACCAAACTCCCTAAAATGTGGTTGGTCCTGAATGAGCAGCCAGTGCCGTCATTAGAAGAGACCTCTGAAGTAGAGGATACAACTGCCCACACCGCCCTCCACATGATCACAGGGCCCGGGGGACTTCAGAAGGCAAAGAATGGCCACAGTCGGCAAAGATGAGAACCTGAGCAGGGGAAACCCCAAAGACAGGGGAATGGCCCCCTCAATGGAGACCCAACCAAGGGTTCCCCTCCCAGGAGAGCCCCCATAAACACAGTGTCCCCTCCCAAAGGAGGCAGGCAATTAGGGCCACAGATAGTTAATAGCCTCCTAGTCAATCACAACCCAGGCCCCTGGGCAAAGAATAGCCCAGCCACACGAAGGACCTTCCTGTGCCCTTCCCTCAAATGGGAAGTGATAAAAGTTTCCCTGGACCCCCAAGGGGGAGACAGGGACTGGAGGGGAGAAGAGACAGTGGAAGAGAGAACCTACAGAGATTGAGAGGAGACAGCTCCACGTCTGAGGCCCAGAATATGCTGGCAGAGAGATCCTGCTTCCCCCGAAGGCTGGCCTCACCCGACGCCCTCGGTTTGGGCTTCTTGGCGGGCGGGGGGGAGAGCAGTGAGAGAGCCGTGGCCGAGGGCCGGAGGGCCGAAAGGCCAGACCGCCCAGGCTCTGCCAGCAACTCCCGCTCTGCCGGGAGGCGGGTCTGGAAGCCGTCGCTCTTGATGAGCTCGTGAAGCACGTCTATGGGGGATCCCTTGGCATCCGGGTCGCTCACCCCCAGGTGGCGCAGGTGGGCTCTGGCGTGACTGGACAGGCCCTTTCTGGTCTCAAACCAGGCCCCGCACAACTGGCAATCAAGCTCTCTGCCCGAATCACTATCTAAAGCTGCGGAGACAAAACATAGGGGGGGTCACCATGCCCGCTCCCCTGGGGCCATGTTGCTGGTCCCCCAGGGAAGGGGAAACTATTGTTCCTACCCCAGCCAGGCCCTGGGGAGCCACGGCAGTGGAAGGTCCAGAAGACTGAGTCTGTTTCAGCCAGAATTCCTGGCAAAAAATAGTAAAAGCCACAGAATCTGGTTGGTTCCTTGACTGTAGGAGACACTCAGGACTAGAGATTTTAACCAGAGTCATTTGCAGAGGTTGTTTTAACCTCTCCTTCCCTTGAGAAGCCCAGGGACAATACCCCCCGGGGATCCAACTCTGTACATCAAGAATATGAAGACAAAAGCTCCATCATTTCAGAGTGAGGGGCAGTAGTTCATTTGAATGGAAGTCTGAAGGGTTTGATATTGCTGAGCCCCTCACCATGTCCATACAAACTTGGACCCTGGGCCCAAGGCTCCAGTCACAGGATGCCATGCAGGACAGGGTGTGCTGCCTGGGTCAAAGCCAAGAGCCCAGACCTAGGGAGTGGCATATAACCAAGCACAACAGCTGACAGAGGGAACCCCATGCACCCATGGGAAGGGAATGGTTGGAAAGCAACGGTATTGGCGGAGTTAAGGAGGCAGAATTAGCTGGGTGACAGGCCCAGATAGAGGAGATAGAGCTGTAGGTGTTCACCTGCCCTCTCAGGACTAGGGTTGGTTCTTCAATGCTGGCTCTGTGCCTCACAATGCTGTCCTAGCCTCACAAAGGATGCTCGTTAGTTGGTGCACCTATACGTTCCCTAACCACACTCAAGTAGAAGTAAAGCACTAACAGGGGACTAGGGTGGGAGGGTCAGCAAGAGCTGCACTGGGCTCTCGCAGGGAATCAAACCCAGTGGCTCTTCTTTGAGAGCTCAACTAACCCAGAAGGTTGCAGCCAACTCTCAAAAGAAGAGGTCTGCCCTAGGGCACAGAGCCCCAACAAGGGTTCTCCGGACATGGGAAGGCCAGCAGAGGGCCAGGAGAAGGAAGAGCTGCCCTGACTCTGGTACTCTTTGTGCAAATGAGTCCAGGGGCCCCCTACGGTCTCCATCACCACAGTGGTAAAACTGGGCTACCAGCGGAATAAGAGGAGCCCTTGCTAGCCTCACACAGACCTGGAGTTTCTTTGTCACCAAGGGGAAAAAGACCAAGTTGATGCACAATGTAAGGAGCCAGGCTGCAGGACAGGGAAGGATCAACAGACAGAACCCAGGAGGAGGGGAACCTGGATGTCTGAATATCTGCCTCCCAGGTCTCAGGCCCAGGGGAAGATCAGGAACATGAGAGAGATGGCCCCACTCAGTAGCTGCAGCCCAAGGGGCCAACAGCAAAGAAAAGCAGTGGGGGATGAGAACAAGTGGTACCTATGGTGCCACAGGACAAGCTACTCCATCCTAGCCTTCAATCATAGATGCACAGGCTAACCTGACTGGCAAGTGCTCAAGCTGAAACTCCCCCCTAGGGGAAAGAGGAGTCAGTTCTGCTCTTAAATCTGGCCTCCTAACAGCCACATATCATCCCCCTCCCCACCACCAATCCCTTCTTTCCAACTGTCCCACCTCCCAAACTTCCTTGACCTTACCCAGCTTAAAAAATCCCAACTCACTGAGGTTCAGGGGCCCCTCATCCTCTGGCTGGGGCCACTGCGCCTTCGGGGAGCCTGACAGGGGGCTCAGGGGCAGCTTGGGGCTCTTGTCCTCAGGGTTCTTGGGTGGGGGGGACCCCGACAAGGTAGGCGGCACCTTCTTGAGGAGAGGGGAGCCTGGTGGGTGGGAAAGGCCCTTGGATGAGAAGCCAGGGGGTGACTTGATGGCCTTGTTGATGGGGAGCTCAGGGGGTCTGTCAACTGCCTTGCTGAGGGTCAGCAGGCCTGGGCGGGAAGAGGCAGCGATCGCCTCCTTCGGGGAGCCGGATTTCTTGGCCAGGGGCGGGGGCAGGGGGCTGCTGTCAGGTTTTCCTTTCTGTTTCATCAGCTCGTACAGCAGGTCGATGGGGGCTCCGCTACTTTCAGACTCAGCCACACCTAGCTGACGCAGGTGGGAGCGCGCATGGCTGGAAAGGCCTTTTCGGGTCTCAAAACAAGCACCACACACCTCACATGTTGTCAGATTCTGAGCTGAAAATCAAGAAAGAGACAACAGACATAGAACGGGCAGGCACATGAGTTCAGGCTAGGAAGAGAAAACACCTGAGGTGGCACCTTGGAGGGCCATCTTTACATGAGGATAGTAGAGGAGATAACCAATTGGCTAGCTGCAGAATTGCTATAGTACTGAATTCTTGGGCTGGTTACCAGCCACTCTGACTGGCAAAGAGGAGAATTCCTAAGCAGAAGGCTGGTTGCCTCACAATGAAATCCCTAAATGAATGACCCTCAGTGGGAATTTACCAAAGTAAATGACTAACAACCTCTAAAAAGTACAAAGTGCATATGTGGGGAAGGGAGGAAGTGGAGAATCTCTACTCAATACCCTCCCTCAGTTGCCTCAGATGAAAAAGAAACTCACCCTTGAGATCTGGGGGCTCTTGTTTGCTCCCATGGGGGATCTCTGGAGACATCTTGTTACCCAACCTGCTGGTGGTCTGCTCTAGCTGCCCAGGTGGAAGAGCACTCTTCTTTGGGAGTGGGGGTGAGGCCAGCTCCACAGCCACCATCTCTTCTTCCTCAGAGGTCAGGACTACCAATGGAGGAGATATTAGGAGAGAAAGAGACATATATATTCAGACTGAATAGTCAAATAGTCAAGAGACTGAAGTAACATTAAACATACCAACCTAGCACAGAAGAGAACCAATAATCAAGTGTGGTCCATCACAGAACACCTATGTTTTTCTGCTGGTACTCATGCATGATAAGCACTGTATCTATTTGTTGACATGTTAGATATCAGGTGGCTATCCAGCCAAGCCTATAGTCTTGGCCTTGAAGACTTAGCTCTCTTCACTCAATCTCCCTACAATCTTAGGTCTCCCTACAATCTTAGTCTGCCCCAAATACCCTGGAGCAGGGTCTTGGGACGGCTGAGCAGCTGGCTAGAACCCAATAAAAACCTCTGAGCCTGCAGAAACCAAGCATTTGGGCATCCTGATCAATTGAGCTTATCCCCAAAGGAAAAGGGGGAACTTTACATTTCCCATACTCTTTTCAAAGCAGATTTATAAAAAGTCAAATACATGCATGAGTGGCTAAGTGCTACAAAGTACCAAATCTATCATACTCCAAACAAGTTCCTCTCCTGTATAACATGCCCAGCTGAACATCAGGATGTAAAGGGCACTGAATTTGAAGTTAGAGAAGTTAGCTATGTCTACCCTCCATGACTTGCCACCTGTGTGACCTTGGGCACTTAATTTTTTTTGACACTCTATAATCACAGAATCATAAAATCATAGATTTAGAGCTGGATGGGGATCCTAGAGGGTATCTTGCCTAACACCCTCATTTTTAGAGATAAGAAAACTGAGGTCCATACAAATTGTGTGATTTGATCCTAGTCGAGCACTAGGATCAATCTCATCTCTGATTCTAAATCTTAAGATCCTACATCCTTTGATTGGGCCTTCCCTGCTATGACTATTCCCTGGTTCCATTTCACCCTGGGAAGGCCCACTCCTAAAGCCCCTCCAAAGAGAAGGGTAACAACGGGGTTCCTCAGGTGAGTTGGGGCCGGGGGTAGGAAGGCAGCCAGAACAGTTGGGAAAAGTTGGGGCAAACAATTCCATCAGTTGACAAGTAAAGCCACAATGATGGACTGCTAGAGACTAGGGAAGGCAGAGAAGCCAGGAAAGCTGGGACACATACAGTATAGAGGAAGAAACAGTTCAGCCTTAGTTATGATCAGCAGGATTTTGGAGCTGAAAAGAACCTTAGAGATTACCTAAGCAAACTTTCCAACTTTTTAATGATGAGCAGATAAAAGGCCACAGACAAAAAGGGACTTGCCCAAGCCCACCAAGGCAGCAAAGGGCAGAGCCAAGCTCAGAAACTCGGGCCTCTGCGTCCCAGGCCGGGGCTTTTGCACTCCTCAGCTCCGGGCACAGTCTCACCACTGGGGGCAGGCAGAGACATGCAGGGTGAGGAGATGGCTAACTGCTCCATCCCAGGGCAGTCTGACCCTTTGGTTTTACAGTGGAGAAAACAGAAGCCCTCCAAAGCACAGTGGGGCTCCCCAGGCCCAGACGAATAAGCTCTGGGCTGGGGAGGGGGCTCGGACGCGACTCAGGTCAATTCCCCCCATTTTACAGATCAGGAAGCGGGGACAGAGAGAGGAGGAAAGGTTGGGCCTGTCCAGGTTCCATCCACCATCAAGGCAGAAACAGCAAGGCTGGGAAGTTCTTTGTAGAGGGGGACAGGAGTAGAGGAGGTAAGCTCCTCCTGAACTGTGGGCCTCGGGTTCCCCGTGTAAGACGAGGCGCCTAGGCCGGGCGATCGCCAGAGCCTCTCCAGGCTGATATCCCGGACTCCTCCACAGGCCCTACCCGGGTAGTGACAGAGCCAGGCGTTTGCCCGGCTGCTTTCCCCCCGGACCCCCCCCCCCCCGCCCCGGCCTGCTCGCCTCTCTTTTAGCGGGGCCTCGCGGCCGCCCAGGCCTTCCCGGAAGGGGCGGCCCACGGCGCTAGCCCCAGCTCGGGCTCGCGCCCGGGTCCCCACGAGGCACGACGCGGCGCGACCTCCTCACCCGGCGCGGCTCCCGGGCCCGGGCCCGGGCTTGCTCCTGCTCCAGTTCCCGGCCCCGGCTCGGGCCCGTCCCGCGGCGGCGGCGGCGGCGGCGGTGGCGGGAGCAGCGTCGGCGGCGGCGTAGGCGGCGGGGAGGGGGACGGGGACGGGGAGAGGGACGGGGGCGGCCCCCCCGCGGGCGCGCGCTCCCGGGCCCCCCCGCGCGGCCCCGCCGCCGCCGCCGCCCTCCCGTCCGCTTTTGTCACTCGGCACTGGGCGGTGGAGGCGGCCATCTTGGGTCCGGCGCACGCGGGGCGGCCGCCCCAGGCGGGAGCAGTCGAGCGCCGAGTGAGCGCCGGCCTCCTCCCTCCTCTCTCCTCCACCCCGCCCCGGAGCCCAGACACCCGAATCTAGGGGGCGGGAGGAACCTGCTGAGCAGCTCAGGCCCGAGAGAGCGAGCACCGAGCTAGCCGCCAGCCAGGAGCAAGCGAACGCCAGAGGGCCGCTCTCTCTCCCTTTCCCCTCCTTTCCCTTCCTTTCCCTCCCTCTCCCCTCCTTTCCCTCCCTCTCCCTTCCCTTCCCTCCCCCAACTCCACCCTATTCTACTCCGCCTTGCCCCCATTCTCGAAGGCGCGGGTCCTCCCAGCCCAGCCCTCCCGAGGGAAGAGCCTTTCTTAGAATTCATGAAGTCAACTAGGTCCACCGCCCCCTTCTACCGATATGGAAACCGACGCACACCGAGAGTGACTGACCGAAGTCACCAAGGCAGGAGCCTGGAAGGGGCTGAATTTGAATCTAGGACCTCTCGGACACCAAATCCAAAGTTTTCGAGATAATGTATGTGTACTATAAAGGGCGGGGCGGGAGCAGACCCTGAGGCAGGAACAAAGTGATCACACACACCCCTCCTGTGGGTAGCGTCCCCGGGGTGGTCTTCGCTGGACGCCCACCGGTGTCTAGTCCCATACCAGATAGTGGCAGTAACCGCCCCCCACGTGCTTTTATGTCTCCATCGGTAAATAAGCGAGCCGAGCCAGAACAGTAGGTGCCATGGGACCCTTTCTCAGAGTTAAACACAAAGTCTGCCACTTAGGATGACAAAGGAAAGCAATTCTATGGAAACACTTTTTTTTTAAAGGCACTTATTAAAAAAAAAATGTTCCTGGGCCTCCAGGTTAAGGACCAGGGCTGGATGTTCTCTAAGACCCCACTCAGCCCTAACATTCAAGGCTCACAGTCACAGAACCTGAAGGGTGCCCTGGCTAGTCCAACCCATACACGAAAGGCATCTCCATCCCAACAAGTGGCCATGCAGCCACTGCCTGAAGACCTCAGAGGCTGGTGAGCTCATCACCTCTTTGGACAGGACAGATCCATGATTCTGCGCCAGCTTCCCAAGGCACCTCCAAGAAGAGAAGTGGTAGGGAAAGGACCAGTCCTTCGGGAATCACAAAACCTCAGCCTATCTAGGTCCAACCACATCAGATCAGAAATCCTTTCTACAAGATGCACAACAAGGGATCATCCAGCCTCTGCCCACGGACTTCCACCAGTTAAGGAGCACACACTACAGCCTAAGGTAGCCTGCTCCTACCTTTGGATTGTTCTAACTGTTGGAAATTTTGCTGGTTGGTGGTGGTGGTGGTTTTTCATTTTTTTTTGTTTTTTTTTTCCTGACACCATGCCTATATCTCCGGCTATACCTTCCACTTAGCACTCCTAGTTCTGCCAACATGAACAAGTCTAAAAGTCAGACCCCAAATTCTCCCTGCCCTCCAGGACATCAGTCTCCCGAAGCAGCCTTGGTGCTCTGGAAAGCCATGCATCCTCTCTTCATCTAGAGTCTGAGAGGAGGAGGGAACAGGAAGGAAGCTGTAGCCTGAGGGTGAGCTGGCTCCCCTAGAGGTTGGCAGTGCAGACTAGGCTCTCAGCCAGGGGGAGTTGCCGCCATCCTTTGGCTTAGGGAGACCATGTCCACAGGGGAAGGAAGACTGACATGCAGAGTGGTGGGAGGAACTGGGGCTGAGGCCTGAGACATGGACATCCAGTCCAATCTGCCCAGACCACCAAAGAAAGCTAGCTAGATCTCTGCAGAAGGATCACTGGTCCCTACAGAATGACCCTGGTGGGGAGAGAGAGAGTGCCAAGGACCCATGACTGACAATCCACTAAGCTCTTGACCAAGTTCCAATAGGCTTGGCAACTCTGGGTATGGGAGGACAAACTAAGATGAGGGCCAAGATCAGAACTCGGGCTCTGCAAATTCTGTCCTGTCAAGAGAGAAAGGGGAAAACGGATTCACTAGGAAGATGTCACAGGGGCACCTGAAGCACAGGGACTAGTCCTGTTGGGTGAAGGCTAGGGTCCCACAAGTCTCCACAGGGGACAGGCTAAGACCTCAAATCAATTTATCCAAGGGCAATGGAAATGATGTCCTGTATTCTAATGCCAGCTCAGCCACTGCCACAGAAAAGCATTTCTCTTCTCTGGGCCTTAGCTTCCTGCTCTATCAAATGAAGGCTTTGGACTTCATGGTCTTAAAGGTCCAGTTCTGAAACCGGCCTGAAAGCCAACTCCCCAGGTAAGGCAGGCATCCTGACAGTTTCTCCAGGGTCAGCAGATGGCGCTGGACAGCCAGGTACCCAGGTGGCTAGAGAACAGGCTGCTTAACCTGGGAGCTACTGTGAACTTGAGAAGAAAAAAAAACTTTGTTTTCACTCAGCTCTGCCTGAAATTTGGCATTTCTTTTACTTAGAAATGTTGGCAACAAACAAGCATCTGAGAAGGGGTCTGTGCACACACTCCGCCAGACTGCCACGGGGTCCCTGGCACAAAACTGTTTAGAAACTGTGCATAAGCCATAGCTCCGGGGAGGGTGACACACCTCATACTGCCTACTCCTACCGACTCTTCGTGCATAGGCCAAGGACAGCTGCAGAAAGATGGCTCCATTGTACTAAGAGCTCAGTTTCTTTGTCAGTCTGTCTTTGTTTCCCTAGTGCTTAACACAGCGCCTGCCACATTGGAGCTGCTTTATATATGCCAACTGACCAACTGACTGACTGTCCAGGGCTTGGAGGGGGAAAGCCCAGGCGTGGGAGGAGCAGCTTCCAGCTCAGGGTCACAGCAGGTGGGCGGCTTCAGTGATGGGAGCTGTGGAAAACACCTTTGTGATTCCTCATATAGTTTCCAAGCTGGGCTCGGTGACAAGACTAGACTTTGCAAATCAGCCAGCCAACATACCCCTAAACCAGACAAGAAGTAGCCTGGGCCTCACCACAAATGAATGAGCTTATAAGGACCTGCCCAGGGCTGATAAGTATCTCTAGAGAGAGGAGGGCCCACAGATGATTGAGACCCCAGCAGATACCTCAGAGAATCCTGCTGGGGAGCCTTGAGAGATAGCATCTCCACCAAGAGGTTAAGGCAAAAAGGATCACCTTGGCATGCTAGAGGAGCAGAAAGTAACCTCATAAAGGGCTTTCTGAATTCATCGACACCCCCTCCCCAACCCCCCAGCAAAAACAATGCCAAAGCAGGCCTCCCATTCCAGGCCTCTGCTGTAAACAAGCCCACTATCTTCCTGGGCTCCAAGAGCCTTTTCAGAGATCTGTCTCCAGCCTCTCCCCCTTCAACCCATCCTGCCCAGGCTGCTGGACTAATGGCCAAAGCCCCAACTGATCATGTCACTCCTCTGAGCATTCAAGGCTCACCACAACCTCTCTTCAGCTTATCTGTATCCTCCCCGTATTTGAGCCCCAGGTCACCTCTCCATGAGGGTCCCTGGATTCTCACAGCCCACATATGTATCCTTATTTTGGCCTCCAATTGTGTCACCAATCTCCAAGTAAACTAAATGGGAAGAAGGAAGGACCATGTCTTCTACTGCCTCCCCACAGTATCAGCCTCAGGCCTGAACATACAGGGTTTCCCTGCCCAATGCCATCTGCATTCAAAGATGGACATGATCTAGAGAAGAGAGACTATGGGACCAAGTACAGGAACAGTTCTTGGCCAATGTGGGAAGGTTAAACCCCAACAATCTAGTCTCAACCTTCCAGGGTGTCTCTTCTCTGGGCTTGTGCCTCCTATGTCATATATAAGATCACCTGCTCCAGACTAAAAACTAGTCAGGAACCTCTGGAAGTTAGAGGACTTAGGATCCCTCCCCTCTCCCCGGGACCAGACAAGAGTCACAGATCTTACTGTATGAAGAACCCCAGGTTTTTCTTACCATCTCGGTAGATTGGCCCCAACTCATCACCCCAGGCTTGGGGGAATGGAGAGAGAGGCGAGCCCCGACCTCTGCACTCAGACAGAGTCATCAGGCTGGGTGGGCCAAAGCCCAGCATCTCCCGCTCACAGCCTGGGGACCCGGGCTCTCCGGGGCCTGGGGCTACCAAGACAGGACGCTCCGCTGATGCTGCCAGCAGCTCCTTGAGAATGTTGATGGGTGAAATGGTGAGCTCCCAGTTGGTGATGCCAAAGTCACGTAGGTGAGCCCGGGCGTGGCTGGAGAGGCCTGCTCGGGTGTCGAAGCCTGCTCCACAGAACTCACAGCGCATCAGGCTGAATGTGCTGGGGTCAAAGTTGGCAACTGTGGAGAGAAGAGCAGGATGGCCAGTCAGATACAGAAGCCTCCGTCTGCCTCCCACTCTGCCCATAAGGGCGCCTCTTCCCTGGACTCAGCTGTGCACACTCCCCACCTCCTCTTACACTTCTAGTACTTCATGCCCTTCTTTGCCCCCCGCCTCCTGCCCAAATAGTCCCTACTGGGAAACCGGGCCCACTGAGTAGGGCTGTAGGCATCGTGGCTGGTTCCAGGCGGGCTGGCTGGGTCCCCCTGCCAATACTTCTCCCTTCATCCCCTTTCACATTCTTTCTCAAGCTGGAGCGGTCGTGGGTAACCCAGCAACTAACGTGCTCCCTGGTTTCTGCGCCCATGATACCCAAAGGCAGATTTCCCTCACTCCTCTTTTATCTGGGGTCCTGTCCAGCTCTTAGTCCTGTTGAGGGGGAGGGGGGCTCAGCACGTGACACATGGACAATTTGTTCTGCCCAATCTCTCCCTCCCCGTGCCCTTCCCCCTGAGTGATGAGGCTTGGATGGTCCCTGCATCTCCATGTGGCCTTTTGTCCAGGTCTACATCAGGCCCACACCTTGGAGTAGGGCCATATCCCCAGTTGGGCAGCATATACATACCTATGTCCATGGAGGGGAGGGTGCCAATTAACCCCACTTCTGGTTTTGTATACTTGTTTTAAATTAGGAGACTCTCAAATTGATTACATACTACCTTTTTTCTTCTTCTTTTGGAAGGAGAACTTTTGCTCGATTGCTTTCACTTCTTCTGCAGAGATGAAGTGCCGGACATTGTAGCTCACCCCTACACGGTTCAGGTGGCCCCGAACGTGGTTAGCCAGGCCGATCCCATTGTGAAACCTGTCTGGGCAGTAAGGGCACTTCCTCTCCTCATTCTTTAGCATGGGGGAGTCTGAGTCGAAGAGGTCATCAATTCCCAAGGGCCCTTCTAGCGGGGAGTCCAGCAGTAGCAAATCCAGTGGGATAGGCCCATCCAGCATCAACTCTGTGGAAGAGGTGGCCCCTGGAGGCTTTGTCAGCCGACCGTGGGCTTGGAAAGCTCCCCGGGAGGGCTGCAGGTTCATCTCCTCCACAAGGACGATGGGCACCATCTTCCGCAGCTGGTACTGCTGTGCCTCTGAGGACTCGGCCTTCTGCAAAGCATCTCGAAAAGTCCTCTTGAGTTCCAAGGCGGGTCGGGGGACGGTGATAGGGTTAAAGCTTCGGTTCTGAGGAAAGTCAATCTCAGTGGTTAAGGACATCTCCTCCTCCATGCTCCCCATATCGCTGGTATAGGACCCTGGAGGCCTGAGCTCCTCCCACCCAGTGAGGAAGTCTCGACCCATGTCACTCTCCAGGTCCCTCAGGTGGGCCATGCTTTTTTTTTTACTAGAATGCAATGTGTAGGGGTTATACATTTTGGCCTGGGAGAATGGCAATGTTCCCAAGGTCTTGTGGGTGGAACCATATGGGAACATCTTTCTTGAATGGAAGCTAGCAGTGTGATAGCCCTTCTTTACCCGGCCACTCCTGTCCAGCCGCTGGTGTCCCAAGGTGAAGGCAAGGGTAGGATCATATTGAACAGAGCCTTCCTGCCATGCTGGAGCAAAGAACCTGTCTGCTTTGCCAAAATAGTCCACATCGGGCATGCGGGCTAGCCGGGCGGGGCTGTAGGTGTCATGGCTAGTTCCAGGTTGGCTGGCTGGATCCTCGAAAGCTTCAACATCTCCCCCCCAGGGCTGCTGAGAGTGGGCATACTTGACATGTTCCTTCAAAACATTCTCATTAGGGGCTGGGAAACCACAGAGGATGCAACTGTGAAGGCCCTTTCCTAGCCCCAGGGATGGTCCCTGGGCTAGTGGTGGCTCATTGGGTCTGAAGGGTTTGTAGGCAAGGTGGCTAGGACTGTCCTGGGACTCACCTTCTGAGTGGCCAGAGAGGTCCAGGCCTTTGGCCCCATGGTCCCTCCTCTCCCTGACATGCATCTTGGCATGCTGCACAAAGGTTTTGGAGGAATTGGTGCCAAACACACATTTGGGGCATTGGAGTCGAGCATCTCGCCCTTCATCTGAGTATTCATTCAGTTTCTGGATTTCCTCAATAATCTTCTCCCTAGACTCCTGGTGGAGCCGGCGGTGCTGCTCCAGAGTGCCAGGGTCCCCAAATGCCCAGCCACACTCGCTGCAGGAGTGTCCCCCTCGGGAGTCACCTACAGGGTCCTGCCCAGGGCCTCGGCTGTGCTGCATCATGTGATCCAGGAGATGCTCCTTCTTCTTGAAGTAGATGCTACACTCAATGCAAGTGTAGACAGCAGGGTCTTCCTCCTGCCCCAGTGCTTCCTTCTCAGCCTCCTCCACCAAGTTACAGAAGTAGGGCCTCATTTCAATGTCATAGGGGCCACAGGGTGGGGGTTCTAGGGACAGCCGTTCCACTGAGTCTTCCTCATTCACTGTCCATGTCTGTTTACTGATGGCCAGCTCGGGACCGGCCTGAAGGCCAGGTCTGGGCAGGACCCACTCAGGGCGGGGCTCAGGAAGAGGGCTCCTCTCAGACACCTCTGGCTCTGCCACCAACCCCTTGCTTTCAGTGACCACTGCTGGCTCCAGGGTTCTCATCTTGCCTACCCCAGGAGCAGGGCTTTTCCTGAAACCTGGAAGGGCCAGTGGCGGAGCCGCCTCTCGAAGGGGCTGGACTCGCATTGACTGCCCAACCCCACTGTCTAGGCCTTGGCCCTTTTCCCTATAGTGGGCATGCTCATCAGGGTCTGAGAACCAATCAAACCTCAGGATGCCCTTCTTGTTCTTCAATAAGTGCTCTCTGTGGAAAGTGTCAAGGGGCTTTGGTTCAGAAGGGGGGTGCCTGTCCTCCCAGGACCCCAGGGGAACAGGGGGCTCAGCCGCAATCTCAGGAGCTCCTCGAAGCTCCGGCCCCCCTCCCAATTCAGTGTGAGTGTTCACAGTATGTACAGCTTTGGACTCGCTGACAAAGGAGGCCTCCTGGGAACAGAACGGGGCCCCAGCCTCCCTGGAGCTGGACGGCCTCTCTAAAGTGCTTTCCTCCCTGACATCGGCCCCTCTATCCACACAGAGAGGGCGTTCCCACGGTGCCCGGCTGCCCCTCCCGTCCGAAGGGCTAGGGAACCGGCCCAGGAGCAGCAGCGGTGGGGAACCCAGAGGGAATTCTGCACCACCTCCATCCCGGTAGCTGCAAAGAATCACCAACAGGTTAGGAGCTGATCTGATGTGAGGCTAGCATGGCTAAGAGCTGCCCTACTGGATCAGCACGGGGAGCTAGGAGGGGAGAGTAGGATTTGGAACTGAAGAGACCTTAGAGATCTTTTAGTTCAACCTCTTCGTTTTCCAGATGAGGAAAAATGGAGGCCCAGGGAGGACAATGACTTGCCCAAGGTCACACAGTAAGTGGCAGAATGGAGATCTGAACCCAGTCCCTCTGATTCAGCTAGTGACGAGCTACTGGGGCATCTGTGCTGCAACTGGGATGGAAAGAAGGCCCTAGAAGCTTCCAGACATGTTGGTCATTTTGGTGTACTCGGCCCTAGTTCCCACCTCTCCTCTTGCTACCCTTACCCATCACTGCCAGGGAAATTTAGGCTTGGGATTTCCTCCTAAAGAGGCAGGAACAAACCATGCCCTTCATGACAGGGAAGGGGGCGGCCCCATTTCCGTTTCCCCTCAAGGGATTGCTGTCCTGTCTGGGCCATGTCTCTGACTCACAGAGCACATAGCAAGGCTGGGCTGGGAGGCCAAGGGGCTTGATTGTGGGGGGTCTTTTCAAGTGGCCCTAAGCATCTTAGGCAGTTGTGCTTCCTCAAACACCACTAATACCACATCCCAACTCAAGTCTGGGGGCTTCCCATGGGCACATCGTCCTGCTACACCGGGTGCATCTATTTATAGGGAGGGCATGGTTCCCAGCATGCAGTGTCCCAAAGGAATTGGCCCCACTAGATGCTGGGATCTGGAATCCCTGAGATTGTGTCCCTAGGCTTCTCTTTGCTGCCACCAGCACTTCTCCCACTTTCCCTTCTCTGGGCAGGGTCCAGAGGTATCAAGGGCCAAGGAATTCCTACATCTGGTCTGAACCTGGTGGTATGCTTGAAAACATTCAGGCAATTCTCCATTGTGCCCAGGAAGTGGCTTCCCCATGGCATAAGTACATTCCCAGCCTTTCTTCCTCTTGGTTCTAGATGCCTATTCCAAGACCCTCTCCCCCTAGGCCCTGCAAGTCATCTTATGGGCTTTTGTGCAAAGCATGATTAGGAAGCTCACGTAGAGATCAGGAAAGAAGAATGGAAGAAAGGAGGGATGGAGGAAGGAAAGGAAGGAAGGAGAAGGAGGGGAGAAGGAAGGAGGAAAGGAAGGAAGGAGAGGGAGGGGAAAGGGAGGAAGACCATTACTGCATGGTGAATTGGAAGGAAGACCACTATGGGTTGAAGTCCTATTCTGCCTTTTGCTAACTGTGACTTTGGGCAAGTCACATCCTTCTCTGAGTCTGTTTCCTCAGCCATGGAATTAGGGGCTCGACTCCATGATTGTGATGCTCTGCCCGTGATTCCTAGACCAAGGCACGGTCTGCCCCTAAATCCCCCCCCCCACTTCCGATTGTGGAAGTCCTTTTCTTCAGGAGCTGCCTTGGTGCTCTCTCCTGTGAATCATGCCCTGCCCCTCTGCCCCTCCTCCCCCCCTCCCCAGAGGAATGATCTCTTCTTCCTGATATGTTCTCAGGGCCCTTCATCTAGACCTCTCCCTTGTTCTTATGAACTCTGCCTTCCACTCTACTTATTTTTCTACGTGCTACATTCCCCACTAATCAGAGAGTGAGCTCCTTGAGGGTAGAGGTTGTTACTTTCCACCTATATAACAATAGTAATGATAACTCATATCATTAGCATTCTTGGGCTTACAAAGCACTCTCCTCACAACAACCCTGTGAGGTAGGTTGTACAAGTACTATACCCCATTTTACAGATGAAGAAAGTAAGGCTGAGAGGTTATGTGACTTGCCCATAATCACACAGCTATGACGTGTCTGGGGCAGGATTAGAATCCAGATCTTTCCTGACTCCAGGCCCAGGTCTCTTTCCACTACACCATGCTGCTATTCTTCTGGTCTTCAGGGTCCAGTCCTAGGCTGGGGAGCCTGGAAGCCATCCTGGGGGATGGAGACTACCTCACCCCCACACTCTTCCCCCTTACCTAGGCACACTGCATCCCCACAGCACAAGGCCTTACACACAGTAGGATTTAATAAATGTGTGATGCATTAAACTGAAAGCCAAGCACATAACTTGCTCATTGATCCACACCAATGCTTCCTCCACAAGCTCAGATAAATGAGCTGATTATATACATCGGCCCTGAATCCCATCTAGAGATGCTCTCCCTGACCTCAGGCACCCCCTTCTGGTCTGGCCTACCATATAAGTCCATCCTGGTCTCTAGTGCCCCCATACTAGGAAAGCCTTATTCTTGCTCTTCTGCCTCTAGGGGAACAGTCTGAGACTGGAGGAGAGGGGAAAGGGGACAGGGGCGGGGAGAGGCTATCCTCAGGCATGGAGCCCACCCTATTCCATCCCCCCCAGGAAGTGAGAAGCAGACTAGCCTGGCACTCACCGGCTGCTGCTCCGGTGGGCGGTGGTGGCGGCAGAGGCAGAGGGGAGGGTGTCGCCGAGGCCATGATGGGGTGGCCCATCTGTAACAAAGATGGGGAAATCTTGAGGGCTCTAGGGTCATTCCCACTCCCTCCCCCAGCTCCAAGCTGGGGCTGCCCAGCCCTTTCCCAAGTCCCTTGTTTCCCTACCCTCCACCCCTGGACTGGTACCCATAGGGAAAGGAGGAAAGGAAAGACTTAGGGGTCTATTTCTACTTCTAATCACATTCAGAAATTCCTCCTCTTCTAAACCAACACCCTGTCTTCTTCTGAGACCCAGTGCTGAGGGTCCAGTCACTCCATGCTCTCAGTGGCCATCCACATGGGTCCAAAGTCACAGCTTCAGACCTAGCAAGGACCATACAAACCATCTAGTCCAACTCCCTCATTTGACAGATGAAGAAACCAAGGCCCAGAGGGAGAAGTGAATGACCCAAGGTCACCCAGATCATTAGTGACACAGCCTAGTTCCACTCACTCCAAATTCTGAGTTCTTTGTACCATACTAAGCTGAATGGGAAGCATATATCCACAGACACACAGCAGCCTCTGAGTGCACATGTCATCACTCAAGACTTAATTTATATTCCAGAGAAGCTTTCCCACTAACTTTGAAGGGTGACGTTTATCTATACTCCATTCAATAAGATGATTGGTTGTTTAGGCTACTTCTTCTCAACATGACATCTTTATGTGACATCTAAACACTGTGGCTTCCGTATTGTTCTGGCTCTTCCCCTAAAATACCATGTCTTAGTCTGTGCCCATCTGGCAGGCTGCCAGCTTCTTCTTCAGCTTTGAGAAAGGCAGTGCAGATCAATATTCGGGGGTGAGTGGATCAGACAGATGAGTCTTGATGGGTGCCCAGCCCTGAACACCATCAGCTCTGGACTCCCCTCACCCCTCATTTAAATGGTGCCATCCTTCCCTGGGGGATATGCCATGCCACAGGCCAGTCTTCAAGCTCTGCTTTCCCTTAGGTAGTTGATCATACAATGCAGAAGATGAGAGGGATGATGATGATGATTTACATTTACATAGCACTGAGAGATTTTACATCCACTATCTCATTTGGTCCTCATAACAACCATATGAGTTAGGTATTATTATTATTATTATCCCTACTTTATAGATGAGGAAACTAAGGCACAGAGAATAGCTCATTTGCCCAGGGTCACAAAACTAATAAATATCTGAAGCAGGATTTGAACCTATGTCTTCCTGACTTCAAGTCCAGTATCTCTAAGAGAGTCTGGACAAGCCAGCTAGAGAAATACAATCAAACCCAAATTATCTGCCTATGGTTATCCACTTTGGGATTAAACAAGAGGCCAAAAGACCAGCCAAACTACGGATCAAAGGAAACTAAAGTAGAAAGAGGGGAGATAGGGAAGATAGTAAGAAGAAGGAGAAAAAGAATGAATGTGTAAAAGAGAGGCTGAGGATAGACTGAAAAGAAAGTCAGAGAATAAAGCCTAAAAGGTTCTGTCTAAGCACAGGAGAGAACTGCTTCTTTGGAGACCCCAGGCTGGGTGGGAAGTTTTACTGTTCAGTTGTTTCAGTCATGTCCAACTTTTCTGACCCCATTTGGGGTTTTCTTGGCAAAGATACTGGAGTGGTTTGCCCTTTCCTTCTCTGGCTCATTTTACAAATGAGAAACCGAGGCAAAATGGGTTAAGTGCCTTGTCCAGTGTCACACAGTGTCTGAGGCCAGATTTGAACTCATGAAGATGAGACTTCCTGACTCCAGGCCTGGTACTCTACCCACTGTGTCACCGTGCTTCCCTAGCTGCTATGTGGGAAAACTAGCTTGTTTAATAACAATAACTCATGGGGAGGGGGTAGAGCCAAGATAGTAGAGAAAAGGCAGGGAATCCCTTGAGCCCTCCCTAATTCCCCCTTAAACAACTTTAAATAATGCCCCAAAACAAATTCTGGAGTGGAAGAACCCACAAAAGGATGGCATGAAACAATTTTCTAGCCTAAGACAACTTAGAAGATCAGCAGGAAAGGTCTGTCACACCTTGGTGAGGGTAGAGCGAACTCCAGCAGCAGTGAAGGCTGTGCCCCAGCAAACCAGCAGCAGGCCTTGGGGGTGTGAGAAAATAATGGGATTTGGAAGATATTCAAAGGCCCACCTGGAGATTAATCTAAACTGATTGAATTAAGTGCGAGTGATTGACTTTGCTGATTAGTCTTCTTCAAGTTAATTAGATTGTAACCACACCTGGCTGGCCCTTAAGAAGGTATTGTTCTTAGAAGTTAAGGACTTTGAACTCAACTTGAGACCACCTTCAAGTCCAGTGAACCAATGGATTTGGATGACGCCTACCAATCAGCTTGAAGTAGTGTGTAAGGACTGCCTCTACTCCAGACCTATGAAAAGCTTCTACACTCAGTTTGAGGAGAGTTCGTGATTGAAGCAGGCTCGTGGCAGAGGACTTGAGGAAGAACCTGACCAGGCTGGAATTCTAGGCTAGATAGGCCTTTTCTTAACTTTCTGAACTCCATTTGAATACCTGGTATGCTTTAAGAAATGTTTAATGCCCAAAGACTGGTGCTAAAGCTTCTAATTTAAGGCAACCACACATTAGATTTTTTTAGACAACACATTAAATTTTAAACTATACAGGGATGACTGAATCAGCTATGGTGGCTAGCTAGAAATTACAAGTGATACAAGAAAATGTTTGTAATGGAAATGATAAGTGATACAAGAAAATATTTGTAATGGAAGCACAAAAAAAAATACTGAAGAAAATAATGCCTTAAAAAACAATAGGCCAAGGGGCAGCTAGGTGGTGCAGTGGATAGAGCACTGGCCCTAGAGTCAGGAGTACCTGAGTTCAAATCCGGCCTCAGACACTTAACACTCACTAGCTATGTGACCCTGGGCAAGTCACTTAACCCCAATTGCCTCACTAAAAAACAAAAAACAAAACAAAACAAAACAAAAAACAATAGGCCAAATGGTAAAAGAGGCACAAAAATCCAATGAAAAGAAAAATGCCTTAAAAAGCAGAATTGGTCACACGGAAAATATGTACAAAATTCACTGAAAAAAAGATCTTAAAAACTAGAATTAGCCAAATAGAAAAAGAGGTACAGAAGTTCAATGAAGAAAGTAATTCCTTAAAAATTAGAATTGGGCAATTAGAAACTAATGACTCCATGAGACATCAAGAAGTAATAAAACAAAATCAAAAGAATGAAAAAAAATAGAAGAAAATATGAATTAACTCTTTGGGAAAACTGACCTAGAAAACAGATCAAGGAGAGATAATTCTCTTGTATCTGCTCATTTCACTTTGCATCAGTCCATGTAAATCTTTCCAGGTTTTTCTGAAAGCATTTTATAGCACAATAGTATTTCATTAAAATCATACACCACAAATTATTCAGCCATTCCCCAATTGATGAGCATCCACTCAATTTCCAATTCTTTGCCAACACTAAAAGAGCAATACTACTGACTAGGTCTGTATCACAAAGAGACTAAAAAAAAAAAAAGAAAAGCACCTATGTGTACAAAAATATTTATAGCAGCTCTTTTATACACAATAACAGCAATATTGTATGATAACCAACTGGGAATAACTTAGCTATTCTCAGCAATACAATGATCCAAGGCAATTCTGAAGGACTTATAATGAAAAATGCTATCCATCTCCAGAAAAGGAATTGAAGTCTGAATGTGGATCAAAGCATTTAAAAAAAAATTTTTTTGGGTCTATGTTTTCTTTCACAACATGACTAATATGGAAATGTTTTGCATGACTGCAAAGGAGAGATTTTAGAAGTCAAATTTTTTTTAATGTTAAAAACTTATTATATATAACTGGGGGAAAAATATTTAGCTCACGTGAATAGGTTTTAACCTTTTTGTTTGTTTTAACATTTTCTTTCTTTCTTTTTTGTTTTTTTTGGCAGGGCACTGAGGGTTAAGTGACTTGCCCAGGATCAAACAGCTAGTAATTATCAAGTGTCTGTGACTGGATTTGAACTCAGGTCATCCTGAATCCAGGGCCGGTGTTTTATCTATTGCACCACCTAGCTGCCCCTGGCTTTAACATTTTCAAAGTACTCCACACACTCACTGTCCTGTACAGTATGTGCTGCGATACCCTTTGCCTCATTTTACAGATGAGGAAACTAAGGTTAATAGAAGGTAATGGATTTGCCTGAAAGTATCATAGCTTATCCAATGGGAGGGCATAGACTCAAAGGAAAGGAAGGCTTCTGATCTTTGGACCCCAAATCCAGGGCTTTTTCTATGGGAAGACAGACTTCTTGGAGAATCAGGAAGAGAAGGTCCTGGGCTGGGAAGGAGCTAGCTTTGGGCAGCTGAATAGAGAGACATCCCTAAGCGTGATCCAGCTAGATCCAGTCACATTCTTGTGACCTGGTACTTGGGTCCTGGGAGCTACTGATTCCTGTTTCCTTCCTTGGGTTGCCTGGTGCCTCAAAAGCTGCAAACAGCTTCTCTACCTCAGTGACCAAGAGGCAAGGAGGAAGAGCAACAGTAAGCACTGCCTAGTACTATCTTGGCTGAAGAACAAGGAGAGGCTGGAGGTGGGCAGTGTTGGAGTAAGCGGGCAGGAAAGGACAAGAAGCATCTGCCCCAGAGAGTGGGGTTGGAGGGATATGAAGCAGCAAAGTCATAGGGAAAGACATAGGTTGGAAAGAAAGCTATCTGGGTTCAAGGCCCAGCTCTTCACTAAACTGGCTATGGGGCTTTAGGCACAAGTCAGTTCCCCTCTATGAGGCTGGTTTCCTCATCTGCAAAAATAAGGGTCTGGCCTGTGTGGCACCTCTTATCCCATCCAGCTTCAACAGCCTAGGATGCTGTAAGTCCCTTCCTCTCTCTGAGCCTCAGTTTACAGAAGTAATATTTCCTGCTGCCTTGTCTACTTTGTGGGACTGTTCTGAGGATCAAAGGAGACAATAAGGATTTGAGAGCACTTGAGAGTTAAGGGATTAAGGTATTATCAGGCAATGACAGTAGAGCAGGCAGAGTGCAGCCACAGCAGGGAAGCTTGCCCATATGGCCCCAGAAGGAAGGATAGAGAAGGGGGAAAAGGCCACTTTGCCAGGAAGGAGGAAAAGCTGACATAGAGGGGAAGGGGCTCAGGAAAGAACCCTGTCTGGGCTTTCACCTACTGCCCTTTGGAACCCATGAGCTTTCCCAGAAAAATTAACCAGGAGATGAGTGATGACCACATTCAGACTAGATGAGCTCTGAGGCCCGCTCTGGCTCTGAGATTCTATGATGCTTCTGTGGGGAAAGAGGAAGAAGGGAAGAGACGAGAAGAAAGTGACAGCTTGGGTGCAAGGAAGGAGGTATTTGAGGGATAGCTTTGGACACTGCTGCCTAGACTGGTCCTGGTAGAAACCCACTCACATGAGAAGTTAAGGTACAGTCAGTAGGGAATCTGACTTGACAGTAAACTGGAAACATTGGGGTTGTTGCTGGTGACTTGGACCATAGCACTGACCAGGGTTTGTATTGCCCTGTTCCAAGGAAAATAAACACCTAACAGGGGAAGGAAAACTTTATCTGCTGAGGGCTTCCACACAGCTAACCCCTGCCCCAAAGAAGGTCAGATGTAGGATCACAGACCTAGAGATGGAAAGGACCTTACAGGTTATGGACTTCAAGTCCCTGGTTTTAGAGATAAGGAAGCTGGACCAGAGAGGTTAAGCCACTGGACGAAGGTCACAGATCCAGAATTCATGTCCGTATGCTCCAACTCTGCATTCAGTGCCATCTCCCTCTCCCCTTCCCAGTCTCTACCCAGGAGCACTGAAATGAGTGTTCCTGCCTCCAGGCCACCCCAAGGTTGGCAGTGTGATAGAACAGGTCACAACCCTCTCCCTCCAGCTGGAGGCCATGGAGGTTAGTCAGTGAGACAGTTTCCTACGCCTGGAATGTCCTCCCAATCCATATCTACTGGCTCAAGTTTTAGCTAGCCTTTAAAGCCCAGAGGCCCCACATACACTCACATATCTATAACAGCACTTTTTGTGATGCAAAGAACTGGAAACAAAGTAAATGCCCATCGGTTAGAGAGTAGCTAAACAAATGGTGGTACCCGAATGTAATGGAACATTACTGCTTTGTTAGAAATTGTGTATATCCTGAATACAGAAAAGAATGGGAAGATTTATATGAACTGATACAAAGTAAAGAAAATGAATGAGGAAAAATATATATTCAAAAACTACAACAATGGGAATGGAAAGAACAACAAAACAATCAAGACAATGGTGTGAAATTGTATGGGGGAAACTTGGCCCAAAAGAAGAAATATGTGAAGGCACCTTCCCCTGCGTTTTTGCAAAGGTGGGGGGACATCATGGGTGCGAAACACTGCATATAATTTCAGACTTTTTTCAATATGTCAGGATAGTTTTGCTGAACTGGGTTTTTTTCCTCTTTTTAATTTTTTTGTTATAAATGACTGATCTCTGGGAGGTGGAGGGATACAACGGGTAGGTGATATAAATACAAAAGATATCAACACAAATTGACAAAAAAAAAAATCCCCCAACTCAGATGCCTCTTCCTCTAGGAAGTCTTTCATGATCTCCCAGTCAATAATACCTATCCCCATCAGCCTTCAGAATAACACTTTGTTTTGAAGCTTCCTAATGTCCTGGTTTTGGACTTGCACTACCAGGAATGTGCTTTGTGAATTCGAAGCATGGCTCTGCCTATCCAGCTCCCACCTTTTCATTCTAATACTCAGTTTCCTCATTTATAAAATGGGTATATACTAATATTTACTCTGCCTCATCCATCATATGGTTATGGTGAGAAAATAATTTTGCAATCCCTCAAATGTTGTCAAAACACGAGCTCTCCTTCCTAAACTGTAAGCTGAATGGGGGCAAAGGCCCTCATCTTAACATCATCACCTCTCCTCTCTCAAAAAACTGAGCAGACGACAGTCTCCAGCCACCCAAGAAGCACCAGGACACAGTCCAAAGCTATTCCACTGTGGTCAGGAGGTGGGAAAGGAGAAGGGAGAAGGGAAGATAGGTTCGGTTTTGAAGGAGCTGGGGCTCCAATCTGCCCCATTCCCACTCCCTCAGCGTGGTAGAGAGGTCTAGGACCCTCAAAGTGTGCTGGGAAATGACCTGTAGTCCCTGATACCTTGGGGAAGTGCTCTGGTCACAGAACCAGAGCCTGCAGGCAGTTCTCTGGGGAAGCACAGAAGGAGTTCCTGGACACACATTACGGATGGAAACACTGCAAGATAAATTTGGGCTGGCAGGGGCCTAGAGACCAGTCAACATGGCAGAACGATTGCAGCTGCAGCAGCCACAAGCATTTCTATAGTCATTTAAGCTTTACAAAGGTAGTATAAGAATTATCCCTGCTTTACAGATGGGGAAACTAAAGCCTAGAAAGAGAAGACTTTGCCCAAGGTCACACAGCTGATGAACATCAGAGCCAAGACTCAAGCCCAGCTCTCCACACTCCAAGGCCAGCCATCTCTCCAGGACACTGCTACCTCGTCCATCTTCTGTTTTTCCCTCCTGAAACTGGGAAACAGGGAAGGTAAGTGACTTGGCCCCAGTGCTAGTGTCCTCCCTCCCAAGGGGAATGGCTAGGGCCTTACAGTTATCCTCTTCTGTCTGTACTTCTATAGGGAATTGGAATGGAAGCTTCTTGGAGAGTAGAGATTGTATCCCCAGTCCCCGGAATATGGTAGGAGCCTAATAAATGGTGACTGATTGAGTGATTACAAAAGGTCATGTGGGTACTGAAATAATGAGCAGAGCAGGGATTTGAACCCCAGATCTTAGGATGCTAGATTCCAGTTCTGTGATGCTCTAGTCCAGTTCCATCACTTTACAGACAAGGCAACTAAGGCTCACAGGGAAAGGCAGCTTGCCCTCATCAGTGGGGCCTTTTGTTTTGGCATGGAGCCCAAAACTTGCCCAAAAGTAGGAGCCTACTACATGTTTATTGAACTTTGTGGGCCTATTCAAGGCTCCTCAGCTAGTTGGCAGCAGAGCCTCCTAACTCTCAGTTCAGGGCTCTTTCTACTGGATTATATTAATTTTCAAGTCTTTGGTCAGTCGCTCAACAAGCATTTTTTTTAAGGGCACTTTCATTGCTGCTTTTTCTTTTCTTTTTTTGCAGGGCAATGAGGGTTAAATGACTTGTGCAGGGTCACACAGCTAGTGTCAAGTGTCTGAAGTCGGATTTGAATTCAGGTCCTCCTGAATCCAGGACCGGTACTTTATCCACTGTGCCACCTAGCTGCCCCTCAACAAGCATTTTTAAGTGCCTATTGTGTGTCAGGAACTGGCTAAGCACAGAGGATACAAAGAATGGCAAAAACCCCGTCCTTACTTTCTAGCAATATAGAGTCTTATGGAAAAGACAACATAGAAATAACTATGTAGGTTACACAGCAGATACACCCAGTGGAAATGGTCCTAGGAGTGTGGGAGACAAGGAAAAACCACATGCAGAAGGTAGAGTGTTGTTGGAGCCTTCATTACTCAGTGCCAATCTAGCTTCCCAGCCTGCCTTCCTCATCCATTCCATTGAACCCCTTCGCTCTGCAGGGTCATAGCAGTCATACTTGCACTTTCCCCCTTCATAGGACTATTGGGAGAAAAATGTCTTAAAGGGCTATAGAGACACAAGCAGCTCCCAAATGACCCACCACTGCTGACTGCACTACTGGAACTCTATGGTACCAGGTTTGGAGGAGTGGTGTCAAGGGTCATCCCAGGCATAGTACCAACACCCCCATGAGCTCTGCCTTCCCCTGGCAAGGGTGAGGGAAGTAGGGCTCCCACTGCAGCCAGGCTTGGTAGGGAACCAACAGGTCTTCATCGTCATCATTGTTTGTCCTTTGTTCTTGAAGAGGATGACCATGACATCAGGGTGATGTCATGACTTGCATTGAACTGGATTTAAAGTAAGCCAGGGCTGTGCAAGGTCACCAACCTCACTCTCTCCTCCAGAGTCATCTGGGGCCAGTGGCAAAACATACATCAGGATGACTGGAGATGGCCCCACGTGTTTAAGGAAATTGGGGTTAAGTGACTTGCCCAGGGTCACATACCTAGTAAGTGTCTGAGGTGAGATTTTAACTCAGGTTCTCTTGACTCCAGCGTCAGTGCTCTATCCACTGTGCCACCTAACTGCCCCTGACCCAACCCAGGGGAGAGGAGCAGGAGTCCTCAGGCTGACTGATAGGAGTCAGCCTTGAGATAGTCCAGGGGCCACTAGATCCATACACATGCAAGAATCATTTCCACATCCTATTTTCCCCTTTTGCAGATAGAAGAACTGAGGTCCAGGGAAACAAACTGATTTATTCAACATATCTCTGACCAAATAGTGATTTCAGGCTTCCTAACTGCTAACTTAGGGCTCTTTCCATTAGATGATTCCATAAAATATTAACCCCACATATACCTACCAGCTGTCCTTTGAGAATCTTAAAGAACCCTGTCTACCATCAGACACTAAGTAAAAAACGTTGCTGGGGGAGGGCAGCTAGGTGGCGCAGTGGATAAAGCACCAGCCCTGGATTCAGGAGGACCTGAGTTCAAATCTGACCTCAGACACTTGACATTTACTAGCTGTGTGACCCTGGGCAAGTCACTTAACCCTCACTGTCCCACAAAAAACGCCAAAAAAACCCCAAAACGATAAAAAAAAATCATTGCTGGGAATGGAACCCAAGGTTCCTCAAGACTAAGCCTTGGTCACCTGAATCCTCCCCTCAGGTCCTGGAACCTTCCTCCTTTCTTCCAACCCAACAAGTAAAGCCTATACCTTCCAGGACCAGAAATCCTGCACTCCCTCTCTGATTGGAGTTCAAATTTAGATTGGGCAGAGAATTCTCCTTCACTCAGTCTCTTCACCCTATCCCACTGAGACAGGGCAATGAATGAAGTCAGCCTAGCTTCTTGAATGAGATGATGTTTAAAAAAAAAAAAAGCACTTCATACAGTGCCTGGCATAGAGTAGGCCCTGTATCAGTAGCTATGCCCTCCCCTTCCCCTTCCATCACTTTCTCAGCCAGAGCAGACAGGTGCCTTCTTCCCATGCACATACACCACAGCCTCCTACTCTGACAGTGTCCTTCTTCCCGGCAGGGGCCTCAAGAATAAACCCAGGACTAAGGTCAGAAGCAGACCTGCTGATGGGGACACATCCCATTAGGCCTCCCACTGTCACATTGGGTTATTAGACACACTGGACCCAGCTCGAGGGATTCAATGGCTACCACAGCTCCAGCTACCAGGAATGGGGGCCTCTGGAATAAGGGTGAATCCCCACCTCCTGGGAGCTTTTCAGGGACACAGAGACCCCTGGCCTCTGTTCTGAAAAGATCCTCAGTGGCGGGATCTGTTTAATTTGGGGGCTGAAAGAACACAAGACTAGGAATCACAGGATTATACAATCCTGCCTTCAAAGCCGGAAGGGACCTTACAGGTAATCCAGGCTAATCCCTCTCCAAGCCCTTAGGCCCATCCTCTTTTGACAGAGGAAGAAACCAAGATCCAGAGAAGTTAAGGGACTTGCTCAAACTCATAAGGATTGTGAAAAAAAGAATGCTAAAGTCTGGCATTTAAAGGCACATATACCCTGGGACTCCAAGTGCTAGAGCCACATGGCTCGCTTAACTTTGTCAGAATTCAGTTTTTTCACCTGTGAAAAGAGGAGGTTGGACTATCTAAACCCCAAGGTCCCCCTCTCCCAGTTCTGACATTCTATGTCCTAAATTGTTCGAAGGACTCTCCTAGCCAACATTAAATGTTCTAAGGGTCCTCCCATCTCTGACATCCTGTTTGCTAAAGATCTTCCCAGCTGACCCTCCCAGCTCTGACCTCCCATGTTTCTAAGCACCAAGTCAGCCCTGACATTTCAATGTCCTAAGGGCCTTATCAGCTCTTCCACTCTGTGTTCTAAAGGTTCTCCCATCTTTGACTTTTCGAGTTCTAAGGCCCTTCTCAGCTCTGACATTCCCCATTCTAAGGACTCTCCCAGCTGTGGCACTCTATATTCTAAAGCCCATCTCAAGACGGACATCCTGGGGGCGGCTAGATAGCACAGCGGATAAAGCACCAGCCCTGCATTCAGAAGTACCTTAGTTCAAATCCGGCCTCGGACACTTGACCCTTACTGGCTGTGTGACCCTGGGCAAGTCACTTAACCCCCATTGCCCCGCAAAAAAAAAAAAAAAAAAAGTAAAAAAAAAAAAAAGACTGACATCCTGTGTTCTAAGGCCTTCCCAGAGCCAACATCTCCTATTCTATGACCCCTCTCAGCTCTGACATTCTGTATCCTAAGGGCCCTCTCAACTCTGACATTTCATATTCTAAGGGCTCTTCCAGCTGGCCCTCCTTGTTCTAAGGGTCCTCTTGGATGTGACATTTTATATACTAAAATCCATCCCAGGTCTGCATCCTATGGCCTTTCCAATTCCTACATCCCATGTTCTAAAACACATCCATCTCCTATATTCTCAGCTCTAATATTCTAGCTGACACTCCTTATTCTAAGCCCTATCCCCTTCCCCCACCCCAAGCTGCCATACTCCATGTCCTAAAGTCCATCCCAGCATTGCCATTCTGCATTCTAAGGCCTTCTCAGTTCTCACATTCCATGTTTTAAGGGACCTCTCAGCTCTGACATTCTGTGTTCTAAAAGGCCCTTCCAGCTCTGATATTCCCTGTTCTAAGGGTTCTCCCAGTTCTGACATTTTACATGCTAACTGTGCTCCCAGGTCTGACATTCCATGTTCCAACAGCCCTCCCAGCCATGACATTGTGTTCTAAGGTCTATCTCAGGACTGACATTCTGTGTGCTAAGATCTTTCCAGTTCCCCAAATTCCTTGTTCTAAAGTTCCTCCCAGCTCTGACCTTCTGTGTTCTAAGCACCCCACCCCACCCCAACCTTGCTTTGCTCTGACATTCTGTGACACTAGAAGTAAATGAAGCTAGGTCAGGGAAGCCTCCTAATAGTCACTCTGATGGAGTGTGGCCTATTGGGAAGTCGGGGGCTCACAGAGTCATAGCTACTAAAGACGCTCATTTAAAATAAAGCATCCATGCAGGCAAGGTGTGTCGAAGTAACAGAAGCATATGGATGAAGCAAGAGAGGCTGCCTGGCCAGAGGAAGTAGATTCCCCAGAATCTGGTACAGAAGGGAGGGCAGAATGCCTCAGTATCTGGGCTGAATTGTGGTACTCAGATAGAAAGCTTTCTGGGGCTGATGCACCTAGGGCAGCTGGCAACATGGGATCTTCCCAGGGCTAGGGCCTATTTATAGAGCCCACAAGACTGGCGGGGCAGGTGTTGGCTGAAAGAGGGGCCAGGCAAGGCAGTAATCGGGGTATGTGTGTGTAAGGGGGGAGTGTGTGTGGGGGGGGGATGGAAAGGCATCAGGAAAAGAGAGAGCTCTGGGAAGCTAGCCATGGAAAAGTCATTCTTGTATGTCCACTGGATACCCCCTCCTTGGTGCTGAGTTGGGCTAGGTTGCCTGAGCTATATAGGCCCATAGTTCTGGCCCCACTTGAAGGAAAGGAAGCTCTGCTGGCTGCAGCCACCATAGGAGTCAACTGCAGGCACTCAGTGGCTGGCCCTGGGTATGTGACAGGCCAGGGAGTCAGGAGCCAAGGTGCTGGATTCCCTCCCTGAGGCCCACGGGCACACACTTTCATTGCTCCAGGCCCCTGGTCCCCAGTGCTCCTCCTCCCTCCACCAAGGGCTCCCAAGGGCATCAGAGCACAAGAGCAACATCAGAGACTTGGAGGTGACTGTAAATCTTCTTGGAGAAGATATGAAGACAGGGAGGGATCACCGCTGTTAATCAGTACTTGGAGTTGCCTGCATTTCTCTCTCTGCTGCTCAGGAGGACTGACTCCCAGGCCGGGACCCTCCCTTATCAATGCTTCAGTTTCAAACCCTGTACGAGTGGCCCAGGGAGCCAGGTCCTCTTTTTTAAGAGATATGTACTTCAAAATCACCCAAAGAAATCTTCAATAATGTACCACTCCTCTCAGAAACCAGTGTCTCCCCCATGCCTAGCAAAGAAAGCATATACCTCTGGGCCTAGTTCCCCACCCCTTGGACATAGCCTGCCCCTCCCATGGCCTTTTGTATGGACCTTCTAACACACCTATCATGTGCTATCTGTGTTAATTAGTGCCTTATCCCAGACTGGACTGAAAACTCCACAAGGGCAGAGGCTGCTTGCCCAGCTGGAAAAGGGCAATACTGTGTAGATAGTAGGTACTTTAATAAACATTTATTGAATTGAATTGGTCCTTGAATTCAAGATCCTCCTCAATCTGCTATCATTTAACTGGTCCAGCATTTTATCTCATGCTACTCCCCATGATGTATTCTCTACTCCAGGAAAAAGAAAATGATTGAGAATCACAGACCATGATGAGACTAAAGAGGGGCATTCAGTCCCACCCATTCCTGACAAGTCAGCCCCTGCTCAGGGACCTCCAGTGGGAAACCCACTACCTTTTAAGATAATCCCTTCAACCTTTAAAGGGCTCTCTTCCTCAGGTACTTTCTCCTCACATCAAACACAAATCTACCTTTCACAGTGACTGTCAGCTATTGCCTCCAGTCAGCTTTGTCTTCTGAGGCCAAGCAGAAGGAGCCCTATCACTCCCCACCGGACAGGTCTTCAGCCATCCCCAAAGCCCGCCTCCTCTGTGTTCTCTTCACCATGCAAAAATACATCCGTTTCTTTCAACTGATTCTTGCATGGGATGGTCCCCAGGCCTTTTACCATCCTGTGTGCCCTTTGGGGCATAAGTTCTCCATTCCCTGGTTTTTATCTCTGTGCCTGTGCTTGCAACATCCCTCCCAAACCCCCTGAATCCAAACATTGAACCTCCGAATCACTGAACTCCAATCACCTCCTTTCAAAGCTCACTCAAGCCTTCCCTCATCCCCCTTCCCCCCAATGACTAGTCCCCCGTTTTGGCTCAGATCATTCCTTTCTGCCCTTTTGTTCACTTCCCTTTGGGTCAGAATTACGTGCATGCATGTCTAGAGGTGTGCTGGAGCCAGCTCAAACCAGCTCTTGCCAATTATTAAATTTTCAGCGTGAGCATTTATGCCTCATAAATCAGCAAATCAGGGCTTGATTTATTGTTCTGTTGATGAGCTAGACTTAAGAAAGTGGAGAAAATGTTACTGATATAAACTTAAAAGTGCATGTTCCCCCTCCCCCCAGCGTCAGTGGTTAAACATTTATCAGCACACCCCTGGGCATGGCTTTCCCTCCCATCAGATTATAAGCCCCTTGAAAGCAGGGTCTTGCACAGAAAGGGTACATAAATATGGGTGCTGAACCGACTGAACAAAAGTCACAGTAGAAATATATGACTGAGGAATTCCCAAGGGGGCAAAAGCTCAGTCACAGCAGACAGGATGAGCCAAGGCCGGGACGGTGGGAGAGGGCAGGAGGAGAAGGGGAGACAGAAAGCAGTCCAGGTTATGGACAGAAGCAGGGTGACAGGAGGCCAGAAAGGTAGGTTAGAGCCAACTTGTGAAGACAAAGACAAACACACATCATCAGTAGTCCAGGGAGATTGGGGAGCTAGTTAAAGACCAAGACGGGGCTGCAGGCAGGAGTCCTTAGGGTGAGCTCACCAAAGAGGGAATAGGGAGAGAACAGCAGAGTAGAAAACCCTGCTGGGGACAGAGAATTAAGGCTCTCCTGTCCCCCACCCCCACCCCTGGCAGGGATGCCTGGACTGGGATGCCTCTGTGTGAGTGGCACTGACTTTCTCTGAGCTGTAAGGGTTCCACAGGGGGAGAGGTGCCCCTGTCCCAGAATTCCCAAGGGAGGTCAGGAAGAAGAATGCTGTGAGATTCCTCAGACATAGAGGAGGTGAGACCCAGAGAGGGGCAGAAATCAGGGCCCCAGCATCTTGGCTTCCTATGGAAGGGACTAATGCATTTCTCACTGCTAGTCTTCCCAAAGTGAAGGAGTCAGGCAATGCTGGTCTCCCTCCTGCTAAGTAAACTGAAGCATAAGCAAGGGGACACATCCAGCCATCCAGCCATCAGAGGCTACAAGTTCAGCAGACCTGGCCCCTCTGGCCCTCCCTTGCCTAAGCCCAACTTAGCCCCAGGTACCTTGACCCAGCTGAGTCCAGACACTCGGCTCCCATTTGCCTTAGCAATAGCCCTTCCCTTCTCTGGACCCCAGTTTCACACTGTGTAGCTAGCAGTCAATCTTTTTGAAAAGGACGATGGAAAGAAAGGGGGCAATGCCTCAGGCATCTACGCTATATGCTTAGAGATCCAGAGAGAGGCAAGAAGCCCTAGGGAGAGAACAAAGACCCACGGACCATAGATATAAGGCAGGTTAAAGGTCACATGAGCCATCACTAGTCATGACCAGGAGGATTTCCTTGGGAGGTAGGAGATGGACCAACTCTCACTTACCTCCCCCACTCCCAGACTTGGGGAACAAGGATTCAGCTAGGCCACCCTTCCTGGGCAGGCCAATCAGCAGAGCCACGTTTTCATTTCTGCTCTGCCTTGTATCCCTGTAGAACCAAAGCCATTTCTGCCTAACAAGGTGCTAACACCCCTGCCCCCCTCCCCTCCCTGCTGGAGGCATGCCATGCTCTCCTGTTTGCTGTGCCCCTAGTCCCCCTTACCAGCAACACCATCATTATCCTGGGGATCCCTGAGGCCTTCCATGCTTCTGGGAGCAGGGGGCCTGGCTGGATACAGGGCGGCCACAGGGCTCCCCTCCTCACCATCTTCAGCTTCCACATCTTCCTCACTTTCTGATCTCAGGACCAGGCTAGGTGGTCTCTCTGGGGCAGCAGGCCTGGGTGGTGGGGCTGTGCCCCCCCCAGGGGGGCCTTCCATCCCTGGGCTCCGGAGGCTCAGCAAGACATTGTAACAGGCATCCAGCTCACCAGGAATCTGGCAGGGGAGAACAAAGAACACTTAGGGAAGGAGAGAAGGAGAAGGGAAAGATTCAAAAGTTTCTGGCCAAAAGGTGGCAAGAAACCCTTGGGGCTCCTGGTCTCCCTCCCCACCTCTGCTTTTTCTGTGTCCCTAGTCCTCAGTCATCTACTCTTGCTTGACATACTTTAGAACCCCTACTCCAAAAGTCATGCCAGTGGGTAGGCAGATTAGAGGCCAGACTCAGGGAGGCCCCAGAAGAAGGAGGAGAGGAGCAGGAGGCCTCACTGGTCCAGAAACAAAGAGTTCGCTGGGGATGGGGGTGGGGGTATCTGAGCCAGTTTCCTATAAATACCTTCAAGGTAACGGCAGAAAGTGAAGGACAGGAATGAGGCACTGTCTCAAGAGACAGGTTGGGAGGAGAGAGGAATGGGGCCCACTGACTGAGGCCAGGGACGGGAATGGGGGAGGGAGGGGTGATCTGGGGCCAGGAGAGTAGGGGACAGGCAAAGCAGTAGAGATTACCGAGGACTCCTGGGGCAAGGCCAGCAGAACTACCCCACCCCTCCCAGCCGACTGGTTCAGGGAGTTAGAGCCTACCGAACCAGAGGTTGGGCATTTCCCAGTGTTACCTAAGGGAAGCTGAGCACCCCCAATTGGGCTCCAAAGGGCCACCCCCAACCTGGCCTAAGCAGAACCAAGTCCTTGTGTCAGAAAAATGGGTCCACGCAGTAAAGGATTTGGTCTTTGATTGATCCTGGCCCAAAGGCAAGAGGTCAGAAGAAAAGGAACATGGCACCCCATGAAGATGCCACAGAGGCAGAGCTGAGACACATAGCCTCCTGCCCCAATCTAGGGAAAAGCAAGTTTTCTTCTCTGAATAGCAGGGCAGCAATTAGCTAGAGTAGGCGCCAATTCTCTGGGCACAGCTGGTACTGGGAGGCCGCTGTCATTTCTGGAATTGGCAGGGTCAAGACTTTCAGGGACTTTGGCTCCTTGGGTGATGATGCCTGATGGCCCTGGGGATGGGGAGGTTGGGTGGGGGCACTGAGGTAGCAAACCCCCACTTTCTTCAGCTCCATAGTACCCTATGACTACTAGGCTATACCCGTTTGGCACCTGTAACCCTATTCTCAGTATCCTAAGTCTACAGAGGGGGTGAGAGAGGAAAAGAAAGAGGGAAAGGGAAGAAAGGAGGACAGAGGGGAGAAGGAAAAGGGGAGGAAAGGAAGAAAGGGAGAGAAGAGAGGGAAGAAAGGAAGGAAGGAAGAACAGAAAGGAAAAAAGGAGATGAGGGAAGGGAGAGAGGGAGGGGAAAGATAGAGAAAGAGGGGGAGAGAAAAGAAGGAAAGGGGGAGGGAAGGAAAAGGGAGGGAAAATAGGAAGGGAAAGGGGAAGAAAGAAAGGAAAGGAAAGGAAAGGGGAATGGAAGGAAAGGAAGGAGGAGGGAAGGAAGAAAGGGGATGGAAGATAGGAAAGAAAGAGGAAGGGAAGGTAGGAAGGAAAAGGGAGAGGAAAGATAGGGAGGGAGGGAAAGAAAAGAAGGAAGATGGAAGATAGGGAGGGGAGAGAGAAGAAAAGGAAAGGGGAGGGAAGGAAAGAAAGAAAGGGAGTAAGAAGACAGAGAGAAGGAAAGAAAGACAGGGAGGGAATGGGAGGGAAAGAAGGAAGAGGAGGAAAGAAAGATAAGAGGGAAGATAGGGAGGAAAGAGGGAAAGAAGAAAGGGAAAGATAGGGAGAGAAGGAAGGAAGGAAAGAAAGGGGAGGGAAGGAAGAGGAAGGAAAGAAAGGAAGGGGTAGAGAAGGAAGAGAGGGAAATTAGGGAGGGAAGGAAAGGAAGGGGGAGATAATGAAGGGGAGGGAAAATAGGGAGAGAAGAAAGGAAGGGGAGGGAAAGAACGGGTAGGGAAGTTAGGGAGGGAAGGAAGGAGAGAAAAGGGAGGGAAAATAGGGAGGGAAGGAAGGAAAGAAAGGGGAGGAAAGGAAGAGGGAGGGAAGTTAGGGAGGGAAGGAGGAAAGGAAGGAAAGGGGAAGATACGGAGGAAAGGAAGGAAAGAAAGGGGAGGGAAGGAAGGGGGAGGGACGATAGGAAAAGAAGGAAGGAAAAGGGGAGGAAAGGAAGAGGGAGGGAGGATAGGCAGGGAAGGAAGGAAAAAAAAGGGGAGGAAAGATAGGGAGGGAAGGATGAAAAGGAAGGGGGAACGAAGGAAGGGGAAGAGAAGGGAGGGGGAAGGGAAGGAAGCGAAGCAAGAAAGGAAGGGAAGGAAGAGAAGGGAGGAAAGAAGAGAAAGAAGGGGGAAGGGAAAGGAAAGAAGAGAGATGGAACGCGAAAGAGGCAGGGATGGGGGGAGGGGTCGGGGACCCAGGCCCGCGTCTCCCGAGGGCTCCAGGCCTCCCGGGCTCCCTGCCCCAGGGGAGAGGAGATTCAGGACCCGGCCCACCCCAGCCCCCAGCCCGGCCCAGCCCCCAGCCCCCAGTCGAGGAAAGGGGAAGCGGCCCCGCCTCCCGGGGACACCTGCCCCGGGGCTCCCCCAGCCCCCGGCCCCGGCTCGCCCCTCTCCCCACCTGCCCGGACCCCGCCCCCCAGCCCCGCCCCCGGCTAGGCCCCGCCCCCGGGCCCTCGAGCCCCCCGCCCCTTGGCCCCCGGGGGTCCCGGCCGCGCAGGGCAGGGGCGGGGGGGCGAGCGCGGGGTCGGGGCCGGGACCGGGCCGGGGCCTCTCCCTCCCCCGGCGGCTCCGCCCCGCCCCGCCCGCAGCGTCGGGGGCTCCCTGGGCCGGGCCGGGTCGGACCAGGCGGGCGGGGGTCCCGGGGCGAGACTCACCGCAGGGCGGCGCTGCCGGCCAGCCCGGGGCGCTCCGGGCTCCGTTCAACGCGGTCGCCGCTGCCGTTGCCGCTGCCGCTGCCGCCGCCGCCTGTCCCGGTCCCGCGGCCTCCGCCGCCGCGCCGGGGACATTGTCCCTTTAAATCTCTCCCCCGGCCCCCTCCCGCCCCGCGGCCCGGCCGCTCCGCCCCCCGGCGCGCCGCCGTGACCTCAGCGCGACAGCCCCGTCGTGACGCCATGTTGGGGAGGTCGGGGTCACCCCCCCCCCCCCCAAGCCGCCGCCGCCGCGGCTTCCCTTTGGGGTAGGGGGGAGGGAAGGGGTGTGGCGGGTAGCGCGACGCCATGTTCAGAGTGGCTAGGACATCTGCCGACTTAAAGGGGCCGCAGTCCTTTAGGAGTGCTCCTGACTCTGAAGGGACCATCTAACCCTCTCATTTTACAGAGGAGAAAAGTGCAGCCCAGAGGAAGGGAAGTGACTAACTCAGTGTCATGAAGCAAGTAAGTGGCCAAGCTGGGATTCAAAGCCAAGTTCTTGAGGTCCAGATCCAGACCCTGCACCCCACTCCTCTCTGTCTAGGTCTTCTCCGGGGGTCTAAAAAGGGGTACCTGCTCCTCTCTGTGCCCCCCCTGTTTTTCCCAAAGCCAAAAGCGTGGCATCTCTTACAATGACAGCAGACTTGGGGAGAGGGCTGGTATGAGGAGAGTCAGACGGGGCCTCCATCCTCTTGTGCCACAGTTTACACCCCCACCCCCAGGAAATCCTTTGTGGCACATGACAACCAAAAGGCATCATGCTCCCATCCGAGGAGGTGCTCCTGCCGAATTCTGCCTGGCTCAGAAACCACATCTGGACTCCTAAGCAATTCTGGTCACCACATCGTAGGGAGCCCACGGAGGACGGCAAAGAGGACCTGGGGATCCCGGATTTAGAGATTGAGGTGGGGAGAGACCTTAAGTGTCAATAATTCAACCGAAGTTTACAAGTATTATTATATGCAACGCTTATTATTCGTCTGACGCCGTGCTTGCTATAAGCTACTTACTGGTACTAATAACCGGCAAAAAGAAAGATATTTCCTGGCTTCGAGGTGCTTACATGCTAATGGAAAAGAAGACCACTTATAAAAAGGAACCATAAAATACAGCCAAGGAGAGAACGGAGATTTGGTTCTTAGAGTGCTCAGATCCTAGAACTAGAGTTCCATTCCACCACTACCTAGAGAGATGTTTAACCTCCTGGAGAGATTTGAAGGACTGAACACCCTTCCTCAAGGATTTGAAAGGTTTTCACAAGGAAGACTAATCTGACTTGTTCTGGACCACTAGGGAAGAGGGCAAGGGGAATTTATTTTTGAATGTGTGTGATTTCATTGGTACAGGAAACTCCCAATACAGAGCTGCATCTATTTTGGAATTGATAGTCTTCACCAAGGCGTTAAGGGTCTTGTCCAGGGGCACACAGCCAGAAATGTATGCAAGGCTGGTTGTGAACTCAGGTCTTAACTCCTAGGCTGTCCCTCTCTATCCACTAAGAGCTACCTCTCTGCAAGAAAAGCCTTTCTAACAAATTAGAGCTGCCCCAAAGTCTATTGGACTGTCTTCCCAGCCCCGCCCCCCTCTACCAGTCCTCATCAATGGAGGTCTTTAGGTGGTAGATAAATTTTTGTTTAGGCTAAAGATGAAATCGATAACCTCTGTGATCTCTTCCAACTCTGAGATTCAATGATTCCATAAATTGTCACCAGGGGAAGGTCATTAGGCATTCAAATAAAAAGAAAATGTTCTTAGCCCCAGAATGGGTCCCAGTTTATAATATCTAAACTATTCTGATCTAGCTGTAGTACTCAGGCCCATCTCTTAGTTCATCCTCTTTTTCATGAGCTCAGAGCAACTGGGTCCTTTGTGGCCCCCAGATAAGGATGGCGTACTTTAGAATTCAGAGCAAGACTTTAGGAGATTATTTAGTCCAAGTCCCTTATTTTACCAATGGGGAAACTGAGACTGGGGGAAAATTTACTGAAGTACACACAATTAGTAAGTAGCAGAGCAAGATTCAAACCCAGGTCCTCTGATTCCAAATCCAGTGTTCTTCCTCCCCCCACCCCCATACCATCTTCTACCCCAGATTCTTGAGGGCATTTGATTCAGAAAACTTTTATTAAATAGCTACTATAAAGACCTCTGCCTTTATTCCACCTCACCCACCTGTAGTGGGGTGATCAAGATAACCCTTGATCTTACAGTCACCCCTAATTGAGCTACCTCCGAGATTCTAAACTCTGAAACTACCCTCTGATGTTCCTTTCTGCTCTAGAACCATGATCCCATGCTTCTCTCTCTGATCACAACCTTCCAGTTCTTCCATCTCTCCCTCTATTTTACTCTAATTTATTCTTTTTTTTTCGGGGGGGGGGGTGAGGCAATTGGGGTTAAGTGACTTGCCCAGGGTCACACAGCTAGTAAGTGTCAAGTGTCTGATGCTGAATTTGAACTCAGGTCCTCCTGCCTCCAGGGTTGGTGCTCTATCCACTGTGCCACCTAGCTGCTCCCATTTAATTTTTTTGGGTGAGGCAATTGGGGTTAAGTGACTTGCCCAGGGTCACACAGCTAGTGAGTGTTAAGTGTCTGAGGCTGGATTTGAACTCAGGTCCTCCTGCCTCCAGGGCCGGTGCTCTATCCACTGTGCCACCTAGCTGCCCCTCCATTTATTCTTTATTGTCACTTCCAGTCCTTCCATATTCTCCCAGCCCTTCACATCACATTCTTGACTCCATGGTTGACTTGTTCAACTACACTGTCTTATGTCCTGGAATCTCTTGCTTCTTTGTTTTTGTTAAAGCCCAATTCTCAGCTACCTCAACCATCCACCTTCTCCTTTCTCTTGAATGCTGCTGATTGCAACTGGGAAAGGCCACACAGCTGTGTCAACTGATTTCACTACAGTTAGGCCATTCAAATTTAAATTTCACTCAGACTCCTACTACTTCGGGACAACTCTTTGATTCCTCTCTGATTGGGTATCACGGTTTCCACAGTTAATATTCCAAATCTCCTTTCCCTTCCTCAAGCTTCTCTCCCTGTCTTTTCTTCTCAGCACAGGACCTCTCTTCCTTCTTAATGGAGAGAATAGCGCCCATTTGTTGACCATCTCCTCTTCTCTCCTATTCCACATTTCAAAGACTCCATCATCAGGGGGCAGCTAGATGGCACAGTGGGTTAAAGGCGCTGCCCTGGATTCAGGAGGACCTGAGTTCAAATCCAGCCTCAGACACTTAACACTTACTAGCTGTGGACCCTGGGCAAGTCACTTAACCCCCATTGCCCCCGCAAAAAAAAAAAAAAAACAACAACAAACAAACAAAAAAAACCAAAACTCCATCATCTCCCATTCCCCTGCCTTTGCACAAGGTCCCTTTTGTCCCTGACAGCACAAGAATTGACCCTTCTCCTTGCCATGGCCAACCCTATTACTTGTTTTCCTTGATCCCATTTCCCCCATCTCTTCTGGATGCTTGCCTTATTGATTCTAGCACTGGTCCTCATCTTCAATCATTTCTTATTCACCAGTTTCTTATTCTTTGCCTACAAACTTGGCCAAATGTCCCAATTTTTAAAAATGTAATAAACATTTTTATTTATAGTTTGGGTTCCCAATTTTTATCCTTCCTTCCCTCCCTTCCCCCTCCTCTCCCTGAGACCACAAGCTATCAGATATGGGTTATACATATATGATTATGTAAACATTACCCTATTTGTCATTTTGTACAAGAAAACTTGATTAAATGGCAAAAAATGAAAGAAAGTAAAAAACAGCATGCTTCAGTCTTTTCCCATCAATATCAGTTCTTTCTTTGGAGGTGGATAATATGTTTCAATAGTCCTTTGGGATTGTCTTGGAGTCATTGTGTTGTTGAGGATAGTCAAGGTTATTCATGGTTCTTCATCAAACAATATTGCTGTCTCTGTGCACAGTGTTCTCTTGGTTCTGCTCACTTCACTATACATCCAAATGTCCCAATGTTTAAACCTTGTCTTAGTCCTCAGAGCTATCATCCTAAATCTCTCTTCCTTTTACAGCCCAAAATCCCGGGAGAAATATGATGCCCCTTGATTCTATTTCCTCACTGCCCACTCAATACCCAACCCATTGCAATTCTGCTTCTGACAACCACTGAATGTATACTGCTGTCTCCAAGATTAGCAATGATCTGTTAACTGCTAAATCCAGTTGCCCTTTTATCAGTCCTCCTCCTATTGAACCTCTTGGAAACTTTTGAACCTTTCCATCGCCCCTTTATTCAATGATGCCCATATAATTCTCCAGGCACTGTGTTAAACACTGGAGATACAATACTAGCAGAAAGAAAAAGTCCCTATCCTCAAGGAGTTACATTCTGTTGGGGGGAGGGGGGAGAAAACATGCATGTATAGGTATATCTAAGATAGGTCCAGAGCAGATACAAGATGTGGCACTAGTAACCCTTTTCCTGGTAGTGTTTGAGCTGAGTCTTTGAGGAAGCTGGAGATTCTAAGAAGTTGGTCCTCTTGCTGTAGACTAGCTCCTTCTCAGTCTCCTTTGCTAGATCATTATTATCCCCCCCCTTAACTTGTGCTCTTAGGCTCTAGATTCCCCAATCTATGCGTTCCAGCCCCACTCTCTCTCCAGAACTGTAATCTTGTATTATGTCCTGTAAGTATCACTAACTAAGCATCTTGCCCCCAAAACCTATCCCTCCTCCAAATTTCCTCATTTCTGTTGTAGGCAGCACCATCCTCCCATTCGTTCACCTTCCCTCTCCCTTACCTGCTATGTATGAGTGGTTATCAGGTCTCGGCTAGTACTTCCACAATATCTCTTGCATAATAATAATAACAACAGGAGCATTTATATAGCACTTTAAGGTTTGCAAAGCATTGGGAGGTAGGTGCTGTTATTATCCACATCTTATAGTTGAGGTAATGAAGGTAGACATAGGTCAAGTGACTTGCCCAGGCTCACACACCTAGTAAGTGTCTGAGACCAGATTTGAACCCATCCTGAATCCAGGCCCAGCATTCTCTCTACTGTACTACCTATGCCACTTAGGCCCCCTCACAGAACTTTTACCCCAATTTAGGTTCCCATCACTTATCACCTGGGCTACTTTAATATCCTGCTGACTCCTCTCAGCCTCCATTCTCTTACCCTCTCTAATCCATTTCCTGTGTAGCTATCAATTTGATATTCCTAAAACACAGATCTGACCATGTTATTCTCCTACTAAAAAATCTCCAGTGGCTCCCAGTCTCACCTCTGTGATAAAGCCAGGCTTTAAATCCCTCCACTTTCTTTTTTCTTTTTTTTTTTTTGGTGAGGCAATTGGGGTTAAGTGACTTGCCCAGGGTGACACAGCTCATAAGTGTTAAGTGGCTGAATCTGAATTTGAACTCAGGTCCTCCTGAACTCCAGGCTGGTGCTTTATCTACTGCGCCACCTAGCTGCCCTAAATCCCTCCACTTTCAATCCCACCCACCTTTCTAGTCTTACTTCCTACTATTCCCCTTCATGCCCTCCATGTTCCAGGTAAGCCGAGCTATTCACTTTTCTTCATATGTGACATTCTCTTCTCCCTGGCTCTGCACACACGGTCTCCCATGCCTGGAAGACCTCCTTTCCTCATTTTCCGTCTTGGAGCCTGTCAGCTTTCCTCAGAAATCTTTCCTGATTCCCCCCAGCTATCAGGCCTCTCTTCCTCTTTAATTCCGTTTTAAGTATAGAGTCTATATTTGTTTGTCGACATATGTGTCATCTCTGCCCTGCATCAGGAGAATGGAGGCTCCTGGAGGCAGGCTCCGTTTTCATTTTTAGCTCGGTATTATCCCCAGTGCCTGGCACAATGCCTGGCACAGTCAGCACTTTGGAACTATGTGCTGAATTGTGTCTGCAACCCAGCCCATGTACCTTGGTACCTCTGCGGCTCGCAAAGCACAGAGCTGGCTATGGAGCCTCTGCCTCTGCCTCAGTGAACCCCAAGTGTAAGTCCAGGAAGGTCTCCACAACCCAGCCCTTTCGACTTTTCCCAGGCTTCTTGTATCTTGACTATCCTCTGTCACACTCTGTGATCCAGCCCCACTGGCCCACCTGCTATTGCTTGTATAGGGCCCTCTATTTCCCACCTCTCTGCCTTTTACCTGCTGCTCCCTTGCCTGAAACCTCTCCCTCACACCTCTGCCTTGAGAAACTTCCAGCTTCCTTCAAGACTCAGTTTATCCTCCACTTTTCCCAGTCTCCCCACCTGCTGGATCCTCCCCTCTGAGGTTACCTTCCATCTTTTTGTTTCTTGTTTATACCTAATTACTTTACCTCTTGTTGACCCCTTAAGCTGTAAGCTCCTTGAGGGCAGGACTGTTGTTTTTTTTTTTTTAATTTTTTAATTTCTGGAATAAACAAGCTTTCCCATAACATATTACAATTAAAAGATGATTGTACACCAATTGCAAATCTGTGCACAACTTGCTGTCCCCCCTTTCAAATAGACGACAAAATTATCAGTCCTTTTTTGTAGGGCACTGAGGGGTTAAGTGACTTGCCTAGGTTCACACAACTAGTAAGTATCAAGTATCTGAGGTTGAATTTGAACTCAGGTCCTTCTGAATCCAGGGTCAGTGCTTTATCCACTGCACCACCCAGCTGCCCCCTCTTTCTTGTTTTTTTTCTATGCCCTTCCCCTACCCCCCACTAGATGGGACTGTTTTTGCCTTCCCTCATCTCCCTAGTGCTTAGCACAATGACTGGCACCGAGTAATCATTATATGTGGTGGTGTGTGTATGTAAATGTATGTCTATGGTATATATTTCTATATATGTTGTATATGTACATGTATTATCTATGTATATACATATATATGTCTATATGTGTGTGTGTAATATATATATATTGTCTATTGATTATTGACTGATTCATAATGCAAGGAAAACAAGGAAATGCAGCTGCTTCAGACAGGGGCTCCTGTTACCTCCAAAATCAGCAGAATTCCATCTGACATGGGCCATTCTGCCCCTCCCCCTCCTATAAGTAGCAGCCTTCTCCCTGGTTTTCTGGTGAAGGAGCTGAGGTCGAAGAGGTTCAAAGCCTTGCTCCGGGCTACATGAGTGACCTAGCCACACAGCCTTCTTCTGCCTCCAAGGCACGTGTGCTTCCTTTAGCTGGGGTGCTGGTTTCCAGGCTGCCTTCCAGAGGCCACGGCTTCCCCTTGATGACCCTTTCTCTCAGACTCAGACTTCTGTAATAGGGCCTAGCACCCCAGAACTTCTCTGGGGCACATCAAAGAACCTTCTCCTTGAGAAACTACACCAAAGGACAGACGCACTTAAAGAGATAAGTGGAACTGGATCTTGATTGAGTTAGTTCCGGGACCATCACCCTTCATTCCAGTCTCCCTTACCCCTGGGGAGATAAGATTAGGTGTGGCTGCTGCCTTTGTGGCCTAAGGAGCAGAGAGATGACTTGAGAGATCCGCATCCACTCCTCACCCAACTCCTCCAGCCACCACCAGTGGAGGATAGTCCTCCCTCAATAGGGAAACTTTCCACAGTTAGATGATCACCTCTTCACACCACCATTGGACCTCTGTAAAAATATCTGCCTTGGGGTGGCTAGGTGGTGCAGTGGATAAAGCACCAGCCCTGGATTCAGGAGGACCTGAGTTCAAATCCAGCCTCAGACACTTGACACTAGCTGTGTGACCCTGGGCAAGTCACTTAACCCCCATTGCCCCACACACACACAAAAAAAAATCTGCTCTGCCTTTCTCCTGCTGGAGGAGATTGGTATCTCAGAGCCACACTCTGTGCCATGCCTTCTCCCCAATGAAAAGAAGTCCAGAGGGCAGCTAGGTGGCACAGTGGATAAAGCACTGGCCTTGGATTCAGGAGGACCTGAGTTCAAATCCAGCCTCAGACACTTGACACTTAACTAGCTGTGTGACCCTGGGCAAGTCACTTAACCCCTCATTTGCCCTGCAAAAAAACAAACAAAAGAAAAGAAGTTTCCCTCCCCATCCCCTAAATAAACTATTATCTTATTTTACTGGATTTGTGTGCAAGAGGGTGTAATTCTTCAAAGTGGAATTCCTAAGGACCCCAAACCCCTCCTCCTATCCCAAACCTATTTTCCCCATGTCACTTCGGTGGTTCTTATCTGATTTTTGTCTCTCTAGATGGCTCAGGGAGAAGAGACAGGAAGGGGAGCCTGTCTCCCCACCTCCCCCTGCCCCATACACCTTTCTAAGTTCCTGTAGATTCAGGAGGGGTAAGGGGGAGCTCTCAGCTGCTCCCTTTCACCTGACGAGTCATTACCCCCCATTACCCCCTCAGCTCAGGCCTGGCCATCTAGGCCACAAAGCCCCACATTGGCACCAGTGTGGGGACAGACAGATCAATATGGCACAGCCCATGGCTTCAAGCAGCTAAAAGTCTTGAGGCCACAATAAGACAGGAATGCAAGTAACTGTAACATAAGGCAGAATGGGAAGAGTGACATGGTCGGGACAGATGGACAGATACAGGTCTATGGACAGAGATGCTCCAGGACACAGGCTGCAGGTACAGATTCAAGCGCCCAATGATCCGATTACATCTATGTGACCTTAGACAAGTCAGTTCTCCCATCCGATCCCAATGTCCTCATGTATAAAATGAGGACAGTGACATGCCACTTACATCAGAGGGTTGTTGGGAAGAAAGCTTTGTAAACATCCAAGTGCTGTGTAAACATGGAATAATTGGGTATCAGGGGGCTCGGAGGAACACCACTAGGTATGGGTTGGGAGAAGGAGCTAAAGAACCCTTGATATGTCCCTTCCCTCCACTCAGTACCCCCCCACACACAAGCCTTAGCTTCCTTCAAGGCCCAGCTTGTGGGCCACTTCCTACAGGGAGCCTTTTCAGATTCCCCTAGTTGGTGACCTCTCCCTTCTCAAGTCACTACATACTAAATTGCTGACCTGTAACCTCACCTCCCCGCTTGAGAACAAGGGCCATAGGGAGCAGCTAAGTGGCACAGTGGATAAAGCACCGGGCCTGGATTCAGGAGGACCTGAGTTCAAATCCAGTCTCAGACACTTGACACTTGCTAGCTGTGTGACCCTGGGCAAGTCACTTAACCCTCATTGCCCTGCAAAAAAAGAGAGAGAGAGAGAGAGAGAGAGAGGGAGAGGGAGAGAGAGAGAGAGAGAACAAGGGCTGTATCCCATCACCGAGTCCAGGGTGCTTCACATCCCAAGTGCTCTATAAATTTGAGAAGTGCTTATTGGGATCAATTAGATTGGGATCAATTAAGTCAGGTGAGGGGGTGTGTGCGACTGACAGGGAGAGCACTGAGGAATCTCCTAACAACGGCCCCTTCCAGAGGTCAGGAGAGGCAGCATCTATTTGTTATCCTGTCCAGTTCAACTGAATGAGAATAAAGTAGATCCCCAGAAGCTTGGATTCAGTTCAGTCTGCCCCTGAACAAGGATCCCTTCTGTGAAATACCAGACAAGTGGTTCGTCGGGTTCTTGTGTGGGGGCACCCAATGACTCCCCAGACAGCCCATTTCACAGAACATGAGCTAAAAGGGACCTGGGAGGCCATAGAGCCCAAGTCCTTCAATTTACTGATAAGGAAACTGAGGCCCAGAGAGGTTGAGTTATTCCAGTGTTACACAGCCAGCAAGTGGGTCTTCTCTTTCTTTCTTTTTTTTTTTTTTTGCAGGGCAATGAGGGTTAAGTGACTTGCCCAGGGTCACACAGCCAGTAAGTGTCAAGTGTCTGAGGATAGATTTGAACTCAGGTCCTCCTGAATCCAGGGCCAGAGCTTTATCTACTGCGCCACCTAGCTGCCCCCTAAGTGGCTTCTCACTCCAAATCCAGCCTACCTTCCACTAGGTACTACAGCTCTTTGGATTGATTGGACCTTGAATTTCCAACGCTCTCCTGGACCAGCCAAGGGATAAATAAGCAGCAAAGGAAAGGGACCCAGGAATCCTAACTCACCCTGGCCCTAGTAACATTCTGCCCCATGATGCTCAGAAAGGACCTTTATTTCAATCCACAACTTTATGATACAAAGTTCTGTGCGGGGGACCCCATCAGTCACAGCTTGTCATGGCCAGTCCTGCCCCTCCTTGCCTCCTTGGGGCCAAGAGGACAGGGACAGGAGTGGGTAGAGCCTTGGGTACTGAGGGGGGAAGGTGGACTAGCAGAGAAGAAAGGAAATACTGACAGCCCAGGTCTGCGCCTTGGTTCCCGTGCTTTGCAAGTTCCTTCTGTCCACATTAGTGCTTACACAGAAGCCCAGACCAGCCCTGGACAGAGTCAAGTGGCATCTCCATTGGTACAGGGCATCTTCAGAGGCTGAAGCTGCATCCTAGAGGTCTTTTGCTGATCCTGCATCCAGTGCACCAGCTGAGCATGTGACCTCTCAAGGTCAGCCAGGCGGTGCTCCTGGGGGCAGAAAGGTAGGAAGGGGCAGTAAGAGAAGAGAAAGGGTGGAGGCAGCAGTATATAAGGCTTAAGACCAGCTTCCTGGGCCTCCAAAATCTAGCCAGTTTCTCCATGTCTATCCTCCTACTCTGATTTTCTGAAGCCCTTTTGTATAGACCTCTCCAAGAGTCTCTGAATGTCAGAGCTAGAAGAAACCTTTTGCAGATGAGAAACTGAAGCCCAGAGGAGAAGAATGATCAAGTTTACCCAGCTAGTAAAGTCAGAGCTAGTATTTGAACCCAGATCCAACCCAGGGCTCTCTCTGCTCCCCTGAGCTACCTTTCTTCTGCTTTAATCATAACCTGCCTCGGATTATACCAATTTGTATGTTTGCCTCATTCCTCCAGTAAGATTGTGAGATCCTGGAAGGCTGAAACTGGGTCCCATCTTTTTCTCCATTTCCCCTCCTTTCCATAGCCGCCCCCACACCCCCAGTTTAATGCAGTGCCTTAAGTGTTTGCTGAAGGGGATGGGATTCTTACCAAACTATCCAGCCTGGCATTCTCGCTGCTCCTGCTCTGGGGGCCTGGGCTGTGCCCAGGATCCAGCTTCTGAGCTCTGCCCCAAGAGACAATCCTTTTAGACCCTCAAACCTCTCCAGTCTCCAGGAGGGGAACTTGTGACTGGGAGAGGGAGAAAGCTATTCAGGGCTTTCTCCTATCTCGGGCTGTCGGCAGGAAGACCATACAGGAGGAGGTGCTGTCCATTATGCAGGGGCTAGGATGGGAGTGGGGAAGGGCAGAGATTGGGTAGATGTGGGGTAGGGAGGGTAGAACCAGGAAAGATGCTCACCTGGCTCTGAACTGGCCTTGGATCTCTTCCAGTTGGCCAAGTAGCTTCTTCTGTTGTTCCCCGAGGGCCTGGGTCTCACTGGCTAGGGTCTCCAGCTGTCCAGCTAATGTTCTCTGCTGGTCCCACAGGGAGCCTATCTCCTGCCGAAGCTCCGCCAGTTGTCCCTGGCAGAGAGGAGAGGAACGTTTGATGGGAAGAGAGCCCAGAGAATGGAATAGGAGGGATCTAGCCTCCAAAGTCCTCTCCTCATCTGATGTTTATAGGTCCGAAGCTGGGTCATTACCTTCCCAGAGAGTCGGTGGGCACAAATGCTATGGTCCACTTCATGTGGCTTCTCCAGGAAGCGCTGCCAGGGAACAGAGGACTTCCTAGGCAGGGAAGCAGAGACTCCGAGCCTAGAGTGGCCCTGGGCTGGGGAACGTCTTTGAAGGGAGCCCTTGGGCCGGGCCTGGGATGAGGGCCCAGAAATGTGGGGACTGGCAGTCCGGGAGGCAGGGACACTCTGGGTACGCTGGATACGGCGACGTGGTCTCTTTGCAAGCTGATCCTCGCCTCGGCCCCGGCCCTGGATGCTTCTGAGGGACTGGCTCTTGGAGATGAGAGGGGTGTGCTTGGAGAGGTCCCTGGGGGCCAGGAAGCCTGGCTTCTCTGAGGAGCTGCAATATGTCCCAGTAGAAGGTTCTCGACCTCTGGTCCACACGGCAACCCAACCTTTAACCCTGACCTATGACTCCAACCTAAACTCAAGCTTGACCCTCACCCTAAATCCAAGCCCTAATTCAGTTCTTACCATCACCCCGATGCCAATCCAAATCTTTATTCCAGTCTGAACTCAGAGACCAAATCCTGATTCTAATCACAACCCAAACCCTGACCCCCAAACCAGTTCCTTACCCTGCTCCTAATTCCAACCTTGATCTTGACCTGTACTTTATTCATAAACCAAACTTCTCTCCCACATTCCCCACCCAGCTAACCCTCCATGATTCCTGGTTACCTTCCAAAGCCCTGGGTCCTACCGCGGGGGGCCATGCTAACAGACACAGGCACGGGGCGGCCTTCCTCAATGGCTTGAAGTATGGTGGGCAGTGGTTCCAGGCTCTCCTGTGTTGGCTACCAGGGAGATCACCATTAGGGGGCCCTAGCCAGTCTTCTCAGCTTTCTTACCGCAGGTCCCCTGGTCTTTTCAGGAAGTCCCAGGCTAGGCTTTGGGCTGGCTTGAGCTCTGAGCTCTAGATTCTGGGCTAGACTGGACTCTAAATTCCATTCCCAAGAGTCTGTGTTTGGGGCACTGGACTCTGGGCTGGACTAGGTTAATCAATCCATGGGCCAGGAGACCAGAGAGGGGAAAGGGGGGGGGCTGAGTGGTCAGCTAGGGGCACCAGAGGTAGGGTGTGGGTACCTGGTCCAGGTCAGAGAAGATAGTGCGGAGCTGAACATGCAGGATAGCCAGGCCTCTGGCCAGGTCTCCACTGCCCTGGTAGCCTCTAGAGGCCCTATCCCCTTCCCCGCAGGCCACTTGGACCAGGAAGCGTTGCATGGCTGAGCTGTGTCGCTCCAAGAAATCATTCATGAAACTCATGTAACCTTCCTTCTCCCCAAACCTGGAGGTAGTAGGAGACAGTTCCCAGACAGGGGAAGTTAGAAGGAAGGCCTGTCTCCTTCACTCGTACCTGGCCCCCTCCCCCAGACCAGTGCCCAAGCCTCACTGGCCTACTTGACTTCCCTCTCTGTACCTTTGCCCAGGCTGCCCTCCCCGCTAGCTCTTGGGTTTCCTTTGCAGCAGACCTTCCCCATCCCTTGCCCCCTACCCCAGGCTCTGTTGTCTTCCTCTCTCAGATTTCTTCATCTACTCTGTTACATGCCGACTCCCCATTAGAACACCAGCTTCTTTAGGGCAGGAGCTTTTTTTTTTTTTTGCCTTTCTTTTTACCCCTGGCACTTAGCACAATGCCTAGCCCATAGCAATTGCCTAATAAAAGCTTGTTGACTAACTAACTGACTGTTGACTTACGGAGCTCGGTTGGCAAGGTTCTGAATGACCTTGGCAATGAGGGTGAGGGTTCGAGCCAGTCCGGGGCCTGGGTACTCGTGAGCGAGGCCGAAGAGGCTCGGGGACATGATGGCTGGACACAGGAATCTCAGAAAGAGTGAGGCACAAACCAACCTCTCCCCCAGGGGCTCAGCCCCCCGCTTCTGGCATGCTGCCCACCAGCTCGAGAACACAGCACTCAGTTCAGCCGGGAACCATCTGTGGGGTCAAGAGGGATCACAGCGCAGGAGATGAGAGTGCACTGTTTCAAGAAAGGGAGTTAGGATCCAGAGGGATGCACCCTGAATCTGAAGAGGAAAGGGAACCTTGAGGAAGAGGAGTAAGAGCTAAGAGAAGGGCATGGGGCAAAGACCTGGAAGAGGTCAAGGGACAAGGAAATCAGATATCAGAGATCAGGGTCACTGGATGAGAGGGCACAAGGGTAAACTCTGGCTGAGGAAATGCCCAGGTGACCCAGAATACCCAGATTGGCCAGGAATGTGCTGAGAGGAAAGAGTCAAGGGAAGAAGCCAGACCACTCACTCTCCCTGGGGGACAAGGGGCAGGGTGTTAGGGCTGGGCTCACTCAGAGGAGCGGGTAATGCTGAGGAAGACGTCCTCACAGCTTTGCCTCAGGGTGGCCTGATGCTGGGCCAGGGCTGACCCAGGACACTTGCTAGGGTCTACTTCACAGCCATCCTCAGAAGCACAGAGACGTCCCACAGCTTCTCCTGTGGCCCAGACGTGGGGTGGAGATGGCAGACAGAGTCCAGACTTAGCACCAGATCTTTTTTTTTTGCCCAACCCTTCCTTCCCTACCTCTCTCCCTATAGATCCTACCCCTTCAAGGCACCTCCCTCCTCCCCAACGTTCCCTGGAAGATGCTTAATGCCTCTGCCCTCTCTCCCAACCCCTTACCCAGTGTCTCCTGAAGGTAGCTCTGGCCCACCAGCTTCATGTACTCATCAATGGCCTTTGTGGCTAGCGTGTTCTCTCGGAACAGCAACACTTCTCTCCCTCCACAGTGGGCAAGCTCCTCCAGTCCCAGGTCTGTCACTAGTGCCTGTAGCCAGGAATGTGGGCTATGACCTCGGGACACAACTAGGGACATTCCTATCCCCCAGTCCAGTGGTTACCCCTGGCTCTACCAGGCCATCCTCAGAAAGTCTGGGCCTCTCACCCCCACAATCCTTCCCTCCCGGCACCAGGACTGTGAATTCCACAACACTCCATTTCCCATCTCTCTCCCCAAGCCCATGCCTGGAATGCCCTCCCTTCCAACCTTCACCTTATACAAGCCCTAGTTTTCTTCAATGTCTGGTTCAACTACCACAGCATAAAGAAGGCCTTTCCCAATCCTCCCAGGATTAGGTTCCCCACACAAATTGTCCTCTATTTTCTATTGGTCTCCCCTTTTGGAATGTAAGTTCCTTCAGGGCAGGAAATGTGTCATTTTCCCCTTGGTATTTCCAGACTCTGCCCCCTCATGCGTAATAGCTACTACTCCTTAAGGCTTCTTCTGGCTGTGACAATTTATGTGAACCAATTTATAAGCATTTACTGAGGTCCTACCATGTACCGAGTACTGTGCTGGGTGCTGGATATACAAGGACAAAAGTCTAACCATCCCTGTACTACAGTCTGTCTAGAGGAGACAAGTTGTACACATGTAACTCTACAGATATTGAAGGGCTATCAGATAGCTGGGGCTATCAGGAAAAGCTCATGCATAGGCTGGTTCTCAGATTGAAGCCTTGAAGAAAGGTAGGGATTCTAAGAGGCAGAAATTAGGAGGATGAGTATTCCCAGCATGGAGGAGAGTAAGTGGAAAGGAGATGGAAGACAGGCAGTTTGGCTAGAGTGTACATGAAAGGAGTAATGTGCAATTAGACTGACTTGGGGCTTAGGGTGATTAAGACCTTAACTAAAGTGGGGTCAATGTGACTGGAGAAAAGGAGTGAAAGTGAGAGATGTTGTGAAGATAAGACCAATGACATGTAGGGTGAATGAGAGGTAATGATGACCTTGAGGTTTTGAAATTGAGTGATTGGAAAGATGGTGGGTGCTGTTAGTAGTAATAGGAAGTTTTAGGAGAGGGATGAGTTTTAGGGGAAAGATAATGGGTTCTGTTTTAGACATGTTGAGTTTGAGAGGCCTCTAGCATATCCAGTTTGAATATCTAATAGGCATTACATACTGTAGGACTGAAAGTCAGAAGAGAGTCAAGGACAGGATATATAGATCTGACAGTCATGAGCATAGAGATGATAATTAAACCTTTGGAAGTTGATGAGGTCCCCAAGAGAGAGTGTTGGGAGAGAATAGACGAAGACTTCGATAGAGCCTTAGGGTACTCATAGTTAAGAGGGTGGGGTATGGATGATGAACCAGCAAAGGATACTGACAAAGAACAGTCAGACAGGTAGGGCGTTAACCAAGGACAGAACAGTTTCACAAAAAAAAACCCAAACAAACAAAAACCAGAGGGGAAAAAGAATATAGGAGAAGAAAGTAGGCAACAGGGGAAGCTAGGTGGTGCAGTGGATAGAGCACCGGCCCTGGAGTCAGGAGGACCTGAGTTCAAATCTGGTCTCAGACACTTAACACTTACTAGCTGTGTGACCCTGGGCAAGTCACTTAACCCCAATTGCCTCACTAAAAAAAAAAAAAAAAGAAAGAAAGTAGGCAACAGCATGAAAAGATTCAGAGATATCAAGAAGGATGAGAATTGAAAAAGGCCGTAGTTTCAGGTAAGGCATGAAATTAGAAACCAGAATTCAAAGGGAGAAGAGTGAGAGGAGAAAAAAGTGCAGGCAATGAGTGTAGTGGGTTTTGTGGTTTTTTTTTTTTCTAGGAATATGGCTGAAAAAGGAAAGAGATATATATTATAGTAGCTTGAGGGGTAAGTAGTGTGAAGAAAGGGATTTTTAAGAATGGGAAAGACTTGGATAGGCAGGTAGCAGGGAAGGAACTTGTAAGTGAGGAAAATTGGGAGGTAAAAGAGAGAGGGTGATTAGGGAGGTAATTTGCTGGAGAAGATAGGATGAGATGGATTATAGATACATATAGAGGAGATGTTCTTAGCAAGAAGAAGGGCCATCAGGGGCAGCTAGGTGGTGCAGTGGATAGAGCACCAGCCCTGGAGTCAGGAGGACCTGAGTTCAAATCTGGCCTCAGACACTTAACACTTACTAGCTGTGTGACCCTGGGCAAGTCACTTAACCCAATTGTCTCACCAAAACAAAGAAGAAGAAGAAGAAGAAGAAGAAGAAGAAGAAGAAGAAGAAGAAGAAGAAGAAGAAGAAGAAGAAGAAGAAGGGTCATCTCTCAAAGACTGGAGTAAAGGAAGACAAATTAGGAGAAGACACCAAGAGTCTGTAAGATGTGAAGAGGGAGCACATGCAGTAAAGTATGAGAAGAGGTCCTCAGTGTAGTGCGGGATTGTGTAGCCTTTCTTTCAGGTGCCTTCTTGCTCTAATCCTTCATGACCAATATTACAAAACTGAATTAAAATTTACATCTATCACTGTTTTAAAGTTGGGGAAACTGAGGCTCAAGGAAGTTAAGTGACTTGTCCAGGGTCACACAGCTAGCATGTATCTGAGGCAGGATTTGAATACAGATTATCCTGACTCCAGGTCAGATGCTATAGCCGCTATTCATAGCTGGAACATGACATCCAAACCAAACCAATCCACCAAAACCTGCCCTACATCCCTTTGTTTGCTTGGCTTGTCAATAGTTTATAGTAAAATAGATGTTATTGCCCTTTGGAGGGTTGGACTGACTCACTATTGGAGAAGGGAAAGGAAGAGAGAGAGGATGGGACAGAACAGAGTGGAGTAGGGGAACAGAGCTCTGTCCAGGTGATTGAATTTAGATAGCCACCATCACCACTTTCAGGCCTACAGTCATATAGAAACAGCTGAGCTCAGCATCTAGTTAGCAAGAATAATTAGTTAAAATAGGAAGCTTCCAAATAGTCAGGGTCAACTCCTCTGGCCCAGTCCTCTCCCCAGCCAGATTCACCCTTCAGTGCCCTCCTTCCTACCTGGGCTTTTCCTGTGCCATGCAGCACACGGACCATGGTGGCTGCCAACTCTTCCTTGGCCTGGGCAGGCAGCTGGGGCTCTAGGGCATGGCACAGTTCTGGGTAGTGAAAGGTGAGGAACTCTGCCAATTCCTTGTAACGCTCAGTGGGTAGTATCCGCAGACACCGTGCTCGAACCCGGGCCCTCAAGGCTGCTCCTGAAGGCCCACCTTCCAGAGGGAACCATCGCTCAATGCCCCCTCCCATCAGTCCCTGCTCAGTTAGTGCCAGTGATACATTGCCCAGGTCCCGGTCTGCTTGGCGCAATCGCAGGGAAAGATGGCGGGCAGGGGGCAGTGCTTCAAAATGGAAGCGCTCCGCCCAAAAGTGAGGCCCAGGTCGAGCGGCTGTACGGGCCAACAAGGCCCCATCCAGCCACAGCTCCACCTGAAGGCCTGGAGAGCTACCCTGCGGGAGCCCCTTGGCCTCATGGACCCATACACTCAGCCACGTCTCTTCCCTCTCTTGGCTTTCCTGGAGAGAGAAGAGAGAGGACAGTTTGGGGCTAGGGCTAGAGTGATATGGCAAAAGGAAAAGGGAATAGTTTTCTTCTTCAAATTGGAATGGAGTTCTAGGAATGATTGGTGGCAAGGAGCCTCCAGCAGAGTTATTGGGAGGAAAATTTCAGGAAGAACTTCCTACAGTGAGAGATAGTCATCATTAATGGTATGAACTGCCTCCATAGGTAGTGGGCTCCCCAATATTGGAGGTATTCAAGTAGAGGTGAAGTGACTACCTCAGGACACATTTTAAAAGGCAATCCTGCATGGAGTCCAGTGTTGTTCTCAGTGCCTGCCAAAGTCCCGCCTAGATCTACTATTTCAACAGCTCATTTATTAGATAAGTTGTCAGTAATATGGAATATCCTATATTCTAAAGGCTCTCCCAACTCTGATATCCTGTGTTCTAAAGGCCTTGCCACTTCTGACATTGTGTGTTCTAAGGACCCTCTCAGTTGTGACAGTTTATTCTAAAGGCCTTCCCAGCTCTGACACCCTGTGTTTTAAGGGTCTTCCCAAATCTGACTTTCTGTGTTCTAAGGGTTCTCCCAGCTCTGACATCCTGTGTTCTAAAGGTCCTCTAAGCTCTGACATTCTGTGTTCTAAGGACCCTCCCAGTTCTAACATGGTAGGTTCTAAGGGCCTTCCTAGCTCTGAAATTCTATGTTCTAAGGGCCCTCTCAGCTTTGACAGTTTGTTCTAAAGACCCTTCTAGTTCTGACATTTTTTGTTCTTAAGGGCCCTTCCAACTCCAACGTTCTGTGTTCTAAGGTCCCTCCCAGTCCTGACATTATATGTTCTAAGGGTCTTCCCAGCTCTGACATTCTGTGTTCCAAGGACCCTTCCAGCTCTGACATTCTGTGTTCTGCTGTCCCTTCAAGCATTCTGTGGTTTTGATTTCTCTTTCTGATTTCAAAACCTTAGCACTTAAGACGGTTTTCCCCCTGACAGTCTGGCTTCCTAGACCTGCCCTGAATTTGGGACTTGGGTTGGCTATCTGAATCAGAACTGAGGCCAAGTGGGGGTCCCAAGTGCTGACCTGGTGGGGCTGCAGGCTCTGGCGCAGATCCTCGATCCACTGATCTCGCTCAGCTGCTGAGCCACAGGAGAAACAGCGGCTCCCGCTGGGCCAGGTTACCTGAGAGGAGAGAGGGGAGCCCCTTTAGAAGGAAAGTAGAGATACAAGGGGTGGGCATACAAGACTTAAAGGAAGGATGATCTATGGCTGGAAGCTGGGTCAGGGCATGCCCCTCTGGCCTCCTGTCCTCATACCTGGAAGCAGTAGGGCTCCCCAAGGAGGCTGGGGTGCAGGGGCCACACTTGCACATTTTGTTCACTGCTCAGGTCCAGCTCTTTGATGGGTCCTTCATTTACTAGGGACTCTTGGGAGCTCCGGACACTAGAGGACCTGGTGGAGGAGTAGGATCTGAGGTTGAAGGGGCCAATACTCCAATACCCTCCCTGGACCATGCCAGTTATTGTCAGCATTGCTGCTTCCCAATGAGAGAATCCTCCAGGGGGACATCTAGGTGTCTCAGTGGATAAAGCACGGGCCCTGGATTCAGGAGGACCTGAGTTCAAATATGGCCTCAGACACTTCACACTTACTAGCTGGGTGACTCTGGGCAAGTCACTTAACCCGCATTGCCCCACCAAAAAAAAAAAAAGAGAGAGAGAGAATCCTCCAGATGACATCATCATCATTGCAGCTCTGCTCTACGTACTGGACAGCTAGGTGGCACAATGGATAAACTGCTGAGCCTGGAGTCAGGCAGACCTAAGTTCAAATCCAGCCTCAGACACTTATTGGTTTTGTAACCCTGTTTACCTCGGTTTTCTCATCTGTAAAATGAGCTGGAGAAGGAAATGGCAAACCACTCCAGTATCCTCGCCAAGAAAACCCCAAATGGACTCAAGAATAGTCAGACACGATTGAACAACAACTTCACATGTATTATCAGATCCTTCCAACAAGCCCATTTAATAAATGGGGACATTTAGGCTCATGTAGGTAAAATGACTTGTCCAGAATCACATATCTAGTAAGTGACCAAGACAGGATACTATGCCCAAGCTCATCTAATTCTTCAACAAGCAGCTGCCCCACATCCCTGTGTTTGCTTGGCTCGTCTGTAGTCTGTGCTCTGCTTTTGAATTCCTAGTGCTTGGCTGCAATGCCCAGGAAGGACATCAGAAATGCTGAATAATTGCTTATTGATTGACCGACTGACTCTGCTTGTAGTATAACAGCTACTGCCCTTGTGAGGGTGGGACTGACTCAGAAGGGAGGGGGCAGACAGAACTGTGACTAGGATGGGGCACTGGGGCTTGACCAGGGCAAATGAATTTAGAAAGGTAATGATACCACTTTCAGGCTGATGGCAGCTTATGAACAACTTAGTTCAGCATCTTGGTAGAGAAGAATTTGGTTACACTGGGAAGCTGCCGAGTCAGCTCTTCTAGGACCAACCTTCTCCCCCATTCCCTCCACATACACAATGGCAGCCTCCTTAGCAACAGGCTTTTGGCATCCTGGGGTCTCTGTCACCCCCTCCCCTATCCCAAGTGAACTGAGGATGTGTTTTGTGCTTTTTGTCCAAGTACAAACATTTCTACGCTTGTTTCTGGGGTTGGAGTGCAAGTTCTTGTATGCCTGAGAGTACAAAAAAACCTGGGTATGTCCATGTATATGAGTGTTGGGTGAAATCCTTGGCAGGTGGCCAGCTGTACTATCCTCCTCCTACAACCCCAGTGGTTTGGGATTGTGGGCACACAGATTCAGTCGGCTCTGTCGGGAGTATCCCTTCCGCTCCTTTCCCCTCCTCTCCCACCTGACTGCATCAGAGTCATATCTCATGTTTCTGTGGGTGAACATTAACCACTTGAGGTGGGTTGTGCAAGCATTATTATTCCCATTTTTTTTTTGTGGGGCAATGGGGGTTAAGTGACTTGCCCAGGGTCACACAGCTAGTAAATGTCAAGTGTCTGAGGCCGGATTTGAACTCAGGTACTCCTGAATCCAGGGCCGGTGCTTTATCCACTGCATCACCTAGCCGCCCCCTATTATTCCCATTTTACAGATGAGGAAATTGAGGCTTAAACAAGTGAAGTGCCTTGCCCAGAGTCGCAGCTCTAAAGGTTAGGCCTGAAAGGCAATTCTCCTGTTTGCTTTCCGCTGCTCCACGTGGTCCTTACCCTGCCCCAGTGCTTCCAGCTTTCCCCTTCTTCTTCTCCTTGAGTCTCTTCCACAGCAAACCCTGGGGATTATGGGGTGAGAGGGAGAAGAGGTCAGGGGTTGGGCTATAGGGTCCCCCAGGGTCTCCACTTACTACCCACCCCTGCATCTGAGTCTCACCCTCACGTTGTGGCCCTGGTTGGTACTGGTGGCCTCGGACTCAACTCTTCTTGGATTCAGCTCTGTAAAGAGAAGTTATCACTGAGAGCCCTACAGGAAGATGCCAAGGGCCCTGGCAGCCTCTCCTTCCAGGGTCCCTTAGTCTGGGGTATATGGATCACCTCTCCCTTCTCAGGCCCATCCCAGCTTCCTTTTCTCACCCCTCCTCATGACCCAGTTTTAGATCCTTAGTCACCCCTCTCTCCCAACACAACTCACCTGACTCTTTGGGCCCTCCGGATATCAACTGCGCACTGCCCTCAGAGCCCACACTCCCAGCCCTGGAAAGGTGTCTCCCTGGAGCCTATTTAAAGAGACAGTCTCCTTTTGTTCCTTCTGTATCCAGTCGAGCTTCCTCTCCCATCTTCCTCCTGCTCCATCACCCACCCATTCTCAATTCTGAACCCAAGCCTTCTTTCAACTCTCCTTCCCTTCCCCTTCCTCATCCTTCCTCTGTCTCCTCTCCCCCACCCTTTTATCTCCCCCCCTCCATGTTCCCCTTTACCTCCTCCTCTCTCCCCAGAAGCAGCAGCTTTCCATCGAGGAGGGTGAAGCCGCTGATGTCCCAGACTGGAACATCAGCAGAGGGGGGCCCAGGGATGCGCTGAGTCACAGGTGAGGGCTCTGAGCAGAGAACATGCAGGAGACCACAACAGTGATGACAGTGATGACAACAACAGCTAGGGCTTATACAGCTCTTTAAAGTAGGCAAGGTTGGGGCAGCTAGATGGTGCAGTGGATAGAGCACTGGCTCTGGAGTCAGGAGGACCTGAGTTCAAATCTGACCTCAGACAATACTAGCTGTGTGACCCTGGACAAGTCACTTAACCCCAATTGCCTCACAAAAAACCCACAAAACATTAAAAAAAAAGTGGGCAAGGTATTTCACATACTATTTCATCTTATAGTCTAAATAAGCCTGGGAGGGCCTGAAGATCCCCATTTTTGTTCTTTCAAAGTATTCTGAAATTCCGCTCCTTCTGGTGCCATTGGCTCAATCAGGTCACAGAATCACAGAATTTCAGAACTGGAAGGAAACTCGGTGGCCCTCCAGTGCAAACCATTCCAGGAAAAGACTATCCCCTACCACTGCCCGGTTCCTAAGTGGACTGACTGCTCCTTGCCCCGACCCCAAGCTATTATCATCCAAGGTGGGAAGGGAGAGGGGGTGGTGCTAGCGAAGAGAGGTTCGGGAAGTGGAGGCCCACATTTATATAATGATTGAAGGTTTACAGAGTGCTTTCCTTATAACACAAAACAGAATTTCCATTTCATAGATGAGGAATCTGAATTCAGAGGTAACCTGACTTGCCCAAAAGATGCAAGAAGACATAATTCCTGTCCTCCAAGAGCAGAGAGGTGGGATAGAAACAAGCTTTGGACTAGGAGTCAGAGGACTTGGGCTCTTGTCCGATATCTTCCATCAACTGACTGTGAAGCCTAGATCAAGTCACTTTTCCCTCCCACCCATCCCCCCACTTCCCCTTTCTCCCATTGGGTCTCCATTTGGGGGAGGAGCCCAGGCCTTGGCCAACCCTTACTTCCTCAAGGCTGTGCTTCTGACTTTCCAGACTGATGCCATCTCCCAGCACTCCCCACCCCACAATTTTTCAGCTCTTTTTTGTGTATTGTCTTCCCCCATTAGAATGAACCTCTTCGGGACAGCTGGGTGGCGCAGTGGATAAAGCACTGGCCCTGGATTCAGGAGGACCTGAGTTCAAATCTAGCCTCAGACACTTGACACTTACTAGCTGTGTAACCCTGGGCAAGCCACCTCATTGCCCTCCAAAAAAACAAAACAAAAAAAGAATGAAACTCTTCTAGGAACTATCTTCCTTTTTTGCATATATTTGGATCCCGGACCTAGCAGTGGTTAGTAAATACTTCTTGCCTTTAACTCTGTGGGACTCAGGTCTCCCTAGCCTAAAGCACAAGATCCAAACTCTTCATCCTGTCCATTATATGACCTCCCGCCCCCAATACTTTTCCAACTGTCTTATTGCTCAGTCTATGTGAATACTCAGCTCCAGTCTACTAGATTCTTCCTACTCTCTTCCTATGCCTGTTTCTATGCATTCAAAACTCAATTCAATTAACAGAAAGAATCCCAGAGCCAGAAGACAAGTCTAGTCCAACCTCAACCCCCAAAAAGAAATCCTTACCACTACATGCCCAATACATGGTTATCTAGCCTTTGCTTGAAGACTTTCAGAGAGGGAAGAACCTACCACCTAACCCAGGAGGCCAATTCCATTTGTGGACAGCTCTAATCGTCAGGAAAAAATTTCCAGACTGTCAAGCTTCAGTTTGCCTCTTTGCAATCTCCACCCATGATTCCTGTTTTTGTCCTCTCAAGCCAATGGAAACAAGTCTCATTTCTCATTAGTGTAATTGCCCTTCAATACTTGAAAACAGCTGCCAGGTCTCCACTAAGTGTTCTCTTCTACAGGTTAAATGGTCTTCAAGCCAGTCCATTGCCATTCTGGCCACTGTCCCCCCTGGGGCATCTCTACCTCATGCAATGTCCTTTCTAGAGTTGAAAAGATGTGATCAGAGCAAGACAGAGGACAACAGGCCAGAGCCTTGGAAGCTATTCTCTCTCTGAATGCAGCTTAAAATCATGACAGGTGTTTTGGCTGCTATATCAATCACCATGTCAGCTCATTTAGCTTGAAGGGCACTACCACCTTCAGGTCTTTTTCAGACCAACCGTTAGTGCCTAACCATACTTCCTCTGCCTTGTACTTGGGAAGCTGATTTTTTGGACTACATTTTCCTTATTACATTTCATCTTATTCTCCTCTATATATGCTATGATCCCAGTGGCATACTCTTTGCCATTCCTCAAAACATGATATTCCATCTCCAGCCTTTGCACTGTCCTATGCCTGGAATGGCCTCCCTCTTTATCACTCTCATGGCTTCCTTTAAGTCTCAGCTGAAATCCCACCTACTGTGAGAAAACTTTCCTAGCCCGCCCTTCCTGTATGTATCTTGTTTCTACATAATGTTTACATATGTCTCTCCCATTAGTCTGTGAGGTCCTTGAATAGGGGCTGGTCTTTTGCCTTTCTTTGTATCCCTAGAGCTTATGCAGTGCCTGACACATAGTAGACACTTTAACAAATGCTAGCTGACTTTACTTACTTGACTTGACCCAATAATCTGACTAGTCAGCAAATACTTATTAAGGTCTTACTGTGTGCCAGGCACTTATTTCACTTGGTGCTGGTAATACACTGTCCCTTAGCACAAGAGGAAGGATAAAGACCAGGTCACAGATAACTCTGGCACAAGATAGAATGGGGATAAAGGCAAATTCTAGTGTCTAGACAATATATAAGAGAAGAAAGGAGATCACTTTTAGTTGGGGGATTGAGACTCAGGGAAGACTTGATGGGAGAGATGGCACCTGAGATGGGACTTGAAGGATGAGAGAGAATTTGAACAGGTGGCAGAAGATAGAAAGAATTAATTCCAGGCAGGGGAAATGGCCTGTTGGAATGGTTGAAGGTGGGAGAGGGAAGGGTGAGATCAGATAAGAGCCAGTCTGGTTGGTGGAACAAGGTGTGTTATGGGAACTAATATAAAACATCTCTAATGGTAAGTTGATGCTAGATTGTGGAGGGCCTTAAAATCCAGGTTAATAAATTTGTTATTGTTGTTATCCTATAGGTATAACAGGATATTCAGACAGGTCAGATTAATTCTCTTTCCAACCCCGGGGAAGACTCTCATGGGCTTTCAGCTGGAGGGCAGAGTTTCTGCCACAATGGGAACTTTGGAAGATCTCTGTGACAGATAGAGGGAAGAATTAGGGAGAGACAGACAGGAGTGTGTGAAGGAATTAAGAGAGCAGCAGTAGCAGCAACAGCAGCAGCAGCAGCAAGGATGAGGGACAGTTTGAATGGGGACTGACAGTAAGTATCTAGTGCTCACTGAAAGAATCCTGCTGAGAGGTGATGGAGCTTCTTCCCAAAGAATTCAAAGGACTGCTGATGTGACTCCCTCCCTTACTATCTTTCTTTTCTGTCCATTTCAGACATGCTTAAATCCTAAATTCTCTGTCTTTTTTGCTTTTTTGTTAGGATTCATTGTAGCTCCATTGCTTTGTTAATAGCTTGGTTTTGCTGTTAGTAATATGGACATAGTTCTGCTGGTTTGCATATTTTCCTATTTTGTCAGACTACTATCATTGCCTTAAGTACTAGTGCCATTATGTTGTCTTCTATAGATATGCATGTACTCTTGTGATGTATACATGTATTATGTTGTGCCTATAATTTAGACCTGTAGCCATTGAAGCAGCCTGTCAAGAGATGTTTTGCATTGTGCTATGTCTATTGAAAATATTGTTTGAGGCACATTTGTGGCCTTCCTAGCCTAGCAAGAAACTGTACTATCATAGATTTGAGCTGAGGAGTGAGGTTTCTTTCAGAGAAGGGAACACTGACATCATCCTGAGACAGATAAAGGGGGCAGATCCTGGAGAGACAGGGATCTATGATTGAACTGAGAGAGTGGTAGCAGCAATGATGGGGAACTTGCTGTTTTCAATCATACATCAAATAGTTACTTCTAGATAAAGATTGATACTAATTGCTTTTGAGTCAAGTGTATCTTAATTCTACAGAGTCCAAGTGGGGCTTGGGTACCAGTGGCTGGATTGAATACACAAATTTAAAACAGGTTGAGATCTATATCTCTGGCAGAATGTTAGGAGTTCCCTAACTGAGGGCTCTAAATCCTGCTTTCTACAGGACACCTTTCCCAATCCTTATCCTAATGACTTCCTACTGCTGATTATTTCCCATTTTCCCCAATTATAACTTGTAGATAGTTTTTTGCATATTGTCTCCCTCAGACTGTGAGCTTCTTGAAACCAGGAAATATCTTTTACCTTTCTTTTTATCACCAGCACTTAGCACAATTCCTAGAACAAGGTGCTTAATAAATAAATGTTTATTGACTGACTGAAAGCTATGTGGATGAAAGATCTAATGATAATTACTTTTTCTTAATAACCTGTATATTTAAGCTCCCTAAAATAGCAGATGAAGAGATCCATGTTGATCTGGGCCATGCCCATAACCTAAGCCACAAGAGCTTTCCAGCTTTTTCTGTAGCCAAGTTAAATTGTTTCTAATGCAAGATCCCCAGGCAAAATTCACAGCCTCTAATTTGGAGAGGAGTGGGGTGAAGAAGGCAGTGACCAATGGGAAGGTTACATACACTACAAACATACAACTAGCCCAGAGATGAGACAAGTATGGTCTGGAAGGGATTAACTTCACTTTCCAGATGACAGGAACGAAAGCCCTACCCTGCCAACCTTGGCCCTTCACAGGAATACCTGCTGGTTCTATTGGAGAGTCACAGAAAGTTTTTGAGCACTCTAGTAATCCCCAAAGCAGACCTATGCTTTGGTGAAACTAATTTGGCAGTGATATAAAGGGCAGATTGGCTGCAAAGGGGGTAAGACTAGAGGTAAGGAAACAGTGAAAAGATTATTACAATCACTGAGCCCAAGGTTACTAAGAGCCTGGATGAAAGTGGTGACAGTGGCAATGAAAATGTTGGGGCCTTCAATCACAATTCTAAAGGATTCATGATGAAACATGCTTTCCACCTCCAGGTAGCAGAGGGCCTTAGAGTGCAAATTGAATCTTTTTTTCCTTTCCTTTTTCTTTTGGCTAATGCAGGAAGTTATTTTGCATGATTATTAAAAAAAACAGAATAAATTTTGAGGAGGGCTTTGCTAGAGCAAGTAGCTTTAGACTGGGTCCTTGAAGAATGGGTAGGACTTTGGAGAGGAGAGGAAAGGAGAGGAGAGGAGAGAAGAAAGAAGAGGAGCGGAGAAGAGAGGAAAAAGAGAGGAGAAGACAGGAAGGGGGAGAGAAGAGGAGAGGAAGGGGAGAAGAGAGGAGAGGAGAAGAAAGGACAGGACAGGACAGGAAAGGAAAGGAGAGGAAGAGGGTATTTATCTAACTTGGGAAGACAACCATGAATACATGCCTTTCAGGAGGAATAAGTCTTGTTTGGTTTGTGGACAGTGAGGAAACCAGCTTGGCTAGACAGGAAAGGGAGCAGTGGGAGATAAAGCTGGAAAGATTGGAACCAGATCATGAAAGGCCTTGAATGATAGATAGATCAAGGAATCTGGATCCAGCAAGGAAAGAATGAGAAGGAGTCAGACACGGAGGAGGAGAACTAGGAAACAGCAATGTCACAGAAGCCAAGGGGGAGACAGCATTGCCCTGTCAACCAATCAGCAAAACTGGAGTAATCAGGATTGGCTTTACCCAACTCCCACAGCTGTTGTGAGGACTAAATTAAATTTTTTAAAACATATAATTAAGCACCTATCTATGGTATTCAATTTGCACATAGAAAATAAGATGAAGGTAATATCCTGGAGGCACCAGAGAGCCATAAAAGGGTAACTGCAGAGGGCAGGGACTTGGTCAGAGCTGGAATTAGAGCTCTGGATGAAAAGTTCAATAATATGCCTGCTACTCACTAGCTATGGGTCTGTGGGCCTTAGTTTCTTCATCTGTAAAATGAGAAGACTGGACAGATGATCTTTGAGATCCTTTCCAGCTCTAGGTCCTATGAAGGGGGCCTATGAAAGGTACTTTTGGCAGTTGGTACAGAAGGGATTAGAATCTGTGGTTCCATGGTCAGGGAAGGGAGCTACTGGAGATAGGAAGGCTGCTTAGGAGGCACCTGCAATGAACAGTCCAGGTAAGAGGTCGTGAGGTGCTGACTAGGATGGAGTGGGGAAAGAGGAATAGGTGGGAGGAACCCTATGGGCATGGGATTGGCAGAACTCCAAGGTTGTGGAGGTGAGGGGAAAGCTGTCAAGGTGTCTGCTATTCATTCTGCCTTAATATTCATTATCACTATCCCAGGTAAGGACCAGGGGCCTCCTTTCCTGCATAACCTCCTAAGCAGATGAATCAGCCTTGGCCCCTTAAGGGAGAAGCCCTAATGCAGAGTCACAGGTGAAGGATGCACAGCTAGGATCCCACAAGGATGAGCAGGTAAGCAGCCTTGCTCACACAGACCCCTGGCCAAATATTGTCTGAGCCATTTGTATCTGGGAGCCGTAAGAGTAGGGTCTCAGCAGAGTCGATCATGACTGTTATTCATTCCCCTGCTCCCTAGCTTTTGGACAATCAGAAGACTTTCCTGCTAGGGGGGGGTGATGGTTTAGGAGCCCCATCTCCTCCCAGTTCCTTGGCCCCTCTTGACCTTCTACCCTTGGGGTAGGACAAACGGAATCCAAGTACCTGGACTCTCTGCCTCCAGCTTGCCTCATTTGCTAACTGTCACAATTACCCCCAAAGGGAGAGACCCAGCTGTCCTCTTTCTTTTCCTATTATCCCACAAGAGGAATCCAGATTGGAGGCATTTACCCTTTCACCCTCTGCCTCCTCCTGACACCCTGCCAAAGACAGGTAGAGGAGAAGGGGCAAATCCGGTCTCAACCACTTCCTCTCTTAGCTCTCCCCACAGCTTCCTGTGTATTAGAAAGGGTGATGAGGTGGCTCTTTCCCCTTATCCTGTTCAGAGAAGAGGGAACCCAGGCATCCGGCTTCCCAGCTAGTCTCTTTGGTTTGTAAAAGCCTAGATTGGCCTGAGTTTTGAGATAGGATCTAGGGAGGTTCTTAAGTGGGGCAAGGGCTGTCGCCTGGGGGTGGCAAGGTGTCTGGGGACGAAATTCTCTTAAGAGAATTCTCAAAATCTTGACTATGTTTTGGGGTATACACAGAAACTTGGAGATTTATGAGTCTAGAGAACTCCCCACTTCTATACTGGGCCCCTGGGGCAAGTCCCTGGTGTATGGGAAGAAGGATGTGGGGGTATGAAGGTAACCTGGGACCTTTGGGATCCCAAATCCTTGGAGATGGCCTACCAAAGGTAGTCATCTCTGGGGCAGGGCACAATGGGCTATGCTTGCATACCCAGGCACACAGTGGCCTAAGTCATCCTTACCTAGTGCCTCTGATTCTGGTGCTGTCTCCTGTTCAGATCCAGGCAAATGCTCAGGTGCCTGCTGCTGACTCCCAGAGCGAAGATACTTGGAGAGCTTCCAATTCCATCCCCCTCCTGACTCCTTGGCAGAGGCTGAGATAGCCCGGCGGAAGAGAGACCGTTGATGGGGACTTGCTGGTTGAGGCTCTGAGGTCTCGGGGTTACTCAGAGCTCGGCCCAGCCTTGAAGCCGGCCCCAACTGGAGGCCCCTGTTGACTTGTCTCCTCCTAGCCGCCAGCGGTAGGCCCCACCCCACCCAGAGGGGAAGCAACCTTGGCCTGGGGGCCCTGGTGGGGCGGACATCTCCATTCCCTATGGGGACAGGGAGGTAAAGGGAAAGAAGAGTCAGACATGGGAGATGATGGGCACTCAGCACTGTGGGAATCAATAACAACATGAGATAGGAAAACAGCAGTTCTGAACGATCAATCCTCAGCTACCCTGTATCTCTGCTTACACTCATACCCCAACTGTCCTTCTGTTCCCCATCCAAAGAACCCTGTTCATAGTTCTGGGCTCAGCTGTTAGGCCCCTACCAGGAAACCTTTTCAGCCCCCCTTATCCTTACCTCTGTTTCCTCCTGGGCCCCAGAGTCAGCCACCCAGGACTGCCTGGCTTCCTTGCAAGAGAACCCTGAACCCACGTGACAGCCCCTGCTTTGCTCCGCCCCTGCCCCATAGCCCATGCCCCAGAGCTCTTTAGAAAACCTAGGGTGACAACCGGCTGACTCTAAGGAAGATTATAGAAAGCACCAAGGGGAACAAACTGAGGCAAAGGTGATAGAGGAAGGAAAATCCAGGGGTATAGGGGAAAGACCTTGGAGTCATTAGGCCTCTGTTCAAGTTCTGCTCTGTTATTTACAAAATGTTTGACCCTGAGCAAGTCACTTAATTTCTCTGAATCTCAGTTTCTTCATCAATCAATGACTCCAACAAGGAATTATGCATAAAGAGCCCATGATGCTCTAGGATGGCACTATGCTAGGTGTAGAACACAAAGACAAAAATGAAACAGTACCAGCTCTCAAGCTTACATTCATCCATAAAATGAGGGGGGTGGGTAGACATCTCATGTAAAATTTTGTGAATCTAAGATGGATAGAGATGGTGAGGGCAAGAGGTAGAGAGTCAGAAGCATCATATATGTGTGTGTGTGTGTGTGTGTGTGTGTGTGTATGTGTATATAGTCTGTGGGTAAATGGAATTTGAACTAAACTCTTTCCCGACTGTTTCTTTTTTCCTTCTTTCTTTCTTTCTTTCTTTCTTTCTTTCTTTCTTTCTTTCTTTCTTTCTTTCTTTCTTTCTTTCTTTCTTTCTTTCTTTCTTTCTTCTTCTTCTTCTTCTTCTTCTTCTTCTTCTTCTTCTTCTTCTTCTTCTGAGCAATGAAGGTCAAGTGACTTGCCCAGGGTCACACAGACACAAGTGTTAAATGTCTGAGGCCGGATTTGAACTCAGGTTCTCCTGACTCCAGGGCCGGTACTCTATCCACTGCGCCACCTAGCTGTCCCTGTTGCACTGTATTTTTATTTATTTTGTTAAACAGAATTGATGAAGATAAGGTTGGATAAAGTAAGGGGATTTAGACAGGGAGGTTGTGGAATTAATAGAAGGAAAAAGAGGATAGGAGAGGGCAAAAGGAATAGAGAAAGTGTGGAGAGATAAGGTGAGGTAGCAGATGGAGAGAGTGTGTAGATAGCTAGAGAGGGAAGGGTATAGAATGTGTGGGAAATAGAGAGGGGGTACATAGAGAAGGCGATGGAGATGGGGAGTGGAGGGAAGAGTGAGAGTGGATGGATTTAGAGGGTGAGGGTAGAAAGCATGCAGGATAAATAATGAGAATAGGAAAGTATGGATAGAGATAGTAGAGGCAGAGAGGATGAGGCTAGAGTAGGGCAGTGGTGACAAATCCAAATAGAGAGGAATTCCTGTGAGCCACACAATGACTTAGAAAACTACAAATTAGCATTATCTATGCTGTATTGTATTTTATTTATTTTGTTAAACAGAAATTATGCAGATAGGGAGGGTGAGATAGCTTAGGGGAATAGAGAAGGTGTGAAATTGATACAAAAGGGAAGGATAAAGAGGATAAGGGGAGAGGGAACAAGGGGAAATAGGGAAGGTAGTGAGAGAGGGTGAGGAAATAGGTAGAGAGTATGAATATAGCTAAAGGGAGTAGGGGTTAAAGAGTAAGAGGAATAGATGAGAAAGGGTAAATAAAAGGATGGGGGAAGAGAAGGTGAGGGGGAAACAGGGAAAGTGGGAGAAGGATAAGAGGGAGAACAGATAAAGGTACTTGTCAAAGGGGCATTGCCTTGAAGTACAGAAAATCAGGAGCAGAGACAGAAGGGGAATAAAGGTTGTCCAACCTGGGCTCCTCCACAAAATGGCGGCCCTAGGAGGAATTCACCAATGGCCTGAGGAAAGGATATTCCAGGATGAAGAAGTTGCAGGAAGTTAGATGTTCCAGGGAGAAGAAACTCCAGTAACTGAGGGAAGTTCCAGGGTGAAGCAGCAGCTGCGGCATGGTTTTGAAATCCAGAAAGTCGGGGACAGATCTGGGAAGAACTTAATAGGAGAAGGGGGCCAACCTGGAGGAGGGACATTTCATGGTGAGAAGACCTGTGTGCCCATGGAATCACAGAATCTCAGGGTTGAAGGGACCTCTGAAACTGTCTCACTAACATACCCAATAGGAATCTCCTCTATAACCTCCATGACAGGTGGGTGTCCACTCTCAGTCTGAAGATCTCCAATGATTATCCCTCATTTGCAATCAAACACACATTGCCAGTCACTGTGCTCAGTACTGAGGCTACAAAAAGACAAAAGTGAAGACAGACCTTGCCCTCAAGGAGCTCATTATCTATTCTATTCTCTGTGTATGATGGGCCTGACTCTTCTTTTTCAGTCAGGACACTTCTTGTGCACAATTCATCACTGATAAATTTTTGCATCCTTTTAAACCCATTCTGTCTTTTCATAATCTTTTTGGTAAATCAAAATTTTGACTCCTTAGGAATTATGCTGCTCCACCCTTTGTAGCTAGAGAACACATTTGAAGATTTCATTTTTCCCCAACCTTTACATTTCATCATTAGAAGGTGTGCCCACAGAGGATCTTCTTCTGCTTATGCATACTGGCATCTTTTCTGTGACATATAGTCTGAGTGAATTGATATTCAGAAGAATACAGGTTACTGTGACATAAGCTTTAATAACTTAAGGCTACACTAAGACTTTTGGGAGTTCTAGTAAAATTTTAAAATGGGGGTTTGTTTCAAGGAAAAACTTAGGGATGACTAAAAACATCATATCTTTTTCCAAGAGCAAGACAGCCTGCTCTCTTCTTCCTGGTTAATTTTGGCCTACTTTCTGCAGTATCTAAGTATAAGATATATACAGTGCTAGACCAACTCAATGGGTTGTCCGTCCTTCTGCATGTCACAGTATAGCAGCGGCTGAGGGTCAAAGCAGTTTGGCCAAGGAACTGGCTATTTTCTCTGGCCCCGCCCTCATATGGGTGGTTCCACCCTTTCTCAGTTCTTCTCTTCGGACCCTGGTAGGCATAACTTTATCTTTAATCAATAGCCTCATTTTTCCTGAGGCTGTTGGGGCATAGGGATAGGCCAGAGCTCTTTTAAATCTGCCCTGGGGGGCAGCTAGGTGGCACAGTGGATAAAGCACCGGCCTTGGATTCAGGAGTACCCGGGTTCAAATCCGGCCTCAGACACTTGACACTTACTAGCTGTGTGACCCTGGGCAAGTCACTTAACCCCCATTGCCCTGCCAAAAAAAAAAAAATCTGCCCTGGAAGAGACCATGGGAAGGGACGTGGCCAGAGGTCACAATTTTCAATAATCTATCTCTTGTTCACTTATCAAACCTCCTCCCACCAGAAAACTGCTGGCTTACCTTTATGTCCATGATGGTCTGAATTCACCCGTTTTTCTCTCCTTTGGGGAGCTATAATAATAGGGATCAATAAAATCTCTTTTGTTCAATTTGAGCCCCAAGCTGGTAGTCCCAGTGATTACAGGGATTAGAAAGAGAATCTATTTCTCTCTCTCCCTTTGAGTCCCATTGCCTCCCTCTTATCTGTATTTAATTTCCCAGGCACACATCCATCCATCCATCCATCCATCCATCCATCCATCCATCCATCCATCCATCCATCCATCCATCCATAAATACACAGATGCACATAATGAATAGCATCTTAGAGAAACTATTTTTCTTCTGAAAACACATGGCAAATACATAAAGTGAACAAATTCTTGACAAAGACTGGAGACATAAGCTCAGGGTGAAAGCCAGAGCAATGTCAAAAGGATGGAGAAGGAGGAGTGGTGTCACTTTTGTTATCAGCAACAGGGCAACTAAAGCCAATCTGTGTCAGTCCCATGTGGCTTCTGCATATGTCAGCTAGGTCTTTGCTGTGTTTCCATCTCAGCGGTGGCTACACTAGGTGGGTTCCCAGCATGGCTAATCTCCTGTCTTCTGTTCTCTTAGTCAGACTCCAAAGCCACTTCAGACATTAGGCTGTGGCATTGTGCTTGAAGCTGATTGGGCACAGAGGATGTAGCAGGGACAAGATGTAGTCTGTTTCCCCACAATGTCATGCCTGACATTTCCTTCTCTGTTGTGGCAGCATTGCTTTTCCAGTTGCTGGTGGCCACCTCACCATGTGCTTACATATTTTGCTCCTCTTGTGAGATTTTAGTTGTTCCTTCTTCCACTGAACTGGGAGAGGGCCATCTCTTCAGTTACAGTCTCATGATCTCCAGGGCTCAAGTATATAGAAATTGAGTAATTTTTATCTGGGGTTAGACACTGATCTCATCTGCTATCATAGTCTGGATAACAGACGCTTCTTCTCCACTTGGTTTTTCCTGTGTAGATTATTGTTAGGCAGTGCTATTTTGAGTGGTTGTAAATCTTATTTAGGAGGTTCTGCAGATTCTGAAGCTTTTCTTTTTCTTTTTTTGTGGGGCAATGAAGGTTAAGTGCCTTGCCCAGGGTCACACAGCTAGTAAGTGTCAAGTGTCTGATGCTGAATTTGAACTCAGGTCCTTCTGAATCCAGGGTTGTTGCTTTATCCACTGTGTCACCTAGCTGCACCACCCTGCTCCCACCCCCCCCCCCGAGATTCTGAAGCTTGATGCAATGAGCATAATGTTAAATAGGAGCATCTGAAGGACTTCACTGTTTATCTCTATGGTTTTTTTTTTGGAGAGGGTGTGTGAATATTATTTATTTATTTTAGCATTCTTTTTAAATTTTGAGTTCCAAATTCTCTCCCTCTCTCCCACTGCTTCTTCCACCCATTGAGAAGGCAAACTATGATATCTGTAGATATGTAAGATGTATAATTATACATGCAAAATCATGCAAAACATTTCTATATTAACCATATTTCCAAAAAAGCAAGAAAAAGTGAGAAAATTATACTTACATAAAATTGCACTCAGTTCATCAGTTCTCTCTCTGAAGGTGAATAGAATTTTTTCATTTTATTGTTTTAAATCCTTGTATTGATCAGAGTAACCAAGTGGTTCCAAGTTGATCATCATACAATATTGCTGTAACTGTGCACAATGATCTCCTGGTTCTTCTCACTCACTTTGGATCAGTTCACATAGGTTTTCTCATATTTTTCTGAAACCACCCCCTCCATTCCAATCATATGCCACAACTTATTCTGCTATTCCCTAGCTGATGAGCACCCCCTTGATTTCTAATTATTTGCCACCACAAAAAGAGCTGCTATTAATATTATAAATAGGTCTCTTTCCTTTTTCCTTGATCTCTTTGGGATATAAACCTACTGGTGGTATTTCTGGGTCAAAGGGTAGACACAGTTTTATAGTCATTTGGAAAAGTTCCAAATTGTTTTCCAGAATGGTTGAACCAGTTCATAACACCACCAATAGTTCATTAGTGTACCTATTTTTCCCTCATCCCTTCCAGCACTTGTCATTTCTGATAGGTGTGAGGTGGTACCTCAGAGTTGTTTATCTCTCTAATAAATAGTGATTTAGAGCATTTTTTCATATGACTATAGATAGCTTTGATTTCTTTTTCTGAAAACTGCCTGCTCATATCCTTTGACCATTTATCAATTGGGGAATGACTCTCATTTTTATAAATTTGATTCCATTTTATACTCAGTATGCATTTGAGAAAGGAGGTCTTTATCAGAGAAATTTGCTATAAAATTTTTGATATTACTTCATTGTCTATGGTGGTGTTGTTTAGTCATTTCATTCATGTCCAATTTTTTGTGACCCCATTTTGGAATTTTCTTGGCAAAGATACTGAAAGGATTTGCCATTTTCTTCTCCAGGTCATTTGACAGATGAAAAAATTGAGGCAAACAGGGTTAAGTGACTTGCCCAGGATCACATAGCTGGTAAATATCTGAGGCCAGATTTGAACTCAGATCTTCCTGACTTGAGGCATGGTACTCTAATCATTTTGTTACTTAATTGCTCACCATTGTCTATGATACCTTTTAGCAAAATGTAGTTTCTCTGATTAGTTCTTTTAAATAGGCCTATTTTTGCTTTTGCTTTGTCTGAGATCATGATTGCTACCCTTGCCTTTTTTACTTCAGTTGAAGCATATTAGATTCTGCTCTAGTCCTTTATTTGAACTCTCTGTGTTTTTTTTTAAACCAAACAACAACCTTTCTGTTTCAGGTTTCAAAAACTTTCTGTCTCTTGTAGACAACATATTGTTGGATTCTGGTTTCTAATCCATTCTGCTATCTGCTTCCATTTTATGGGTGAGCTCATCTTATTCACTTTACAGTTATGATCACTAACTGTATTTTTCTCCATCCCATTATCTTTTGTTTCTTCCTCCCTCTCTCTTTTTATCTTGTTCCTCCTAAAAAGTCTATTTTGCTTCTAACTACTTCCTCCTTTAATTTTACCTCTCCTTATCATTCCCCACTTTTCTCTTATCCCCTTCCACTCCTATCTCCCTATTGGGTAAGTTACATTTCTACATACAACTCTGTGTGTATTTATATCTATCTATACCTATGTCTATATCATTTATATCTATGTTTGTATCTATATCATCTATATCTATATCCATAGCTAGGGCCTGGAATCAGGAAGACCTGAGTTCAAATCCAACCTCAGACACTTATTAATTATGTGACCCTGAACAAGTCACTAACCCTGTTTGCTTCAGTTTCCTCATCTGTAAAATGAACTGGAAAAGGAAATGCAAACCACTCTAGTATCTTTGCTTAGAAACTTCCCTTCCCTCAAAAAAAGTAGTCACAAAGAGTCAGACACAACTGAAGACAACAAAATAAGAATATATATCTATATCTGTACCTATACAAATATATAGTCTTCCTTCTTTGAATCAATTCCAATGAAAGTGAGGTTTAAACATTGCCCAACACTTCCCCCATTTCCCCTCCATTGTAAAAGCTCTCCCTTGAATACCTCCCTTATGTGAGAAAATTTTGCCCATTCTACCGCTCTCTTCCCCTTTCTCCTAATGTATCTCTTTTTCTCCCCCCTTCATTTTTGGGGGATTATCCCAATATAATTGATTCATACCCATATCCTCTATCTATATAAACTCCTTCTAACTGTCCTAATAATGATAACATTCTTAAGAGTTATATAGAAATTGAAGAGGAAATAAACTCCTTAAATAAGCCCATTTTAGAAAAAGAAATTGAACAAGCCATCAATGAACTCCCTAAGAAAAAATTTCCAGGGCTAGATGGGTTTATAAGTGAATTCTACTAAACATTTAAAGAACAATTAATTCCAATACTATACAAATTATTTGGAAAAATAGATGAAGAAGGAGTTCTACCAAGTTCCTTTTATGACACAAATATGATGTTGATACCTAAACCAGGCAGAGAGAAAACAGAGAAAGAAAATTACAGACAAATTTCCCTAATGAATATTGATGCAAAAATCTTAAATAAAATATTAGCAAGGAGATTACAGCAATTCATCACTGGGATAATATACTATAACCAGGTCAGATTTATACCAGGAATGCAAGGCTGGTTCAGCATTAGGAAAACTATCAACATAGTCAACCACAACAATAACAAAACTAACCAAAATCATATGATTATCTCAATAGATGCAGAGAATGCGTTTGACAAAATACAACACTCATTCCTATTGAAAAACACCAGAGAGTGTAGGAATAGGTGGAGCTTTCCCTAAAATCATAAGCACTATCTACCTAAAACCATCAGCAAATATTATACGTAACAGACATAATTTAGAGGCATTCCCAATAAGATCAGAGGGGAAGCAGGGATGTCCATTATCACCTCTATTATTTAATATTGTACTAGAAATGTTAGCTTTAGCAATAAGAGAAGAAAAAGGAATTAAAGGAATTAGAACAGGCAAGGAGGAAACAAAACTTTCACTCTTTGCAGATGATATGATGGTATACTTAGAGAATCCTAATGAATCAACTAAAAAAACTACTTGAAACAATTAACAACTTTAGCAAAGTTACAGGGTATAAAATAAACCCACATAAATCATTAGCATTTCTATACATGACCAACAAAACTCAGCAGCAAGAGATAGAAAGACAATATAAAATACTTGGGAGTCTACCTGCCAAGGAACCCAGGAACCCAGGAACTATATAAAAAGACAATTACAAAACAATTTTCACACAAATAAAATCATATCTAAATAATCGGAAAAATATCAATTGCTTATGGATAGGCCGAGCTAATATAATAAAAATGACAATTCTACCTAAATTAATTTACTTATTCAGTGCCATACCAATCAGACTACCTAAAATTATTTTATTGAGTTAGAAAAATAATAACAAAATTAATCTGGAAGAACAAAAGGTCAAGAATATCAAGGGAACTAATAAAAAAAATGTACAGGAAGGTGCGCTAGCTGTACCAGATCAGAAGCTATACTATAAAGCGGCAGTCTTCAAAACTATTTGGTCCTGGGAACAGCTAGGTGGCACAGTGGATAAAGCACCAGCCCTGGATTCAGGAGGACCTGAGTTCAAATCTGGCCTCAGATACTTGACATTTACTAGCTATGTGACCCACTTAACCCTCATTCCCCCACCAAAAAAACCTCAAAACCCTGTTTGGTACTGGCTAAGAAACGGAATGGTGGATCAATGGAATAGGTTAGGCACAGGAGATACAGTAGTAAATGATTATAATAATCTACTGTTTGATAAACCCAAAGACTCTAGCTTCTGGGATAGGAACTCAGTATTTGACAAAAACTGATAGGAATACTGGAAGATAGTATGGCAGAAACTAGGCGTAGTAGTAGTAGCAGGCCTCCACCAGTCGCAGATGACCATGGATCAGTGCCGAAGAAGAGCCACAGGCCACAGTGTGGCTGTGCAGTTCGATACGGGAGCCACAGCTCCTGAGTGACTTATAACCGGTAACTGCTGCATCCTGTGTTGTATCTACCCCATGAGGAGTAGCTGAAGTGTCCTCTCCAGGGTGCTGGCCTGGGCAGATCAATATGGAAAACAAGCTGTTGCCCATGCAGCAGGTTTTCCCTCTCCGCGACATTGGTGGATCCAAAGGAGAGGCAGAGCCAATACAGTTTGGCACCAGTGCCGCTGCAGGAGTTGCCAGGGGGATGTGATGTCCAACATCCAACTGCCTAAGGGACTCTGACTCCTGATTTTTTCCTCTGGGTTAACTCCTGAAGCCTTTCCCATATATGGGTATAGCCACAAGGCAGTGGAGGTTTAAAATCAGGGTTTCCTTCCCCTAGGCAGGTTGCCTGCCAAGGCTAACGAGCCCCACCTGCCCAAAAACTAGGCATAGACCAACATTTTATAACATATACCAAAATAAGGTCAAAGTACATGATTTAGACATAAAAGGTGATACCATAGGTAAATTAGGAGAGGAAGGAATAGTTTACCTTTCAGATCTATGGAGAGGAAAACAATTTATGCCCAAACAAGAGACAGAGAATATTATGAAATGCAAGATGGATGATTTTGATTACATTAAATTAAAAAGTTTCTATACAAGCAGAAGTAATGCAGCCAAAATTAGAAGGGAGACAGAAAGCTGGGAAACAATCTTTACAGCCAGTATTTTTTTTGTTTTGTTTTGTTTTTTCAGGCAATGGGGGCTAAGTGACTTGCCCAGGGTCACACAGCTAGTAAGTGTCAAGTGTCTGAGGCTGGATTTGAACTCAGGTACTCCTGAATTCAGGGCCAGTGCTTTAACCACTGCACCATCTAGCTGCCCCCCAGCCAGTATTTTTTATAAAGGCCTCATTTCTAAAATATATAGGGAACTAAATCAAATTTATAAGAATGCAAGTAATTCCCCAATTGAGAAATGGTCAAAGGATATGAACAGGCAGTTTTCAGATGAAGAAATCAAAGCTATCTATTGCTATATGAAAAAAATGCTCTAAATCACTATTGATTAGAGAAATGCAAATTAAAACAACTCTGAGGTATCCCCCCACACCTATCAGATTGGCTAATATGACAAAAAAGGAAAATAATAAATGTTGGAAAAGCTGTGGAAAAATTGGAACCCTAATGCATTGTTGGTGGAACTGTGAACTGATCCAACCATTCTGGAGAACAATTTGGAACTATGCCCAAAGGGCTATGGAACTATTCATACCCTTTGACCCAGTAATACTGCTACTTGGTCTGTATCCCAAAGAGATTATAGAAGTGGGGAATAAAGACCCACATGTCCAAAAATATTTATAGCAGCTCTCTGTGGTAGCAAAGAAGTGGAAATTGAGGGGATGCCCATCAATTGGGGAATGGCTAAACAAGTTATGGTATATGAATGTAATGGAATATTATTGTGCTATAAGAAATGAGGAGCAGGAGAATTTCAGAGAAACCTGGACGGACTTACTGATGCTGAGTGAGATGAGCAGAACCAGGAGAACATTGTACACAGTAACAGTAACATTGTCTGATGATCAACTATGGTAGACTTGGCTCTTCTCAGCAGTGCAATGACCCAAAACAATTTCAAAATACTCATGATAGAAAATGTCCTCAACATCCAGAAAAAAGAACTGTGGATTCTGAATGCAGATTGAACTATACGTCTTCTAAGTTTTGGCTGTTTTTTTTTCTTTTTTGAGGTTTTTCCCTTGTGTTCTGATTCTTCTTTCACAATATGACTAATGCAGAAATATGTTTAGTGTGATTGTACATATATAACCTATATCATATTGCTTTTCATCTTGGGGAGGGGAGAGGGAAGGGAGGGTGGGAGAAAAATTTGGAACTAAAAATCCTTTGAAAACAAATGTTGAAAATTATCCTTACTTGTAACTGGAAAATAATAAAATACTTTTAAAAAGAGTTATATGTATCATTTTCCTATATAGGAAAGTAAATAGTTTAATTTTATTGACTCCTTTATAGTTATTCTTTCATGTTTACCTTTTTATGTGTCTGAGTCTTATGTTTGAATGTCACATTTTCTATTCAGCTCTGGTCTTTTTATCAGAAATGCTTGAAAATCCTCAATTTTACTAAATTTCCATTTTCTCCCTTGAAGGATTATACTCAGTTTTTTTGGCTAGAGCTCCTTTGACTTCCAGGATATCATATTCTAAACTTTCCACTTCTTTAACATGGAAGCCACTAAATATTGTGTTATCCTGACTGTGGTTCCAAGATATTAGAATTTCTGGCTGTTTATAATATTTTCTCTTTGACCCGGGACCTCTGGAATTTGGCTATGATAGTCCTGGAAGGTTTCATTTGGGGATCACTTTCAGGAGATTGATTATTGGAGGATTCTTCTGATTTATATTTTACCTTCTCAATCTAAGATATTGGATCAGTTTTTCTTGATAATTTTTTGAAACATGATGTCTAGACTCTTTCTTTGATCATAGCTTTCAGGAAGTCTAATCATTCTTATATTATCTCTCCTTGATTTATTTTTGAGGTCAGTTGATTTTCTGATGAGATATTTCACATTCTCTTCTATTTTTACATTTTGAGTTTCTTTTATCATTTCTTTTTTATATCTAAATTTAATTCTCTTCCTCTTTTTTTTTTTTTGGTAAGGCAATTGGGATTAAGTGACTTGCCCAGGCTTACACAGCTAGTGTCAAGTGTCTGAGGCTGGATTTGAACTCAGGTTCTCCTGAATCCAAGGCTGGTGCTTTATCCACTGCACCACCTAGCTGCCCCTCTTTTATTATTTATTTTTTTTTGAGGGGCAATGGGGGTTAAGTGACTTGCCCAGGGTCACACAGCTAGTAAGTGTCAAGTGTCTGAGGCCGGATTTGAACTCAGGTACTCCTGAATCCAGGGCCGGTGCCTTACCCACTGCACCATCTAGCCGCCCCTCTTTTATTATTTCTTAATGTTTCATGGGGTTATTAGCTTTGATTTGTCCAGTTCTAAATTTTTTTTTTTGATGAGGCAATTGGGGTTAAGTGACTTGCCTAAGGTCACACAGCTATTAAGTGTTGAGTGTCTGAGGCCAGATTTGAACTCATGTCCTCCTGACTCCAGGGTCAGTGCTCTATCCACTGTGCCACCTAGCTGCCTCCCAGTTCTAAATTTTAAGAATTCTTTTCTTCAGTGAAACTTTGTACCCTTTTTTCCATTTGGCCAATTCTGCTTTTTAAGGAGTTCTTTTCTTCAGTGAATTTCTGTGCCTTTTTCACCATTAGGCCAATATTGTTTTTTAAGGTGTTATTTTCTTCAGTATTTTTGTACTTCTTTTATCAAGCTATTGATTCTCTTTTCATACATATCCTGCATCACTCATTTCTTTTTCCCATTTTTTACACTGATACATATTGCTTTCTTTAACTCTTCCAGAAATTCTTGTTGGGCTTGGGTCCAATTAGAATTTTTCTTTGAAGCTTTTTTTGTAGTTGTTTTGGCATTACTGTCTTCTGAGTTTATGTTTTGGTCTTCCCTGCCACCATAGTGGCTTTTTACATTCAAATTCTTTTTTTCTAGTTTGTTCATTTTTCTAGTCTTTGTACTTTATGTTAAAGTTGCATCTGCTCATCTGGAGATGAGAAGGTACTTTCCTAAGCTTCAGACTTTTTTGTGCTGCTATTTTCAGAGCTACTTCTTGGGGTCTGCAAATTTTTTGTCCTTTCAAGGTGATATGATCCTAGGAGAGGTGTGGTCACTGTTCTCCTGGTTTGCTCTCTGGTATGTACCCAGAAAGGGCTCCTGGTCCTCTGTAGCTGCAAGCCAGCCAGGACTCCTGCTCCTTTCCACACTTGATTTGTAACCTAGAACTATATATGGGCAATAGAGTTGCCAATCCGCACCAGCCATACTCAGTGACATCAAAGGGTTCCCTGTAATCTCTTTCTGACCAGTTATCTTACCCTCTAACTGTCTCTGGGCTGAGAGCTCCAGAAGCTACTGCTGTTGCTGTGTATGGGTTCTGGACAATTCTCCACCAGACCTCCATCCCAGTGTTACAGACTTCTTCCTACTTCCTAAGTTTTCTTAGGCCAGAAAAATACCTCACTCCAACTTTTTGTTGGCTCTACTCCAAAATGATTTGCAGCATTATTTTAAACTTGTTTGGAGGGGAATGTTGGGACAGTTCAGCTAGATAGCTGCCCCCAATCCATATCTTGGCTTCACTTACAGAGCAGGTTCCTAACATGGAGAAGAAGTCAATAAGTATTGCTAGGTTGCCAAAGGGATCCATGACTCAAAAAAGGTTTAGAAGCCCTGGTCTGTGGGAAATTTTTCCTCTATTTGTACTCTGCTGTGGACATCCTCCATGACAACATCAGATACCTTTGACAAGAATGCAGAATTTCAGAGTCAGAAGGAACATCAATGGACATCTAGTTCACCTCATACCACCCCAAAAGAATCCCCACTATAACAAACCCAACAAATGGTCATCCTGTTTGCTTAAAGACTTCTAGGGAAGGGGCAGCTAGGTGGCACAGTGGATAGAGCACCGGACCTGGAGTCAGGAGTACCTGAGTTCAAATCCAGTCTCAGACACTTAACACTTAACTAGCTGTGTGACCCTGGGCAAGTCACTTAACCCCAATTGCCTCACTAAAAAAAAAAAAAGACTTCTAGGGAAGCCACTGCCTGATGAGGCAACCTGTTAGTTTTCTGGCTACACCTCTTGGTCTCATACCTCCTTTGATATTAACAGAGATTTGGTGAGCCAAGTTTCTCTAGTTCACATTTCAAGGAACTTTACATGATCTTGACAAATACAGAAAGATACCTCCCTGAAGGAGAATCTTTTAAGATTACATTTTATTCTACTGAATCAAATGATTTCATTGTAGTAGAAGATAAAGGTACAGCAGGATCTTGAATTTCTTGCACTTTTCAGTTAATTGTATGACCAAGGACAACTAAGTGGTCCAGTGGTTAGAATGTCCAACCCAGAGTCAGGAAGACTCATCTTCCCGAATTTAAATATGGTCTCAAACATTTACCAGCTGTGTGACCCCAGGCAAGTCACTTTATCCTATTTGCCTTAGTTTCCTTATCTGTAAAATGAACTGGAGAAGGAAATGGCAAACTACTTTAGTATCTTTGTCAAGAAAACCCCAGAGGGGGGTCACCAGGAATCACACACTGTTGAAAATGATTGAACAACAACAATGACTGTGAAGATGTAGACTACTGTAGAATATCATTTGGAAATACCTGCCTGATTTCTTCTTATTCTTTTTGCAGGGAGAGATCATAATATCCTGCATAGGGTCATGTCAGAAACATCAGAGAAACTCTCTGAAAGCTATGAGGAACAGCATTTGATTGATGATTATCCAGTGAGTGCCTGAGGAGATACAGTTCTGAGTATCTATAGGACTGAGTGACAGGGGACAATTTCAGCCTTGTGAGAATGTATACAGTATAGTCCTATCCTTGCCTGTGTGGGCCTGAGGAAGTCCCTTGAAGGACTGACTGCCTTGTGTAGCATGTTGCATATATTGAAGGAGGAATGAATGATTAAGAGAATAGCAAGAATGATGCTATGTTAGGGACATACTGAATTGGTTCCAGAGACTTTTAGGAGAGACTCGTGGAGATATTACCTCCAGGGAGTGGAAAAAGAAAGAAGACTTTGAATGGCAGATTACAGTTCTCTGAGCCATAGACATGCACAGAAGCCAGCCTTATCATGTCCCTAACTTCCAAGGCCTACAATTCTAGAGACTGCTGAGAGAGGGCCTCCCCTAGGTGAGATTGTTCTTGCACTCTCCTGATTTGAACTGAGATCTGCTGTCAATTTCAGTTGAGGAGCTCATTGATTCTTCCATATTTCCTGATCTATTCTAATCTTTGGAATTTCTCCAATTTCTTTTCCCTGTTTTGCTTGGATAAATGGTTTTCCTTGGTATTCACTACTTGTAATGGTCTTCTATGTAATTAACATTTGGTGAGGAGGGGATAAGTTGGCAAGTAAGTGTAAGCCAAAGGTTTCTCATTTCCTTCAGCAAGCAGGGAAGTAACTTTTATTTAGAACCTAGATTGTAACCAGGAGTGTGCTACTAAATGCTTAACAACTGGGTCTCCAGGGGGAAAATTTGTTTTTCATGATACACTTTTTAAAAATTTGTAATAAAGTATTTTATTTTTTTCCCCATTACATGTAAAGGTGGTTCTCAACTTTTGTTTATACAAACTTTCCAATTTCAGATTTTTCTCCCTCCCTCCCCTCCCTCCCCTCCCCCACCCCCTCCCCTACACAGCAGGTAATCTGATATAGGTTATATATATATATATATATATATATATATATATATATGTGTGTGTGTGTGTGTGTGTGTGTGTGTGTGTGTGTATATTTATATATATATAATAACATTAAACATATTTCTGCATTAGTCATGTTATAAGAAAAAAATCAGAGCAATGACGAAAAACCTCAAAATAGAAAAACAACAGCACCAAAGACAAAAGAAATAGTATGGTTCATTCAGCATCTATACTCCACAGTTCTTTTTTTTTTTTTTCCTGGATTTGGAGATCCTCTTCTATCATGAGTTCCCTGGAACTCTTCTGTACCATTGCATTGGTGAGAAGAATATAGTCCATTCATGATACACTTTTAAGTTTAATCTGTGTTATTAACATTTTGTCCATCACTTTGAGTTTAGATGATCAACAAAACAATAAATCAAGTCCTGATTTGTAGCATTTGTTGATATATATTAAATTATAAATATTCACACTAAAAATTTAACAATTAACAGGAAAGTCCAAATGAGTTGGAGCCAGCACATTCTGCTTGTAACTGTGGTAAAATAATGGAATTTGGCAGATGCCCAGGGGTCTGACTTGACTGACTTAATAGTGGTTGAATTGGGTGTGAATGAGAAACTACTAAGTATCTACTTAAAGATGATTAGATTTGAGCCACACCTGGCCCACCCTGTTAGACTTAGCTTAACCATGAGGAGTGTCCTCAGAGGCTATGGACTGCGTCATCAACAGGGAACCAGTCTCGGCCACACTACTTGAAGGACCTCCCCTTTGGGGGAGGGAGAAAAAGGTAGAAAAAGGGACCCCAACAGGAAGCGGCTCAATCTTGGTCTCTCTCTGGCCTTGCAGGAGCATTTGGAAGGGATTAGAGACTGGATGCTGACTCCCATAGAAATTACGGACCCCTGGTGGTGAGTTAAATCCAGCCCTTTGAATTAGCTGAGCTGAAAGCGAATTTGGGTTTGAGACAGCCCTTGTTAGAGCCAGGGAGATTATCCATTTTACTTTTTCCCTATTCCTTTGTCCTTGACTTTATTAATTTCACCTTTGCTGTGTATTTTATTCCCATTAAATAAAACCTGATTTGTTTGTGGAAAAGAGACTGTTAAGTTCCTTTCTTATTGGCCTGGGAGAAATAACTAAAAAAGGCAGTTTGGAGGGGAGGAATCTTTGGACCCAGAGGTCCCTCATTATTTTCTGAACCCCAATATTATGGCGAGCCACCCAATTAACTCTCCCCATATTAAATTTGGCCCCTACATAACCAATGATCAGAGATGTTTGAGAGGTAGTAAACATTATCTCTTAAATACACATACATGTAGATCTAATATAAAATAATATGTTAAATGTCTTGGTATATATATGTATGTCATATGTATGTATATACATATATATATGTACGTATGTCTGTGTGTGTGTATATATGTATGTGTTTGTATATAAATATTCCAGCCTGATATTCCTCTTGGAGAACAGAGACTTTTTTGGTCCAAGTTGACACAGAGATTGGCCACCCTCTGTCATGTTTCACCTTGACTGTCCCTCCCCCTGCTATCAGGCTGCTGGTGCGTGGCCCATCTCCTCATTTCTGCACAGGTGAGCCAGACCTCAGATAATATCTTCTGATGCCACACACAAACAGCCTCTATGTATTTAGAGATCCCTCACACATATCTTACATATATATTCAAATGCCAAATCTATGTTTGCTTAAAAGACTACTTTATGGAGAACTCACACAAGGCAAGCACTTACATGGAGGTCAGAAGAAGCAATACAAGGACACTCTCAATCTATCGTATTACATGGGAGACACTAGCAAAGGACTGCCCATCAAAGAAGGCGCTATGGGGGCAGCTAGGTGGTGCAATGGACAGAGCACCAGCCCTGGATTCAGGAGGACCTGAGTTCAAATCCGGCCTCTGACACTTAACATTTACTAGCTGTGTGACCCTGGGCAAGTCACTTAACCCCAATTTGCCTCACCAAAAAAAAAAAAATTAAAATTAAAAAAAAGGCGCTGTGCTCTATGAGTAAAGCAGAATTGCAATAGCTCAAAAGAAACGTGAGATGCTCAGATTTAGAGCCATCTCCACTCCAAATGTTCAGCTGGACTAGTTGTACCTGACCTGTGGTAGAGCCTTCCAAGCATATTGGTCTGATCAGCCACAGTAGGACACACTCTGCCTTGACCCTGACATAGTAATGTCACTTTTGGTTCTGTGAGAGTTGGAATGATGTCCCTTCTGGGAGGAACATTGGGAGCTCTGGCCTGAGATCAAGCCATGTGACCTTGGCGTCAGGAAGTGACATTTGCTCGTGGGTACTGTCGATCAAAGCTACCAGCCAATTAGCTTGGAGCTCTGTGTGTTTGAATGGCCCTGTTTCTGTTTTTGCATATGGCTTCTGGGTCAAAGAAGGAGAGAGGGTCTCTCTTTCACTGGGACCTCGTGTGGAGTGGAGGTGAGATTCTGGCTCCCTTAGATAGATAGGTGGAGACATCTTGGCCTCTTTCTTTCTCCTCATCAAATTCTTATGCTCCTTAATAAATGCTTAAAAATCTAACTCTTGCTAAAGCTTCTAATTTATTAGCGACCACTCATTAGATTTTTAGACAGTCTAGCTAGAATTTTAGCCATCTTACAGATAACAACTATTCAGTTCTCTTCAAGAACAAAGGACAACAACTAACCAACCAATGTGTGTGTGTGTGTGTGTTTGTGTGTGTGTGTGTATCTATATCTATATCTATCTCTATCAATTTTTTTTGTGGGGCAATGAGGGTTAAGTGACTTGTCCAGAGTCACACAGCTAGTAAGGGTCAAGTGTCTGAGGCCAGATTTGAACTCAGGTCCTCCTGAATCCAGGATTGGTGCTTTATCCACTGTGCCCAAAATGTATATTTCACTACTTTTATACTTAAATATTGGGCAGACTGACCAATAGCTTATGGTCTCTGGCAGTATTTTTTACCTTTTTTTTTTTTTTTTTTTTTGGGGGGCAATGGGGGTTAAGTGATTTACCCAGGTTCACACAGCTAGTAAGTGTCAAGTGTCTGAGGCCGGATTTGAACTCAGGTCCTCCTGAATACAGGGCCGGAGCTTTATCCACTGCACCACCTAGCCACTCCATTTTTTACCTTTTCAAAAGAAAAGTTGTAGACTGAGTTGGAAATTAAGATCTCACTAGAAGTGGCAGGTTGCCAGCAACTTGGGGAGGTTTTGTTTCTTCATTTGTTTTGATTTTTAAATACAGTTTTTAAAAGTCAGATTGTGTGCTGTAAATAAATGCACTTTACTCTATAATGCCAGTTTGTTTTCTTTTGAAATAGAGAGAAGAATCTGGATTAGAAATTGGGGAAGGGGGTGAAGATGAGCCAGTTTGTGATAAATTTATAAAATATTGACTGATAATGACTTTACATTGTATTTATTTATTTATTTGTTTGGTTGGTTGGTTGGTTTTGCAGCATTTATTTTATTTTTTCCAGTTACATGTAAGAGTAGTTTTCAACATTCATTTTCATAAGATTTAGAGTTTCAATTTTTTCTTCTTCCCTCCCTTTCCTCCCCTCTCCACAAGATAGCAACCAATCTGATATAGGTTATATATGTATAATCCACAAGTGCTCTTTTTTATTAGTTCTTTCTCTGGGAGTGGATAGTATGCTTCACCATTAGTCCCTTGGGATTGTCTTGGATCCTTGTATTGCTGAGAGTAGTCAAGTCATTCACAATTGCTTATTTAACAATAGTGTTGTCACTATGCACAATGTCCTCCCGGTTCTGCTCACTTCACTATACTTCAGTTCATATGAGTCTTTCCAGGTTTTTCTGGGATCATCCTGTTTGTCATTTCCTACAGCATAATACCATTCCACTACAATCATATACCACAGCTTCTTTAGTCATTCCTCAATTGATGGACATTTCCTTGATTCCCAATTCTTAGCTACCACAAAGAGTTGCTATAAATATTTTTTGTACAATTTTCCCCCCTTTTCTCTTTTTCATGATTATTATTGTTAACTGTTCCCCTCCATCCTATTCCCTTCCCCATAATATTTACTCTATTATTTATCTTCTTTCACCCTATCCCTCTTCAAAAGGGATTTGCTTCTGTCTGTCCCTTCCCCCAATCTATCCTCCCTTCTTTTGCCCCTTTCTCTCTCTTTTTTGGTGGGGCAATGAGGGTTAAGTGACTTGCCCAGGGTCACACAGCTAGTAAGTGCCAAGTGTCTGAGCCCAAATTTGAACTCAGGTCCTCCTGAATACAGGGCCGGAGCTTTATCCACTGCACCACCTAGCATCCCCCTGCCCCTTTCTCTTTATCCCCTTCCCCTCCTATTATTCCTGCAGGGTTAGATAAATTACTCCACCCAAATGAGTGTGTATGTTATTCCCTCCTTGAGCCAATTCTGATGAGATTAAGGTCTTTGAGACTATTCTGGTGAGTGTAAAATTCATTTACTGCTCTGCTCCTCCCCTATCTCTTCCCCCACTCCATAAGTCCTTTCCTGTTTCTTTCATGTGGGATTTCACCTCATGCTACCTCTGCTCTTTCCCCTCTCCCAGTGCATTCCTCTCACACCTCAGTTTTACCCTAAAGATGTCATCATGAGGCAGCTAAGCAACACAGTGGACAAAGCATCCACCCGAGACCCAGGGGGGCCCCAGCTAAAAACCAGCCTCAGACACAAGACAGTCACCCACTGCACGACCCCAGGTATGTCTCTCAACTCCAATGTTTTATGGTTCTCTAGGGTCTTGTATTTGAAAGTCAAATTTTCCATTCAGTTCAGGTCTTTTTATCACAAATACCTGAAAGTCCTTTTTTATTGAAGTCCCATTTTTTCCTCTAAAAGATTATAATCAGTTTTGCTGGATACATGATTATTGGTTGTAATCCCAATTCCTTTGCCCTCTGGAATATCATATTCCATGCCCTCTTTTCCTTCAATGTAGAAACTGCTAGATCTTATGCTATCCTGACTGGGGCTCCACAGTACTTGAATTCTTTTTTTTTTTATCAGCTTGCAATATTTCCTCTTGACCTGGGAGCTCTGGAATTTGGCTATAATATTCTTGGGAGTTTTCCTTTTGGGATCTCTTTCAGGAGGTGATGGGTAGATTCTTTCAATTTCTATTTTACCTTCTGGTTCTAGAATATCAGGGTAATTTTCCCTGACAATTTCTTGGAAGATGATGTCTAAGCTCTTTCCTTGATCATGGTTTTCAGGTAGACCAATAATTTTCAAATTATCTCTCTTGGATCTATTTTCCAGGTCAACAGTTTTTCCAAGAAGATATTTCACATTGCCCTCTATTTTTTTTTATTCATTTGGATTTGCTTTATTGTGTCTTGGTTTCTCATAAAGTCACTAGCTTCCATTTGTTCAATCCTAATTCTTAGCCAATTATTTTCATCAGAGAGCTTTTCCATTTGGTTTTTCAAGCTGCTGACTTTTTTTCATGCCTTTCCTGCATCACCCTCATTTCTCTTTCCATTTTTTTCTCTATCTCTCTAACTTTATCTTCAAAGTCCTTTTTGAGCACCTCTATGTATTTAGACCAATTGTATTTTTCTTGGAAGCTTTAGATATAGGGGATCTGACATTGACATATTCCTCTGAGGGTGCACCTTGATTTTCCTTGTCACTAAAGAAACTTTCTATGGTCCTCACATTTCTCTGTCTGTTCATCTTCCCTTTCTTTTACTTGAATTTTAGCTCCTTAAAGTGGGGCACTGTTTCCAGGCTGCAGTATCCCAAGCTTCAGGAGGTCCCAGGTGGTATGATTTAAGGAGGAGCAGGTTCTTTACTTGCCTGGCCTGTTCCCTGGTCCATAGATGACCCCAGGCTAACTTGCTAATCAACCAGCTTTGTGTGCTGTGGTTGTCAGCTCCAACTAGCCTGTGCCCCTCCCCTGCCTGGGCCACTGCTACTCAAGCCTACCTCCTGGTCCCCAGCAGGGGTGAAAAATCCAAGTTCTGCCTCAGCACCAGCAGAGACCCCTGTAATTTCCCCCCTGCCAAGGTCTTAGCCCTCTCACTAGACTGTGAGCTTAGTTCCAGATGACACTGGCGCTGCAACTAATTCAGAGGCTCTGGGGGTCTCTTTCTCTGGTGAGGCCTTCCTGGGACTGGATCTGTGTCAGGGTGACTGTGGGGTTGGGCTCCACTCCTGTCTCAGCACAGCAGCTCCCTCCTTCCCACCTTCCAAGACCTCCTTGGTTGGAAAATTGACTTTACATTTTAAACCCTAGTTTGAGCCAAGTTTGAAACCTGTACCAAGAGCTCAGGAGGAAGAGATCTAGACAAGTTCCTGAGCATTGCTTCTCACTCACCTGTCTTTCTTCCTCTAGTGCTTATTTAGGGGACAGGCACATTGGTATCAGTAGAGAAGAAAACTTCCTGGATCTGAACACATCTAGGGGATGTCCACCAGGCCCAATTTATGCCTTCTCTAAGGATGACCTCAATAAGGATTTGTGTTATTTTTGTAAAAATGATATGTACATAATTTTCTTTTTCGGATAATATTATTGCGGGGGCAGCTGGTGGCTTAGTGATCAAAGCACCAGCCCTGGATTCAGGAGGACCTGAATTCAAATCTGGCCTCTGACACTTCCCACTTACTAGCTGTGTGACCCTGGACAAGTCACTTAACCCTCATTGCCCCTCAAATATAAATTAAAAAGAAATAAATAGATAGATACTAATATTGCCTCTGCTCACTCTCCCCCCACTATCTCTTTAAGGTATCTTGCCATGTAACTAACTATTCAATGACCTCAAAACTGTTCCATTTTCCCTATAGATGACCTCTGGGTGAATTTGATCTTGTTCAACTGTTCTTCTTGTTGTTTTTTCTTTTTACCATTCCCCCTCACTTATTTTGCACATCTATAACTGTGGTGTTAGATGATAGTTAGGTAATGCAGGGGATAGAGAGTGCTGGCCCTATAGTCAGGAAGACCCAAGTTCAAATTATGCCTCATACACTGTCTAGCTGTGTAACACTGAACAAGTCACTTAACTCTGTTTGCCTCATTTTCTTCATCTGTAAAATGGAGATGATGATAGTACCTCCCTCCTAGGGTTGTGGGAATCAATTGAGATAATATCTGTAAAGTAGTTGCAAACCTTAAAGTGCTGTGTAAACACTAATTATTTTTAGAGTGCAAATGTGGTCACTCTGATGTAATTTGATGAAGAAAGTAATTTATTGTAGTGTAGCATATAGAGAACCACCGTGCAGCTCTGTGCAGATGCTACAAGGGAGGGGTGCCCCAATTATGGCACAGGGTCAAGGGCCAGGGGTAGGGAAACTCAAGAAAGCCCAAATAGCCTCAAAATGTTAAAAAAAAATGGTATAAATGGGACATGAACATTCAAGTATTTCTTTTCTTTTCTTCTTCTTCTTCTTTTTTTTTTGGTGAGGCAATTGGTGTTAAGTGACTTGCCCAAGGTCACACAGCTAGTGTTAAGTGTCTGTGGCCGGATTTGAGCTCAGGTCCTCCTGAATCCAGGACAGGTGCTCTATCCACTGCACCACCTAGCTGCCCCCAAGTATTTCTGATAAAGGGACTAGAGCTGAGTAGGAGCTTTGAAATTACAAATACAGAAGTCAAGAGAAAGAGAAATTTTGTTTGAGCAATTGGAAGGGGCTGTCTTGCTAACATTCTAGTAGAAGAAGTATTTCTTCAGAACCTTAATGTCATCAAGGGGTATTGAGAGAGTTAGATAAGAAAAACAGAGGTACTGGGGGATGGTGGTTTGGTTCTGTTCTGAAGGGCTTGAAGAAGGGAAAGAAAAGGGAGGGTGAAAGGAATATACTAGTATTAGAAGGAGGAAAAAGGAGAGGAACTTGCTATTTCTCATAATTGGGGTACATTTGAAAAAGAATGTACAAACATAGAGGAAAGGGAGAGAGGAGTGGACCTCAGATGAACCTTACTCTTATCTGAAATGGACAAAAGAGTTTTGAGCACACAAATATATACACACAAAGAATATAGCAGAGAAATACACTAAATTCAACAGGGGGACAAGGGTGGATAGGGAGGAGAGTGGCTAAGAGGGATGATAATGGTGGAGAGGAAATATCTGCAAGCAAAACAAACTTCCTGAGGGAGAAAATAAAAAGGAGGGGAAAAAAAAAGAAGAGTAAAGAGCTAGATGCCTTATATTTCCTCCTGGACAACTGGGAAATAGATGAATGCATGTCACTATACAAATGTTATTGCTCTTCAATTGTTTTCAGTTGTGTCTGACTCTTTGTGATTCCATTTAGGATTTTCTTGACAAAGAAACTTCCCATACTCTGTAAAGAATTTCTTGACACAGGGTGGGAAGGTAAAGACGGGTGGTTAACTAGAATGTTTTGCCGTTTCCTTCTCCAGCTCATTTTGCCGGTGAGGAAACTGAAGAAAACAGGGTTAGGTGACTTGCCCAGAGTCACACAGCTACTACTGAGTGTCTGAGGCCAGATTTTGAATTCAGGAAAATGGATCTTCCTGATTCCAGACCTAGTATCCACTGTGCCATCTACTGTGCCTATGCATGAATGTAGTGGGATTTCATTGCACTTTTAGAAATGATAAAAAGGGGGGCAGCTAGGTGGCGCAGTGGATAGAGCACCGGCCCTGGAGTCAGGAGGACCTGAGTTCAAATCTGGCCTCAGACACTTAACACTTACTAGCTGTGTGACCCTGGGCAAGTCACTTAACCCCAATTGCCTCACTTAAAAAAAAAAGAAAGAAAGAAATGATAAAAAAAGAGACACTTTCAGAGAATCTTTGGGAAATATGAACTGCTGCAGAGTCAAGTTAGCAGTTCTAGTAGAACGGCTTATACAAGACATAAGACATTGTAAAGAAAAAGAATTCTGAAAGACTTAGGAACTCAGATCAATGCAATAACCAACCACATTGCCAGAGAACCTATGATGATCACCTTCCTGAAAGAGAAGGTACACAAGCTGCAATAAGAGAAATACATTTTTAGATATGTCCACTGTGTGGATTTGTTTTGATTGACTTATGTTTATTAGTTATAAGAGGTTTTTTCCCTGATACATAGCACTGAGACGTAAGAATTTTGTAAGTAATGTGCAGAATTTATTACATTCTTCAAAAAAACTAGTGGTATGAAACAAAGATTTAAGGTTTCAGAGAAAAACCTCTTTTGGGTCCTGAAGTGTGTATGGAAATACTCTTTTTTTGGTGTTTTAAAAATTAAAAAAAAAAAACATTTGTAGCCAGTTTTTCGTGGTTGGTAAGTGACCTAGGGAGCCCTAGATTATTTATTTATCACATTTATTCTAGACCTTTTCTACCATCCCACTTCCCCCAAATAATCACATAACCAAGGATGGCACGCTATGTATCAGCGAGAACAAATCAGAACAGAAAGGAGGGAGCAAAGAGAACACTCAGTGTTGGGGTGGGGGGGTGGGGGGGAGGGTAGGAAACTGATCAGGTCAGGCAGGAAATACTTCCAGTAATTTCTCTGCTTAGATACTGAAAAGGGGGCAATTCATCATGGTCTTCTTCCTCCACTTGTCTCTTCCAAAGGAGAATTGGTCCACAATACGGGGGTCACACCTACTGCAGCAGGACCTCTAAAGCCCCTTGATCTCTAGTCTTTGTGGATGCAAATGCAGAACAGGAAACTCCCTAAATTCTTCTCTCCCTCCAGATGGAGAATGAGTCTGCTCCTCTAGGTCAGGGCTTCTTTAACCCTTTCCACTCTCGATCCCTTTTTGCCTGAGAAATTTTTATGCAACCCCGGGTATATAGGTATATAAAATAGGTATACATAACCTTTCATTGTTGCCAAATTTTTCACAACCCCCATATTCAGTTTCTTGACCCCATATGAGGTCGAGACCCACAGTTTAAGAAGCTAGGTTCTAGGGGGCGGCTAGGCGGTGCAGTGGATAAAGCACCGGCCCTGGATTCAGGAGTACCTGAGTTCAAATCCGACCTCAGACACTTGACACTTACCAGCTGTGTGACCCTGGGCAAGTCATTTAACCCCCATTGCCCCGCAAAACAAAACAAACAAACAAACAAAAAGAAGCTAGGTTCTAGGGAATTTATCTTTCTTTTTCTTCTTTCTTCTGGGAAGTCTGTAGGAAACAATCTAATCACCTACACACGCAGCTTCCCAGAGTTTCTTTCCAAAATATCTAAAGCCATAAATTATAAGAATTCTTGTGCATGCAAAACAATGCTACAGTTCAAATTTTGGTAGATCTTTTCCATTTTGCATATGTTCTCCTTCCATTTTCATCTTTAACTATTCTTAGGACACTCTAACTCAATTACCTTTCAAGAAACTTCTCTTGTTCCCTACAACAAAACACTACTTTTTGCTGCTTTGTGATCCAATATTGTTAATAATCTTCCCCTGTCTTTCTCTGTACAGTTTAGCAAATGAATCATTTAAAACACTGTTGCCTTTGACTGTCTTATCTCTCTGTTTGGCAAGGAGGTCAAATATTTGGTAATTGAGTTGATTTCCGGAATCTGTGTATCTTCTTGTTGTGGTGATTGTTTTACATAAATTAAGTTTCCATAGCAAATGATGATAGTCCATGTTATTTCTCATTTTTTTTGTCAACCACTTTTTTAAAAAGTTGATCATTTTATTGTATTTGAAAAGAATAGCAAGTTGTGTATAGTAGATTTGTAGTTTCATATGCAATCATCTTTTTATTGTATTATGTTATAAGATGCTTGTTTTATTCCATAAATTAAAAATGAAATTTAATAATGATTCAAAAAAAAAGATCAGTTTAAAGCTGTTTTAATTGTTGCTATATGTTTTTCTCACTTTCAACCTTTACTCCAATTTAGGGTTGATTTTGATCACTGTCTATCAAGTTAATGGTCTGACTGTACACAGATGATCTGGAAATGACTGTGCACTGAAATTGGTAACTAGTCATTTCCTGTCTGTTAAAATACAGTTTCATGGGGGGGGGGGAGGGGTTGATGTTATTTGGTGCCTTTCATATCCAGGGTCTTCTAACTCTCTTCTTGAAGAAAATATTACTGCTCTATAGCTGTGAGGCTTCTGTTCAGTCTACAAGCTTTCAGTACCTCTCATTTTTTATTCTTGAGTCATATTTTCAGCATATTTTTCACCATCTTTCCTGATGCACAACTTTGTATTGAGGTCACTGGGTCTGTTGATTTATTTTGGATAGCCTCATTCAGTTCTTTATATAATTTATATGCCTAATTATCCTCTACTATATACATACACATACATCATACATACATACATACATATTGTCAATTTTTGTTTTTATGCCTATCTCCTATAGAAAAAATAGATCAGAGAAATTATTTTCATAATGTCTCCTACAGGAAAAACCAGATCAGAGACAGACAGGAAAAACATAGTACCAGTTTATTTGTCCCAAGAACAAGCAAGCAAGCATGAATCATACAGGGACCTCTTCCAAAGAAGGAGCTTGAAGACTCCCCCTTTCTGAGGGTATATAAGGTTTCTTTGTTCACTGGCTACAGGGTGTTATCAGTTTCATTAGCATGATACAAATCAACTTAAATGCAAATACTATGACAAGAATGGATGTAATGCAAACCAGTTTAACAATTTCAGTTATAACAAGAATATAGGAAATAACAATCAGTTTGATAGTTTGACTTAACAGAAACACTATGATAAGGTTATATGATTCCCAAAAAGGTTTTGGCAAGGAGGAGGATGCCCGAATATTTTTATAAGATAGGGACTTACTATCCTGAGGAAAGAAGACAGCAGATAGGGACTTATTTGCTAGCTATCTGGGTTCAGTTTGAAGTTTAATCAAAGGGCATTTTGCTCCTCCTATTAATCCAAGGTTTCATAAAATCCAGGTTGTCCATACATTCATCATAACTAGACAGATAGATAGATAGATAGATATAGATACAGATATATAGTCAAACACAAGATGGTTATCTTTGGATGGTAGTCTTCTTGCTTATATAGTATTGCAATCTGAGATAACCAAGGGTCTCGTGAGGTGATATTTCTTGCCACCTTTGGACACACGATAAAACCAACTCCTTTACTTGCTTCTTCAAGGAGAGCCATGTTTTATTTAAATACAACTTCCTTATTCCCTTCTGGGTTCATTTATAGTGGCAGGTACCAGGGATGGGAGTGGAGAGGAATAGAACATAGGGGCTGGAGTGAGCCAGTAAAGAGCCTGGAATCTATTTGCAGAAGTGTTGTAGCAATTCAGACCCCATCCCTGGCTCTTCCTCTCTCCCCTCCCCAAGGGTTACCAACTGGACCATAGAGCTGGCATCCCAGGCTAAGCTGGTAACACTCATGGATTCCAGGGGTGCTATCAGTTGACATGGAGTACTGAATAGAGTTGGCAGTGCTAGTTGGCTCTAGAAGGTGTTGGGTTGAAGGATACCAAGTTGGCTGGAGTTATCTTTCTCTCTGAAAAAGTGTAGAGTGCTAAACTTTGAGCCAAGAGAGACCCACGTTCAAATCTCACCTGCCGAATTTAATGGCTTCCTATGATCAAGTAACTTAATTACTCCAAGCCTCAGCTTCCTAACTTCTGAAAAAGGAACGCTAATAATTTCAGGGAACAAATGAGATGGTGTAAACAAGTGCTTTGTTAACCTTAAGGCCTGTGTCAAGTTTTTCTTTTATTGATGGGTAAATTGTAAATCAGTGTTTCAAGTCTAATGGGGATCTGACACATATGTAAAGGCCATCAGCTTGCTGAGATGACTTTTCCACATGGAGAATGTAGGGAGTGTCCTTCCAGGAGAGTTGTGGTGACGTGTAAAGGACGTGTGTAATGGCCTTGTAATGGATGTGTCATGGCCTTGGAGAGACTTTGGAACATTTGTAGCCTTTCTGTAACTGTTTCTGGTTGGCTAACTTCACAGTGAATAGGATGCTCTTTGATTGGCTGTGGAGATTTTAAAAAGGACACTTGTTTCCACTCCTCTCTCTTGGCCAGTCCCTTGCTCTCACTCTGATTACATTGCTGACCACACTGAGACCCAAAGACGTAAGGAGAGAAGCTTCAGCCTGACCATGTGAATATGGGCCTTAGTCCTTTGTCTGCTTAGGTGGCCAAGGACAAAGGCACCCTCTCTCAGGAAATGTGGTCTGGGGGTGGGTTCAGTCCTTAAGGCCCCTTACTATATAGTCTTACTGGACACTGTGAGTGAGTCGCCAGACTGTCTCAGACTACAAAGAGATGCACCTAGCCAGTGGAAAAAAATTCCTTCCAATCACATGGTAGATCACTTGGAACCACTTACAGAATGTCCACGGATGCACTTCCCTTGCACACTACCGTGATTCAGCTAGAAGCATCCTAGTGTCTTCCATATTATATAGAGGTAAGGGGGTTGGGAGGAGGGAGAGAAAGAAGGAAGTTATCACTCCAATTAGGTCAACCTCATGGACACAGCACAACTCACTAAGTCCACATATTCAGGCTGGAGAGGAGAAGGCTAGTTTGCCAATCAAGGAGAACCATCTTTGCTGTTACCTAGTCCCCAGAGGGACTCTATGGGAGGGTGTGGCAGCCACAGCACTTGGGTCCTGTTTGGTAGATCACTTTCTGGATTGAGTCAGGAAGACCTGGGTTCAAATACCCCCTCTGACAATTACTAGCTGTGAGTCCTTGGACAAGTCACAATCTCTCTGATCCTCAGTTTCCTTATATGTAAAAGGAAGGTAATACCTCTAGGGTATCTCAAAGGGTTGTAGTAATGCTCAAATGAGTTCATATATGTGAAATGCCCTGAAAAATCCGGATATAAATCTCAGTGTTATAATGTTTTCTCTATTTATCACCTAGCTGCACTACTCTGAGATATCTCTGACTTCTCCACTATGCTCCAGGAAGCTCATCATTGGGATAACCTCATCGGCCAGCAAGATCCCATCCCACGGGGCACTCAGCCTCATCGACACTCTGGATTGGAGGGTGGAGCCACGAACTTCCAGACCTCCATTTACGTGGGAGTTTACTTCCAAACATCTCATTTCTCATTTGGCTGCACCATTTTGTAAATTCCAAGCCCCAGCTTGGGATACCTGCCCTCATTAAATCTCTACCCAGTATCCGTCCCTCCCCCCTCCCTGCTTCAGCTAATTTTGACCCATAAAGTTTTTCCATTAGATTGTAAACTAGATTGTCTTTCTTTTCTTTCTTTCTTTTCCTTCCTTCCTTCCTTCCTTCCTTCCTTTCTTTCTTTTTCCATTTGTGTCCCTAGCATTTAGCACAGTGGCACAGTGTAGTCACTTAATAAATGTTTATTGACTGATTGATTGATTTCCCATTATGTTCACACTCTACTCCCCAGGAAATACATTCAGACACTTGAGTGCCTACTTAAGGATAAGCATGTACATACTTAAGTGCCAGTAAATGGGAATAATCTCAGGATGTCCCACCAGGTGGGACTTTAGTACACAAAGTCAGAGCCGGGAAGGATAGAAGAATACAGCATATTTGAGGTGGAAGGGATCTAAGAATATTAAGCATAGAACGTTCTGTCTTGTGAAGGACCCCGAGAAATCACTTGGTACAGCTGGTACAATTCCCACTCCCGCCCTCATTTGATAGAAGAGGAAGCTGAGACCCCAGAGGAAAGGAAATGCCTTATCCAAGGCCATACAGAGAATTCGTGACCACTGGAAATAGAACTCAAGCCCAGGATAGCCTAGCGAGCTTTCTGAAAGTAGCCTGCTCCGCACACTTATGCAAACAATTTTCCTTTTTGTACTCTCTCTCTCTCTCTCTCTCTTTTTTTTGCGTTTTGTGTGTGTGTGTGTGTGTGTGTGTGTGTGTGTGTGTGTGTGTGTGTGTGTAGGAGACTGATAGGTGCTTCTTCTTTAAGTTTTCTTCTTCACCTCCTAGAAAAGACGGACGACACTCAGAAAAGGTCCCAGGACCCTGGGGACTGCGGAGGGGTGCTGGATGGGAGTGGGTAGGCGATAAAATCTACATAACTCACACCCAGCCAAGGGTTGGACCTGTGACTTCCGTCTGAGGTAAGGAGGAGGGGGAGTAGGGGCCGAAGGTCGTGGGAGAGGAGGGAGATAGTTGATTGAAGACTTGGGGCCAAGATGAGGGTGCAGGGAATAAAGTTGAGGCTAGTTCTGGGAGTGGAGTCAGGGGCAAGGATAGGGCAGCGGTCTGGCATGAGGCTCAGGAAGACTAGGGTCTTGGTAGGAGCCAGGAGTGGGTCTAGTGGGTGTGACAAGCTTTGGGCAGTCAGGGTGGAATAGGGCTGGGGGTTGGAGTTGGGACCGGGGGAAGACATAGAAAAAGGGATGGGGTAGTGTAGGTATAGGGTTGGATGGCCGAACCAGGGAAAGGCATGGGGGCGGCGGGACCTCGAATCAGACGGGGGCGGATCGGGAAAGGGACGGAGCGGGGGCACTCCCACTGAAGTGTGGCCACGTGCTGATGTGCCGGTAGAGGGCGTTCCCGGGGCTGTCAGTGTGGACTAGCTGCCGGTGGCCGTGTATGGTGGTAGTCCGGCCGCAGGTGGCCGCCCGCAGGGCGCAGCGGTGGAAGGGGTGTCACGAACGGTCCTCAAGGCGTGGGCCGCGGCAGTGTGGTAGTGTAGTTACCGATGATGGAGACGCCAAAGCCCAGGGGAGTTGTGGGCCACGGGTGTGGGCCCCCACCCAGTGCCAGCCGCGACCCTCGTACACGTAGCCGTCCGTACCCACCACGAAGCTGCCGGAGCGCAGGTGCGGGAGGGTGAGGGGCGGGCCCCGGGCACCTTCTGCACCTGGTGCCCCTCCTCCGTCCCTGTGTTTCACCCGTTCAGATCCCCACCCTCTCCCCCGTTCCCGTACCTGGGAAGAAGCATCTCAGAGGGCATCTGAGCAGGCAGGCATCCCTTCTTTAACCTCCCCGACCAGGGCTGATACAGCCTTCCCTGGTGCTGGGCGGCTCACTGCCTATGGACACTGACCGTGTCTCGTGTCCTGAAATCTGCCTCCCTTTAACACCCACAAGGCCCACTTTCTCCCTTTAAGCCACATAGAATAAACTGGCCCGTGGAACATATACCCCCTAAATCTTCTAAACATCCCCTGCATCCACTTAAGATCTGCTTACAACCCCCCTTCCTTGTTCTGGTTACCCTGCTTGTGTAGGGTAATAGGATTTGGAACTGGAAGGGACCTTGAAGGTAAACCCCCTTCTCCTTAAAATGAGAGAGGTCAGGGGATTTTCCCAAGGTCACACAGCAAGGAGGGGCAGAACTGGAATTCGGCCCCAGGTCCTCTGATTCCATTACAAGATTCCGATGTCCTCATCTTTCTTAAAATATAGTGCCCAGGGGCAGCTAGGTGGCGCAGTGGATAAAGCACCGGCCCTGGATTCAGGAGTACCTGAGTTCAAATCCGGCCTCAGACACTTGACACTTACTAGCTGTGTGACCCTGGGCAAGTCACTTAACCCCAATTGCCTCACTAAAAAAAAAAAATGGTGCCCAGAACAGATCTCCATGCCCCACACACCACAATCCATCTTCTTTCTCCATGTCCTTGCCTCCCCCCCCCCCACTATCTCCTCACCTCTACCTCTATGTCATAGAATAGCTGATTTTTCTGCAAAGATCAACTCAAGTTTCACCTCCTGTGTGACACCTTTGCTCATCTTCCCTCATCCTCCCCTCATCTGGACTCCCCCTCAGTTATCTTCTATTTATATATGTCTATATACTTGTTTACTTTTTCAGTGGTGTCCCCATTTGGGGTTTTCTTTGCAAAGATACTGGAGCAGTTTGCCATTTACTTCTCCATATAGACATTACACACACATGCATGCATATGTACAAACATATTGATATCATGTATGTAGATATAGACATATATCTATATCCCCTAATAGAATGTAAAATCCTTGAGGACCAGAACTCTTTCATTGCTGTTTTTTTATCCCCAGAACCTAGCCATTCATTGCCTGCCATACACCTAAGCACATAAATGACGAGGGTTCATCATCTTCCTCATCTGGACACTAGACTTTGTGCAGCCCACCATTAATCTGCACTGCTGCCACCCCCTCCCATCCCCTCTGGCCCCCTCCCTTTTTAACCTCCCCTTGCCCACCTATAGCCAATGTCATTCCAGCCTCTAGTATCCTGGTGGAAGCGCTGCATGCTGCGCATGTCAGCAGCACACTGGGAGAAGCTGGTGCAGGGTTGGTTGGGTTCATAGGTGTGGTGCACGTAGAGGAAACCCAAGGGTAGGTTCAGCATGGTGGGACTCCCCTCGGTAAGGAGCTGCTTCCCAGCGGCAGCGGGTAGGGATGGCGGGGCATTCTAGGTGACAGATGAGATGCCAAGGTCATGTGTTTCCTGACTGTGAAGGGGTGAGGGGGAGGGGTAGTGGTCTTACCTAAGAAGTGTCCCAAAACTTCACAGTAATTCCTCAGAGGAAGTCACCCACACACATCCAGCCCTGGCAAAGCCCCTTTCGACCCAATTTGACCTCTTGCCTCAGAATTAGAGATGTTTGGGGCAAGGGCATCTGAGGCTAGTGGCCCAGTAGAGGTAGCATCCCATGGCAGCCCAGGTCTGTTAAGGCCTGGATGGATGGAAGGGTCACCATCCTCAGGGCAGGGCTGACCAGAAAGTACAGAACCTAGTACTTTGTGGTTCTTGCCTCTCACTTTGGTCCAGCCCCTGCCTCACTGTCCAAAGGCTTCTCTGGTCCTAACATAGCCTGTTTGTTCCACTTAGTTTGCTTTAGTGAAGAATCTTTGCCTCCTTCCCTGCTTGCATCTGGTCTGACGCTGGCTTATCTAAGTCTTATCTAAGCTCAGGTCTTCTAGAACTGATCTAGAACACAGGGCTTCAGAGTGGATGAGGAGGTCAGAATACCTGTGTCAGTGTCAAAAGGGACTTTACAAAATAGAACGAATTAGCTGAAAGGGACTTTAGGAAACAGGATCATAGATTTTAGCTAGAAGGGACCTAGGGAGATGAGCCAACTTGGGACCTGAAGAGTTTAAGTGACTTTCTTAATTTAAGGACACACAGGTAGCAGAATCAGGATTTGAACCCATGCCCTTTGACTCTAAATTCAGCTCACAGCCACCCACAGGATGAAAGAGCCAGACAGACTTTGGAACTTAGGCTAGGGAGGCCCAAATAACCAGGGGCAATCCTGCCTTTTTCAAAATGTCCAGGCTGGCCAAGGGTCTTCCACATCTGACAACAAGGCTAGTTCCAGAAATTCCAGGTCTGACCTATTGTAACCCCGTTTTAATGTGGGATAGCTCCAGAATATACCTTGCTTAATCCAGTGGAAACCACTCCTTCCCTCCTCCACCACTTCCTCCTTCCTTTTTACCCCTCCCCCCTATAGGCAGGAAATGATTGAGTCTAACTGCTGGGGTATCTCCTACTCTAAAGGCCTCTTTGATTGCTTAACAATAGCGCCTGGGTGTGTGTGTGTGTGTGTGTGTGTGTGTGCGCGCGCGCGTGTAAAACCAGATTCCACCTCACCCAAGAAGGCCTCAGTGAACTCCTTGGCAGCATGGGCAGCAACATCAGCCAGCTGATCTTGGGTCAGATTTGCCAGCAGGGGATGAGAGGGCTCTAACTCTTGTAACAAGAGCAAAGAGCCCCATACCTGCTGGACCAGCGCCTCCTGCAAAATCAGCTTGGCTCCATTGTCCCTTCGGAAATTACTCCGAAACTGGGGGTCCCCACCCACCCCTGCTCCATAGTACTGGGTCAGTAGGTGGCTGAGTGGCAGGTGGGGTTTGGGGCCCCGGCCCAGGTAGTCCCCTAGCAGGGCCCCATCCAGTGCCCCATTGAGGAATGCGACAGTGAGGGCAGAGGGGGCCTCAGAGCACAACAGGGAGAAGGTCTTTGGGGCTGAGATTTGGTCCCAACAACCATCAGGGCCCAGGCCTTTGGGAGTCTGGGTCCCAGGGCCTGGGAGGAAGGCTATGCCCAGTGCTCTGGTCAGAGTGACAGCCAGGAGGTTATCCACACTGGTTGGGGGGTTCACATGGACAGTTGGGAGGACAGTGGGGTCCAGGGAAATGTCTCCAATGTCTTGGGGGTCGCGCTGATTTGAGGGGGGCGATTTTGCGTCCTTCCTCATGAGCAGTTGGGACTTCAGAAGGTCTGAACCCCTGGAGAATGGCCACAGACCTCCGACCACGGAGCCCAACCTCAAGCCCTGCTAGAAGAGGCTCCACAGCCACTGTGGAGCCATCAGGGGCTAGTACTACCCCATGCTCTTGCCCAGAGCCCACTCGGTGCTGGCTTAAGTTGGTGGCTAATGCACGAAGTTCTGGACCAAGAAGGTCAAGCTTGAACTCTGTCAGAGATGGGGCCCCTGAAAGGAGGATATGCTGGAAGAAATCCATGGGACTCCCCAAACATCAAAAGTAGACCAGGGCTGTGGGGATGGAGAACAGGTGCTTCTTGCTCTATTCGTGCTAGATCTGGATAACCGAGTCCATATGCAAAGGCAGGATGCTGGTAGGGAGAGAGAGGAAGATGGTGGCTCCAAATTCTCCCCGTTTCTCCTTGCTTCATTCTGCTGTGCTTGGATGAATTTTGCATCCAGAGATTGGAATACTTTTACTGATTACCATGTCAGGATCTAGGCTTCCAGTCACAGAGGTAAAGGATATGGGAGTTGGAAGGGTCCTTATAGATCATTCGCTCCCACCCCTTTATGCAAAAGCTAAAGGGGACATTAGGACACAGATTTTACGATATCTTTTCAGATGAGAACACTGAGAGCCAGAGGAAAAAAAAAGTGACTTTCCCAAGTTCACATAGTAAATCAGTGACAGAGCCTATCTCTCTACTATACCAAAATCTCTCCCTTATACGCACTTCCTTCTCTTCTTCCTTCTAGATCCCTTAACCCCTAAGTCACCTCTTTCCTTCAAACGCAGACATATTAGCTCCCAGGGATCCCATACCCTCTGTCTTATATCTCTAAAGTTGACCCCAAATCCCCATCCCTCTGGGACTTTCCTTTAGAACCACAGTGAGACAGCTGTTAGATGTTCCAACCCTAGTCCTCCAGAGAGACCATGGGAATCTCCCATGAAACTCTCTCTGAGCATACCTGCCCTGAACTCTGGCCACAGAAGGACATCCAGCATGATGAAAAGACATCCTCGGAGCAACATCACAGAGCTCCAGCCAAGTAGCCTTCCCGAGGAAGAGGCTACAAGAATCAAGACAACAAAAGGGGTATGATGCTGCACCTGGTGAGAGAATTTGGAGAGCAGTGAGGTGATTAAGGATTGTCTACTCCAGACTGGAACTCCATGGTCTTGGAGTTGGCTTCCTCTCTCTTGTGTCCTGTCCACTGTGAAAAATGATTATTTATAACCAGTATCTCCAAAGCCCTGACTTTTAGAAGTCCAGTTTCTTCTTTTTTTTTGGTGAGGCAATTGGGGTTAAGTGACTTGTCCAGGGTCACACAGCTAGTAAGTGTCAAGTGTCTGAGGTCAGATTTGAACTCAGGTCTTCCTGAATCCAGGGCCAGTGCTTTATCCACTGTGCCACCTAGCTGCCCCCAGATAGATTCTTTTATCTAGGTAGCCAAAGGCTTCTCTATCCAGGGGAGGTCTCTCCCCTCCCCGCTTTTGAATAAGAGGATATTATTTGAATTGATAGCCCAAGGCTGGAGATAATCTCTCTGTGCCATTGACCACTTACTCTTTCTTAGCCCTGTGCCCCACCACCATGATTGTCTTTGGTCTGAGAGAGACTGCCAAATGACCATCCTTTATTAATAACCTGTTAACCTTATTAATAAAATGATTAAATTACCCAGAAACTAATGTCTCTCTAAATTTGTAATTGTCACACTATCTTTTATGATTAGAGATGACATGGAACTAAGATATGGAGGTCCCAGATGGGCCAACCTAGGTCAGGGAACTGAAGAGAATAGAATGGGTTAGACAGAGATGGGTGTGTGGGTAGGGACTTATATATGCATCTCTTACGTCTCCAGATATAGGAATAAACTCATATCCTAGTACCAAGACACCTTTTGCCACTGGCTTCCAGAGGAGGCTTGGTGGAGCCTGGCCACACCTTATAGAAGACCTCTACTTTCCCATCATTCCCTATCCTCTCCTTTCTGCTCCTCCCCTCCTCCTCAGTCATGCCCTGCTCTGCCAGGCACAGTTCATGGACCTGTTGAGGACATAGGGAGGGGAACCAACTTTGCTCCTCCTCTCCTTTCAGCAGTCCTTCCTGAACAGGGTGGGACCAGGATAAAGAAGCATTGTGTTTTTTTCATACTTATTTGGGAACCCTGTGTAAATCCCTTTTCTTCACCTGACACTCAACCCTCCCACATGGATGAACAATTTTGGTGGGGAGTCCTGGAGTCTCTTGTCTCCTTCCTTCCCCTCCTGTGCCTAGGAGAGTGCCCTCTGTTAAAATTATTTCAAAATTCTTCATGGACACAACCTCCTTTCTCACCAGTTCTGAGCAATAAAGACCATGGGTAACTTTCCCCAGAGGGGGTAAACAGAGGCCAAAATAAGGGGATAGCTTATCATTGCTGGTGTCCCTTCTGCTTTTGGGTGAAATGTGTCAGGCACAGCTAGACAAGGACATGTTTCCTCCCACATAGCCCCATCAGGGATAGCATAATCACTTACCTGGGGAATCCTAGGTCTCAGTCCTGGTGTATACAACTGGAAAGACAGGTTGACTGGGAGAGGGGGTGTTCCCAGATACTTAGGGACCAGTCCTCTTGTGAAGGGAGAAGGGTACAACCAAAGATTCTCAGAGAATTCTTCTCAGAGAAGAAATGCCAGCTACCTAGGGAGTTGGAGATGAGAGTAGGACCCCAGAATCCTCACTCTTCATGGATCAGGATAATAGGAGAGCTCTAAATGCTGTTCCTCCCCCAACGGCATTTATCTTATGACTCTTTTGCCCTTTCGAGGTGCTCCTCACCCCTCCAACAAGCCCTCCAGACTCCCATCCTCACCTCTTTTGTTGATGGCAGCAAATGCTCACTCCAAGAACAGAGATCCTGGCAAAGGACTCAGGTATCCTGGCTTCCGGGCCCCTACTTTCATTCCCTAATCGTCCACCATAAAATGAGGTTAGACTAGATTGTCTCTCTTTCCAGGTCTAAAATCGAAGATCCCACGACCAAATCTATTCCAATAACAATCCTGATGAGTTGGGAAGCTGAGCCGGCCTCACCCAGGGCAAAGGAGAGCCTTCCCTCCGTTGATCTTGGGACTCTGGTGGTTGAATACCCACTGCCAGTCTAGCTGCCTGCCCTTTATCCTCAGTCACAGCAGACTCCCAAGTGACTGTTACTGTGGTAGATTTCTTCACTTACTGGGCCTCCGAGCCTGGGAAGTTCCCATGGTGGCCCAGAAGAGACCATAGCATTGGCAAGGGGAGGGGCAGTGTGGCAGGGAAATTCCCAGATGGGGCCAGAAAGAACTACCCAGGACAGGATAAGGGGAAGTTCATGCTGGGCCCCTGTGTGTGTTCTCTGGCTTTGTATCTAAGTGAGAAAGAACTTTATAATAAACAGTTGTCCAAAGGTTAGAATGGCCTGCCTCCCAAGGTATACTACTAAATTCCTCCCCACTAGAGGTCTTTCAGCAGAAACTGGAAAGCCCCTTGTCAGGCATGAGATAGAGAAAGAATGCCTGTTTAGGTACATATTAGTTTAGGTCACCATTGCTGTCCCTTTCTGATTCAGAGATACTGTGACCTGAGAATTCTTCAGCTATACGTACTTGGGCCAACTAGTTCCTAAATAGTACCAGGGACAGGGTCATTGGGTGATGATGGGGGACAGAATTTGGTTTAGGGTAACCATAGTTGACATTTATATTGACTTTATGGTTTGCAAAGCACTTTCTATCCATAACCTCATTTTATCTTTACAACAACTCCCTAGATTGATGATTCCATTGTTCTGGGAAACTCCTGGATTTGTTCTGGGGGATCTCTGGATATCACTCACTCATTTATTTATTTTTTGTGAGGCAATTGGGGTTAAGTGACTTGCCCAGGGTCACACAGCTAGTAGGTGTCAAGTGTCTGAGGCCGGATTTGAACTCAGGTCCTCCTGAATCCAGGGCTGGTACTCTATCCACTGTGCCACCTAGCTGCTTCCATTCATTTATTTATAATTAATGGTATTGAGAGATAAAGGGACTTGCCCATGATTACTCAGCAGATAGTATGGGTCAGAGGCAGGGCTTGGCCCTAGGTCTTTCTGCTTTCAAGGTAGTTTTCTATGTTGCTTCTAGAGGTAGGTAACCCCCTTGCATTTTACAGAGGAGGATACTGAGGTTTAGAGAAGTGAGGTGACTTGTCTATGGTCACACAGCTATTTAGTAAGTGCTGGGGCAGGATTTGAAACCATGTCCCTGCAGACTCAAAAGTTTAGGACTCTTTCCACTCTACCATGTTGCTTTTCTGTAGTTTGGCATGAAGGACAGAATTTTGGTTGGGATTTGGTTTAAAATTAAGGCAAAAGTCACTGCCAGTACTGAGGTCAGAGTCAAATTTATTAGGTTCAGGTTAGATCTAAGATTTGGGTTATTCTTAGGATTAGAATTTGGGTCAAGGTTGGGGCTTGAGTTAGAAACATTCTCAGCTGGCTTAGTGTGAGGTTTATGGTTTTATGGATTTATGGTTTAGGATTATGGTTAGAACCAGAACAGTATTAGTGGTAGAAATACATTCATTCATTATATAAGGTACCTGCTGTTTTCATCTTGCTAATTTCTATCCCTGAGTAACTCCTTCTATCAGTGGAATGTGGTAGAAAGAACCTCCTGTAGGGTCAGAAGACCTGGTCTAAATCTTGACCCTTCTACTCACTGATCCCCCCCTGCTATGTACTCTTTTACTGTGTGACCTTGAGTTAGCCATTTACCTCTCCTTGCGCTGAGTTTTCTCATCTATTAAATGAGGGGCTTAGTCTGTATCCCTGTATTCTATCCAGCTTTAAATCCTGATATTCCTGGCTGTTTTATTCCTTTGTCAGAGTTTCTGAGAACTTCAGGAAGAAAATGTGCAGGCCTATTTATGGGAGTTAACCCTTACCAGGTCCTCATTGTTACAAACAATGGAAGTGAGGACATATAGAGTTGAGGGACAGATCTTGGGACACAAGGCCTGTGAGGAACATAACCCTGGGATACCACTCTAAGATTCTCTATGAGTGGGAGAAATTTCACAGTGAAAGGCAATGTGGGATCTAATGACAATTTTCCCTGACCTTCAACATTGGGTGCTGGAAGAAGGAGTAGCTCATCTGCTAACGAAGCTAAAATATGTAAGGATGTCCCTGAGGGAAGGTGGGCCAAGATGGTGCTGGGGTGACAGGATTCTGAGGGTGGTAGCCTGGTAGCTGTGGAGGGTGTAAGGGTAGTCAGTACCACATGGCTTGGGATGAACTCGAGGGTGGCTGAGGATATGACCCTTGATGCAGCCTTGGTTACAGGCTGCACAGAAGTCCTTTTATTCTTCTTCCATTAACTTTTTTTTGGGGCAGGGAAATGAAGGTTAAGTGACTTGCCCAGGGTCACACAGCTAGTAAGTGTTAAGTGTCTGAGGCCGCATTTGAACTCAGGTCCTCCTGACTCCAGGGCCAGTGCTCTATCCATTGCGCCACCTAGTGGCCCCCTCCCATTAACTTTCTTTCACATTCCCACCAGCCCTCCCAAGCTCTCCTTTCTTTTCAAATTCCCAACTTTGCTCAGCGGATGACCTTGTCTCCTACTTCACTGAGAGAATCAATGCTATCTCTTGTGAACTCCCTTGTCTCCTCTTAAAACTTCTCGGCCTTCCCTCTTGTCTCAGAGGACAAGGCAGCTCTTCTCCTTGTCATAGGTAATTTCTCCATTTGTGTCCTCAGTCCCATCCCTACTCACCTTCTTTGGGACATTGCTCAATCATTCCCTCTCTACTGCCTCCTTTCTTCCTTCCTGCAAACTTGCTTGGGTTCCTTGTATGCTTTACAAAAAAATAGTCTTTACTCCACCTTGCCACTCCTTCAAACTATCATGTTATCTTTCTCCTCCCATTTGTTGGCCAACTTCAAGAGAGAGGAGTTCACCTTGATTCCTTGATTTCTTCACCACCTTAATTCAGTCAGTCAATAAATATTTATCAAATGCCAGGCACGGGCGGGGGGGGGGGGGGAGAGGGATACAAAGAAAGGCAAAAGGCAGTCCCTGCCCTTGTGGAGTCCAGTCTAATGGGGAAGATAATATACAAGCAAACACCTATGTGCAGCCAAACTACATACAGGATAAAAAGGAGATCATCATAAAAAGGAGAGAAGGCACTGGAATTAAAAAGGAGGGAGAAGGGCTTCCTGTAGAAGGTGGGATTTTAGCCAGGAAATCCAGGGAAGCCAGGAGGTGGAGATAAGAAGACAGAATATTCTAGGCATGAAGGACAGGCAGAGAAAATGGCCAGATCTGGGTGATAGAGTGTCCTATTTGAGAAACAGCCAGGAGACTGGCTTCTATCTCCACCAATCAACTGAAACTGCTCTCTCTAAGTTCACAATGACCTTTTAATGGACAAATGTGATACTGTTTTCTTATTCCTATGTGGTTTTTTTGGGGGGTGGGGGTGGGGCAATAAGGGTTAAGTGACTTGCCCAGGGTCACACAGCTAGTGTCAAGTGTCTGAGGCTAGATTTGAACTCAGGTCCTCCTGACTCCAGAGTCAGTGTTCCATCCACTGCACTACCTAGCTGCTCCTAAGAAATCCATTCTAATTAGTAGACTTGTATTATAAAAATTGTACTCAATTATTGTATTTTGAATTTAAGTAATAAAAAACTTGTGGAAGTATTTTTTCTCTCATATTTTATAAGTACCCATGTAATATACTTGATTTAGCCCTTGGTCTGTAAAATCTAAAATATTGAATATCTTGTCCTTTACAGAAAAAGTTTGCCAAATGCTAGACCAAAGGAATGTCTACCATGACATAACTGGAAGTGGTCATGCATATTCTACTTGAATGTGTCCAAAGAGGGGGCAGCTAGATGGCACAGTGGATAAAGCACTGGCCCTGGATTCAGGAGGACCTGAGTTCAAATCTGACCTCAGACACTTAACACTTACTAGCTGTGTGACCCTGGGCAAGTCACTTATAACCCTCATTTCCCTGCAAAAAGAAAAAAGAAAAGAAAAAAAAAGAAAGTGTCAAAAGGGAGAATCCCATTTTGGGATAGCTCTCATTGTTAGAAAGGTTTTTTTATTTTCATTTTTATTGATATCAAGCTTAAATTGATCTCTCTGCAACTTCCACTTGGTTAACCCCAAGCAAAACAAACAGAACCTCATCTTTCCTCCACATCACAGCATTCAGATCCTTGAATATGGCTCTCTTGTCCTGTCTTGGGCCTTTTCTCCTTTGGTCTATACCTACCCAGTTCCTTGAAATACACTTTATCAGCCTTTCACCAACCTGGACAGCCTCCTCTGGACTCTACTTTATCAATGTCCTTCTTCAACCATAGTGGCCCAAACTGGATGAATTTGAGATCTTACAAGGGCAGAGCACATTGCCACCCCAATTCCCAATAACTATGTCTTTCTTTATGCAGCCCAAGATTTCATTGGCTTTTTTGGCTTCCACATCACAATGCTCCAATGACTGACCATCAACTTTAGGATCAAATATAAAATCCTCTGTCTTGTATTCAAGGCACTTTGTGACTTGGCCTCTACCCCAACCTTTCCAGTTTTCTCCCACCTTATGCTCTGCCACATACTCTTTGATCCTTGAACAAGACATTCCATCTCTCTACTCTAGGTATTTTCTCTGACTGTCTGTCCCCCATGCCTAGAATGCGTCCCTCCTCATCTCTATCTTCAGGCTTCCTTCAAGTCCTAGCTAAACTCAAACCTTCTACAGGAAGCCTTTCCCAATCATTCTTTTTTGTTTGTTTGTTTGTTTGTTTTTGTGGGGCAATGAGGGTTAAGTGACTTGCCCAGGGTCACACAATCAGTCAGTGTTGTGGAAATTTATTTTGATTTGGGGACCCTACCTTTAGGCTGAGATTAGAAAACCTTAGGCCCTCAGGGTCTCTCCCCCTCCTCAACTTCAGCTGAGTGGAAAAAGCCCTGAGCGGAGCTATCTGAAAGATAGCTTGTGCTGAGGCATGTGAAGTGGGAGTGCACCCCCCCCCCTCCAAACCAGCTGCTGCCCTGGCTGGCGGATTAGCTTGGTCTGTGGGGGCAAAGGAAGCCCTGAGATTTGAGTGGAGAGAAGAAAAGGTATATATAGACCTGGGAGTTAGGGAGAGAGGAAGGAGGAGGACAGACTAGGCGGACTAGAGGAGAGGGGCTGACTAGAGGGGAGCACGGACAAGGACGGAGGAGAGTTCGGTTTGGAAAAGGAGAGACGGGGCTGATAAGGTTACAGGCCTTATTACAAACCAGGGAAAGTGTACTGTGCCCTGAGGTGAGCAAGAAGTTCGAAGCGCAGCAGGTGGGAAAGAGACGCAGTGGAAAGAGACCACAGGAAAGCAGTCAGGTTGTACATTTTATTTCCCAGTATTCTTAATTTTCAACAGTATCTCATAAATAAACTCTGCTTTGATTATTTGGTTAAGAGGCTTCTTGGTCTTTGGTCTGTCAGTTTGGGAGCAGTGTGGTGGAACTTTATCAACGGCCCATATTAAATTAAACGAAGTCAGATAGCCAGTTAGTCACAAATCCCCAGATTAGTCCTCCAGTCAGCTTCAGCCCCCAAATTAGCACTAGTTAACAAAAATATTTCACATTTGAATGGCGACCGCGGCAGGACTTACGGCCCAATTATAATTTTTCTAAATTTATCATTTTCATATAATCACAACTTTTCATAAATCCAATTATATATAATTTTCCCAGGTTAGTTATAGTTATGAATAATTAATTTTTGTACAGTGTCAAGTGTCTGAAGCCAGATTTGAATTCAGGTCCTCCTGAATCCAGGGCCGGTGCTTTATCCACTGTACCACCTAGCTGCAGGGCCCCCGCCCCGCCCCACCTGCTCCCAATCATTCTTAATTCTAGTGCCTTCCCTTTGTTGACTATTTCCTATTTACCCTGTATATAACTTGTTTGTACATAGCTGTTTTCTTCATTAGACTGTGAGATCCATGAGGGCAGATTGTCTTGGGCTTTTTTCTGTATCCCTCTAGAACTTAAACCAGAGCCTGATACATAGTAGACATTTAATACATGCTTATGGACAGATTCTGGTAATCTGCTAAAGCCTCCAGATCCCTTCTTGAATAATGTTTTTAAATGCATAAAGTAAAATACATTAAAATCCAAAGGAAACAAATTCCAGTTATCAAAGTATTTTGAAAAATAAATTAACAGACCCCTAAGGTAAGAACTCCCTTGGATGAAGAGATTCCCCTGGATTTACTCTAGGGTTGGGGCAAAGCCAGAGAAAAAGAACTGGACCTTCCCCATCTTTTATTTGTGAAGTTGATGTTTTGGACCCAAGTGTAAGACTTTTACATTTATACTCATTGACTTTCATTTTTAGGCTCCTCTAGCCTGTTAAGATCTCTTTAGATTCCCCATTCTGTCTTGCAGCATGTTAGTTTTCCCTAAGTCACTGATAAAAATGTTAAACAGCATAGTAAAGAACTCTGGACAACTTCACTTGGACTTTCCTAACTTTCTAACCCAAACTGATTTTCTGCCCAAATTTCTGCCTCTGTCCTTCCTCATTGGTCCCAAACCCTCCAAGTTATTTACACTTTCTTTTTCATTCTTATTCTGACTCAAGTCCCTCCCTTATCTCCCATTCCTTCTCTCACAACCTCCTTCCATGGGAGACAAAAGCAGAAATCCTCCAAACCCCATGACTCCCCTCCCTTCCCATCTCTGACTATTGAAATCTCTCCTTTTTAAGGTCTAGCTCAGATGCTAACTACTACCTGAACCCTTCCCTAATTCCCCTAGCTAGAAAGTGATCCCTTTCTTGAATTTCTCAGGTGGCTCTGTTAGACCTCCAGGCACTCATTTACTTTTCTTGTTGTTTTTTGTTTGTTTGTTTTGCGGGGCAATGAGGGTCAAGTGACTTGCCCAGGGTCACACAGCTAGTGTCAAGTGTCTGAGACCAGATTTTAACTCAGGTCCTCCTGAATCCAAGGCCAGTGCTTTATCCACTGCGCCACCTAGCTGCCCCCCACTAATTTGCTTTTTAACTTGTGTTGTACTAATTTCTATTCCACCTTTTAGATTGTAAACTCCTTTAGACTCCACCTTTAGATTATAGGCGAGGATCAGGGCATCCATGTAATCTTACCACTCAAGCGTCCTTGCCCATAGTAAGCCCTGATTAAGTGGATTCAGCTGAATACAATGATGACCAATAGAGTCCACTGCCTTTTGGGAGCTAATAATATGAAGGGCCAGACAAGTACATGTAAAAGGAGATTGGAGGGGGGCGGCTAGGTGACGCAGTGGATAAAGCACCAGCCCTGGATTCAGGAGTACCTGAGTTCAAATTCGGCCTCAGACACTTGACACTTACTAGCTGTGTGACCCTGGGCAAGTCACTTAACCCCCATTGCCCCACAAAAAAAAAAAAAAAAAGGAGATTGGAGGGGGCAGCAAGGTGGTGCAGTGGATAGAGCACCAGACCTGAATTCAGAAGGACCTGAGTTCAAATTCGGCCTCAGATCCTTGACACTTACTAGCTGTGTGGCTCTGGGCAAGTCACTTAACCCTCATTGCCCTGCGAAAAAAAAATTGAAAAAAAAAAGGAGATTGGGTGGCCCGTAAGGTGCTGTTTTCTCAACTATTCTGGTTTCTAGATTCTCTGCTTAGCTTGTTTTGCCCCCATTTGCTGGCAATCCCTTCTCCTGTTTGGATCCAATTATTTACAAATCACTCAAACCTCATATCCTGGAAAAAGTCAAATGTTTCAATTTGATTACAAAAAGCATAGTAATACCAGAAACATCAAGTAATAACATTCCTATTTCTAATCCTCTAGGGTGAGATACTCTTTCTCTTTTCTCCTCCTCTCTCTGTTTCTTCATCTCTTCTTCCCTCACTTTCTCCTCCCTCCCCTTCTCTCTATCTCTCACTTTGTCTCTCTCTTCTCCCTATCTCTTTAACTCTGTCTCTGTCTTTCCATCTCCTCCTCCTTCCCTCCCCTTTCTTTCCCTCTCTTTATCTCACCTCCTACATCACTACTTTGTCTATCTGTCTGTCTGTCTGTCTCTTCCCTCTCTCTAGTCCCATGAGCCTTTCACGATTCTTCCTGTTGTTAGGGCTTCCCCACCCCATAATTACTTCATATTAATTTTGTCCGGATTTTGTATCAACTCTTCTGTGTCCACGTTATTTCCTTTTAGCAGACTGTGTATTCCTTGAGTGTGGGGGTTATTTTGTTTTTGTCTTTAGTGCTCCAGTGTCTAACCCCATGCTTCCTTAACAAGCTTTAGGCATTTAATAAATGTTTGCAGAGCTGAAGGGGAAAGGAGGAATGTGCAAGCAGTTCTGTCCTTCAGCCCTGGTGCCTCTCAGCATATTTCAGGTACTGGGCATGAGTCACAAGCCTGATTACTGACAGTGCCCCCCTTACCTTGTGAGTGAGATTTTCCCCATCCCTTAGTTATAAGAGATTCACCATAGTTATAAATGATTTGATTAAGATAATAATCAATATATTAACTAAAAAATTGTGATTTATTCTATTTAATATAGATTACATAAGGTCAAAAGGTTAAGTCTTTTCTCATATTTCCTAATTTTCCAACGTCAAGCATTAGGTAATATCACAAGATCTAGTAGTCAGCAATGCTATATTTTAATAATCATGAGTGACATACTTTTCTATAAAGAATTCATGCTACTGACCAGTGGCCTGACAATGACCCACCCTATTGTCATCATAATGCTGACATTTATGGTCATTTAGGTAGTTCCTCATATTTCCTAAGAATATGTTTTAATTTTAGAAGTACAACTAATGATATAATGCTGTACAAGTGTAAATTTTGGAAGGGTATATAAACCCATGGATTGTGTAATTCTGAGTCTTTCAGGCCCAATGCCTGGATGACCGGATTTATTGGGAGGCTAAAACCCTCTCAATAAACTTATTGGCTTTGTTGGGGGACTAACCCTCTCTCAATAAACCTATTTGCTTCAGCCTGGAAACTTTGTTGTTTTTGTTCTTCTGTTGGACTTAAAAATTTTCCCAACAACCTGCTTTGATAGGACAAAAGTACTTACTCAGTTACATTTGCAGCCTTCAAGGGGGCAGGAAGGCTTACTACCTACTCTGTCCTCAACACAACCATGTTAAACCACAGTCTTTTTATTTTTTTTAATTTTAAAAAATTTTTGGATATCTTCCCCTCTCTGCAGGGAATGACCCTCAAAAGCTTTCAAGATTGTATGACCTTTATTTTTTTTAATTTTTTTTTTTTAGTGAGGCAATTGGGGTTAAGTGACTTGCCCAGGGTCACACAGGTAGTAAGTGTTAAGTGTCTGAGGCTAGATTTGAACCCAGGTACTCCTGGCTCCACGGCTGGTGCTCTATCCACTGCGCCACCTAGCTGCCCCCGATTGTATGACCTTTATATGAAAAAATACTAGCTAAAGTACTTCAACTGGAATCAGGAAGACCTGAGTTTAAATAAGTCTCAGACACTTATTAGCTGGATGACCCTGGGCCAATCACTTAACTTCTGTTTGCCTCAGTTTCCTTAACTATAAAATGGGAATAATATTAGCTCCTCCCTCACAAGGTTGTTATGAGGATCAAACAAGATAATATTTGTAAAGCATTTAGTGCCTGGGACCTACTAGGTACTATATAAACACTAGCTATTAGTTAGAGAGACATAAGTTAAAAGAACTCTGAGATTCTATCTTACACCCTTCATATTGACAAAGATGACACCCTTCCCCCAAGAGGAAATGACAGATACTGGTGAAGTTGTGGGAAAAAAGATACACTTTTGGTGAGTAGTAAACTACTCCAGTCATTCCGGGAAGCAATTTGGAACCATGCTCCCAAAAGCTATTAAACTATCCATAACCTTTGACCTAGTGATATTACTACTTTGTTTATATCCCCAGAGAGATAAAAGAATGAGGAAATCTATCCATATGTACAAAAATATTTATACGCAGCTCTGTTTGGGATGGCAAAGAATTGGAAACTGAGAGAACACCCATCAACTAGGGACTAGTTTAACAAATTATAGTATAAGAATATGAAGAAATACCATCTTGTTGTAAGATATGATGAAAGGAAGGGGCAGCTAGGTGGCACAGTGGATAAAGCACCAACCCTAGATTCAGGATGACCTGAGTTCAAATCCAGCCTCAGACACTTGACGCTTACTAAAATGATGAAGGGGGTGCTTTAAGAGAAACCTGGGAGAATTTGTATGATTTGATACAGACTAAACAGAACCACAATAATTTATACAATAACAACATTGTAAACACAAACAACTTTGAAGATTAGATTTTAGATTTTAAACTCCTTTAGACTCCACCTTTAGATTATAGGCAAGGATCAGGGCATTTTTCATCCATGTATCCTTACCACTCAAGTGTCCTTGCCCATAGTAAGCCCTGATTAAATGGATTCTGCTCTGATCAGCATAATGACCAACCATAATTCCAGAAGATTTCTGATAAAATATGCTATCCTAGGGGCAGCTAGGTGGTGCAGTGGATAGAGCACTGGCCCTGGAGCCAGGAGTACCTGAGTTCAAATCCGGCCTCAGACACTTAACACTTACTAGCTGTGTGACCCTGGGCAAGTCACTTAACCCCAATTGCCTCACCAAAAAACACCCAACAAAACAAAACAAAAAACCTTACAGCTGTGTCTTCTGTCTGTGTATATTCCTCCAAACTTCCCTAATAATGAGAAAGTTTTTAGGAGTCACAAGTATTATCTTCTGATGTAGCAACGCAAATGGTTTAACCTTATTGAATGTCTTGTGATTTCTCCTTCCTGTGTACTTTTTTATTCTTCTCTTGAATTTTGTATTGGAAAGTCAAAATTTCTATTAAGCTCTGTTTCTTTTCCCCCCAAACAGGAATGCTTGAAATACCTCATTTTAATTAAGTGTCCATTTCTCTCCCTGAAGGATAATACTCAGTTTTGCTGGGTGGGTGATTCTTGGTTGTAATCCTAGAGCCTCTGACCTCTGGAATATCATATTCCAAGACCTCTGATCCTTTAATGTAGAATCTGTGAAAACTTGTGTTATCCTGATTATGACTATATGATATCTGAATTGTTTCTTTCTGGCTGCTTGCAGTATTTCCTTCTTAACCTGGGGCCTGAAATTTGGCTATAATATTACTGGGAGGTTTCATTTTGGGATCTCTTTCAAGAGATGATTGAAGGAATCTTCCAATTTCTATTTTACCTTCTCAATCTAAGATATTGGGGCAGTTTTCCTCAATAATTTCTTGAAATATGATGTCTATGACTACACATGTATAACTTATATTGAATTGCTTGTATTCTTAAGGTTTGGGGGAGGGAGGGAGGAAGAGAATTTATAACAAAGTTTAAAAAATGGATGTTAAAATTGTTTTTACATGTCATTGGGGAAAAATAAAACTCTAAACAAATAATAATAAAAAGAAATATGATGTCTAGCCTCTTTCTTTGATCATGGCTTTCAAATAGTCCAACAATTCTTTTTTTTTGGGGGGGGGGTGGCAATTGGGGTTAAGTGACTTGCCCAGGGTCACACAGCTAGTAAGTGTTAAGTGTCTGAGTCAGGATTTGAACTCAGGTCCTCCTGAATCCAGGGCTGGTGCTCTATCCACTGTGCCACCTAGCTGCCCCTACTATGATTTTTTTTGTGCAATTTTTCCTCTCTCTTATGGCGAGTAAAACTATATGTGTTTGCCTTATTTCTGTCTCAAGTTTGGGGAAAATTAGCTGGGGTTTCTAATATATTTGTTACTTATAAATTAGAAGCTTTAGTGCCAGTTTTGGGCATTAAGCATTTATTAAACCATACAAAGTATTAGTAAAAAGAGAACACCTGTCTCAGAAAGTTAAGAAGCCTATCTAGCCACCACCTCCGAGTCTCAGGCCAAAGAAAAGGAAGTTCCTGTGCCTGTGAGAGCGGAAGCTACCTCTAGGTCCGAATGAAAGGCGGCCCCTACACATCACTCTAATTGGCTAGCATCACGCAAGTCCATTGATTCACTGGACTTGAGGGCAGTCCATGAGCAGAACATACCCAGAGGTCAGAGAACCCACCCCCTGAGGGCCAGGGTCTCAGGGAGGTGTGATTTCAATCAAGTCAACTTCAAGTGAGTCAATCAGCAAAGTCAATCCAATCAATTAAAAAAAAATTTTTTTTGGCAGGGTAATGAGGGTTAAGTGACTTGCCCAGGATCACACAGCTAGTAAATCTCAAGTGTCTGAATCTGGATTTTAATTCAGGTCCTCCTGAATCCAGGGATGGTGCTTTATCCACTGTGCCACCTAGATGCCCTCCAAACAATCTTTTTAAAAAATTTTTGGTTTTTGGGGTTGGGTTTTTTTTTTCGCGCAATGAGGGTTAAGTGACTTGCCCAGGGTGACACAGCTAGTAAGTGTCAAATGTCTGAGGTCAGATTTGAACTCAGGTCCTCCTGAATCCAGAGCTAGTGCTTTATCCACTGTGCCACCTAGCTCCAATCAATCTTAATATAATCCCCTCTAATGGAGGGGGGGAGTGGCTCTGGGAATTCCAAAACCCATTATTTTCTTACACTTTTATTTGATTTTTAAACTCCTTCAGGAATTCTTTTTGGGCCTGAGTCCAATTTGCATTTTTCTTTGAGGCTTCGGATGTAGCAGTTTTGGTTTTGTTGTCTTCTTCTGAGTTTGTGTTTTGATCTCTGTCACCATAGTAACTTTCTATGGTCAGGTACTTTTTGTTTGTTTGCTCATTTTTACAGCTTCTTTTTTTTTTTCTTTTGTGGGGCAATGAGGGTTAAGTGACTTGCCCAGGGTTACACAGCTAGTAAGTGTCAAGTGTCTGAGGCTGGATTTGAACTCAGGTCCTCCTAAATCCAAGACTGGTGCTTTATCTACTGCACCACCTAGCTGACCCCTACAGCTTATTTCTTGACTTAACTTTATGTTCAAGTTGGGCTCTACTCCCAGGGTGGAGCAAAAACTGTCCCAAGCTTTAGGATTTTTTTGTGCAGCTGTTTTTAGAGCTAGTTCTGGGGGATTTGTGAGTTTTCAGTTCTTCAAAGATGGTAAGCTCTAAAGAGACATTTATTTAGGGGGCAGCTAGGTGGCGTAGTGGATAAAGCACCAGTCCTGGATTCAGGAGGACCTGAGTTCAAATCCTGCCTCAGACACTTGACGCTACCTAGCTGTATGACCCTGGGCAAGTCACTTAACCCTCATTGCCCTAAAAAAAAAAATGGGGAAAAAAAGAGTCATTTGTTTACTACTTTCCTGGAATGTGCTCCTGTCAGCGAGTGACCACAAGCACTCTTTTCTGCCCTGGAAGTGTGACCAGGAACACTCAGAAAAAGACTTCAGGCTCTTATGTGATAGTGCTCATTCTTGGATTCAGGTATGTGCAATGCAACAGAGTCCTCCACCTACTACCAGCAAAGAGACCTCTGTAATGTCCTTCTGACAAGTTGTCCAATGCCCTTACTATCTGTGGGCCAAGAGCTCTGGAAGCAGCTGCTGCCAATTCAGTTGCCCCCAGGGCCTGATGCTACCTTTTCAGGACATTGCCTTTGTTGGACTGTGCTCCACTCTCAACCCCCCCCTCCCAACCTGCCCCAATGCTATAGAACTTTCTTGCTGACTTTCTAAGTTATCTTGGATCCTTTTGTGGATTCTGTCACTCCAGAATTCATATTGTAGAGTTAAAGTTGCTTAGAGATGAATTTGGAATAATTCAGGTGAGTCCCTGCTTTTTTTCTGCCATTTTGGCTCTGTCCTTACCCAAAGCATATGGATTTTTTTGTTTTTGTTTTTAATTTTAAAATTTTTATTTATTTATTTGTTTATTTTTTGCGGGGCAATGGGGGTTAAGTGACTTGCCCAGGGTCACACAGCTAGTAAGTGTCAAGTGTCTGAGGCCAGATTTGAACTCAGGAACTCCTGAATCCAGGGCTGGTGCTTTATCCACTGTACCACCTAGCTGCCCCCCAAAGCATATGTTTTTAATTAATCTGTTGCCCCAAGCTCATTAGGTTCCACAAATTTATCTACCTCTTCATTCTCTACATATCGGGATACAAGCTGCAATTCCCTGTATGTTTGTACTTTTGATTATGCAAAAAAGCACCAAGGAAAGAAATGTCCAACAGTTCCATGAAGTGATGCTTGTTTTTGAGCATGTAAAGAAACAACTGTGCCAACTCCTTTGTTTCCCCAAGCAGAACCTGTGAGTTATCCCTCAATTTAGCTTCAACTTCCTTTTGTTTTCTGGTTTTGGTTATTGCAAGAATATCAGTATTGAAATGGGTCAGTTCCTAGAATACAGTGAGGAAGCATCCAGGGGGTTTGATGTTACAAGGTGTTAGAGTGGTTAGAGCTCTAGGCTTAGACTTAGGAGCACTTTGGTTTAAATCCAGTGTTAGACACTTATTAGCCATGTGACCCTGGATAAGTCATTTAACTTCTGCCTACCACAGTTTCCTCAAGTAAAAAAATGGGGATAATAATAGGACTTAATAAAGTTGTTGCGAGGATCAAATGAGATAATATTAGTAAAAAGTGCTTAGCACAGTGCCTGACACATAGCAAGCACCATATAAATACTTATTCTCTCTCTTCCTCACTTCTTTAAAAAACATTTTTTTCACCTTAGCTTTTTGTTTTGTTTTGTTTTGGTGAGGCAATTGGGGTTAAGTGACTTGCCCAGGGTCTCTGAGGTCAGATTTGAACTCAGGTCCTCCTGACTCTAGCGTTGGTGTTTTATCCACTGTGCCACTTAGCTGCCCCTCACCTAAACTTTTAACGAAAAGATCACAAAAAACCCAGTTTCTCATCACTGTATATTAAGACTGAACACTTCTGAATGGAAATCAGATCATAGTTTCTTACTTTCTCTTATGGCATTTGGAAGCTACAACCCTTTTGACTCTGAACTACATTAATTCAAGCTCTGTTGGGAAATGAAATCAGTTTGATGACCAGGCAGCTGATACAGGATTATGAGCCTGGAAGCCCTCTTTTCTCTGTTTCCCAGGAAAGATAAAATAGGATGTTAGATCCCCCTACCAATTTTACATATGTAGCAAAGATCAAAGCTATCCATCATGTATAGCTCGAGAGGGTAATTTTGTGGCTTGAAGAGAGGCAGAATAGAGATTTCTAACCTTTTCCCTCCTTCTCCAAGAGAAACTTTATTTCCTGTCAGGAGGTGAAGCAGGAAGTTGAAGCCAGAAGCTTGGCCATTCTGTTCTTCTCAGAGACAAGGGGTACTGAGCTAGAATTATATCTAACTCCCTTAAATATTATTAGTCTAGGGGATATGGTTTTCAGTTTCAAGCTAAACTTCTAGTCTGTTTATTAAGTGGGGAAGGGGAGGACCCAAGGTTTATATCCAAGGCTTGACTCTCTTCCCACCAAATACCAGTTGCATAATGAACACACATGGGAAGTAGCAAAAACAAACACCTCCCCTACAAATCCCCCCACAACCAACCCACACCCCCGCCAATCCCATTTATCTAAATTGGTAGCAAAACAGAAATCAGAGAAACTGTAAATATGAGAATATACCAAACAATACAGAATAGGTGGTCTCCTATGAAGAGCAAGGTAACTAAGCTCAAACAAGAGGGAGATGGTCCTAAATCTCTCCAAAGGGGAAATTCCTTAAAGTCTCTAGTATGGCAGGCTGGGGATAGTGACATAATGGAAATTGCCAGTTATTCTCATGTCAGCTTCTTCCCAGAGTATTCTTTTTTTTTCTTTTCTTTTTTCTTTTTTTTTTGGTGAGGCAGTTGGGGTTAAGTGACTTGCCCAGAGTCACACAGCTAGTAAGTGTCAAGGGTCTGAGTTTGGATTTGAACTTAGGTCTTCCTGAATCCAGGGCTGGTGCTTTATCCACTGCGCCACCTAGCTGCCCCTCCTCTCCCTACTCTTGCCTATTCCTCACCCTCCCTCAGATTGGAGCACTGATTTCCACCAATGAAAAGAGAATCCCATACCAATGGATTTGGGGACTCGGGTGATATTTAAATAAAACAGCTAAAACTTGGCTTACCCCAAGCAATGAGTTATGGCCCACAGGGATGAATATAGAGGTTACCTTTAATACCTTGCTTCTGAGGCAGCTAAATGGCACAGTGGAGAGAGCACTGACCCTGGATTCAGGAGGACCTGAGTTCAAATCTCGCCTCAGACACTTGACACTTACTAGCTGTGTGACCCTACGCAAGTCACTTAACCCTCATTGCCATGCCAAAAAAAAAAAAGAAAGAAAGAAAGAAAGAAAGAAAGAAAGAAAAGGGGTCTGCCCATTTTCTAGTCATTCCACCACCATTGCTGTGGAGACAGGGAAAAGACAGATAGGGCTGAGGGCTAATTAAAATGTTCTTCCTTTCTGAGTTGCCAAAGAGGTCATCACTGGGTAGCCAGCCTGCTGCTGAGGGCCCTCTTTATACTTAGTTGGCCGGTCTGTCACCAGGACTCTATTCAAACCCTTTCTAGTTTGGTAGACCTGTCAAAGTATGTGTTCTGAGGGCGGGCTCTCTGAGCATCAAGAATCACCTCTGTGCTAAGATGAGGCATTGAAATAGGACTTTGTGGAGGCTGACCCATTTCAATTGAAGGTGCTCAGTGGACCAGTGACTGAGCTGGGAGGAGAGTGTGGGCATACATTAATTCCACATGGTGTCTTAACCTCAAATCGAGGTGCTAGTTCCTAAGCCTTTGGCTCATCCTCCATGTTTTGATCAACTGCCTGAGATTGAAGCAAGCTGAGATCTTATCTCGGGCAGCACCTGGCCTTTTGACTAGGGCAAAGGGAAGTTTGGTAACTAGGGCCATTGGAGTGTTTCAGAGAAAAGGTGAGGCCACCTCTCAGGTGCTTGACAGGGTGAGAAAAATGAAGAGGAGGCAGCGTGGAGGAGATGTCAGTCCACAGTTATCAGTGGGGAATATTTAACAAGCCAATATGAAACGTTTTACACTGTAGGACTGGTCAAAGGAAGCTAGACCTATTCTAGGGACTGATGACCTACCTGAAGCCTGTGGAGAAAGGAGGAACGAGGGAGGGAGGGAGCAGGAATAGTTCCTATCTGTATCAGTTCTGGGTTCAAGACCTTTCTTGGAATCAATGAATGAGCATTTATTTAGCTCTTACTGTGTACCTGGCACTATTCTAGGTGACAAAGGAATGGAAGATGCTGGAAGGAACTTGCCTTTTCTTCCTGGAAGCCTTTCCTTGTGCTCTGCCTATCCTGGTGCCATGTTTTTCCCCATTAAAACTTGTTTATATGTTAGTTCTTTTTCAATATATACCTTAAAGTTTCATGATTTCACTGGTGTGGGTGCTACTCCCATGGAGATGGTTTGAAAATCTTAGATACCTTAGCAGAGTAGTCTCCAACGTGGGGAACACACTGTAGAGAGAGCAAAGATGATTCATCATGGGGATAGGAAGAAAATATCCAAACTTCTCTATTTATTATTTTGTCTAAAAATAGGAAGGAAATTAAGCTTTCCTAATAATTAATGTACAGGGGGCAGCTAGGTGGTGCAGTGGATTAAAGTACCAGCCCTGGATTCAGGAGGACCTGAGTTCAAATCTGGCCTCAGACACTTGACACTTACTAGCTGTGTGACCCTGGGCAAGTCACTTAACCCCCATTGGCCAGCCCTCCCCAAATTAATGTACAGATTGACCCTGGCACCCTGCTCTCCTATCTACCTGATCCATTTGTCAGATGGTTATTGTGTCAAGTATCCTGAGGGAAGAAGAGTGGGAGTTTCATAATGCAGAGGGGTTAACACTAACATCCTCATTCATTTGCTTTCAGCACATAGCAACGTAATGCAGTTTACACATGCCCAGTTAAGTGGAGTTATACATCATATTATCTAGTGTTAGCTGAACTGACCTCTATAAAATGGAGATGTCACTTAAAAAGATTCCTGGAAAGAAACCACTGATGAAAGGGAATACTAATAATGCGCTGACAAGTGAACATTCAGAAAACGGAAGAGCTAATATTTCAGAAATTGCCCCCTCCATTAAAAATTATCAAGATTATTTGAAATATGTATTTATATCACAAAGTAGGCTCTAGCCCTACTGTCTCAAGGATAGACTTGCTACATCTTCTCTCTGAGTTCTGTCTTCTCTATTGCCATTGACTTAAACTCCACCAGCTGTGTGCTTCCCAATTGTGAAAAGGAGCAGTGATTAGCACCCCATTCCACTTAACCACAAAGAAACATTTACTTGAAAGGCATAGCAAAAATAAACATGGAAGCATTTTCCTTAATACCTCTGGGATATGCTCTGCCCTCTACTGCCTTGGTCTCTGGGAGAGTAGGCTCAGATTTAGCTCAGTTCCTCCATAGCATTTGGTCCTACTGAGTTCATGTCACAAAGGTGGTTTCACTGTCTGATGAGTCCTCGATGAGTCCTCATTTCAGTTTTCACTGACATGGGTTCTGAAATTGCTCCTGATGACTGTTCCTTGGTTCCTTTTTTTTTTTTTTTTTTTTTTGTGAGGCAATTGGGGTTAAGTGACTTGCCCAGGGTCACACAGCTAGTTAAGTGTCAAGCCTCAAGGGGCAGCTAGGTGCCGCAGTGGATAAAGCACCAGCCCTGGAGTCAGGAGGACCTGAGTTCAAATCCGACTTCAGATGCTTGACACTTAACTAGCTGTGTGACCCTGGGCAAGTCACTTAACCCTCATTGCCCCACCAAAACAAACAAACAAAAAAGCTGTCTGTCCATCTTCCTGATATGTTTCTGCACTCCACTCTCTATCTTGGACCCCTGGCTTCTAATTAGTGATAGTTCACTGTTTCCACTCTGTACCAGATCCATCACACTCTTTTATGGTCATTTTTTCTGTCATCTTGCCAAAAGTATATTTCTCTTTCCTCCCCCCTCCCTCCTCTGCCACCTTTAGTTCTGGGAACAATAATCAAATTATTAAAGTATTGGGGGCAGCTCAGAGGCATGTCTGATGGAGCACTGGCCTCTGGGTTAAAGACCTGAGTTGAGATTTTGACACGGATACTAGCTATGTGACTCTGGGCAAGTCTCAGCCTTAGTTTCCACAACCATAGAATAAGGATAATAGTAGCATCCATCTCACAGAGTTGTGAAGATCAAATGAGATAGCATATGTAAATCACTCTTTAAACTATAAAGCAATATTTCTATATTTGTGTGTATGTATATGCATATATATGTATATGTATATTCATGTATGTAAATGCTTTCATTCTCTAGGGAGACCAATGAGACTAGAGAACAAATGGAGAGGCAAAGGAGCCAAACCTATTTTCACAGGGCCTGAAGCCTTTCCTCTTATAACAATGTCTCTCATTGGACACCCAGCAGGAAGGAGAAAGAAAGTCCAACCTAGAGAGGCTGATACCAATGCCTTTTGAAGGTACCTGGAATTCTGGTGCCACAATTGCAAATTAATCAGAGACTACTATTTACCATGTGGTTGGTTAGCAGACCAGAACCAGTCACAAAAAGATGTTGTGTGCTCCACAGTCTCCCCAGGCCACTTCCATTATACGTTGTCATGAATTTCCAGGAGTCAGACTCCCAGCATCTTCCACATTTGGAATTGTGTCATGAGCACTCTGGGAGCATGCTAGACTCACTGGCTAGTCCCCCATTACAGATATACATATAGGTATTTATAAAGATGCACTGGGCAACTAGGTGTCACAATGGATAGAGTGCCAGGCCTAGAGTCAGGAAGACCCATCTTCCTGAGTTCAAGTCTGACCTCAGGCACTTACTAGTTGTGTGACTCTGGGCAAGTCACTTAACCCTGATTGCCTAAATTTCCTCATCTGTAAAATAAGCTGGAGAAGGAAATGCAAACTACTCTAGTATCTTTGCCAAGAAAATCCTATATGGGATCACAAAGAGTAGGACACAACTGAAAAAACAAATGAATGACACTTATATACTAATCTTATGTACGTTAGAAAACATAAAAATAGACATTAAAAAAGGATAAAATAAGGATGAAGTAAACAATATTTTAAAATAATTTAATTTTATTTATTGGTAGTACAAAGATTCTATTTGCTCTCACTAAAAATATTTTTAATTATGCTTATTTTTTGAGGGGTGGGGCAATGAGGGCTAAGTGACTTGCCCAGGGTCACACAGCTAGTAAGTGTTAAGTGTCTGAGGCCAGATTTGAACTCAGGTCCTCCTGACTCCAGGGCCGGTGCTCTATCCACTGTGCCACCTAGCTGCCCCGGTATGCTTCTTTTTTTTTAAAAAAAAAATGTTGGTTTAACATTTTCTGATATAATGATTCCACAGTCTGGTTCTATTTTACTTTTTTTTTTTCCAATACTGGGTTTTAATGACTGTTATAGCTGAAAAAAAAATACTTCAACAAGATAGGTAGATCTAAATGGAAGAAGGTACCCCATTGACCCCACTATATACTTCCTAAATCATGATACTTATTTACAAGTCCCATCCACCAATTTATGCCAAGTTGTTTGTTGAAATTCAGCTAAAAATTTTTAGTCTTCCTTGATTTGGCCTGTGGCCCATAGTTTGTTCTCCCCCTGCATGTAGGGCAGCATAACTTTATGGGGGGAAAAAAAAAGCTGCGTTCTGGTATTGAGTTTCCCCCCAATTTATCATATGACCGTACTAGATAGGTGGTTTTACTTGGTACCCTTCCTGAAATAGTAGGAGGGTTATCTGAATCACTATTTGGCATAGAGAACTTGTTCTGATCTCCTTCCTACAGGTAAAAAAGAATTTAATTTGGAGCTAGAAGGCTTGGATTTGATTGCTGGCTGTGAGATTTATTACTGTAGTCATATTGTGACCTTGTACCTTAGTTTTTCCCTCCTTCTGGTGGGGAGGGTGTGAACCCCTCTCAGTCTTAGTTTCTTCCTTTGTAAAACGAAGGGCTTGGACTAAGTGACTTTACAGGCTCCTTTTGACTTCGAACCTATGAAGTTTCTTCTGCAAGAGAAGTTATAAATGGACAAGATGGTTTTGTTTGTTTTTTTAGCGAGGCAATTGGGGTTAAGTGATTTGCCCAGGGTCACACAGCTAGTAAGTGTTAAGTGTCTGAGGCCGAATTTGAACTCAGGTCCTCCTCACTCCAGGGCCGGTGCTTTAATCCACTGCACCACCTAGCTGCCCCGACAAGATGTTTTTAACCACTAATTATGATAGTCATTTATGAGCCACATGATTCATAATTTATCAAATAGGCCCCTCTAGAGAGCAGACTTGGAGAAATACTAGAACACCGGCTTCTTCATTCAAATCCTTCTGCCTCATCAGTTTGGCCCTACAAAATAAACGTTGGTGTCTTGCAATCTTGTTCTCCTTTCCCACTCCTTTGAGAGATTCTAAGAATGGAGTTTGGCAGCAAGGAATTTTCTGTTCCTTCTGTTGTTTGGGGAGCAGATACGATCTCTGAATGCTTTACTTCTTGCTATATTCCTCTAGGGCTGCCCACAACTTCCCTTCTCAGCCCAAAAAGCCGGAAACTGGGATAAAAGGCTTTTCCACCTCATGGCTGTCTTCCGTGGTTCGGCAAACAGCTACTGGCCCTCTGAATCTTGTTGTCTATCCAGGCCTTTAGGTAAGACTAAGACGCAACTGATTCCTTGCGGCTATGAGGGTGCCTGAAACAGGATGGGGAGGTACTCGTGACCTTAGGTTACTCTTTAGGATATAGGAGGAACAAAGGTGGTGAGGTGGTCTAGAATCAGAGGATTGGGTTCAGGTCCCAGCTTTGCCACTTTGCTGCCTGTGTGACTTTGGGCAAGCTGCTTCCCCATTCTGGGCCTCAGTTTCCTTGCCTGTAAAATGAGTTGGAGGTTGGATCAAGTCTGTGATTCTCTGATTACTCACTCATGTGCCAGTTCTACCAATGGCTTTCATGAAAAGGCAAACAGATACATGGCAGGCCAACTCAAACAAACGAGCTGTCAGTCTCTGGCTCTCATCAATTAATCAATGAACTAATAAGCACTTACAATGTTCCATACACCAGAAATAAAAAGACAAACCACAAAACAGACTTTCCTCTTACATTAGTCTTCATTTCTCTCTGTGCTTCTTTCCCGACTCTCTAGACTTTCTCTACTATGATTTCCCTCTCCCCTCCCTTCTCATTCCTTTCTTTTTTTTTTAATTTTGTGTGTGTGTGTGTATGTGTGTGTGTGTGTGTGTGTGTGTGTGTGTGTGTGTGTGTGGCAATTGGGGTTAAGTGACTTGCCCAGAGTCACTCAGCTAGTAAGTGTTAAGTGTCTGAGGCCGGATTTGAACTTAGGTACTCCTGACTCCAGGGAAGGTGCTCTATCCACTGGGCCACTTAGCTGCCCCCTTGACTTACATTTCTATCAGAAGAGACAGGATATACATATATAATGTATAAGTGGGGTGCCCACCCGCGCTGTACTGCCTTACATCTTTCACACAGAGTATTTAGACACTGTATTTTCACACAGAGTATATAGACATGTATTCATTAACTGAGTTGGCTTTGTCACTCCAACTTGCCCTCACACTGGGAAGTCTAGGTTCCCAAAGAAGGACAACCCCAATGTGTTTATTTTCAAACTCTCTCGAGGTCCTAGATATAACCCTGTTTTTATCTCTAGTAAATAAGGAAAATATAGTCTCCCTAATTAATACTTTAGTTCTTGAGCCCCTATAGATACATTTCCATTTACATAAACCCAGTCCCTCATAGTAATGACACTTTTAGATCTTAAACATAATTTACTTAGCAATAAGGCAAATGAAATAATAATCCTAGGTGTTTATATATTAAGGCAAATCCAGAAATTAGAAATATATTACAGTGTCCACATAAAGTTGAGTCATATTCTACCATCAATGCACTTAGTAACTGTGGGGGAGAATAGGTATACATTTATAGAAATCTTGGAAGGGAATAAATGAATGAAGATAGCCCATGTTCTTGAAGTAAATCATAACTCTGATACTGTAAGCCTAGGGTGGTGGCTGCATAGGTAAGGGAGAAGGAGTTGGAAGGGAGAGATTGTTGTAGAGAGAGAAATGACAAGCTTCAGTGGCTGATTGTCAAAGATCAAGAGGTCTTAGTGGTTAGAGTACTAGACTTAGTCAAAAAGACCTGGGTTAAAATCCTCCCTCAGATGCTTACTAGTTTTATGACACTGGACAGATTAGCTAATCTTTCTTGGCCATTTCCTCATCTTTAAAATGTGACGGTTGGACTAGCTGACCTCTATGTTATCTTTCAGCTCCAAAACTATAATCCCATGGTTGGATATATAGGGTAAGTTAGTTTGAGGAGGTAAATATGACTCCAATGTTGTGAAACTGGGTGACCAGAAGGATGGTGGCACCCTTAACAGAAAGAGGGAACTTCATAAGAAGAGAGGGTTTGGGGGTAGGGAATATGAAGGGTTTTGTTTTTGACACTGATTTTTAGATGCCAACAGGATATCCAATTTATAATATTCAATAGACAGTTGGCAATGTGGGCTTGGAGAGCAGGAGAGGGGTTTGGAGTTCTACTAAACACTGCCTCCTGCTCCCTCTTTTAAAACTATTAAGAAAAACATGAAAAAAAAAAACCCATCAGTCTATGGATAGGAGAAAAATTCTTGACCAAACAAGGAATAGAGACAACCATAGAAGATGAAATGGATAATTTTGATTACATAAAAATTAAAAAGTTTATACATAAACAGTTCTAATAAAACCAAGAGCAAAAGAGAAACAATTAACTGGGGAAAAAAATCTGTATAACAAGTTTCTCTGGTAAAGATCTCATTTCCAAGGTGTGTAAGGAATTCATTCAAATTTATAAGAAAAAGAGTCATTTTCCAATTGACACATAGTCTAAGGATATGAATGAACAGTCCCTAAGGAAGAAACCTACACTATCTATACCATTCTGGAAAGCAATTTGAAACTATGTTGTTGTTGTGCCATTTCAGTTGTGTCTGACTCTTCACAACCCCATTAAGGATTTTCTTGGCAAAGATCCTGGAGTGGTTTGCCATTTCCTTCTCCAGCCCATTTTGCCGATGAGGAAAATGAGGCAAACAGGGTGAAGTGACTTACTCAGGGTCACACAGGCCAGATTTGAACTCAGGAAGATGAGTCTTCCTGATTCCAAGACTGGTCCTCTATCCACTGTACTACATAGCTGCCCTTGGAACTATAAATAAAAAGCTACAAAAGTGTGTCCATCCTTTGATTCAGCTATGCCACTGCTAGACCCCTATACTCAAGAGAGATCAAAGAAAGAAAAAAAGGTCCTATATGTGCAAAACAAATATATAAATATAGATATAGATAATGATAGATAGAGAGACAGAGAGACAGAGAGACAGAGAGACAGATAGATAGATAGATAGATAGATAGATAGATAGATAGATAGATAGATAGATAGATAGATAGATAGATAGATAGATAGCAGCTCTTTTTGTGGTGGCAAAAAAAAAAGAAACTAAGAGGATATCTAACAAAGAATGGCTGAATAAGTTGAGCTATATGAATGTAGTGGATCTATTGAGGCTGCTAGGTGTACAATGGATAGGGCACTGGACCTAGAGTCAAGAAGACATGAGTTCAAATGTGAAATCAAATACTTATTAGCTATATAACCTTGAACAAGTCACAACCTCTGTTTGCCTGTTTCTTCAGCTATAAAACGAGGATAATAATAGCACCTACTTCCCAGGATTATTGTGAGATCAAATGAAATAATATTTATAAAGCGCCTAGCACATAGTAAGCACAATATAAATTGCAGGCACTATTGTACTATAACCAATATTGTACTGTAAAAAGAGAGAAAATAAATGATTTCAAAAAGACCTGGAAATACTTATATGAACTGATATAGAATGAAGTGAGCAGAATCAGAAAAAAAAAGAATTATAATATCGATGTGAAAACGAATAATTTTGAAGACTTTTATTTAAAAAATCGATGAAGAATGAAATGGGCTGAACCAGAACAATTTATATAATAACACTGAAAAACCACTTTGAAAATTGTTAGAACTTCTAATAATATTGATGTGGGATGGAATTAGGGTCAAATTGCTTATGAGTCATCCCAAAAGAATTACAAGACTCAGTGACTCAGTTTCCCAAGTTTTATTGCAATACTATGAGTGACCACAGGGAGAGAACCAGAAAAGTGGAAAGATATCTCTTGAATAAGGAAAGGAAAGACAGTTATATTTATAGTATGGATAAATTGATTATCAGTCTCATTATAATAATCTCTACCCTAATTAGGGAGGTACAGGGAAGGCCTGTCCTACTCATTTTAATAATCTCCACCTTTGGGAGGTACAGGGGAGGGCCTATCCTAATTTGGAGTTCCTGGGGTCCTAAACCAACCCCCGAGGCTGGGTACTTTTTTCTGTGGAGGTGTGTTTTGGCGGTTTACCTGTCATAAGGTGAATCTGGGGACAAATTTGGCCTTTTCTGCGCATGTTTCTTTATGATTCCCATGCTTAGTTTCAAAATATCTTCATTTTTCATTTATTTCTAGTCTAAATTTCTATAGCTTGTCAGTGTGTCATTGTTATAATCTTAGGTCTTCATGGCCTCTCTCCCTCGGTTCCTATTATGAGTACTAATTTATGTAGGTAAGAGAACTTAGCATCTTGACTTGTAAGTTATTCATTAACTGGGGTCTGAATCCCTTTTAGAGCTAATATCTGAATTAGAGCTTGTGTCTTAGATTTTTCTATTAACCCCTTTTGGCCTCCTACATCATTAGGATCATTTAAAGCACAGCTTCTTAAACTGTGGGTTGTAACCCCATATAGGGTTGTGTAACTGAATGTGGTGGTCATAAAAATTTTGGCAACAGTAAGAGTATGTATACCTATTTTATATACCTATATACCCAGGGTCATGCAAACATTTCTCAGGCAAAAAGGGGTCACGAGTGGAAAAAGTTTAAGAAGCCCTGATTTAAAGGACTTAACTGTTAATATTATAATTTTCTGACATTAGATTAACAATTTTTCTGTCAACATACATATGTACATATATATAGTGAAAATATATTTTCATAACTGTCTTCTATGGAAAACAGTGAAAAATTCACAGAATAGATCAGAGAGCAGTTAGGAAAACAGCACCAATTTATTGTTCCATTAGTAAGCAGACATGTACATGTGGATAATCCTTCCCCCCACCAAAAAAAACCCAAAACCCTCAAAACTCCTTTGTTTAGTGAAAGTATATAAACTTTCTCTGCTCACTGGTTATAGACCTTAGTTATACAAGTGTTAGGTCTCTATTGGTAAATTTATCAGATCTGGATTGATTAACTTTTGGTTTTCCTGGCTCATTAGTACAGGATATTATTAGTTCCATTAGCATGATACAAATCAGTTTCACAGTTCAAGTTAAAAGCAAACAATATGGCAAAAGTATGTGAAGTAAAACTCAGTTTGATTGTTTAAACTTGAAAACAAACAATATACGATTCAAAAGAGGCTGTCACAGATAAAGATACCCAGATGTTTTTTTTACAAATTGTTGTTTGTCTTTTGTTTTCCAAGAGGACTATGACTTTGGGGTGATGTCATGACTTGAGGTGAATTGCATTTAAGTGAGAGAGGGCTGTGTAAGGTCACCAACCTCCCTCTTGTCTACAAAGCCATCTGGGTCCAGTGGCAAGATATATATATCAGGATGACTGAGGATGGTTCTGATGTTTTAAGGTAGTTGGGCTTAAGTGATTTGCCCAGGGTCACATAGCTAGTAAGTGCCTGAGGTGAGATTTGAGCTTAGGTCCTCTCAACTTCAGGGCCAGTGCTCTATCCACTGTACCACCTAGTTGCTAGGATAGAACACTGGCCCTGAAGTTGGGAGGACCTGAGTTTAAATCTCACCTCAGGCATTTACTAGCTATGTGACCTTGGGCAAGTCACTTAACCCCAATTGCCTAAACCATCCAGGACCATCTTCATTCATTCTGATAACTATTTACAAGTATTGGGGAGGAAAACAGGATGGCTCCAACAGATGAAGGTGTTCATTAGAGAGCCATACAATCTACCAATTATCCTGGGAAAAGAAGTCACAGTAGATAGGGGTTTCTCTGCTAGCTATAAACTCCTATACGTTTGGAGAGACAAATGATATGCAATACCCAAATAACTCTGGGGTTTGCTTGACACTCACTTGTATATTGTTTGGGTTCAGTTGGAGGGCATTTTGATCTCATTAATCCAAGCTTTCATAAAATTCTTTTGGATAATAAGGCAGCTCCATCAAATCCAGGTGGTTTATATATTCATCAACCATCTCATTTGTCTCTAAGTTATTAAATTTTGCATAACTATATCTCTATCTGTGTCAAATAATGGCCTTCTCTAGTGCAGAGTGGGGAGAGAGGGAGGGAGATGGTTTTGGAAATACAACCAATGGTTTTTAAAATACAACCAATTTTAAAAAAGAAAGTTGGAAGAATTATGCATTAATTAATTAAACATTCAATTAATTAATCAAGACATATGTATTAATATACAGTGACCACTCATGATTCCAGAGGACTAATGATGAAACAAGCCATTACAGACAGGAAATGAATTTAGGATTTGGAATAAGGCATATATTTGCTTATGATCACTGAAGGAATTTGTTTTGCTTGGCTATGCATATTTGTTGCAAGAAATTTGTTTTCTTTTTTTCAATGGAATGGGAAGCGGGAGGAAGAGAAAAAGGATTTATGTTAATATTTTAAAATTAGAGAGGTGGAGGGGTAATACAGGTGTGAAATGTTGCTTACTCTTTCAGATATGGTCACTGTATTATTGGTTTTACTTAACTGTTTTACTTTGTTACAAGAGACCTCTCATATGAGAGTGAGAGTAGTCTCTTAATATTCATAATGCAAATACAAACCACATTAATATATTTATTTATTTATTTATTTTGCAGGGCAATGAGGGTTAAGTGACTTGCCCAGGGTCAAACAGCTAAGTAAGTGTCAAGTGTTTGAGGTCGGATTTGAACTCAGGTCCTCCTGAATCCAGGGTCAGTGCTTTATCCACTGCGCCACCCAGCTGCCCCAATACATTTTTTTTAAGTGAGTCAATTGGGGTTAAGTGACTTGCCTAGGGTCACACACTAGTAAGTGTTAAGTGTCTGAGGTCGGATTTGAACTCAGGTACTCCTGACTTCAGGGCCGGTGCTCTATCCACTGCGCCACCTAGCTGCCCCTTGCCCCAGTACATTTTAAAATATTAAGAAATACATGTTTGAGCTGATGTTCTCTCCAGACTTTCATCACTGAAGAAAACCTCACCATTGCTTAATCACACTTCTAGGAAAACCATGCCCAGCATTAAATATCCCCCCTCCTCCAGCAAAAGCCTTTCCATTTCCTTAACTAAACAGGGTAAAAGTTGAATGGGAATTCTGTTCTCCCTAAGGGTAAAAATAAAGTGCTGCGGTAGAAGCTCTCCCTTAAGTGCCTTAAGATACATTCTTTTATCCCTACTTGGATGTTGACTGGATCAAGATAAAGATCAGACCAAGAAAAGGAAGAAATCTTTGATAGAAGTATGTCTTCAATTTCCCTTTGATGAAGTGGAAAGGAGTATGCTTGGAGGGGGAGTGGTCAAAGAAAGCTTAAATGGTTTTAGTAAAATGAGTCTCCAAAATCTGAAGTAGCTATTCTTCTGTGACTATTATCTAATCTCTGAACTCTTGTTTAATTCTGACTGTGAAACTTTGTCTTCAAGAATCCCATAAATTGTAGCTCTAAATGACTTCTGTAGGTAGGGAATAGAGGTTTGGGATAGGGGTAGGGGTAGGGATTAGGGTTCTTAGGAATTCCTCTTTAAAGAATTATACCCTCTTGCACACAAAACCAATTAGAATAAAATAATAGTTTATTTAGGGTGCTAGGGAAAGGAAACCAAGAGAGAAATTCTTGGACTTCTCATGGGGAGAAGGCATAGCACAGAGGTGTGGCTCTGAGATATCTATCTCCTCAAGCAGAATACAGGCAGATACTTTTATAGAGGACTGGTGGGGTGATCATCTGACTGTGGAAGGTTCTCTTATTGGGGGAGGACCCTCCCCCACTGGTGGTGCTGTGGGAGTTGGGTGAGGAGTGGCTGGGGATCTCTCAAGCCATCTCTCTCCTCCTCACAAAGGCTGCAGCCATACCTAATCTTATCTCCCCAGGGGTGTGGGAGACCGGAATGAAGGGTGATGGTCCTGGAGCCAGCTCAGTCCCTATCTGGTGTCACTAATCCCTTTAGGTGTGTCTGTCCTTTGGTTTAGTTTCTCAAGGAAAAAGTTCTTTGATTTACCCCAGAGAACTTCTGGTGTTCTAGGCCCATAACAATTTTATCCTGGAGTTCCTTACAGGACTTCTTTGCTTTTTTGTTTGTTTTTTGGGTTTTTTGTTGTTGGTTTTTTGGTTTTTTTTTGACGGGGCAATTGGGGTCAAGTGACTTGCCCAGGGTCACACAGCTAGTAGAGTGTTAAGTATCTGAGGCCAGATTTGAACTCAGGTACTCCTGAATCCAGGGCCGGTGCTCTATCCACTGTGCCACCTAGCTGCCCCCTTACAGAACTTCTTAACTGAGTTCTACCTAGGACTAACAGTACTCCCCTGCTTCATCCATAACATAGGGATAATGATTCAATAAAACAAACATTTGATAAGAAACGATCATGTGATCTCTTCAGTTGAAGTTCAACTATAGAGGAATTGACTTCAACCTGAGGTTTTTAGTCAATGGCTTCAGCATTGGTTGATAATCATCTGTTGAGAACACTATGGAAATGTTCAGCCCATCTCTCTAGAATCATGTCCTTATCACTCATCAGTGTGACTTCATCAAAATTGAATAGTTGAATCTTTGGTCCATAAATAGTCTTCAGGGAATGATAGAAGCATTTTGGATTGTTACTATCAGCATAACACGGAATTTCATCTGCCTTCTTACTGAACCACCTGCATCTCTCTAAGCCTCAATTGTACTTTGCTTTTTTTTTTTTTTTTTGCGGGGCCATAGGGGTTAAGTGACTTGCCGAGGGTCACACAGCTAGTAAGTGTAAAGTGTCTGAGGCCGGATTTGAACTCAGGTACTTCTGATTTCAGGGCTGGTGCTTTATCCACTGCACCACCTAGCTGCCCCATACTTTACTTTTGATAAAATTAAATGCTGCCTTCTTAGAGGTGGACAAATTATCCTGTTGGTAAACCCCATGGAATTCTTGTTTTTTCATCTAGTAGCTTCTGAATTTCCCCATCATTTTTATCCACCCAGTCTTGATGTTTGTGAATGTTATGGTCAAGACTAAAGTGTTGAGAGAATTGGTGCATGACTTTTTTGTAAGCAAATGATTGTGCACTCACTGCGACCTCTGAGACTAAGATGCAACAGAGTATGGATTGATTCTCTGCCACTTGTGTTAATTTTGACTTGACAATTGTTGGGACAAAATTGCCTAGTTTACCCAAATAATTCTAGGAGACCACCAAGTCAAGCAGAGGCAGATTTATTACATTCTCATGAGAATGGACGACTCCATGCAAAGGACGAAGCGCGCACTAATGGGCTCATGGGTTGTGTTTTTATGGAAGTTTTGAAGGGGGGGGTTCCCTCATACACAGGGTGAGCTCACAATCTAACATCCAATCCTGTCTCACCCAGCATGCGTGTTCAGCATGTGATCAAAGTATGGATACATGTTCCAAGAGCGAGGGGAAAAGGGGAGGGGGAAAAGGTCAAACCATGGGAGGGGGAAAAGGGTGAAACCGATCCACCCGTGTAAGGAGGGGCAAGGGGGAAGAGGGGAGTAATGGTACCAGGATCTGGTACCAGGAGGAATGCAAGAGGGGAGAAGTAGTATCTGGGTGGGGTCTGTGCTAACAGGAGACATCTTTCCTGCCTGGTCATAGAACAAGGTGGGGAGGTGTGTTGTAGCAACAGCATAACAAGGACTAGGGGTTTAGAATGTAGGTGGGGGGGGAGAGGGAGGGAGAAAGGGGTGGTATCGGGGTACATTAGGTTCAGTAAGGCAAGACACATGATTTCTATTATAATCTATGGAATAAAACATGAACAGAATAATCTAACAATAACAGGGACTGGGGGCTGGGTACTTTCCAGACCCCATCCTCAAAATCTGAACTGACTCAAGTCCACCTATTCCATACAATGTCTCCTTTTTCTTTTGCTCAGAGAGCATCCACTGGACTTGAGTCAGTGGCTTGATTCCTTCACCCAGCGATTGTACAGGGTTTCAGCCTGCTGGTACAAGTCCAGGCCATCACCGGTCTCTCTGAAGTTTCAGAATCAGGGTCTTTTCTCCTTTCTCCGTGAACTGCTGGGTCACCGTCAGCTGTATCTGTATCAAACCTATAAAGCAAGGAACTAAACAGGGAAGTATGAGAAAAACTCCGAAAATCAAAACAAAGAGTCCATTCCTGGAATTCTAGCCAATTCCTCAGATAGGGCAGCAAGCCCTTTTATGCTTAGGTAATAAAATCATCTGGGGCTGTATTGTTAGGTATAGATGTACAGCAGTTTCCCTTCGACATCACACAAAACCCCTCCTTTTTCTTTCAGGAGCATGTCTAGTGCCATTCTGTTTTCCCAAGCCATACAGCTGGTAGCGTCCAGTTGTTAGGTCATGCCTTTCACAACATCTCTAGTATAATTTATAAACCTCTGTTGATTGTAATATCCAATCCACATTCTTATTTATAGTAACCCACCAGAACAGGGATTCAAATCCTGCAGCTATCTAGTTTAACAATAAAGACTTGGAGGCAAACAAGTTTAAGTGATTTGCCCAGGATCACATACTGCTAGTAAGTGTCTGGGTAGGAATTTGGACTCAGGTCTTCCTGACTCCAAGCCTAGCATTCTGTCCCCTGCATCGCCTAGCTGCTTTGTATGGCACAAAGGTCCTTAATGAATGTTTATCGACTGATTGATTGACTCTTCATTCTTGGTATCATCTTCCTATAGAAATTCACAAATCCCTTTTCTTGTGAAAAGGTACTGTACATGAAGGTGCAATGCTTTCTCAGAAAAGGTGACCTCTCAATGAATAGGATTTCCTCAGACTAAAACCATTATGAATTCCCTGTATTCCACCTCAGGCACATATCTTCACCACATGGGATAATAAAAATAATGATAATACTACTTAAATTAATTTACAGATTTAGTATTATAGATGAAAACAATTCATTTAGAAGGATAGAAAATCTAGTATCTTAAAAGAAATAATGAAAAAAGTAGGAATTGAAAGGGAATAGTTTCTCTCCCCCCCCCACACATTAAATTTTATTATAAAGCAGTAACTGTTGAAACTATTTGGTATTGGTTTAAAAAAAAAAGAAAAACAGATTAAGGGAAGGGATAAGATAAGGAAGAATTAGAAATGATTTAGCTCAACCCAGTGTGCAAGGAAAACTTGAGAACATAAATTACTTTCAGGAGAATTCTCTATTTACAAGTATTGCTGGGAAACTAGAAGCCACTTTGGCAGAAACTAGTTTTAAACAAACTTCTTATGCATGTGATATAATAAATTCGAGATGGCTATGGGTCTTGAATATTTTTTTTAATTTAAAAAAATTTTTTTGGTGAGGCAATGAGGGTTAAGTGACTTGCCCAGGGTCACACAGCTAGTGTTAAGTGTCTGAGGCTGGATTTGAACTCAGGTCCTCCTGAATCCAGGACTGGTGCTCTATCCACTGTGCCACCTAGCTGCCTCCTATGGGCCTTGAATATTAAAGGTGAAACCATTAGAAAAAATGAGAAGAGAACTATGACATGAAGGTGGGGCCAACTAGCTATCAGGATGGACATACCTGAGAAGTAAGGGAGATAAGCCTATTAGGCAAGGATGCTGCCTGATTGCTGGACAGAGATAACTCCAGAAGTCAGCACTACCACCCCTCCACTGTCAGGTGGTGGTCACCCCATCTACTAGCTATAAAAGCTTTTGCCTTTCTGTTTTTGAAGAGGAGAAATGCACTTCAGAGAATCATGTTATCTCTAAGCCATTTTCTCCCCTTGAGGCAAGTCTTTGACTTCTCTCTTGGTCACTTTCTATAGCACCCAAATAAAAGACTATTTTATTCTAATTGAATTGTGCACAGAGAAGGTGTAATTCTTTTTTTTAATTATAAAATTATTTTATTATTTTCCAGTTACATGTAGAGATAGTTTTCAACATTTGTTTTTTTTTTGTTTTTTGGCGGGGCAATGGGGGTTAAGTGACTTGCCCAGGGTCACACAGCTAGTAAGTGTCAATTGTCTGAAGCCGGATTTGAACTCAGGTACTCCTGAATCCAGGGCCGGTGCTTTACCCACTGCGCCACCTAGCTGCCCCCAACATTTGTTTTTATAAGATTTCTAGTTTCAAATTTTTCCCTCCCTCCCCCCCCCTCCCCAAGACAGCAAGTAATTTGATTTAGTTTATATATGTACAATAACATTAAACATATTTCTGCATTAGTCATGTTATAAGAGAAGAATCAAATCCGGCCTCAGACACTTGACACTTACTAGCTGTGTGACCTTGGGCAGTCATTTAATCCCAATTGCCTCACCAAAAAAAACAACAGCACCAAAAACAAAAGAAAGAGTATGGTTCAATCTGCATCCAAATTTCACAGTTCTTTTTTTTCCTGGATTTGGAGAGCATTTTCCATCATGAGTCCTTTGGAACTATCTTGGACCATTGTGTTGCTGAGAAGAATCAAGTCTATCACAGTTGATCAACACATAATGTTGAAGATACTGTGTACAATGTTCTCCTGGTTCTGTTCATCTCACTCATGATCAGTTCAGGCAAGTCTTTCCAGGTTTCTCTGAAATCCTCCTTCTCATCGTTTCTTACAGCACAATAGAATTCCATTAGATCCATATACCACAATTTTTTCAGCCATTCCCCAATTGATGGGCAGCTCCTCAATTTCCAGTTCCTTGCCACCACAAAAAGAACAGCTATAAATATTTTTGTACATGTGGGTCCTTTCCCCTTTTTTATGATCTCTTTGGGAAAAAGACCCAATAGTGGTATTGCTGGGTCAAAGGGTATGCACAGCTTTATGGCCCTTTGGACATAATTCCAAATTGCACTCCAGAATGGTTGGATCAGTTCACAGCTCCACCAACAATGCATTAGTGTTCCAATTTTTCCACAGCTTCTCCAACATTTATTATTTTCCTTTTTTGTCATATTAGCCAATCTGATAGGTATGAGGTGGTATCTCAGAGTTGTTTAAATTTGCATTTCTCTAATCACTAGTGATTTAGGGCATTTTTTTTTTTTTGGTGAGGCAATTGGGGTTAAGTGACTTGCCCAGGGTTACACAGCTAGTAAGTGTTAAGTGTCTGAGTCCAGATTTGAACTCAGGTCCTCCTGACTCCAGGGCCAGTGCTCTATCCACTGTGCCACCTAGCCACCCCCAGGGCATTTTTTTTCATATGGCAATAGATAGCTTTGATTTCTTCATCAGAAAACTGCCAGTTCATACCCTTTGACCATTTCTCAATTGGGGAATGACTTGGATTCTTATAAATTTGATTTAGTTCCCAATATATTTTAGAAATGAGACATTTATCAGAAGTACTGGCTATAAAAATTGTTTCCCAGCTTTCTGCCTCCCCTTTTTTTTCAGGGCAGTGAGGGTTAAGTGACTTGCCGGGTCACACAGCTAGTAAGTGTCTGAGGCCAAATTTGAACTCAGGTCCTCCTGAATCCAGGGCCAGTGCTTTATCCACAGCGCCACCTAGCTGCCCTCTCTCTTCTAATTTTGGATGTATTGTTTCTGTTTGTACAAAACCTTTTTAATTTAATGTAATCAAAATCATCCATTTTGCATTTCATAATATTCTCTATCTCTTGTTTGGTCACAACCTGTTCTCTTTTCCAAAGATTGGAAAGGTAAACTATTCCTTTCTCTCCTAATTTACCTATGGTATGACCTTTTATGTCTAAATCATGTACCCATTTTGACCTTATTTTAGTGTAAGGTATAAGATGTTGGTCTATGCCTAATTTCTGCCATACTATCTTCCAGTTTTCCCAGCAGTTTTTGTCAAATACTGAGTTCCTATCCTAGAAGCTGCAGTCTTTGGGTTTATCAAACAGTACATAATTAAAGTCATTTATTACTGTGTCTCCTGTGCCTAGCCTATTCCATTGATCGTCCACTCTATTTCTTAGCCAGCATCAAATAGTTTTGATGACTGCCGATCTATAGTAAAGCTTCAGATTTGGTACAGCTAGCCCACCTTCTTGTGCATTTTTTTTTCATTATTTCCCTTGATATTCTTGACCTTTTGTTTTTCCAGAAGAATTTTGTTATTATTTTTTCTAGCTCTATAAAATAATTTTTAGGTAGTCTGATTGGTATGACACTGAATAAGTAAATTAATTTAGGTAGAATTGTCATTTTTATTATATTAGCTCGGCCTATCCATGAGCAATTGATATTTTTCCAATTATTTAGGTGAAGGTGTAATTCTTGTTTGTTTGTTTGTTTTTTTGTGAGGCAATTGGGGTTTAATGACTTGTCCAAGGTCACATAGCCAGTAAGTGTTAAGTGTCTGAGACCAGATTTGAACTCAGGTACTCCTGAATCCAGGGCCGGTGCTCTATCCACTACGCCACCTAGCTTCCCCAGGTGCAATTCTTTAAAGAATACCTAATGACCTACCACCACCTATTTCCCTATGATAACTAGATCAGTCAGATACATTTTTGCAGCAATGATTAGTGGGAGAATTTTTAACCCCAAAAGGGAAAAAGGCAATCACAAAAGAAAAATTCATAATTTTGATCAAATGAGAATGAAAAGCCCTTACACAGACATAATGCAACTAGGACAAGGGGGGGGAGGGGAATCTTTGTATCAAATATCTCTGACAAGAGTCTGATGTCTAAGATCTATAGGAAATGAATTAATATACATGTTTAATATATAAAACTCTGTGTGTTTTCTATTGTGCGTGCAACACACACATGCCCTTCTAGGCAAGCCTGTGTCTGGGATGGGCCACCTCATGTTTGTGTCTTATTTCCTACTGTGTCATTTGAAAATATATGGGGATGGGAGCAGCTAGGTGGCGCAGTGGATAAAGCAGCGGCCCTGGATTTAGGAGGACTTGAGTTCAAATCCAGCCTCTGACACTTGACACTTACTAGCTATGTGACCTTGGGCGAGTCATTTAACCCTCATTGCCCTGCCTTAAAGAAAAAAAAGGAAAGAAAATATATGGGGGTATCTATCTCTGTTCTAGGTTTTAGGAAGCTTAGCTAGGGTTTCTAATATATTGCTATTTATAAATTAGAGGCTAATAGCACCAGTCTTTGGCAGCATTTATTAAAGCATATTAAATGTTAGTAAAGAGAGAGCCCATGGCTCCAAAAGTTCAAAAGCCCTACGTTACCTAGGATAGAGAGGAGAGAGCACAGGGGAGAGAAGAGCACCACCTCCCCCCCTTGCCCCAAGGATTTTCATCTTCTGGCAGGTAGAGGTGGGCCACTGCACATTGATCCAAGCTAATTGGACAGTAACATTCAAATCCATTGATTGACATGGCTTGGGTCGTCTAGGTGAGTTAACTTCTTTCAGGTAGTCAGTAATTTCAACGGACATTTCCTTTGTAATTCTACTGACTCTGGGCTGATTATTTTCTCACACTTCAGTACCCGGTGGGGTGGGCATTATGAGATCTCAAAATACACCTGACATCTTCCCCTCTCCTGGCCATACATGCAATGGGGCATCTGATTTCAGAGCAGTTGTGACAGTGAGAAAAACAACAGAAAGAAAAGAGCCCATGTAGCTTTGATTAGGCTGTACTCAGTGGAGGTGAAATGTAGATTGGCTAATTAGTAATTACAAATGTCACAGAGTTTTCTGTACTAGCCTCTCAACTGATTGTAATCATTCTATGAGTCTTCATTGTGTAGCAGTTTTCTCTCCTATGTGGGAATATGCCTATTGCATATCTGATTTATCTGGAATACTCTTTTAAAAAACCCCAAACCCTTTTTCCTCCCTTGCTTTTGAGGACCCCTTAGAGTAGAATTCCTAATGGAATTGTTCCTCAGGCATCTGGGGGAAGGGGGTGGGTGGGATTGTAGTACTAGGAAACCTAGTCCCCAGAGCAATGAACCTAGAACAATGAAATGACCAGGTCAAGTAGAGAACAGGGGCAGGTGAAAGTCATTAGACCCCATAACCTTAATCCAGTGGTGCCTGGATAGCTAGTGTGCTAAACAGGTAAGAGGTAAACAAGTCAGTCAGTGAGTGAGTCAATAAACATATTTTTAAATGCCTACTATATGCTAGGCACTGTGCTAAGAGCTGAAGATACAAAAAGAGGCAAAATAATAAGGAACACTCAAGTAACTTATATTCTAATGGGGAGATAATATGGAAATAACTCAATAAAAACAAGATATATACAAGATAAAATAGAGATAATTCACAGAGCAAGGTACATTAAGGGGAATTGAGAAAAAAATTTTTTTTCAGAAGATGGAATTTTAGCTGAGGCTAAAAGTCAGGGGAAGCAGGAGGGAGAGAAGAGAAGGCAAAGAATTCCAGGAATGATAGAAAGCCAGTGAAATTGCACAGTCAGGAAACAGTCATGTCCAAGGAACACTGTATCTCAGTGTATGTGTGTGGGAGTTAGGTATTGTTTGGTTGGTTGTTGTCTTTAGTTCTTGAAGAGGACCAAAATGACATCACTATGTTGGAGTCAAGGTGAAGCTTGGAAGGCTCTACCACAGGTCAGGCACAAATAATGCATAAGAATGCTTACTAAGAGGACTGAAAAGATGGAAGAAGGCCAGAGTATGAAGAGATGTAAAGGTCAAACAAACAATTTTACATTTGAACCTGTGGGTAATAGAAGCCATCTGGAGTTTACTGAATAGGGGAAGGAGAGTGACATGGTCAGACCTATTTTAGGAAGATCATTTTGATAGCTGAATGGAGGATGGACTGGAACAGAGAGAGAGACTCAAAGCAGGCAGCCCCATCAGCAGGCTATTGCAATAGGCCAGGCATGAAGTGATGAGCACCTGGACGAGGGTGCTGGCTGTGTCAATGGAGAAAAGGGGACATATACAAGAATTGTCATGAAGGTTAAATTGATAGGACTTGACAACAGCTAGGATACAGCAGAATGAGAGACAATGAAAAGTTGAGGATTACACTTAGGTTTAATGGCTGAATACTGGGGAAAGTGGTAAAAGGAAAGTTAGAAAAAGGGGAGAATTTGAGGGAAAAAAAGAGAAAGTAGGGAAGTGGAAATCCTCACCCTAGCTGAGGACTGAAGCTTTACTAAGAAACTTAAAGTAGAATATATACCACCGTATGCCCAGTGGATCCATTACTGGAAGCAAACCAGGATCAGCATAGCACAGGCTAGCAGGGATCCCATGAGAACATCAGGAAGTAATGGCCTGCAAATATCATTTTAATTTTTTAAAAATGAAATTTATTTTTCAAGCAAGGATCTATCTTCTTTTCCTCCAACGTCCCACTCTGCTCCTGCCTCATTGAGAAACAATGGAAAACAAAACTCCCTTATATAAACATTTGTAGTCAAGCAAACAGACTCCCTAATTGGCCATGGCCAAAAAAAAATATTTCTCAATTTACACTCTGAGTCCATCAGTTCTCTATTAGGAGGTGGATAGTCCTCTGGAATTGGTTGGTCATTATGCTGATCAGAGTTTCTGGGACTTTCAAAGACTATTTGTCTTTACAATATTGTTGTTATTATATAAATTTTTCTCTGAAACCATTCCTTTCATCATTACAGCACAATAGTATTCCATCATAATTTACTCAATTATCCACCCAGCTGATGAAAATCCTCTCAATTTCCAATTCTTTGTCATCACAAACAGTGCTGCTATCAATATTTTTTTACATGTGGGTCTTTTCCCTCATTCTTTGATCTCTTTGGGGTATGGATCTAGTAGCAGTACTGCTGGGTTAAAGGTTATACAAGATTTAGGGGGGTAGCTAGGTGGCACAGTGGATAAAGCACCAGCCCTGGATTCAGGAGGACCCGAGTTCAAATTCAACCTCAGACACTTGACACTTACTAGCTGTGTGACCCTGGGCAAGTCACTTAACCCTCATTCCCCCGCCAAAAAAAAAAAAAAAAAGGTTATACAAGGTTTAATTGCTATTTTAGGGCAGCTAGGTGGCACAGTGGATAGAATGCCAAGATGGTTCTAAATGGCTTTTCAGAATGGCCAATCCAATTCACAACTCAGTAGACAATGCATTAGTGTGCCTATTTCCCCACAGACCCTCCAGTGTTTGTTTCCTCTTTTGGGTCAACTTTGCCAATCTGATGGGTATGTGGTGCTACCTTGAAGTTGTTTTAATGTATGTTTCTATAATTATTAGTGATTTAGAGCATTTTTTCAGATGGCTATTGATAGCTTGAATTTCTCCTGAAAACCTTTGACCATTTACAAATTGGGGAATTGCTTATTCTTTAAAAATTGAATCAGTTCATTATATTATATTATGACACAGGAATGAAACCTTTATCAAAGAAACTTATATACATCTTTTCTAATTTTAGCAACATTATTTTGTTTGTACAAAAATATTTAGATTTTATGTAATCATAATTATCCATCTTACCTTCTGTGGTCCTCTCTCTCTCTTTCATTTGGTCTTCCCCTGTGCGCAGATCTGACAGCTATTTTTTTCTTTGCTTCTCTAATTTATTGTATACCTATTTAGAGTTTATGTTGGTATGTGGTGTGAGGTGTTGGTCTAGACTTAGTTTCTGCCAGATTGTTTTCCAGTTTTCCCAATAATTGTGGCTGAATAGTGAATTCTTGTCCTAATAGCTGGGATCTTTGGGTTAATCAAACATTATTTACTGTGCTTTTTTGCTTCTATATTGTGTACCTAATGTGTTCTGCTGATCAACCTCTCTTTCTTATATAGTACCAAATTGTTTTTGATGATTAGAGCTTTATAATATAGTTTGGGTTTTGGTACTAATAGGTTTTCTCCTGTCCCAGTTTTTTCCCCCATTAATTCCTGACCTTTTGTTTCTCTAGATGAATTTTGTTATTGTTCTTCTGGCTGTATAAAGTAATCCCTTGGTAGTTTGACTGGTATGGCACTGAATAGATAAATTAACTTTTACAACATTTAATATTTATAATTATTTACATATTTAAATGATGTGTAAATTTATTACATAAATAATATAAATATAAATGTGATTATATAGTTATAAGATTATTTATAACATTTAATATTTCTCAAATTATTTTGATCTGCCTTTATTTACATGAAGAGTATTTTATCATTGTGCTAATATAGTTTCTATGTCTTGACTGTTAGACTCCCAAGTATTTTATAGTTTTTGTAAATGGATTTTCTCTATCTCTTCCTTCTGGATTTTGTTGGTAATGTACAGAAATGTGAATGATTTATATGGGCTTATTTTATATCCTGCAACTTTACTGAAATTGTTAATCATTTCAATTAATTTTTAGTTGACTCTCTAGGATTCTCTAAGTGAACCATCATATCATGTACAAAAAGTGATAATTTTGTTTCTTTTTTGCCTATGATTCTTCCCTTAATTTCTTTTTCTTGTCTTATTGTTGCACCTAGCTCAATGCCTGGCAAAGGTTATATTACTGCAGCAAGACTACACCCTTGGCACAGACAATATGTTCTGTGAGAACTGCAGGAAGCATCACAGTGACATCACCAGAAACCATTAGCATGTCACCTGTCTCTTTATTTATGTAACCTGGCTTTGTGTGTTCTTTGCAGGTGTGGTTGTAGACCTATAGAACAGGGTTTCTTAAACTTTTTCCACTCACAATCCCTTTTTGCCTGAGAAATTTATACACAATCCTGGATATATAGGTATATAAAGGAGGTATACATAACCTTTAACTGTTGCCAAATTTTTCACAACCCCCATATTCAGTTACTCAGCCCTGTATGAGGTTGTGACCCACAGTTTAAGAAGCTAGGCAATAGAGTACCTTAAAGCTTGAGTGGCTTGTCTGAGGGAGACTGACATGTGAGTTGGGGTATTCCACAAGGAGCTACATCTGCTATGTGACCCACCATGCATAAATGGGAATAATTATAATATCTTCCTCAAAGGGTTTTTGTGAGGATAAAATGAGAGAGTATATGTAAAGTGCTTTACAAACTTTAAAGTCCTGTACATCAGCAGATAGAGATGAAAGAGTGGAAACCTACTATGTACAGGGCACTGTGGGGATAAAATAATGAATTAATCACACTCTTTTCCCTGTAGAGTTTGGACTTTAGTAATAGAGATATTTATCCCAATATCTATCATACAATGTAGGAATTCAGAGGAAGGAATATGTCACAGGGGAAATACGTGGTGGGGGTCCTTAGGTATTCCTCTTCATTCATTCATCCATCCATCCATCCATCCATCCATCCATCCATCCATCCATCCATCCATTCATGCACTCATTCATCTGTTCATTTATTTATTTATTCATTTATTTGTTTGTTTATTGATTCATTTTTTGGTTTTATTTTTTTTTATTTTTAATTTTTTTAAATAATAAAGGTATTGGGGCAGCTAGATGGTGCAGTGGATAGAGCACTGGCCCTGGAGTCAGGAGGACCTGAGTTCAAATCTGGCCTCAGACACTTAACACTTACTGGCTGTGTGACTCTGGGCAAGTCACTTAACCCCAATTGCCTTAATAATAATAATAATAACAATAATTTTTAAAAGTATTTTATTATTTTTCAGTTACATGTAAAGATAGTTTTCAATATTTGTTTTCATAAGATTTTTAGTTCCTAATTTTTCTTCCTCCTTCCCTCCCATCCCTCCCCGCTCCGCAAGACAGGAAGCAATCTAATATAGGTTATATATGTACAATCACATTAAACATATTTCTACATTAGTCATGTTGTGAAAGAAGAATCAGAACACAAGGGAAAAACCTCAAAAAAAGAAAAAAAACCCAACAACCAGAAAGTAGAAACGGTATGGTTCAATCTGCATTCAGAACCTATAGTTGTTTTTACTGGATGTGGAGAACGTTTTCCATCATGTAGGTATTTCTTTTTTTAAAAAATGCCAATGTTATATGTTTTATTTTTAATCAAGTACTTCTTTGAAACATCATAACATCCATGATTGACAGAAATAAGACATTAGGCATGAAATGAGAATATAAAATATATGATATGCAGAAAGACAATCAGTGTAGGTATTCCTTTTTAAAGAGCGAACACAACCCAATTAGAATAAAATGGCCTTTTATTTGGGTGCTAGAGAAAGTGGCCAAGAGGGAAAACTTCCTTCTTGGGGAGGAGAATGGCTTAGATATATAGACATCTTCCCCCCTCCCCCCCCAATGGCGGGGAGGCCAAACTTTTTATAGAGGTGGATGGGGTTATGACCACCTGACAATGGAAAGTTCCCTTTGGGGGTGGGGAAGCTTGAATGAGGAGTGGGATGGGAAAGGCTTGAATGAGGGGTGGTAGTCCTGACATGTAGAGTTATCTCTTTCCCCTGGCACTTCTCAGGCAGCAGCCCTGATCTAATGGGCTTATTTCCCTTACTTCTTAGGTGTGTCTGTCCTTTAGTTTAGCTTCTCAAAGAGATTTACCCCAGACCCATATCAAGAGGAAACCTAGATTTAGGTCCTAGCTCTGCCAGCTATTGGCTGTGTGAAAAATCACCTGATAACAAAAGAGGAAAATGACAAATTTTTAAGGGGCTGGGGGAAAACAAGCATCCTAGTGCATTGTTGGTGGTGTTGTTTTTCCTTCAATTTCTTTTCTTTTTTTTTTTTTTCCAGGGCAATGAGGGTTAAGTGACTTGCCCAGGGTCACACAGCTAGTTAAGTGTCAAGTGTCTGAGGTCGGATTTGAACTCAGGGAGTCCTGAATCCAGGGCCTGTGCTTTATCCACTGCGCCACCTAGCTGCCCACCTTTCCTTCATTTTCAAAGAAGACCATGACATTGGGGTGATGACTTACAGTGAATTGGATTTAAGTGAAGGAGGGCTGTGCAAGGTCTCTACTCCAGAACCATTTGGGTCCAGTGGTAAGATTATACACAGACACACACACATATACATACACATATATACATATATATGTGTATGTGCATATGTATGTCTGTGTATATCTTGAGATATATCCCGAGAGATATATATGTATAAACACACACACACATACATACATACATACATACATCAGGATGACTAGAGATGGCTTTGGATGTTTTAAGGCAGTTGGGGTTAAGTGACTTGCCCAGGGTCACACAGATACTAAGTGTCTGAGGTGAGATTTGTACTTAGGTCCTCCAGGGTCAGTGCTCTACTGCACCACCTAGCTGCCCTTTGTTGGTGTAGCTGTGAATTGATTCAGCCATTGGGGAAAGCAGTTTGGAGCTACACACCCAATGCTAATAAACTATGTATAATTTGACTCAGCTAAATTACCATTAGGCTTATACCTAAAGAGATCGAATAAAGAGGAAAAGGACTATAAAAGTGTAAAAATATTTATAGCAAGTCTTTTCATAGTAGCCAAAAAACTGGAACTAGGATACCTTCTTATTGAGGAATAGCTGAATAAATGATAGTATATGCTCTAATTGTAATAGAGTATTATTGTGCCATCAGAAATTATAAAGTAGACAAATTCGGAGGAGACTGGGAACTAGTCTAAATAAGGAGAAAAAGTGATAAAATGAAAACATGATAGAATAAAATGATAAAATGTGGAAAGACCTCACAACTCTGATCATTGCAATGCTAAGTCACAAATCCAGAGGACTGAAGATATAACATGCCAACCGCTTCCAGCCAGAGAAGTGATGGCCTTAAAATGAAGAATGAGGGATACATTTTTGGAGATGCTATTGTGGATTTCTTTTCCTGGACTAGGAATATTTATTATGAAGGTTTTTTTTTCTTTTTAAATTGTTCAATGGGGGTGGTTGGAGGGAGAGATAGTAAGTGTTGGTAAAAAATAGAAATAAGAGAAAGGGAAGAAGAAAAGAGATAAGAGGGAAGAAGGTGTGAAGGAGGGAGGCAATGATAGAAGAGAGAAATAAAGAAACAAAAAGAAAATTTACCACTTCCCCTCTTTTCAGAAATGGGGACCATAGGACTATTGCATATATTTTTAATTTTAATTTTTATTATTTTTTGGGGGGGGGCAATGAGGGTTAAGTGACTCGCCCAGGGTCACACAGCTAGTAAGTGTCAGGTGTCTGAGGCTGGATTCGAATTTAGGTCCACTGTGCCATCTAGCTGCCCCCAGACTATTGTATATATTGCCAGACACAACTGGAGCGTTGATTTGTTTTGTGGAACTGCTCCATTCCTCCCTTCCTCACTTCCCCCCCACCCCCCAACCCCTGCCCCTCCACTCCGTTCTTTTAAAAATCTTTGTTGCAAGGAATGGATTTCTGGAGAAAGATCTATTCAGAAATAAAGGGAATACAAAACCAACATATATCAATAAGGATAATTTTAAAAATAAAGAAATGGTATAGTATGGTTTTGTTTTGTTTTTGCTGTTATTTAGTCATTTCAGTTGTGTCTGACTCTCTGTGAACCCATTTGAGTTTTCTTGGCAAAGTTACTGGAGTAGTTCACCATTTTCTTCTCCAGCTTATTTTACAGATGAGGAAACTGAGATAGTTTCAAAACACTACCCCATAAGCCTGGGGAACACCCTCCTACAATTACATATCACATCAATAGGAAAAGTAGGCACATGGCATAGAATCCTCTAGGAGAGAGGCACACATGTGGGTGGGGGCACATAGCCAAGGCAACTTATACCTGCGACAATGCAGAGCCCCCATCCTTTTTCTCCTTGTGATGTCCTACTGGGCGGGCCATTCCACTGGACTTCTCAGGTCTATTCTTCTCCGTAGCTCGACTAGATTCCACAACAGGATTCTCTGCTAAGAGCAGCATCTCCTACTAGGCAGATTGCTCTACCATAAAATGCCATTGTTAATGGGGGAGAAGGAGGTCGAGAAAAAAGCCCTTTCCCCTGCTGTGCTCTGGAAGACATGCAAGGGAAAAGTTCAAGTGGAAGGACTATTCCCTCTCAAGAAAGAATCTCTCTCCTTGTATCTAGAAGAGAGCTACAGATGATTGAGTCTACTGTCTGCTCAGCTATCTAGCTTGCTTTTTTATATTGGCCCAAGGGGTGTGGCTTTCTCTTCAGCTAGCCAATGGCTAGGCCTCCTATAATTCCATCAATTGAATCAAAAAACTTTCTTACAAAGAAGTGTAAACACTTTGACTTTTGTTTATTCTTCATTTAGGGGCTCACAGCAGTGGTTTCTAAATGGATGGTTTTGTGGCAAGCCAAAGAAATCAAAGACAACTTAGGTTAACTGGAACCAAGTTTGCAGAAGGATATTTGGAGTCACAAATATCTGGACCGTGGGTGGCAACTTGTCATGCCGTAGGTTTGTTCTTTTTTTTTTTGGCAGGGCAATGAGGGTTAAGTGACTTGCCCAGGGTCACACAGCTAGTAAGTGTCAAGTGTATGAGGCCGGATTTGAACTCGGATCCTCCTGAATCCAGGGCCAGTGCTTTATCCACTGTGCCACCTAGCTGCCCCCTATTGGTTCATTCGAGGCTTCTTCATGGGAGAGGCTCCCAGATACTATGCCAGCACTTAGACCCTGGAAACCTCTCTCACCTCCCTCAGGCCTGGAGAGAAAGACAGATGTGATTGAAGGAGGAAAGTAAAAGTTAGCCTTAGTCCTTGAAAGTGAAAGAGGGAGGAGGAAAAAGAAAAGTGTGGTATAGTGAAAAAAGTGTTCTGGATTTGAAGGCAGAGGTCCTGGGTTCCAGTCCCCTTTGACACTTAGTAGTTGCCTGACCTCGGGCAACAGATGGTCTCTGAAGTCCCTTTTAGAGCTAAATCTATGACTATTGGTATGAATCCCCAGGATGTAATGATAGAAGTATCCTCCTGGCTGTTTCAAGAACAAGACCCTCCATCTCTCAGCTCCAAGTATTTTCTTTCTTTTTTTAAAATTTAAATTAAAATTAAAAAAAATTTTAATAAAAAAGAATTCCAGGTATTTTCTCTAGCTGTTCTCCAAGTCTGGAATCCTCTCCCTCCTCCACTATGATTACTGACCTCTCTGGCTTCCTGTAAGTCCCAGTTTGGGCAATTAGGTGGCACAGTGCATAGAGCATGGACCCTGGAGTTAGGAGGACCTGAGTTTAAATCTCACCTCAGACACTAGCTGAGTGACCCTGGGCAAGTCACTTAACTCCAATTGCCTCAAACCTCCAGGGCCATCTCCAGTTGTCTTGATGTCTATCTTGCCACTGGACCCAGATGGTGTTGGAGGAGAGAGTGAGGTTGGTGACCTTGCACAGCCCTGCCTCACTTAAAATCCAATTCACTGCAAGTCATGACATCACCTCCTGATATCTTTGAGAATGAAGGACAAAAAACAAGTCCCAACTAAAATCCTACCTTCCACAGGAAGCCTTCCCCAATGCCTTAATTCCAATACCTTCTCTCTATTCATTATTTTCTATTTATCTCGTGTATATAGCTTACTTTGTAAATATCTGTTTGCATGTTTTCTCTACCATTGGATTGTAAGCTCCTTGAGGGTAGGGAGAGTCTTTTGCTTTTATTTGTATCCCCATTGATTAACATAGAGCCTGGCATTAAGTAGGCCCTTAATAAATGTTTATTGAATGAATCAATGGTTCTGAAGGAGTCAGGGTTGGGATTATTATTGTTCTGGGGATAGGGATGACTTGCACATCTCCATATCCCTTCAAGGTTTACCAATTGCTTACCTCCTACCAATGCTGTAAGAGAGGCATTGCAAGCAAGGACCTATGTTCTCATTTTACAGATGACACAGAGCTGTAGAAAGTGACTTGTAGCATGTCAGTGATGTAGAGCTCTGAGGTGAGTCCAATCTTCTAATTTTACAGATAAGGAGACTGACGCTCGGAAAGGTGAAGTGGTTTTTCAAGGCCACAAAGATACTAAGTATCAGAATGAACAGGTATTCGAACTCAGGTCTCCTCAGTCCAAATGTAAGACTCTTTCCCCTGTCCCAGGCTAGTAATAACAATAACATTTAACAATATATAACAATAAAAAGAATGCTGAATCCAAGACTCAAGCTGATATCATTCTATGACCTTAGGCAAGTTACTTAATTTCTGGACCTGTCCCCTGATCTGTAAAATGAGGGAGTGGACTTGATGACCTTTGACATCTCTTCTATCTTTAAATCTATGATACTATGACTCATCCACAGAACTGCAGATTCTCCAAATTGGAAGGGACCTCAATACCTTTGAGGGGGTTGGTAGTGAAAGGAAACATTCTCTTGGAGGAATACCCATGCCTACAAAAAAGTCCTCTTGGTGTATTTTTATAAGTGCTTCCAGATTTCCATGTCAGCTCTGGGATTATGGATTACCCCTAATTTATAGATGGAGAAGCTGAAGTCGAGGGAGGAGGACTTTGTTGCTGAACATCACCAGGGTAGTGGGTATGAGAGTCAAGAACCCAATCTCACTGTCCCAGAACTCTTTCCATTAGGGGTACTTTGGAAGTGGGGTAAAGAACTATCCTGAAAGAGTATCGAAGGTAGTAGTATGATTTGTAAGAGAATTGTTACTTTATATATTTAAAAACATTTTTTTCAGGGCAATGAGGGTTAAATGACTTGCCCAGGGTCACACAGCTAGTAAGTGTCAAGTGTCTGAGGCCAGATTTGAACTCAGGTCCTCCTGAATCCAGGGCTGATGCTTTATCCACTGTGCCACCTAGCTGCCCTGAATTGTTACTTTAGACTTTCCATTTTTTTACTGCCACTCCTCCCCCTCCAAAATCCAAGAGCCTGATCTTTGGGGTGCACCTTCTTTTCTGAGTCTTCCTTCCCTCTGCTCTTCCTCACAGGGCTCTCTGCTAGTGTTGGGACCAAAAATAGAGCTGTGCTCACTACCTCTGAAGACACACATACCTGGCAGCCCCAAGGCATTACAGTGACCTGGGCTGCAGGACTGGGTCATCGGTTGGCTTGTTTCTAGTGAATCCAGGGCAGTATAGGGCAGAGGAGTTGTGGGAAGGGCAGGCAGAGGAGGTGCAAGAGAGCAGAGGAGCAGTGAACAAAGGAACAATCATGGGGCCTCTTTTCAAGGAATACTTAATCCAGGCCCTAGCCCTGAATCAGTCACAAGATTCCACCATCACTGACCCATAGCTTGATGAACACTATTATAGGATCATGAGGTGACCCGGAGACACCCAGAGGACAGCTAAGCTCTTTTGAGACTTCCCTGGGATAGTGGGGAAGATTTACCTATTCATTCTTCCTCTCTGGGTCTCAGTTTCCTTCTTTGTAAAGGACTAGGTAAAACTTAATGATTATTAAGATTCCCTTCCAGCTCTGACATAGTACTTTTCTATAAGAGAAGCAGTATGGTATGATAGAAAGAATGCTAGATTTGGAGTCAGAAGACTTGGGTTCAAATCCTGCCTCTCCTATTTAACTGCAGTTATCCCTTCCACATCTGGGCCAAGGCAGCCCTGGGACCACCCTAGAAAATCTACATAAAGTTGTTTTTTTGGGGGGGAGGGCAATGGGGGTTAAGTGACTTGCTTAAGGTCACACAGCTAGTATGTGTCAAGTGTCTGAGGCTGGATTTGAACTGAGGTCCTCCTGAAGTTAGGGCCAGTGCTTTATCCACTGCACCACCTAGCTGCCCCTAAGATGTCTATTCTGCCTCCCTTTAGACCCCACAAGGAAGGACACCTCCATGCTACATGTGGGGGATAGATTCAGGATTCATCCAGCATGATACCTGATATCTGCCTTGTGCCTGGGCATGTGTGACCCTGGGGAAGTCACTTACCCTCTACCTCCTTTCATTTTCTCAATTGTAAAATGGGGATAATAACAGCACCTACCTTGCAGGGTTGTTGTGAGGATCAAATGAGGTAATATTTGTGAAGTGCCTGGCACATAGTAGGGACTTATAAATGCTTATTTCTTTTCCCTCCCATTCCCTATAAGGGAGATTGAAATTAAATTCATTAAACAGTAAGTACCCACTGATCTATATCTTGCCACTGGACCCAGATGGCTGTGGAGGAGAGTGAGGTTGGTGACCTTGCACAACCCTGCCTCACTTAAATCCAATTCACTGCAAGTCCTGACATCACCCCCGATGTCATGGTCCTCTTCAAGGACGAAGGACAAACAACAACTATGTACAAGGCCATGTACTATGTAGGTCCTAGGGATAAAAGTCCAACAGAGTGCCAAACCTGGCATTGCTCAATGGAGGTCTCAGGAGCAGCTGACCTCTGCTCATCCTTGTCCTTTCCTGACTTTGAAGTTTGCCCTGCTTCAGGTCAGGGACCCCAACCTCTCAATAAGGCAAATATCTCTATTTATATTCTCACATTTATTGGCTCATGCCCCAAACCAGGCAGAAATATTTTTGGGTCTAATCTAAGACTTCTTCCAAAAAAACAAAAAAGTAAAGAAGGTACCCAAAATAGAAGAAAATAAAAATGTTACCCAAAGCACCAATGCAAATCAGGTCAATGGAAGAGGGAGTTTTGTTCCCACACAGAAAGGGGGATACTACTCAATAAAGAACCATAAAATGATTAGGGCAGAATCCACTAAGTTATCCATATTAGAACATCCAGTTGCAAGCCTAATATCCAAAAATCAGAGGGTGTTTCTTTGTAGTTTCACAGTGTCTTTGTAGCAAGCAGTTTCTATGTAAATCTACAAAGACAATAAAACCAAAATTATTTAAAAGAAGAAGCTCAAACTTGGTATGTCAGAAACTTTACTTCCAGGTGAGGCACAAAGAATGAAAAAATATAGAACATGAATAAAAAAATAACAGTTCAGAGTATTCAGAAGGGAAAGTGAAATAATGAAAAGAATAAAGAAGTCCTTCTTAGAAAAGGTACAGAAAAATAAAAATAAAACCTAACAAACAAAAAATTGGAGAAGAAAGGAGTGAGATTTTGAATTAATCACTTAACTAAGAGGAGGAAAAGGAAGTAAAAAAAGAGGGAAAGAATTCGATAATTACATGAGGGGAAAAAAGAAATAGCTGGATAAAACTTCAAAACTTGGTAAAGGATTGACAATTGAGGATGAAAATAGTATCAAAGAGAGTCTATGCAATAGAGTTGCATCAAAAAAGATTAAGCAAAATTAGTCAAAAGACAATGTATCCATCCAAAAGAGATAGGAAAATAAAAATTAAAAAAAACATTAGAGTCCCAAATAGAGAAAAACACAAATGTAACTCTCACAATTTTCTTTTTTGTTGTTGTTGGGGTTTTTTTTTTTGGGGGGGGTTGTTTTTTGTTTTTGTTTTTTGTGGGGCAATGAGGGTTAAGTGACTTGCCCAGGGTCACACAGCTAGTAAGTATCAAGTATTTGAGGTTGCATTTGAACTCAGATATTCCTGAATCCCGGGCTGGTGCTTTATCCACTGCACTAACTACCTGCCCTCACAACTTTCAATGTGAATAGATTAAATAATCCAATAAAATTAGAGTGACAATGGATAAGAAAACAAAACCTCTCTCTTGCTTATAAGAAATGTATTTACAAAACAAAATCAAAATGAGAGGCTAGAACAAAATTTGCTTATGTACTCTGCTAAATACTGGGGAAACAAAGAAAGGCAAGAATGTAGTCCTTGCCTTCCGGAAGCTTACATTCTTTTGTTTGTTTGTTTGTTTGTTTTCTTTTGTTTTTGTTTCATGGGTTAAGTGACTTGCCCAGGGTCACACAACTAGTTAGTGTCAAGTGTCTGAGGCAGTATTTGAACTCAGGTCCTCCTGAATCCAAGGTGGTGCTTTATCCACTGTGCCACCTAACTGCCCCCACATTCTTTTTATTTTTTTTATTTTTATTTTTAGTGAGGCAGCTGGGGTTAAGTGACTTGCCCAGGGTCACACAGCTAGTAAGTGTTAAGTGTCTGAAGCTGGATTTGAATTTAGATACTCCTGACTCCAGGGCTGGTACTCTATCCACTGCGCCACCTAGCTGCCCCCCCCCACATTCTTTTTTAAAAAAATATTTTATTTTTAATTTATGGAATAAAGCAAATATTTCCATAACACAATATAATAAAAAGGATGATTGAACATGAAACTACACATCTATTATGTACAACTTACTATTCCTCTTAAATATATAATAAAGTTACCATGTAAATTTCTTTTTTTTTCTTTTTTCTTCCCTCTCCACACTCCCTCCATCCTCCCCCCTCCCATGGCTACCATTAGACACAAATATGTGTATATATGTATGCTTGTGTATATTTTTATATATACACAAATATGTAGGTAAAATTACTCCATTCATGCTTTTATTTATCAGTTCTTTCTCTGGATGCAGATAGCATCTTCCTTCATAGGTCCTTTGTAGTTAATTTGGGTATTTATAATAGTCAAAATGACTTATTTGCTCAAAACATTCTAATGGGAGAGACATCATGTAAATTGCTAGTTATATATAACTCATTCTAAAATGCCCTGCAGTACCATACATTTTAGAAGTAGCTAGGAAATTTATTGTCCCCTAAAGACTCAAGAAATGAATCACCATGTCCTTTGAGTCCCCAGGAGATTCAAGGGACCCCTCCTGGCATGGCCCCTATAGGTCCATTCAGCTTTGCTCCACCAGCATAAAGAATTCATACTTTACTCTCTCTTGAGCTCCATGACAGTCACCCTTGGCAACAATTTTCTCTTTTGGATGAGTTCATGTGACCTGGCCTCTTTAAGCTGATCTGGGCCCATGATTCAGCTGACCCCATTAGTCTATATGTTTTTTAGACCAAGGTCTGAGGTCACTTACTCATTAATGAATCATGTTGTCCCATGGTCAGGAAGACCTGTTACTGATCTCTGCCTCATATATGGGGATGGGGAGGGAATGTTGAACTGTGAGGGTCTGGACACCTGATCAGCCATTGTAGTCAAAGGCAACAATCCCAGCAGGGAAGCTGTGATGTTGAGAAGTCACCAGGGGGCAGGAGTGTCCCAGAGCCTTTCACAGGATAGGATGCCCTGGGGAAGCTGGACTCAGTGCAACTGCGCATGCTTGGAATCACATCTGGAGGAGAGAGTGGAAAAGCTTGTGAGTTTCAATAAGGCTGTGGAGTGCAGGATAGGACTGGGGCTGGGAGACCAGCCAAGGTAGGCTTCCTGCCCTCCTCCACCTTCACCTAGGGTTGGAGTTGGGGATGGGGATGAAGGTGGGAGTAGGGATGGGGACGCAGATGAGGACAGGTGGAGGATTTGCTGTTTGACAATCTGAGCATATTAAAAAGGGTCTTAACCCCTACCCTCTGGTGGAGGGGGAACCTAGCCCCAGTGAGCATTCTTGCTGACCTCAGTGTGGCCTCACTAGCCACTGGAGACAGAGAAGCATTGTTAACACCTAAGAGCTCCCTCTTTAGAGGAAGGAATTGATGAGTGAGGGTGAGAGATAGCATGCTAGGGCGTATGCAGTGAAAACAGTAGTTGGTAGAGTTTAGGGAGAGTGTGGTAAGAGGAAGAGGGATGGGAGCTTAGGGTGTGAGGCTGAGATCCAGGGCTGGTGTTCAGGTGATGAGGGGTGAGGCATGATGCCTAATGGGGAGGGGTCAGTGCTGGCTTGGGAGAAGCACAAATATAATAATATTAATAATAAAAATAATAGCCCTCGTTCTATAGCACCTTACAGTTTGCAAAGCACTTTCCTCACAACCCTTAGAGGTAAATAGCACAGACATTTTCACCACCCACATTTTACAGTAAATGTCTGAGCTGAAACCCCCAAGCCTTTTCACACTCAAAATCCAGGGTCCTTTCCACCCTTCCAATATACTTCTGCTGATGTCAGAAAGGAGTTCGTTTTGAGGCAGAAGAATGTGACCCAGAAAAAATTTTTCCTTTGTGGGGAGCAGGGCCAGGTTGAGAAGGTGCCCATTTTTAATGCTGGCCAAGTAAGCTGGGGTGGGAGTTGGTCACAGTGAGTAGGGTTGTAGGTGTGTCCTTCAGGGGAAGGTGTGCCCTTGGTGAGCAGACTTGGGGGTGGTTGCGTAGGTTGGTGACATAGCATGGTGAGTGGAAGGGGTTATAGCCTGGGGTTTGTAGTCCCAAAGCTCAGTTCCTAAGTGACTGCTGGGTGGAGCAGACAGCTTCCTAGAGCACCTTCTGACAGCTATAAAAATCCAGTGTGTCAGTTCTCCTGTGGCAGAAGGGGTGCAAGCAGGAGTTTGGTGTATTGCTGGAAGAAAGAGGGGTAAGTAGGGGGAACTCTCAGAAACTAGTAGGCAGGGTTGGAGGGTAGAGATGGAGGATAAGTCTGAGGAAGAAGGTGGCTCTGTGTGTGCAGAGGGAGAGGTCCAAGGCTTCCTTTCCAATGGCTTCCCCCATCCTCCAGCACACAGACACACAGACAGACACAGACACCATGCACACACACAGACACACAGACATACACACCCTCTATGTCTTAGCTCTCTTTCCCTTCTTGTTGGGAGGTGAGGGGTTGGATGGATTAGTGTTCATCCAACCCCTCACCTCCCATCCACTAGAGATTATCCCTCAGAAGACTGCTTCTGTAAAATCCTTTGGTGATGGGAGGGAAAGGGAGAGTGGGAGGAAGAGAGAGTGAGAGGACAAAGGAAGAGAAATAAGGAAAGAGAGAACTCTCCCTGTCTTGCTATGACATGTAATCTGAGAGATCTCAATGAACCCAGGTATCACTTGTAATCAGAGAGATCTCACAGGGCTCAAATATCCCCCCACCCTGAATCAACTGTATCTCTAGTGCAGGCCCCCTGGGCAATGGGGGTGGCCCAGGCCAAGTCAGCTGAAGGTGTCTTATTTTGGAATGGCTGTCTGGTGCCTGCTCCAGCGATGAGGCTTGAGTGTTGAATGTGTGAGTGGATGGGATGCTCACTAATGGGGGGAGAGGAATGAGCGAAGGGTTGATCAGATTGAGGAGCAGTCTCCTGTTCTCTGGAGAAGAGGTGACCCTCTGTGACATTCATGTTTCTGGGGCTTGGGCTGAGGAAGAAGGTGGCTCTGTGTGTGCGATCAATTTCAGAGAGTGAGATTTTTCCAAGTCTCTTGGGGTTGAGCCTAGACATTAACTATTAAAACTTGGCTTTAATAGCCACCAGTTAATCCAGATAGGTCAAAATATAATGTGGTGTCCCATTCACCATGGTGGCCTCCGGAGAGGCTTGCCAACTAGGGCCTATCCATTTCTTGGGTAATAATAACTCACCCTTCTATAGTACATTAAGGGTTATGAAGTACTTTGCTCAGAACAACCTTGTGAGGTAATACGAGTATTGTTCTCTGTTTTACATAGAAGCAAAGTGAAGCTGAGAGGAATGTACAGCTAGTATGCACTCAAACCCAGACTAAGGGGCAGAGTGTTGTAGTGGATAGGTGCTGGACTTGGGAGTCAGGATGACCTAGGTTCAAATCCTATCTCAGACACTTAGCTGTGTGATGCCAGTCAAGTCACTTAACTTCTCTGTGCCTCAGTTTCCTTAACTGTAAAATAAAAGTGTTAGGCTCAATGGCCTCTAAGTTTATGTTTCTACACCTATGTTCCTACATCTCCTGATTTCAAGGTTAGCACTCATTTCATTATATGCTCCTTGGTAGATTCCTCAGCCCAGCACTGGTCAGAGCAGACAGCCCCCTGGAAGGTCTGAGATTGTCCTCCACCTGTCTATATGTACCTCATTTTGGTGACTCTTGGAGAGAAATCTGTGGGTTAAAGGGGAGGTAGCAGGAAGAGTTGCCAATGTGGGCTGTGCACAGAGAGACCCCTTGGGGACTCCAGAGAGCAGAATCTATCCCTTTAGGTCATGGTATTTGATCCAACTTTGGATGGGGGGGGGGAGTTGTGTCAGGGCTGGCTGGTGATCCTAATCTCTATCCCACTTCCTCCACCCATGGTACTTGAGAGAACAAGAGTTCAAGCCAGAGAGGTTGGTTCTAGCTGGTGCCTTTGCTTATTTTCAAGACATATTACTCTTTCTGTTATAATACAATCATTTATTAAGTGTCTGCTGTGTGTAAGGTACTGGGAAGATATAAGGTTTAGATGAGACATGGACTTGGCTCCTGCCCTCAAGGAGCTTACAATCCAGTAGGATAGTAGATTTAGAATAGAATAAAATCCTAGAGCTTATCTGGACCAACTCCTCATTTTATAGATGAAGTAACTAAGGTCCAGAGAGGTTTAATGACTTATCCAGGGTCACACAGGTAGTATCCTGAAACAGAATTTTGAACCCAGGTTCTCTGACTCCAGGGGCAGTGTTCTTTCCACTGTACCACAAAATAAGATGACATTTTGGAGAAAGATCTTATGAACCTCAGGAGATCTTTGAAGACTTCCTAGAGAAGGTAACAGTTAAGTTGGGTTTTAAATGATGGGTAGGAATTCAGCAGACAAAGAGAGGAGAGTACCACATAGGGAGTAGGCTAACAGATGACTGGAATGAATGAATAAATGCTTGTTGAATGAGTGAATGAAAAGCACAGGGAAATGAGAGTACAGGGCAATTTCAGGGAGAAAAGGCAATCTAGTTTGGTTTCAAGGTGGAATACCTGAGGGGAAAAAAATCTGTTCATTTGTCTAACTCAGCCAATGTAAACAGAGAATTTCCTATGTGCTTAGCCTGGTGCAAGGTGCATTCTATGTTCTAATGTACCATCTAGCTTTGACATCCTATTTTGTTGTTGTTGTTTTTTGTTTTTGCAGGGCAATGAAGGTTAAGTGACTTGCCCATGGTCACACAGCTAGTAAGTGTCAAGTGTCTGAGGCAGGATTTGAACTCAGGTCCTCCTGAATCCAGGGCTGGTGCTTTATCCACTGTGCCACCTAGCTGCCCAACATCCTATGTTCTAAGGAACTCTGCACCTCTGACATTCTATTTTCTAATGGCCCTTATTCTATTTCATAAGGTCCATGAATACTTTCCATAATCTTAAAAGTGGAGCTAGTTGGGGAGACCAGACATAATGACCAAAAAAAAAAGTAATTACTTAAGGCACCATATGCTAAGTGCACAGTGACATGATATAGCAGACTGCATTCAGAGGATCAGATCCCCATGGGCTCTGGGTAATGGGTGGCTGGTCATGGAAGGTTTCCTGGAGGAAGAGGTACTTGTATAATCTTAGAAGGCCAAGCCTTCACATGGACCATTCTTCTAAGGGAGATGATAACGTTCCTTGGCTTCCAGACTCTCCCTTCTTCAATCCAGCTGCTGGATTTACATTCTTAAAGTTCAGGTATGACTGTGGCATTTCCCTCTCAAGGAATCTTCAGTGTCTCCCATTGCCTTTAGGATCAACTCCTGACTCTTTTGTTTGATATTTAAGGCCCTACACAATCTGGTTCCAGACTCACCTTCCAGGCTTATTTCATATTATTCCTCCTCATATTTTCTATTTTCCTGCCAAGCAGGCCTATTTGCCATTCCATCTCCCACCTCCATGCCCTTGCATGGGCTGTCCTCCAAGTGTAGAATGCACTCCCTCCTCAATTCTGTCTCATTTTAGGATTCCTGGTTTCCTTTCAGACTCAGATGCAGTGCCCCCTTTCCCGATTCCCCATCAGTACTGTTACCTCTCCAGAAATTACATTGTATTAACTTTGTATACACTTAGTACTTGCGTATCTGTGTTGTTTCTCCTTTATAGAATGCAAACTTTTTGAGGGTAAGGAGTGTTTCATTTTTGATCATTTTATCCCCAGTACCCCACAGTGCTTTCCCCCATAATAGGTACTTAATGTTTGTTGAGCCTGGTTGGAGGTTAGCCCAATGCCCTTGGAGGTTCATTTCCACTGCATGTTGGCTCCATGATTGAACACCTCTCATAGGCCATATTTAGCCTTGGGACATGGATTCTGCCTTAGTATTTATGGTCTTGTCAGAGAGGGGAGAAAAAGAGAGGGGGCACTTAGCAGCTATGTATAGTAGAAAGAGGTGTACTTGGAGTCTAAAAACTCATTTTAAATACTCACTCCTAATACTCAATGCTGCCACTTGCAGCTGATGTGATCTTGGCTGAGGGACTTGCTCTCATGAAACTTCCCCACCTGTAAAATGGTTCTGATAGTATTTGTATTACCTATCTCAGCAGATTGCTTTAAGATCCAAGTGAAATAGGGGCAGCTAGGTGGCGCAGTGGATAAAGCACCGGCCCTGGATTCAGGAGGACCTGAGTTCAAATCTGACCTCAGACACTTGAAGTTACTAGCTGTGTGACCCTAGGCAAGTCACTTAACTCTCATTGCCCTGCTGAAAAAAAGAGAAAAAAAAAGATCTAAGTGAAATAATGAATGCAAAGTACTTTGTAAACCTTATAGTAAAAGTAAGCTATCACTATTCTTGTTATCCAAAATTTAACCAGCAATACCAGGCAGACAGTGATTGCTAGCAGACTTTAGGGAGAGAAGAGATTATGGTGAGCTTGGGTTGCCATTTATTTATTCACTCATAAAATGCTGGACTTGGGGTCAGGGAGACCTGAGTTCAAATCCAGCCTCAGACAGCTATTAGCTGTGGTGACCCTGGGCAAGTCACTTACCTCTATCTGCCTTAGTGTCTACACCTGTAAAATGCTACTAATAATAGTGTCTATTTCCTGGGGTTCTTGTGAAGATCAAGTAAGCCAATGTTTGCAAACCTTAAAGCACTATGTAGATTCCAGCTATTGTTGTTAACTATTATTAATCAACATTTCAGTATACAAAAAAGAACAAAGAAAATAATTATATAGGAAAAGGAATTTCTGTTCCATATAGGTAACAACTATTTATGAAATGGCTTTAGGCAAAAAGCACGGTCCTGGGTTCTGGGGTAGATACAAAGTTTATCTAAGACATAGTGACTGCCCTTATGGAAGGCAACCTTTTGGCAGAGGGTTAAGACACTGACACATATAATTAGAACATTATTGGGATTTCCTAGAGGACCTAGAAGGATGGAGAAAATTCAGAGGCAGGTGAAAGTATTTTTTTTTTTTAGTGAGGCAATTGGGGTTAAGTGACTTGCCCAGGGTCACACAGCTATGGTGAAAGTATTTTTAAGTTGGGGAGCAAAATGAACAAAGGCTCCGGGAGACCGTAAGCTCCTTGAGGACAGGCAAGGGTGACCCTACCCCTGGTATCCCTGGTGCCTTGTACACATAGTAGGTGCTTACTAAACAGTTTTTGTATTGTACTGAATGGCCTTGCCATGATCATATCTGGGAACGTATCTGGGGGAAGACCAGAGCAGTCTGATTGGAGCAGAGAGGGTTTACTATGAGGCTGGGACCTTAAATGAGCCAAAGGTCATAGCACCTTAGATCTGGAGCTGGAAGGAATTTCAGAGATCATTTAGCCTGCCTGCTCCCCCCTCCCCCACACCCATTTTAAAGATGGGGAAACCAAGACCCAAAGTGTGGGAGGGGGAATTGGCCAGCCCAAGGAGACTAAAGTGGAAGAACTGGCGTTCAAATCAGGTCCTCTAATTACAAATTCAGAGCTTTTTGACCCTCCCCTCCACTGCCTCCTATTAAAGAAGAAATATGTGTCTCTGTGCCAGGGGACACAGGAATACCCGGAATTCCTACTCCTTCACCCGTCTGTGTGGCTCCAAATGCCTTGTACAACTGGTGTTCTTACAAGCTAGGGGACCTGACCTGCCAGACCGGATGGATCCCTCTGGGTGTTACCCTGCGTCCCTAGGAAGGCTGGGTAGTTTCATCATGCACTGGCTTGCAGAATGCGCTGATAACATCTGACTTTGGCCGGGGCTTGGGGAGGAAGGGGTGCTGCTGGCAAGAGGCCACATGACCCCACCTAGCTTTCTCTGAGGACCTAGTCATGCCGGGCCCATTCCTGGGCTGGGCCAATTGGCTTCCAATTTGGCAACTCTTTGTAGCAGTGGAGATCTGGATTTGGAGATGTGGCGGGATTGCTTGGCCTTTCTGTAACCATTTCATCTTGCCAGGTGCCTACCTGATGGGCTAAATTGAGCAAGGGCCCTATCACGCTAGGTTGCTGCAGTACCAGACTTGTACTCCAAGGGACTGAAATTCTCATCTTAGATCCTGGCTGTCAAGCTATAATACCTGGTGAACCTGGCTCTTGTATTTCTAGTAAGCTGACAACTTAAACTGCTGATTAAGGAGTTTACATTCTAATAGGGGAGACCAAACATAAAGGGGAACTGAAAAGACTGACATGATTGGGAGAAGATAGGAGGGAAGATGGCTGGTGCAGAAGGAGAGTGAGGTCTGTAAAATTGAATGGGGAAAAGATGACAACTTAATTTCAATATAATTGATTTTTTTGTAAGCCTCTGGATTTTACTTTATGCATATAAAAGCGTTACTTTGGCAAGGGGCCCATAGGCTTTGTCAGACTGCCCAAGGGACCCTTAATGCTAAAAAGATTAGGAACCCCTGGTCTGAGTATCCTGTGGTTCTCATGAGATAAGATGAGTTGAGATGGAAGCTTTTTCCACCCTCTTTCCCAAGGAAAAGGGAAGAAGGCAAGGCATTAAAAAGAGAAGGAATTTGTACCTGAATTAGTTTAAGTTCCTGAACAGTACAGCTGGGTGTGTGTGTGGGGGGGGGGCAGGCAGTGTGGGATCATAGAAATAACTCTGGGATTGGGTTTTTAATCTTAGCTCTGCTACTTACTACTGTGTGATAGGTGGGGCAAATCACTTTCCTTCTCTGAACTTGTTTGCTCATCCTGTGGACAGAATGTAAAGAATTTCCTTACAATATTGTTGTGAGGAAAGCACTTTGCAAATTAAGAAGGGCAATATATGTACATATTATCTGCTATCATGTATAAATGGGGGGAATGAAGGAGGGAATAAGCATTTATATAATCCCTACTATGTGCCAGGCACTAGGGTCAATCCATTTTGCACCTAGGAGGCACTTAATAATAATTAATTGAATCTAAAGTTCACATAACTCAGTTCCTCCCAGTTGTAGAAATGGAAGCCAAGTTTCTACATTCCCTTAGTAGGGAAAGTTGATTTGATGGTTAACTGGGTTTGGAGTCAGAGTGGGAATGAGGGCCAGCTGGGGCCAGCTCTAATCTAAGTATTTTATGTTTCCCCCCCAAGAGGCTTATGGGAATTTTGGGAGGGTATGGCCCTATCCCTGTGGGCTCCATGACTGTGTTCTGGCGGGGCACTGCCTGGATTCTTAGCAAGAAGTACTCATTTTTGGTTCAGTTCCACTCCCTGAAAGGAGAGCCTGTGGTGTTTTTCTGGGGCCTTGGAAGCAGAGAGTGATTTCTCCATGAGAGGCTGAGGAAAACAAACCCAACTTGTTTTTCCAGAAGTTTGCCGGGATGTAACCCCCTAAGCTACACCATTGACTACAAAGGGAACAGACAGCCTGGCTGGTCATGTGGGGAGGCACCTGCCTGGGATGTGTTTTCAGGAAGCAAGCAGCAAGGCTTTGATCATCTCCTTTGCCAGCTCAATTAGTTGGACATGAGTGGCCTGTTTGCTTTTGACTGCAGTTAGTAAGTCCACTTCCTTTTGAGTTTCCTAGAAGGACTCACTCAGAAACATAATAGCGCTCAGTTAGAAGGATCATTAGAGGAGTATCTAGTCCAATCTGTGTATGAATAGAAATCCCCATTACAAAGTTTTCAACCTTGGTGGGCTTGACTCATTCCCCCCCCCCCCCAAAAGACTGTTACCTCCCTCAGTGCAGGGACAGTGTCTCTCTACTGATTACTATAGTGGTTTAAACATAGTAGATAGGGGCAGTTAGGTGGCCCAGTGGATAGAGCACTGGCCCTGGAGTCAGGAGTACCTGAGTTCAAATCCGGCCTCAGACACTTAACACTTATTAGCTGTGTGACCCTGGGCAAGTCACTTAACCCCAATTGCCTCACTAAAAAAAAAAAAGAAAGAAAGAAAGAAAAAAAAGAAAATAGACTCACCTTAAACATAGTAGATACTGAAATTGAACAAATGCTCATGAAGCACCTACTATGTGCAGAGCGCAGCAGCACATCAGGGGTCTCCAGTGTCAGGCTCTTTGCTAAACTCTAGGGATGCAAAGTGGAAGTTAGACACAATCCCAGTCCTCAGAGAGTTTGTCATAAGGTAGGGGAGGAGATGTCCACAAATAGCTCTAAAACAAGAGAGGTGACCCTAGTGGTAAGAAACAGAGCTGTAACTAAGATGGAGCAATCAGGGCTTTGCCCAGAAGTAGAAAAAGTTAGAGGATGCTGATGGCACTTGTAATGTTTTGTTTCTTTTTTAGCAGATACAAACAATTGAATTTAGCATGAATAATTAATTAAAATAGGAAGCAACCAGATTGGGAGATGTTAGCCATCCTCCAAGTAAATATACTCTGCAGCTGGGTTCCACCTTTTTCCCTCCTTCAGGAGCAGCTTGATTGGCAGCAGCCTCTCAGCATTCTGGGTCTTCACTGTAGTGAATGGTATTCCTGGGTCTATTTTCTTCACTCCCAAAAGGCAATGTCTCAGGGTCTCTTTCCTCCAGTGGGTCTTGTGATATCCCATAGGTATCTCCACATGCTCTTCTGAAATAGTTTTTTAAAAATTGAGGGCACCTTTCATGTTGCTTACCCTGGGCACCTTTGGTAGTTCTTGCCTCCCAAATACAGAAATAATTTGCTACGGCTTTGTTGGGGAGGGATAGTTAGATGCCACAGTGGATAGAGTACCAGGTCTGGAGTCAGGAAGATTAATCTTTCTGAGTTCAAGTCTAGCCTCGGATACTTACTTGTTGTGTGACTCTGGGCAAGGCACTTAACACCATTTATCTCAGTTCCTTATCTGTAAAATGAGCTGGAGAAGGAAATGGCAAACAGCTCCAGTATCTTTGTTAAGAAAATCCCAAATGGGATCACGGAGAGTCAGTGACTGAAACCACTCAACAATACCTGGTGGGGAGAGAGGGTATGACAGTGGGAACTAGCTCTCATGCCAATGGAAATCCATCTGTGTGCCATATTTGGCCCATGTACCATATATAGCCATACAAACTATTGATCTAGGATGTCCTGATGTCTATTCTGGGCCTTGGTCAGGTGACCCAGAGCATCAAAAAGGTATTACACCAGAGCCAAAGTTTCAGCAACATGGCTCCTGGATTGAACTCTTAGCTATTCACTTGTGAGGGATGCCAGTGGAATTAAAGGGGAGGAACTCTCTAGTCTCTCTAGTTGTCTATTTTCTGACTCTGTAAAGAGGATTTCTCAAGTTTTTCATGCTCTATTTTCAAGAAGGTGGGACATTTACAATATGAGATCTTATTAGCTCCTAACAAGGGCTAAAGTCTGAGTTGAGGAATGAACTTTCTCCATGGGATACTCTCATCAGCTCTCTGGACTCGGGGCACAGAAGATTCAGTCAGGCATAGTGAAAAGAGCATTGGACTTGAAGCTAGGAGACCAAAGCTCTAGGTCACCCAGATAATAAATGTCAGAGTTGAAGGCTAACCCTTCTCTCTTCCTTGCACCGTGCTGTCTCTCAGTGTAGCTAAGGAAGAAGTCATAACCTTTCAAGGCCCCAGATAGCTATAAGACTATAAGTAGTCTGGAGGGAGGCTCCCAATCCTTAGCTCCTGAAATTAATGAAACCTCAGGTCTAGATGAAAAAGTGAAAAACAAAACAAACCAACAAAAGATTTGGCCCAATATTCTAGCCTGTTAAGATCTTTTTGGATCCTAACTCTTTGGCCAACAAGTTGTTGTCATCTGCCAATTTGATAAGTGTGCCCTGTGAGCCGTAAACCTTGCAATGTGGAGGCATCGGGTTAGAGCTCAGAGGGAGAATCCGTTGAGTCTAATACCTTCATTTTAGAGATGAGGAAAGAGAGGTCTAGAGAGGCTGAGTCACTTGCCTAGGGTCACACAGCTTGTGAGTGTTTGGATTTAAACTCAAGTTGTCCTGACCCTAAGTTCAAAATTCTATCCACTGTACTATGCAGTTGTTCTAGCCTTCCATTAAATACCTCTTGTAGCTCACACGTGATGGCATGAAATTGATCTGGGGCTCTTAGGATCATAGATTTAGAACTGAAAGAGACCTCAGAGACCATCTAGTAACATTCTTTTGGGGGGGGGCGGGGCAATGAGGGTTAAGTGACTTGCCCAGGGTCACATAGCTACTAAGTGTCAAATGTCTGAGGCCGGATTTGAACTGAGATCCTCCTGAATCCAGGGCCAGTGCTTTATCCACTGTGCCATCTAGCTGCCCCTAATAATATTCTTAATCTTTTTTGTCTCATGCTTGTAACAATTGGAATGACGCCACCTGCTGGAGACTTACTGTAGAAAAGTTCTGCCATGAAAGGAAGGTCTTTGAGGGCAAGAACATGCATCTTTTCTTTGGTGTCAGGAAGTGACGTTTGCTAGTGGGAGGAAGAAGGAAGAGCCGGGCGCTCTGACTCACTCTTTTTCCTTTGGACTCTGGTGGAGAGCGGAGCTGGAAATGTGCTCTCCCTTTAATAGATAGATGAATGTAGGCCTTTCTCTCTCTCTTTACCAAATTCTTATTCTCCTTAATAAATGCTTAAAAGCCTAACTCTTGCTAAAGCTTATAATTTATTGGCAACCACTCATTAGATATTTTAGACAGACTAGCTAGAATTTTAGCTTTTAACATGCTCCCCTTTGGCAGTCCTGTGAAACCTATAGACCCTTTCTCAGAATAGCATTTTAAAGTTTCCAACACAAAACATGTAACATTACTTAGGGACCACAAAGTAAACCAAAAGTCAATGAACAGAAGATTTTTTTCTTATCTAAGTTCATGGACCTCTTGAAATCTATCCACATAATCCTTAGGGACCCAAGTTTAAAAACCTCAATCATGCTCGATCCCCTCATTTTATGGATGAGAAAATCAAGGCCCACAGAAGTGGATTGATTTGCTCACCAGTGATAGATGCTATGCCAGTGAGGCACAAGCTGTAGCAGGGCTTAGCAAACAGAGAAGGCTTCAAGTACAGGCCTGGAGATGGACTGCATGTGTCCATTGTTCTAGGACTTTGACCCTGTGCTTCTCGTTTTTTGTCTCCTGAATATCTAACATAGTCCGTTTCTTCATAATATACAGATTGCTTCATAAACATTGGGGAAATTGACTTGCCTAAGCAAGTGTTGGGAGACATCACCAGAATGTTGGCCCTGAAGTGACACACTTTTGGGCCCATGGTAGTTCATCGCATGTGGAAGGAGAACTTAGATGGATGGACTCATGGGTCTTTGAGAATCATTAAAGTATTGACCTATAGTCATGTCTGCTAGCAGTATTCTGATCTGTCTGGGTGAGGCATACATGGAATTATGGAATATTAGAGCTGGAAGAGCCCTGAAATACTCACTTATCTAAGAACCCCTTCTTTCTACAGAGAAGGAATGAAAGCGGGACAGGTGGGGTGGGTGGAGGAAGTAATATACCTAAGGTCACTCAGAAAGTAAGTGTCAGAACCAGAATTAGAACTGGGGTCTCTTGACTTTTAGACCAATGCTTGTTTTCTGTGCTATAACTTTTTGATGGTGAAGTTGAGGCACAGAGTAGTTGATGTATGAGCCCTCACATTATTCTTCCACCTCTAAAGAATGGGAAGGTTCTCTCCTCTCTCACTTGCTTACTGGTAATACAATCTTTTCAATTTTTTAATAGTGTTTTATTTTTTCCAATTACACATAAAGACAATTTTTATATTCATTTAAAACATTTTTTGAGTTCCAAATTTTTCTCCCTCCTTTCCTTCCCTCTTCCCTATGATAGTAAGCAATAAGTAAGTAAGAATAAGAATTTGGTAAAGAGAGACATAGGTTATATATGTTCAATCACGTAAAACATATTTCCATATTAGTCATGTTGTGAAAGAAGAAATAGAACAAAAAAGGAAGCAAAAACATGAAAAAAATAAAGAAAGGGAAAATAGTCTCTTTTGATCTCCATTCAGACTCCATAGTTCTTTTTCTGGATGTGGAAAGCATTTTCCATCATGTATCTTTTGGAAATGTCTTGGATCATTGCATTGCTGAGAAGCACTAAGTCCATCATAGTCAATCACTGCACAATGTTGCTGTTACTGTGTGCAATGTTCTCCCTCCTGCTTCTGTTCTCTCCATTTGGCATCAGTCAGCTTAGGTCTTTCCAGGTATTTCTGAAATTTTCTTGCTAGCACAATAATATTCTGTTATGTTCATATACCATAACTTGTTCAATCATTCACCAATGGATGGACATCTCCTGAATTTCTAATTTTTTACCACCACAAAAAGAGCAATATTTTGGCACAAGTAGGTACTTTTCCCTTTTTAATGAAGGTAGTAGCAATCTTGAAGTGGTAGGTTCCATCCCTAACAATGAGCTAGTAGGGGCAGCTAGGTGGCGCAGTGGATAGAGCACCGGCCCTGGATTCAGGGGGACCTGAGTTCAAATCCGACCTCGGACACTTAACACTTGCTAGCTGTGTGACCCTGGGCAAGTCACTTAACCCCAATTGCTTCAGCAAAAAACAAACAAACAAAAAATGAGCTAGTAGCATTAAGGCAATTAGTCTCTCTCTCTCTCTTTCTCTCTTTTTAAAGGCAATTAGTCTCAGATGAGAGAGCCAGCTAGGTATTCCAGCAGACAGAATGCTGGGCCTGGAATCAGGAAGTCTTGAGTTCAAATCCAGACTTAGACAATTACTAGCTATGTGATACTAGTGTTAAGGGCTAAAATTCTAGCTAAACTGTCTAAAATATCTAATGAGTGGTCGCCAATAAATTATAAGCTTTAGCAAGAGTTAGACTTTTAAGCATTTATTAAGGAGAATAAGAATTTAGTAAAGAGAGAGAAAAAGGCCTAGATTCCTATCTATTAAAGGGAGAGCACATTTCTAGCTCCGCTCTCCACCAGAGTCCAAAGGAAAGAGACTGAGAGCGAGCGCCAGTCTCTTCTTTCCTCCTCCCACTAGCCCGCGTCACTTCCTGACGCCAAAGACTCCTGGTCTTGCCCTCAAAGACCTTCACTTCATGGGCGGAACTCTTCTACAGTAAGTCTCCAGCAGGTGGCGTTATTCCAATTGTTACACTAGGCAAGTCACTTAACTTCTGACTGTCTCACTTTCCTCAACTGTAAAATGAAGTTAGTAATAGCACTTAACTCCTGGGTTATTCTAAGACTCAAATGAGATAATATTTTAGACACTTAGCACATTTCCTGGCACATAGTAAATGCTTAATAAATGCCTATTTCCTTTCATTTCCCACCTATTTCAAGGATGTTATTCTTGTTTGTGTGCAGGTGTGTGAGTGTTTATATGTCACCTGTGTAAGTATATATACATGCCCAGAAGTCAGTGTGTGAATGGCATCAGGGTTAGATAAAATTCCACTAAGTGGCCTCCTCTCTTATAGACTCCCTTTGACCCATTGGAAACAAATCTTCCCTCTTGTTATACTCTTCACTCTGGCTTTCAGGTCTTAACCATTATTTGGAATGACTTCCCAATCCTGTCCATTAAGTGACCTCTTTTCTTCATTTAGGGTTGTCTGCCAGGAAGATTAATCCAGGGCACAGAGAGATAGATGAATGCTTAGTCGTTAAGTTTAGGCCCTGACCTTGGTCTGTAGGAGAGGGCACTAGCTTCTTTGTAGTGATGGTGTCTTGAAGTCCACTCTCCCAAATTTTATTCTTTGATCTGTGGCCTTTCCTAAGCCATACAATAGACAGCAAACTGGGAACTTGGAAGGAGAAATGACAAACATTGTAACTGGAAGGGATGTAGAAGAAGTGGAGACAAAGAACCACACATTCTCAGAGCTGTAAATCTCATCTATCACATTCCATTATCTTTTTTTTTTTTGGTGAGGCAATTGGGGTTAAGTGACTTGCCTAGGGTCACACAGCCAGTAAGTGTTATGTGTCTGAGGCCGGATTTGAACTCAGGTCCTCCTGACTCCAGGGCCTGTGCCACCTAGCTGCCCCTCACATTCCATTATCTTGACACAGCCTCAAAAGTCATCTAGTCAGTTTGGTATTTAGGGAGAGGAAAGAACAACTATTCTGATGTAAGAGGACCTGGATTTAAAGCCCAGCTCTACTGCTTATTACCTGTTGGACCTTGGGCCAATAACTTAATAATCCCTGTACCTCAGTTTCCTCAATTGTAAAGTGCATTGGACTAGATGGTCTCTGAGGTCCCTTCCAGTTCTAGATAAATGGTCTGTGAGTCTAGTCCACATCCCCACCTGAAATGTCTCCACTGTAACACAATGGACAAGTCATTTAATATACTTCCTGCCATATCAGCCAATCAACAAACACTTTCTAGTTGAGAGACAAAAGTGAAGCAATCTCTGCCCTCAAGGGGCTTACATTCTTTTTTTAAAAAATTTTTTTTTGTTTTTTTTAGTGAGGCAATTGGGGTTAAGTGACTTGCCCAGGGTCACACAGCTGGTAAGTGTTAAGTGTCTGAGGCCAGATTTGAACTCAGGTACTCCTGACTCCAAGGCCGGTGCTCTATCCACTGAGCCACCTAGCTGCCCCTAAGGGGCTTACATTCTAAGGGGGAAATATGCATATATCTACAAAATGTATTATTAGGTGGGTCATTTGAAAGACCTGCAGAAAAGGAGACTCAAGGTATGTGTGTGTGGGGGGGGAAAAGGGAATATGATAATTTTATTTATCTGGAAGATGGACTTGGTATATTTAGTTTGGCCTCAAAGGGTTGTACTAGGAACAAGAGGTGGCTATTGCAAAGTGCTTACTCTAGACTTAATGGAAAAAACAAAAAACAACCTTGATAAGTGGAGCTATCTGTAGGTCTAAGGAGATATTTCTTTTTGGGGGAGGCAATGAGGGTTAAGTGACTTCCCCAGGATCACACAGCTAGTAAGTGTCAAGTGTCTGAGGCAAGATTTTTAAGGAGATATTTCTTGAGGGAATGGGCTCCCCACCAGAGATCTGCAAGTGATGGCTGCATCAACATGTGTTGGATGAGACTGTAGAGAGGATTCTTTTCTGTGTTTGGGTCATACTAGATGCTCTCTGAGGTTACTGCTAACTCTGACATTTCTGTGATCTTGTTTGAAGACTTGCAGTGACAGGGGACTTGCTACCTTACAAACCAGTCCATTTAACTTCTGGACAGCTCAAAATGATAGGAAATTTCTCCTCATCACAAACTGAGTTGAAATTGGCCCTCCTGCAACTGGCACTGCCCTCTGGGGCCAAGTCTAATTATCTTGACAGCTCTTCAAATATTTATCTAGGTTTGCCCAGGGACCCTACACCTAAGAGTTGTTTATGTAATATTTGTCGTATCGATTTGGATATAATGATCAGATTCCCCTAAACATGTTCTTCAGGCCTAGCATCTTCAGTTTCTTTGACTAGTTTTCATGAAACATGCATTCTTTATTCTGGCTGCCCTCCTCTGGATGTTTTCTAACCCATTCTTCCCAACATATGTGTGCTTCCCAGGACTGACCACAATACTCTGGTCCATTGTTTTCTTTTTTTCTTTTCTTTTCTTTTTTCCACTTTTTTTGGTCCATTGTTTTCTTGACACCATTAAGTTGAATCCTGTAGCATTGGCTTACAGATTTTTTCTTTGGCCCATATTGAATCTCATGCATGGATGCTCTGGAAGTATCTTCTGTCACTCTCAGTGGTGTTCTCTCTCTTCCTGAAGCTAAAACTTCAGGGTACTCATCCATGCCCTAACAATGAAACACCTTACATGGCTGGAAAGGGAAGGTCCCAGAGCAGTGACTTGGTGGAAAAGCTCCCAGGATCTGCTTCATTAATGAATCACAGTTGAACCCCAACCATAATATAAAAGCCAATGGTGCTGGAGTTCTTTATAGACTCAGGATGTAGAACCTAGGCTCCCTGTATTCTTCACTACACCATGTCTTTCCTTGAATGCAGAGGTTATATCCTCAATTAGGAGTGAGAGAAACCAGATTGATTAATTACAACTCATCCATGAAACTGAAGCCTCTCCTTTCAGGATGAATACATCAGGACCCTGGGGAAAGCTGCCAATAATTCAGATGTCAAGTTATTGCTGACCTGACCTAAGTCTGATAAACTAAAGAATGAGCCAATTAGATCCATGGAGAGCCATGGAAGACATGAACATCAAGGCTCCAAGAATGCCATGTGAGTGTAGAGAGAGAGTCCAGGAATTGGAAGCCATAGAGTCTTAGCTCCAAGGTATGAGCTCTTGGGTATACCATGGAACCTTACTTCTGTGATATGTGGAATGGGTAGAATATTATTTGTACTATCTACCTTGCAGGTGGTTGTGAAGAAAGTCTTTGTAAACTGCCAATCCCTATCTAAGTGTGAGATTTTTGTTAAGATGATTTTGAAAAGCACAGGGGACTAATTCTTATAGCTATCAAAATATTAAAAAAATAAAAAGGAAAAGAAAAGGTTCATAGACCCTAAGTTAAGAACCCCTGAGTGGGAGAAAGATCTTGGTAGGCCTAGAGCATTGGACTGAATTTTTTAACTTTTTTATTCGGTCCTGAGGTTTCATTAATGTCAGAAACTAAGAATGTGGGAAATTGTTTCAAATTGTAGTCTTATAGAGGCAGTAAGAGCTTAGGTGACTTGCCAAGGTCAATCAAATAAGATGAGATATGATGAGGTATTACAGTATGGTGGTGAGAACACTGAAGCCCTTTAGATCTCTGAATGTATGATCTCATGCTTCTGAGTGTGGGGGGAGGTCCATGGAATAATTTCAATCAACTAATAAGCACCTTGAGAATACAGATACAAAGAATCCCTTCAAGTGGTTCTCATAGTCCAAAAAAAGTAGGAACCAATCCAGTCTAACCTCTTCGTTTTACAGGTGATGAAACTGAGGTTGAGAGAGATTAGAAGTGACTTTCCTAGGTCATGTGGCTAATAAGTGAGAGAACCAGATATTGAACCTTGACCTCTGACCCTACAGCCAGCACTCTTACCACTACACCGCTCTGCCTGTGTATCTATGGAGGTCTCTTGCTTAGGTCTGGCCCAAGGTATTGAGATTAGTTCCCACCACCTGGGTTTAAGAAAAGGTGTTAATTGATTCCTCCAAGATTAAAAACAAACAAACAAAACCCTTTCAAGTTTGAAGAGTACCTTACACACATCTGGTCCTCACAAAACTCCTGAGGTATGCATTCCTGGTATCATTTCCCCCCATTTTACAGATGAGGAAACTGAAGCTCAGAATGATTAAGTGACTCACCATCAGGTCACTCAGCTAGTAAGAGTCAGAGGTGAAATTTGAACCCAGATTTTCCTAACTCCAAGTTTTACCACTCCATCTACTACAGCCCAGTGCAAGTTATTGTGGGTTGGATGTCCTACTCCAGCATGTGCGGTTGTTCAACTGATGCTATTGGCCACAAAGTGGGGGCAGGAAGATGACTCTTGAGAGCATGTGACTTTTGCACTATTTCCACTCCTAGAAAAATTAATGGGCTCCCCTTTTGGAGATGGGCCAGGGTTGTTCCATGTTCAGTATGCAAAAGACAGTATATTATTGCATATATATATATATATTTATTGTCCTATTTCATCTGCTTGTTTACTTGTGTGTCTGTAATGTCACCCCATTCCACTGAATCCACACTCTATCTCTCTAACTCAGTTTAGTCAGTGGGTGTGAGTTGTTGAGGATAACAATGAAGGTTATTCTTCTAGATGGGATTAACTGTTTGACTTGGTAGAAGTGCCTCAACCAATCCTCTTTTCCAAAACTCTAATTCCACAAAAGCCATTGCCTGGGAGTAGTCCGAAATGAGAGGGAGGATGACATAATGATGGCATCATAGATTTAGAGCTGGCAAGAACCTCAGAGGCTTTTCATTTCACAAGAGAGGAGACATCGTCCCAGAGAAGGTATGGGACTTGTCCAAGGCTATACAGGTAGTGAGGATCAGAGGTGGAATTTGAACTCTGGTCCTTTGATGACTCTAGAGTTAGTCTGGTTTCCCCTGAAGCTCATGGGATCATAGATTTTGAGTAGGAAAAAACCTCAGAGGCCACTTATTCTAGTCATATCTCATTTTTTTTGGGGGGGTGGTTAAGTGACTTGCCCAGGGTCACACAGCTAGTAAGTGTTAAGTGTCTGAGACTGGATTTGAATTTAGGTACTCCTGACTCCAGGGCCGGTGCTCTATCCACTGCGCCACCTAGCTACCCCCCTCCCCCATATCTCATTTTAAAGACCGAGAAACTAAGGCCTGGTAGGTTTGTGCTTTGTCCAATGTGCTTGAACTCTTCTCTGTTGCCTCTTAAGCAGGCAGAATCCTCAAACTTCAGAGCTGGAAAGAACCAGAGAAACCATCGAATCTAACTTCATTTTACAGGAGACAAAACTTAAGTTTTCAGAGGAGAAAGCACTTTGCCTAAGGTCATACGATTGGTTAGTAGATGACCCAGGGGTCATTGTGTCCAGCCAGGGCTTTTCCCACTAAATCAGCCCCATGGTTGTTGCTGAGAGGGATATCAGGACACTCTACAACGCAATCTCTGCTCAGTCTGGATAGAAAGATGATACTGATGTATGCAAAAAAGAAGAGAAGAAGTTGATACTTGTGTGTGTGTGTGTGTGTGTGTGTGTGTGTGTGTGATCCAGGTGCTGGAAGGCATCAACATTTATTAATAAATCAGCCTTCATCCCTGCTCTCAGGGAGTTTGCAATTTTGTGAATTGAGACACTTAATTGTGAACAGCAGAGTTGTAAATAGCCACTTTGCACCTAGGGCAATTGAGTTAAGGGGGTGCCTATGGTGGTGAGCAAAGAAATAGGCAGAGGCAGTTAGGTTGCACAGTGTATAGAACACCCCCACCTCATTTCAAATCTGGCCTCAGCTGCTCACTAGTTATGTGACCCTGGGCAAATCACTTAATCCAAAGTGCCTCAAAAAAAAAAAAAAAAGAAGGAAGTAGACCGTGGGCTAACATCCTATTTTAACTAATCATTATTGCCAATCAGATACTAAACTCAGTTGCTTCCAGGTCATTGAAAAATTATAAATGCCATGGGGGAGGGGGGGCTGGAAGTGAGATTGGGGTTGGTCTGCCCTAATTACAACCCTGATAATTAGAAATCTCATCGTGGTAGTGATCATCATTATTATAGATTTGGAAATGGAATTGATCAAAGGTCATTCTAGTTCAACTTCTTTATTTTACAGGCAAGGAAACTGAGGCCCATGGAGGCCAAAAGACTTGTCCTGGTCATACAGGTAGTAAGTGTTGTGGGTGGTGTTTTAACCCAGTCCTCTAATGCCAGGCCTTGTCCACTGCACCACAAAGGACATTGAACTTGAAGTCAGGAGAGACCTGGGGTTCAGTCAATCTATAAAAATGTATTAAGCACCTACTATGTGCCAGGCCCTAGAGATGCAAATAAGGCAAAAGACTGTCTCTGCTATTAAGGAGCTTGCAGTCTAATAGGGGAGATAATGTGCAAACAACTAGACACCAACAAGAGATGTCCAGGTAAATTGGAGATAATCAACAGAGGAAGGCACCAAGTGCACCTAACTAGCTGCTGGACTGTGGGCAAGTCACTGATTCTCTGAGCCTCAGATTCTTCATTTGTAAGATGGGGATAATAATTTTAATATTGACCTACTTAAAGGTTGTTGTAAGAATCAAATAAAATAATGCATGCCAAGTGTTTGTAAAACCTTCAAGTGCCATCTATATCTTGTCAACTTTTGTTGGTTTCTGTGGACAATGCTATGGGAATTCCAAAGAAGTGTCAGAAGCTTCTTGTTAGCAGGGAGGGGACTAAGGAAAAATAGTAAAGGAGGTGGGATTGGATCTGAGCTTTGAAGGATGGGCCTAACTTTTAATGGGGGAAAAGTATTTGGGGGGCAGAGAGTGGGATTGAGAACAGATTCAGTGGTAGGGGGATAGCAGGAGATGATGGATTTTTACCTATGGGAAAACCACCATATTTCCAGATCTCATAGGACTTGAATCATCTTAACTACAGGATTATCCATGCTGGCTGCCCTCCCATAGAAGTTTGGGGCTGAAGAGGCAGGTCTGTGGCCAGGAAAATCCCCTCCTGTGGAGTTCAGAAAGCAGATGTAGGAGCCTGGCCCTGGCCAACTGCCTGGATGTGGCTAGGCAGCAGTCCAGAGGCTAGAGTGTCAAGTTCATGCTATAGAAGAGTGGGAGCCTTAGAATAGTGGAGGAGTAAATTGGGGCCAGAATGTGGGGAGCCTTAAACACCAAGCTAAGGAGGCCGGTCATCTCAGTGAAATAAAATTCAACAAACAGCTGTTAAGTGCCTATTATAGGCAGGATACTGTAGTAGGTTCTGAAGACACAGAAAAATTCCTGGCCACCAAGAGTGAGCTTAAAGTCTACTGGGAGGGGATGAGGAGGATACAAAATATACCCAAACAAGCAAAGACAAAATATAGGAGATGCCGGGACCAGATTCTGGGACTGTATCTGTGATTTTATTGGTCTAGGGCAGCAGTTATCAAGTTGTTTTTTTTTTTTTTTGGTCTCAGGATCCCTTTATACTCTTAAGCATTCTTATTTTTTCCTTTTTCTTTTTCTTTCTTTTTTTTTTGCTGGGCAATGAAGGTTAAGTGACTTGCCCAGGGTCACACAGCTAGTAAGTGTCAAGTGTCTGAGGTTGAATTTGAACTCAAGTCCTCCTGAATCCAGGGCCGGTGCTTTGTCCACTGTGCCACCTAACTGCCCCTCCTCAATAACTTTTAAGAGTATAAAGGGATGGGGCAGCTAGGTGGTGCAGTGGACAAAGCACCGGCCCTGGATTCAGGAGGACCTGAGTTCAAATTCAGCCTCAGACACTTGACACTTACTAGCTGTGTGACCTTGGGCAAGTCGCTTAACCCTCATTGCCCTGCAAAAAAAAAAAAGTTATTGAGGACCCTCCAAAGAGTTTGGCTTTAGCTATTGCTATTTACTATATTAGAAACTAAAATGTCTTAGTATTATTATTATTTTTGGGGATTTTTTTGTGAGTCAGTTGGAGTTAAGTGACTTGCCCAGGGTCACACAGCTAATAAGTGTTAAGTGTCTGAGGCCGGATTTGAACTCACATCCTCCTGAATCCAGGGCCAGTGTTCTATCCACTGAGCCACCTGGCTGCCCCTCTTAGTATTATTATTAAAATAGTCTTGACCTTGTGGACCTTACCTGAAAGGGTCTCAGGAGCTTGAAGGGTCTCCGGGCCACCCTTTGCGAACTACTGGCCTAGGGAACTCCCAGGTGAGGAAACCCTCCCTACCAATGCAGGGCAGCTTTTTCTCTGTAGAGATTCTTAAACAATTGCCCTGGGTTACACAGTCAGTATGTGTCAAAGGGTAGACTTTAAGCCAAATCTTTCTGGCTCTGTGGCTGGCTCCATATCTTCTATGGCACGCTTCCTTGAAGTAATTACAAGCTAATTTCTGGAGGGAGAGAGCTCTGTGTGCTCTGGGGAGCCATTGGAAATGTGCTCTAGATGGATAGTTCAATGCTCTTGGTGTGGGAGGGGGAGTAGAGAGGAGCTCAGGAGATCTCTGAGCCCTTTTCTTGTTCAGGCTTGAGCACAAAGCTGGGTTTCCTGAATGTTCATGCCTGTTAATTCTGTGCATCCCCTGTGTTTGCATGTGTCTCTCCCCCAGGATGTTGCCCATCACAGACCAAGTACTGAGGGTGCTGAGGCTCGAGAAGACCTCCTTCCGCACCTATGTCATCTCTGCACTGCTCTTGTCCCTGCTTTTCATCTTTTTCCGCCTCCTCCTGAAGGTCTTCCAGACATGCCATCAATTTCACATCACCTGCCAACGATTACGATGTTTTCCTCAGCCTCCCCGGAGGAACTGGCTCTTGGGCCATTTGGGTATGGTGAGTGCTGGCCTTGGGATAGGGAAGGGGGACACCCCTTCAAGAAGAGGAATTCACCCACATCTTAAACCAAGCCTCCCAATCACCTGCCTTCCACAGCTCCAAATGGGGCGGCTCTTGGCTCATATGAACATCTTCATGTTTTATAATTGACTAGTGTAGCCCAGGATGAGACACTCCCCACCCTCCTTCCCCTCTTTAGCGTAAGGGCAGGAGTAGGGATTGGGTTAGAGGATGATAATAGTAGAGTGCAAAGAATGTTGGATTTGAAGCCAGAGCAACTGGCTTCCAATCCTCTCTGCCTTTTCCTACCTTTAGGAGAGTCACTTAATTTCTTTGGGCCTCAGTTTCCTTGTTTGTAAAATGGTGCAGTTGGACTAGGTGCCTTCTAGGATCTCTTCTCATAACCCCATTGTCCTTTTGTAAGAGGCAGCACAATAGATGGAAAGGTGGAATTGGGAAGAGAATATGGTGGGTTTCAAGGACCACTGCTGACACCTACTGGCTGTATGGCTCCTGGAAAGTCTCACTCTCTCAGTGCCCCAGGGGACTTCTTAACACTGAGTGGCAGAACAGTTGCTGATGCAGAGAACAGAACAGATGCAGAGAAATTCCCCACCCTGAGCTCAGGACACAAGTGAAATAACAGATCCAGACCACCCCCTTGGAAAAAAAAAACAAAAAAAATCAAAAAACCAGACACAATTCCCCCTTTAACCTTATGTTGACCTGACCTTGGGTAAATCCCTTCCTGGGAGCCTCGGATTTTTCTCGGTAATGTGAGAAGGGGGTTGGACTGCATAATCATTAAGGCCCCAACCATGCCTGACATTCCGTGGTGCCTGATGAGTAATTAGGAAGTTGTCTTGAAAACCATCCCATCCCCCCAACTACTAGGGTTCTCCCTTCACAGATAATTTTTTTTTGGGGGGTGAGGCATTTGGGGTTAAGTGACTTGTCCAAGGTCACACAGATAGTAAGTGTCAAGTGTCTGAGGCCGGATTTGAATTCCGATCCTCCTGACTCCAGGGCTAGTGCTCTATCCACTGCGCCCCCTAGCTGCCCCCAGATGATTTTTAAAAAATCATTCTCTCTATATTAGGTAAATGCTTAAATATGTCCATGTGTAAACTCCTGAAAATAGGGCCTGTTTCACTTCTGTTTCTAACTTCAATGTCCCTCAGCACAATACTTGGCACATAGTTAAGTGCATAATTAATGCTTGTTGATTGATTGCTAGGGGACTCGAGCTTTGGCAGTAGGTAGAATGAGCTGGGAACACCACAGGCTCGTTATCCCTTAAGAGCCAGCTAAAGGATTAGCAGTTGTGGCTGGTTGCAAAGGCCCCAGAGGGAGAAGGACTGAACTGGGGCTTGATCTGAGTCAAAGCAGGGAGATCTCCACCAGTTGAGTTCAGAGAACGGATGCAGGAGACCAGCTGAGGCCTTGCCATGGCCAGCTGCCTGAGAGTGGCTAGGCAGCTGTCCAGAAGGCAGACAGCCAAAGCAAATCATTATTATGTTATTGATATTCATTATAGAGGGCATTTTAATAAAATGTACACACGCTTTAGTAAGTGATGAATGTGCTGGTGATGAAAGTTATAATGACAGGTTATTAGAGCATGGAGCTGTTAACCATTATTTCTCTGTATTCTGGGGACAAGCGAATGCTACAGGTTGATGTGCTTCTGAAAACAACCCCTGGTCACTGAGGACCCAGACTCCAATACTGAGCATGTGTAGGCTCTTTCCAGTTACCTGTTTCTAGAATCCCCTTTGTAAGTGGGTTGCTTGGAACCCCCCCCATCTCAATCTCCTTTCAATCCATTTTTCACATACTGCCAGACCTCTTCATACACTGCTAGACACAAACCTATCATGTCCCTCTTTCCCTCAAAACCCTACAATTGCTCCCTATTACTTACTCTTTAGTCTGACACTCAAGCACTCTAGGCCTTCTGCAATCTGGCACTACATAACCTTTCTTTCTTTCTTTCTTTCTTTCTTTCTTTCTTTCTTTCTTTCTTTTTTGGGGCAATGAGGGTTAAGTGACTTGCCCAGGGTCACACAGCTAGTAAGTGTCAAGTGTCTGAAGCTGGATTTGAACTCAGGTCATCCTTAATCCAGGGCTGGTGCTTTTTCCACTGCACTACCTAGCTGCCCCCTACATAACCTTTCTAACCTCATCTCACCCTATTCCTCTACAAAATGTGTTCCTGTAATACACAGGGGCATACCATCTCCTAAATTGAGAAGGCACTCCCTCCCTCCTTATATCTGTCTATCAAAATCCTTATCTTCCTTTTGGGGTCAGCTTCGGGGGGAGACAGCTCCTTCACAAGGTCTGCCTTGACTCCTCCTGGTGGAAGGGTTCTCTTCCTTCTCATTCTGATAAAGGGACAGGAAGGAAGAATTCTGCTCAACCTTACCCCCTTACATTTGGAAAAATTCTATTTTATCGAAACATCCTGTTTGATTCAATTCAATGGGACAAGCTCATACAGATTATAGCAGGATGGGAGAGGGTGTCATTCATTTGGTTTTTAGCTTTCCTGGTGAGGAAACAGTGTCAAGTGAAGTGATTTATCCAAGGGTACACATGTAACAAACCTGGAATTCAAAGAAACGCTAGCTGACTCCAAATTCAGCATAGTTTCTTCTACATCATACTTCTTTATGATTTGGGAAGAGGGACAAGAGTAGATATGGGGAGACGTGTTGGGAAACTATTAGAATAGTCCAGGAAGAAAGATTCAAACTGTTCTCCGTGGCCCCAGAGGGCTAAACTTAACAGGAGGTAAATGCGCAAGTTACAGAAAGGAAGCTCTAGATTACTATGAAGCAGCTGTTCTTAACCTTGTGTACTTACACCCCTTTGGAAGCTTGAAGACTGTGAATCACTTCTTAAGAATCATGCTAAAAAAAAAGAATCATGCTGGAAAAAAAATCAAAACTCATGGAAATGCTAAATTTCAGTTACAGATTACTTAAATAACTTTCAGTTAGAACTAGTAAAAATACAGGGCAGCTAGGTGGCTTCTTTTTCAGGTACAGATACATTGGAATAGATGCTCAGCCCTTCCAAGGTTTGAAGGTCTCTTTCAGCTCTAAGATTCTCCAATTCATTAATCCTACACAGAAAGCAACACAAAGTCACATCAACACACAGTCCCCACCAACACTAAGGGAAAGAATCCTTCCTCACTGAGTAAAGGTGGCTCTCTACTGATACCTCACTGGGGTTTGTAATGGAGCCTGACTCCTTAGAGGCTGTGGTGTGTCAGCAGCTGCCCAAGCTCTGGCAGATCCCACCTCACCAAAAGGTTTTGAGGATTGGGGCAGCATTGAGCTTGTGTCTGTCACCAAGGCTTAGTCTTGATAATTGCAGAGATGCTTAGTATCAGAAGTTCGATCACCAGTTTATGGTATTTTTTTTTTTTGCCACAATAGCTCATCAAGACCAGCTACTAAGGTATGACTAGGTTGCTATCAACATAGGTGGAGCAGAATGTCCACACCAATGAAATCACAGATCCTTGACATGAAATCCCCAAAGCAGATGAACACATGAGATATAATGGGAAGTCAATTTAGACCCAACACAAAGATGAGCTTTCCAGTAATGGATAGGTTGTTTTGCTGAAGTAGAGATAACTAGTTGGCACAATAGAGTTCTGGGCCTAGAGTCAAGAAGACCCGAGTTCAAATGCAGCCTCAGACACTTAACAGCTCTGTGAGCCTGGACAAGCATACCTCAATTTTCTCAACTGTAAATGAATAGATTAAGTGCACCTACTTTGCAGGATTGTGTGAGGATCAAATGAGATAATATTTATAAAGTGTTTTGCACAGTGCCTGGCATGTAGTAGGCATAATCTAAATGTTAATTCCTTTCCTTCCTTCCTTCCTTCCTTCCTTCCTTCCTTCCTTCCTTCCTTCCTTCCTTCCTTCCTTCCTTCCTTCCTTCCTTCCTTCCTTCCATTTGTCACTAGAGGTACTCAAGCTAGAAGACTGTCTATCAGGGATACTATAAGTTAGGAATGTATAATGAGTGGGAGGCTTTATTAAATAACTTCTAAAGGCCTTTTCTATTGATAAAGGACTATTACAGGAAGTACAGGTAGGAGGCTGCATAGTACAGTGCCAAGACTCCTGGCTTGAGAGAAGGAGAACCTTGGTTCTCCCATCTCAGATCCCATCTCAGAGGCTTAATGTAGGTGTCACCTTGGACAAGTCACTTCACCTCCATCTACTTTTGTTTCCCCACCTGTAAAACGAGTGAGTTGGCCTAGATGGCCTCTGAAGTACCTTCCAATTCACATCCATGATCCTGTGTGGTGGGAGGAGAATCTTGTAAACTTTGTGGTAGATATGAGTGATATCTTGATATTATTAATGATAATTTTGTGCTAGAGAGACCATCAAGATAAGCAGGTCTGTCACCTCTGCTCTTTCTAATGGTTAGAGACTTTTTTTTTCATTCAACAAATGTTTCTCTACATTGTGCAAAGCACTGAGCAAGATGTAGGGGATACCAAATGTATAAGAAATAGTTTCCTGCCCTCAAAGAGCTTACAGTCTAGTAGGTAGGACCTATTATTATTATTATTTTTTTCAATTCAATATTTATTAAGTAGATGTCAATGATTTTCTCAGGGAACAAATGATAATTTTAGCATTGTATAGAGAATTCTAATTCAGTTCAATAAAAATTTATTACACACTTATGTGCAAAATGCCATGGGTATAGTAGGCACTTCTAAATACTTAATAAAAAAGTTTTTTATATAAATAAAATCTTAATAAATAGACTGACTATAGGAAACTGTGCTAGGTGCTAGAGATACAAAGGTGAAACATGACCCAGTCCCTACCCTCATTCCCTCAATGGGTTGAAATGATATATACTCAGATATGATAAAGGGGCTGGACTAGATGAATTCTGAGGCTCCCTCCAATTGTGTATCTCTGAGACTCTGAATGTGAGCTTCCTAAGAGCTGAGACTGTTATATTTTGTCTCTTGGACCTTGAGAATTAAAAAAAAAAATATGTGACTATTCGGACATCAATAACTGCTGACTCATGTGCCTACTCTCCAATTTACCCAAAATCTTTAAGAGAATCATAGGTAGATGAATCAAGGATGTTAACTAATCCTTAGTAAGTATATTAGTAGGGAAGAGGCAAGCTTTTGAAAGCAATAAATAATGATATATTTTATAATGAAACATTTTTGCCATCTCACAGTTATCTGAGAAATGTAGAGAATATAAAATTCCATTGTGTGTATTGCTTGTTAACTTTTTAAAATGCATTTGATTTAGTAGAACTGCCTTCAAGGCTAATAAAAAACAAAACAAAACAAATAAACCGCCCCCCAAAACTCCAAACCAAAACCAAACCCAACAAGGTGCTTCCTATCCACGCATCAAAATCATTCAGGCAGGGGCAGCTAGGTGGCACAGTGGATAAAGCACTGGTCCTGGATTCAGGAGTACCTGAGTTCAAATCTGGCCTCAGACACTTGACACTTACTAGCTGTGTGACCCTGGGCAAGTCACTTAACCCCCATGACCCTGCAAAACAAAAAAACAAAATCATTCAAGCATCCTTTAAAGATATACCAACAAAAATTATCTTGTCTAATAATCCTCTCTAATAAATAACAGGTGAGGCATCACATGGAGATAGGTGCTCATCAAAGGTGATGAAGTTGATTTGGCACAAAATTCAGGTTAAAGAGGGATTGTGGGTGGTGATGTCCACTAGAATGTGTTCCTATTTGCTAATGACCTTGTGGCTGATGGCAGCAAAGCTCAAGATATTGCAGTCTTCTGGAAGAGATTTGTAATCACTTACTCAAAGGAATTGGAAGCCTGTCCATCCACACAGGGGGAAAAACAAACCAAGTGGATGAAAAATGTTTATTGTTCCAATTTCTTATAGAATGTATGTATATATACAAATACACACACACAAATATATACATACATACCTACACATACATGTATGTGTAGGTAGGTATGTATGTATTGTATGTATATCCTGGACAGACAGTATAGGGAAATGATGATGTGTGGCCAGAGTTGAAAAGGAGGGAAGTAGGTGGAAAGGAGCAGGATGAATTGCTTTCAGAAAATTGCAAATGTTTTTGTTTTTGTTTTGTTTTGTTTTGCCAGGCAATGAGGTTTAAGTGACTTGCCTAGAGTCACACAGCTAGTAAGTGTCAAGTGTCTGAGGCTGGATTTGAACTCAGGTACTCCTGAATCTAAGGCCAGTGCTTTATCCTGTTTTTGTTTTTTTAATGGACCCCAAGCTTCCTATTATGAAAGTATAATGACTGTGTGTCTGTGAGTTTGTATGTGTGTGTGTATACACCCAGATTTTTTGTTTTTGTTGTTGCTGTTATTGGGGAAGAAAGGTCCCATGTGTAGCTTATTTGTATGTTCACATGGATTTGTCAAAAGTGCAGATGTAGAGAGGCATGGATGTAGGAGATTGGAGGCTTTCTGCTTTCTTCAGAGTGGGGATACTGGACTAGAATTATATCTATCTGTCCCACTCCTCCAATATTGCTAAACTGGGGAAAATAATTTTTAGCTTCATACTACTTTCTTGATTTCTATCTCAACCAGGAAAGAGTTCTTCAAGTTAATCCAAAGACTTGAAACACCTCCCACCAAATGCTAGTTATTCAACAACTATCAAAACAGTGAATAGAGAATAAACCCATTTGTCAAAGACAATAGCAAACAGAAACCAGAGAAGTTATACAGATTAGAATATACTAAACAATTCACAGAGTGAATAAACTCTCCTGGGGGTGAGATTTAGTTTAAGTGAGAATCTTCAATCTCACTCAATGGGAAATTCCCCAAAGTCTCTCATGTGGAAAGCTAGAAATAGGGATATGCTCAAGGCATGCTGGAGTTTCTTCCCAAAGTCTCTTTCTTCTTCCAGGGTCCTTTCCCTAAAGAAGACCCAAAACAACTTGTGCCTTTAGAAGTCAGGAAAAAAACCACAAACCCACAAACCAACTCTCTTTTCCTAAGTCCTCACAAACTCCAGCCTTCGCACAGGCTTAGAGCTTTAAGTAATTGCTTTGAATAATCATTCTCTTCATGAATATGGAGAATATCATGCAAATGCCCAGGCTCCAGCCCCAGGTTACAGAAAGCAAAGGCCTATATTTCTGATATAGTGGGAAAATGGGGTACGGGTTGGTGGGAGGGGTTCTTGGGAATTCCTCTTTAAAGAATTACACCCTCTTGCACACAAAACTTAGTTAGAACAAGGTGATAGTTTATTTAGGAGCAAGGGAAGGGAAGGGTGGGGGGAGGGAAACCATGAAAGAAATCCTTAGACTTTTCATGGGGAGATTTGGCATAAAGCACATGGCTCAGAGGTACCAAATCTCCTCGAACAGGAGACTGGAAGGTACTTTTATAGAGGCCTGATGGGGGTGGACCATCTGCCTGTGGAAAGTTCCTTTAGTGAGAGAGGACCATCCCCCACTAGTAGTGACTAGAGGAATTGGGTGAGGGGTGGCTACGGATCCCTCTTCAGAACACAAAGGCCGAAGCCACACCCAAACTTATCTCCCCAGGATAAGGGAGACCGGAATGAAGGGTAGGAATCCCAAGCTAGCTCAGTCCGATTTGGTTCCTCTAGGCCTTATCTGTCCTCTGGTTTAGTTTCTCAAGGAGAAGATTCCTCGGTGTGCCCCAGAGAAATTCTGGGGTGCTCTGCGCCCCATGACATTCCCCACTTCTCTATATATAAGGAAAGGGGACGAAGATTCTTCTGAAACTGCTTCATGCTGACCGGGGGGTCGAAGAATCACGGCGCAAGGGAGGGGGAGAGGAGAGAAGTGGAGAAGGCCTGGAATGCTCGGAGTTGTGAGGGGCCCAGAGAGTCCAGAGGCAACACGTAGGCACAGTGTCATGAATCCTTGAGCCTAGATGGAACAGACTTAAACAAAAAAATTAAAACTGACCAGAGCAAAAGGGAAAAGGGACTTTATCAGATCAGGAGTCAAGTGGGACCTTTTTGCAGGACAGGGTGTGGCCTGCTTTACAGGAGGGAGTTCAAGCCTAATTCTGTGATAGGCAGTGTCTGTCTACATTAAGGGTCCTTTTATCCCATCCCCACTTTGTGCCTTGATTGTATGCTAGGACCTGAACCAGAGAGTAAGACAGAGGTCGCCCCAAAACCATTCCTAGGCTTGCCTCCTATATCCAGCTTGGCCATAGGCCTGACACGATGCTGGTCAGGAGAGCAAGCTGCAGAGCCCTGGATTTTTGCTAAGCCGATCTCTCGGGTGCTGCCCTGGGGACAAAGAGGTAGGAGAGCTGACCTCACCTTCGTGCGGCGTCCCCCACTTCTGTGTTCCGGTTTACTGCAGCTGCCAGAATCTCGGCCAGCCAGAGTTCTGCTGGTAGCAGATGTGGTGATGGCTGCTGCTATTATATGAGCTTGGTCTATGGAGCGGGCACGAGCCATCTTTTCTCTCTCTTTGGCTACGGCAAGGTCCCTGTTATTAAAAATCTTAAAAGCAATGTCAAGGAGTTGTGAGGATGGGATCTGGGGACTCCAGTCTAACTTCTGGAGCTCTCTCCTAATGTCAGGAGCAGACTGGCTGATAAAATGAATATTGAGGACAGTAATTCCTACATCTCTTTGGGGGTCTAGGTTAGTATATTTCTTCAGAGAGTCTGCTAAGCGGCTCATGAAGACAGCAGGATTTTCATCAGACCCCTGTGTTATCTCCCTCACCTTTCCATAATTGACCTGTTTCTTAACCCCCCTTCTCATTCCCTCAACTAGGCAGGTGATCATGTGATTTCTACGAGCTCTGTCTTCCCTGTTATCATAGTTCCATCTCGGTTCTATGACCGGGACAGCTGTAAAACCAGGGACCCCAACCCAATTTCCAACCTGCGAGTGTTCATCCCCAACTTGTACCGCCAGGTCCCAAATCTGTTTTTTCTCATCAGGGGTACAACAGCTGGCAAGAATAATTTGCAAATCAGTCCAGGAAAGGTCAAACTCCAGTGTCACAGACTTAAAGCCATCTATGAACTTTGTGGGGTTCTCTGAGTAGCTCCCCAATTTCTCTTTAATCTGAGATAACCTGCTTATAGAAAAAGGGGCATGCCTTACTGTTGTGCCCTTCCCAATGGGAAATTCCCTTAATGGAAGCAGGGAAGTAGTGGGAGACGCTGGTAAGGACCTGGGTTGGGGAGATAGCTCAGGTGGAGACAGAGGATTGGGCGCAGGGCCCAGTGGGGGAGGGGTGACAGCCTTTGGCTGTGGAGTAGGTGGGGGAGGGGAAACAGTCTTTGGCTGCAGCATGGGTGGAGATGGGGAAAGGGAGATAGCTGTAGGTGACTGCAGATTAGGTAAAGCAGATGGGGTCGGCTGAATGGAAAAAACAGGAGAAATGGGAACATATTGGAGTTCCCCCCGATTGTAAATGGGATAGAGCAGGATAGAAGGAGACTGATATCCACTCCCCGTGTGGCACAGGGAATTGGTTCTGAGATCAGCCGGTGGGCAAGGAGAGGTCTCAGTCGTAGAGTGATATGACTGTGGTTGACCCATAGGTACGGAAGCAGGCGGAGAAGGAGTGGAACGAGAAACAGGTAGGGAATGAGTTTGAGGAGGAGGGGAGGCTGAGGTCTCAGAGTAGGTGCCTGAAGGGTTAGCTAATTGCTTGGGCTTTTGGTGATTCTCAACCGGCAAGGAGACCTCATCCTTCCCCTTTGACTTCTGGCTCAAACTCATAAAAGCCGATACGTATGGAATCTCTGTCCATCTCCCTTCACGCTTGCAAAACTTGTCCAATTGCAAGATGGTATTATAATTAAGGGTGCCGTGTACAGGCCAATTTCCTTCACTTCCTAGAGGATAATGTGGCCATAAATTGTTACAAAAATGTATCATACATCTCTTTCTTAGGTTTTTAAGTTCCAGTCTAGTCCAATCTCTTAGGATGCACCCCAGAGGTGAATTTTTCGGAACACTCCCTTTCTGTCCCATAACTACTGTCTAAGGAGAATAGTCTGAACCAAGAGCAGAGAGCTGGTAAGGGATAGACACATAAGCATAAATGTTCTTACCCAGAAACGTGTAGTCTGAGGGTCCTAGCGCGGTTCGGACATCTAGGAGTCCCAGGCTGCTCTCTGCTGTCGTGCAGACGCCGACCGTCTCTACCTCTCTGTGACTCAAACGGGAGGTTGAGTCCAGTGGGAGAGGGAGAAGAGAAACCCAGAAGGTAGGGTCTTACCTCCAGGTTCTGTGCCAAGCGTGGTCCAGACGTCTGTTTGAGCTTTCAGCGAGGGAGGGAGACTCAGGCTGCCCTCCACTGTCGCATGCGAAAGCTAACCCTCTCTCTACCTCTCTGTGACTCAAACGGGAGGTTGAGTCAGGCGGGAGAGGGAGAAAGGAAACCCAGAAGGGAGGTTCCCACCCCCCAGTTTTGGGTGTTAAGAGGAAAGAGGAAAATCCCACGTCCCTACAACGTTCGGGCGCCAGATGATATAGTGGAAATTGGGTACGGGTTGGGGTTGGGGTTCTTGGGAATTCCTCTTTAAAGAATTACACCCTCTTGCACACAAAACTTAGTTAGAACAAGGTGATAGTTTATTTAGGAGCAAGGGAAGGGAAGGGTGGGGGGAGGGAAACCATGAAAGAAATCCTTAGACTTTTCATGGGGAGATTTGGCATAAAGCACATGGCTCAGAGGTACCAAATCTCCTCGAACAGGAGACTGGAAGGTACTTTTATAGAGGCCTGATGGGGGTGGACCATCTGCCTGTGGAAAGTTCCTTTAGTGAGAGAGGACCATCCCCCACTAGTAGTGACTAGAGGAATTGGGTGAGGGGTGGCTACGGATCCCTCTTCAGAACACAAAGGCCGAAGCCACACCCAAACTTATCTCCCCAGGATAAGGGAGACCGGAATGAAGGGTAGGAATCCCAAGCTAGCTCAGTCCGATTTGGTTCCTCTAGGCCTTATCTGTCCTCTGGTTTAGTTTCTCAAGGAGAAGATTCCTCGGTGTGCCCCAGAGAAATTCTGGGGTGCTCTGCGCCCCATGAAGAAGACCCAAAACAACTTGTGCCTTTAGAAGTCAGGAAAAAAACCACAAACCCACAAACCAACTCTCTTTTCCTAAGTCCTCACAAACTCCAGCCTTCGCACAGGCTTAGAGCTTTAAGTAATTGCTTTGAATAATCATTCTCTTCATGAATATGGAGAATATCATGCAAATGCCCAGGCTCCAGCCCCAGGTTACAGAAAGCAAAGGCCTATATTTCCAATCCAACACATTGATCTAACACATTGCTACATGACAGTAAATTGTGGAACACCACTGTCCTAAACAACTATAGATGAGAGAGCAGTGGAATGAATGGCACGGGACAAGTGAGATTAAGCTGCCACATGATCAGTGAGGAACTCCAGAGAAGAACTGGAGTATAGAACATTAACAAGGAATTGGGTGACAGGAAGAGACAATGGGCTGGTCACATGACAAAGGCTGGGGATGACAGTATCGAAAGTTGGAGTACTCTGATGGCATTCTTACAATGTTGAAAGAAAGACAGGCCTCTAGCACATCTGGTTGCTCTCTTGTGGCCACTTTCTGGGTCACATGAGCAGATATGAAAGGCTTGTGACCTGCATCCTGAATTGATGAGATCATAGATCTATTTGAATATTTACATGTTAATTCAATTTGAGAAATAGTAAGTGCCTATTATATTACAGAGGCTAGGGGAAGGGAAGAGGAAGGGAGCAAGCATTTAAGTGCCTACTATAGGCTGGGCATCGTACTAAGTGCTTTGCAAATATCATCTCATTTGATCCCAATCTTTACAGATGAGGAAATGGAGGCAGACGGTGGCTAAGTGACTTGTTCAGGGTCACACTGCTAAGTGTCTAGGACTGGATTTGAACTCAGGTCTTCCTGAGTCCAGGCCATTGCTCTATTCATCACATCATGTAGGGAACATCTGATGTTTACTTGCTTTGGAGATCATAAAACCATACAGCAACCACCCTTTTTAGAGGTCATTTAACCCAATCTACTTATCTGACCGACGAGGAAACCAAGAGTGAGAAGGTTAACTGACTTTGCTCAAAGTCACACAAGGAGTGAGTGGCAGAACCCAGATTTGGATTAAGGTCCTGTGACTCCAAGCCCAGGGCTCTTCCATGGGTCCTGACCTCATGGAACTTATATTCCAGTAGGGGAAGAGGGCACATACAGGAGTATAATACAAAATAACACGGGATGAGAGTTCTCTAGAATCCTGCTCTGATGCTTCATCTTGGTATGGAGGGGATACTGTGTCCTCTAATTATGTCAGTAGAGATCAGGTGCTGACGGGTCCTCTCAACCTAGAAAGACTTTGAAGATGGGCTGGGAGATGGGCTGTGTATCAGTCAGCTGAATTCAGAACACATTCTCATCAGGAAGCTATCCACCCAAAGACAACTTTTTTTTTTTTGGCTCCAGTGACTCATATCCCTTAAGGCACAGGTGTCAAACATGTAATCTGAGCTCTTCCCTCCCATTGGCAGAAACCAGATTGAAATGTAATTGGGAAATATTTAACCAAATAAATAAAAAGACAATAAAACATAGATAATGTTACTACATGGTAGTCTGAGTCAATATGCGCCACAGGAAGCATTGTGTGTGGTTTCGTTGCCTCATTTCAAAGACATCTTTGCCTTAAGATATGGAGGGATTGCTGTGTGTATTTGTGTAGGGATGGGGCCATCTGGATAAACTCACGGTGCCTGAAGTACATGTAATATGTGATAAGTACACAAAAGAAGCATGGCCAAAGCCTGTTGTGAAGTCAAGAGGAGAAAGAACATTACCAGCTGGGGTAGGGAGCCAACTCCTAGGTGATTTGGTTCAACCACCTTAGCACTCTGTACTGGTGAGGCCTTGAATATTATGTTCAGTTCCAAATGCTACATTTTAGTAAGAGGTACCAGTCATCAGACAACAAGCATTTATTAAGGACCTACTGTGTGCAAGAAACTGTTCTAGACATTAGGAATACAAAACCAAAAATGAAACATTCCCTACTCTAAAGGAATGAGAAATAATGTATACATTATGAATATATGCAAAATAAGTGGTGGTTGAACTTTGAAGGAAATTACAGACTCTAAGAAATGGAGGTGAGAGAGGTACCCTTTAGGTATGAGTCCTCAGAGGAGGGTGACCATGATGGGGAGTCTGTAAATCCTCAATTCAAAAAAACTTCTATTTAGCATTGGCATGGAAGAATACTGCAGATGCTTAATAAATACAAATATGAAAGAGGGATGGCATAGAGGGTAGAGTGCTAGGTTTGGAGTTAGGGTTCAGATTCCACTTTTGATGCTTACTACTTGTGGATCCTGGGCAAGTATCCCAGATAACTTCCATTTTCTTTTTTTTTTCCTTTTTTTTTTGGCAAGGCAATGGGGGTTAAGTGACTTGCCCAGGGTCACACAGCTAGTAAGTGTCAAGTGTCTGAGGCCGGACTTGAACTCAGGTACTCCTGAATCCAGGGCTGGTGCTTTATCCACTGCGCCACCTAGCCGCCCCCAACTTCCATTTTGGACTAGGGTATAGGGGGTTGTAATCTGTACTGTGGAGGGCATTCTTAGAGTAGGAGTTTCTAAAACTGACAAAATCACAGATTCTCTGTGTATGAGGAACAGATGAGGAGGACTTGCGTATGGTTAAGCCTGGGAGGTGGGGAGGAGACATGAGATCTTTTCTAAAATATTTACAGGGCTGTCACATGGAAGAGGGGATAAACTTATTCTCTCTAGCTCCAATGAGTAAAAGTGAATGGAATGATTTAGGACTGAAAGGAACCTTAGCCATCAATTCATCCAGTGACCCTCATTTTACAGAGAAGGCGGTTCAGAAAAGGGAAGTGAGTGACCAAAAGGCACACAGGTAGTAAGGAACCCAGATGAGATCTGCACCCAGCTTCTCTGACTTCAGATTCTATTTTTGAATCATCAGCCACAGTCAAGGAAGTACTTTCTAATGGCTAATGAACTAAACAATGGAATGAGTTGCTGTGGAAGGTAAAATGAGAGGCCTTAGACAATCTCTAAGATCCTTCCCAGCTCTAAATTTCCACTAGTTTCATAGTTTTGTAGTGAGCTCCCATTCCTTGGAAGTATTCAAGGAAGGTAGGAAGGAAGGAAACACGCATTTATTAAGCACCTACTATGTGACAGTCACCGGGCTGAGAACTTTACAAATATTTCCTCACTTGATCCTCATAATAACTCTGGAAAATAGGTCCTATTATCATCCTCATTTTATAATTGAGGAAATTGAGGCAAACAAGTGACTTTCCTAGGTTTACATAGCTAGTAAGTGTCTGAGGCTGGATTTGAACTCAAGTTTTCCTGACTCCAGGCCTAGCACTCTATCCAATGGGCCACCTTGGTGCTTTGAGAAACTAGATGATAATATGTACAGAATTGGGTGGGAGTTTGGATTGGATGTCCTCCAAGGCCTGGTTCAATTTGAGGTTTCCCCAATGAGCTGGGGTAAGGGGGGATGGGATGGGAAGGCCGGTCAGCCCCACTCCCCTGAGCTCTGAGGCCTGGGGGAGCTGGTGGCCATCTATGTGATTGATTGCAGTACCTGCCCACTGAGACGGGCCTCCGAGACGAAATGCAGGTCCTCAACAAAATGCACCATGTTGTCCTTGTCTGGATAGGGCCCTTCCTGCCCCTGGTGGTCCTGGTGCACCCTGACTACATCAAACCCCTCCTAGGAGCTTCAGGTAAGTGTTACAGCCCCCAGCAAGCTCAGGGTAAGGGCCAGGGTGGGACCTGCTGTTTCATTCTCCAGCTTTGATGTCTCTTCCCTTTACACACACACACACACACACACACACACACACACACACACACACACACACACACACACTTTTTTGGGGGGGGGTTGGCAATGAGGTGGGGTGAGGGAAGGAAAAAAAAGAAATTTACATGATAATTTTGTTGTATATTTGAAAGAAATAGCAAGTTGTGCATAGTAAATTTGCAGTTTTATGTGCAATCATCTTTTTTATTGTACTGTTATTGAAATGCTTGTTTATTCCATAAATTTAACATAAAAAAGAAATAAAGGTATGTATTTTTTTCTCTGTGCAAGTTTGTGGACTCCCTTAAGTCTATCCATCTACCCTGGGTTAAAACCCCTTCCTCTAGGGCTTTACATTTTTCCAAGTGCTTTCCTCATGGCCAGTCCTGTGAAGGTAGGTAGCAAGAGTCTGATTATCCCCATTTTACACATGGGGAAACTGAGTCTCAGAGAGGTCCTAAGATTACATATTTAGTGCTCTAAGAGGCTTAGAGGGCATCCAGTTCAACCCCCTCCTTCTAGAGATGAAAAGAGGCACAGAGCAATTAAAATGATTTGCCCAAAGTCATACTAGGAAGTGTTGGAAGTGGGATTTGAACTTAGGTTATCCTAACAGGTTCTCTCTCAGGTTCTCCCCAGGTCTTAATCTGTTATCTCATGAAGTGTATTAGTGTGCTGGTCTTTTCTCTTGATTGTACTAATGGAGTAGCTAGGAACTGTAATAAAGTGTGAATTGCACCTGTAGGACATACTTCAGAGCTCTGTCTCACTTTGTGCTTGAGGGCCTGATGTGCCTCACTGGAGATAATTTCCCCTTTCTCTGAAGGTGGTGTGGGAGAGGGAAGGAGACAGTTTTACCTATTGCCCAGTGTCTCCTCCTCCCCAAAGCCTGGGATCTCTATACTCCTCCACTCCCTCTTCCAATCATCCCTTTATCTCCTTCCTCTACCTTCTCCCTACTTTGTGTCAGAGAAGCCTCCATTGTGAAGTTGGGTTGACCTTGAACCCTGCTGGCAGAGTATCTGGTGAGCTCCAGGGGCCCCTGTTTCTAGGGCCTCCCCACCCACTAGAAGTTCTGGGCCAGGCCACAGGAAGTGTCTCAATGGAGAGCTGTTGCCCAAGATGGTTGTTTTGTGTCCCACGTTCAGCCACATTGTTGAGAAGGAATTCCCTTCCCCCTTCCTTGGGCCTGACTGGGCAGTCCACTCATCTGCTTCCTACTTCATAGGTCTGGAATCCCACATTGTAGGAGGAGATGGATCCCTTCAAGGTTCAGCTCAAGGACCAAGTCCTTTGAGAAGTTTTCCCTGGTTGTGCTACTCATTTCTTGGAAATCGTTTTGTGTTTCTGTGGTATGATTACATAATATTATCCTGCTTCTTTCTAGCCTGGTGGCACCCCCATTTCCCAACCACAGGGGAAACAGTGTGGTGCTATGGGCTAGAGGTAAGGAGAACATCATCTCTTTAATAGTTCTGTGACTTTGGGGTCAAATTCACCTTGAAACCTTAAAATGGCTGGTAATGGGATTAGATCTTCTCCCTTCCAGCTTTGAGAGTCTGTACCCTAAAGACCATCCTAGTTCTGATGTTCTACGTTCTAAGGCCCCTCTTGGCCCTGATGTTACGTGTTGTCTTTTGTGTTTGACTGGACGTTCTATGGGAGGAGTGTGCATAGCCGATGGGATGCTGGGTTCAAATCCTGCCTTAGACATTCCTTTTATGTCTCTTCCCATGAGAATGCAAGCTTGTAAGGATTATTTCATTCTTTCTATTTGGAGCCCTGGAACCTAACTCAATGCCTGACACATGACTAATAAATGCTATTGTTTGATTTTAGCTCTGACACTCTATATTCTAAAATATTTTTTTTTTTTTGCGGGGCAATGAGGATCACACAGCTAGTGTCAAGTGTCTGAGGCCAGATTTGAACTCAGATCCTTCTGAATCCAGGGCTGGTGCTTTATCCACTGTGCCATCCAGCTGCCCCCTGACATTCTGTGTTCTAAGGTCCTCCCAGCTCTGATATTCTGTGTTCTTCCATCTCTGACATCCTGTGTTCTAAGGGTCCTCACAGCTTCAGTATTCTATGTTTTAGGTCCTTTCTGACTCTGGCCATCTATAATCCTAATTCTGGGTCCATGTTAACAAACTTCAGGACCCCCCTGTCCTCCGCTTCATCTCCATCATGTAAAACGTGAGCATGCAGTTGAAGGGTGCTACATTGAAATCCTTCCTCAGACCACTTATTGTCCATGTAACTACTCCAAGTCATTTAACTTTTCAGTGCCTCCCTTTTCTTATCTTCAAATTGGAACTTAAAAAATATTTAAATTATCCCCCATTGTGAGGTTGTTTTTGGGGAAAGCATTTTGCAAACCTTAAAGCCACATATGAATATAAGTTGGGACTATTTCCCATTGGATCCTTACAAATGAACTAGTGAGAAGAACTTGGAAGGAATTCTATCTTCATTCTATAAATGAGGCTCAGAGAGATGATATGCCTTGTCCAAAGTCACAGACTAAGTTGCTGCCAGAACTAGAACTGGGTTTGCCAAGCAATTATTAAGCACCGCCTATGTACGAGATACTGTTTCTCTATACTCACTACTTCTACCAATTGAAGGCCTGGGCCTTTGTATTATTTGTGCCTCCCTGTTGACTCAGTGGGACTGGGTGTGTTGGGATGGGTATACTCCCAAGCTGATAGAGCAATCCAGGACCAGAGAGATCTGCTGGGTGGACCTGCTTGAGATCCTAGTGAGTCAGCACAGGGAACAGGAATGAAGTCTGCGTGCCTTCTCTCCAGGCTTCTGTGCAAAGTGCCTTAGGCCTATTGTGGGGACATTCATCCAGAGCCCAACCCTCCAAATACTCAGCTCAGGTCCTAACTGGCTTCAGGGATAGGCACTAGTCAGACAGGAACTGGGTTCATAGACCAGCACCATAACCTCCAGACAATTTATATTTTCTCAGCTCATCAGGGAAAGCCTTCTTGAGTTCTGTTCTGATTTTTTGGTGTATTGTTATCATCTGGGACTGTCCTTTTGGACCATATGCAAATGTGTATGGCAGTAAGAAGTATCAGAGACCTGAACTTGAAAAGAAGTCTTTAGTGAAGTGTCCCAAGGATCTATGCTTGGCCATGTGCTGCTTAACATTTTTATCAGTGACTTAGAAGAAGGCATTTTTTTTTTTTTACGGGGTTAATGTGGTTAAGTGACTTGTCCAGGGTCACACAGCTAGTAAGTGTCAAGTGTCTGAGGCCGGATTTGAACTCAGGAACTCCTGAATCCAGGACCGGTGCTCTATCCACTGCGCCACCTAGCTGCCCCTGAAGAAGGCATTTTTAATCTGGTCTCAACAAGGTCTATAGATCGCTTTCAAGTTGTCCATGAAATTGAATGAAGGAAAAAAAATTTATCTTTATTTTCATTAACCTCTGACTGAAATTTAGCATCGACTTCAATTATAGAATGTAGGCAACAAAATACTGTCATTAGAAGGGGTCCATTAGCTTCATCAACCAATGGGGTTCATGAAACCAAAAAAGTGATGATCCTTTAGAGGTCACAGTCGTCAGATAAGCAGATTACTAAATGCTGGGAGAGATAGCCACTATGGATGATAGAGCAGGATGGAAAATCTCAGAGGTAAAGTTATCCCATTTTGCTGGAAATCTGGGTCCAAGCAACTTAGGATCCTAGAGCAGAGAGGTGAGAATTTTGACTTGTGAATAAACTGAATGGAGATTAATGTAAAGTCCAAATTTAGGTTAAAAATATCTTGCCATTTCCACTTCCACAGTAGTGCTTGCATCTGATGCCTACTCATAGAGCCACCACCCTAGTTCAGGCACTTCTCACCTGTCACGTAGACAATTATTGCAATAGCTTCTTAGCTGGTCTTCCAGCCTCAAGTCTCTCCCTACTCCAGTCTATCTTGTTGTTGTTCTATATTTTTGACTTGTTGTGACCTCATTTGGGGTTTTCTTGGCAAAGATACTGGAGAAGTTTTCCATTTACTTCTACACCTCATATGATAGATGAGGAAAATGAGGCAAATAGGGTTAGGTGATTTGCCCAGGTGATATGTCTGAGGCCAAATTTGAACTCAGATGTGAACTCCAGGCCAAGTGCTTATCCACTGCGCCACCTAGCTGCCCACTTCATGCTACGTACTGCTACAAAAAGTAATTTTCCTTAAGCATGGATTTGAACAGGTGATTCCTTTATTCAGTCAACTGCCATGGTTTTCTATTGCTTCTGGGATCAAATATAAATTCCTGGGGCAACTAGGTGGCGTAGCGGATAGAGCACTGGCCCTGGAGTCAGGAGGACCTGAGTTCAAATCTGGCCTCAGACACTTGACACTTACTAGCTGTGTGACCCTGGGAAACTCACTTAACCCCAATTGCCTCACCAAAAAAACAAAAACAAAAACCCTCCTCTGATTTGCTTTTAAAGTTTTTTACAATCTAGTTCCAACTTCTCTCTTCAGCCTCTTTGGACATTGCTCCTCTTCCAACCCTTTGTGAGTCAGCCATATTTGCCTTCTCTCTCTTCTTCACACCTGAACCCTTTTCTTTTATTTCCATGCCTTTGCACTGGCCATCCCTCATCCCTGTAATGAGGTACCTTGTTACCTTCACCTCTTAGGAGTCTCCTTCTTCCTTCAAGATGCAGCTCAGCCATGACCATCTGTATGAAGTCTTTTCTGATTCGCTTAACTGCTTGCTAGTATGTGTGTGTGTGTATAAAATACAAGATCCCTATTATACAGATGGGTAAACTGAGTCTTGAAGAGGTCATAGTATCATAGATTTAGCACTCTATACTATGTATATTGCATATATAATACATACTATGTTTAACATATACATAGCAATATATACATATAAATATGAATATACATGTTCTCTCTCTCTCTATGATCATATCCACTAGAATATAAGCTTCTTTTCAGTAAAGATTATTTCTTTCTTTATACTTATAGTTCTAGCACCTAACATAGTACCTGGCACATAATAATAATAACTAGCATTTATACAGTGCTTTAAGGTTTTGCAAAGCATTTCACAAATGCTATGTTACTTAATCATTCTCCTGGTTCTGCTCTCTTCACTCTGCATTCATTCATACAAGCTGTCATGCTTTTTTCTGAAGCTGCCCCTTTCATTCTTTCTTTAAAAATAACTATATTACATTATATTTATAGACCATACTTAGTTTAGCCATCTCCCAGTCAATGGGCATCCCCTTAGTTTCCAGTTCTTTGCCATCATAAAAGAACTGCTATTAATATAAGATATTTTAAAAGCTGCCATAACTATTTTGGTACATATAGGCTATTTTCTCTTTCTTTGATCTTTTGGGGGATATTGGCCTAGTTGTGGTATCACTGAGTCAAAGGTTTAATAACAGTTTAGTAACTTTTGCGGGCATAGTTCCAAATAGCTTTTCTGAACTTGCCCACCATTCTTTACTCATGGCCCCATGTGCTTGGGTCAGACCAAAGGCCCATTTGATGTTACCATCAGCACTGGAAGGGAGAGGAAACAACTCCATAGGGTTCCTGTCAGTAACTGTAAGACTTCAATGGAAATCTGAAACTTCTTTTTACCTTCCTTTGAAAAAACAAAAGTTTCCTAAAATGGTCCCACACACACACACATTTTTTTCTACCAAAGATTCATTGAGTTACATTATTTTATTTTAAATGAAAATGCTATTTTTCTCATTAAAAAACACTAAAATGATGCCACAGGATTTTAATAGCCACTGTTCATCACTACATCCACTCCATTGATGAAATCAATATATAACTTCCGACTTGGGGTTCTATACACTCCATCTTGGGATCTAAAAATTCAACTGAATGAATCTAAAGATTTGCTAGTGATTTGAATCAAAATATCAACTTAGATTTAAGGGCATGGAACTTTTTTGTTGGGAAGAATTGGATGAGTGGAGATCAAGGGGGTCAGTCTGGGGTTACAAAGGAAGGGGAATCTGCCCAAGCAGAGCTGGCAGAGACCACGTCTGGTGAAGACTTGGAAGCTGTAGGATTATGTATATTATGATTGTAAACTCTGTGCAGAATCATTAGACACTCCTCATTCTTTCCCCACAGCCGCCATTGCTCCAAAGGACAAGCTTTTCTATGGCTTCCTGACACCCTGGCTGGGTGAGTAGGGGGCAAATTGAGGCCTCTGACTCAGGAGGACGTTGGGCAGGGAGGTGGGACAATAATGGGGAAGGTATGGTGACATCTTTCTGATCCAAGATGGCAGCAGGTACCCCTTAGGGGGACTGAATTACTGATCTGTTTCCATCACCTTCTCTCTCTCTCTCTCTCTCTCTCTCTCTTTAAGGTAAACCAACCATTCTATTTTCCTCTGATTAGTTCAGGAATTTTGATAGGCAGATAGATCTTTACATTGACTTTGGAGGGGGTCTGGGGGCAGCACCAGCAGGTCTGAAGCGGGGTGGGGGTGTCCGATCCTTTCATGCCTCACGAGACCGATTCGTCACTACCTTGCTGTGGATCGCGCAGCTCACACAGTAATGCAGCTTCACATACAGTTTGGGGAGCACATAAGAGTCGAAAAAACTGGCCTCAGAGATGTCCCTGACGGCCGCGGCTTACACGATGTTTCGGATGACGAACTTCTTGATGGCCTTGTCCTTGGGCACGCAGCGGGTGCAGTTGGTGCAGCGGCTGGGCTGCACGTAGCCACGGCCCTTCTTGGCGCGCCCATTGTCCCTCCTCTTCTTGTTCATCTTGTAAGTCAGAAGCTGAAAAAGGCCATCATCTTCTCTCTTACCAGGAGATGGGCTGCTGCTGAGCAAAGGAGAAAAATGGAGCCGGCACCGGCGCCTGTTGACTCCAGCTTTTCACTTTGATATTCTCAAGCCCTATATGAAGATCTACAACCAATGCACAGACATCATGCATGTGAGTTCTCTTCCTGTTTCCTGGGAGCAATGGAATGTTGGATGAGCCTGAGGACCTGTATTTAAATTTTGCCTTGGTCCCTTCCAGGTGTACAACTTTGGGTAGTCACTTTGTATCTCTGGACCTCAGTTTCTTAGGCTGTAAAATGGGGCATGGTAGATCCTGGTGGCTTATTTTTAAGGTCCCTCCCTGGTCTAAATCTATGATTCTATGGTCCCTTCCTTCAGATCTCTTCTTTCTGTTCTTCCCATTCCTTTCACCATTTTTGGGTGTAAGTGGATACTGCGATGCTCTGGCTTGCTGCCGCTGGGCTTGGGCACTGTTATTGTCAAGAGGCAAACCATCCCTTACTGATATATAACCTTTCTCTTGGACAGGCCAAATGGAATCGTCTGGCAGCTGGGGCCATGGTCTCCCTGGACATGTTTGAGCACGTCAGCCTTATGACTTTGGACAGTTTACAGAAATGTGTTTTCAGCTATAACAGTGACTGCCAGGAGTGAGTAGTTAGCTTCTGGTCTCAGCTGCCCAGGGGAAACTTGATGATTGGGAATGAGGACTGGTGGGGAGAAGGAAGCCACCAGCATCCTGAAGCATACTCCCCCAGCTCCACCTCTTTAGGGATCCCCTCAGATGTGAGTGCAGGATTGCTCTTTCCACCTTTCTACCTCCTTACTCATCCCTAGGTATGAAAGGTATGGAAGGAAGAAAATAGGATCCTAATTCTAGAGCAAGGAGGGCCCTTAGAGGCCAACTTTTAGTCCAACTTCCCCCAACTGGTCCCTCCTAGCTCTGACATTCCATATTCTAAGGTCTCTTCCACTTCTGAAATTCCATCTTCTTCTTTTAGCTCTGACATTCTGGGTTCTAAGGGCCTTCTCAGCTCTGATGTTCTGGGTTCTAAGGGCCCTCCCAGCGCTGACATTCTGGGTCCTAAGGGCCCTTTCAGTTCTACCATTTTGGGTTCTAAGGGACCTCCCATCTCTGCCATTCTGGGTTCTAAGGGACATCCCAGCTCTGACATTTTATATTTTATAGTTCTAATTCACAGGTTAGAATAGGTTTGGGCAGAATGACCACTTTGGGAGAGCTTAATTCATTTCACCCCTCGTAGTTGAGGCTGCTGTTACCCATAGGAAACCTTGTGCTTCCCCTTCAGGAAGATGAGTGACTACATCACAGCCATTATTGAGCTGAGTGCCCTGGTAGTGAAGCGGCAATACCGTATCCATCACCATCTGGACTTCATCTATTACCGCACAGCGGATGGGAAGCGCTTTAAGGAGGCATGTGACATAGTGCACCACTTCACTACGGAGGTCATACAGGAGAGGAGGCAGGCCCTAAATAGACAGGGGGCAGAGGCCTGGCTCAAGTCCAAGCAGGGCAAGACCTTGGATTTCATTGATGTGCTGTTGCTGGCCAAGGTGAGCAAGGGAGGCTGAGGGAGGGGTGAGGATGTAAGTCAAAACCTGACTTTGACTTCATGCCATTTCTCTGAATCATTCCTCAAGTCCTCTTTCTTCTTCCTCTCCTTCCTCCATCCCTCTCCTCCCTTTCCCTTTCTTTCTCTTTTCTTTCCCTTCCCTTTTTCCTTTTCTCCTCATTCCTCTTCTGTTCCCTTACCCCTTCTTCTCTCTCTTCTTCTCCTTCTTCTTGCTACCTCTCCATCCCTTTTATTTTTGTCCTATGTATGTGGATGTTGTCCTCCATTGGAATGTAATCTGCCTGAAGCCAGGGGCTGTTTTGCCTTTGTCTTTGTATCAGCTCATGGCACAATAGCACTGAACAGTTGTTTGTTGATTCCTACCTTCCCTTTCTTCTCTGCTGTTACTCAACTAGGCATTGGGTAGCAAGTACTCTCTACAACCCTCCCATCCTTGGGAGTCTGGGAGGTGGTTCTGGAGGGCATCTGCTCCTGGAATGGCCTTTGCCTGTTATGGGCAGACCTGGGGTCAATCACTTACAAGTGGTTTAAATGCCTTCTAGGATGAAGATGGGAAGCAGCTGTCAGATGAGGACATCCGAGCCGAGGCAGATACCTTCATGTTTGAGGGTGAGGACACCAGGAAGAGAGCTGGGGTTGGGAAAGTCACGAAGGAGGAGAACTTCACAGAACTTGAATTGAAAGGGATTCTAGGGGCAGTTGGGTGGTACAGTGTGGATAGAGCAACTGTCCCTGGAGTCAGGAGGACCTGAGTTTGAATTCAGCCTCAGACACTTACTAGCTGTGCAACCCTTGACAAGTCACTTATCCCCAATTGTCTAAAAAAGAAAGAAAGGAAGGAAGGAAGGAAGGAAGGAAGGAAGGAAGGAAGGAAGGAAGGAAGGAAGGAAGGAAGACAGAAAGGGGTTTTGGAGGACATGGATTCAGAGTTTCTAGGTCTGAGGGATGGTCACAGCTGCACAGACTGAGAATCATTTTGAGCCTAAGACTTGAAGATAGTCCTGTTTAGCATAAATTAGCTAAGAATTCAGGGGCTCATGGGTTCTATTTGGGCAATTTGGGGGCCTTTTTTGGGCCAGCCTCTGGCCTCATCTATATTGTGTCTGGTTTTCCCCTATATTTGGGTGCATAAAGTACCTTCTTTCCAGGATGCCTAACCCTTTCTGCATTGAAAGTACCAATAGCTTATATGTCTATCTCATTTAAAGTTTATAGTGTGCTTGCTTCAGACTCTGAAAGGCAGTGTGGTTCAGTGGACAGGACACTGGACTTGGAGGCAGGAATGACTGGGTTCTAATCCCACCGCAGATACTTCTTACCCAGTCAGTCTTGGGCGACTCGGAGGCTACTTCTTCATCTCATCCTGTTATAGCACCTGTCTCTCCCCCGGGGTTGTGATGATCAAATAAACACTTTTGTAGAATGCTTTACAAAGCTTCCCAAATAAGGGGTGTATAGATGGGAACTGTTGTGATTTTTTCCTTTATAACAGCCCCCTTGGGGCTGGTAGCAAGATTGCTCTCCCCATTTTATAGATGAGGAAACTGAAGCTGAGAGGCTCAATGAGATGATCATCCTGTAACTTTCCAAAGGCCGACTGGCTGGTAGGCATCAGTGACCCGGTGCAAACCTATGGCTTCTAATTTGGCTATGCCCATTACTCTGCTCTTACTGGGTCGCCTATGGATCCCTATCCATTTCTTTTAGGCCAAGTGCAACTAGTCCATGGGGATAGAGTTAGCTAGTGGTGAGGAGGACAGTGAGAGGAGGGATAGAAAGAGAGAAGGGAAAGACAAGAGAAGGAAAGGGAAAAGGGAAGAGAGGAAGAAGAAAGGACTTTCCTGGGGATGATGAGTGAAGGCACGAAGTCAAAGTCATTCTTTGGCCATGACTCAAGGTTTAGCCTTGTTTTCTAGTTGGATGGTTCAGTGCTCTCACTGTTGTTGCATAAGGTAACTTACCTTGGTGTCAGCTGTCTTCTCATTTACTCTAGAAGGAGAATGGGTACCCAGGAAACAGAGTGGACAGTACACAGGGTTAAGGCTGTATGACTCACCAGCTCCCTGGAGGCCCTGGGTGTTGGATATGGGCACTGTTGGCATTCACAGGAAAGGGATAGAGATGTCCTTTTTCACATGACCTTGTTCTTTCTTTTCTCCTCTCCCCTCCCTTCTCAACCCCCACAGGACATGACACCACATCTAGTGGCCTCTCTTGGGTGTTATTTAACTTGGCCCGGCACCCTGAATATCAGGAGAAGTGCCGAGAGGAGATCCAGGAGATCATGAAAGGGAGGGAGACAGACGAGATTGAGTGGTGAGTACTACATGCTTCCCTGGGCTTCCTCTCTTAGCCTGACACACCCACCAGGAAGAGGTAACACTGGCAGAGGCACTACAGACTTCCCAGTCCCATGAGCCTTTGCAGTGGAGCAGGCAGCTGTGGCAGTAGACAGAATGTAGAGCCTCTTGGCACACCTCCTGGAATTTCCCTCTAGTGTTGCGGGGGTGGGGAGGGAAGAGAAGTTTTTTGACAATAGTCACTGAAAGGAAGGAGTGGGTAGGCCAAGGTTATCTGAGCCCAGAGGGTTGAGGAGGAAGAGGGATGAAACAGTGTGTTAGGGTGAGGCTGGATGAGCTTGGATTCCTATGGAAGCAAAGGCCTTGAGTGGAGAAATGGGGCCTGAGTCAGCCTTCTCTTGATCACTTATAGCCAGTCCAGCAGTGGTGTGATGAGGGGAGGGAGACTGAGGCACTCTGGGTAGGATGGGTAGGTGGGTGGGGAGTGACAGGCACCCATCAGAGCTATTAAAGCAGAAATGGATCGTGGAGACAGAGATACCAAGGTGGTCTTGGAAAAGGGAAGGTCTTGACACAACTTATAGTCACAACTTGAGTCAGTGACAGAACTGCTCCTGGGGTCCCAAATACTTGGTTGGGGAACCTCGAGGCAAAAGCTCACAGGCTTGGCTGCTCCCCAGGGATGATCTGGCCCAGATGCCCTTTATCACCATGTGCATCAAGGAAAGCCTTCGCCTCTTCCCTCCTGTCACCCTCATTTCACGCCGCTGCACCGAGGATATCAAGATGCCTGATGGGCGCGTCATCCCCAAAGGTACTAACCTGAACCTGGGAAGGAGACTCCACAGGGGCCCTGCTCAAATCAAGTTTGTGAGGGCCTACTATGTGCCCAGCTAGGTCCAGGAAATGGATGAAATAGGTAAAGAACTGTCCGAGGCTAGGTGGCATAAATGCCAAAGTGAGCTTCAGATAATTAGTGTAATTTGGAGTTCTACTTAATCCAACGAGCATTTTTAAAGCACCTACTGTATGCAGAGTTCTGTCCATAAAAGATTAGAAAAGACACTGTTCCTGTTCTAATGGGGCTTACAGTTTAGTAAGGGATAAGACCCCCTAAATATAAACCATAATGTACAATATTATACAAGGACATTGGAGAGTTATAAAACAAAGTGCTGGGGCAGGTAGGTGGCACAGTGGATAGAGCACCGGCCCTGGATTCAGGAGGACCTGAGTTCAAATCTGGCCTCAGACACTTAACACTTACTAGCTGTGTGACCCTGGGTAAGTCACTTAACCCCCAATTGCCTCACTAAAAACAAAAAACAAAAAAACAAAGTGCCATGTAAAGTCTGAGGGGGAAGGTTGTTCACATTTGGGGAGAAGGGGATTAGGGAAGACTCCCTGGAGGAGATGACATTTGAGTGGGGCTTTGAAGGATGGGTGAAATGTTAATAGTAAAAGAGAGAAGGTGAGGGCATTTCTTGGAAGGCTCAGAGAGAGGAGAGTACAGAGCATGCATGGAATGGGGCAGAGCTCTTCAGTCTGGATCAGGAATAAAGTGTTTGGAGGTGAGTAATAGGAGAAAAGGATGCAAAGGCAAGGGGGCACCAGGCTATGGAGAGCCTGGAATGCCAGACAGAAGAATCTAAACTATCCCCAAGGCAGTAATAGGGATTCGCTGAAGATTTGGAGCTGAGAAGGGCCATTGGCTATAGCTCTTTGTAAGGAGGATATTCTGGCAGTGGCATGAAGGAGGAATTGAAGGGAGGTTACTTGACTACATTTATAGAAAGTAGGGTGAGTAGATGGGTTAAGGTTATCCAAGTCCAGAGGGTTCATAAGGAGAAAGTGGAAAGTAGTGTATAGGGGTGAGATTGATCAAAGTTAGATTGCCACTGAAGCAGAAGACATGAATGGAATAAATATGGCCCTAGACCTACCCTAGTAGGTGTAAGAGCCCTATAAGGGGCGAGAGGGTGGAGGAAGCCATAGTAAGACCTTGGGAAGCACCTACATTGAGGAGCTAAGAATATGGAGACAGAGAGGGAATTAGGGGGGTACAAGGAGAAACAAAAGAGTGTCAAGGGTCAGGGAAGATGACATGAGGTCTAAAAGAAGGCCACTGGATGTAGTGATTAGGAGGTTACTGGTGACTCTGGGAGAGTTTCAGTAGAATAAAATGGCCGGAGCAGGGGGCAGCTAGGTGGCACAGTGGATAGAGCACTGGCCCTGGAGTCAGGAGGACCTGAGTTCAAATCCGACCTCAGACATTTGACACTTACTAGCTGTGTGACCCTGGGCAAGTCACTTAACCCCAATTGCCTCACCAAAAAAAAAAAAAAAAAAAGATGGCCGGAGCAGAAGCTCTATGATAAGGCAAAGCTGGGGCTTCTTGGAGGAAGGGAGCCTTGAGCTGGGTCCTGCAGGCGGGGGAAGATTTGAATAGTGAAGAACAAGGTCAGGATCCTGGGCAAGATGGAATGAATAGGTGTCAATGCGACCAGGCTGGCTAATGTGGAGGGTCAAGTGGTGGTAGATACCCATGAGTAGATAGTGTAGAACCTTATCATAGAAAATCTTGAACATAGGACTGTGGCATATGTAACTTCTGTGATAGGCAATGGGGAATCACTGAAGGTTTCAGAGCAGAGGACTAACAATATTAGAGTTACTTGAGGAAGATGCGTTTGACTGCCCCTATAGACAGATTGCAGGGGGCCAGAATAAAGTTAGGCCAGGAAGTTATTACAGGAGTGGGGGTGAGAGCTCATCAGAATCTGGACTAGGACAAGGATGAAGGAGAAGAAAGGATGGGTACAAGGAATATGTTTTTGTTGTTGTTTTTGTTTTTTTTGGTGAGGCAATTGGGGTTAAGTGACTTGCTCAGGGTCACACAGCTAGTAAGTGTTAAGTGTCTGAGGCTTGATTTGAACTCAGGTCCTCCTGAATCCAGGGCTGGTGCTCTATCCACTGCGCCACCTAGTTGCCCCTACAAGGGACATTTTAAAGGGATAATCAAAAGGACCTGGGTTGGAAGCCCAGTGGTATCATTTGCTGCTTATGTGATCTTGGGCAAAGTCACTTCTCTGTGGACATTAGTTTCCTCATCTGTACGATGAAGGGTTGTATTAAATGATCTCTAAGGTCCTTTCCCACTTTATATTCTAGGAAATGAGGAAGCTGGAACTCCAGGGAGAAGGCATGTGTTAATTCAAGAGCTATTTACTGCATATCTACCATATAAAAGGCCCTGTGTTTGCCCTTGGGAGATAGAAAGATGAAAAACAAGAGGTCCTGCCCTCAAGAATCTTATAATCTAATATATGGGATATGACATGTACTCAAATAAGTGTAGCTCTGCGATCTATTGATTGCATAACCTGGGAGAAGAGTAAAATGAACAAAATGCTGCAGCTGAAAGGGACCTTAAAAGTCATCTTATGCACTCCTATTTATTTTACAAATGAAGAAATTGAGGCACAGAAAGGGAAAATGACTTTTTGGAAGCCATATAGCTATTATATCAGAGTAAGGAACAACTGACTGACTAGCTGACTGACTGACTGACTGAATGAATGAAAAAAGCAAACATATAGATACCTCCTGACTTAGAATCCATGAGTTTGGTAGAACTTAATAAGACCTTTGGTCTCATTAGTTGTTTTTTTGGTTGTGTCTGACTCTTTTTGAGCTTTTTTTTTTTTTTTTTTTGGTAAAGACTCTGGAGTGGTTTTCCATTTACTTCTCCAGCTAATTTTTTTTTTTTTTTGGTGAGGCAATTGGGGTTAAGTGACTTGCCCATGGTCACACAGCTAGTAAGTGTCAAGTGTTTGAATCCGGATTCGAACTCAGATCCTCCTGAATCCAGGGCTGGTGCTCAATCCACTGCGTCACCTAGCTGCCCCCTTCTCCAGTTAATTTTACAGATTAAACAGGCAAAGAGGCTTAGGTGACTTGCCCAGGGTCACACAAGTTTACTAAGTGTCTGAAGCAGGATTTGAACTCAGGAAGATGAGTCCTCCTAATTCCAAACCCAGTGCTCTACCCACTGTACCACCTAGCTACCTTTGGTTTCATTACCTGACAACTGAGCAGCATTACCCACTAACAACATCCCCTACAGGCAGTGAAATCCAGCCTTTGCTTAAAGTGATAGAGGGGACATAGATTTAGAGCTGAGACCTTGGAGATTATCCAGTCCACTCCCCTCCCAACTCCCCTCATCTTACAGCTGAGGAAGACAGGGTTTGGAGAGGTTAGGTAGCTTGCCTACGATCACATAGGAAATCATTGGCAGAGCTGGGATTCAAACCCAGGTTCCTCTTCTCATTTTTGCCTCTGATAAAGAGGTGGCCCTTCTCTTTGTCAAGGATAATCTCTCTGCTAGAGGCCTTGATAGCCTCCCTTTTCCTCAGGGGCTTTGCTCCTTAATCATCTCCTTCTGTTTTCCCTTTCTAATCTTGAGGTTTTCCTTATGTAATGATTCAATCCTTGCTGCCTATAAACATGCATAGGCCTCCTCCATCCTTAAGTCTTCACTGCCTGGGTTATCCCCTCAAGTTTCCATCTTTTATCTCTCTTGTCATTCACAACAAAGCTCCTGGAAAAAGCTTTCTACACCTCTTGCCCCTACTTCCTGTCTTCTCTCTCTCTCTCTCTCTCTCTCTCTCTCTCTCTCTCTCTCTCTCTCTCTCTCTCTCTCTCTCTCTCTCCCCCTCCCTCCCTCCTCTCTCTCCCCTCTCCTTTCTTCTCTCTCCTCCTTTCTTCTCTCTCATTCTCTCTCCCTCTCCTTCCCCCTCTCACCATATATTCATATATATTTTACCACATACTCATTTCTCATCTTCTTGTAACCTGTTTTCTGACTCCACTACTCAATTCAAACTGTTCTCTTCAAGCTTCACAGTGATCTCTTAATCGCCAGATCCAACAATCTTTTCTGTCATCCTCCTTCTTGACCTCTGCCCATGTTGACACACTAATGACATCAAACCCTCCTGGATCTTCTCGGCTTCATAGGTTTTTGTGTTACTGCTTCCTCATGGTTCTTCTCTCTGTCTCACTGTTCGTTTTTATCCTTCTTGATGGATCCATGCCCGCTCTTCTAACTTTAGGAAGAAACCCAGGGTTCTCTCTTAGACCCTTTTCTCTTTTCTTTTCTTTCCATATCCTCTCTCTGGGTAATCTCGTCACCTGTCATGGGCTCAGTGACTGTCTCTGTGTAGATGGCTCCCACATAGCCTAATCTCCTTCCTTCATCACCAACTGCTTGCTTGATTTCTTTTTTTTTGTTTGTTTTTAATTTTTTTTAGTGAGGCAATTGGGGTTAAGTGACTTGCCCAGGGTCACACAGCTAGTAAGTGTTAAGTGTCTGAGGCTGGATTTGAACTCAGGTACTCCTGACTCCAGGGCTGGTGCTCTATCCACTATGCCATCTAGCTGCCCCTTGCTTGATTTCTTTTTTTTTTTTTTTGCGGGGCAATGGGGGTTAAGTGACTTGCCCAGGGTCACACAGCTAGTAAGTGTTAAGTGTCTGAGGCTGGATTTGAACTCAGGTACTCCTGAATCCAGGGCCAGCGCTTTAACCACTGCGCCATCTAGCTGCCCCCTGCTTGATTTCTTAATTGTTAAATCTGATGGTCTTTCTTAGTCATCCTATGTGATGCATGTGACACAGTTGATTAGCTGTGTCCTGGATACTGTGTCCTTTCTGGGCTTTTGTGGCACTGCTCTCTCCTGCTTCTCCTCCTATCTGTCTAACCACTACTTCTCAGTTCCCTTTGGCTTATCTACATATTACAGCCACCAACTGTGGGCACTGCCCATGCATCTGTTCTGGACCTTCTCCAAAGGCAGCTCAGTGGGTAGAGCACTGGGCCTGGAATCAGGGAGCTTCCAGTTCAAGTCTGGTCTTAGAGACATACGAGCCTTATGACCCTGGGCAAGTCACCTAACCCCTTAGTTGCCTTAGTTCCTTCAACTAGAAAATGGGCATAATAATAGCATCTACCTCCCAGGGTTGCTGTGAGGACTTAATGAGATAATTTGTAAAGTGCTTAGCATGATGACCAGCACTTAGTAGGCACTTAATAAATTCTTGTTTCCTTCCTTCTTCTTTTCTCTTTACATACTTTCCCTTGTGATCTCATCAGTGCTCATGGGTTTGTGATATCATCTCTATGCAGATGATAGATTGATATATTGACCTCTGAGCTTCAGCTCTGTATTACTTATTGCTTATTGAATATTTCAGACTGGATGTTCTGTAGATATCTCCAATTCATCATGTTCAAAATGAAACTCATTACCTTTCCTCCCAAACTCTCCTCTCCTCCGAACTGCCTTATTTCTGTCAAAGACATCACCATTCTTTACATGTCCTAGGTTTATAACCTCAGTGTTAATCCTCCCTCACCCTACATATCTACTTACTTGCTAAATCTTGCAATTTTCACCTTCATGATATTTCTCATACCTGATCCCTTCTCTTTTCACACAGCTGTTACCTTTAGTCTAGGCTTTCATCACCTCTGGCATAGATTATCACAATAGCCTCCCACGGGCCTCTCTGCCTCATCTCTCCCCAGTCTAGTCCCTCTTCCACACTGCTGCCAAAGTGGTTTTCCTTCAGCACAGATCTGACCATGTTTCTCCATATTCAACTAACTCTAGTGGCTCCCTGTTGCCCATAGAATAAAATATAAACTCATCTGTTTAGCTTTTGAAGTCCTGGGTTATCTTTCCAGCCTCTTTGTACATTGCTCCCCCTCGTCCACTCTTCTGTTTAGCTATAGTAGCCTCCTCTCTGTTCCTCACTCACAACACTCCGTCTCCCTTCTCCCTGCCTTTGTAGTGTCTATCTCCCAATCCTGGAATACCTTCCCTACTCACCTCTGACTCATAAACTTACTCTCTTCCTTTTACATGAAGCCTTTTCAGAGCCTCCAGCTGCTAGCACCCTCCCTCCCAAATTCTCTTGTATTTATTATTTATTCCTATTTCTCCCGTTTATAGCTCAGCAGCCCCTTATTGGCTGTAGGATAAAATATAAGCTCCTCTCTTTTTGTCAATTAAGACCTTGCACAGTATTACCCCTGTATTTCTAGACATTTCACATACATTCTGTATTCCAGACAAGATGCTTACTGGACATTCCCAAACTCAACATTTGTGCCTTTGTGCCTCTCCAGAGGCTGTCTCTTAATCTCCCTCAGTTGTTAGTACTCTCTCCTTTCTCAAATCATCTGCTACTTATATTTACTTATTTGGATTCCCTTAGTCAAGTGTAAACTTCTGGAAAGCATCAACTGCTCTGTTTCTCATTTGTCTTTATATTCCTAGCATCCAGGACAAATCCTTGTACATAGTGGGTGGTACATAAATGCTTGTTTAAATGTTTTATTTATATCCTTTATTTGTATATCACCTTCGTGAATTTCAAATAATAACCTTCCCCCCTTTCCCTCCACAGATAGCCATTCCTATCCCTATTTAGAGAGCCTCTCCACCCCCAATCTTTGTACAAAGAATGAGAAGGGGGAGGGAAGTAATTCAGTAAAACTAACTAACATATCAACTGTCTGATGGTATGTTCAGTGTTCTGCATTGATCGCCCCCAGTATCTGCAAAGAAGAGAGGAAAGTGTTTTCTCAAATATTTTTTGGAGCCATGTATGGTCCTTAGAATTAAAGTGTTCAGTTACTGGCTTTTGCTGTTATTATTTTTGCTGTTTTGTTGTTCTTTCCATTTCCATTGTTGCAGCGACTGTGTCTTGTTTTCCTGTTTCTGCTTATATCACTTTGTATCAGTTCATAGAAATCTTCCCATGCTTCTCTGAATTCTTCATAGTCATCATTTATTGAGGAACAATAACATTCATTATAATAATGGAATAATGTTCTATTGTACTCACAAATACCACACTTTATTTAGCCATTTCCCAAATGAAGAGTGCTTACCTTATTTCCAGTTCTTTGCTACCCCCAAAATGCTGCTATAAATATTTGGGCATATATACACATAAAATATATGTATACATAGATATATTTGTACCTATATACATGCCTATATAGCTATATCTATAGCCTTTGTATCATTGACCTCCCTTCCCATTCATAACTGTCTATTAAATTGAACTAAAATGAATCCCTTGACTCCATTGTTTTCTCTACCCTATCCCCTACAAAATACTTTCCATTGTTCAGGTTGATTTCTTGGTTCTCCCCAGTGTAGTACAACTTCATTGAATGCAAGCTGGAGCTGCTTTCTGGTAATCTCCCTGTCCCTTTCTCCCCCATTCCTTCTGAATGACTCTGACCTCTCTCCATCTAGGGACCATTTGCCTGGTCAGCATCTATGGGACCCACCACAATCCTTCTGTGTGGCCTGATTCCAAGGTAAAGAAACACTATGTTCTCTGTGCTTGGCTCCTTCCCTTTCCCATAGGAGTTAGAAAATCCTGTCTGCCCTACCTGCCCTGGGGAGCTGCCCTTGGACCATGGAACTGAAGACCAGGGCATTTGTGGTTGGGGCTTCTGGGCTGCAGCCCCGCTAGATTAGAGCTGGTTTTCAGTAAGGCTGGAGCTGGATCCTGACCTACTTATTCTTCCCCCCATACTATGCCTTCTCTTTCTCCTCAGCCCCACCAGGCAAGGCCTTACTGGGCAATGGGTAGTCCCTTACTTGAATGACCACCATAGATTAACCAACCAAGTCCCCTTTTTCTACTTAGGCCCCTGCTAGAACCTAACCAGGCCTCTCTGGGACACTGAGGGAGGACCCTAGGGTGGTGCCTCATTTAACCAACATTTGCTATGACTCCCTCCAGGTATTCAACCCCTACCGCTTTGACCCTGAGAATCCCCAGCAGAGGTCCCCCCTGGCCTACATTCCCTTCTCAGCTGGACCCAGGTAACCTTCCTGTCTCTTGCCTCCCTATCTCCAACCTTAGTTCTTACAACTCCTTCTTTCTAGAAACTCTGGAATATCCTAAGAGTCCCCAACCCTAGGGCTGGGTCTGAGAGGGAGGCAGCTCTGGTGTCTATGGGGTCTTCAGCCAGTCCGTAGCATTGCTAATGTGGATCCTGAGGTCCAGGCTGGCCTTCAGCTCAGGGAATGACCCTGATCTCTTTCTTCAGGGTGGGTGTATGCTCTTCATTCTCGCCCTCACCCCCACACCCCTTCTTCCTTTAGGCAGTATGGGGCATATACTCTTTGTACTCCTCCTCCCTGCCCCACCTGCCCCTCTCCTTCAGCATCTGGGGTTGGGTGTGTGCTAGCCACACTCTTCCCCACCTCCTCTCTTTCTTTCAAGGCCTAGAACTGGGAGTGTTGTTCTATCCTGCCCCCTTTCCTCCCCCTCCCCACATACTCTAGTCTGGGGCCAGGGTGGAGGTCATGACCTATATTCTGTGTTCTTTCCTTGGACAGAAACTGCATCGGGCAGAGCTTTGCCATGTCTGAGATGAAGGTGGTTGTGGCATTGACTTTACTTCGGTTCCGGCTCACAGTAGACAGGACCAAGAAGGTGCGTCGGAAACCTGAACTGATCCTACGGACAGAGAGTGGGATTTGGCTAAACGTGGAGCCATTATCTTCCCAGACAACGGCGACTCCTATGACCCAGCCCCAGCAATGAGACCAATTCAGGGCGGAGACTGGAGGGTGTGGGAACAAGACTGGGGAGATGGCCAGAAGTCCTGAGGCCTGGAGCTGTGTGAACCCCTCCCTTTCCTTGCTATTTCTCTCTCCCTGTGCTGAAGGCTGAGGCCTGATACTAGGGCTGGGGACACCATCACCCGTGGACACCTAAGGGTGCCTTGCCTTGCCCTCCCTCTTGCTCCCTGAAGCTGATCTTGAGAGAACAACTTCAGGGGTTGTTAGAAGTGGGGACCAGGGAGGGGCAGCAGCTTCCAACAACTTTCTACTTTTTTGTGGAGGCTGTGACACCTCCTCCTGGCTATTGGGTTTGCTCTTTGGGAGCTAATTGGACTTCCTCACTTACTGTCTTCGTTTTTATTTTATTTTTTAAGACAAAAGAGAAAAAAAAGAAAAAAAGAAAATCAAAGGCTCTCATGATGAATGTAGGTTTCTAGATCTGTGTGTACATTTCTGAAATTAAGTGATTCTCTTTAATAAAACTAGTAGGATGTCGAGATCTATCTACCCTGGTTCTACTCCCTCTGACATTGACAATTGGGAAATCAAGGGAACCAGGCACATGCCTGGAATCCCTGTTACTGGGAAGGCTGAGGCTGCTGGATCTCTTGAGCTCAGGAATTCTCAGCTCTAGTGGGCTAAGCCAATCAGGAGTCAGAAGAAAGTTTGGCACAGGTAGGGTGATCCCCTGTGAACAGGCACTACCAGGTTACCTAAGTAGAGGCAAACCCAGGTCAGAAAATGAAGCAGGTCAAAACTCCTATGCAGATCAGAGATGGACATGGCTTATGTGTAACACTTGTACTTCTAGCCTGGGCAAGAGAGGGAGATCATACCAGAAAGAAAGAAAGAAAGAAAGAAAGAAAGAAAGAAAGAAAGAAAGAAAGAAAGAAAGAAAGAAAGAAAGAAAGAAAGAAAGAAAGAAAGAAAGAAAGGAAGGAAGGAAGGAAGGAAGGAAGGAAGGAAGAAAGAGAAAGGAAAGAAGGAAGGAGGGAGAGAGGGAGGGAGGAAGAAAAAAGGAAGGAAACAAAGGAAGAAACAAAGAGAAAGAAGGAAAGAAAAAAGAAAGAAGGAAAGTTAAGAAGAAAAAAGTAAAAGGAAACAGTTTCAATGGATAAGGTATGTCATCCCAGATATGTAGGGAACAAATGCAAAAATATATATGCCTATGACTATATATATTACATATACAAATATGTACATATGTATATGACTGATTAATTTCTCAATAGATAAGCAGGCAAAGGATATGAACAGAGTTTTCAAAAGCAAAAAATGTAAACGATCCACAATCTCATATGAAAGATTGCTTCAGATCCCTAGTAATAAGAGAAATGCAAATCACAATAACTCTGAGGTTTCAGCTCACACCCAGAAAATTAAGAAAGATGACAAAAGACAAGGGCTAAGTAATGCATTGTAGGTAGAGTAGTGACTTCAACCAGGCCTTCTGTTAGGAGGCCATTGGAGAGCCTTGCTGGGGGAGGGTATGCACAGAAATATAAAAGCCCCAACACTGACCCAATTCAATTCACAAAGCCCTACTTTGTATGGGCAAGGAAGGCACTGTTCTAGGCCGTCAGAAGAACAGACAAAAAGTAAAAGTTCTCCACTGCCAAGCTTACATTCTAATGGGAACATACAGCACGTAGACAGATAAGTAAATGCCAGATAATTTGAGGAAGAGAAAAGAACTAAAAAAAACTAGGATGATCAGGAAAGCCTTTCTAGGAGGTGAGCCCTGAACTCTCCTTTGAAAGTATTGAAAAAGGTAAGGAGGAGGGAGGGCATCCCCAATGTGCGGGAATAGCCTTTGGAAAGGTTGGGAGAGGAGAGCTGCAATACTGAGTTGGGGAACAGTCATTTGGCTGGAATGTGGAGTATGTGAAAGGGAGTAATGTGAGCTATCTGGAAATACAGGCTGGAGACAGATCGTACTGAACTTGAAATGCCAAAACACAAGAGTTGCTGTTTTATTCTAGGGGCCATTAGGAGAAGTCCTGATGTGCTCACAGCTTTGCTTTTGGCTACAACAAAAAAGTGATGCTATCAATGTTTTTGTAAATATGGGTTACTTTCCATCTTTTCTCTCTTTGGGGGGAATAGGCTTAATAGCGCTATTGCTGGGTCAGAGTACACATTTTGGAGACTTTTGGGGTATAGTTCCAAATTGTTTTCCACAGTGACTGGACCAAGAACTATGTTCCAATGCACCTCACACACTTATTAACTGTGTCCTACTGGGCAAGTAATTTCTGTGCCTCAGTTTCCTCATTTGTAAAAACAAAGGGCTTAGACTCAGTGGCTTCTAAAATTCCTTCTAGCTCTGTTTTTTGGTTTGTTTGGGTTTTTTCCCTCGAGCTCTGAAGCTGTGAGCCTGTGACCAATTCACAGGCTCACCAACAGTGTATCAATGTGCCCATTTCCCTATAGCCCCTCCAACGATTGTCATTTTCCCGTTTTTGTCACATTTTCCTGGATGATGGGTGTGAGGTGGAATCTCATGGTTGTTTTAATTTGAATTTCTTGAATTACTAGTGATTTGGAGCATTTTTGTTTTTTAATACTGGCTATTTTTAATATGGCTTGGATTTTATCCTTCGAGGTGGGGAGATTAGGGCGATACAGATACCATTTCACTGCAAGGTCCTTTGACGATAGAGAGTGAGATCAGTTCTTTCTCCAGCACGGAGGAAGATCAAGCCAGGGCTTCTGGGTAATTACCTGGTGATTGTCCTGCCCTCTTCACATCTGACTGCTATCGCTTTGTCTCATCCCAAGTGGATTGGGGGATGGGATGATATGCAGTCGGGAGATCTCCTCTAGGTAGTTGTCTGACTCTAGGAGGATTCCTGGAGGTGAGAAGCCTGGTGTCTGAATCTTTAGGAGACTACTCTGTTGGGAGATGCCAAGTGCATAGCACCATGCCCGGAAGAGAGAAGGTCCTTAATAAATGTTTATTGAATTGAATTGAATGCAAGGCAGCCAGAATGTTTGGGTGAAGGTAGATTGTGGAGCAACTTAAATGACAGGCTGAGGAATCGTTTAAACATGTAGTCACAGCAGTTCCCTTTCCATAGATAGGACTTTAAGGTTTTCAAAGTGCTTTATTCCTAACCCCTTGAGGCAGGGTAGAAGAACCATCATCATCTCCCTTCCTCTATCCCTTTATAGAGCTGAAGCTTCCAGTGAAGTTCAATGACTTGCTTAAGGTTCATGGAATTCTAGCTCTGAGGGTCAAGTCCTCCATTTAAAGCAGCCTGCCTGAGCCCAGATAAAGGGGAAAACCGTCCTGGCGGTTTTCCCTATCCTCTGTCTTTGACCCTTTGAGCTCAGTGCTAGGGTATATGGGGAATGGATTATGTATCCTGGAGCTCCCTCTGCTGGAATGTTTTAGGACAACAGACTAGAATCAGATTTAGCGTTGGAAGGGACAAAGAAACTGAGGCCCAAGGCAATATGGGTGGAAAGTGGCAGTCACAATTCAGACTTTTGATTATCTCTTCTCCATCTAATTTTCAATATACTCTTACTGATAGATTTCTTCCTTGTTGTCTTCAAACATGCCCAGTTCTACCACCATGTTTAGAAAACCTTGATTTGCCCCTACAGTCACCTTGAGCTTATCCTGTATCTCTGCTTTCATCCACAGCCAAATCCTAGGACAAAACCCTTTCTATGCTTGTTGACTGCATGTTTTCACCCTTTTCTCACTTCTCAATGCCTTGTATTTTGATCTTCACTCCCACCACCCAACTGAAACAGTTCTCTCCCAGGCAACCATTGTCAAATTGAATACCCTTGGGGGCAGCTAGGTAGCACAGTGGATAAAGCACTGGCCCTGGATTCAGGAGGACCTGAGTTCAAATCTAGCCTCAGACACTTGACACTAGCTATGTGACCCTGGACAATTCACTTAACTTCTATTGCCCTCGCAAAAAACAAAAAAACCCCAACAAACAAACCTAATACCCTCTCCCACTACCCTTGGTACTGTTATTCCTGACCTCTGTGCAGCATTATATACCACTGACCAGGACCCCTAGTTGAACAATCCCCCTGAACTAACTAGGCCTTTCTGACATTGCCTCATCATGCTTCTATTTCTACATCTGATCAGTGGATTTCAGCAAGGCATTTGAAGAAATCTCTTTATGTTATTCTTGTGATCAAGAGGGTTCAGATGATAGCACAGGTGAATCTGGGGCTGGCTGAATTACCAGTGATTAATATATGCAGGAATCCCTAGCTCTAACCTCTCTGATGAGCTCCAGACCTCAATGATTAAGTGCCTGTTAGACATCTCCACAAACATAATGGGAAAATACTGAGCTCTTTTCCAAAATATATATAAAAACAAATTTTGACATCAATTTTTTAAAGCTTTGTGTTCCAACCTCTCTTCCTCCCTCCCTTCCCATCCCCACCCCCAAGAACTCAAGCAATTCAATACGTTATACATGAGTAGTCATGGAAAACATCCTCACATTAGCTAGGTTGTGAGAGAAAAGAGATAAAAAATAAAACTTCATATTAAGGAATTGTCAAAAAAAAATGTGTTTCAATCTGTTTTCAGATACCATCAGTTCTTTCTCTGTAGATGTATTGCAATTTTCATAAGTCCTTCAGTGTTATATTGGATCATTGTCTTGCTGAAAATAACCACATGCTTCTCAGCAGGTCATCTTACACTATTGCTGTTATTTTGTATACAGTACATTTCACTCTGCTTCAGTTCATGTGGGTCTTTCCAGGTTTTTCTGATAGTATCCTGTTCATCATAACTTTTATATGTGAGAGGATTATGTTCAGATCTCATAGTTCCCACTGACCCCCTCCCCCCCCCTTGGCCCCTGTCTCTGAAGATGGTCAACTTAAATAATGGGAAAACTCACTCAGGTATTTCAGCATTGTTTTCTGGCTGTGTTAATTTTAGAAGGATGACAGGCTTAAAATTTATCTTCGGCTATGTTGAGAAATCAAAGAAATCAAGTAAAGAATAAAAGAATACCCCATTGTTGGGACCCTAGGGTCAAAGGGATTCTGCTCTGAGAGGGAAAGATGTGTCACAGACCATCTGGTCTCAGCTTCATTATCACATCCTGTGCTTGTTTGCAAAAAAGTATAAAAATGGCTTGACTTATTGCTTTGGTGTGTCACATGTCTTGATAGCATGGGCACCTTCTTTCGAAAGAATAAATGAATTCTATATGCTTTGGCCTCCTTTCTTCCTGAGTCCCGAATATTGAATTGGTGGGCAAATCCCCAACCCACTCATATGGTACCCTAAACTTAAAGAATTTTCTTCACAAGAGCCCAGCAAAGCAAGTACCATAAATTTTGCCATTATAGTCAATTATCATAACTATTTCCTTCCATTCTATTCCCTTCCCATGATATTTATTCTATTTTCTATCTTCTTTTACCCTATTCTTCCTCAAAAATGTTTTACTTCTGACTGCTCCCTCCCCTGCTCTGCCCTCCCTTCTTTCACCCTTCTCTCCTTATCCTCTTCTCCTCCTACTTTCCTGTAGGGTTATTCTCTCCTTGAGTCCACTCTGATGGGATTAAGGTCTTTGAGCTAATTCTGTGTTCTAAATTTTTCTTCCTCCCTCCCTCCTCAACCCTCCCTATGAAATCAAGCAATTCAATATGTCATATTGGTGCAGTTATGCAGAACATCTTCACCTTCCTCGAAAGTGGTTTGCTTTTTTCTGCTCCCTCCCCCAGTCTGCCCTTCCCTCCTTCCCCTCTCCCCCTCCCCATCTCTTTCCCCTCCCTCTTTCCCTCAGGGCAAAAATATATTACTTTACCCACTTGAGTATGTATGTTATTCCCTTTTTGAGCCAATTCTGATGATAGTAAGATTCACTCACTCCCCCACTCCTTCCCCCTCTTCCCCTTCCCATCCTTAAGCTTTTTTTCTTGTTTCCTTCATGTGAACTACCTCTCCCCAGTCCGCCTCTCCCCTCCCCCTCCCCCAGGGCATTCCTCTTACCCCTCAACCTTTTTTTTTTTTTAAGGGCAATAAGGGTTAAGTGACTTGCCCAGGGTCACACAGCTAGTAAGTGTCAAGTGTCTGAGGCTGGATTTGAACTCAGGTACTCCTGAATTCAGGGCTGGTTCTTTATCCACTGTGCCACCTAGCTGCCCCTTCCCTCAACCTTTTTTGTTTGTTCGTTTGGTTGGTTTTGGGTTTTTTGTGAGGCAATTGGAGTTAAGTGACTTGCCCAGGGTCACACGGCTAGTAAGTGTCAAGTGTCTGAGGCCAGGTTTGAACTCAGGTCCTCCTGGCTCCAGGGCAAGTGCTCTATCCACTGTGCCACCTAGCTGCCCCTCAACCTTTTTTTAAAAAGTTGTCATCATGGGTTAGCTAGGTAGCACAGTGGACAAAGCACCGGCCCTGGACCCAGGAGGCCTCGAGGCCAAATCCTGCCCCAGACATAAGACACCCCACCCTGTGTGCCCACAAAGAACAAGGATAAACAAAAAAAAAATGCTTTACAGATATCATCCCTTCATATTCAGTTCAGACATGTGCCCTCTGTGTATTCCTTACTGAGAAAGTTCTTATGAGTTTGAAGTATTATCTTCCCATATAGGAATGTAAACAGTTTAATATTTTAATATCCCTCATGATTTCCTTTTCCTGTTTACCTTTTTATGTTTCTCCATGGTCTTGTATTTGAAAGTCAAATTTTCTATTCAGTTCAGGTCTTTTCATCACAAATGCCTGAAAATTCTCTTTTTCATTGAATCTCACTCCTCTTAATAACTCTACCATCTTCCTTAGGATCCTAGCTGGAAATCTGGGAAGTATTAAAAATTGTTTCTTTAAATTAAATTTTTTGTTACATTTTCAACTTTTTTTTTTTTTTGCAGGGCAATGGGGTTTAAGTGACTTGCCCAGGGTCACACAGCTAGTAAGTGTCTGAGGCTGGGTTTGAACTCAGGTCCTCCTGAATCCAAGGCTAGTGCCTTATCCATTGTTCCACCTAGCTGCCCCTTTTGTTACATTTTAAGTTTCAAACTGTCTTCCTCCTTTCTTCCTCATGCTGAACTAAAGAAGGCCACCATTTGACATATAGACGCACATATATACACACGTGTGTAAAATCACACACATGTGTTTAAACCACACAGATACATACATGTACAGTGTGTGTGTGTGTGTGTGTGTGTGTGTAAAATCACTGGCCATCACCAGTCATCTTGATTTATGTCTTGCCACTGGACTCCGATGATTTTGCAGCTCTGCCTCACTTAAATCCAATTCACTTACAAGTCTAGACATCACCCTCATGTTGTCATTGGTATTCTTTGAGAGTAACAAACAACAATGTAAAACTACACTATGAATACTTCTATTCATCAGTTCTTTCTCTGGAGGTAGATAGCATCTTCCTTCATGGTCCTTTGTGCTACTAATTGGCAGGGCAATGAGGGTTAAGTGACTTATCCAGGGTCACACAGCTAGTAAGTGTCAAGGGTCTGAGGCCAAATTTGAACTCAGGCCCTCCTGAATCCAGGGCTAGTGGTCTATCCACTGTTTCACCTAGCTGCCCCTTTCCCACCAACTTTTACGAAATCGTGAATTCTTATCACAAAAGCTTAAATCTATACATTTGTCAAATACAAGGTTACTATAATCATTTACTATTATGGGTTTTTTTTTTTTGTTTTTTTTTTTTTTTTTTTAGTAAGACAATTGGGGTTAAGTGACTTGCCCAGGGTCACACAGCTAGTAAGTGTTAAGTGTCTGAGATTGGATTTGAACTCAGGTACTCCTGAATCCAGGGCCGGTGCTCTATCCATTGTGCCATCTAGCTGCCCCTATTATGTTTTGCTTGGAAGCATTTTTGCTTCTTAATAATTTGCTTCTTAATAATTTAATAATTTCTCCCTCAGTCCTCACAGAATCACAGAATTTCATAGTTCATGATCGATGTGATGATTAATGGATTGACATCTACATTGAAGAAGGTTCTGTAATGTGATACCATATGTTTTGAACTTTACCTCTCTTTTGCTTAAGATTTTTTTTCACTCACTTGGTTGAAAGGCTGTATGATGTGTTTATATCAAATTTTTGGATAACATGAATCTGTGAGGGATAGCTATGAGGGATAGTTGAAGGACCAAACTGAGATTTCTACCTTCCCCACCCCATAGGCTAGAACAATAAGCCAAATTTAATTCAATAAAACATTTCAAGGATAAATGCCAAGTCCTTTACTTGGGTTAAAAAAGTCAACTTCATGAGCACAAGATGGGGTAGACACAGCTATAGAAGATATATTTTTTTTTTTCTTTTGCAGGGCAATGGAGGTTAAGTGACTCACCCAGGGTCACACAGCTAGTAAGTGTCAAATGTCTGAGGCCGGATTTGAACTCAGGTCCTCCTGAATCCAGGACTGGTGCTTTATCCACTGCACCACCTAGCTGCCCCCTAGAAGATCTCTTGGTTTTCATGGACTGCCATGATGCTCAATATGAGCTTACATTGAATCATAGAGGCTGATATGGATTTAGGGTGAAATAGGATATGTATGGTTTCCAGAACAAAGTAGATGATAGTAGCATTGAAAGAACTGGGAGTATTCAACTTGGAGAAAAGTTCTCATGTAGAGCAGGGATTAGGCTTGTTCTTTTTGTCCCCAGAGGTCAGGTCTAGGAGTAATGACTATGAGTTCCAAGGGAATGATTAGGGTTCTATGTAAGTAAAAAAAGATTTTTGGACAGAAATGCTTCCAAGTGAAATGGGCTCCTTTGGGAGGTAATAGTTTTACTTTCACTGGGAATCTTCCAGGGAAAGTGGGATGATTTCCTAGCAGGTCTTCAGCAGGGCTTCCCATTTTGGAAAGGTATTGATCATGGGCATAGAGGAGGTTGACGAACTGGGCGTTTGAGGGCCCATCAATATGATATTCAAGTGGCCAATTATGAGGGAGCATTTAGGGTAAAAATGAGAACTTCGGGGCAGCTAGGTGGCGCGGTGGATATAGTACTGGCCCTGGAGTCAGGAGTACCTGAGTTCAAATCCGGCCTCAGACACTTGACACTTACTAGCTGTGTGACCCTGGGCAAGTCATTTAACCCCAATTGCCTCACTAAAAAAAAAAAAAAAAAGAGAGAACTTCTAGAGAAAGGGGAATAATCTGGGGGCTGGTAGAATACTGTAATTAATTAAGACCTGAGGAGGGCAATAATAGACCGACAGGTGAAGTGAACCTTCAAGGAGAAGCGCTTGCTTAGTAATGACAGTAGAGCGAGGGTTTGGAGAGGCAGTGAGGAGCAAGGAATATGTGTACTCCCCATCCTGGGTCAGTGGGGCCATGAAATATGGTATCCCTAGTAATGGAGAGAGTTCAGGGATGTGGTAGTGTTTTGTAAAAGAGAGATGGGAGAAGTAGTCAGAGAGATAGGAGGATATCTGTGAGAATAGTGCTATGGAAGTCAAGGAAGAAGTCAATGTTTTGGCACATAAAAGGGTGTTGTTCCAAATAAATGAAACATTCAGTTAAGCACCAAAACCTAAAAAGAAAATAATTAAAAAAATAAAATAATAAAACAATAAAGTTAATAACAGCTATAATTTATATAACACTTGTTATGTGCCCGGCACTGTGTTAAGTGCTTTATAATTATAATCTCATTTGATCCTTATAACAATCCTGGGATGTAGGTGCTTTATTCTCTCTATTTTATACTTGAGGAAACTGAGGTCAAGTGAGTTTGTCAAGGCACACAGCTAATAATTTTATGAGGCAGGATTTGAACTCAGGTCTTATTGACGCCAGGTCCAGCTCTTTATCCATTGGCTACCTAGCTGGTGTAACTATTTTTGGCCTTTCTAAAGTATATTATGGGGGCAGCTAGGTGGTGCAGTGGATAGAGCACCGGCCCTGGATTCAGGAGGACCTGGGTTCAAATCTGGCCTCAGACACGTGACACTTACTACCTGTGTGACCTTGGGCAAGTCACTTAACCCCAATTGCCTCGCTCCCCCCCCCCAAAAATAAATAAAGTATATTATGTATGATTATCAAGGTAGCAAAGCAGTTTTTAAAACATAACTTAACTCAACCTAATAACCTCAAAATATATAATAATTAAGCCTGTATCAACAAGGTAAAAATATACAAACACTGCTCAAGGTAAATACCTTATGAAATAACACTGAAGTGCTCCCATTTACCCTTATAGCTCTATAGCTCATGTAAACTCCAGGGCATTCTTATCTCAACAAGTTGGGGGAGGAAAGGTTAAGGACCTAGAATGATTGTGTGGGGGTGGGGAGCAAACTAAACATGTACTCCTCCCTCCCTATACTACTGATTCATCCCATTTATTACATCCTCAGCTGTGTTCCAAGTTGACTTCTAGAAATTTTCACTTACAGCTCTAATCTCTGACCTTTGTCCCCCATTTGCCATCTCTATTTTTCTGTCTATTCCTCCTATGGGTTTTCATTGAAGGCTTAGGGATAGGGGTGTGTCACTTTGATCCATTACTGTTTTGTTTCCCACTTATGTCACAATCACATTCAGATTCACATTCTCCTTGTTTTTGTTTGTTTGATGAATATTTACGAATGTTCACTCTGTGTAAATCTCAGGACTACAGAAGGGATGGAGACTAAGAAAGTGGTGCTTGAGAATGAGAATCTAGATTTCCAGACAATAGCTCAAAATATGGGATTGAAAGATAGAAGGCCACATGTGGAGTATGCCCAACACAAAGGGATCAGATTTTTTTTTGCCAAGCTAATCAGGACATTAAGCTAACGGGATGATGGAAGGAAAAGATTTTATATCTTTGTTCCTCAAGTTAGATAATAATATAGAGAGTAGTCACAAAAAGGAAGCTGAGACACCCAGATATTCATAGAAGACAAAATTCGAGAAAAATGACTTTAGGGAACAAGAAGAACTATGGGCTCTATCCCTAGGAGATAAGGTTGACCTCATAGGTATCACTGAGACTTACTGGGATGAAACCTATGAACCGCCTGTGCTTCTGTATGGGTATAACTTATTCAAAAGAAACAGGGTAGGTGAAGTGTGGGGTGGTATTGCATATGAAGAAAATATGCTCATGTAAGGAAATCCAGGAGTCAGAGGGGGAAATAATGGCAGAGAATATTTGGATAAAGTTCAGAAAGGGGAAAAATAGAAGTAATTTTTGTCATCATGGTTACTATAGACCATTTAGATAGAAAAAGGAAATAAATGAGGTTGGGAAAGAGATCACAAGCCTGGAACAAAGGTGTGACGTAGTAATGATGGGGGGATTTCAGTTATTCAATCAACCAGTATTTATTAAGCACCAGGCACTGTGCTAAGCACTGGAGCCATCTACTGTAACTCTCTTTGTGTTAAAAGGAGAGAAGATAACAATTTTTTCACTTGCCTTAGTGATAGAGGAACAAACAAGGAGAAATTTTCTTCTCATTCTTATTCAAAACAACAGGGGAGAAATGTCTGCTGATATGGAAATGATGGGGACCTCTGGAGAAGTACTCTATCCTAGAGTTTGTTATAGTAAAGGATATCTGGGTATAGTCTGACATGTCCTCTAGATTTTGGAAAGCTAGATGTCAAAAGGTTTGAAGGCTAGACAGGTAGGATCTCATAGATTAAAATGTTTCAGGGGAAATTAACCCAGGAGAGAAGGAATATACTTAAGAATAAAATTCTGAAGAAATAAATGGAAACTATTCAGATGAGGAGAAGTTGAATTTATCTGAAGAGATTGGTTTAGGTATACCTTTAAGGCAACAACCAATTTAGATTAAAAAAAAAAAGAAATATGCAGGAGTTGGAAGCAAGGCTAGGTATAGTCCTATGAAAATTGTGTTGGGAATGCTTAAGCTCAGAATGTACTAAATGGTGAAGGAAACTAAGGAAAATTTTTTTTTTAAGTTTCAAAAAATATGGATAGAGCACCAGCCCTGGATTCAGGAGGACCTGAGTTCAAATCTGGCCTCAGACACTTGACACTTACTACCTGTGTGACTCTGGGCAAGTCACTTAACTTTCATTGCCCTGCAAAAAAAAAGTTTCAAAAAATAGATTTTGGAAGAAAATGAAAGATCAGTAAAGGGATAGGACCTTTCCTTCAGGTGGATGGGGAACTAACAATTTACAGTAGAGAAAAAGAATTTTCTTTTGTTGTTTCTACTTTCTATATGAAGGAAAATTGCTATTCTATTGGGAATGATGGAATCAAAATTGACTAACAGTGAGTTGATACCCAAGAGAAACAAAGAGATGATTATCCCCCACTTGAACAATTTGATTCACCTGGCCCAGAGGAACAACATTCTTGGCTTCTGAAAGAACTTGAAGATAGGATTTTTGAGTCACAAATGGTACTATTTGACATTGTGGCAAACAGGAAAGGTGCCACAAGATTAGAGAAGGGCAAATGGCGTGCTTTTCAAAGAGGCATAAGAACAGAGTCAATGTAGTCTCTAAACCAAGGATTTTGATTCTTGGGAAAAGTCTAGAATCTATCGTGAAGAGATGATTGTTGACCATGGAGATAGGAGAAGCAGCATCTAGACTGTCTAGATAGTGGAAGCACGATAAAGAATCAACACCACCTCATCAAGAACAAGTCATGCCAGAACAGCCTCATCTTTTTTTTTTTTTTTTTTTTGGTGAGGGTTACAAAACTAGTATTTGAAAGGAATGTAGTAGATAGAATTTATCTAGATTTTAGTAAAGATTTTGAGAAAGCATTTTATGCTATTCTTGTGGAGAAGATGGAAAGACATGAGTTGCCTGAGTAGGGATACTTTGGACTCATTCTTCCAGAGTAAGGCTAGAACCTTTAGGGTTTGAGGAGTACCCTTGAGCGGTTAGACGTATTTTTCACTAATACTTTTGCCTCAAATGAGCTCTCATTTTGGTATTTCCCCAACTGTTAGCTGCCAGTGATTAGTGTTACGGATTCATTTAATAACTTTGCTAAAGGGATATTTACTCTAATCACATTGCAAAAACAAAAATAAAAACATTGTTCCCCAATATCAGGGGCACACCCTTTTCTGTACCATTTCACTCTCTGCAGAGAATGCGGTTAAACTCACTACAGTTTCAACATAGCATTTTCCCTCACCCATTTGCTTCCCAATGCAGGTGTTTTGGCTAGCACCGGGCAGCATCCCTCAGTTCATTCCTCTGGGTCTTGATGCTGGGCTGCCTGGCCATAAAACCTGGCATGTGCTCTAGCTTCCAGACTTTTGATAGCTTTTGAAGCTCATAAGGCCATAGCTGTCTCCAATACTTTACTCAAAGGTAAGAGAGAAGGCAAGGAACAGAGGGCTATATTCATGGATTATGGTTTCAGATGCTAAGGGCCTATCATTGTCTCTTTGTCAAGTTCATAGATGTTTGCAAGCTGGGAGGGAGTAGCTAACACTGTGGATGAAAGAATAAAAAACCAAAAAGATCTTGACTGCCTAGATATTGGATTGAACCAAACAAAATGAAATTCAATAGGGATAAATATAAAGTCTTGCCCTTGCGTACAAAAAATCAACTTCACAGGTAAAAGATTGGGTTAGACATCAGATATTCTAAAAAAAATCTGAAGGTTTTAGTGGATTGCAAGCTCAATATGAGTTAGCCATGTGGTGTGGTAGCCAAAAAAAGCTCATGTGACTTTGGTGTGCAGTAAAAGGGGTATTTCTTCTAGTAACAGGGAGGTCTCAGTCCTACCATATTTTACCCTCATTAGACCATGTCTGGAGTATTGTGTTCAATTCTGGACCCCATGGTTTAAGGCCATGGAGAAGTTGGAGAAGATCCAGAAGATAGTTATCAGTCTAGTGAAGGGTCTCAAGTTCATGTCACAGCCTACAAAAGAAAGGACTCAATGGACATGAGTTTCTTCAAGTATCTTAAGAGATGTCATATGGGAGAGGGATTTGATTCGTTTTGTTTGTCCTGAGAGAGTAGAACCAAGAGCCAGGGTAGAAGTTGCAAAGGGAGCAATTGGCTTTAAATGCCCTGAGCAGTACAATTAGCCACCTTTTAGTCAGTATCATTTCAGACATACAATCAGTCAACAGCCATTTATTAAGCACTTACTATGTGCTAGGCACTGTTCAAAATGTTGGTGATACAAAGAAAAGGAAAAAAAAGCCCCTGACCTCAAGGAGCTTACATTATTTTTTTATGCAAATATTTTATTATAATTTTTATAAGATTAGTTTTGAATAGTTTATATACCGTTATATCCTTTTAGTTATAAATATAGTTTTAGTTATAAAACCCCACAGACAAGGTACACTTAGGTCAGCCTGGGTCTGTAAAAGCCAATCTACACATTTACCAGTCTCCTTTTACTTTGCAAAATTATATAAAAATAAAATCTGATAATTAGTTATACAGTTTTGATTTAAAGATGAAAATGAAGAGGTGCTCTTTATAAGATTTCAACACTAGGAAAACAAGTACATCTCTGTACAAAGTCTCCCACATACTACACTGCCACTTTTTTTTTTTGGTGAGGTAATTGGGGTTAAGTGACTTGCCCAGGGTCACACAGCTAGTGTCAATTGTCTGAGGCCAGATTTGAACTCAGGTCCTCCTGACTCCAAGGTCAGTGCTCTATTCACTGTGCCACCTAACTGCCCCTACACTGCCACTTAAAGCACCATTACAATTTTCAAGTTTTTATAGCTAGAATAGTGCCACCAAGTTGAGACTATGGCTAGAATGATAACCCTAACCCTAATTGACAGGACTCTAATTTTCTTCAGTCAAACTCTAACTCGGTTCCCTCTCTTCACAACCCTCAAGCCCAGTACTTAAAAGATTGGGGTTTTTGAGGGAAAATCCTTAACAAAAAAGTTTATTCACAGTTGTAGTGGTCTATTTCCCTGCCTGCCACCACAGCCAAGGGTCAGAGGGGTTGAAAAGGCCCAAATGAATATTGTTCTAAAGTCTAATTAAAGTAGACGGTCCATAGCTTCTATGTATAAGAATTGCACAAGGATTTTATCTGCACCAACTAACCCTGTGAAGAAAGCTAGTACACTTTCAATTCAAAAAGCATTTCTCTATATTAAAAAATTTAAATAAGGCAAATGATGCATGCTTTCCTAAGGTGTGAGATGCTATTTGTAATTGAAAATAGCTTATTTCATAGGTATTATTTAGCAGATCATACCTTGTATGATCTGCTAAATAAGGTAACCTCCCTGTTACTAGAAGAAATACCCCTTTTACTGCACACCAAAGTCACATGAGCTTTTTTTTTTGGCTACCACATCACATGGCTAACTCATATTGAGCTTGCAATCCACTAAAAGCCTAAGATTTCCTTAGGAAAAGCACTCATCTGTGGGGTGCACATAAAATTTACCCTAGAACTAGTTTTATTCTTTCCTAATTTTAAGGGAAGTCTATTTTGAAAGGGGAAAAAAAGGAATAAGGACTTTCTTCAATACTAAAATTTGAAGTATCTTTATGGTAATGTGCTCAGTGTGGATTTTAGAGCAAACTATACATAAATGGAATAGTGGCCAGATAGAGAATAAGCTGAGGTATTAAACCTTTGAGGCCTTGTCTAATCCACTAGGTCCTGATATAGAGAATTCTCTTCCACCTGTAGTCAAGTTAGGAGGTTACATTCTGATGAAGGAGATAATATATAAACAAAGAAGACAATATATAAATAACAGGTAATATATATATATATATATATATATATACTATTTTCTTTTTTTTTTCTTTTTTTTTTTAGTGAGGCAATTGGGGTTAAGTGACTTGCTCAGGGTCACACAGCTAGTAAGTGTTAAGTGTCTGAGGCCGGATTTGAACTCAGGTACTCCTGACTCCAGGGCCGGTGCTCTATCCACTGTGCCACCTAGCTGCCCCTATATATATATATATATATATATATATATATATATATATATATATATATATATATATATATATATACACACACATATTAGATGGGAGGTAATTTTGGAGGGGAAGGCACTAGCAGCTGGGTTGGGGGGCAGGGATTAGGAAAGTCCTCTTGCATAATGTGGGAAAGGTGAAGATTCCAGCCAGTGAAAACACATGGAGGTGAGAGATGGAGTGTTATTTAGGAGGAACACCTAGTAGACCAGTATGGCTGGATCACAGAATTCATGTAAGGGAGTAAAGTATAAGAAAACTAGAAAGACAAGAAGGGACTAGGTTATGAAGAGCTTTAAATGCCAAAAAAAAAAAAAGGTCCTAGAAGAAATAGGGAGTCACTAGATCTCAGTGAGCAGGGTGGGTGACATGGTCAGATCTATGCTTTAGAAAAGTCACCTTGGTAGTTGTGTGTGAGTGGAAAGAAGGGAATATGTAGGAGAGTTCCTATGGAAGCAAAAGCAAGATTTGGCAATGGATTAGATTTGCGAGGTGAGAGGGAGTGAAGATTCAAGGATGATATACACTGAGGTTGTGAGCCTGGGAGGGCCCTTAGGACCTTAATAATAGCAGAAAAATCCAGAAGTGATAGATATCAAGAAAGATAATGAATTCTGTCTTGGACACTTTGGGTTTTGGATGTTTATGGGATGGACATTCAGATTAACGTGACTAAAAATTACTTTGTGATGTGTGACTGTAGTTCAGGAGAGAGGTTAGGGTTGGATATATAGATCTGGGCAGGGTTATGCTGGCAAATATTTAACCACTGGTTCTCAAAAAAGGGGTGCATGACACACTTTTTTTTTTAGTGAGGCAATTGGGGTTAAGTGACTTGCCCAGGGTCACACAGCTAGTAAGTGTTAAGTGTCTGAGGCCAGATTTGAACTCAGGTACTCCTGACTCCAGGGCTGGTGCTCTATCCACTGTGCCACCTAGCTGCCCCTCATACTTTTAAGTTTAATCTGAATTATTAGCATTTTCTCAATTTTTTCCTTAATAGTGTTTTATTTATTGATTTTTTTTACTAATTACATGTAAAGATAGTTTTCAACATTCATTTTTGTAAGGTTTTGAGTTCCAAATTTTTCTCCTTCCCTCTCTTTCCTCCTCTCTCCCCAAGACAGCAAGCAATCTGATATAGGTTATATATGTACAATCATGCTAAACACATTTCTATATTAGTCATGTTGTGAAAGAAGAATCAGAATAAAAGGTTAAACCACAAGAAAGAAAAATGAAAGCAACAACAAATAAAGTGAAAATGGTATGTTTCAATCTGCATTCAGACTTCATTGTTCTTTTTTTGGATATGGAGAGCATTTTCCATCACAAGCAGAATTTTGGAATTGTCTGGGATCGTTGTATTGCTGAGAAGAGCTAAGTCTATCACAGTTGATCATTGCTCAATGTTGCTGTTACTGTGTACAATGCTCTCCTCGTTCTACTTACTTCACTCAATATCAGTTCATGTAAATCTTTCCAGGTTTTTCTAAAATTTGCCTGCTCATCATTTCTTCTTATAGCACAATATTATTCCATTGTTCAGCCATTCCCCAGCTGATGGACATCCCCTCAATTTCCAATTCTTTGCCACCACAAAAAAGCTGCTATAAATATTTTTGTACATGTGCATAATTTTCCTGTTTTATGATCTCTTTGGGATATAGACTTAGTAGTGGTATCGCTGGGTCAAAAGGCATACACAGTTTTATAGCCTTTTGGGCAGAGTTCTAAATTGCTCTCCAGAATGGTTGGATCAGCTTACAACTCTACCAACAATGCCTTAGTGTTCCAATTTTTCCACATCTTCTCTAATATTTATTATTTTCCTTTTTTGTTATATTAGACAATCTGATAGGTGTGAGGTGGTACCTCAGAGTTGTTTTAATTTGAATTTCCCTAATCAATAGTGATTTAAAATTTTATTTTGTGGGGCAATGAGGGTTAAGTGACTTGCCCAGGGTCACACAGCTATTAAGTGTCAAGTGTCTGAGGCTGGATTTGAACTCGGGTCCTCCTGAATCCAGAGCTGATGCTTTATCCACTGCACCACCTAGCTGCCCCCATCGATAGTGATTTAGGACATTTTCCATTTTTCTTAAGACTAGACAATCAGCACCAATAATAAATAAAGCTCTGATTTGCAGTATTTGCCAATTTTTGAGTTGTAAATGCTCACACTGAAAATTTAACAACTGGTTCCCGGAAGTCAATTCTAGCACATGCCTGGGTTTGGGAATCATTTGCATAGAGATGATTACTGAACCCACTGGAGCTGGATCCTTAAGTGAGACAGTATAGAAGAAAGAGAGAAGCAGGCATGATATGGGTGAAGGAGCAGTAAAGGAGACTGAGGAGACAGGCAGGAGAACCAAGAGAGGGAAGTGTCACAAAAACCTAGAGAGAATCCAGATGGAAAAGGTGATTGAGAGAATCAAATGCCACAGAGAGGTCAAGAAGAATGAGGATTCAGTGATATAATTACAAGGTCTATGCACCAAAGAAATCAAAGAAAGAAGAAAAGGACCCAGAGGTACAAAAATATTTATATCAGCTCTTTTTATAGTGGCAAAGAACTGAAAACTGAGGGGATGCCCATCAATTGGGCAATTGCTGAACAACTCATGGTATATATCCCAGAGAATACTATTATGCTCTAAGAAATGATTAAGGGGATAGTTTCAGAGAAACCCGGGAAGACTTGTATGAACTGATATAAAGTGAGTGAACAGAAGCAGGAGAACAGTTTATATGATAACAAAAATATTGTAAAGACACACAACTTTGAAAGACTTGGGAACTCAGATCAACACAATGACCAATCATAATTCTAGAAGACTCATGATGAAACATGGTGCTCGTCTCCTGAGAGAGAGGTGATGGAATCAGAGTATAGATGGATACATGTTTTTTGGACCTGGCCAATGTCAGATTTTTATTTTGCTTAACTATACATTTTTGTAACAGGGGTTTTGTTTTCCTTGCTTTCTAAATGGGGCTAAGGGGTAGGGAGAGGGAAGGTGGGAGGGATAGGAGGATCTTAGTTTGGAAATAAAATAGAATTTTATTTTAAAAGAAAGAATATTAGCACTAAACAACAACAACAAAAGATGAGGTTTCAGAAAAGGCCATTAGATTTGGCAACTAAAAGATCATTAGGAATTTTGGGAAAGAGAAGTTTCAGTTAAATGATGAAGTCAGAAGTACAGATGATTCAGAAAAAAATTAGAGGAGAAAATGTAGCAAGAAAAGGCAGAGATGGTCCTGAAGACAACTATAGGATCTTAGCTGAGATGGTAGGATTAAGTAAGAGTTTTTAAGAATGGGGGAGATCAGGATATGTTGTTCATGGTTCTGGGTAATTCCTTCTGACTCCTTTTCTCCCTTCTCCCCTCCAATGCCCTCCTCCCACTGCATTTCTTGTTCCCAGCTGGCGCTATGCAGGAGGAAACCACAGGCCATGCCAAGAAAAAGTCTGTCTAAGCAGATGCTACACTCTGAAGATGGCGGAACCCGATTAGAAGTTTGCTGTAATATTCCAGGAGAGAAAGAATATAGATCTGAACCAGGGTGAAAGTTTGGGGATGAAAATAATGGGATAGGGGCAGCTAGGTGGCGCAGTAGATAGAGCACTGGCCCTGGAGTCAGGAGTACCTGAGTTCAGATCTGGCCTCAGACACTTACTAGCTATGTGACCCTGGGCAAGTCACTTAACTCCAATTACCTCACTAAAAAAAAAATAATGGGATAGATGTAGAAAGGGAACCAATAGAATTTGGTGATTCTGACTACTGACCAAATGGGAAGTCTCTGCCTTCCAGAAGGAGGCTAGTTAATGTCAGAGGCACTTAGTTGGATCTTAGGAATTCTCCAAACTTCAAGTATCCCTCATGCTTTGGTTATTTCCTGGGGGCTGTTTCTCTCTCTTTTTTTCATTAGAGGGAAATTAGAGAGAGATTGGAAAGGGATAATAGTAATAGTAATAATAATAAATGGCATCTACCTAGTGCTTTAAAGTTTTCAAAGTTCTTTACAAATATTATCTCAGTTTATCCTCACAACAACACTGGGAATTTAGTATTATTAATATTCCCATCTTACAGATGAGGAAAGTAAAGAATCAGAAGCTAAGAAACTTGCTCAGGGTCAAATAACTAGTAAATGTCTGAAGGTGGATTTGAACCCAGACCTTCTTGATTGCAGGTTCAGCTATCTATCCACTCTACCACCTAGCAGGAAAGAGTGAAAAGGAGAAGAGGGAAGAAAGAAATGGGTGCTGAGAAGGGAAGGTGAACTAGGAAGCACCATATTGGGACAGTTGGAATAAAGGATCTTGGCTTTGGGGGAGTGGTTGTATTTATATCTTTCTAACCAGGACAGGGTGGTTGGGAAAGGAAAGGGAAGGGGAGGAGCAGGAAGGTAGATCCTAGTGTAGGGAATGACCTTAGGAGCCTGGCTTCTTATCTCTCCTAGCCTTTCACCTACTGTCACAATTTGTGTTCACAGAACAAGGACAGGGCTTTTCTGGCCTGTGTCTCGAGCTTCCCTCCCTGCCCTAGCTTCTACCCAGGCTCGTTCAGTCGCGTTCAGTGACCCTGCTTAAGCCTCCTGCCTGTGGGGGTGGAGTCAGAGGTGTGGTCTAGAGGATCTGTGAACCTTTCTTTCTGGCTTTGGATAACAGTGAGGAGCAGGTGGCATCCAGACAACAGGAGAAGGTGATCTTGGTTTTCCAGCTACCTTCCTCAGAGACAGAGACAGAGACAGAGAACAGGTAATTTTTTTGTTTTTGTTTTTGTTGTTGTTGTTGTTGGTTTTTTTTTTGCGGGGCAATGGGGATTAAGTGACTTGCCCAGGGTCACAGAGCTAGTAAGTATCAGGTGTCTGAGGTCGGGTTTGAACTCAGGTACTCCTGAATCCAGGGCCAGTGCTTTATCCACTGTTCTACCTAGCTGTCCCGAACAGGTAATTTTTTTTTTGTTGTTGTTGTTGAGGCAATTGGGGTTAAGTGACTTGCCTAGGGTCACACAGCTAGTAAGTGTTAAGTGTCTGAGGCCATATTTGAACTCAGGTCCTACTGACTCCAGGGCTGGTGCTCTATCCACTGTGCCACCTAGCTGCCCCGAACAGGTAATTAAAAAAAAAAAGCTGATATTCAAGCCTACAGCTGGAAAGGGAGCTGCTCTAGGTTGTAGGAGGCAGGATAATAATGGCCATGAAAATGGGTATAAGAAGCTGGGATGAGGAGAAGATAGAGGTGAGGCCCAAAGAGAGACTGGAGAGGAGGCTGGGGAATTGGAGGGAGGTTGGAGGTTGATCAGAACTGGGCATGGGGAATTTTCACTGCAAACAGAGTTTAGTGGGAGTTGGGCCAGTTGATTTGTCATGAGTTGTCCTGCCCTCATCTGTTGAGTGCCCTCTCTTCTGCCTTTGCCATGGGTCAGCTCTGCTGAAAGAGACTAGTAGACAAGCATTAGGCACAGACCTTATGTCTTTTTTTCAGAAGAAAAATAGCCTTGAGGCAACTAGGTGGTGCAGTGGATAAAGCCCCAGCCCTGGATTCAGGAGGTCCTGAATTCAAATCCAGCCTTAGACAGTTGATACTTACTAGCTGTGTGACCTTGGGCAAGTCACTTAACCCTCATTGACCCGCAAAAAAAAAAATAGCCTTGCCAGGACTATTATTTCTGGGGACCAATGGCTGTTAGTGCTAATGGTAAGGGACTTCTGTAGCTCTGGTTCACCTTTAGGCCACATTGGCTGGAAAACTGACTGAGTAGGTGCTCCATGCTACTTGGAGGGCTCTGGAGATAGTGAATGTGAGGTAGAGAGGTGGATGCCTTAGCTTAGGGGATGGATGTGGGAATTGGGTAGAGGAAAGAAGAGAAAGATGGAGACTGGTTAGGGCCCTGGATGATGTCCATTGGAAGTCAAGATGGCAGGTAAAAACAATTATGGTCGTTGCAGGAAGCAGGAATAATAGCCCTGGGAATCAGTCGAAGGAGGAAGACCAGAGGCCCAAGGCTGGATGGGGCCTCTGACAAAAGAGGAGAAAACTGAGGCTACTCAGACTCCAAATCCCACTTGGGTTTTGCTATGCTTTCTCTTTTCTAGTCTACTTTATCTCTGTGTTCAACTTTTTCTTGCCTCCAAATCTGTTATTATATCCTTTCTCTTTCCCACTGCCATAAGCACATACCCAGGTCTTTCACAAAGTAGTCTAGATTTGATATTCAACAATATAAAGCTTTCCCCAAATCAATCAATCAATTAATCAGAAATTGTTCTAAAGTACCTACTAGATGCCAGGCGCTGTTATGCTAAAAATACAAATAGAAAAGTGAAGCAGTCCCTGCCTTCAAAGAGCTTTTATTTTGATAGGAAAACAGCATGCACTTATAAAGGTTTATACAAAATAGGCACAAGGTAACCACAGGGAAAAGACACTAGCAGCGGGCAACCAGGAAAGGTCTAATGTAGAAGGTAACAGTTAAACTGGATCTTGGAAGAAACCAGAGTTTCTGAGATAAGAGGTAAGCAGGTAGAGTATTACAGGCATGGGTGACAGGCAGGGCAAAAGGATGGAGGTAGGAGATGGAGTTATATCAATAAACCAATCAATCAACATTTATTAAACACCTACTATGTACCAGGCACTGTGCTAATCATTCCTCATGGGTGAGGAACAGCAAGGAGGCTGGTATTATGGATAGACCATGGTGTGCGGGGAGAAGTAGTATGTAAGAAGACTAGAAAAGATACAGATTGTGAAGAACTTGAAATGCTAAACAGAGTTTATTTGGGATCTTAAGGGTACTAAGAAGTCACTGGAATTTACTGACTGGTGAAAGAGGAGAGAGTATTCTGGACCAGGAATAACTCAGGGCAATCCAGTGATTCAGAATTCGAATTACAATATCATTAAACAATTTATTTTATTTTATTTTTATTTTTATTTTTATTTTTGGTGGGGGCAGTGAGGGTTAAGTGAATTGCCCAGGGTCACATAGCTAGTAAGTGTCAAATGTCTGAGGCTGGATTTGAGCTCAGGTCCTCCTGACTCCAGGGCTGGTGCTTTATCCACTGCACCACCTAGCTGCCCCGGAATTACAATATCATAAGACATTCATAGATCATAACATGCAATAAGATGACTTTAATAATTAAAAAAGATAAACATTATTTCCTGGTTTAAAAGGCAGGATATTAACTCAGATAAGAGGGCTATTCCTCCCTGCCTCTGTGGAAAGTGGTTATGCTAGGTCTAAAAGGTGTTTCCCCAAGGCAATGAAAAGTCCACTAAAATCTATGGTCCTACAAGATGGAGCTTATATGGTTCAGGCAGCAAGGAAGCCAAGTGGCCTCCCCACTCCATTAAAGGACAACTGGGAATGTCAGATCCACATGTGGCACAAAAGATAACTTAAGAACCATCACCAAAATCTCTCACAGGTCCAAGTCATCCATAGTAAGGTAACTAAGTAGTCATAAGCTTCTTGCATGTAATCTGTCATGGGGTCTGAGTTAGTACTAGGATTCACTCTATCCTGCCACCAACTTGGTATTCCTGCGTTCACCAGTAAAACTTCTTTTTTTCCAGGATCCTCATCTGGGGAGATTCTGGCTCCTTTAGAAACCTCTTTTTTTTTTTTTTTTTTTTTTTTTTTAGGCAGGGCAATGAGGGTTAAGTGACTTGCCCAAGGTGACACAGCTAGTAAGTGTCAAGTGTCAGAGGCTGGATTTGAACTCAGGTCCTCCTGAATCCAGGGCTGGTGCTCTATCCACTGTGCCACCTAGCTGCCCCAGAAACCTCTTCTAAGGAGCTAGGGGTGGAATGTAGAGTTCCTCTCATTGGTCAAGGTACACTGGGCTAGTGGAGGGGGCAAAGCCCTAAGACTGGGACTGGAAGTCTCAGCCTCTATTTGTGACCCTTCACAAATAATAATAAGACCTGATAGGACCAGAGAAGCCTGGACAAACATGATCTTGAATGTATTATTTCCAGTGAAAAATGGAAGTCTCCCATGACTTACCCATCTTGTTAGAGGGGCCATCTTTCAATTACCCGACTCATAAAGAGCAACTCTGGATGGAGGGCAAGGGTATGATCATCATCCATTCAGTAGCAACAAGGGCCCATTAACAAGGAAGCAATTCTTTTTCAAGGGCAGTAGAGAGTGGCTGTTTTGTGAACTTGTAAATCCAGAGGTGTGATGATTGTTTAATATGACCAACTCTTGGGGAGCTCTGCTTGGCCTGATCCTTATGGACAGAGACATGCGAGACAATAGGCCCCCTAGAATCATGAAATCCCAGGAGGAGACACAGATGGGTAGCCCACTTTAAGTCTTTTAAGGCTACAGTCTAATCCAAACTCCACTTAAAAGAAGGAATTGGTGAGTGACTTGGTAAATAGGGACCATCAAAGACCCAAGTGGAAATGTTGGTTTTTCTAGAACCCGAAGAGTCCAATTAGCCCCTAAACTTCCTTATTTGATTTTAGATCATTATAGACTACATCTAGAATCACCCAGGTTCTTCCCATCTTCTGCATTCCATTTTGTATTGCCTGCTTATTTCAAATAATCTTGTAGGCTTTGAAACTGAGGCATTTTCTTTCCCAAGACCCTGCTTTTAGTTGTTGTGGAGTCATTCTTTTATTCTAGGTTTTCCTCATGGATCATTCATAATATTTCTTCCTACTATTCAGTATTTTCTGTTTAGGACCTAGCGCTCGGGCCAGACTCAACCTTCTACCGTGTTCTTGGATAAAGTGACCAAACCCTGTTTGATTCTGACCTCTATTTCCTGGGTTTTTGCTGCTAACTTCTATTTCTATGGTTGTGGTTCCCTATTCTCCACTCAGAGGAATGGCAGATTTTAGCATCCTGTGTCAGAGGTGTTCAGTTGTTTGTGTCCAATCGGGGTATTGGGTAGTCATCTGATCCCCCTGGGACATTTCCAATTGGGATCCCTTATCAGCACACAGTGTGTCTTCTGTGTGCTTTGGGGGCTTTCTTGATTTTAGTTCTGGGACATCTTTCATTCTCCATCTGGGACTTCCTTGTTCAGTCATTGCCACTTCCATCCTCCTCTCCGTGGGATTTCTCCTATCAGGGCCCTGCATGGTCTTCCAGACATCTCCTCCCCCATGGTGTTTCCTTGTTGAGGGTTTTGAACTTTACTCCCTGAAGCTTCCTTCACAGGATGCCCTCATATAGTACTTACCTGTTTGGCAGTTACTGATGTCTCTGGCAGGACTCAAATTCTTCCAGTTTCCACATTGGAAGTCTTTTTGTACATTCTTGATTGGATGAAGGAACTTATTGGTATTTCTCTTTACATTTCATGGTCATTGATGAATCTGCTGCTTTTCTATGTCATTATTGGAGTAAAAGTGGGAGAGTTGGGCTCCTACATATCTTCCCTACCACATATCCCATCTTAACCTCCATTCAGTGAATTCTTTTTTTTATTTTTTGGTAAGGCAATTGGGGTTAAGTGACTTGCCCAGGGTCACACAGCTAGTAAGTGTTAAGTGTCTGAGTCCAGATTTGAACTCAGGTCCTCCTGACTCCAGGGCCAGTTCTCTATCCACTGTACCACCTAGCTGCCCCCAGTGAATTCTCAGAAACTTAATTAACTGGGCTGGAATAGGAATTTTCTTAGCTTTGACCTCCTTGTCTCTTTTTTGTTTTTTTGTTTTGCAGGGCAGTGGGGGTTAAGTGACTTACCCAGGGTCACACAGCTAGTAAGTGTCAAGTGTCTGAGGCCGGATTTGAACTCAGGTACTCCTGAATCCAGGGCCGGTGCTTTATCCACTGCTTGTCTCTTATATGATCCACCATCCCTGATATAGGGTTTCTGCCATGGTGGCTTCACTGAACCCAATCAATGCCACATCAGTAAAGTGGTGGGCATCAATGCCCTCAGGAATCAGGGTCCCTTTAAGATCTTTGCCCCACCAAACTGGGACAATACAGAGGAGAATTCAAGTAACCCTGAGAAAAGTTGGTCATGGTATACCAAATACCCTCCAGGTTAAAACAAATTGCTCTTGGCTAGTCTCAGTCAACAGAACAAAAAAACATGAAAAAAAAAAAGAACAGAAAAACACAAAAACAAAGATGCAATATTAGTGACAATAATCTCATGCCACTTGCCGGGAGTCTGGGCTACTGGGTTCCCCATACTTACAAGATCAGGAACAGCCATGGTGATTATAACAACTTTATTCAGTTCCCAAGAACCTACCATAAGTCTCTAGGAACCACCTGCCTCCTTCACTGACTACAAAGAATTACTAAAGGGGATTTTGTATGGTGATGTATCATCTCCATTACTAGAGAGGAAATTCTTTCACATTATTCCTGATATTCCTAGGACCTGCTATTATTTGATATTAACTACTTGGGTTGGCTCATGCAACTTCGAAGACTTCCATTTAGCCCTACCCCACGATAACTTATACAAGTTATGATAAACACCTTTGCAGGTACTGACTTCTACAAATTCGTAATATACAAGTTGAAGATACAGATTAGACCCACAAGGGGTCTTCTCCAGATAGCCATGCAAGGAAGGGTTCTCCTTCTCTTGGTGGTCTTCCTCCCTAAACCCTTAATGGAGACTGGGGTACCTCCATGAACCCCAAAAGAATGCTCTGGTATAATATTAGCATGACTAATTAGCCCTTTACTTATAGGTTAATGACTTTCCCAGGGTCACACAGCTAGCACATGTCTGAGGCTAAATTTTAATTCAGGTCTTTCTGACTCCAGACCCAGTGCTCTTTTCTCTCTGCCACCTACATGCAGGGCATTGATGATGATCCAACAAATGAGTCTTTGAAGGGGCAGACAGGAAGAAGGAGAACCAAGGGAGAACAGTGTTATGAAAATTCAGAGAAGACTATATTGAGGAAGAACCCAACAATGTTAAATGCTTCAGAGAGGTCAAGAAGGATAGGGATTGAAGAAAAAAAGTCATTAGATTAGGCAATTAGATTATTGCCCAACTCTCAGAATCTGTGACCTTATTAATTGGAAAAGGTGAAAGAAATACAAATATGTGTACAGGACAGGTGGTATGGATTGGGAATGACTCAAGTCAAATGAGAATTTCAGAGCAGTTGGTGGAATTTTTAGGAATATGGACATAAAATTCCTTTCTAGTGTTGCTTTCCTTTATACATACATTTTCCCTGAGACCATGAGCTATAACTTTAGCTAAATTCTTTCAGGAGCAAATTCCTTGGCAAAACAGAAGAGTCCTGAAGCAAGTGATTGGACCTAATTTAAGAGAATGTACTAGTCCACAGTTAAAAAAAGCAAACAAAACAAAAACACAACCCACCCTCCCAATAGTGGCATAAGTGAATGCTTCCTCTCAGGACAAACCCAGTTGAGGAATAGAAAATGTATTTCTTTCTTATTTATTTATTTATTTATTTATTTATTTATTTATTTATTTATTTATTTATTTATTTATTTATTTATTTATTTATTTAATGTATGAGGTATTTTATTTTTTCCGTTACATGTAAAGATAGTTCTCAACTTTTGTTTATACATGCTTTACAATTTCAGATTTTTCTCCCTCCCTCCCCTCCCTCCTCCCTCCCCTAGACAGCAGGTAATCTGAAAATGTATTTCTTCTAATGATCATGCTACATTATTAGGCCTCTGAAGTGACAGAGTTTACCCACATTGATGACTTGTGCCAAATTCTCATTTGCTTTCTCTTGAGGGAAAACAATTGATCAAATGATAAACTTGGTAAATTACCCAATGTTTGATGTTCTAAAGGTCAGACTTTCCAAGTCTTATTATAGAGGCAGCTAGGTGGGGGCAGCAGATAGATTTTTGGACCTGGAGTCAGAAAGATCCAATTTCAAAATTGGCGTCAGATACTTAACTAGCTGTTGGACCCTGGGCATGTTACCTAATCTTGGTCAGCCTTAACTTCCTTATCTGTAAAACAGGAGTAATAATAGCATCTACCTCCCAGGGTTGTTGTGAAGACAGAAGGATATGAATATTTATTAAGTGCTTTGTAAACCTTAAGGCGTTATGTAAAGGCCAGATGTGGGCCGATAATGCTGGCGCTGATGTTGCTGACGTTGCTGATGCTGATGCTGTCAAAGTCAAGGGGCTCTTTCTAAGTTTTGCATTTGAATGTATACTTTTTTTTTCTTTTTTTCTTGGTGAGGCAATTGGGGTTAAGTGACTTGCCCAGGGTCACACAGCTAGTAAGTGTTAAGTGTCTGAGGCCGGATTTGAACTCAGGTCCTCCTGACTCCAGGGCCAGTGCTCTATCCACTGCGTTACCTATCTGCCCCTTGAAGGTATACTTTTGCAAAAGACTATAATCAGGGCATTAGAAAACAAAAGTGAGATTGTGGTAACTTTATTTTTTAAATCAAAAAAAAATTTTTTTGATTGTGGTAATTTTAGACAGAGGTTTCACTTGAGTGATGTGGTCAGAAATCAAATCCACAAAGGATTTAGAAGAGGGAGAGCAGAGGAAGTGGAGGCAGAGAGTATAGACAGCTTATACAAGGAGGTTTGGCTGAGAAGGGGAGACAAGAGAGAGAGCTTGTGAGAATGCTAAGTAGGCTCTACTGAGGGTTTGTTTTTTTTTTAAAGGGTGAGTGACAGTTGTGTTTGGGGATAGCAGGAAAGAAACCAGTAGAGAAGGAGAGATTAAGGATGAGCGAGGGAGAGGATGGATCAAAGTCAAACTCATTGGCCTAGAGTTTGCCATCTCCTTCCTCTGTCTTTCAAACATTAGGTCCTATAGTCCCTCTTCCATTCCCCCAAATCATTCATTCAGAGTGTAGCTATAGCTGCACAGTGTTTCCATCTCCCAGTTCTTTCAGTGTGCTGGGTAGTTTTGCTCAAGTTTGGTGACTAGAATCTATTGAGGGAAGTTGGTTAGCTCTTTGTCTCTTTCTCTCTGACTCTTCCCCTTCTCTGTCTCTGTCTCTCCTCACCCTTTCTCCTCCCTCTCTCTCTCTTTCTCTGTCTCTGTCTACCAGTCTCTCTGTCTCTGTTTCTTTCTTTCTTTTTTCTTTTTTTTTTTTTTAGTGAGGCAACTGGGGTTAAGTGACTTGCCCAGGGTCACACAGCTAGTAAGTGTTAAATGTCTGAGGCCGGATTTGAACTCAGGTACTCCTGACTCCAGGGCTGGTGCTCTATCCACTGCGCCACCTAGCTACCCCTCTCTGTTTCTTTCTATCTGTCTGTCTCCTCTTGACCAGATTTCCATTTTTGGCTCCCCATTTTTTTTCTGTCTTCCTCAAACCCAAGGCAAGCAGAAGCAAAATGAGGGCTGAAGAGTTCTTCCCAGTCACCATCATGCATCACTGTCCTCCCTCCTTCTCTAAGAAGTGGTTTTCTCTTTCCTTTGATCCTCCTTTTGCCTGTAACACAGTTCCAAAGGCTCCCATTTATTACCCTCAGTGTCTATCAACAGCCTTGGTTCTTTCTGGCCTTAAGTAATATACCACTGGCACAATTTTGAAAGTCTTGTGTCACATTTTTGTAGCTATCCTTGGTTACTTATTCTTGCTTCTTCTTTCTTTATCTTGAAAAATTTGGTTTGGTTGATGTGCAGTCACATTGCTCATGTTATATAGTTGCCATTTTCCTCTTCAGAATAATCTCTTCCTCTGTCTTCAGGCCTCAGTTTTCTTTTTGCATTTGAACTTCTCCTCCATTCAGTCACTAGAATGACTTTCCTAAAATACAGGTCCAATCACATCACTTTCTTTTCTGAATCTATCCTTCTATCTAATATGTAATTCCTTGTAACCCAACATTAAAAAATCAGTTCAGTATAACAAGTGCAGCAACCTAGTCTTACAGAGAAAGGAAAGTTACTAAACACACACACACACACACACACATATACATTACTATGTGCTAAATGCTTCTTACGATTATCTCACATGATCCTCATAACAACACTGGGAGACAGATACTATTATCCCGATTTTTCAGTGGAGGAAACTGAGGTGGTCAGAGGTTAAGTGACTTGTCCTGGATCACACAGCTCATAAGTGCCTGGCTCGAGGCCCATCGTGGTATCCTCTGTCCCACCAACTGTCTCATAAGAGCATATACAATGCTCCATGTAGATAGTCCCCTATATCTGCCAAGAAGGAAGGCTAATACCTCTTCCTTTTCCCTGAAAATGATGCCTAATTTTATGCGGTCCTAGCTTGCAGAAGCTTTTTTGGTTTTGTACTGTGGACTAGTATTGTGGATCATACTTTGTGCATACAATAGGCTGACTCACATTAAGCTTCTATTTCACTCTCCCCTCCCTGCCCCCAGAACTTTTTCAGGTAAATTGTTGTCTAATCCTTACCTTGCATTCATAAAGTTGATTTTTAAAACTCAAGTACAGGGTGTGTCTATCACCCATGTAACATGCATAATTCTACCTGGGTTGCCTAAATGTGATTTATGGGAGAGGCAATAATAGACATCCCTGGAATCTAGCTTATCTCTCTTCAAGGAAGACTTTGATTCCTGCCTAAAGGGGAGCTGGAGAAGGGGCCATGAAGCTGGATGCTGGCTTCTCTGTTCTTTGAGAGAAGGAGTGCAGATTAGAATTATATCTATCATCCCTCCCTCCCCACTAACTGATAGGTTAAGGGTATCATTTTCTTTAAATTTTTTGCAATGAGGGCAATGAGGGTTAAGTGACTTGCCCAGGGTCACACAGCTAGTGTCAAGTGTCTGAGGTTGGATTTGAACTCAGGTCCTCCTGAATCCAGGGCTGGTGCTCTATCCACTGTGCCACCTAACTGCCCAACACTTATTTTTTGTTGTTGTTGGGCTTTTTTTGGTGAGGCAATTGGGGTTAAGTGACTTGCCCAGGGTCACACAGCTAGTAAGTGTCAAGTGTCTGAGGCCAGATTTGAACTCAGGTCCTCCTGAATCCAGGGCCGGTGCTCTATCCACTGTGCCACCTAGCTGCCCCCCAACACTTGTTTTTAAAACTTTGAGTTCCAACTTTTCTCCCTCCCTTCCCACTCCCCAACCTGCCTTACCCCGCCCGCCATTGAGGAGGCAAGAAATTCAATATAGGTTATACATGTATAGTCATGTAAAACATTTCCGTATTAGTCATGTTGTGAAAGAAAATAAAGAAAATTTCAAAAAAGTATGACTCAATCTGTATTCTAATACCATCAGTTCATTCTCTGGAGATGGATAGCAGTTTTCATCTTAAGTCCTTTAGAATTGTCTTGGATCATTGTATTACTGAGAATAGCTAAATCATTCAGAGTTGATCATCTTACAGTATGACTGTTACTTTGTACACGGTGCATTTCACTTTGCATCAGCTCATGTAAGTCTTTCCAGGTTTTTCAGAGAGCATCTTCCTCCTCATTTCTCATAGCACATTAGTATTCTATCAAAATCACATACCACAATTTGTTCAGTCATTTTCCAACTGATAAATATTAAGTGTATGATCTTTTAAATAACAAAACCCAACAAAACCCCACTAGTTTCCCTGGCTGCTACCTTTTAAAAAGAGAGGAACTCCAGGCTTATACCTGGATGCTTCTCACTTCACCAAATGCTAGTCACACAGAAGACCACCACAAATATGGAATAGTGAGTAAACCTATTTATCCAAGTAGATTTCAAACAGAAATTGGAGAAATTCTACACATTAGAATATACCAGAAAATACATAAGAATAGGTAAAATACTTACAAGGGAATGAGCTCTCACTCCATGAAGAGAAAGTCCTGGATTTCCCCCAAGGAGAAGTTCCTTAAAGTCTTCAGAGAAGCAAGCTGTAAATCAGGACTCGCTTTCTGTTGCCTATCTACCTTCTACAGTTTGTCTCTCTTGGAGCAAGAATGAAGAATGTTTCTCTTCTCCAAAGGTCTCTTGTCAATTCTTCCCTTCACACTTCAAGTCCCTAGAGAATTTTCTTCACTAAACCAGAATCCCACCTAAACAGTAGCATGCAAAATACCATGACATTTTTGAAACCTGGATATCCATGCATTAGACTTCATGCTTATATTTATCCCTATTGAACTTAATCTTATTAGATTCAATCTAGTGTCTAGGATGTCATATTTTTGAATCCTGACTCTGCCATCTAATTTATTAGCTTTTACTCCTAGCTTTGGGTCATTTGAAAATTGGATGAACAAATCCTCTCTGCCCTTATCTATGTCACTGAAAAACTCATTGATGAGTCATTGATAAAGTAATTCATAAATGGCAGAGGTCAAGCACAGATGCCTGGGGCACTTTACTGGAGACCTCCTGCCAACCTGACAGTGAATCAGTAATGCCTGCTCTTTGAGGGCAGTCATGTAATCAATTCATTTGCTTTTGTCTAGACTACCTCTTGCCATATTCTTCACCCACAGTAGTATGAAATATTTTATCAAATCTTTTGCTAAAGTTTGGGTACACAAACTGTGTACCTTTTGACTCAGCTATCACACTACTAAGCCAAAGATATCAAACAAAGAGTAAAAAGCTTCATGTGTACAAAAATATTTATAGTATCTCTTTTTATGATAGCCTCAAATTGGAAAGTAAGGAAGTATCTTTTTATTGGGCAATGGCTAAACAAATTGTGGTATATGAAGTGCTGAGATGGACCATTTCAGAGAAAACTGGGAAGACGTCTGTGAACTAATACAGACTTAAGTGCATAGAAATAGACGGGACAATTTATAAAATGATAACACTATCATAGAGAAATGCAACTTTGAAAGACTTTAGAACTTTGGTCAATGGAATGATAAACCATGAATTCAAAAGAATCAAGATGAAACATGTCATCAATTACATTTTGAATGAATGATCTGGGTGAATGGGACAGGTGCTATAGGAACTGATTTTTGAAAGAGGGAAGAGGGAGACCACAAACTCTAGGTTAGTGAGCTTGACTTTGATTCATTCTCTCCCTCACTAATTTTTAATATTTTCCACTTTACTGTTTCCTTTCCTGCTGATTCCAAATACAACCGTTACTCATTCTTGACTCTCATTAGATCTCATTTATTCATTCACTCATTCATTTATTCATTCATCTATTTATTTATTGATTCATTCATTTACTTATTTATTTATCCACACATTTATTAATTTATTTATCCATCCATTTATTTATTTATTCATTCATTTATTTTTGCAGGGCAATGAGGGTTTAGTGACTTGCTCAGGGTCACCCAGCTAGTAAATGTCAAATGTCTGAGGCTGGATTTGAACGTAGGTACTCCTGAATCCAGGGCTGGTGCTTTATCCACTGTGCCACCTAGCTGCTCCTGACTGTGCCACCTAGATGCCCCCTATTATTTTTATTATTATTATTATTTTTTTTTGCGGGGCAATGGGGGTTAAGTGACTTGCCCAGGGTCACACAGCTAGTAAGTGTTAAGTGTCTGAGGCCGGATTTGAACTCAGATACTCCTGACTCCAGGGCCAGTGCTCTATCCACTGCGCCACCTAGCTGCCCCATCCCCCCTATTGTTTTTAATCATAAAAGTTGTATTTTATTATTTTCTAGTTACATGTAGAGATAGTTTTCAACATTTGTTTTTATAAGATTTCTAGTTCCAAATTTTTCTCCTTCCCTCCCTGCTCCGCCCTCCTCAAGATAGCAAGTAATCTGATATAGGTTATATATGTATAATCACATTAAATATATTTCTGCATTAGTCATGCTGTGAGAGGAGAATCAGAACAAAAGGGAAAAACCTCAAAAAAGAAAAACAAAAAAAGTAGAAACAGTATGGTTCAATCTGCATCTAGATTCCATAGTTCTTTTTTCTGGATTTAGAGAGAATTTCCTATCATGAGTCCTTTGGAATAATCTTGGACCATTGTATTTCTGAGAAAAGTCAAGTCTATCACAGTTGATCATCACACAATGTTGTTGATACTGTGTACAATGTTCTCCTGGTTCTGTTCATCTCAGTCAGCATCAGTTAATGTAAGTCTTTTCAGATTTCTCTGAAATCCATCTGCTTATCATTTCTTACAGCACAATAGTATTCCATTACATTCATATACCATAACTTGTTCAGCCATTCCCCAATTGATGGGCATCCCTTCAATTTCCAATTCCTTGCCACCACAAAAAAGAGCAGCTATAAATATTTTTGTACATGTGGGTCCTTTCCCCTTTTTTTATCATCTCTTTGGGGAAAAGACCCAATAGTGGTATTGCTGGGTCAAAGGGTATGCACAGCTTTATAGTCCTTTGGGCATAGTTCCAAATTGCTCTCCAGAAAGGTTGGATCAATTCACAACTCCACCAACAATGCATTAGTGTTCCAATTTTTCCACAGCTTCTCCAACACTTATTATTTTCTTTTTTTTTTTGTCATATTAGCCAATCTGATAGGTATGAAGTGGTATCTCAGAGTTGTTTAAATTTGCACTTCTCTAATCACTAGTGATTTAGAGCATTTTTTCATATGGCAATAGATAGCTTTGATTTCTTCATCAGAAAATTGCCTGTTCATATCCTTTGACCTTTTCTCAATTGGGGAATGATTTGCATTATTATAAATTTTATTTAGTTCCCTATATATTTTAGAAATGAGGCTGTAAAAATTGTTTCCCAGCTTTCTGCCTCCCTTCTAATCTTGGCTGCATTGCTTCTGTTTGTACAAAATCTTTTTAATTTAATGTAATCAAAATCATCCATTTTGCATTTAATAATATTCTCTATATCTTGTTTGGTCACAAACTGCTCTCCTTTCCATAGATCTGAGAGGTAAACTATTCCTTCCTCTCCTAATTTACATATGGTATCTATTAGACCCTATTTTTCATCTTCACAGAGGCTAACCTGTGAGGCAACAAACTTAAAATACAGAGGGGGGGGGAGAGAAAGAGAGAGAGAGAGAGAGAGAGAGAGAGAGAGAGAGAGAGAGAGAGAGAGAGAGAGAGAGAGAGAGAGAGAGAATTTTCAGACCTGACAAATATGGGAATTTATTTTTCTGGACCATGTAGACATATATTAAGGGCTTAATTTTATTTAATGGGGTGTCTCCCCCCATTTTGAAACAGAGGTAGTGAGAGGGATGGATTCATTAAAAAGATTGTTAGGAAATAAAAATAATAAACTATTAAAAAAACTTTAAAGTCTAATCACACTAGATCTACAGTGTTTCCCTCATTCGCTAATTTAATACATGTGCCAGAAAAGAAATCAAGGTGATGAAGTCATGCTAGCTCTTTTTAATTGAAACTTTCTTTTCTGTTCTTGTTGTTAAATCTTTTCAGTTGTGTCCAACTCTCTGTGATCCCATTTGGCATTTTCTTGTCAAAGATATCGAAGTGATTTTCCATTTCCATTACTTTACAGATGAGGAAACTGAGGCAAACAGGGTGAAGTGACTTGCCCAAGGTCACACAGCGAGTAAATGTCTGAAGCCAGACATGAACTCAGGAAGATGAATCTTCCTGACTCTGGGTCCAGCACTTTATCCATTGTACCCCTTAGCTGCTCTTATGAAATGCTACTTTAAAAAAAAATCTATTCTCTTCCTTTTGAATGACACATAACCTGCTGGAGCCATATTCCCATCCTGAGTTTCATCCCATCTAGATTCAATTAAATTTGTCTTTTTGCCAAGAACCTCTTTTCTCACCCCATTTATTGCCCAGACTTTGTGCATTTTTATCTGAGGCCATGGGTTTCATGGCTTCTCAGATATTCTCTTCTATAAATTCCTTGTCTTCCTTCCTGCTGTTATTCTTTCCATGCTGTACTTGTTCCTCTCTGCAGTCTAGGCATTGCAGAGAGACATGGGCATTTCTCTTTCCCTCCCCACCCTTTCCAGATTAAAGTCCACTTAATTAGATATGTTACCATCTGGCAACTGAGCCCGTTGCCCATCTTTCCTGTTCAAACTATTTGTGAAAGGTGGGCTCAGACTTCTGGAGTTTTACTTTTTTCTGATAATTTACTTTCTCGGTAAAGTCCTGGGCTCTGTGCCTTTCTTGCTTGCTCTGAATTATACATGACCTTTATCCACTATATAAATCAATATGATTTCTGATATAAAAGCCCTATAAGACAAGGTATTTGCATAGCATGAGCACAAGAAGGCACCCTTCTCCTCAGGCTCTCTGTGCTGGTTTGGTTATCCCAACCTGTGCTCTTGCTGGCAGGTTGGGAGATTCTAAGAGAGGAATTGTCCATACTTATAAAGCTGACTCTCAGTATTCTCCAGGTAACCCTCGTGTGGGAAAGCCATGTCTACTATTCACAACTGTAGCTCCTGAGCCCCCACTGGTGCGCTTACCATTTAAACAAATCAGCCAAGATTATACTATTAACTCAATCATGAAACATTTACTATCCATATCATAGTAGGCCATGGATAAGGCTGAGTCATATTCTCCTACCATGCAAACAGTGTTCATCTGGAAAAATGGCATAAACTTACAGAAACCTAGTGAGGAGGCACACAGGTAGGGAAGCATCTAGGGAGGGGGCAACTCATAACTCTGCACTGTAGGTCCTCATGTCCTTGGTTTCCTTAGGGAACAATCCCTACCATAACTCACATGTTGAGCAGTGCCTCTTTACCCCTGGCTGATTCACTCGTCTTGCTCCTTGGCTGGGCTCTAAGGCAAAAAGTTGGCAAAAGTTCTCCCATAAGTTTGGGATCTACAGAACTATTCAAATATGCTTTGGCTAGGCTCTAAAGGGTTTCCCCATCTTAAGCCAGAGGTGACAATAAAAGAAAGGACGTTATCAGCCTCTTTTTCTCTAGACAGCTCCTGAGCAGAGGATGCTTCTTTCTTTAATTCATTCAGCTATTAGTAACAGAGTCAAAACTGTTTTTCCTTTAGTCATCTCCACAGGGGGCAAAGCAAGCTCAGAGTTCTCTCAGATCAGCTGATTTTTCTATCAGCCTTCCACTCAGCTGGCTACTTTCAATAATCAAGAGTCAGTGTCAGTTTTGATCCTTCCACTCAAGCCCAGCTGAGCTTGCCTCTCTTCAAGCATCAGAGAGCAATCTCAATTCTTTATTCTCTGCTTTAATTTTGCTCTGCTTCATTGGTCCCTGACCGACTCCAACCTCAAAGCAGGGGCTCCTCATGAGAAGTGACTCACCTTTCTCTTAGGATGAGAAACCAAAATCCACATTTCTGCCACATATGATGTAGTCAGTATACAGTTGTTCTACACTTACCATAACATTCTAGCTATCAATATTTTCTAGATGTCATCTTCAAGATTCTCATAATAGTCATGTATAAATTAGCTTCTAGGAAACAAGGGACTTTGGCCATCTTTGCCTCTAATAAATACTTTTTCTTTAAGATCAGGTCCTCTCAAAAGTGCCTGAATCTCTCTTCTAGTATTTTTTTCTCTGAGGTGTTTCTTTCTCAGAGGGTTTTTTTTCCCCCAGAAATGCCCATGTTTTGGGCTTTTCCCACCCAAACAAAATTGTCTACATTTGAAGGGGAGCAGCACTTAAGTCTATATCCACAAACCTTCTTCCTGGTCTGTAGTGCCCACTAATCTCCCAGTTGCCTAAGGCATCTGGAACCCTTTATTAATGAGTAGGCAATCTTGGGCATTCTGAACTTAGGGTGCACCATGATGATTCATCTTAGTTAATTTGTCCAGGGCTTGATGTTCCACACAAAGACTCTTTCAAAGAGGCACCTGAAATACCTGTTAGGCAGTGGGACTTTTTTTTTTTGGGTGAGGGAATTAGGGTTAAGTGACTAGCCCAGGGTCGCACAGCTAGTAAGTGTTAAGTGTCTGAGGCTGGATTTGAACTCAGGTCCTCCTGACTCCAGGGCCGGTGCTCTATCCACTGTGCCACCAAACTGCCCTGGGCAGTGGGATTTTTACTCAACCTATGAAGCTCAGTAAAAATTCCATTGCCTAGCAGGTCTTTCAGGAGCTTCTTAAACTCCATCTCAGTGAAGACAATCTTTCAAGAATGAACAGTAATTCAATAATTTGTATAGTTCTCTGGCTATGGTCTACATTCTATTCTGTTGGGGGCAGTTAGGTGGCACAGTGTAGAGGGACCTAGGCTGGAGGTAGAAAGACCCAAGTTCAAATCTGGCTTCATTTACCTGGTAACTCTGTGACCTTGAGCAAGTCAGCTGCTCTGTGACTCAACTGCCTCATCTGTAAAACAGGAATAATAACCTACATCCCAGGGTTGTTGTGAGGATAAAATGAGATACTATTTGTTTTACTCTTAGGATTGACTTTTTTCTTTTCTTTCTTTTTTTTTTTTTCAGTGAGGCAATTGGGGTTAAGTGACTTGCCCAGGGTCACACAGCTAGTAAGTGTCAAGTGTTTGAGGCCGGATTTGAACTTAGGTCCTCCTGAATCCAGGGCCAGTGCTTTATCCACTGCGCCACCTGGCTACTCCTAATGAGATACTATTTGTAAAGCCCTTTGCAAACCTTAGGGTACTAGGTGTAAATGTTAACTATTATTTTTTGTGTTGTGAAAACACTGTGGAACTAGTGCTGAGTTTCTTTCCATTCCTCTCAGGAGACTCTACTTGATAATCTCCCCAAATCAAATCTCTCAGGACCCCCTGGTGCTACTGATGGCTCAGGGAGGAACCTGAGAATGTTGGCTTCTTTGGGATCTGCTAGTTCTGTTTTGTAGCCTTTAATACACTTCCTGGCCTGGGTTTTCAGGGACTGGGTTTGGTCCTTCAGTTTGTTACTCCTGTAAAGACTTTGATTGGAAGGGATAAAAGCAAAGACAAATATGAGACTTGTATGCAAAAAATATTTGAAAAAACAGCCCACAGAGGCAATGGACTTCCCCAGGACAAAGACTGGCTTCAGTGCCTTATTTCCCAGCTGCTTGGGGTTAATAATGGGAGAACTCTGAACCCCAGAACTGTTTTGTGATTATTAGATAGATATACATTGGCTTGGACTCAGTAAGATGAGTTTTCCTAATTCCAGGACCAGAGGCAGCAAGGTGGTACAGTGGATAGAATGCCAGGCCTGGAGTTAAGAAGACCGGAAAGCAAATCCAGCCTTACACTTACTAGTTGTATGACTCTGGGCAAGTCACTTAACCCTGCTTACCTTAGTTATTTATTTGTAAAATGAGCTGGAGAAGGAAATGGAAAACCACTCTAGTATCTTTGCCAAGAAAACCTCAAAAAAGGTCATGAAGAATAGAACATGACTGCAAATGACTAAACAGTAACAGTCCTGCAGCAGAGCAATCCAGCCCAGGCCAGCTTAGCAGTGTAGCTACTAGTCCAATACAAACACTTTGTTCATTAGTGAATTTTATAAGGATGGTCCTGAGAAAGAAAAAGGACAGGAAGGATTGTACTTTCAGTTGTGAGTTTCTCTGGCCATGTGTATTCCTGACACATGCCTCATTATCATGGTACTTTACTTTTGTTCACCCCTGCTTCCTCCTTGGGACACTGTGTGCATGGTGGGGAAAAGTGTGCCTTTGGTTTATGGATGGAATGTTATATAATGATTATTCTTGATTTACATGAGTAAATGCTTTTATGAAGAATTAATTGAGTCACCTGGCCAATTTGTTAATAGGAAGAACACTGGTGGGAACCCTGAAGTAGGAATAGCCATCTATAATCCTGAGAGTAGTTGAAGTTGTCCCTTCTGGGGAGCCCCAACCTGCTAGTATTGGTAAAAGTTTGGGGGCAGTAAATCCACAAAGAAAGCACCTAGAGAAGCCACTTTAGAATCCATACTTACAGTCCATACTTACACCTTTCAGTACATACTTACAGTATTCAAGAGATCTGAGTTTCTCCCACTCAAATGAGAAACTCCAGGTTTACTGCTGGGAAGGCAGATGTGTCCGTCTCTTCAAGGGTACTCCTTTCCCTTCATGGATTCCAAATACTTGTCCATTTGACTGTATTTTCTGGTAGACCAAAAGTTATTTTCTTGGCTTTACTCAATTCATTCATTCAGCTTCATACAGATAAGAAGAGCAACCCCTTCCAATGGGCTCCCTTGCTACTATTCTGGTGGATAATCTTTTGGAACCCTGGATCTTGAGGGATGGCCCCCGCCCTGCCCCCTGGGGCTAGGCTTTAGTTAAGTCTTCCTCCTTACCAGTGACTGGTATTTCATGTGAAAGAGTAGAGGGATGTTTCCCCTCATCAGAGACTGTCAAACTGGATAGCAACTTATATATTTTATAGTTGGATATTTATTTCTTTCTTTTTTTGGTGAGGCAATTGGGGTTAAGTGACTTGCCTAGGGTCACACAGCTACTAAGTGTTAAGTGTCTGAGGTCGGATTTGAACTCAGGTCCTCCTGACTCCAGGGCCAGTGCTCTATTCACTGTGCCACCTAGATGCCCCTATAGTTGGATATTTCATAGAGGCAATTCTTCTTGAGCTATGATTTGGACTTTGTGCCCATTGATGTCCCTCTAGCTTTGGTATTCAGTGACTTTGCAGCAAATAAGAAGACTCTTGCTTTGGGGTCTAGGCATATCTATGAGTAACTTCATCTTTTCTGGGCACCAGGATTCAGAGCAAAACCTTAGAGTAAGAACTGACATTGACATAGCCTTTTGAAGTTTGCAGAGCATTTTGCATACATTTTCTTACCATAGATTACTAATAACACTGTGAGCTAGGTGTACAGGCATAACTAATCCATTTTATGGATGAGAAAATGGTCTTGAGAAATGACAATATGTGTGCATGTTGATGTGATTGGTAAGGTCAGAGGCAGGATTTGAATGTAAACTTTTTTTTAAAATTAATAAAGTATTTTATTTTTTTCTTGTTACATGTAGAGATAGTTCTCAACTTTTGTTTATACAGGCTTTCCAATTTCACATTTTTCTCCTTCCCTTCCCTCCCTCCCCCCTCCCCTAGACAGCAGGTAATCTGATATAGGTTTTATATATATATATATATATATATATATATATATATATACATATACATATATATATACATATATATATATATATATATATATATATATATATATATATATATATACACACACACACACACACATAATAACATTAATCCTATTTCTGCATTAGTCATGTTATAAGAGAAAAATCAGAGCAATGATGAAAAACCTCAAAATAGAAAAAAAAACAGCACCAAAAACAAAAGAAATAGTACGGTTCATTCAGCATCTATACTCCACAGTTCTTTTTTTTTCCCTTGGATTTGGAGATCCTCTTCTATCATGAGTTCCCTGGAACTCTTCTGTACCACTGCATTGGTGAGAAGAACATAGTCCATCACAGTAGATCAACACTCAATGTTGATGATACTGTGTACAATGTTCTTCTGGTTCTGCTCATCTCACTCATCATCAGCCCACGCAAGACCCTCCAGGTTGCTCTGAACTCCTCCTGCTCATCGTTTCTTACAGCACAATAGTATTCCATTGTATTCATATACCACAATTTGTCCAGCCATTCCCCAATTGATGGGCATCCCTTCAACTTCCAATTCCTTGCCACCACATAAAGAGCAGCTATAAATATTTTTGTACATGTGGGTCCCTTTCCCCTTTCCATGATTTCTTTGGGAAAAAGACCCAAAAGTGGTTGAATGTAAACTTTCCCTTCCAGGATTTCACATATTCTACCATCACTGCCTTATTTTTCCATGGAGGAAGAGCATGTTTTACTTAATTGTTTTTTGAATAAATGCTATGGCAGAATGTCCAGAGTGACAGCTACCTACAATATGGTGGTAGTGTGTGTGTGTGTGTGTGTGTGTGTGTGTGTGTGTGTGTGTGTGTGTGTGAGAGACAATTGGGGTTAAGTGACTTGCCCAGGGTCACACAGCTAGTAAGTCAATATGTTCTTCAGAACAAGATTTGCTTGCAGTTTCTTGCTATCCTAAGGATTTTCTGGGCAGATTTGATCTGTGACATTGATGAGCTGGTGCCCTAGTGGAAATCATGAGCTATTTCACAATTCACTTTACCATGCCTTTCTAGAAGTAGTGGCTTAAACAGTTCAAGAGCTTGATTTTGAGATGTGAAGAGAGAAATTCTAGAAGTAACACATGTGTTTCTATCTAACAGTAAGTAAACTTTCTTTTCTGGAATTGTTCTGGAATGGATTTCCTTTGGAAAACCTTCTGGCATTGTGGAAGGTGGATGGGGCACAAAGTTATGGGGAAGCTCATGAGCTCAGTGCCTCTTCTAGTTTCAGTTCTCCCTAGTAGAATGAAAACTAAACCCACAAATTGTGTTCCCAATGCCTAAAACAGTGTTTGGGGGCATATATGCTTAATAAATATCTGTTGAATCAAATTGTCTAATTGGCCTTCTGGAGTCCAGTGGCATATAGACTTCAGGTATGACTTTGGGTTTGAAGAGGAAATGTGATGTTTGGAAAGAACAATGGGTTGGAAAATCAGGAGACCTGGAGTCTAGCATTGGCTCTACTGATAGGCAGCTGGCTGTATAATTTGGGTCAAGTAATTTCCCTTCCCTAGAACTTTATTCCTTAATTTATAGATGGAAGGGACTGGACCACATGGTCTGGGAATGGGGCAGTGGTGTTCCTAACTCTGATGACCTGTGAAAATTCTATAATCTGTAAAATGAACATCAGAATGTTTGTAGCATCTCACTCATCTAAAGGTGAAGGAATATCAGACCTCAGAGCAGCTGTTGTATGTATAGCAGGTGAGATGTCAAGTGCAAAGTCAATTTATAAGTTATATCAGGAAACCAATATCATCTATGGGCTGGTAGATTTGAGCTGGAAGAGATCTTAGAGGTCAACTCATCAAAGTGGCTAATTTTTTTGAGAGGGAGCCATATTTTAAAAATACATTTTATTAGTGCCTTTTATTTTTATAATCACAATTATTTCTGGAAGGAAATCTTTCCTCCCCCACCTTAAGATAGAATTCCTTTTTATAACAAAAATAATTAAACAAAAGCATCAGACAGTGACTTATTATGATAATGTATAAAACACTCAAGTCTCACCTTCTATGAGAATCCTTCTACAAGAATACCTCTTAAAGCTAGTACCTTCCCTCTGTTGATTATCTCCAATTTATCTTGTGCATATCTTATATATACATAATGTATGTGTATATAGTTTCCCCCAAGAGCAGTTGGTGCCACAGTGAATAGAGTGCCAGACCCTGGAGATCCCTGAGCAAGTCACTTAACCCTGTTTACCTCAGTTTCCTCATCTGTAAAACGAATTGATGAAGGGGATGGCAAACCACTCCATTTTCCCAAATGGGGTAATGAAGAATTGGACATGACTAATTGACCAAACAATAACAAAAAGTTTTCCCCATTTGAATATGAGCTCCTTGGAGTTTGGGACTATTTTTTGCCTTGCTTTGTATTTTCAGTGATTAGCACAATGCCTGAACATAGTAGGCACTTAAATGCTTGTTGACTTATTTGCCATGAGTCATACTTCCTCATCTTTTCTCCAGGATCATCACTGTTTTTCCACTTACTCAGAGTTTTGCTTCTTTTAGTTTTCTTCTTTTTTTTTAGTTTTAGTTTTCATTGTTATAGTCACTGTGCACTGTGCATTTTTATAGTCATTGTGCATATTATTCTTTTTGGTTCTGCTTATTTTATTCTGCATCAATTAATCTAAATCTTCCCAAATTTCTCTGAATTTACCATATCTTATTATGCAAGAACATCCCATTTCATTCATATGTCATGCTCCCCCCCAAACCATTTCTCAATTGATGTTCACTAACATTTATTCTAATTCTTTTCTACACCACAAAAGATTTCTATGAATATTTCAGTATATATTGGACCTTGGATTTTCTGTCTTTGACCTGCTTGGGGGAGATACCAAATAGTCAAATGTAATGAGTAGCCCACCAAGTAATGGGTGGGGGGAAACAAAGGAAGGCAGGGAAATGGGGAGAAAAGGCAGGAAATCCTAGAAAGGAATGAGTCAGGAAGCCCTGTTCCCAGGAGGAGGGGTAGATCCAGGAGAATTTCCAGGCATCAGAGCTCTGGCTCTTTGATACACAAACCAGAATGCATTCTTGGTGATAAGTAGTACACAGTTTAAGGCATGAGCACAGACAATAAGATAAGAGGATATCTCCAAAATTATAAAACAGAATGTGTCTGAGACTCAGTCCCATAACCAAAAGTTGTGGAAGTCTTGAAAGATAAGGATGTGTCTTGAAGAGCCATAAACCACCAAAATGGATCAGGATCTGCTTCAAGGCTGATATGAACTTAATTGACTCCAGAGTTGCTGATTTTCTGAATGTCCAGCTGGTTTTACCATAAAGAATTGTTGATATATCAAGCCACTCTGTATCTTAGCTAATATAGCCCTTCTCAGTTACCTGGATAACTGGGGGGCTCGAACACAAATTCACTTGTATTCTTCCTTCCTTCCTTCCTTCCTTCCTTCCTTCCTTCCTTCCTTCCTTCCTTCCTTCCTTCCTTCCTTCCTTCCCTCCTTCCTTCCTTCCTTCCTTCCTTCCTTCCTTCCTTCCTTCCTTCCTTCCTTCCTTCCTTCCTTCCTTCCTTCCTTCCTTCCTTCCTTCCTTCCTTCCTTCTTTCCTTCCTTCCTCTTTCACTATAATTTCTTTAAAAACTTTAATTTTCTCTCTTTCTTTGTCAAAGAGTAGAGGAGGATCAGGAAAGACTTCATGAAAGAGGTGGCACCTGGGCTTAGCACTAAAGGGAGACAAGAACTCTGAAAGGTAGATAGGGCAAAGGAATGTATTTCCATTATGAAGGAAAGCTTATGTGAAGGCAAAAGATATAGGGTCAACTTCAAGGAAAAGCTAAAAGAACAGTTTGACTGTCAGAGTTTGTGAACATAGTTATGCAAAAGGTAGGTTGAAAGCAGACTGTGGAGGGCTCTTAATGCCAACTTAAATAATTTGCTTTTTATCCTAGAGGCAATAAGGAGTTATTGAAGGTTTTTGAGCAAGTGAGCAACCTGGTTAGTACTATGTATTAGGAGGATTGCTCTGGAAGTTGACTAGAGCAGTGTTTTTCAAACTCAAATAGAAACAGGGTCACTAATCCACACATAAGGATCCTACTTAAAAAAATAATGTCATCTATGTTTTACTGTATTTTTATTTCTTTTGATAACTATTTCCCAATCACAGTTGTTTTTTTTTTTGGTGAGGCAATTGGGGTTAAGTGACTTGCCCAGGGTCACACAGCTAGTAAGTGTTAAATATCTGAAGTCGGATTTGAACTCAGGTCCTCCTGAGTCCAGGGCCGGTGCTCTATCCACTGTGCCACCTAGCTGCCCCTCCCAATTACATTTTTATCTGGTTCAGGCTGCACTGGGGTGGAGGCAACATTCAGAGTTTTAACATTTCTGGTATAGAGGATCAGTTAGGCAAGGAAACCAATGAGATTGCTGGCTCCTGGTTGTTACTCTCATCTTCTTGGGCTTTTGTGTCTCATGGGGGCTGTACAAAGATTGTAGAGTCTGGAGAGAAAATGACTCGAGGCATGTGACATCCAGCTCCTTGGATCTGAAGGCTGCCCTACAGTACTGGGATCAGCCTCATTCTGTTTCACCCCAGAGGGCAGAGCTAGGAAAAGTTGATGGGTGGGAGTGGCAAAGAGACAGATTTAAATTTGATGTGAGGAAAAACTTTCTAAGCAGAATGGACTTCCTGGGAAGGTAGTGAGTTCCCTGTCACTGGAGGTTTTCCAGCAAAGGCTGGATGCTTGCTTGTCACGGGTGTTCCACCAACCAACCAACCAATCAATAAATGTCTACTTAGCACCGCTTTCTTTTTCTTTCTTCCTTTCCTCCTTTCTCTCCTTTCTTCCTTTTTAGCATTTTTCTAAGTGGTGGGTGGGGATAGAAAGACAAAAGTGAAAACAGACCCTGTTCTCAAGGAGCTTACAGTCCAACAGGGTATGTATGTATGTATGTATGTATGTATGTATGTATGTATCTCTCCATCCATCCATCCATCCATCCATCCATCCATCCATCCATCCATCCATCCATCTATCCCTCCCTCCCTCCCTCCATCCATCCATCCATCCATCCATCCATCCATCCATCCATCCATCCATCCATCCATGCATGCATGCATCCATTCATCCATCCATCTATCCATCCTTCTTTCCATTCATCCATCTATAGGTCTAGCCTTGAGATATTTGTTGGTTGAACCCTCAGAGTTTAAGCAATTATAATTCTAGATCCCATACCCAGCCATACCATTTCGATCCTATTTAGTCCTAGGGAGCCTGATCTCAGTGAGACAGGGCTCCTTTTTCTCACATCTATTGACTTATTAAGTCCTCCACCTCAGGGAACCTAGGGAATGATTTTAATTATCATGAATTAGATTATGTATTACAATTCTTAGGGATTTCCCCCCAAAAGAGAAGTAAAAAATGACTTCAGTGTATGAATATATTGGGTATGGGATAGGCAGTTTATTCATAGGGATAAAAACTGGACAAGTGGTTTAATTAGTTCCTTCTAACAACTTCTGGGTGAGGAAAATGTCTCTACCAATGCAGGTTGGCACCTCCTCTGAAACTTTTAGCCTTAGAGAGTTATTCAGAGCACTGGGGGGTTAAGTGACTTGTTCAAGGTCACACAACTAGTATGTGTCAGACTTGAACAAAAGTCTTTCTAGCTTCGAGATTGATTCTCTATCTTCAGCTTCTTATTTATACATACCAGAAAAAAAAGCTAAACGGAAAAAAGTGCCCAATCATGCATGAATAGAACAGTATTCAATAACATATAACTACTGGCCTGATCTGCTGGCAGGATGATATTAATCTTCATCTGAACACATAGAAGTTTCTAGAATGGCTAATGAGGCAGTTTATATTTCACCTTGGCTGGGCACTCTCCAAACAACTTCTGGTGCATAGTACTGGTAAAATTAGACAGATTTGGGCCAATTTTCTTTCTGGTGGACATCCTAATGTGGACTTTCCCCCTACCTCCTTTAAGTATCAACTCAGAACATCTGGACCTTTTAAATTCACAAGATTAAATCCAATCCTAGATTCTTGTTCACTTAAGACAGGGAAAGAAAAAAACCACAAAAGTGACAAAAGAAGTCAAGGGTCCTGCAAGCTTGCCCAGTTAGGACATATATATATTTTTTGCAGCTCAAGGGAAGAAAATGAAAATCATTCTATCTCTGACCTAATTCTCTAATTAGTCAGTCAACAAGCATTTATTATTGACTATGTTACAAGTACTGCACTCAAAAACAGTCCACAATTTTCACTGATAGAAAGGAAGAGAGAAGTGGAGGGATGGTCCATCCATTTTGTACATGCATTTAATCACTAGCTATTTCTGTTCAAAAAATCAGTTATGGGACTTCATCATCTACCATGGCCAGCTCCTCAGGAAATGAGTTATCCCCAGCCAGAAACCTTGACACTCTTTCTTTTTCCCTTCTCACTTCATGGGAAAGGGGGCTACCTCTGGAGCATGGATGAGAATGTCCCATCCAGAAGGAGCTGTCCTAGGCCTACCTTTTCTTTTACTGGGAAGGAGGCTGGTCCTGAAAGCAGTCAGTGTACCAGAGAGACCTTGAAGAAGGAGGAGAGGACAGGTGCCAATTCCATGTTAGACCATGGCTGATGCTACGTAGGCAGGATTGAGATCAGAAAGGATCTGGGGGAGGTGTGATTTTGTGGGTACTGGTTTTCCTAGATGTTTTTTGGTGAGGAGGGTTTTTCTTTGACAAACATTGGAAGCTGGGGGAGAGGGGAGAGAGAAAGGGAGAGGGAAGGGAACAAGTATTCATCAATTATCTGCTATGTGCCAGGCACTGTGCTAAGTATTTTATACATTTTATCTCATTTGATTCTCCCAACAACTCTTTGAAGTAGGTGCTATTATTATCCCTACTTTCCAGTTGAGGAAACTGAGGTAGAGGGTGAATGACTTGGTTGAGTGACTAACCCAGGGTCACCCAGCTAGTAAGTTAGGTTGGATTTGGACTCCCAGTGCTCTATCCATTGCGTTACCCAGCTGCCTAGCTAGCAAAAGGGATGGCAAGGGATTCTTTGTCTGGGGAGAGATGCATCCCTTTTTTTCCTTTAGGAACTTGGGATTCTGGGATTAGGAATCAAGCCAGGAAGAGGCCCAGCCTTGAGAGAGGGAGGTATATGGAGGTAACATGAGCCGGTCCCATTGTTGTAGCTAATCATAAAAGACTCTGAATCCCAAGCCTAAGAGTGGAGCCTGGAAGAGAATATTTGTAATTGAAACTAGGGGTATATTCCTGTGGTGCTGCTTCTGGGGACTCAACCCCTTTGCACTCTTTATTTCACTTTCACCTCCAAGAACATGGGGGAAGAATGCTTTCTCCAGTGTGGTTCTTTGAAGAACAGGGAGACCCAGAGAGGGTAAGGGACCATCACAGCACACCTAGACCCTGGTTTTCCTCATTCCTTCATGGCCCTTTTCTTCCATCTTTTCCCTATCTCCTCCCTTCCCTCCTTGTCTTCAACAACCTTGTCACTTTCCCCTCTGGTCTCAAAGACCATTGTCCCCCACCCCCTTCCCATATGCCTTTCTTCTTGTTTGCCCCTTTTTTTTTTCTTCCTCCTGTATAGATCTCCCCACATCTCTCCCCATTTCTCTGCCCTGTGGCTTCCCCTATGTCTCTCACCAAGGTGTCTTAACATTACTCCTTTCCCCCCCCCTCTATTCCATCCTATTTCTCCCCTATAGGATGCTGCCTGATTTGAAGTGGCTGTCTCATCAGCTGGGCTTGCCAGGATTTGAACCTAGAGTTTCCTCAACCTTGGTCCTTATCTTCCTGGCATTTAGCACCTGGATCTTGGCCAAAGGCCTGAACTGCATCTACAAATTCTACATCAACTGCCGACGGCTTCGATGCTTCCCTGAACCCCTCTTAATGCACTGGCTTACTGGCCATGCAGGACTGGTGAGTGGGGCTACATGGGCTGAAGGCTAGGGTAGGGGTGGGGACTCAGAGGATAGAGAGGCTGTGGGCTTCAGTGCGTAGAGGGCCTGAGAGGACTGGGGACATAAAGCATCCAAAGGCACTAAAGGGTCAAGAGCCCCAGGGGACAAAGGAAACAGAACATTTGCATCTAGAATGGGGAACTGAGAGCCTAAGCAGCTGAACAGGCCTTCTCTGGGGAAGTGGGAGCCAGGGACTCAGTCTCACTGATGTCCTTGGGGTGGCTAACAGGGCAAGAATCCCCTTGCAGTCAGTTATTCATCCTCAATGATCTCCAAGGGGAACATGGAGAAAGGTCTTGCTTTCTCAGTGGGATGTGGAGATAGGAAGATGGCAAAGAGCCCTGGTGGAATCTGTGAGCCATCACAGGACTAGGGGGGAGTTCAACTTAGTCTTTTTTTTTTTTTGCGGGGCAATAGAGGTTAAGTGACTTGCTCAGGGTCACACAGCTAGTAAGTGTCAAGTATTTGAACTCAAGTACTCCTGAATCCAGGGCAGGTGCTTTATCCACTGTACCACCTAGCTGCCCCTCAACTCAGTCTTTATCAAAGGCATAGGTTCCTCAAAGACCATTTGTGATGATCTCTCCTGTCTCCTCCACCTTAGGCCTGTCTCTTATTGGGTCCCTGCCCAAGACATAGCCTCTATCTCCCTGCCCACTTGTTCCCCTGTGTCCAAGATAGCAGTGTGGCAGATGGGGGCCCTCCCCTTCCCTTCTTCCCTTGGGCTCTTTTCTCTCCTTCCTGGATGCTTGGTGCCTCACATGGACCTACTGTGTTGTTGAACTCTGACATGCCTCAAGTTGAAAATTTCCATCTGATATGAACCAAATGTCCATCAGAGAATCAGAGTTTCAGAGCTGGAATGAACTTCAGAGGGTACCTAGTTCAATCTTAGCAGAGCAAGAATCCACTCTCTACTGTTCTCAACAAGTGGTCTTCTAGACTTTACTAGAAGATTCCTAATGACAGTGAGTTCACTACCTCCTAAAGTAGCCTTTTCACTCTTTGAAGGCTCTAATGGTTAGAAAGATATACCTCACATCAAACCTTAATTGGTCTCTTTGTAGCTTCCTTTGATTGCCCCTGGGAGGCAGGCAGAACCAGTCCCCTTTTTATTCCAGCTCTCCACATAGCTCCCACTTTTTCCTAAGTCTTTTCTGCTCCAGACCAGGTATGCCAGGTTCTTTCAGCTGATTCTTTCATAGAATGGTGCACAGTCTCTTTACCATCCTGGACCCTTTCTCTGGATTCTCTGGACATTCTCTAGATTGCAAATGTCTTCTCTAAAGCATGGTGCCCTAAACTGAACTCGGTAGACCAGGTGTAGCCTGACCTGGACCAAATGCAGTCAGACTATCTTCCTCATCCTTTGATGACATACTCCTCCCAGTATAGCATCAGTTTCCTCATATACAAAACAGAAATAATAGCATCTACCACCAATGGTTTTTATGGGCAACAAATTAGATAAAATATGTAAAGTATTTTGCAATCCTTAGTTTATAAATATTAGCTATTGTTATTGTCATTATTATAAATATTTTTATTAAGATTTTTTCTTCTTCAGTCATCTGGCACCATTTCCACCTTCCATGATCTTCACAACAATGGTTTAGCAATCACTTCTTCCAGTTCTTTCAGGCTTGTGAGGTGTAGCTTATCGGACCTTGCTAGATAACAATCTATGGTTAGGTGTTCTCCTAGTATTTCCCTACTTGTCTTGGGGTCCAACCCTTCTCATTAGCCAAATTCCTGTCTTTTCTAGTCTGATGTTCATTCTTCTTGGAAGAAAAACCAGACACAAGATAAAGTTGAGTAGTTGGATCTTCTCCCTGTCATCTGTTATCATTATCCTTGAGCAGCAGTCCTATCCTGGGCAGGTATGCCATGCAGTGGCTAGGGGGCTGGGCTTGAACTCAGGAAGACCTGAGTTGAAATCTGCCCCACACACTTACCTTGTGCCAGTGTAACCTTGGGCAAATCACTTAACCTCTGTTTGCCTCAGTTTCCTCAACTTTAAGATGGGGGTAATAAGATTACCTATCTCCCTGGGTTGTTGTGAGGATTAAATGAGATAATATTTGTAATAGCACTTAGTACAGTGTCTGGTACATAATAGGCACTATATAAATGCTTACTATTACTACAACTACAACTACTATTACTATTACTACTACTACTACTACTGCTGCTGGTGCTGCTGCGCTGCTGCTGCTATAGCTGGGCTACTGCTGCCTCCACCACCACCACCACCACCACCACCACCACCACCACCACCACCACCACCACCACTACCTATCCCTTCCTTTTCTTCCCAAACTTTAGGTTGTTTTTAGCATTTACTGCCAGATAGATTCTCAGTTCATTCTGATACTATTTTTTTTTAACAGACTGTAGCATTCTTTTGTATTCATCCTCTGTCATCTACCTTTTCCACCCTTCATTCTCTCTCTTTTTGTTGTTTTTGCAGGGCAATGGGGGTTAAGTGACTTGCCCAGGGTCAAACAGCTAGTAAGTGTCAAGTGTCCAAGGCCAGATTTGAACTCAGGTTCTCCTGAATCCAGGGCTGGTACTTTATCCACTGTGCCACCTAGCTGCCTCCGCCACCCTTCATTCTCTCTCTCTTTTTTTTTTTTTTTAGTGAGGCAATTGGGGTTAAGTGACTTGCCTAGGGTCACACAGCTAGTAAGTGTTAAGTGTCTGAGGCCAGATTTGAACTCAGGTACTCTGGACTCCAGGGCCGGTGCTCTATCCACTGTGCCATCTAGCTGCCCCCACCCTTCATTCTCAAAGAGGACCATGACATCAAGGTGATGTCATGACTTGCAGTGAATTGGATTTAAGTGAGGGAGGGCTGTGCAAAGTCAGCAACCTCACTCTCTCCTCCAGACCCATCTGGGTCCAGTGGCAAGATATAGATCAGTATGACTGGAGATGGTCCCAGATATGTTTAAGGCAATTGGAGTTAAGTGACTTGCCAAGGGTTACACACAGCTACTAAATGTTTGAGATTGGATTTCAATTCAGGTATCCTTGACTCCAAGTCCAAAACTCTAGCCATTTTACCACCTACATATTTAATTATCTTTTCTGGATAGCCCAATTGCTTTTACTACCTTTTTAAAAAAAATAGTGCTATTTCTATCTCTTCTAGAAACATATCTAGGACTGCTATGGTAGTGTCCAAGTGTGGTGGTTCTGTTCTTGATGGTGAAAAGGGTTTTTTCTAATTTTTAAAATAAAAATCTTTGCAGATTTCCCCCATAATTCTTTTGACTGTTATCTTCCTTCCAGCTTTACCATTAAATGCTTTGGAATGACTTTGCTTAGTTGAGCTTCTCCAAACTTTCTTTTGAAATTTTTTTCTTTATTTTCTTTTAAATTTATAAAACAGAAGAAGCATTATAAAAAAGATGATTGCATATGAGACTGCAAATCTATTGTGTACAGCTTGCTATACCTTAATATCATAAGTTATCATGCAATTTTTTTCATTCTTTTCTCCCCGCCAAAACTCATTTAACCTCTATTTCTCTCTGTTTTATGATGTGAGGTTACTCATAAACTTCCACCACTCTATGAAGTGAGATTTTATAGGCAGATTTGTTGCAAACCTCTGTTACCTGTGGCTCCCTTTTCTCTCCACCTTACAAATAAGTCAAGTGTTTGAAGACTAAGGTGCTTCTTACACTCTTTGTTCTTTTTATGGCAATTGATTTATATAAATTATATTTGTGCATGAAATTATTGTAATTGATACATGTACTTGAAAAAATTGCATAATCATAGTGGAGATCCAGTGTAGAGTCCAAGTTAAAGAGTGATTTCTTAACGATGCTATTTTTTGCATTATCTTCCAGTGCTATTATTTTCAGATAACATTATGCTGGTATCATCAAGTATTGAAACATTATGTAGTTTTCCTGGATGAGATACATAACCACTCTGAAAGATTTGGTCCAACCATCCACATAGGAAAAACCAAATGGATGAAGAATGCTTGCTGTACAGATTATAACATGCAGCTATAATCTAGCTGGACAAGAGCTCATCTATATATGTCTATGCATATATATATACAAGTATATGCATATGTGTATATATCTATCTAATACAAAGCTTCTTAAAGTGCGGGTTGTGATCCCATATGGGGTCACATAACTGATTGTGGGGTTTGTGAAAAATTTGGCAACAGTAAAAGGTTATGTATACCTATTTTATATATCTATATACCTGGGGTGGCATAAAAATTTCTTGGGGGAAAAAGGGGTTGTGAATGGAAAAATGGAAAAAGTTTAAGAAGTCCTATCTAATCTATATGTATCTCTTTGACAGACATTGCAGGTAGATAATGATTTAGTTCCCAAATTAAGCAGCAGGATGACAACAAGTTGGGAAACTGCAAAGTTTCTTCAATGACTCTTAACTACTAGAAACAAAGATCCATTTTTAATATGAATATTCTATGAGTGTCATGTGGCTGTGAGTCATGGAACACTATAGTTTCTAAGAATTAAAAATTAGTATCATTCTGAGGGCAACAGAGAGGCATATAGGTATGAGCAGACTGCAAAATATTACAGAACAGGGGTAGCTAGGTGGCGCAGTGGATAGAGCACCAGCCCTGGATTCAGGAGGACCTGAGTTCAAATCCGGCCTCAGACACTTGACACTTACTAGCTGTGTGACCCTAGGCAAGTCACTTAACCCCCATTGCACCACAAAAACAAACAAACAAAAATTATAGAACAAACTATGAAGGAGATCTGGAGAAAGTGATTCTGTTAAAGAAATTTCTGATAGAAAAGAGGATGAGATGGTCATCTGGAAAGAATAAGACCCAGATTGGCCTTGTGTTCTTCTGCTGTCTCTTCAATGTCAAGAGAAAGCAAGGAAGGTTTCCAGAATGTTGGGCAGAACCCTGGGGCAGATTTAGGGGAGGATATGGACAAGAGTAGCACAGAATGAGCAGGTGTGGACTAAGTGTGATTTGCACAATTAGAAGGAATGCTTCAATAGATGAAGTCATCAATCCTTTGATGACTTGAGGATTTTCTGATAAGTGAACTCTGTGTGGTTTGAGCCCCATTTCAGTGTGGAAGTATGGATCTCTAAAATCAACATGGTCCAGGCATTTAATTAATATCGGGCTAAGAGGAACCTAGGCAAACAACAGGATGGCATCAGCAGAAGCATTTAAATGGTATAGAAAGGGATTTTTTGGAAGAATACTAACATAACTATTAGAAATGAGTATATTTCCACTTTCCTTTTGTCCATTATAACCTGGTAGATAAGAAGCTCTCTTCACTCATTGCTTCCTCTTTACTTTCAAGGTTGGGGAAACAGGCTAAGCTTTCTGTTCCTGCTCCTGACTGATCTACTTCATCACCCTCCTACGTGGATGCAGCTCTTCTGTTGGTACAGGCATTAACATATATTCGTGGATCAGCTAGGTGGTGCAGTGGATAGAGTACTGGCCCTGAAGTTGGGAGGACATGAGCTCAAATCTCACCTCAGACACTTACTAGCTGTGTGAACCTGGGGAAGTCACTTAATCCCCAATTGCCTTAAAACATCCAGGCCCATCTCCAGTCATCCTGATGTATATCTTGCCACTGGACCTATTTGGCTCTGGAGGAGAGAGTGAGGCTGCTGACCTTGCACAGCCTTAATTTTTATTTAATTGATTAAATTCAGTTCAGTGCAAGTCATGACATCACCCTGACATCATGGCCCTTTTCAGGAACAAAGGACAAACAACAACAACATATATTGGTTATTGCAACTTGGGCAAGTCACCATCTCTATGAGACACTTTCCTCATCTGTAAAAGGGATATTAACAACAATAATAAAATAACAACAACAATAACTATAATAACCTCTCCATCCCTCTCCTTTAAGCCAAACCCCATCCAGGAATTTATGTAGTTAAGCCAGTAGGGGGCACTGTGACCCAACCCATGAGATCTGAATCTGAGCAGGGTAGGTAGGGTCAGGGAGCGCATGTTGCCATCACATTGAGGCTGAAGGCTTGAGAAAACAGCTTATGTCACATAATGGTCAGTCTGAGGATGCTCCTGGCAATGGCTCCTTCTGAGCTGCAGACCAGCCTCCCTGACTTGGAATTTCTACTGTTGCCCCAGTGCCAGCCATCCCACTTCTGCCTCACTCCCTTGAATCTTGGCAGTCCCTAATTCCTGGTGTGATCTGGTCTTCAGGAGTTCACTCTCTCCAACCCCTCACTTCCTCACCCCTGTGACTGCCCCATTAATGGCATATCTCTCTCTTCTGTTCCCTTTCAGCTCCAATATCCTCTGGTCTAAGATCCTTCCAGTTCTGATTTAATTTCTACCTGTGTCCTAAGATATCTGTACTACCAAGTGCTTAGGGCATGTGAATGTACTTAAGGTACTTACTAAATATTTATTGACTGATTGACTAACGACTGGTCAGTTTCCGACAGTCTATGTTCTAAGCTCTTTTTCACTTAGGAATGTCTATGTTGGCTGTTCTAAGCTTCCTTCTAGTTCTGACATCCTGGGTCCTTTCCAGCCCTAAAGTCCTGACTCCATAGGGTCAAATTATGAATAAGTTAGGTCATCACAGGGGTGTGGTAAGAGCAAGGTGGCCTCCTATTGATACCCTCATTTAATTGTCCTAGGACTCCAGCTACTTCCCTGAGCTTGCTAGTCCTATTTCCTATTCTCCCTCTCCTCCTTTCTCTCTACATTTTTTATTGTCTTCTCTCAGGACTCTGCCTTTTCTCTCAATCAATCAGTCAATCAATCTATCAATTAATCAATTAATTAATTAATGAGAATTTGTTAAAGTGCTTGCTTAAGTCACCATGTTAAGTCATTGGGGATGCAAAAACAAAAATGAAATCCTCTCTGCCCTCAGGGGGCTTACATTCTTCTTCTTCTTTTTTTTTTTTAGTGAGGCAATTGGGGTTAAGTGACTTGCCCAGGGTTACATAGCTAGTAAGTGTTAAGTGTCTGAGGCCGGATTTGAACTCAGGTACTCCTGACTCCAGGGCCGGTGCTCTATCCACTGTGCCACCTAGCTGCCCCAGGGGGATTACATTCTAATAGACAATAATAATAACAACAATAATTAGCACAAATATAGCTCCTATTATATGTCAGACACCATGCTAAGTACTTTCCAAATATTATTTCATCTGATCGTCACAACAACCTTGGGAAGTAGGTGTTAATATTATCCCCATTATACAGTTGAGAAAACTGAAGCAAAAAGAAGTTAAGTGACTTGTCTAAAGTTACATAACTAGGAAAGGTATCTGAGGCAGAATTTGAACTCAGGTACTCCTGACTCAAGGCCCAGTGCTTCTATCTTCTGTGTCAATTACCTGCCTCAGGAGAGACAACATATCCATATATAAGACATATGCAAACTATATATGTATATTTTATATACATAGAAGATATATACAAAATAAATATATGGTTGTCGTTTTTTTTTTTTTTTGAGTAGAGGTAGTGACAGCTGGGATTTGGTAAGGGAGAATCAGGAAAAACATGTAGAAAGTGACACAAGCTGAGTTTTAAAGGAAGCTAAGGACTTTAAGAAGGAGAGATGAGGAACAAGTTGTATTCCAGGGTTGAGGGACCACCAGTGCAAAAGCATGGAGATGGAAGATGTATGGGGAACAGTAAGAAGGCTATTTCGAATCGTATATGTGTGTATATATATATATATATATATATATATATATATATATATATATATTTATTTTGGTGAGGCAACTGGGGTTAAGTGACTTTCCCAGGGTCACACAGCTAGTAAGTGTCAAGTGTCTGAGGTCAAATTTGAACTCAGGTCCTCCTGACTTCAGGGCAGGTGCTCTATCCACTGCACCATCTAGCTTCCCCAAATAGTCTATATATTATGTGGCAAGGAGTAATGTGCAATTTGGCTGGAAATGTAAGCCAGGGCGTGGTTGTAAAAAACTTTCTAAGCCAAATAGAGGTAATAGGGAGTCACTGGAGTTTATTGAGTAGGAGAGTGACATGGTTAGACTAGTATTGACCTCATTGCTCCTAAAGGGAAGCTAGGGTGGCACAATGGCGAGAGCACTGGCCTTGAAGTGGGGAGGATCTGAGTTCAAATCTCACCTCAGACACTTATTAGCTGTGTGGCCTGGGGCAAGTCACTTAGCCCCAATTGCTTTAAACATATTTGGGGCCATCTCCAGTTGTCCTGACATATATCTTGCCACTGGACTCAGATGACTCTGGAGGAGAAGGTGAGGTTGGTGAACTTTCACAGCCCTCCCTTACTTAAATCCAATTCAGTGCAAGTCATGACATCACCCTGATGTCATGGTCTTCTTTGGGAACGAAGGACAAATAACAACAACATTGCTCCGAGAATAAAAGGTAAATTCTCATTTCACATGTAAAACACCTTCATAATCTGAGAGACAGTGTGGTGTAATAGATAGAGAGAAGGACTCATAATCAGAAAGTCCTGTGTGCGACTCCCCTATGATTCACACTGGCCCTGTTGGACAAAATGGGCGGGAACTGTTTCTGAAGAGTGACACTGCTCCAGAGAGATGGGCAGCCTGGGGGTACCCCTTCAACTGTCACTAGTTCTAAGACATACAACAAGCTGCTCCACTCTTTACCCTCCCCTGCCCTTCCCAACCCAATAGGGAAAGGCAGTGGGGCTAGTCTGGACCACTGCAATCTGGGTTTTTTCTTTTCTATCTAATAAGCAAAGAGAAATGAGGGCAGGGACCCAAGAAATTTGACTTTAACCATGCTGTAGCAAGCCAGTGGCTTGGTTCTGTGTTCCCAATGTTGAACATGATGTCTAGATGTTGTAGGGGGTGGTGGCAGTGGTTGTTCAATATTTTCAGTAGTGTGACCCCATTTAGGATTTTCTTGGCAAAGTCACTGGAATGACTTCCCATTTTTTCCTCCAGCTCACTTTAGAGATGAGGAAACAGACAGAGTTAAGTGAGTTGCCTGGGGTCACACAGCTGGTTAGTGTCTGAGGTCTCTGATTTGAAGTCAGGTAGATGATGCTTTCTGACTCCAGACCTGGCACTCTATCCATTGCACCACCTAGCTGCCCTATGTCATAGATATTTCATAAAATTAGAAAATGACAGAATTTCTGAGTTGCAGGGGACCATGATGGAGACCAAGTCCCATTCAAACCTGAAAAAGAACTCTTTGAAAAAAATTATTTTTTCTCAATTGCATGTAAAAACAATTTTTAATATTCATTTAAAAATAATTGAGTTCCAAATTCTCTCCCTCCCTTTCTCTATTTTCCCTTCCCTGATATGATAAGCAATTTGAAATAGGTTATACATATTAAATCATACAAAACATATTTCCATAATAATCATGCTATGACTAAAAACACAGACCAAAAAACCCATGAAAAAAATAAAGAAAGTGAAAAATAGGATGCTTTAATCTTCATTCAGACTCCAGCAGTTCTTTCTCTGCAGGTAAAGAGCATTTTTCATCATGAGTCCTTTGGAATTGTCTTGGATCATTGTATTGCTGATATTAGCCAAGTCATTCACAGTTGTTCATTGTATAATATTACTTACTGTGTATAATGTTCTCATGATCTTGCTCACTTCATTTTGCATCAATTCATATGTCTTTCCATGTTTTTCTGAAGGTATCCTACTCCTCATTTCTCATAGCACAATAATATTCCTTCACAATCATATATCACAACTTGTTCAACCATTCCCTAATTGATGGGTATTCCCTCAATTTCTAATTCTTAGCTATCACGAAAAGAGTTGGCATAAATATTTCCGTCCTTCTTCCGCCCCCCTCCCCACCCCTTCCCCTACGCACTTAAAAAAAAAATCTCTTTGGGATGCAGATCTGGCAGTGGTATTGCTGAGTCAAAGGTTATGCACAATTTTACAGCCCATTGGGCATAATTCCATATTGCTCTCCAGGATGGGTGGATCAGTTCACAACTCCACCAATAGTGCATCAGTGTCTCAATTTTCCCACATACTCTTCAACATTTATCATTTTCCTGAAAAAGAACTCTGGACAGTATATCCAACCTGTGGTTATTTAGTTGTCATGGGAAAAAATATTCCCACTGAGTTCATGTGATAGGTTAAGCCTCTGCTTAACAATACCACAATGCAGAGGTTCCAGAGGTTAAAACATAGATTTTATTATGCTTAAGTACAGGTTCAGAGCTCAGAAAAAAATAGCAATGCTAGTTCTAATGCTTTTATAGTTAAATATTATATCAGAGAGACAAATATTTTTTGCTGCAAAGCAATTATATATGCTTTAGGTCATAAAGCATCACTCAGATCTAGTCAAACAGAATCATAATTTCATAATCCTATAAGGAAACAGACCTAGCCAAACAGACTAAATGTAGAGTCAAATAAGGTCAAATCACCGATTAAACTACATTTAGAGGTTCACAATGTGCTGATTAAGAGGGTAGATTTGGATGCCACAGATAAACACAACTTTGGAGCCAGTTTGGATCCTTCCATTAGCAAAGCTAGTTAAATCACTGAGGGCCTAAACTAATATTTGTAGATGTTATATTCCCTTCTTCGTCTCTTTTGGATTCATATCTTAAGAATGGTTGAGATATTCAATAAAATTTAACAGCCCCACAAGACAGATTTTAACCAGACAAATAACCCCCTAGCTAGGAGAAATGGCCTTGAACTACAAATAATAAAAAGTAATAAAAGGAAATAATTTTTTTTCAACACAGTCATTGCTTGATGGACTCTAATAAAGGAGGATCACCACCATCTCCTTGGGGACCCCTTCCTTTTGGATACTTCAATCTTAGGAAGTTTATCTGATTGACTTCCATTCATTGCTTAATGGGCCAAATAGAACCACCAGGCAAACAGTCAAACTTCGGGGTCAGACAGAACAAGTCTAATCTCTTTTTTAGGGGATAAACCCTTTAAATTCTGGTAGACAACTCTCATATAACCTCTAAGTCTTCTCCTCTCCAGGGTAAATGTCCCTACTTCTTTCAAATGATTCCCATATAGCATTCATCTAAAGGAAGGAAATTAGCAATTATGAAACACCTACTAAGTGCCAGCCACCTGTGCTGTTTTGTGTTTTTTTTTTTAAATAAATATTATCTCATTTGATTCTCACAACAGTGATCCCTATTTGAAAGTTACTAAACAGGTAGATAGAAGCTAAGTGACTTGCCCAGGGTCATAATTGTCTGGGACCAGATGTAAATTTGGGTCTTCATGACTCTGTGCTCTATTAATTTACCACCTTGATGCCCTTCTTCACCATCCTGCTTACCTTTCTCTGGAAGTTTTTAGTAGATCTATGCTATTTCTAAAATTTGATTCCTATAATTGCACACAATAGTAGCGATGGCTCTGACCAAGGCAGAATACAGTGGGAATGTTACCTCATTTATTCCTGGATAAAATGATTTTCTAAAGGGTAGTTCAAGATTGCATTAGCACTGGGGGCAGCTACGTGGTACAGTGGATAAAGCACCAGCCCCGAATTCAGGAGTACCTGAGTTCAAATCTGGCCTCAGAAACTTAACACTTACTAGCTGTGTGACCCTGGGCAAGTCACTAAACCCTCATTGCCCCACCCCAAAAAAAAGAAAAGAAAAGAAGATTGCATTAGCACTTTCAGTGGCATTATCCCACTGTTGATTCTCATTGAACTTCCAGTCCATTATATTTTCCATGTCTTTTTCAGATGAATTGTTTTTCCCATACCTTCATTGTGTGTTTGTGAAGTGATTTGGTATAAAGCATTACATTGGAGAGGCAGCATGGGGCAGTGGAGGTTGGGCTTGCACTGAGAGGGTGTCCTTGGGTAGTTACTTCTATCTCTAAGACCCTGGGCAATTCACTCTGGGATGTAATTTCCTCATTTATAAAATGAGGACTAGATGGCTTCTAGAGGTAACAAGGAGGAGCAGGGGATAGAATGCTAGTCCTGGAGGTAGGAAGACCCCAGTTCAAATCCGGTTTCAGATACTTACTACTTGTGTGACCCCAGGGAAGTCATTTAACCTTGTTTACCTCAATTTCCTCATCTGTAAAATGAGCTGGAGAAGTAAATGGCAAACCACTCCAGCAAACCCTAAATGTGGTCACAAAGAATAGGACACAACTGAAATGACTGAACAGTAACAAATAATTGCTTATTTCCTTCCTTTCTTCTAAGGTCTCTTCGAGCTCTAAAACTATGATCATAAATCATAGGATTGATTCCTATTAAATATCTTTTTAGATTCCACCCAACATTCTAGTTTATGATCTTTTGAAATCTTGATTTTATAACAACAACAACAACAACAACAACAACAACAACTAGCATTTTTTTTAAGTGAGGCATTTGGGGTTAAGTGACTTGCCCAGGGTCACACAGCTAGTAAGTGTTAAGTGTTTGAGGCCAGATTTGAAGTCAGGTACTTCTGACTCCAGGGCCGGTGCTCTATCCACTGAGCCACCTAGCTGCCCCTAACAACTAGCATTTATAGAGCCCTTTAAGGTCTGCAAATGGCTGTACAAACGTTATCTCATTTGATCCTCAGATTTTCAGCCCTGTAAAGTAGGCACTGATATAATCTCCATTTTACAGAGGAGGAAACTAAGACCGAGAGAGGTTATATGCTCGAGCATCCCGTGCCTCAGCACAGGCTATGCCAGAGCCTGGCCTGGATGAGTCTGGGATCTTTCGGATAGCTCCACTCGGGTCGGAGGGATCTGGGGGCTTTCCCCCCCCAGCTTTCTGACCTGGTGTCTTGTACAGCCCAGGGGGCTTTTTGGCTCAGCTGAAGCAGAGGGGGAGGGGGCAAAGAGCACCTCCCACACAGAAGAGACCCTGAGGGCCTAAGGCTTTCTAATCTCAGCTTAAAGGTAGGGTCCCCAAATCAAAATAAATTTCCACAGTTATATATGTGCAATTATGTAAAATATTATCACATTAGTCATTTTGTATAAGAAAATTCAAATAAGGGGCAGCTAGGTGGTGCAGTGGATAAAGCACTGGCCCTGGATTCAGGAGGACTTGAGTTCAAATCTGACCTCAGACACTTGACACTTACTAGCTGTGTGACCCTGGGCAAGTCACTTAACCCTCACTGCCCTGCAAAGAGAGAGAGAGAGAGAGAGAGAGAGAGAGAGAGAGAGAGAGAGAGAACTCAAATGAAAGAAAAAAAAATGAAAAACAAAGTGAAAAATTAGCATACTTCAGTCTGTGTTCAATTTCAATCAATATCAGTTCTTTCTTTGGAGGTGGATAAGTATGCTTCATCATTAGTCCTTTGGGATTATCTTGGATCATTGGATTGTTGAGAATAGTTAAGTCATTCACAGTTCATTTAACAATATTGCTGTCCCTATGTACAACGTTCTCCTGCTTCTCCTCACTTCACTATACATCAGTTCATATGTCTTTCCATATTTTTCTGAAATCATCCTGCTTGTTATTTCTTATAGCTCAATAATATTCCATTACAATCATATACCAGAACTTGTTTAGCTATTACCCAATTGATGGGCATCCAATCCTTAGCCACCACAAAAAGTTGCTAAGTCTTTTCAATAGCCTGGGGATGTTACTTTATTCATGCCCTTTCAGAATGTTGGTGTTTGACTGGTGTCAGATCCTAGGGAGGGCTCTTGGCTCTGGAAGGACATTTTTGTTTTATGCCCATGTGTATTGGGGATAAGGCCAATTCTGCATTTCACTGTCACCACCTACTCTTGCCCTTCAGTTCTTCCCTTTGTAGGACCTTGGTGGACACTACAGGCTGTAAAGTTCTAGCTCCTCTTTTCTCCTGTGTCTGGAAGGTTTCAAGGATTTTACTGCTCTTAATGCCAGGGAAATACACAGAGAAAATTGAAAGGAAGGTAGGCCAGTGATTTGGGTTCATTCTCCCAGTGGTCACCTCTCCCAAGATACACTGAAGCATCTGTTGGGCATTCCTCTTTCCTTTCCCCTCTTGCTACCCTACCCCATGCCACCGATCAACTCTGACTGAGGGACTCGGAACTTCTGAACCTCTGGAACTCACAGGGTGGTTTCTCAGGATAGAGCGGGACACATTCATTTAGGTGTTAGCGGGGATTCACCCAAGACCACAAGAGCACAAACACTAAGGCAGTTCCAAAGGCCAAGCTCAGGCTCACCCAGAGTCTCCACCTTCCCCAACAGGGTAATGTCCAATAAGACTGCCAAGTGATGGGACATGTATTTTAGCTGCCATGTGCTGTAACCACAGCATGGTGGCCAAAGGGTAGAAAAGAGTGAGATGCAAGTTCACCTACCCTCTTCACAGGAATTCCCAGAGTTGCATGATGCCAACTCAAGGGTCAGAGGAAGACAGATCAAGAGAGGCAGAGGCGTTGTCCTTTTTGAGATCCATTATTCCATTGGCTCTTCTGGCTCCTTAGCCAGTGTCAGTCCTCTTCAGCAGTGAGTCATTCACATGTGGACAGTTAGAAGCAGAAAGTTAATCTCTACACATGTTCCGTGTAACCTCCATTATATATATATATATATTTTAGTGAAGCAATTGGGGTTAAGTGACTTGCCCAGGGTCACACAGCTAGTAAGTATTAAGTGTCTGAGGCCGGATTTGAACTCAGGTCCTCCTGACTCCAGGGCCAGTGCTCTATCCACTGCACCACCTAGCTGCCCCACCTCCATTATATATTAAATAGGATTAAACATTTGTAGGCTCTTCCTTCCTCGCTCCCCCCCTCTCTTTCTTTCTTTCTTGGAATAACTAAATCAAAGGGTATGGACCATTTAGTGATTTTTCACTTATAAACTATTTAGAATGATGATAATAATAACAATAATAATAATACTATTTAAAATCCACCTATAAGACGTTTTAATTATAAACTTTTTAGAATGACTGAATCAATTTACATTTCTGTCAACAGTGTATTATTATGCCTGTCTTCCTTTAGCATTTAATGCATTTGTTATCATCTTTTCCATGTTGATAAGTAAAACACCAGAATTTTAGGCTCTTAGTCCTACATATTTGTGTCAGTTCTCTGTATATCTTGGATATCATATGTTTATCTGAGGAACTGGTTGCGAAGATTTTTTTTTTCAACATGGGAGTTACTGTTTTAAATTTTTGAAGAGCTGGCCCGGTGTGGAAATCACGGAAGAGAAATTAGAATTGTCCTGCTTGAGGACAGTGGGCAAAACTAGGAGTAATGGATGGAAAGCATAGAGAGACTGATTTAGGCTTGAAGTTAAGAACAACTTCCTATCAATAATGGCTATCTTGAAGTGAGGTGAATTCTCTTGAGAAAGTAGAAGCTTCTCCCTCCCTGGAAGTCTTCAAGAAGAAACACAAAGACTATTATGCTGTTATCTACTAGATTCTCGTTTGGGTGTGTATGAGATTAGAGGGTATCTGGGGTCCCTACAATGCTGAGATTCTGTACCAGGCTTGGACTCTTTCTATGATGTCATACACCCTCTCACACTGGTGTATTAGGGAGATGGCCTATGGAAAAGCCCATGTTTCTGTACCCCTTTGGGAATTCTCAGCCTTCCCCTGACCCTGAGAGGTTTGGCCTTTCCTTAAAGGCTATTGGAAAGTGCTGATTCTTCCTGTTGCATTATTTACAGATCACACCCTCTGAGGAAGGTATAAAGCATATTCTTCAATTTGTGGCCACTTTCAGGGAGGTCTTTCTAACATGGGGTGGACCCTTCTACCCAATTATTTTCATCTGCCACCCGGACTACATCAAGCCTGTCACATCAGCTTCAGGTATGGAACCCCCAAGTATCATGGTTACCATGGCAACATCTATCTCTATCTGCCCCCTCAACTATTCACTGACCCTCTCATTGACATATATGATCATAGAAAACCTTATACAGTGAGAAAAATCAATAGTTGTTGCTTTCAAGAGCTTACTATCTCCTTGGATAAGTGTAAACATTTGTTCTCTGTATTACCTGCCACCCCTCATTCTTCTCCTGGCTTGGCTTCTGATCACCTTCCTCTCTCCTTTTATATGGTGCTTCCCTCAATAAAATATCAGCTCCTTAAAGGCAGGAACTATGTTCCTGTTTCGGGTTTGGGTTTTTCTTTGTATTTGTATCTACTCTTAGTTCAGTGGCTGGTATATAGTAAGCAGAAGCAACTTATTAAGCCCCTACTATATGCTTGACACTGTGTTGGGCACTGATGATATAAAGATAAAAACAAAATAATTCCTGCTCTTGAAAAACTTACATCCTATTTGGAGGGTGGGACAGGGAGCAGGGGTGAGATAGTGAGAGCCAAATGTCCACAGACTATACAAACATATATATAATATATACATATACATGTGTAAATATTACTAAAGGTAAAAAGAAGGAATAGGGGAAGGTTGAGGAAGGGAAATATGATAGAAGGGGAAAAAGAGCGAAAGAATGGTGGGAGAAATAAAGAAGGAGGGACAAGAAGGAAGGAGTGGACAGAGGAGAAAGATAGAAGTTAGAAGTGAAAGATAAGTAGAAAGAGAAGCTGAAAGGAAGAAGGAAAACAGTGATGAGGGACTAAATGTTTGGAAGTTCCATTTAATACTTAGAATGTCCAGGAGGCAGAGGAAAGTCAGGAATCAGTAATAAACATTTATCAAGTAGCTACCATGCACTGGGCAGTGTGCTAAGCAGTGAGGATGCAAACAAAGGTGAAAGACAATTCCTATTATCTCTCTCTCTCTTACCATGTCTATACCTATATTTAAATCTATATCTGTATCTATATCCACATCTATAGCTATCTATATACGTATTTATACCTATCTCTATCCATATCCATATCTATCTCTATCTCTATCCATATCCATACCTATATCTATCTATATCCATCTCGATTGCTATATCCACCTCCATATCTATGTATATCTATCTCTGTATCTCTATCCACATCCATATCTAAAGCCATATATTTATATTTATACTTATTTATATATATCCATATCTACATCTATATATGTATCTCCATCTCCATAGCTATATCTATCTCTATCCCTATCCATATCCGATTCTTTTGTTTTTTTGGTTTTTTGGTGAGGCAATTGGGGTTAAGGGACTTGCCCAAGGTCACACAGCTAGTTAAGTGTCAAGTGTCTGAGGTCAGATTTGAACTCAGGTCCTCCTGAATCCAGGGCCGGTGCTTTATCCACTTCGCCACCTAGCTACCCCCTATCCATATCCATATCCATACCCACACCTATACCTATATCCATTCTATCACTATGTCTATCTTTATATCTATATCCATATCTATACCTGCACCTAAATCTATATCTGTATCCATCTCTGTATCTATAGCTTTCTAGATCCATTTCTATATCTATATTCAAATCTACATTTATCTCTATATCAATATTTCTCTATATGTGTACCTATATCCATATCCATATCTGTGTCTGTATCCATCTCTGTATCTATATCTGTATCTATGTCTATAATAAATTGCAACCAATGAGGCAGGGAAGGCCCTAGAATTAAGGTGGCTTAGGAAAGGCTTCCTGTAGAAGGTGACATTTTAGCTGCGACTTGAAGGAAGCCAGTGAAGCCACAAGGTGGCGATGAAGAGGGACCATTCCTGGAATGAAAGGCAGCCAAGGAAAAGGCCTGAAGCTGGGAGATGGAGTGTCTTGACTGAGGTAGAGCAAGGTGGCTGGTGTCAATGATCTACAGGGTACAAGTTGAGGAGTAAGACAAAAAAAAACTGCAAAGGATTTCAGCACTGAATAGGACCACAGCCATCAAACCCAGTTACCACCATAGTTTGGTTTAGCTTCTCTGAGGGTCAAGCTGTGGATGGACAATCAATACAGTAAAAAATAAAAGAGGAGGAAAAGAGAAATCTGAATTTCTTTTGGTCAGCTGTGTAGAGCTTTCAAAGAGCCCAGGTTTTCCCCTGAAACTGAAACTCTTTTTCTCTTTCTTTCTTTCTTTCTTTCTTTCTTTCTTTCTTTCTTTCTTTCTTTCTTTCTTTCTTTCTTCCTTCCTTCCTTCCTTCCTTCCTTCCTTCCTTCCTTCCTTCCTTCCTTCCTTCCTTCCTTCCTTCCTTCCTTCTTTCTTTCTTTCTTTCTTTCTTTCTTTCTTTCTTTCTTTCTTTCTTTCTTTCTTTCTTTCTTTCTTTCTTTCTTTCTCCCTCCTTCCCTTTCTTTCCTTTTCTCCCTCCCTCCTTTCTTTCTCTTTCTTTCTTTCTTTCTTTCCTTTCTCCCTCCCTTCTTTCTCTTTCTTTCCTTCTTCCTTCCTTCCTTCCTTCCTTCCTTCCTTCCTTCCTTCCTTCCTTCCTTCCTTCCTTCCTTCCTTCCTTCCTTCCTTCTTTCCTTCCTTCCTTCCTTTCTCCCTCCCTCCTCCTTCCCTTTCTTTCTTTTTCTCCCTCCCTCCCTCCTTTCTTTCTCTCTTTCCTTTCTCACTCCCTTCTTTCTCTTTCTTTCTTTCCTTCCTTCCTTCCTTCCTTCCTTCCTTCCTTCCTTCCTTCCTTCCTTCCTTCCTTCCTTCCTTCCTTCCTTTCTTTCTTTCTTTCTTTCTTTCTTTCTTTCAATAATATTCTACTGGCAGTGTCATGTGGCCATAAATCATAGAACACCACAATCACATACCCTCATATGTATATGTATATATTAAACACATGTTTGTATAATCTGTGGACATTTAGCTCTCACTATCTCACCCTGCTTCCTGCCCCCTTCAAATAGGATATAAATTTTTCAAGAGCAGAAATTATTTGGTTTTTATCTTTGTATTGTCAGTGCCCAGCACAGTGTTGAGCATGGCATAGGGGCTTAATAAATTGCTTCTGCTTACTATGTACCTGGCACTGGACTAAGAGTAGTTACACATATAAAGAAAGACCCAAACCCAAACCCAAACCTTGGTTTCTGCCTTTAAGGAGCTGACATTTTAATGAAGGAAGCAACATATAAAAGGGGAGAGAAAGGTGAGGGAAGGGAGATTCAGAAGCCAATCCAGGAGAAGAATGAGGGCTGGCAGGCCTGGGCCTCTCTTTAAAATAGAGACCCCAGAAATCACTCATGGGAGAAGGGGGGAGCACAGATGTTAGAGGGAGAGAAGGTCACAGGGGGTGAGGGAAGTTCCAGCATGAAAGGGCATCTGAGGTATGGCGGAGAAATCAAACACAGCTGGGAGAAGAATAGCCAGGAGTTCTTAAGTCAGACATGCAGAAATGTGGGAAATATTGGAAAAGCAAGATTTACCTCCTGAGCATCTGTGAGGTCAAGTCTGGGCCCATGTCTGGGTAGTTTTTGAGAAATGAGGGGCCAGATCTGGTCATGCCTCGTCATTCCCAGGGTGCTTGGCCCCAAGGGAAGGGCCTTCTCTGGGTTTTGTTCAGGTAGCATATAAGGTTATGGCTGGTTATTCTCCCACATCAAACCTCCTGTTCTTCCCCCCACACTTCCCCCAAACCTTAATCTACTTTTTATCCTATTTTTCTCTGTGTTGAGCTTAAAAAGAGATTGTCTTGGTGTTGGGGATGGGTAATGGAAAAGGAAAGGAGGCTCCAGCCTCCTGTTTCCCGGCTTGAGACTGACTTCCCCTCCCTTTTCTTCCTTCTGTCTTCACCCTATGGTTTTTATACTGTCCCCTGAATAACACATATGTCTCAACAGCCAATATCGCACCGAAGGACAAGCTTTTCTATGGATTCTTCGAGCCTTGGCTGGGTGAGTGATAGTCAGGGGAAGAACCGAGGAGAAAGTATTCAGGATGCTTTCGACCAGGGAGCTCATTGAACTAAAGGACTGAGTATTAATGGACCAAGGGTGCATAGACTCCTGGGAGGGTTAGTATCTGGGTGATGAAGGGTTGAGGGCTGGTAGTTGTGGGTGAGGAGTTTAGGGATAGGGATAAGTAAATGATTGAGACATAGCCTAGATGCGTGTGTGGGTCACAGTCCTGAGTAGTTTGTTAATGTGGGCTGGGTGTGGGCTTCTCCCCCAATCTCTCTCCCAGGAGATGGGCTGCTCCTGAGCAGAGGAGACAAATGGAGCCGGCACCGGCGCCTGCTGACCCCAGCTTTTCACTTTGACATCCTCAAGCCCTACATAAAGATCTTCAACAAGTCCACAGACATTATGCATGTAAGATGGGAAAGGCTGGGGCAGCTAGATGGTGCAGTGGATAGAGCACTGGCCCTGGAGTCAGGAGTACCTGAGTTCAAATCTGGCCTCAGACACTTAACACTTACTAGCTGTGTGACCCTGGGCAAGTCACTTAACCCCAATTGCCTCACTAAAAAAAAAAAAAAGATGGGAAAGGCTATGGGTAGATGGGAGGAGACCCCATGAGGCCAGGAGCCTACACAGAGTGAACTCCTTGTTAGAACACCTTGTATTGCAACAGGTGTGATGGTGGCCGTGACTACAGCAGTGTGACCCAGGTTTTTCCCCTAGGGAAAAAGAGAAATTAGAGGCTGCTGCAGTGCCTCAGCAGAGAATAAACAGAATTTAGGACCTAGTTAGCAAGAATAATCAGTTAGAGGAGAAAGTTAACAAAGGTAGACTTGGGTAATGTCCCACCGTACCCTGCTCCATACTCTCACACCCAAGTTACACCTTAAGTCTCACATGTGTGTCGCCCCTGAGTCCCAAATGATGGTGCCTTTAGTCCACCTTGCCTCAAGTATCATTTCTGGTTGGTATTATGGGTGCAAAAATGCCTAGTTATGTCTTCCAGTTGTTCCACTGCCCACCCTCTCTTTCCTCGAATTTAGCCTTAAGGGGGTTGAATTAGTGGAGGAGAACCTATGGTCACTATCATATATGAATCTTCTCTAGTATTTACCCTTTCAGATCAGTTTCTTTTTTTTAAATCCATGACCTCATCTCCTGCCAGCATCCTATGAGGCAGAGAGGTCAGTGTTAATCAAACCCATTTTTACAGATGAAGAAGGAAGATGAGACTTGGAGAAATAACAAAGTGACTTGCTAAGGTTACACAAAGTAGTTCACACAATAGCATAGCTCAGATTGGATTTCAGTTCTCCCAACTCCTAGCCAATGACTCCCTCTAAGCCTAAGGAGAGCTCTGAATGTGATTTGTAGCCCCGATGTTCTCTTGCTTCCTCTGGGATTTTGCAGGGGTTCAGGACAAGGGCTTAGCTCCTGGGAGGAGTCCAGACTCACGATTGGGTTTTCTTTCTTGGACAGATGAAATGGAGGCATCTGTGTGTTGGGGGCAGCACATCCCTGAACATGTTTGAGCACATCAGCCTCATGACCCTGGACAGTTTGCAGAAATGTGTCTTCAGCCATGACAGCCTCTGTCAGGAGTGAGTCCCAGCCTAGCACTTGACTTTGAGGCCTCAGGAACTAGAAGCAACACAGCCACAGGGTGCAGGGGAAGGAAGAACTCTGTTGAAGGGCAATGTTCTCTGTTAGGGATGAAAGCTAGAATGGTGGAAGAGGAAGGGCAGATTAACAAACAGGGAAACTGGAGGCCCTATAGCTGACTAGCTCTTTGTGTCTTTAATATTCAAAACCCCGGGGCAGCTAGGTGGCACAGTGGATAGAGCACCAGCCCTGGATTCAGGAGTACCTGAGTTCAAATCCGGTCTCAGACACTTACTAGCTATGTGAGCCTGGGCAAGTCACCTAACTCGAATTGCCTCACTAAAAAAAAAATATTCAAAACCCCACTGCCTTCATGATCTCTCAAGACCAGTCCTGACAAAGCACCAGTGACTATTTCATCATCAACCATTTACAAATATGGCAATTCCAGTATAATAAGAACTTAATGCATTTATTATATATTTATTTATACATTATACATATTTATTATATATTATTTTTTTTTCAGGGCAATGAGGGTTAAGTGACTTGCCCAGGCTCACACAGCTAGTAAGTGACAAGTGTCTGAATCTGGATTTGAACTCAGGTCCTCCCTACTCCAGTGCTGGTGCTCTATCCACTGCGCCACCTAGTTGCCCCTATTTATTATATTCTTATTGGTGTGTAATTTAAGATTCTAAATGTGGATTCTAATCTGTTCCCCCAGTTTTGGGGGAAACTGACTAAAATCACTGATAAAACGAGTTTAGGTTTTTAAGGATTTATTGGAAAATAGAAAGAAAAAGATTGAGAACAGAATTCCAACAGCCTGGCATTCCTATCTTTCCTCAAATTTCCTATGTAGTCCTCTGCCACCACCACCACCAAGTCAGGAACCCAAAAAGCCCAGAGCTCTCCGCGCAGGCTCCCCTTCCTCCTTCCTGTCTCCTCCCAGACCATAGGAGGCTCCTTAAGTTGATTGGCTGGTAGTCTTGATAGACAGCCCCCCTGAGCAAACGTCATTTCCTGACGCCAAGGAAAAGCCACAATGCCTCTGAGGCATTTTCCTCATGGTGGAGCTTTCCCACAGCAAGTCTCCAGTAGATGGCATCATTCCAATCATTACATTGGGCTAGGCACCAAATATACAAAGATATCAATGAAACAGTCTGTACACTCAAGTAGATTATACTTTATAGGGGTAGACAACATGTACATTAAAAAAAATCTACAAAATAAGTATAAGTGTGAATGAGGCACTCATTTGTCACCCCTTCTGATTCTCCATCTGACTCAGTTCCTCCTTCTTTCACCTATGGGCACCTGACGTCCCAATGAGAGCTTTCTTGGTGATAGTATCAGTGAGTGACTCCAGACAAATCCTCTGGATGAAGCAGATGCCTGGGGAAGGGTAATGAGAGAATGTCCAAGGGAGAATTGACCCCCATGGTCAGTGTGGTGGCTCTGGACAGAGCGTGGTGTCAAGAGGTACTGGCCATAGGTATGGATTCAATCAGGCAGATAGGTGGCATCAAGTGGTGAGGACTTCACAAGGAAGACTGGGGGTCAGGTTCAGGAGAGAAGATCCTGGAAGGAATGAAAGGGAGACAAGATAGCACCCCAGTCTCAGAGGCATGCTAATAGAGAAGCAACACAGGTATCACAGACAGTGCAATTGGTGTCAAGCAACCTGAATTCAAATCCAGGTTCTAAGATGATCAGTTCAGTCATTTTTCAGTCATGTCTGACTCTTCATGACCCCATTTATGATTTTCTTGGCAAAGATACTAGAATGGTTTGTCCATTTCCTTCTCCAGCTCATTTAATAGATAAGAAATTGAAGGTAAACAGGATTAAGTGACTTTTCTAGGGTCACATAGCTAGACAGTATCTGAGGCCAGATTTGAATTCAGGAATTTAAGTCTTCCTGACTCCAGACCCAACAATCTATTCACTCTGTACCACCTGTCTGCCCGTTTTAAGATAGTACCTCATGTATAGAAGGAAGATAGTAATAAATACTTTATCTGAATCACAGGCTTCTTATGAGCTTTGTAAAATTTGCAGTGTTTTAGAAATGTATTGTTGTTGTTGTTAATACTTTGTCCCAGATAGAAGCCAAGCTTAGGGACTCAGACATTTGGAAAAGAAATGAACTCAGTTATCAGAACTGGGTACAAGGGCATGTAGGGTCAAGCAGAGGCTAGAGAGAAGCAGAACAGGGAGCTAAACTGTGAGGTTTCCAGGTCAGTTGTGAGAGTCCTCCAACATCTGCCACACACCTACCCATGGGGAGAGGAAATGACTTAGAAAGAGCCAGAGAAGGGGGGCAGCTAGGGGCACAGTGGATAAAAGCACTGGCCCTGTATTCAAGAGGACCTGAGTTCAAAGCCAGCCTCAGACACTTGACACTAGCTGTATGACCCTGGGCAAGTCACTTAACCCTCATTGCCTCGTCAAAAAAAAAAAAAAAGAGCCAGGGAAGAATGTGGCCTTTGCTAACTAAGGAGGATGTCGACCTTGAAGCATAGAAGAGAGTCCTTTGAATCCAAGACCTTGGGTAGCTTGGCAGCATAGTCCGGCACACAATATCCCTTTAACCCCAGGGGAACAAGCAAACAATGGAGACACATAAAATGGATGCCAAGGAAGAGGTACTTAGGGACACCTGTTGCCCATAGCTAGGCTGCTATTCTATGATATCATACCTGTCTCCTATTTTCTCTAAGCACTTGTCAGCTCTGTCTAAGTTGTATGAGCTGGCCAGCTTTCAAACACCAGTGGTGAATGGCTTGCTTCTTCTATTTTTTGGTGGGGCAATGAGGGTTAAGTGACTTGCCCAGGGTCACACAGCTAGTAAGTGTCAAGTGTCTGAGGGCAGATTTGAACTCAGGTCCTTCTGAATCCATAGCCAGTCCTTTATCCATTGTGCCACCTAGATGCCCTCCTGCTTTTTTAAAAATGGCCTGCTTTTTACAGCTATTACAGGTATACCTCTTTTCATTGCATTTTGCTTTATTGCACTTCACAGATACTGTGTTATTTTTATTACAAATTGAAAGTTTGTGGCGACCCTGTATTGAGCAAGCCTGTTGGTACCATTTTCCCAACATGTGCTCACATTGTGTCTCTGTGCCACATCTCAGTAATTTTCACAATATTTTAAACATTTTCATTATTATTATATCTGTTATAGAGATCTGTGATCAGAGATCTTTGATGTTACCATTATAATTGTTGTGGAGTGTCACAAACTCCCCAGATAAGACAGAAAACTCAGTTGGTAAATGTTGTGTGTGTTCTGACTACTCCACTGGCTTCTCATTCTCTCATCTCTCTCCTTCTCCTTGGACTTCCCTATTCCTTGAGACACAACAATATTGAAATTAGGCCAGTAGATAACCCTACAATGGCCTCTAAGTAGTCAAGTGAAAGGAAGAGTAAATGGTTGCAACAAATTTCATTGTTGTTTTATTTTGAGAAATGGTTGCAACTACCCCAACCTTCAGCAGCCACCACCCTGAACAGTTAGCAGCCATTAACACTGAGCCAAGACCCTCTACCAGCCAAAAGATGATCAATTGCTAGAGGCTCATATGATGGTTAGCATTTTTAAGTAATAAAGTACCTTTTAATTTTTTTAATCATAAAAGTATTTTATTATTTTCCAGTTACATGTAAAGATAGTTTTCAACATTTGTTTTCATAAGATTTTTAATTCCAAATTTTCCTCCCTCTCTCCCTTCCCTCCTCCATCCCCAAGATAGAAATCTGACAGGTTACATATGTATGTACCTTTTCTAGACATAATACTATTGTATGCTTAATAGACTGTGATATAGTGTCAACATAAATTTTATATACATAGGGAAATGAACAAATTCATGTGGCTTGCAAATGTTTGCTTTATTGAGGAGGTCTAGAATTGAATCTACAGTATTTCTGAAGTATGACTGTATATGACGGTTATAATCGGCCAACCTAACCTCAGGACTGGTCCACAAGGATTACCTTCCAATTCCCATGCCTGCTGCACTGCTTTCCTTGCTGAACTAACATTATGCTGTTTATACCTCCTAGTTCCTAAACTCATAAGTCAGATTCTCTTCAATTTTCTCTAAGTAGCAGGATCAATCAGGCCTCATGAAAGTTTTTTTCATTCTCTTGAGCTCTGGAGTATACTCAATCAAAAAACACATATTTTTGCTCAGTTCTCCACTCTAGGTTATGTTAGGTACAGATGCAGCATCTACCCTTGAAGAACTCCTGGTCTGGTGAGAATTGAACTGAGGTACAAGGATAGATTGTAAGCTTTAGATGATGGTTATGTTCATTCAGAGAAGGAAGGGTTTACTATAAGCTGAGGTTTTCTCAGGAGAGCCCTCCACTCTTGTTGCTTCCAGACATAGTCTTGTATGTCATACATGTACTGTCTCCGGTCACACTGGCATTTGCTTTGCTACAAGAACTCCTTTTCCTATTGCCCACAGACTTCTGTCTGCCTATCTGTGCAGTTCTGTGGCCAAAGAAGTACTTTTCTGTTGTTTTCCTTTGGGTTTCCTGACCATTCTTTGGTCTGGTGTCAGCTTCAGGTTATTTCTGGAGTAGGTATTTGGGAGCTAGGTGGTCTTCCTCCCATTTAGGTAACCATCTTGACAGGAAGTCCTGAAGTAATGTTTAAAGCTCAATTGAGATGGTGGGCTAATATGATCTCATTAGATCCTCACAAACCACCCTTTGAGGAAGGGTATTATCTCCATTTAACAGTCGAGGAAACTGAGGCAAACAGGGGTTAAGTGACTTGTCTAGGGTCTAAGACCAGATTAAAACTCCTCCTGCCTCCACTTAGCTGCCACCTAGCCTGGTTTTCAAAAAGTATTTCATGAGTTTTTGTTAAGCATGTTGTGAATTGTACTGGCTTCATATTAGCAGCTGTAGACATGCAAATCTTTTGATTCTCCACTTATGTGCTAAAATTCTTTCTGGCAAAAAAAAAATAATACTATGGTGTGATTAAAAACAAGTGAGATGGGGCAGCTAGATGGTGCAGTGGTTAAAGCACCGGCCCTGCGTTCAGGAGTACCTGAGTTCAAATCCGGCCTCAGACACTTGACACTTACTAGCTGTGTGACCCTGGGCAAGTCACTTAACCCCCATTGCTTGCAAAAACAAAACAAAACAAAACAATTGAGAATCATTGGTCCAGATATCATCAACATCAAAACTGGTCCATTGTTCTGTCGGGAGGGAAGGCAGAATCTGTTGCCATCTGAAATTGTCCATTATTTCCTATAAGTATCTTTTCCTTCTCAGAAGTCTGAGCCTGTTTTGCCTAAGCTAATTGGGATATTACAGAGCTAACTACATTGACAAGAAAGCAAGGAATTCTGGTGAGACCTCTGTGTAGGACAATAGGAAGGCCCTACCTAGTAGTTTTCATTGTGCATACATTTTTCAGTTTCTTTATGTTGTGTGTGTCCTTGGGAGTGTCATTCAATGAGTTGTATTCAAGCAAATGGAGATGTTAAGCACAACATACACAAAACAGGTAGGCTCAGATGGTCAAGCACAGCCTTTTCTTTAAAATTAACTTCTTGAGCAGCTAGGTGGTGCAGTGGATAGAACACCGGCCCTGGATTCAGGAGGACCTGAGTTCAAATCCAGCCTCAGACACCTGACACTTACTTACTAGCTGTGTGATCCTAGGCAAGTCACTTAACCTCCATTGCCTCACTCCCCCAAAAGTAACTTCTCAGTTTTTCCTCTGGAGTCAAACCTGGGTCAGAAGTGTTGGGACTATGATAATCAAAAGTTAACATTTACCTTACAATGGTTTAGGGTAAAAGCTGTGGGGATGGGAAGGAAGGTATAAAAGGCCACATCTGCAAATATTGTGTTCAGTTCTGGATGTGATATTTTGAACATTGTGAAGCTGTAGCATCCAGAGAAGGGTAAATAGGATTGTGAAGATATTGGAGACCCCACACTTTTTTTTTTGTGCAGGGCAATGAGGGTTAAATGACTTGCCAAGGGTCAAACAGCTAGTAAGCGTCAAATGTCTGAATCAGGATTTGAACTCAGGTTCTCTTGAATCCAGGGCTGGTGCTTTATCCACTGTGCCACCTAGCTGCCCCTGAAATGTTTTATTCTTAAGAAGAGACCGGGGAGGAAAGGGAAGTGATTTACTGTTCAATAGTGTCTGACACTTTGTGACCCCATTTGGGGTTTTCCTGGCAAAGATGCTGGAGTGGATTTCCATTTCCTTCTCTAACTCATTTCAGATAAGGATCTAAGACAAACAAGGTTAAGTAACTAACCAGGGAACCACAGCTTGTAAGTGTCTGAGGCTGGATTTGATCTCCTGAAGATGTCTTCCTGATTCCAGGTCAAGGGCTATATCCATTGTACCGCCTAGCTGCGCTGAGGAAGGTGATGCCTGTGTAAGGTGCTATGGTTTTCTTTTCTTTTCCTTCTTTCTTTCTTTCCTTCTTTCTTTCCTTCCTTCTTTCTTTCTTTCTTTCTTTCTTTCTTTCTTTCTTTCTTTCTTTCTTTCTTTCTTTCTTTCTTTCTTTCTTTCTTTCTTTCTTTCTTTCTTTCTTTCTTTCTTTCTTTCTTTCTTTCTTTCTTTCTTTCTTTCTTTCTTTCTTTCTCGGGTCAATGAAAGTTAAGTGACTTGCCCAGGGTCACACAGCTAGTAATTGTCAAGTGTCTGAGGCCGGATTTGAACTTAGGTCCTCCTGAATCCAGGGCTGGTGCTTTATCCACTACTAGCTGCACCCAGGTGCTATCATTTTCTTATGCAAATGCTTTATTTTTTGAAAAAGGAAACAAAAGGGCATTTGTGTGAAAAAAAAAAACCCAAACCAAACCAAACCAAAACACATAGGAAAACAGTTTGAAGTAACCCAGATAGTTATGAGGATCTGAGAGAAAACAGTTTGTCAGATAAAAGTACTGAGAAAATGTTCTCGAGAGCAACTCAGATGCAAAAGAACTCAGTGATGTTAGAGATCACTGGGACACATTGTTTCCCACGAGCTAATCTGAATACGAATATTTTCAGGACAACTTGTCATTGCAGAACTCTGTTGGGGGCCATGAGATTTTAGTCCAATAACTATGTGTGTTATACTTTATGGACATGTGGACAAAATCCTGATTTGAGGCATCAGAAGTCAGAGGAACTTAGAGTAGAAACTGACTGAGAAGGGAAGGTCAGAAAAGCTCCAGATAGAAAGAAGCACAGAAGCCAGAAACAGCAGAAGAAAAGTCAAATGAATGAATCAAAACCTGAGTAAAGAGTTTAGAGCCTATACTACCCTACTGTTCAGCTTGGGTGTGTGGTGGGGGAGTGGAGAGAGTGTGGAGGAATGCTTTGCTTCTGGGAGCTAATTAGAGAAAAGGAGACTTCTCAGCTGTAACCAAAGAGCTATCTGGGCTGTTTTGCCTTGCAACAAAACAGTTTTAAAGGAGATTGGGAGGGGGTGGGGGAAGGAAGGCTCTGCAGCTGTTCTGGGAACTGCTTTGTTTGGAAGAGAGCTTATGCTAGGAGCTTACTGGAGGAAAGCAGAATCCTGTGATTTAAAGAACTTGTTGGGCTTGTCTTGTTATTGTAATGCCATCCATAGCTTGGGACAGGAAAAGCCCTTTAGAGGCATGACTGCATTGTCCTCTATTGACCTGTATATGAGGAGGTAGTAACTCTTCATAGCCCAGAGAATAGATTCATAAATTTTTGCAGATTCCAGACTTATAGGAACTGCTTTTGTCATGGAAAGGGTATAACAATACCGTTTACTGAAAGAGCTTTTTTTTTTTTTTTTAAATTTTAGTGAGGCAATTGGGGTTAAGTGACTTGCCCAGGGTCACACAGCTGGTAAGTGTTAAGTGTCTGAGGTCGGATTTGAACTTAGGTCCTCCTGACTCCAGGGCCGGTGCTCTATCCACTGCACCACCTAGCTGCCCCCTACTGAAAGAGCTTAATGTTGTTTCTATGGCCCAGGAGTACCAGAGAAGTGGCTTCATTCAAGATGAAAGTCTAGAGCAAAGCCTCTTAAATGATGGCTCGTGACTCCATATGGAGTCATGTACCTGGGGATCGTGAAAAACTTGGCAAAAGTAAAAGGTTATATATACCTATTTTATATACTTATATGCCCAAGGTGGCATAAAATTTTTTGGGGTAAAAAGGGGTCATGAGTGGAAAAAGGCTTTATTTTTTGATTAAAAAAATTTTTTTTGAGTGGAAAAAGTTTTAAGAAGCTCTGGTCTAGAAAACTGCAATAGAAGTGGCTCTGCCCAGTAGGTGGCAGCAGCAAAGACTGTTCTCTAAAAAGGATGTTAATACCTGGACATGGATTTTCCTGCTCTTTCCTCACTGATAGGTTTCCATAGGTTTGTACCCACTCTCTCCATGCTTGTAAACCACTAGGAGAATAAGACTCACAGTTTATGGGTGGTATGTTATGTTCTTATTATTTTTGATTTCGTCTTCTGTTTAATAAGGCTATGATTGTTTTTGCTTTTGCCTTTGCCCCTAGTAAATGTTTCATGTTTTAGAATTACCGGTGTCAGGGGCAGCTAGGTGGCGCAGTGGATAAAGCATTGGCCCTGGATTCATGAGGACCTGAGTTAAAATTCAGTCTCAGACACTTGACACTTACTAACTGTGTGATCCTGGGCAAGTCGCTTAACCCTCATTGCCCCACAAAAAAATTGGGTCTAGGCCAACAGTTTACACTATATAACACAATAAAACTAAAAATGAACATGTGACCTGAATGTTAAAAAGAATTATTGGTGTCATTGTGACTGTAAAAATGGGAAACATGGGCAGGAGACACAGTGAGTGTAACAACATATATTTCTGGGAATGAGCTCCCCCACCCCTTGACCTGTCTCCTATCTTTTTCCTTCCCACCCCAGGCCTGCCAATATGCTGGTTACAGTGAGGGAGCCAGCCCACACAGAGAGAGAAAGGAACTGTGGGTGCCACCTCATGTTGGTATCACATCCCACAGAGTTCACAAGTATTTGAAGGACTATCATAGGGAAAAACATTCATTTTTTTAAAAAAGATTTTGGGGGACAGCTAGGTGGTGCAGTGGATAGAGCACTGGCCCTGGATTCAGGAGGACCTGAGTTCAAATCCATCCTCAGACACTTAACAATTACTTAGCTGCGTGACCCTAGGCAAGTCACTCAACCCCAATTGCCTCACCAAAAAAAAATAATAAAAAAGATTTTGGGTTCCAGATTTTTCCCCCTCCTTTCCTTCCCTCCCCCCTCCCCAAGACAGCAAGCAATCTGGTACACTTTATACATGTACAATCATGTTAAATATATTTCTGTATTAGTCATGTTTGTGAAAGAAGAATCAGAACAAAAGGAAAAAAAAACCTCTGAGGTCTTTTCTAAATGAGATTCTGTGATTATATATTATGGAGGAAGAACAGATGGGATTTGTGACCAAGAGAGATTTTGAGCCTGGACAATAGACTGGGAAGAGGTCATGTCAGTGACTAGGGCAGGCAAGTTGGGAGGGGGCTGGTTTGAAGGGACATTAAGGGGCTTAGTCTAAGTGATGTGGACTCTCAAGGGCCAGGGTTCTCTCAGGGTTCTCTCCTGGCCTGACCCCTGACCCTGGCCCCCACACTTTGTATAGGAAACCAAGTCCTTACATCTCTGCCATCCTGGAGTTAAGTGCCCTTGTGGCAAAACGCAACAACCAGCCACTCTTCTACTGGGATGCTCTATACTACCTCACCAGCCAGGGGAGGCACTTCTCAAGGGCATGTCACATAGTGCACAGCTTCACAGATGCTGTCATCCAGACCCGGCGCCAAGTCCTTGCTGAGCAAGGTTCTGAGGCCTTTCTGAGGAATAAGGGCAAAGGAAAGACCATGGACTTCATAGATGTTCTGCTACTGGCCAAGGTGAACATCAGCGATACAGGGGGATATGGGAGGGAGCCTTTTGGAAACCCTGAGGGATCATGGGGGAGGTGGGGGAGGACAGCTAGGGGAAGATGAAAGGCTTGGTTGCCAGAGGCAGATGCATGACTTGGTAATATAAGTCCCAGAGCCCAACCTGGTGGTGTTGGAGCAGGCTTCAACAGGGTCTGACCTGACTTTTGTCATTCCTTCTCAAAAGGCAATTTGCTCTGAGAGACGCAAGGTTTTACTGAGTCACATAGAATGATGTTTACTGGGAAAGTATCCCTTTACTTCCCTCCCCCATGGTGTGTGTGTGTGTGTGTGTGTGTGTGTGTGTGTGTGTGTGTGAGAGAGAGAGAGAGAGAGAGAGAGAGAGAGAGAGAGAGAGAGAGAGAGAGAGAGAGAGAGAAATAGCTTCCCCTAGCTGGTTCCAGGTATATGAAAGGAGTTATCTGGGTTCTAAGTATAGCTAGGTATATTCCTGAGGTTAATTCTAGGTATAGTGGGATAGTTGTTAGGATTCTAGGTATGTTCGCAAATATTTCTGTGGTTTTAGGTATATCAAGGATAATTTCCTACATTATAGGTTTATATAGCATTAAGTACCGTTAAGGCTGCTTCTAGATATATCAACATAGTCTAGGTATTCTGGAAATATTTAGTATTTCTAGGGTATTTCAGGGTGTGTAAGAGAGAGAGTATTAAGGAGGAAGGGACAAGATATAATAGGGGGTAGAGTGCCTATCAAAGAACCCTGATACCCCTAGGGTATATGATAGCTAGGTATAGATAGGTCTTTGGTTTCAGAAGGGATTCATGCTTTGGGTAAGGGCCCCTTTTAAATCCAAGATTCTATTATGCTTGGTGTGTCTTCCAGCAGTATTTGATTCTGGATAGTCCTCAGAGTGGTCTCTGAGGGTTTTGGTCATTTCAAGTGACCTCCATAGTGTAGTTCTATAAGTGCAGTAGGAGTCCAGAGGACAGTTTCAGGCTTTAGAAGACTATGGGGGTTTGAATTATGCTAAGCATTTGGGCTAGGTCTCGAGGATTCTAGGTATGACACATGACATTATCAGTAGTACTTCAGGGTAGTGGGATGCTGACTAGGGGACCCTGAATAAAGCTGCTCATGGAAAGGAAGGAAGGAAGGAAGGAAGGAAGGAAGGAAGGAAGGAAGGAAGGAAGGAAGGAAGGAAGGAAGGAAGCCAAGAACCCACAGATATGTACTATTCCAGGATGAAGATGGGAAGTCGCTGTCAGACAAGGACATTCGGGCAGAGGCTGACACCTTCATGTTTGAGGGTAAGGGGGCAGATGGAGAGGGAGGGTCTGGGGCTGAGGGTGCTGGGAATTTGGATGGGATTTCCCCCTAAGAAGCCCTTTATCTTATTCCTGATCTCAGCGTCAGTGATACCTGCTTTGCCCAGGGCCAGTTTAGAAGGAGCTGTCCCCTCAGAGCCTGTGCTGATTTCAGTGTAGTTCCCTCTCATTCCATGGTTCACTAATAGATACCCCCTGTCCCCAGTACCACCCTCTGGAGTCTTCTTCCTTCCTCCTAGGGCACGACACAACTGCAAGTGGCCTCTCTTGGACCTTCTACAACCTGGCGCAGCACCAAGAATACCAGGACCGCTGCCGTCAGGAGATACAGGAGCTCCTGAGGGGGCGTCAGCCAGAGGAGATTGAATGGTCAGTGTAGAATGAGACTGGGAGACCAGGAGCTCATCCCCTGGACCACCCTGGCTGCCACAGCTGAGGATGCTTCCCAATAGAAACATCCCCAAGCCCCTCACCAACCTGGCTAGAGCTATGCCTCAGTAGATGACAGTCCCTGCTAAAGTCACTCTCCCTAGCATAGACAGGAGGGTTTTCTCACCTCTTGATGGTTTTCTGGATAACTCTCCACAGATACAACCTGGGGCTGAAAGGTAGGGAGGTTTCTGTGCCAAAGACTCCATTGCGCATCCTGGCCTTTCTTATTCTCTCTTCTTTGGTCCCATCTATGTCAGGCTTCCCAACTCACTCCCCTCCCCAATCTCCCCCCAACTTGGATACTCCAGACCAAAATGTCACAATCCTGTCATATGGCCTTCTCTCTGTGTGGGATTGGGTGTCTGAGGCCTCCTCCTCCAGGATGAGGGGTCTGTTCTCTCCAGGGATGACCTGTCCCAGATGCCTTTCCTGACCATGTGTATCAAGGAGAGCTTGAGGATGCACCCGCCAGTTTTTGCTATTGCTCGCCGCTGCACCAAGGATATCCAGCTACCTGATGGGCGCATCATTCCTGAAGGTATCCTTCACCCAGGCGTGTGCGGCACAGTAAGGGGGAGGCAAGGCATGACAGGGGCTGCATCTCGGGGCACAGGGTGAGGGGAGGTAGAGAGTAGGTGTCAGGTTTTCTTCAGGAAGTGGCAAGGAATCATATTCAGAAAGTTGGTGGGGGAAGAGTGGGGTTGAGGGGGAACATTGACAAGTGAATGTATGGAGTTTGCAGGCCACATTGGGCTCTCTATCTCCTCCTTCTTAACAGGAAACACTTGTCTCATCAGCATTCTTGGAACTCACCACAACCCAGCTGTGTGGCCCAAACCTGAGGTACCTACCCCAATCCCTCTCATGTTGCCTGGCTAGACCTAAGGGTCAGGGATATTCATGGCAAAGGGTTGAGCCCGTGCCCAGAACAATTATAGGAGAGGCCCAAATGTATCTCTAGGGAGCAGAGCCAGGAAGGCACAAGACTACAACATTTATCTCCTCCCAGGGGATGGCCTGCTACTTCAAAGGTAGTCTCCTTGTCTCTCTGGTAGAAGTCTGTCTGCATGTTTTGGCTCTGGGCTATCCCCACCATCCTAGTTCTGTCTTTCTCTCTCAGGTCTACAACCCATACCGCTTTGATGTCAATAACTCCCAGAAGATGTCACCCCTGGCATTTATGCCCTTCTCAGCTGGACCCAGGTGAGGCCATGGCAACTGCTTTTCCATTGCCCTTCCTAAAGTCCTGGGGAAATGTCTTTACCCTTTAGAGTCATTGTGGTCCTCTCCAAACCCTCAAGAGAGACTGGGCCTCAGGCCCCAAGCCTTATCCTCAGGAGATCTAGAGGCTCCATCCTCTGTGTGTGAGAATGTGTGAGTGTGTGTGTGTGCATGTGTGTGTGCGTGTGTGTGTGTGTGTGTCCATGCACATGTGTATGGACACGTACACACAAGGGGTGGTGGGAGGACAGAGTAAGGCTGGGGTCAAGGCCTGGGGATTAGCAGACCCTCCCCCTTGAATAGGAACTGCATTGGCCAGAGCTTTGCCATGTCTGAGATGAAGGTTGTGGTGGCCCTCACCCTACTGAGATTCCGAATCCTCCCTGATGAACGGCCGGTCCGAAGACAGCCAGAAGTGATCCTCAGGGCAGAGGGTGGGCTGTGGCTGAAGGTGGAGGCACTGCAGCATCCTTCCATCCCTGAGACACACTCCCCAGAAGTCCCCTAGGATTGATGGATGGGAATTCCCTCAGGTCTGGGACATAGAGGCTTGGAGACTGACTGTCCTTCCAGTTACCTTTGTCTTGGTTGTGAGTCGTCTGAATAAAAGCACTTTTACACGTTGTAGATTGGTTCTGCTTTGTGCCTTTCTACCATGAGGTGGAAACTGGGAAGTCTCATTTCTCAGTTCTAGGAAGAAATATGAGGAACATGAGAATGGAGGGGGAGGATTGGAATCACAATTATTTTGAAATGTCTTGTTGGATCAATCTCCCATCTACCCAATAGCCTAATAGTAGAAAGTCCCCAACCACTACAGAAGGGGAAATAAACTATACCAAACTATCCAAGAGCATGGTAAAGTGGATGGTCTCACACACTGATGTCCTTGGATAAGAGACAAATAGTCATTGTGGTTCATACAGCTTTCAGAGTTCTTTATTTTTACAGTGTTGTAAAATTGTTCTTGGTTCTGCTTTTTTCCTTCAGTTTATAAAAATTCTCAAAATTGGACTGATTGGTGAAACATACTTCTGTACTCTCATGAAGGAGGTGGTGACTAAAGGTATAGAATGGAGGTATACATTGCCAGAAATGGGTTCCATGGTGGGGGTGGGATGAAAATTTATAAAACAAAACAATGTAAAATTATAGTGATATTTTTAAAAGCATCATCAGAATACTTAAGTAAATTATTTAAAAGAAATTCCACCCCCCATTTTAAAAAATTCTCAAAATTATTCATTTTTATAATATCGATGTTATAGTGTCTGTTCTTGTTTGGTTTACTTTACTCTATAGCAGTTCCTATGTTTTTCCATGTCAATGTGTCCAAAACAGAACTCCTTATCTTTCCCCCTAAACTGTCCCCATCTTTTCTGTTACTGTAAAGGACAGCACTGTCCTTCCAGTCCCTCAGGCTTGCAACCCAGAAGTCATCCTGGGTTCCTCACTATCTCCCATTCCCCATATCCAAGCTGTTGCCAAGGCCTATCTATTTCACCTTTGCAGCATCACTTGAATGTGTTCCCTTCTCTTCTCTGATGCTGCCACCCCTTTAGTGTAGGCCCTCATCAGCTCATGTCTTCATTACTGCAGTAGCCTACTTGGGGGTCTACCTGCCTCAAGTCTTTCCCCACTCCAATCCATTCTTCATTCAGCCACTAAAGTGATTTTCCTAAAATGCAGGTCTGATCATGTCACCTTCCCCTATCCTCCCAACCTACTCAGTAAGCTCCAGTGGCTTCCTATTGTCTCCAGGAGCAAATACAAAATGTTCTGTTTGGCATTCACAGCCCTTCATAACCTAGCCCCCTCTTATCTTTCCAGTCTTCTTAGACCTTATTTCTTTTTTTTTCCCTTTTCTTTCTTTCTTTTTTTTTGTGGGGCAATAAGGGTTAAGTGACTTACCCAGGGTCACACAGCCAGTAAGTGTCAAGTGTCTGAAGCCGCATTTGAACTCAAGACCTCCTGAATCCAGGGCCGGTGCTTTATCCACTGTGCCGCCTAGCTGCCCCTTAGACCTTATTACCTGACACATACTTTTTGATCCAGTGACACTTGCCTTCTAGCCATTCCACAAAAAAGACTTTATCTCTTGGCTTCTGGCATTTTCTTTGGCTCTCCATCTTGCCTGAAGCATGGCCCCACTTCTGCTCTGACTACTGACCTTCCCGGCTTTAAGTCTTACCTAAAATCCCACCTTCTACCCGAAGACTTTCCTAATAACTTTTAATTCCAGTGCTCTTCCCTCCGTTGATTATTTTTTATCTAGTTTGCTTTGTATATATTTGTTTGCATGTTGTTTCCTGCCCCCGCCCCCCCCCCCCCCAGCCATTAGATCATAAACTTGAGGACAGAGACTGTCTTTTGCTTCTTTTCATATCCTCCATGGTTAGCATAATGCACATAATAGGTACTTAATAAATGTTTATTGAATTGAATTCTTTTTTGAAACCATTTGCATCCTCCTTTCTTCTGGCACAACAATATTCTATCACATTTACATATCACAACTTATTTAGCCATTTCTCAGTTTATGGGCATCTCCTTAGTTTCCAGTTTTTTGCCATCATTAAAAAGGGGTGCTATGAATATTTTTGTATGTAGAGGGTTTTTTCCTCTTTCTTTGATCTATTTTCAATATAGGCTTAACAGTGGTATACCTGGGTCAAAGTACACTATTTGGTAATATATTTTTTGCTTGATTCCAAATTCCTTTTCAGAATGATTGTATCCTTTCACCAGTCCTCCAGTAGTGTATCAATGTTTCTACTTTTTCAACACCCTTGTAAATATTTACCATCTTTGCCACTCTGGAGGAATGGAATTTCAGAATTGCTTTCAGTTGCATTTTTCTAATTAGTAGTGTTTTGGTGCATTTTTAAAAACATGGTTATAGATAACTTGGGTTTCCTCCCTTAAGAAGTGTTTGTTCACATTCTTAGACCATTTATCAATTGGGGAATTGACCTTTTTCTTATAAATTTGAATCAATTCCTTATATATTTAGGAATAAGACTTTCATCAAGGAAATTCACTACAAATAATTCCCCGGTTGGGGGTAGCTAGGTGGTGCAGTGGATAAAGCACTGGCCTAGGATTCAGGAGGACCTGAGTTCAAATCTGGCCTCAGACACTTGACACTTACTAGCTGTGTGACCCTGAGCAAATCACTTATCCCTCATTGTCCCGCCAAACAAAAAAGAAATTAATTCCCCAGCTAATTGTTTTCCTTTTATTCTTAATTTTATTAAATTTTTGCAAAACCATTAAAATTTTGTATAATTAAAATTATGCATTTTATCTTCCATGATCTTCTCTATTACTTGTTTGGTGATGAATTTTAAGCAGTAATTATTAAAGCAATTTGGGGGCAAGGGAGAAGAGAATGGAGGTTCAATCATGTCATCCCTTCTCTTCACCTACTTAATAAATTCCAGCGGCTTCCTAATTGCCTTCAGGAACAAATACAAAATGCTCTGTTTGGTATTCAAAGCCCTTTATAGCCTTGCCCCATTCTATCTTTCCAATCCTCTTTCAGCTTAATTTCTGACACATACTCTTCTATACAGTAACACCAACCTCCTGTCTGTTCCACGAACAGATATTCTCCCTAGCTGTCTTCCAGGCCTGGGATCCTCTCCCTCCTCTACACCATCTACTGACCTCCCTGGCTTTCTTTAACTCTTTTTTTTTTTTTTTTGGTGAGGCAATTGGGGTTAAGTGACTTGCCTAAGGTCACACAGCTAGTAAGTTTCAAGGGTTTGAGGCTGGATTTGAACTCAGGTCCTCCTGACTCCAGGGCCAGTGCTCTATCCACTTTGCCACCTAGCTGCCCTCCTTTCTTTAATTCTTAACCCAAATACTACCATCTACAAGAAGCCTTTCCCAACTATTCTTTATTCCAGTGCCTTCCCTCTGATGATTATTTCCTATTTATCCTGATATAGCCTATTTTTAATATATTCACTTGCATGTTCTCTCTCCCATTTGATCATAAGCTTCTTGAAGGCAGGGACTTTTTGCTTCTTTTTGCTCCCCCAGAATTTAGTACAGTGCTTGGCACATAGTTGGTGCTGAATAAATGTTGACTGATTAATTGACATAAATTAAAGCTCTGACCTCTTGAGAAGTCCTTTGAGCCTAAGAACTTGGGCAGCTTGATAGCATGACCTAGCATACAAAATCAGTCAAACTGTAAGAGAGTAAATAATTCCTAAGGAAACACATCCATTGACACTTGATGTTCATAGCCGAGCAGCTATACTATGAGGTTATTCCTGTCTCTTGTTTTCTCCAAGCATGTGTAGGTTCTTATTAGGCAGTATTATTTGATGCCCCCTTCAAATACCGGCAACAAAGCTCTGATTATTTCAGTTTTTATGTGTTGGTTATAACCTGGTGCCCTCATCAGTGTTATGTCCACAATTATTACATTTCTGTCAACTTATTCCAGCTGCACTTTCTTCTCTGCTGCACTATGAAGCTTTTAATATCTGGTTTCCAAACCCAGAAGTGTGATTCTCCTTGATTTTCTCTAGGTAGAAAAAACAATTAGGCCTCATGAAAGTAACTTCCAATCTCCTGAACCACAAAAAAGAAACAAGTATTTTTGTTCATCCTTCTATTGTTGATAGTTATAGATATAGTTCCTGCCCTTCAAGAATTATCAAGATGGAAGAAATTGAAATGTAGTACAAGGCTTGACTGGTTTTAAGGCAATAAGGCCTATAGGATTTCAGTGAAGGAAGAGTTCACTGTTAGTTGGGGGATTAGGAGGGAATATTGATTATGATTCAGGTTCAGAGAACAGTTTAAGCAAAGGTGTGAAGGCAGGTTTCCATAATGTATATTTAGGGGATAATGAGGAGACCAATGGAGGAATAGTTTACATGCTAGAGAAGACTTTTGAGAGTCCCTTGGACACTAAGGAGATCAAATCAGTTACTACTTAAAGAAATTAATTCAGACTATTCACTGGAAAGTCAATACTGAAGCTGAAGCATAAATATTTTGGTCACATAATGAGAACATGGAATTCATTGGAAAAGACCCTGATGTTGGGAAAGGTCAAAGGTAAAAGGAAAAGAGGACTGCAGAGGATGAAATAGGTAGATATTATCATGGAAATATGAACATGTATTAGGACAGACTTTGGGAGATGGTGGAAGATAGAAGGGTCTAGTGTGCTATGGTCCACGTGGACACAGCCGAACAATTGAACAACAATAAAAACTAGGGCAAAATTTGGAGATGAACTTTGAGTCGTAGCTCTGGGCCAGGTTATGAAGGGCCTTAAATGCCAGGCTAGTAAAATGCTTGGACTTTGATCAAGTCATTACTTTTCCCTGAGCATTAGCTTTCCTAATTGTAGAATGAGAATACAAATGCAAAACCACCTCAATGTGTTCAACTCAACAAGTGTGTGAAAAGCACTGTCCTTGGTGCTAGCAATATATGTTGAAAAGATATATAGTTAGGCTTCAAAGAGTGGGGTTGGGTGTGACATATGTACACAAATTATTATCATGCCAAGCAAAATGTGATAAGAGAAAACAAATAAGAATCAGAGAGATGAGGATGTAGGGATCGCTTCAAGCTGCAGGATCAAGGAAAGCTTTGTGAAGGAAGTGATACTAAGCTGTACCTTGAAGGAAAGGTTTTAACAGGTGGAGATGGTATGCATGGGCATTCAGAGATGAGATCATTCTAGGCCAGAATGTGCAAGAAAAGAGTTAATCGTCTAGTTTGGCTTCTACAAAGAGTATGTGAAGGGGGAGAAGTATAAATCTGCTTGGAAAGGTAAATGGAAGTTAAGTTGTGGAAACTCTTGAATCCCAGGCTAGGGATTTTCTATTTTGTTCTCTAAGCAAGAAAGAGCCACTTAAAAGTTTGGGGTGATGGGATATTATGGTTAGATATGTGTATTTGAAAGGTTATTTTCTTAGAATATGATGTAGGGATTAGAGACAAAGCCTGATAGAAGGAAGAGGCTAATTGCAATAAATAGTTCAGTAGTCTAGGTCACATATGAAAGGTTTTTTTTTTTTTTTAACAATGTCAGTAGAGAGGAGACAGGAGATACCCAGAGATCAAATTGATAGGAGTTAGCAACTAATTTAATGTGAGGAGTAGGTGAGCGAGAAAGAGAAGTCAAAGATAACTTTGAGGTTTCAAGCCTAGATGTCTTAAGAGTGGACACATTTGGAAGCAGGGACAGATTCTGAGATACATATTAGAAGCAAAATTTAGTTTTGGGGGCGGCTAGGTGGCGCAGTGGATAAAGCACCGGCCCTGGAGTCAGGAGTACCTGAGTTCAAATCCGGCCTCAGACACTTAACACTCACTAGCTGTGTGACCCTGGGCAAGTCACTTAACCCCAATTGCCTCACTAAAAAAAAAATAAAAATAAAAATTTAGTTTTGGAATTTGGCAAGAAAGAGAGCTACCTCCTCCTATGAGACTGAAAGATGATGGTGAGGAATATGCTTGGTAAACGGTGTGATAGAAACAGAAGATATTTTTAATAATGATCTTCTGGCCAATGGAGTTTCCAGTTTGGGACTGTAGCAAAGAATCAATTCTGAGGATTCATTGTCATCAGGATCTTTGTAGGATAAACTGGAGGTAGGGAATACATTAAGAGGTGATTGACACAGTCTAGTAATGAGGTAGAATGAGTGGCTTGCATGAGAAGTTTACAAAGGTATGTTACATATTAGCATAGACATCTGAGGCAGCTGTTTGACCTATCGAGTAGGAAGGCAGCTGCTACCACCAATAGTCTCATAAGACAATCATCAATAAGCCAGATCCAGAAGTCTGGGCTTTTAATTTTTCTAAATTCATTGGAATATTCCAGAGCTGAATATGTTGACTTGAGATCTAGGAAGCCTGCTGAAACCTCTGTGTATGAGAGAAGAAAAGCAATGGGAGAAACCAGGTTACCTGAATGGTTTTCATTGTGTATCTGGGTTTGTATTTCCCTGTGTTATATCTAATACTGAGGAGTGTCTAATGCAGCCTTATAGGTTCCCCAGGTTCATGGAGATGTGATGACATGGCATACACAAATGGATGAGGAGAAATGATGGTGTCACATAGTGAATGACAATTATCCCAATAAAAATACTTTCTGAGCCATTCTTTGTTTTCTTGGGCACATCTGTATCAGAGGTAACAGGACAGGGGTACTCAGAGACCATAGGTCCCTTATACTGGATTAGAATAGTAGCATTGGGGCAACACATACATGCCTTGGATAGAAAGCTTTTGGAATATTGTGTTCAGGTCTGGATGGCGCATTTTAGGAAGAACATTGGCAAACTTGAGTGTATACACAGAAGGGCAACTATGATGGTGGTGAGGGGACAGGATAGTGCATCATAGGTTGAGGTATTGAAGGAATAGGAGATGTTTTATTCTTTTTTTTTTTTTTTTAGTGAGGCAATTGGGGTTAAGTGACTTGCCCAGGGTCACACAGCTAGTAAGTGTTAAGTGTCTGAGGCCGGATTTGAACTCAGGTCCTCCTGACTCCAGGGCCAGTGCTCTATCCACTGCACCACCTAGCTGCCCCGAGATGTTTTATTCTTGAGAAGAGACTACCTGGTAGAGGGAGAGGGGGGGTTACAGGTGGGTTTAGGTATTTGAAAGGTTGGACAAAGGAAAAAGATAGACTTACCATGATTGACTCCAGAGGACAGAGCTTGGGTTAATAAGTGGAAATTTCAAAGAAATAGATTTAGGCTCAATGCAAGGGGAAAAAACCCCAACAACTCCCTGACAATTATAGCTGTCAAAAGTGGAATTTGCTGCTTTAGAAAATAGTGTGATTCCCTTCAATAGAAGTTTTCAAACAGATGATGGAACATGTTATGGTTACTGTAGAGGGCATTCATATTCATGTACAGGTATGGCTCAAAAGCCATACATGGATTTTGAGGTCCTTTCTAAATGAGATTCTCTGATTGTGTGTTATTATGGAGAAGAAGTAACAGGATGTGGCACCAAGACAGGTGTTGAACGTGGATAATAGACTAAGAGGAGGTCATGTCATTGATTAGGACAGGCAAGTTGGGTAGGAGCTGGTTTGGAAAGACCTTAAGGAGCTTGTGTGGAGCTGTGCAGATTATGAAAGACCTGGGTTCTTCCCCTCTGGATTCAGGCCCTGAACCTGGCGCCTGTGCTTTGGACAAAAAGTAGAGTCCCTATACCTCTGCCATCCTAGAGCCGAGTACCCTTGTGGCAAGGCATGCTAATTAGACTCTACTATACCAGAATAGCCTATGCCTCCTCACTGGCTAAGGGTGGTCCTTCTCTGAGGCCTGCTACTTGGTGCACAATTTCCAAGATGCTATCATCCAGGACTAGTGCTGTGTGCTTGCCAAATAGGGGATTGAGAGCTTCCTTAACAACAAGGGCAAAGGCAAGATCGTGGACTTCATAGATGTTCTGCTGCTGGTCAAGGTGAGCCCCAGTGCTACAAGGACATGAGGAAGAGGAGGGAGCAATGAAAGGCTTGAAGGAGCAGAGAAAAGTTTTCAGATTAATTCATAGCTACAAAAGTGTGCTTGTGTTTCCATTGCCCTCAAACAATGACTGCATCTATTTTTTTTATCTTCCCTTTCTATGTGTAGGGGGTTTATCAGAGGAGTTTCTTGATCAATAAGATGAGCTTACTATGTAGTGAACCTTTGAATGAGGATTTGATTGCCTAGTCTTACAGAGGGCATGTATGGATGTGCTCTATAGAGGTAACTGGAGTGGGAACATGACTTATGACTCCACAGAAAAAAAGTAAACTATCTTGAGTAAATGTAAACAGCAAAAGAAGCTCCAACTAGTCAATGTGACCTTTATGCGACCCTGGGCCTGTGTGCCTGGGCCACCCCTGGCATTATGCTTCCTTTGTTCTGTTTTTGTATAATACCTGACCTGGCCTAGGGCTGGTATGGGGATCCATGATCCTGTTGCCACCCAGGATGACTGGCCTCTTGTGAATATACTCCCCTAATTAACCTAATTAACTCTAATATAGCCTATTAATAACCAAACTGGTATGAGGCCCCTCTTTCTTTGGTATCTCATTATTCTCTCAGAGGATATACCACCCTACAATTGACATACTGTGACATTTAAAAAAAAGTTTGAGAGACATAATTTCTGGGTAATTAATAATTTTTAAAATAATACTAGCATTTTATTAATAAAAAGAATGGTTGTTTGGCCATCTTTCTCTTGGACCAAAGACAAATCATGGTGGTGGGCTCACAGTTGATATATGCTATTGGAGGAGCAGGTGCTCCTGAGTGTGTCGATCAACTCTGATCTGTTAACAATTAATGAGGGGCAGCTAGGTGGTGCAGTGGATAGAGCACAGGCCTTGGAGTCAGGAGGACCTGAGTTCAAATCCGGCCTCAGACACTTTACACTTAGTAGCTGTGTGACCCTAGGCAAGTCACTTAACCCCAATTGCCTCACCAAAAAGCCCCACCAAAAACCAAACTAAACCAAATCAAACCAAAACAACAACAAAAAAACAATTAATGAGAAGTGAACTTTATGGGTGGGGCTACTCCAGTGAGGGGCTGGGAGAGTAATATCATGTTATTCTTGGACGAAGAGACTATACCTACACCTAGACTACCTCAGCCTTGTACAATTTAAACAATGGATCTACCTCCATCCAAATTTGATACAATGGGCAGGAATTTGCCTTAAATTAGATCGGTTGATGAAATCTATTCCCAAGATGGGTTATTGTGGGACAGATTGTATAAGGAGTTACCCACTTATTCTAGTTAAAAATAGGGAGGTAATAAACTCTTTTAAAAACCTTTATCTTTATTTTCAGAGAGATTTTGAGAGCAGAAGAGGCAGTAGTGATGTTGGTAATAATGGTGGTGGTGACGGGAATAAGGTGGGCAGTGGCAGGGGTGGAGTTTCTCCTTTTTAGCAGCTATTGTTGTTGTATGTCCTTTGTTCTCAGATAGGACCATGACAACTGGGGTGATGTCATGACTTGTATTGAATTGGATTTAAGTGAGGGAGGGCTGGGCAAGGTCACTAACCTCACTCTCTCCTCTAGAGAGATCTGGGTCCCGTGGCAAGATATACATCAGCATGACTGGAGATGGCCCTAGATGTTTAAGGCAATTGGGTTTAAGTGACTTGGCCAAGGTCACATAGCTAGTAAGTATCTGAGGTGAGATTTGAACTAAGACTCTCCCAACTTCAGGGCCAGTGTTTTATTTACTTTGCCACCTAGCTGTCCCTCTTTAGCAGCTATTAATTTCTGTCTTTGGTTAGAAGAACATGGCAGAGGAACTCCTTCCCACAAACCTGAGAAGAGATATCTTAGATAATATTACATACATGACCATAGCCTCAAAAAGGTAGTGGGGATTTACTGGGCAGTACCCACTTTTGGGGTTTCCTTGAAAGTAAACCTCAGAGTTTGAGGATCTGACTTTCCATTGCAAGAAGGGGAATTTCCTGAGCATTGTACCTTTTGGTGAGGATAGAGGATTATGCATATGTTCCCTGGTGCTGAGACAAACCGTAGCAAGGGAATAAAAGCCAGGATGTAGAAGATCAAGGGATCTAGACTTGGCACACTAGGTAGAGTTATTTATTTATTTATTTACGTTTTTCTGGTAGAGTGAGTCATTTAAATGGAATAACTTTGACAAGAAGAGGGGATTGCTTGTCCAGTGGGGCCGTATGTGCATAACCCTTTCAAGGGATAACAAGCTCTTCAGAGTTGTACCATAAAGCTGAATATCTATTTGGGTCTTTATGAGGTAAAAGAGGAACTTCCTGGACTGTTAGAGTGTGGTATATCAGTTCTAAATTAATTTTCTTTTAGAGGTGATTCCAAACCACAGGGTGGTACCATGAGCAAGGGAGTCTGATTGAGTCTCTGTGGAAAGAGGGTGGCATCGAGGCTAGAGAATGTTAGAACTCTGTTGGGAAGAAGGGTTCACTAGAGGGAAGAGGACTGTACTGTTTCTTTATGGGTTGTTGTTAAACTTTTAAGTGTTTTCTTTATTTCTTTGTGCCAGAGATATCAAACAGGAGGTCCCTGGGAAGAATTAGGCTTACAACCTTATAGAGTACTGCCTGAACTAGATTAAAATGTAATCACAACATATTAAAAATAAATAAAACTAAAACAAAACATAGATAATGTTACTATATGGTTTTCTAAGTCAATATGTGGCTTAAAGGGATCCTTATGTAAGCCCCTGTTTCTATTTGAACTTTATACTACTGGTTTATGGGATTTTATGAGTCATTGTCATTTTCTGTGGGGCAGAATAAAATCTGAGACTTATGCAATATATACAATGCTGCTGAGTGTTTGGTAGCTGGGTATCCTGCTTATTCATATTTGTGGAAAACTAAACACAAATTATATTCTGAGATTTCCCAGAGTAAACTCTAAGTGTGGACCTAAGTCCAAAAAATAATAATATTTTTTGGCTACTATTAAGATCAAACCTAGTTTGTGTAAAAGTAGAGTTTAGGGGACTTGAGGCCCTGGGTTGCAAAAACATTCATACATTATCCCATTAGTAAATATTTCTAGTATTTTCCCCATACATCAAAGTCAAGATCACTGACCTCTAGTTTAAATAATTTGTCTTCTTTATTTTGTTTGGAAATTGGGGACATCTATCTTCAGTTCTTCAGGATTTGTTCTATTCTCAATGGAGGCCCAAAGATCACAGAAAGCATCAAAACAATCATACTCATAACCTACCCATTTTTCAATTCAGGATGATGTACTTTGGCATCTGATAGCTTGGATTTCTTGAGTGTGATTTGGTGCTGTTTTACTAGATCCTTGCTTATTATCAAGGGTCTCAACTGCCTTTTAGGAAGGGACATAGGGTTTAAGATAAATGAGAAGAAATTTCTCCTGTGAGAAGCAAAACCAAAGATGACCAGATAACAGGACAGACATATTGAGGAATCAAGGGACTATTAAAGTTTAGATTGACCAACTAGATATCAGGATGGACATACCTAAGAAGTAAGGGGAGATAAAGTTCTTTTTTTTTTTTTTTTGGATAAAATTCTTTAGCAGGAAAAGTCAATTAGGCATGGCTACTACCTGACAGAATCTAGGAGACAGAGATAACTCCAAAGGTCAGGATCATCATCTCAAAAAAATCTCCCTCGACTCTCAAGAATATGACAAACATCTAGGCTTTCCCCACCCCAAAAAGGAACTTTCCAGTTTTCAAGTGGACATTCTATCTATTCTCTATAAAAGCTTTGGTCTTCCTTCTGTTCTGGGAGGAAGATGTTTCTAAACCATCTTTTCCCCAGGGGTGAAGTCTTTGACTTCCCACTTGGTCACTTTCTCTAGTACCAAATAAAAGACTGTTTTAATCCTAATTGGACTGAGTTCAAGAGTGTAATTCTTTACTAAGGTATACCTAAGGACCCTCACCTTTCCCCCCATGATAGGAAGCTAAGTGATATCATGCATAGAGCACTGGCCTGGAGTTAGGAAAGTCCTGAGTTCAAATCCAGACTCAGACACTTACTAGCTGGGTGACCCTAGGCAAGTCACAACATCTATTTGCCTCAATTTTCTTCTATAAAATGGGGATGATAATAATGCCTACCTCCCAGTGTTGTTGTGAGAATCAAATGAGATAATAATTATACAGTATTTAAAACAGTGCCTGGCACATAGTAGATATTATAATGTTAGCTATTAATATTATTTTAGTCATTTTTGTTCTGCCTTGTTGATGATCATTATCCTTGTTGGAGAAAAAGATGCAAGAAGTAAATGGTGCTGTCTTGTGTCCATCATTCATGATCATCTTCCTATTCATTCCAAGCAGAGATCTGATTCCTTTCTCATTCTTTCATTGGTAATCAATATCTTTTATTGCTTTAATGGTTTTAATGCTTACCAACTCTTAGTCATTGAATGGGCATGTCCTCAGACAAACTGAAACTTGGGAAAGATCTTAATTTAGAAAGGCCAAGGTCACCTGCTGCATCCTAGACCATTGCCAGTCATTTTGACTTTTGTTTTGCCACTGAACTTTGATGAGTCTGGAGGAGATAATGAGTCTGAGAACTTTGCTCAGCTCTGCCTCACAAATCCAATTCACTGGTAAGTCAAGATATTACTTTCATGATGTCATTGGTCCTCTTCCAGAAAGAAGGAAGAAAAAACAAACAATAACAACAAGCCTATCTACAGAAATCTCATCATCATGAAGATTGCTTCAGCTTTGATACCCAACACATCCACAATCTCCTCAGTAGCCTCTCCTCTGGAAGGATGGAGGGCTGAGCAAAACCTCCTCCTAAAGCCTCCATCTCTAGAGGGGTTCACAGAATTTCCAGACAATTCTTCATTTCTTATTTTCTTTTCCCCAGAACTGTTCTGTTCCCCACAGAAAACACTCCCCTGTCTCCTCTTATATGTCTTTCTTCATCTTTGTATTACCAGTGCTTAGCACAGTGCCTAACACATAGAAGGCACTTAAATATTTATTGACTATTGATTATACTAGGAAAAGTTTATCTATGTCTGAATGCAAATCATCTGTATAGAAGGTCTTCCTCTGATTTAATGGGTGTGTATGTATATAAATATCCATTATATATATATATATATATGTGCATATGCAGGTATATACACACAATACATGTGCACGCACATAGGTACATGAACTCATGCATGCATATAGATGCAGGTATATATGTGTATTGCTTATTTATATAATATATACACATGCATATATACATATCTACACACAGGCACACATACCTACATATATTACTATATCTATATATCTACTCCTTGATATCAGTACTACATTTGGTCCGCCTGTTATGCCTTATTCTCACGATGACTAATATACCAGATTATATTATTTCCTACTCATATTCAATTTGTATAATGTCCTTTTAGAATCATAGATTTATAGCTGGAATGGACCATATCAACTTTCTAGGAAATCTTTATTTTACAACTGAGGAAACAGACTTAGAAAGGCAATTTGTCCAAATAATAGTGATAGTGTCAGGATTTGAGCTCAGGTCCACTGACCAAATCCATTGCTTTTTCTAATAAACTTCACTGCTTCTTCACACCATTTTTTAAAAATCATGGCTGAAATTTGTTAGAGATGTAAAAGATAGGAATAGATATGTTATGGGGTTGGGAGGGAGGTTGCTTTGTAAAGATAGGCACACTAATACTGTTGTTAGAGCTGTGAGTCAATCCACTCATTCTGGAAGGCAATTTGGATTGATGCTAAGAAAATGAAATGTCCATGCCTTTTGACTCAGAGGTACTGGTGGTAGCAGCATATCCCAAGGAAAATTAAAGAAAGGTCCTCTATAAACCAAAATATTCATAATATTCTCCTTGTAGCAAAGAATTCAATATAAAAAAGATACCCATTGGTTGAGGATGAATAAAAATTGGGATTCATTAACATATTGGAATATTATTGGTAAATATGATGATTATAAAGAGCACAAAAAGATGTGAGGATACTTGACTGAACTGATCTAGAGTGAAGTAATTAGAACCAGCTAAATAACATACAAAATGACTATAACCATATATATGGAAAGAACAAAACAATTCCCCCCCCTGCAAAAAAACCAAACCAAACCAAAACAAAACAAAACACAACCCAACAACCTATGATGTTGTGTAATTATAGTGACCAAAGTTTACAACTGAAGAGTGTAAGGGGCTAAAATTCTAGCTATGCTGTCTAAAATATCTAATGAGTGGTCACCAATAAATTATAAGCTTTAGCAAGATTTAGGCTTTTAAACATTTATTAAGGAGAATAAGAATTTGGTAAAGAGAGAGAGAAAGGCCTAGATTCTTCTATCTATTAAAGGGAGAGTACATTTCTAGCTTCCTTCTCCACCAGAGTCCTCAGGAAAGAGAGCGAGTCAGAGCGCCAGCCTCCCCCTTCTTCCTCCCACAAGCAAATGTCACTTCCTGATGCCAAAGAAAAGATGTATGGTCTTGCCCTCAGAGACCTTCACCTGATGGCAGAGCTTTTCCACAGTAAATCTCCAGTAGGTGGCATCATTCCAATTGTTACAGCCCCCCCTTTGTTTCTTCAAGAAATTGAATGTTTCCTTGATGAAACAGTCAAAAATAACAGAATATAATATCCTATGCTAACTAACAATATGCTAATAACAATATAGAAAAGGGAGAGAGGAAAGTTTTGTCCAGAGGGGTGTTTTTTTGTCCTCATGAACCAGCACTTTGACATTGGTCTTGCAGAGGGAGGGCCTCTGCAGAGAGTACATGTTACAGATGATGTATATTATAACAGAAAGAGAAAAGAAAAAACAACAACAACAACAAAACAAAACTGTTCATTTGAAGTCTCTGAAAGTCTTTTCTCATATGTCCTCTAGGTGTAGTAGTGGAATGGAAGTCTTTTCAGGGGTTGATGTGTGGATGCTGGTAATAAACCAGGAATCTTTCCTACAAAATTGAGCTTAACACAACTTTAAAATAGCTTTGTCAATAATCAAATCAAACAATGAAAGTTCTCAAAAACATGTCTAAGGGAATTCAGAATCTTAGTTGTTACACATGAAACATAAAATAAAACAAAAATTGAAACATTCTCTAAAACTTAATATTACTATAGTCCCCCCTTGTGGAGTGTTAATTGAGAAGACAATTGCTACGATATTAATTTTTAAAAATAATTTTTATCTTTGTTTCATCACTTTTTGTATCACCTGACTAATTATCCTCATGCTATTATGAGAAATTTAAAAATCTAATATAATTGGTAACAGATGTCAAGGCCAAATTCAACACTGTATTTATCATGAAATCTGCGATAATTATGGCATAAAAGAACAGAGAAATGATGGGATATGAGCATTCCCACACTTGAGCAATATATACTGCTCATGCAGTATTCCAGGCTTAAAATAGGTAGATGGAATATATGTCCATGCCACCGAACATATTGGAAGAAATTGAGTCAGGCTTAATCAGATGCATGGGATTGAGATGTCCATGGCATCAGGCATATAGGAGGGGGCATAGGAGCCAGCTGTAGAATGAGATGGGTGGGATCAAAACTTCCAGCCATCTGTACAATATTGTGAGGAAAAAGAGAAAAAAAGAAAAATTAAACCAAGAGAATCCAACCTCAACATTTGTCAAAAGCCGTTCCCTCGGCCATACCTTGACTTCATGCATGTCTCCCCTCATGTGACAGTTTGATGTCTGCTCTTGCATGTATCCCTCTTGTGATTGGATAGCATCTTGGCCAACTGGCATCTGATAACTCAGAATAAAGGCAATTAATGTCTTAAATGATAAGTTCCCATAATCCAAATCTCATATGGATTTAAAAATTGAGGATAATAAATGATCACAAAAAAATGTGAATACATCTTGACTCAGAATATAACATATAATTATGCAACAATTTCAAATAATACTTTTTTTTACTAAGCATACAATTACTTTTGTGAAAAATTGGAACATGTTTAAATACAAGTTAAAGCACAACACAATCTCAAAGAAAATTTTTTTTTTGAAAAAAGAAAACTTACAAATGTTCCCCTCTTTTTTTTTTTGAATATGCTTATCAAAAATAATACTTCTAGAATCAATTTACACTTGCCATGGCAAACAATTTGCCAGGGAAATGCTCTATAGAGTTTGATCAAATAATCAGTTGAGAGGAAAAAAATAACAAAAACAAACAACTCAGAACATGGGAGCACAAAACTCCTAGAGTTAACATTGTATTATGAAATCAAAACTATCTTCCATTGTTTGTAAATTAGATAGATGAATGAATAGAAGAAAATACACATGAAAGAATAAAAGACAATGAAATTCAAACTAGGGAAATCTAAATGAATATGAACTTAACATTAATAAGAGTATTACAAAATATAAACTTGATCACATGACTATAAAAAGCTTTTACAAATATTCTTTTTTAAAAAAATCTAAGTATAAAACACAATCTCAAAAGCATGAAAATCTCTATGAAAATAAACCCATACCATTAATTTCAAAATGTAGATATAATAGCATAGAAATCCTATGTAACCTCTGAACTGACATTATTACTCTGAGTGAATTTAGAACACTTTTGATTCAGATATCTAAAATCCCCAATACTCATATCAACACCTTGCTGCTTACTTCTACATTTCTGTAAAACATGTACCCTTCCATGGCAAAAGAAGTGGAGTCTTGAACTATGATGATGATTTTCATTTTTATTCAGCTTAAGTTTTTCTTCTTTAACCCCTCTATATTGTCTGTCGGTGCTTTCATAATACAAATGTTTTAGAAGATTACTAATTAAAGACAAAAGCAGATTAGCAAAATTATGAACAAAACGAGTATATCTGTAATTTAAAGGGTTTTCTAAGGTTGTCTCAGAATCACAGTTCAGCTGGTGTAGGGCTGAAAATGCAGGTAGAGAAAACTGCACATGCACATTAGATCTCTGGACTTCCCTGGCAGGGGAATCAAGGGGCTTGGCCAAGGGAGGGGTAGAAGGTGGGGTCTGGAGAGGAGGGGAGGGACCAGGGCAATTTGAATCAGACTTGATTTTGAATTCAGGCCTGGTTTCCCCTTCCCCCACTGCTAGGGGATTAAAAGCTTCTAGAGGTTGGCCTCCAGGCATGCAAAATTAGAGCAACAATTAGTGTTAGAACTTGGAAAAGTTGCAGGAATCAGAGGTTTCTCTGAAAAAGCAAGGTTGGGAGAGAGGGGGCTATTTATATTCCCTTATGTGAGCACCTTGCTGGCTCTTCTAACAAAAATAAAAATAGAAAATCCACAAAAACAAAGCATTAACATGATCTTATCTCCCATTTGTCTGGTTAAACAGACAAAAATCAAAAATAGGGTAATCAGTGAGTTTAAAAGGTCCATTTGAAAATGTAAAGGTACTTAGCAATTTAAAGGGACAGGGTAGGGGAAATTTCTTACCCAATCAGAAGATCAGAAGACTGAGGTTCAACTTTCCTCTTTGTGGTCAGCCATCTGTAAGGGGCTAAAATTCTAGCTATACTGTCTAAAATATATAATGAGTGGTCGCCAATAAATTATAAGCTTTAGCAAGATTTAGGTTTTTAAGCATTTATTAAGGAGAATAAGAATTTGGTAAAGAGAGAGAGAAAGGCCTAGATTCTTCTATCTATTAAAGGGAGAGTACATTTCTAGCTCCCTTCTCCACCAGAGTCCTCAGGAAAGAGAGCAAGTCAGAGTGCCAGCCTCCCCCTTCTTCCTCCTACAAGCAAATGTCACTTCCTGATGCCAAAGAAAAGATGCATGGTCTTGTCCTCAGAGATCTTCACCTCATGGCGGAGCTTTTCTACAGTAAGTCTCCAGCAGGGGGTGTCATTCCAATTGGTACAAGAGGAAATAGGAGAATCTTCCTTTCTCTCTTATTTGCAGAGATAGGGAGCTATGGAGGTGTATCCATGTATTTGTTGTCAGATTTGGTTCGTTTTGCTGAATTGCTTTCTTCTTTGTTATTCTTTATTCTTCAGAGATGGGAGGAAGATATACTGGGAAATGAAAGTAATACAAAAATAAAAAATAAAAAGATGATTACAACGAGACCCCGAGGCTGAATTCCGAATCTGACAAGATGGCCGGGCTGCCCCGCAGGATTATTAAGGAAACCCAGTGTTTGCTGGCAGAACCAGTTCCTGGGATAAAAGCAGAACCAGATGAAAGCAATGCACGTTATTTTCATGTGGTCATTGCAGGCCCACAGGATTCCCCCTTTGAAGGAGGGACTTTTAAACTTGAACCATTTCTTCCAGAAGAATACCCAATGGCAGCTCCTAAAGTACATTTCATGACCAAAATTTATCACCCTAATGTAGACAAGTTGGGAAGAATATGTTTAGATATTTTGAAAGATAAATGGTCTCCAGCATTACAGATCCGTACAGTGCTGCTCTCAATCCAAGCTTTGTTAAGTGCTTGCAATCCAGATGATCCATTAGCAAATGATGTAGCTAAGCAGTGGAAGACCAATGAAGACCAAGCCATAGAAACAGCCAGAGCATGGACTAGGCTATATGCCATGAATAATATTTAAATTCAATCTCAACATCAAGTGTGCATCACTTCTCCTGTTCTGCCAAGACCTCTTCCTTTTTTGTTTGCATTTAATGGACACAGTCTTAGAAACATTACAGAATAAAAACCCAGACCATCTTCAGTCCTTTGGTGATTAAATGCACATTAGCAAATCTCTGTCTTGTCCTGATTCACTGTTGTAACCCATGAGCAGAGGCTAGAAGTATCATCTGGATTGTTGTGAAATTGTTTAAAAGCAGTGGTCCAGGTCTGCTTTTATTCATTTCTCCCATCATGGTTTAAGTATCAGCACTGTGAATGAAAGTAGTTGTCGGTTAGCTGCAGGGGTATGTCTTTTTTTCCTTCAAGTTTTGTGGGCTCCTTTTCCCTTTTTATGGTGACGCTAATTGCATTAGTTAAAGCAGCTAACCAGTTGTACTTTAGAATATGCCCTCTAGCCAAGTCTAACTCCTTAGACGCTGTAGATGGACAAGCTTGGTTGTTTGAACAAAAATGGGAACATTAAACATCACAGCCCTCACTAATATCGTGATTCTGCTGTCAAGTGTAGAAACCTCCCTTCAAGAAAAGCTTGTGACCATTTTGTATGGCTTGTCTGGAAACTTCTGTAAATCTTATGTTTTAGTAAAATATTTTTTGTTATTCTAAAAAAAAAGATGATTATAGTTTTAAACTGGACTAGCTTTAAGTTCTAACATTTTGTGATTCTCTGGAGAGTAATTTGTTTAACTGGGGATAAGGGTGAATAAGGATATTCATACCCTAAGTCACCCAGAGATTTAGATGAATATGACGTCCCTTCTCAGAAGGAAACTCTAGTCCCAAATGTGCTTCCAGAACACATGAAGCTCTCTCTAGAGGGATTAGAGTTGGGGTTCACTCATTAGGCTTCAAACAGAAGTGATAGTGAAACTATAACATGGGGACTACATCACTGTCTTGGACACTGAAGTCAAAGGAATGAACAGGTTCCAGTCATTATAAGGAGGCATTTGAAGAAAATACAGTTATAGACTCTGGAACGATTTTTCTTTGAAAAATGATGTGACAAAACCATCCATCCATTCAAGAAGCCTCAAAATTTCCCAAAGAAATTGCTGATGTCATCAAGATAATAGACACTCTGGTGCTGGTGCATCCAGACTCATCACTCACCACATATTCCAGATATGAGTAGAATACTGCAAACAGGGGCGGCTAGATAGCACAGTGGATAAAGCACCGGCCCTGGATTCAGGAGTACCTGAGTTCAAATCCGGCCTCAGACACTTGACACTTACTAGCTGTGTGACCCTGGGCAAGTCACTTAACCCCCATTGCCCTGCAAAAAAAAAAAAAAAAGAATACTGCAAACAGCAAGTTGGGTCTGAATACTTCAGGGCTTTGTCTATCTATGTGGCCTGTGCAGAGGCACACAGGAGGATTGAATCAAGCAAAGATAAGAAGAACACAAGAATGTTAGCTCTTTGCCCCTGATGTGGCTCCAAAGGAATTGGACCTTGGGAGATTCCCTTATAGGAAAAGTAGTTATTGAGGTAGTTCATCAGGAAGATGGAAGTGTTCTTATTGTATGAGTGGGATGTGCTTAAGGATCAACCCACAGGATCTGATTCCTTACCATTCAGGGAAATGTCAGATGTCTGGGATGGATGATCTCAGAAGCCATGTCAAGAATTTGCTAGTTAATGGCATCATCATATCATCGTCCAACAGTCAATATGAATTGCCTCTAGTATTATTGCTGGAGAGTGGAAAAATATGGATGTGTGCTGACTACTAGCCTTTGACTAAGGGAGCCAAGCCAACCAGCATGCCAACACAAGAGTTCAAGATATATTGGTCACAGGGCTTCTTTAATTTTTTCCGCTTGCAACCTCTTTTCTTCTGAGAAATTTTTACTTGACCCTAGGTATATAAGTATGTAAAATAGGTACACATAACCTTTTACTTTTGCCAAATTTTTCATGACCTTCACATTCAATGATGCAATCCCATATGGGGTCACAACCCACAGTTTAAGAAGCTACGATCTATTAGAAAGGGAGTGGTTCTCAGTACTACCAGATTCCTAAGGCAGAAAAAGACAAAAATGATTGCTTTCACATATTCACCTTGATGTTTACCAGTTTGATCTTATGTTACAAGGAACGTTGGGGAAACCTATTAGTTTCCAAAGACTGATGGAGAAACCAATTGGAGAAATGAACTAAATATCAGCATATCTTGGGGATATCATTGACTCTGGGAAGAATAAAAATGTTGGAGTGACAAAATGAAAATGACTTAACATTTTTTTTTGTGGGCAAATGTCATTTTTGTAGGACTTCTGTCAAGTCTGTAGGTCATAGCTCAAGAAAGGATGAGCACCCACACAGAGAAAATAAAAGTGGTCCTGATTTGTCCATGTACAAAGAACCTTTAAGATTGAAAAAGTTTTCTAGAATTGAGAAGTTATTATCTTTGATTTGTTAGGAATTACACTGCCATTGCTAAACCACTGAATGCCCCCACTCAAGATTACTGAGTATGCGGTTCTTTATCTTATCATAATGATGACACAAGATTGAAGGCACATGGGGAGATGATTTACAACTCTCTTGTGATATGTAGGTGAAACTGATTAAGTAGAAGTCAGGGGCAGCTAGGTAGCACAGTGGATAAAGCAACAGCCCTGGAGTCAGGAGGACCTTAGTTCAGATCCAGCCTAGACACTTGACACTTACTAGCTATGTGACCCTGGACAATTCATTTAACCGTCATTGTCCCACAAAAAATAAAATAAAATAAAAAGTAGAAGTCAGAGAGGCTTGCTTAGACCAGAAAAAACCCAATTTCATCCATAGGTAGTATCGAGTCTACATCTCCTATGTCATAGAGAAATCATAGGTCCAGCAAGGAATTTTCTTAGGAAGGGACCTATGTTTCCCTGGAGGAGAACCCAGAGAAACTTGAATTGGATGTGTAACTTATTTCCTATGGCAGCAAATATCTGAGTTTTAAAAAAAGGGGATATGACAGAAAGTGTTAAAGGTCTTGTTTCTGTATTTATTTATTTGTCTATTTATTTATTAATTCATTTATTTATTCATTCGTTCATTCATTTATTCATTGTGGGGCAATGAAGGTTAAGTGATTTGCCCAGGGTCACACAGCTAGTAAGTGTCAAGTGTCTGAGGCCAGATTTGAACTCAGGTCCTTCTGATTTCAGGGCTGGTGCTTTATCCACTGTGCCACCTAGCTGCCCCCTGTATTTATTTATTTTTAATTTAATTTTTTGGTTATACTTTCAGTTCTAAGCTATATCCATCCATCCCTCCTTACCCTGCACTAGAGGCTCTCTCTCTCTCTCTCTCTCTCTCTCTCTCTCTCTCTCTCTGGCACACACACACACACACACACACACACACACACACACACACCCATTCACTAAGTATTCTGTGGTTACAGCTCTTTCATCAGATCTTTTAGCCACCTCCAGGATGCTGTGGTTAATGAGTCTTTCTTCTGTAAAGGTTATGCTACAATTTTTTCCTCCTACAATTCTTTTAATGCGCTCATAAGTCGGTTCTTGCAACATCTGGTACCTGAGCTAAATCCTCAGATGAGGTTCTAACTTCAGGGACACTTGAAATTTAACCCTTCACCTACTAGAGGTGTTGTGATTAATACACTTCTCCCCAACAGGGGAAGCTACAACTGTTCTTAAATCATCATTCTCATCCAATAGATATGAAATTTGGTCTAGTTTTCTCATCTAGCCTTTGGAGCAAATAACTGTAAAGCTCTCTTCTCAACCAGGCTGCGCCAGAAGATACTAGTACCTAGGATAAGAGCAAGAATGCCATTTGGATTCCAATTGGAATCCTTTCATTGATTACTTTTATTATTCCTTATCTTGCTGAATCTCTCAGGAATTGAACTGTTATTTACTGTCCCTGCTGAGATTCTGTTCAATTTTGATCTATTACTATTATTATTGTTATTTTTATCATTATTATTGTTGTTGTTAATGATTTGAAGAAAGATAGGAGAAGGATAAGATGTGTTTTTCTTGGACCTCAAGAACAGAATTAAGGCCAGGCAGGGAAAGATTTATGATTTATGTTAAAAAAAACCCCCAAACAAACCAAACAACTAAACAATTAGAGCTGTCCAACAAAAGGAAGGAAGGAGCACTTCAGAGAAAAGATGCTGTTGGGATAATTTATTCTTCAGGTACATGTTAGAGTTGACAGCCTCTAAGATTCTTTCCAGTTTGGCACAATAAACTATTATCTATGAAGACATCAGAATATAGAGAAAATGGAGCCTGAGCAAGAAGATGACAAATAGGCAAGGGGCCAGGTATAAAAAATTAACCAGCTAAAATGGGAAAGCTCAATGAGGGATCAGATTGGGAGCTCCTGGCCCTCTTAGTCTTAAGCCTCAAGTGCCATGATATGGCAAGGAGAATGGAAGAACAGAGATTGACTGACAGGACAGAAAAAGGAATAGGGGGAAAGGATAGTGCCAAGTGCTCTTAAAAGTAACGAAAATGTCATCAGTTAGAGAGTGGGTGAACATTTGTCTGGGCTGATGAATGGAAGGTCCCTGCTTAGATATGGGCGCAAATGGATGCCCTTTGACATAATTTCCTACTCTGAGAGTCTGCCAGCCCATTTCTAGTCTCTCTCTCTCTCCAGTTAATCCCTATGATTATTCAGAGAGTTCAATAATTGTAGAATTGGGAGAACCTTGTAGATCAGCTAGTGCAATTTCTCATAGTACAGATGGATTTATCACTATGACTGATCTGCCTAGGCTAGGGGGGAAGAACTCCAGAGACAGAGGTCCTAGAGTATGTGGATCTCTCAGCTCCTTCTTGCCTCTTCCTAGACTCTAGGTTTGAAAACACAGATTCTTGGCTTCTATCTCATGCTCTTATCATGACTTTCTTGGCACAGAGACTCACAATGAATGCCAATATATTGGGTGTAGAAATGTATTTTATTTAGAAGAATAGCAATAAAGACAGGGATGATTGGGAGGGAAAGCAGCCATCAGGTTCTCATGGATGCCTAAGACCAAAGAAAATGCCCAGCCATCAATCCTGAGGGGCTTCTTGGAGGTGTGTCTAAGCACTGGAAGGATGCTGCAGTGGTTCCACCTTCAGCCACAGCCCACCCTCTGTTCTGAGGACCACATCTGCCTTCCTTTGTGGTGGAGTCTCATGAGGGAAGACACGGAATCGCAGCAGAGTGAGGGCCAGCACAACCTTCATCTCAGACATGGCGAAACTCTGGCCAATGCAGTTCCTGCTCAAAGTGGAGGGGCCCTGAAGTCAACCTGCTTCTGAGAACCCTCCTTCTCCTCCCACACCACACTGAATATGGGGCCTCCATAACCCAAAGAGGTGGGGTCTCTTTTGGAGATTTGGAGCTGCCCACACTAATCTAGAAGGGTGAGGATATCTCTCAGGGATTTAGATGGGCAAGCAGATGTTCTGGTCTCACCTGGGTCCAGCTGAGAAGGGTATAAATGCCAGGGGTGATATCTTCTGGTCATTTTGGGAGTCAAAGCGGTATGGATCAAAGACCTGGGGTACAGGGACATAGGTGGAGGTGATGTTGGGGGTTATCCCAGCGTCACCCCCACCCAAGGTCGACAGGCTTCTCTCAGAATGGGATCATACTCAGAAAAGATGGATCTTCATCAGGGTTAATAGCTATCATCTCCTGTTCACCCCAGCTCTGCCATGAAAGGTATACCTGGGGGGGTAACTTTTTGATCTTTCTGGGGCTCAGTTCCATCTCATACCATTATCCCTAACCCCTACCCTGGACCAGTCATGGGGTAAGGAGTTGGTATTGGTACCTCAGGGTTGGGCCACACAGTTGGATTGTGGTGGGTTCCAAAGATGCTGATGAAGCATATAGTCCCTAATAGATAAGAAGAGAGAAGGAATAATATGGCCCCCAAGTTCTATGCCTGAACTCATGGACACAATCATCTAACCTCTTCAATGTGATTATCCTGGCCCCTTCTCATGATAAAAACCACCATCTGCAATCTTCCATCCTCCCTTCCCCTAAACTTTTCCTTCCTTAGCCTATCACTCTCACTCCCTTTGCTATGTGGACTGGGTCAAGGCACCTTTGGGAATAATTCGACTATCAGGTAGCTTGATGTCCTTAGTGCATCGGCGGAACACAGAAGGAACTGGCGGGTGCAACCTCAGGCTCTCCTTGATACACATGGTCAGAAAGGGCATCTGGGCTAGATCATCCCTGAGGACAAAAGAGCTGTCAGTCCAGCCCCATAGCAGTAAAGAGGAGGACATACCACTCCAATTATTGTGGGAAAAGCAAGGGTGGAGGAAGGTGTTAACTTGAAGTCAGAGTTTGGGGACTTTTATGATCAGAAATTGGGGATATTACTAAAACCACGGATGAACAATCAAGGCTAGGATGTGTGTGTGTGGGGGGGGGTTGACAGAGAAAATCTCCCTGTTTTGGCCCTGGGTAGTAGCTGTGTTACTAAGTAATTAAGTAGCTAAGTTACACTGAAATCAGCTGGGTCGGGGAACTAACGTGCTTAGGGCTGCCTTCATGTCTCTCTTGCTATGGGGGAAACTGAGTAAATGGGAGCCATAAACTACTAAGGATCAGTTTCACTCAAGTTGGGGTGGGGACTGGTGGCAGTTAGACAATAGAGTGTGGACTTTAGAGTTAAGAAGTTGGGAATTTGAATCCTGCCTCTGCCTCCTGCTAGCTGTGTAATCCTGGGCAAATCACTTAATTGCTGTATCCCTCAGTTTCTTCATCTATAAAATAGAGATAAGAGTTAATGATAGCATCTACCTCCCAGGGTTGTTTTGAGGATCAAAGGAGACAAGACATGTAAAATATTTGGCCAACATTAAAGTACTATATTGTTGTTGTTTGCCCTTCATTCTTGAGTACAACCATGACAGATGTCATGATTTGTAATGAATTGGATTTAAATGAGGAAGGGTTATGCAAAGTCACTAGCCTCACTCTCTCCTCCTGGCCATCTGGGTCCAGTGATAAGGTATATATCAGGATGACTGGAGATGGCCCCAGATGTTTGAGGCAATTGGAATTAAGTAACTTGCTGGGTCACACTGCTAGTAAGTGTCTGAGACTGGATTTGAACTCACATCCTCCTGGCTCCAGGACCAGTGCTCTATCCACTGTGCCATCTACATATTATTGGGAATTGTTCGTTTGGGAATGTCCTTGATTGTGGATAGGGTAGAGAGAAGCTTAGTCCCTGACTGCATATACCTATGGGAATTCCTAGCCCTGACCCCATGGTTCCGACCACAGCCTCAGCCTGTACTGACCATTCGATCTCCTCTGATTGACGGCCTCTCAGAAGCTCTTGTATCTCCTGGCGGCAGCGTTCCTGGTGCTCCTGATGCTGGGCCAGGTGGTAGAGGATCCAAGAGAGGCCACTCGCAGTTGTATCATGCCCTGAGTGGGGAGGGAGTGGAAGAGGAAAAAGAATCCAGAGAGGTAGTGTGGTGGTTAGGGATGTCCGTTACTAGACTGTGGAGGGAGAGGAAACACATGTACCTCTTCATGATAAGTACGAGGTGGAAGAGCTAGCTACATAGATTTATTCCAGTGCTGGTCAATGAAGAGGTCAGAGGGTCTGACATTAGGGAGAAGAAATCCCATTCCAACCACAGTAACTCTAAGCCCTTGCCCCATTCTCTCCCTCTCCACCTGCCCCTTTACCTTCAAACATGAAGGTGTCAGCTTCTGCTCGGATGTCCTTATCTGACAGTGACTTCCCATCTTCATCCTGGAACAGGTCCACATTTCTGGGATTTTAGTTTCCTCTCTTCTCATGCATAACTCATACCCAAGTGGCATCTCTCCAAAACTCAGGCATTTCAAGTACACCTAGAGTCCCCTAATTTCCCTGGAACCTATTTAATTGACCCCTATAAGTTTGTCATCAACCCCAGAAACATTGGATACACCTAAAGCCATCCTCTGGACTCATGCTGCAATTATAAAACTTGGAGGTTATTATGCCTTGGAGGTCCCCTGAAGTTTGTAGAACTCTTGGAACCCACCTAGGTCCACCTAGAATCAGACTTCCAGAAGGTTCCTGAAGCACTCAGAACCATAGAGTCCTGGATCTGAAAAAAGACTTCACTGAATACATGAATATTGTAACGATTGGAATGACGCCACCTGCTGGATACTTACTGTAGAAGAGTTCTGCCCATGAAGCGAAGGTCTTTGAGGGCAAGACCAGGAGTCTTTTCTTTGGCGGGGAGGAAGTGACGCAGACTAGTGGGAGGAGGAAGGAAGAGACTGGTGCTGACTCTGGGGCTCTTTCCTGGGGACGCTGGCGGAGAAGGGAGCTAGAAATGTGCTCTCCCTTTAATAGATAGGAATCTAGGCCTTTCTCTCTCTTTACCAAATTCTTATTCTCCTTAATAAATGCTTAAAAGTCTAACTCTTGCTAAAGCTTATAATTTATTGGCGACCACTCATTAGATATTTTAGACAGTTTAGCTAGAATTTTAACCCTTAACAGATGGCTGACCACGAAGAGGAAAGCTAACCCTCAGTCTTCTTCTGATCTGCTGGTTGGGTAAGAAATTTCCCCTCCCTCTCCCTTTAACTGCTAAGTACTGGTGTACTGGCTGTATTTTCCTTTAAATTTTTTCAAATGGACCTTTTAAACTCCCTAATTATCCTATTTTTGATTTTAGTCTGTTTAACCAGACAAATGGGAGATAAGATCATGTTAATGCTTTGTTTTTGTGGATTTTCTATTTTTCTTTTTCTTTTTGTTAAAAGAGCCAGCAACTTACTCACACAAGGAAATATCTCCCCCTCTCCCAACCATGCTTTTTCAGAGAAACCTGAAGAGATTCCTACAGTTTTTCCCAGTTCTAACACTAATTGTTGCTTTAATTTTGCATGCCTGGAGGCAATGACCCACCCTCTAGAAGCTTTTAATCCCCTAGCACCTGGAGGCAAAGTGGGGGAAGAGGAATCCAGGCCTGAGTTCAAAATCAAGTCTGCTTCAAATTGCTCTGGTCCCTCCCCTCCTCTCCAGACCCCACCCTCTACTCCTCCCATGGCCAAGCCCATTGCTTCCCCGGCCTGGGAAGTCCAGAGAACTGATGCGCATGCTCGACTTTCTCTAACTACATTTGCAGCTTCAGGCTCAGCCCTTCCCCAGCCTGGCTGTGCTTCTGAGACAACCTTAGAAAACTCTTTAAATTCCAGATATGCTCGTTTTGTTCATAATTTTGCTAACCTGCTTTTGTCTTTAATTAGTAATCTTATAAAGCGTTTGTATGGTGAAAAGACTGACAGACAATATAGAGGGGTTAAAGAAGAAAAACTTAAGCTGAATAAGAATGACAATCAACATAGTTCAAGACTCTGCTTCTTTTGCCATGGAAGGGTATATATTGTACAGAAATGTAGAAGTAAGCAGCAAGGTATTGATATGAGTATTGGGGATTTTAGATACTGGAATCAAAAGTGTTCTGAATTCACTCAGATTATTAATGTCAGTTCAGAGGTTACATAGGATTTCTATGCTATTACATATACATTTTGGAATTAATGGTATAGGTTTATTTTCATAGAGATTTTAATGCTTTTGAGATTGTGTCTTATACTTAGTTTCTAAAACAAGGAGAATATTTGTAAAAGCTTTTTATAGTCATGCGATCAAGTTTATATTTTGTAATATTCTTATTAATATTAAGTTCATATTCATTTAGATTTCCCTAGTTTGAATTTCATTGTCTTTTATTATTCCACGTGTATTTTCTTCTATTCATTCATCTATCTAATTTTGAAACATGGTTTTGATTTCATAATACAATGTTAATTCTAGGAGTATTGTGCTCCCATATTCTGAGTTGTTTGTTTTTGTTATTTTTTCTCAACTGATTATTTGATCAAATTCTTTAAAGCATTTCCCTGGCAAATTGGTTGCCATGGCAAGTGTAAATTGATTCCAGAAGTATTATTTTTGATAAGCATATTCCAAAAAAAAAAAAAAAAGGGGGGAACATTTGTAAAAGTTGTCTTTGAGATTGTGTTGTGCTTTAACTTGTATTTAAATATGTTCAGATTTTTCAAAAAAGTAATTGTATACTAAGTTAAAAAAAGGGGTATTATTTGAAATTGTTGCATAATTATATATTGTGTTCTGAGTCAAGATGTATTCGCATTTTTTGCAATCATTTATTATCCTCAATTTTTAAATCCACATGAGATTTGGATTATGGGAATTTATCATTTAAGACATTAATTGCCTTTATTCTGAGTTATCAGATGCCAGTTGGCCAAGATGCCATCCAATCACAAGAGGAATACATGCAAGAGCAGACACTGAACTGTCACATGAGGGGAGACATGCATGAAGTCAAGGTATGGCCGAGGGAATGGCTTTTGACTAATGTTGAGGTTGGATTCTCTTGGTTTAATATTTTATTTTATTTTTCCCCACAATATTGTACAGATGGCTGGAAGTATTGATCCCACCCATCTCACTTCTACACCTGGCTTCTATGCTCCCTCCTATATGCCTGATGCCATGGACATCTCAATCCCATGTATCTGATTAAGTCTGACTCAGTTTCTTCAAATATGTTCGGTGGCATGGACATATATTCCATCCACCTATTTTAAGCCTGGCATACTGTATGGGCAGTACATATTGCTCAAGTGTGGGAATGCTCATATCCCATCATTTCTCTGTTCTTTTATGGTAACCCCCATAATTATCTCAGGTGTCATGATAAATAACAGTGTTGAATTTGGCCTTGACACCTGTTACCAATTATATTAGATTTTTTAATTTCTCATAATGGCATGAGGATAATTAGGCAGATGATGCAAAAAGTGATGAAACAAAGATAAAAATTATTTTTATTAATTAATATTGCAGCAATTGTCTTCTCAATTACCCTCCATAAGGGGGGACTATAGTAATATTATAATTTTAAAGAATGTTTCAATTTTTGTTTTATTATATGTTTCATGTGTAACAACTAAGATTATGAATTCCCTTAGACATGTTTTTGAGAACTTTCATTGTTTGATTTGATTATTGACAAAGCTATTTTAAAGTTGTGTTAAGCTCAATTTTGTAGGAAATTTTTCTGGCTGATTACCAGCATCCACACATCAACCCCTGAAAAGACTTCCATTCCACGACTACACCTAGAGGACATCTGAGAAAAGACTTTCAGAGACTTTAAATGAACAGTTTTGATTTGTTGTTTTTGTTGTGTTTTTTTTTCTCTTTCTGTTATAATATACACCTGTAACATGTATTCTCTGCAGAGGCCCTCCCTTTGCAAGACTAATGTCAAAGCGTCGGTTCATGAGGACAAAAAATCGCCCCTCTGGACAAAACTTTCCTCTCTTCCTTTTCTATATTGTTGTTCACATATTATTAGTTAGCAATAGTTATTATATTGTTTTTACTGTTCCGTCAAGGAAACATTTTGTTTCTTGAGGAACAACAGGGGGGACTGTAACGATTGGAATGACGCCACCTGCTGGATACTTACTGTAGAAGAGTTCTGCCCATGAAGCGAAGGTCTTTGAGGGCAAGACCAGGAGTCTTTTCTTTGGCGGGGAGGAAGTGACGCAGACTAGTGGGAGGAGGAAGGAAGAGACTGGTGCTGACTCTGGGGCTCTTTCCTGGGGACGCTGGCGGAGAAGGGAGCTAGAAATGTGCTCTCCCTTTAATAGATAGGAATCTAGGCCTTTCTCTCTCTTTACCAAATTCTTATTCTCCTTAATAAATGCTTAAAAGTCTAACTCTTGCTAAAGCTTATAATTTATTGGCGACCACTCATTAGATATTTTAGACAGTTTAGCTAGAATTTTAACCCTTAACAATATCATCTACTTTCAGAGATGTAAACCTAGGCTTGGAATGCTCCTATAGCAGAGGTTCTTAAGCTGGGGTATGTGAATTAGTTTGCTTTTTAAAAAAATCAAACTATTTTCCCAATATAATTGGTTTCCTTTGTAATTCAATGTATTTTATTTTATGCATTTAGAAACATTATTCATAGGAAGGGTCTGTAGGCTTTTATTGTTCAATCTTGCCTGACTCTTTTTAACCCTGTGGACCATAGAATCCCAGTACTCTTCTTGGGATTTGCTTGGAAAAGATACTGCTGTGGTTTGCCATTTCCTTCTCCAGTAGATTAAGGTAAACAGAAGTTAAGTGACTTGCCCAGGGTCACACAGCTAGTATGTGTCTGAGGCTGGATTTGAATTCAGATCTTCCTGACTCCAGGGACAGGGCTCTATCCACTGTGCCACCCAGCTGTCTCCAATGCTTCCATAGGCTCTGCAACACCACTAAAGTGATCTGCAATCCCCAAAGATTAAGAACTCCTGTAGAATGTCCTCTTACTCCCCTGTCTCCCTTTCCTTCACCACTTCATCAACCTTAATATATTCTTTTGTGTGCGTGTGTTTTTGTTGTTGTTGTTGTTGTTTTTTTTTTGCGGGGCAATGGGGCTCAAGTGACTTGCCCAGGGTCACACAGCTAGTAAGTGTCAAGTGTCTGAGGCCGGATTTGAACTCAGGTACTCCTGAATCCAGGGCTGGTGCTTTATCCACTGTGCCACCTAGCCACCCCTTATTCTTTATCAATCCTATCTCTCATATATGTAAACCAGAACCTTTGGTTTTTCCCAGCAGAGCTAGACTTCTTCAATATACTTAGAACTACCCACAGATACTGCTGGACATACCTAGGATCTAAGAGACTCCCCTAACAAATGTGGAATCAACCACAGAGATATTCTTAGATACCATTAGAATGCACAAGATTGTCCTGATATGCCCAGAACTGGAGCTGCTTCTAGAGACATTTAGAATCCTAGACACCCTGCTGATGTACTTGAACCACAGCAATGTTTCAAAATACACATAGACCCAGGAGACAAGAACATGCACATGGAACCGACCACAGAAACACGCCTAAATTATCTGGAACTTGATTGAGAACTGGATTTGGCAATAGGGGACCTGGGTTCAAATCACAAGTCTGCTTTTTACTATTTGTGAGATGCTGGGCAGATTGCTCATCCAATCAGGATTGCAGTTTCCTCATCTTCCGAATTAGAGCATTGGAAAAGAAAATGTTTAAAGTCCCTTCCAGCTCTATTTAAACCTACTATCCTATGTGAAAGTGCTTTGTTCACTATAAAGTGATTTGCATTAAAAAATATTAGCAAAGGAATTATTATCTATGAGAACTGTCAATAAGGATACTCCTAGAAACAAATAGAACTTGGGAAGAATTACCTTAATGAAAATACAACCAGATACAAAATACACCTATCTATTTTTAGAACCCCAAAGATACTTTTGATATACCCAGAACCAGTCATAAAGATACTCCTTGATGTATCAGGGCAGCTAGATGGCACAGTAGAGAGACCCTGGGCCTGGAGTCAGGGAGACCAGAGTTCAGATCCAGTTGTACACACGTAATAGCTTCGTGACCCTCGGCAAATTGAATAATCTCTTTTTGCCTCAGTTTATTCATAGGTAAATTTGGGTTAATAATAGCACTACCTCCCAGGGTTGTTGTGAGGATTAAATGACTTTATACTGGCAATGCACTTAGAACAGTGCCTGGGACTTAGCAAGTGGTATATAAATGTTAGCTGTTATTCTTTTTTTAAAAATTGAATAGAATTTTATTTTCCAAAATATATGTAAAAACAAATTTTGACATCAATTTTTTAAAACTCTGTGTTCCAACTTCTCTTCCTCCCTCTCTTCCCGCCCCCCACCCACAAGAACTCAAGCATGTTAGCTGTTGTTCTTTGTTTTTTTGTTTTGTTTTGTTTTTTGTGAGGCAATTGGGGTTAAGTGACTTGCCCAGGGTCACAGAGTTAGTAAGTAAGTGTTAAGTGTCTGAGGCTGGATTTGAACTTAGGTCCTCCTGAATCCTGGGCCGGTGCTCTATCCACTGTGCCACCTAGCTGCCCCGATGTTAGCTGTTATTCTTAACTATTATTGCAGACTCCTTTGTAATACCAGGAACCAACTTGGAGGACTATTCCACACCAGCAGAAGGAAAGAAACAGAATTAGTCCTTTCCCTTCTTCACACAAACCCTTTTCAATCTGATGCTGTAAATGCTACTCTGAGGAGGGGAAAAAAGCCTTTGAAGAAGATAGCAAAAGTCAAGAATGATTTTACTGGGGGCCCTCTACCCTGGTCTCCATGACTCTCTCCCCACAGACACTGAAGCCCTTTGTACACAACTAAACACTTCCCCTCCCTTCCCCAAGCCTGCCAGCCTTCACATTCTCCACTCACCTACCGCACATTTACCTTGGCCAGCAACAGCACATCTATGAAGTCCATGGTCTTGCTTTTACCCTTGTTCTTAAGGAAAGCTTCAGGACCCTGTTCAGCAAGGACCTGTTTCCGGGCCTGGATAACAGCATCTGTGAAGTCATGCACCAGGCGGCAGGCCTGGGAGAAGCGTCTCCCTTGTTTGGTGAGGAAGTACAGTCTATCCCAGTGTAGAATGACTTGTTTTAAACGAATCATTGAAAGGGCACTTAACTCCAGGATGGCAGAGATGTAGGTACTTGGCTTCCTGTTCAAAGAAGGGGGAGCAGGGTAAGGCTCTGGACCAGGTAGGAAGTTCAGACCAAGATCCTTAATGTTCTTCTGCCCCCAGAACTTCCTAGTCACTGTCACTACCTTCTTTCAGTGTCAAAACAACTCTTGGTTCTGTCCATTCTTCCTCCAAAATCTTAACAGAATGATAAAATCTCATAACTGCAAGGGACCACTGGGGCTTTTTAGAACAACCCTTAACTGGACAGGAATCAATGCTACAAGATCCCTCAAGAAGTGGTCCTTCAGCCTTTTCTTTTCTTTTCTTTTTTTTAATTTTTATTTAATTTTTTTTTTTTTTAGTGAGGCAATTGGGGTTAAGTGACCTGCCCAGGGTCACACAGCTAGTAAGTGTTAAGTGTCTGAGGCCGGACTTGAACTCAGGTCCTCCTGACTCCAGGGCCGGTGCTCTATCCACTGCACTACCTATGCTATTGGAGGAGCAGGTGCTCCTGAGTGTGTCGATCAACTCTGATCTGTTAATAATTAATGAGGGGCAGCTAGGTCTGTTAGGAAATATTTTCTTTTAACATCAACTCCAAATCTGCCTTCTGTAATTTCCATTCATCACTTCTGGTTATGCTCTCTTGTACCTCAAACAAGTCGAATCCCTCTTCATTTGTCAGCCCTTCCATCACTTGAAGACAACTACCATTAATTCCTCCATCTGCTTCTTCAGTTAATGTTCTTACAGAATTATCCGTAGTCCCTTCATCATCCTAGTTACCCTTTTCTGAACATATTATATTTCATCGGTATTTTTTCATAAAATGTGATATCCAGAACTGAACACTGTTTTGGATAGAGAAATAGTCTGCATAGAGATGTAGACCAGGGCAAGGATGGACCTCCCTTTCCATACACAGAGCCTTACAGATTTTAGATATCAAAGGACCATCTCTATTGTGCTAGAAAGTTTGTTGACTTGTTTGTACTCTTTGGACTTTGCTTGGGATTCTGGCTGAATTTTTTGGCAATTCTTGGGTAGAAGAAACCACTTCCTACCATTTTTCATTGGATTTCCTGATCATTATTCAGTTGTGTATGAGTTTTGGTGTTTATTAGAGTAAGTATGTGGGAGCTGGGTGTTCTTCTGTTTCTGTTTAGACCACAAATCTTTGCTTGTTTTCTTAGGCATGCCTATCAGGGAGGTCACAGGACTAGGAGAGGTCAGAGGTCACAGCCCATTGTAATAATAGTTTAGGCCAGTAACTGTTTGTATGGAAGCAAGAACACAGGGTTCTCATGAAAAAACCCATGGTGGTTGGAAAAACACAGCAGGCACCTTAGAAACCACCAAGAATAGCAGTGACCAATATGGTGCAACAATATTCAGGCCAGGACAGATTAGGCAACCTAATCTTAAAGAAGGAGTGGGTTAAAGAACAAATCATAGAAATAATCAATAATTTCATTAAAGAGAATGACAATATTGAGACATATCAAAACCTGTGGGATACAATAGAGAAAGAACAGACTAATGAATTGGTTATACAGTTAAAAAAACTAGAAAAAGAACGTATTAAAAATCCCCAATTAAACACTAAATTGGAAATCCTAGAAGTTGAAGGGGAGACTAATAAAATTGAGAGTAAAAAATTGAATTAATAAATAAAACTAATAAATAAATAAATAAATAAAACTAATAAAAACAAATAAAATAGATAAACAGTTGGTAAATTTGATTAAAAGAGAGAAAAAACCAAATCACTAGTATCAAAAATGAAAAGGGTTATATACCACAATCAAAGATGAAATTAAAAGAACTGTAAGGAGTTATTTTGCTCAATTATATGCCAAAAAGTTTAACAATTTAAATGAAATGGAAGAATATTTAGAAAAATATAAATTGCCTAGATTAGAAAAAAGAACATCTAAATAGACCTATTTTAGAAAAAGAAATTGAACAGGCCATAAATGAGCTTCATAAAAGAAAAGCATTAGGACCAGGTGGATATATAAGTGAATTCTATCAAACATTTAAAGATCAACTAATTCCAATATTAAATAAATTATTTGGGATAATAGGCAAAGAAGACATCCTATCAATCTCCTTTTATGAAACAAATATGATATTGATACCTAAAACAGGAAGAGTAAAAACATTTGTGTTGAATGGTAGCCATCTCAAGCTCCATTCTATTTTTTGGGGGGAGAGGGTAGGAAAAAAAGGAAAAAACCTCAAACCCCAAATACTCCCACATGTTCTCACCTACAGCTATACTCAGTTGAATGAAGCTATTACCTAGTAGCACAATGTCATTTTAAATAGACTAGTTAAGGCTATTAGGATGCTGGAAACAACTGAAGTGTTGGTCAATTTGATGATTCCTGGACTTGGAGAGGCACTATAATCAGACTTAGTAATTTTGGATAATAAGAATTCGACCATCACTATCATAGATGTTACCGTCTCCTTTTAGAATAGATATTTTGCTTTCCCATTGTCTGTATCAGGCAAAATTGACAAATAACAGGGTGGGTCAGCATGTGGCTTGGGAGGGCTATAGAGTGTATTGTAATGTTGTGATAGGTGGGAATTTTTGGCAGTTAGGTGCCACAGTGCATAGAGTACCAGGCCTAAAGTCAGGAAGATGAATCTTCCTGAGTTCAAATCTGGCCTCAGACACTTATTAGCTGTGTGACCCCGGGCAAGTCACTTAACTCTGTTTACCTCAATTCTTCATCTGTAAAATGAGCTTGAGAAAGGAATGGCAAGAAAACTTAAATGGAGTCATGAAGAGTCAGACACAACTGAAATGCATAAACAACAGAAATTGGGGATTTGGGAGGTTGGGATCTGGTCAATGACAAAGCGTCATCTAAGTATTAGCCCTAAATATACAGATATAAAGAAGAAATTAATAGGGTGGGACTACATTAGATGGAATAAGGATGCACACATTATTGTATATGAACATATATCTCTTTCTCTATTATCTATCAAACACATCAACAAGGTAAGAGTACAAAGAATAAATTTTAGAGGATAGTATTCTTTCCATTTTAGTAAGGCAGGAAATGATCTTGTTATGATCTAAATAGAAAAGTGATTGCATTTTTATTCTATATGAAACGTTACCATAAAATGCCTTATCTTGTTATACACGTGAACATATATATATGTATGTTGTTTTTGTTGTTCAATCATGTTGGAATCTTCATGACTCCGTTTGGATTTTTCTTGGCAAAGATCCTAGAGCAGTTTGCCATTTCCTTTTCTAGTTCATTTTACAGATGAGGAAACTGAGGCAAACAGGGTGAAGCGACTGACCCAGCATCACTAGTAAGTGTCTAAGGTCAGATTTGAACTAAAGAAGATGAGTCTTCTTGATTTCAGGCCCTCAGCACTCTATCTACTATACTACCTAGCTATGTGGCATATATATGTCCATGTATACATGTCTTTGTGTGTCTGTGTTTATGTATGTATGTATATGTATATATTTATTTATGTGTGTGTACACACACATACACACATACCTGCTGCCTGGTGTGCCTGTCTATCTAGCTATCTATCTAAATGTGCATATATACATATATGGATGTATATACATATCTACATGTGTGTATATATACACACAAATATATAATATAATATGTGTATACACACATATATATATGTAATATTATCACATTTTATTATCACCAGGTAATTATGTAGCATAAATTCTAAAAAGAACAGGAAATACTTATAAATCTGTATGCTTTAAACATTATTTAAACAAAAGTAAAATATCTGTTACTGAGTCCCCACTATGTGGTACTGAATGTATCCTTGGCTAAATCTGTGACTACCACACAAACCGTTGATAATGTGCCCTCCCTGCCTATTTGTTTGCACTTTTTCCTGTTTCCTCATATCAGATTACATGGTGACAACTGTCTTCCTACCTGTACTTCTTTTTGTTGCCCTTCCCCAGTCGACAGCTCTACTTCACACATCTGTCTTTTCTCTTGAGTAACCTGCCTCACCAACAAGATAGCCACTGTTAGGATAAGTAGAACTCAAAGAAAAGAACCATGAAAAGAATTGGAAAGGAATAAGAAGGTTAGTATTGAAAGGAGATGAAAAAGAGACCTGGAAGGTGGGAAACTTAGTGAAGAAGAAACAAAAAATATGACCCCCACTCGTGAACTTGAGACTTGTCACTGGGGACTTCAATAATACACAACAGTGCCACAGTTTAATACCTGTTTTGGGCTCAGCCTGTATTGGAAATTGCCTGATTTGCAAATAGTTGGTATTGAAAACTTCTCTGGTGCCTTCGCTTAAATAGACTGGTCTGGGGAAGTATAAAGAGCAGTATGTCTCCTACTAAGGAAGGGGTGTATGTGCAGGAATTGGGGCATTAAAGTCATGAGGAGTCAATCATCTATGGGAACTCTACAATTAGTCTTGAGCTGCCCCTCCTTCCTGATGGTTTCAGATCTTATCCTTGGTACTGTGTACTCCCTCCCTGGAGTTCTTCTTTCCCATGTTCACAAGGGGCTATATCATCTCCAGTTCCTGAGACCTTACAAACCAAGGCCAAAAAGGTACTCACTCTTGACAGTTGCTATCATGACTGAAGATGCATTTTTGCAGGCCATCCAGGGTCATGAGACTGACGTGTTCAAACATGTCCAGGTGGGTTTTACCCTCTGCACACAGACGCCTCCACTTCGCCTACCCAAGAGAGAGAGAGAGAGAGAGAAAATATGGGGTTGGCCTCCTCCCAGGATCTGACCTGATGATCCCAGTCTCTCCAAATACACAGGGAGGGCAAGAGAGAAACCTTTGCCATGGAGAGTACATTGTGGTTCTGGGCAGCCCTGAGAATGTGTCATGGGGATGAAGAAAGCCAGAACTAGGAATTAGCAACTGAGGTCTTGCTATTACTCTGTCCCTGATTTACTGTATGTCCTTAATGGTATTTTGGGTATTGGAAACTCATCTACCATGTGAAAGGTACCAGAGGAGGCTCATGGATAATGGTGTCTGTGGGCTCTGCCTCCCTGCCAAAGTCAAGCTATATTTGGTAGGAGAGGTTGGATGGTGTGATGTCTCAGAGCCATAACTAGACATTTTTGTGTCTGGGCAACTGTTATCAACCATGAAGCAGTAACTACACTCCCAACAGGGAAGGAAAAGAGGTCACATGACTACAATTTGAGGTCATTGCTCAGATTGATGGGGATTTGGATAACCGTGAAGCAGGGAAAGAGCTCATCCCTGCTGCCAGCTGGTAGTATTTTATTTTATTTTTTAGGGGGCAATGAGGGTTAAGTGACTTGCCCAGGGTAACAGTTAGTAAGTGTCAAGTGTCTGAGGCCAGATTTGAATTCAGCTCCTCCTGAATACAGGGCTGATACTTCATCCACTGTGCCACCTAGATGCCCCAGTTGTTTATTTTAAATGACTGTTCTTACTAACTGGATCCTAAGTATTTGTTGTTTCTAGAGGACTAAATCACTGTAGTTTCCATAGTCAGTATCTTCTAAGTTTGTTGCCCCTCAGTAAAGTCCTAGTTATGGCTCTTCTGAGTCCAACATCACATCTGTTGTAACCCAGGTTAGTCTAGGAGGGTAGGCACTCAATGAAGGCTCTGGCTGTGGTAGGTATTCCTCTCCCAACCCACTGGTGATCCCTCTGGGCTCACATGCATGATGTTTGCACACTGGTTAAATGTCTTCACATAGGGCTTGAGGATGTCAAAGTGAAAAGCTGGGGTCAGCAGGCGCCGGTGCCGGCTCCATTTGTCTCCTCCACTCAGGAGCAGCCCATCTCCTGGGGAGTAAAGGAGATAAAAGAAGCCCAGATATAGCCCCTGAGTACCTTGCCCACTTAGAGCCCCAGATTAGACTCCTACATAGAGCCCCAGACCCAACAGCATCCACCTACCCCCTATCAGCCATTTACTTAGACCTGAATCCCTCACCCATAATGCCTAGCCTCAAGCCTTGGTTCCCCACACACCAGCCCACCCTAGGTCTCCATCTCCCTATCTACAAACACCTAACTCCCAGGATTCCCAGCCCCCTAGGCAAAGGGCATTTGGGTGACTTTTCCCTAGGCCTTATCCCTGCTTCCTGGTGTTATTTCTTTTTTTTTTTTTTTTTTTTTTTGCGGGGCAATGGGGGTTAAGTGACTTGCCCAGAGTCACACAGCTAGTAAGTGTCAAGTGTCTGAAGCTGGATTTGAACTCAGGTCCTCCTGACTCCAGGGCCAGTGCTTTATCCACTGCGCCACCTAGCTTCCCCCCCTGGTGTTATTTCTGATCACACTCATTACTCACCCAGCCAGAGCTTAAAGAATCCATAGATAAGGTCATCCTTGGCTGCAATATGGGCTGTTGAGAGAGATAAATCCTTCAAAGGGGGTGAATACACACACACACATACATATATACATATACACATACAAATATGTATATATGTATGAATAGTTAGCTTTATCTATACATATATCCCTATATAGTGAGTTTCATATGGTCCAAGGACTCCACTAAGACATAACTCCAGAGTGGCCAAGACACTCTCCAGACCTGAATTAGACATTACCTCCCCACACATAGTTCAGACATTCCCAGGACATGGTCTAGACATACCCCTATTCATGACTCCAGACATGGCTTTTAAGAAATAATCTCAAATAGTGGCCACAGCTCAGATGTTTTCATCCAACTGTTACCCAAACACCCCATAGACATGGCCTTGGGCACAATCCTAGACATATATTCGGAATACAACCTTAAAATATCCTTAGTTAGTTTAGACATGGCTTTAGCCAAGACTCTGAATTTATCTAGTGTAGACATGACCTTAAAGATAGCTCTGGCACTGCCCAGTCACTTCCCAGAAGCACGCTGGGCATACTCTCAGACATATTAGCACTTAGCACAGAATCTGACACAGAGGAGACGTTTAATAAATACTTAATGGCTTGATTTAACCTGACACCAACTATGGCACTGAAGAGTCTTAGGCAGGCCCAGAAATTATACATCCTGGATACAGGTGAAATATGCCCTCAGAATCTGAAGGGGTGGGACTGGGGATTGTGATGGTAAGGAGAGTAACAGTACAGATGGGAAGGATGCCGAAATGAATGTGCCAACTTTTCCCCTCTTCTCTGATGGCTCAGCCTTACTAAGCAGTTTATAGACACCCTTTTCTCTTTGTCCTAGAGCAGCCAGGAAGGCACCAAAGGGATCTCAGAGACCACTGCATCTGGAAGGGGAAGAGTGTACCATAGCTATAACTAGGGCATCTTACATTGTGATGATTAATTGTTAGTGAAAATGATAATAATAACAATTATCACTGATATAGTTTGTTAAGGTTTGCCAAAGACATCTCATTGGATCCTCACAAAAATTCTGGGAAGGAGGTAATATTATTATTATCTTCATTTTGGCCCCCTGTATGAGGCAGGATTAGAACTAGGGTCTTCCTAACTCCAGATGCAGAACTCTACCTACTGCTCCATTAGGCTGCCTCATGAGTGCCACCAACATGCTCTCCAAGGGATGGGGATTGGGGTGGAGACTTGGTATTTTGCCCTAAAGGAATGGGAAAGAGTTCACCCCAGCCAGCTGTCAGCCTTGCATTACTCTCAATATCTGCTGTCTTCATGTACTGCTGAATGAAAATGAAGAAAATGATGAAACTATGCTTACTGTGACCATTACAAATTTATGTTACATAATCTCTCTGCCCACACTGCAGCAAGGTAATCCTTTCATACTTCCCTAAATTATTAACTATCTCACTTATCACAATGGATTTTCAAAACCTTTTCATCCCCCTGAAAACTCTCAGCTGAGAACTTGGTCTCATAGTTCATCAAAAAAAAAAAATTGAGGTCATTTGTATAGTTTCTTCTCTTTCTGTTCTCCTCATCTCAGATTATCCAGGTGTCTTCCCCCAGTATCTCCCCCTCTTCACCTTGTTTCACATGAAGAGGCAGCCCTTCTTCCCAAGACAAACTTTTCCATGTGCTCAAATGACTCTGTTTCATCCTGACTTCTCCATCAGATTGCTCCTCTATCATTCCCATTCTCACTAGTATTCAGTCTCTCTCTCTGTCTACAGACTGCTTCCCTACTGTTGTAGAAACACACACATTTATCCCCATCCTGAAACTTCTCACTTGATCTGTCCATTCAATTGGCTATCATTCTTTATCTCTCTTCCATTTTATAGCTAACCTTGTTGAGAAGGACGTCTATGTTTCCTTTTTCCTTTTAATTTTTTCTTATCTTTGCGGTCTGTCTTCTGACCTCATCATTCAATCCAAACTACTCTCCAAAGTGACCAATGATTTTTTTTTTTTTTGCTGCGAGGCAATGAGGGTTAAGTGACTTGCCCAGGGTTACATGATTTAATAAAATTAAGACTAAAAGGAAAAAATTGGCTGGGGAATTTTTTGTTTGTTTGTTTGGTGGGTCAATGAGGGTTAAGTGACTTGCTCAGGGTCACACAGTCAGTAAGTGTCAAGTATCTGAAGCCAGATTTTAACTCAGGTCCTCCTGAATCCAGGGCCAGTGCTTTATGCACTGTGCCACCTAGCTGTCTCCTCCTCAGTATATTTTGCTCGCTCTTCATCTAGCTCTACCTGCTAATTGTGGCTGTCTCCTAAGGTTTGGTCCTAGGCCCTTTTCTTTTCTTTTATACTATTTCTCTTGACGATCTCATCAGCTCTCATGGATTGAATTATCATCTTTATGTAGAAGATTCTCAGATCTAGTTGTCTAGGTCTAACTTCTCTCCTGATCTCTAGTCTCATATCTCCAAGTGACCCTTGGAATCCAGAACTGGAAGTTCTGTATACATTTTAAACTCAACATATCTAAAACTGAACTCATTATGTCTTCCCCTGCCAAGTTCTCCTTTCTTCTAAACTTCTCTATAACCATCAAGGTCATCAGTATCTTCCTAGTCACCCAGGCTTACCACCCAGGTGTCACCCTCAACTCCCTGCTCTCACCCCCTATATTCAGTCAGTTGAATAACCAATCCTATCTTTATGGTCTCATTATTTCTAGCTTTGCCATTTAACTTATATGTGCCCCCTTCTGTTGTCTGACACTGCCACAAGCCTGGTCCTGACCCTCCTCATCTCATGCTTTTATTACTGCAATAACCTTCTGCTTGGTCTCTGTGCCTCAAATGTTTCCCTACTCCGGTCCATCCCCCCTTTGCTTTCAAAATGATTTTCCTAAAGCCAAAGTCTGACCATGTCAACCCCAATTCAATAAACTCCAGTAACTCTCTGCTACTTCTAGGATCAAATATAAAATCCTCTGCCTGATATTTAAAACTTTTTCTAATGTTGTCCCTTCTGACCTTTCCAATCTTCTAATACCTCACTCCCATCAAAATAGTCTATGATTCAGTGACACTGGCCTTTCGTGCTGCTCTTCAAACATGAAACCCTAATCATGCCTGGATTGCTCCGCCCTTCTCATCCCTGCCTCCTGGCTTCCTTAAACTCAGCTAAAATCCCACTTTCTCCAAGAAGCCTTTCACAGTCCATCTTAATGCTAGTGCCTTTCCTCTGTTCATTATTCCAATTTATCCTGTATACTTCTGGCTTTCCCCCAGTTATTTACATGTTGTCTCTCCAATTAGACTAAGAGCTTTTTGAGAGAAGTGATTGTTTTTACCTTTCCTTTAATCCCTAGTGCTTAGGGATTAAAAAATTTATTTATTTCATTTTTAATTTATGGAATAAGACAGTAATTTTCATAACAGTATAATAAAAAAGATGATTGTACAAGAATCTTTTAAGTAAGCTCTTAATAAATGCATAGTAACTTGACTTGACTAGGCATAGGCATACTTAAACAGAAACCAAAAAGATTCTGAATTGGTTAACATTTTATGGGGAGGAATATTTTTCTATGAATTCCTTGTAAGTTTCTATCTTGGCCAAGGCAGAGACTTTAAGCAGCAATCAGGAAGTGTGGCATGGCTCCCTTGTCATCTCCTCCCCCAAGAGGCATTGAACCTGAATATTTTAGTCCCACATTAAAGTACATATTAGGACACCTGAGGCTTATGCAGAAATCTCAGTGGAGTCAAAAGGGCATGTCTAGTGTATGCATACAATCCTACCAGAAATGATGTTATGGGATTTTCATCTAAACTTCCTTATGTTTGGGTAAGAATTTTGCCCATGAAGATGGAAAGGAAGTAAAGACTTTTAGGGTAGAGATTAGAATACAGGGATATCCAGAAATGATTGGGATGTAAAAAACAAAAAGGCATAAAAATAATTTTAAAAACAGCAAAGGGGAAATTGCAAATAAACTGCAAGAAACAATTATAACACTTTCATCCCATATCTAGTATAATACCTTGCACATAGTAGGAGTTTTAAAAATGGATATTGAATTTAATTGAATTTATAGGGTAATTATCTAGCTGGTGAAACCTACCTTTCCCAGTTGGGTCTCCTGTTCTCTGGGACCATCTATCATCCCCATCTCTGTGCTTTATTATTGGGTGTCCCTGATGCCCAGAATGTTCTACTTCCAGTAAGACCTCAGGTCAAGTCTTATCTCAGATACTCAGACAGCTATGTGACCCTAGGTAAGTCACTTATAATATCTCAGTCTCAGTTTCCTCATATATAAAATGGGACTAATAACATCTAACTTGTATGTTGTGAGGACTGAGATCATATGCTACTTCCTTAATCACCTCTAGATTCCCTGAAATTCTCCAAATTTCAGCTAAGATCCTACCATCTACAGCAGACCTTGAAGGTTCCTTTCCCTCTGAGACTTCTGTTTACTTTTTCTTTGAAGTGATTTCCATGTTGTTTCTCCACTTAGAATAAATGCACCATGAGGGAAGTGACTATATTTGCCTTCTTTGTATCTTCAATACTTAGCACAGTGCCTGGTACATAGTAAGCTCTTGAAAATATTTCAAAGCCAATTGATATCTCCTAGCACCCTTAAATAAAAACACCAGAGAATCATAGAGTGTTAGAGTTTGAAGACTTTATGGGTTATCTAGTATAATTTCTTTGTTTTGCAGATAAAGAAACTGAGACCTAGAGAAGGCAACATGACTTGTCCAGTGTCATAAAGCCAATAAGCAGCAGTCCTAAAATTCAAACCATGGTCTTATGACTTAAAATCCACGGCTATTTCACAGTATTAGACAGGGAGATGCTAATGAAGATGGAGCCCCACATCTGCAACAGATCTTCTGACCAACACTGTGCATCCCTCAGGTTTGCAGTGCTAACATCATCTCCCTGAGGGTAAGCTCTCAATGTCTGGCCTTGTTTACAGGTATCTCTGCCCACAAGCCAATGAATTCTACCTCAAAGAAATAATCATTCCATCTCCCACTCTTTCTCTCTTGACCCTAGGAACCTTCCTCCATAACCTCCCGCCCTCATCACTACTCCTACTCCCAAGAACAGGGATCTCTTTTCTTTCATGTGTCATTAAGTTTCTCTATTCCATCATAGAAAATGCTTTGGTGAAAAAGGATCTCTAGGGCCAATGTTGCTCCTAACATTCTCCTTCAACCTCAGATGCCCCTAAATCCACATAATAAACTCCCTTCTGCCATTGGATATGGCCAGAAAGTAGCTTCAAATCTCCTCCTACAACCAGGGAAGAAAGAGACACTGGAAACAACTTCAACTCATTCCAACAGAGGAAAGTGCTCTTTCCTCTTTCTTCTGCCCTCATTTTTCTCAGCCGATGTATACCTGGGAAATTTAGTGGTCATTCAGTATTAGAGAAAAGTTGGGAATATGAGGTGGAAACAAGACGGAAGAAGGGTAAAGGAAGAAGTGAGAAAGAAGGACCTAGAGGAATTGGTGAAGGTGGGGAGGTCAGAGAATAATAGAAAGGAAGAAAATGAGTGGGGACTACTAAAGAGAAAAACAAAGCAACAGTCAGACATAGAAGACTATACAGAGAAATAGAGATGCCTACATCAGGTACTTAGTAAATAGTTTTAATTGGTTGATCCACAGAAAGAAAAGGAAGACAGAGTATTGATTTGTTTTTGTTTGTTTGTTTTTATTTTTTATTTTTGGGGGCAATGGGGGTTAAGTGATTTGCCCAGGGTCACACGGCTAGTAAGTGTCAAGTGTCTGAGGCCAGATTTGAACTCAGGTGCTCCTGAATCCAGGGCTGGTGCTTTATCCACTGTGCCACCTAGCTGCCCCCGAAGACAGAGTATTGAGAATGGAACTTCTGATTGGGAAGAGCCCAGGGGACTTACTGAAATGTGTCTCTGTGTGTATGTGTATATATATATATGTTAATATGACAGTACAGAGGACTAGAAGAAGGTAAGGTGATTGAGAGGGCCTGGATCACTGGAGAAGGCCCTATGGGGGATCCTGGATATGTGAGGAGTAGTCTGGGACAGATGTTGCCAAACTGACCTTGACCTCTAGAATTTTCATACCTGATGCAGAAGTAAGAGGCCGGATGTAGTCAGGGTGGCAGAGTGCAACCGCTGGGCGGAAAGGTCCAATCCAGAGCAGAAAGGTCTCCCTGAAAGTGCTCACAGCATTCAAAATATACTCTAATCTTTCCTCTTTGAGTTCTATCTATAAATGAAACAAAGGTAAGAGTCACTACTGTCCATCTTTTTCTCTCTACCTTCTAACTGGAAAGCCCTTTCTCCAACTCCTCTGTGCTGACCGCCACTCTCAGCATCTCTAATGTCCCTTTGTATTAACTTTCTCTCTCAGGTGAAACCTGGGGCTGGCTGTCCCCAGGACCTAGGAGTTCCCTAATTAATGAAATCATGGGTTCAATTTCTATCCTTTGTATGACCATTAGCCATTTTCAAAAAGCAAGATAAGAATAGTTTATAGAATAAACACATATAATAGCCCTACAAAAATGTTCTAAATCACTAACAAGAGTTAAAACAACTTTGAGGTTTCTCCCTGTCAACTTAGTTAATTTAGAATTTTATTTTCCCCCAATTACATGTAAAAATAATTTTAACATCCATTTAAAAAACTTTGTGTTTCAAATTCTCTTCCTTTTACCCATCAAATTAGAAAATAAGATTAAAAATGGAAGCAATAAATGTTATAGTAACTGTGAGAAGGCAAACAAACTCATAGAGTACATTGTTGGTGGAATTGTGAATTGGTTTAACTGTTCTGAGAAGCAATTTTGAATGGGTCAAGAAAACTCACTAAATTGTTCATACTCGTTTTTTTTGTTTGTTTGTTTTTTGTTTTTGCAGAGCAATGAGGGTTAAGTGACTTGCCCAGGGTCACACAGCTAGTTAAGTGTCAAGTGTCTGAGGCTGGATTTGAACTCAGGTACTCCTGAATCCAAGGCCAGTGCTTTATCTACTGCGCCACCTAGCTGCCCCCTGTTCATACTCTTTTAACCCAATGGTCCCACCACGGGGCACATACACCAAAGAGGTCAATGGCTTATAGAAAGGTCCTATTATATAACAAACTATTAGTCACAAAACTTTGTGATAGCAAAAAAATAGAAACAAAATAGGTTGTGATTGATTGGGGATCAATTCAATAAATTATGGCACAAAAATATAATGGACTATTACTGCAACAAAAGAAATTATTAAAACGAGGATTTCAGAGACACAGAATGATCCTGAAGTGATGCAGAACAAAGAAAGATAATGATAAATACAAATATGATTAAAAACAACATTAAAAGGCTAAGTCAAACTTTGATGAACTTCAAAGAACAATATCAGTTCCAAAGAGCTACAGAGGCTAGCTAACATTTATATAAAGCTTTAAGGTTTGCAAAATCCTTTACAAATATTTCATTTTATTCTTGCAAATACCCTGAGAGGAAGGAACTATTATTATCCACATTTTGCAGATGGGGAAACTGAATTAGATTTAAGTTAAGTCCAGGGTCACACAGCTAGTGAATGTCTGAGGCCAGATTTGAACTCAGGTCTTCCTCACTCCAGGCCTAGTACTCTACTCACTGTACCACCCAGATGCACTTTTTTAAAATTTTGTTTTTGAATTTTTCAATATTTTATTGAAAATTTCTCCCTGCAGGGGCAGCTAAATAGCACAGTGGATAAAGCACCGGCCCTGGACTCAGGAGAACCTGAGTTCAAATCTGGCCTAAGACACTTGACACTTACCAGCTGTGTGACCCTGGGCAAGTCACTTAATCCTCATTGCCCCCTGCTTGATACACTTTCTGGAAGATCCTGTCTTCTGTATTTCTTACTAGTTCACTTTTGTCTTGCCCATGTGCAAAAGAAAAAGGCTAGAAGGAGAGCCTATAGTGATTTTTTTTCTCATTGAGGAAATGGAGATGCAGAAGCACTATCTACAAGGTAAAACATAGTGCACAGAGGCCAGTGGAAGGAAGATATGTGATAGATGCAAAACCAAGGACAGTTTAGAGGGCTGGAACTAAGGTTCATGAGTGTGACAGTGAAGAAGAAAAAATGGAGAAGGAATCATAGGATCTGAAATTTAGAACTGGAAGATACCTTAGGAATAATCTATTACCATGAATCAAATCAGTGCTACCATTCCTGGAAGAGATCGGCCAACTACTTAAAAAAAATTTTTTTTTAGACAGGGCAATGAGGGTTAAGTGACTTGCCCAGGGTCACACAGCTAGTAAGTGTCAAGTGTCTGAAGCCAGATTTGAACTCAGGTTCTCCTGAATCCAGCGCCAGTGCTTTATCCACTGTGCCACCTAGCTGCCCCCTGCCAACTACTTTTTGTACAACTCCAACCACCATCCCTCTGAATTTCCTGTCTGAAATACTCTCTCTTGTCACTCTCATATGTGTTGTCTTCCCCAGTGAGAATGTAAGATCCTTGAAGACAAGGATAATCTTACTTGTTCATATTTGCATGTGCAGCTCTTAGCACACTGCTCAGCACATAGTAAATACTTTATAGATGTTATTTCATTTAATAATTCATTGATTCGTTTATTCAAAAAATTTCATTTTGGGGCAGCTAGGTGGTGCAGTGGATAGAGCACCGGCTCTGGATTCAGGAGGACCTGAGTTCAAATCTGGCCTCAGACACTTTACACACTTAGTAGCTGTGTGACCCTGGGCAAGTCACTTAACCACAATTGCCTTACCCCCCCCCCCAAAAAAAAAACCCAAAAAATCTCATTTTGCTGAGGAAACCAAATCTGAGAGAATTGAAGTGACTTATTCAAGTTCCTACAGGTAATAAGTGGTAAAGCCTAAATTTGAACTGTATTCCTCTCATAATAAATTAAGCATGCTTTCTACTGTGCCACATTAACTGTCATCAAACTTCTGGAAAGATCTGAGATGATGATACAGATAAAGAAGAGAGACAGTTACTGAGGTCTTGTTAATTTCTGTTTTCTAAGGGAGATTGATATTTAGACTTGTAAGGATGCGATGAAAATGGCAAATGGTGAGTTGAAATCCAAAATACTCAGTGAGTTTAAGTCTCCAGACTTAAAATAACTACAGGTCCCATGACACTGACAAGAGCTGGCAGGTAACAAAAATTTTGGATAATGACTTGCAGCCAGAAATAATCAAATGTCCTGATCTTTCAAAATGGTAAGGGAGTAAATTTTTTAAACTACAGGATTGGGAGTTTGACTTCTGTTCCAGGAAAAATTCTCTATTATATGATTAAAGCTAAGGTTTGTTAAGGGCTAAAATTCTAGCTAAACTATCTAAAATATCTAATGAGTGGTCGCCAATAAATTATAAGTTTTAGCAAGAGTTAGACTTTTAAGCATTTATTAAGGAGAATAAGAATTTGATAAAGAGAGACAGAAAGGCCTAGATTCCTATCTATTAAAGGGAGAGCGCATTTCTAGCTCCCTTCTCCACTGGAGTCCTCAGGAAAGAGAGTGAGACAGAGCGCCAGTCTCTTCCTTCTTCTTCCCACTAGCCAGCGTCACTTCCTGATGCCAAAGAAAAGACTCCTGGTCTTGCCCTCAAAGACCTTCACTTCATGGCAGAACTTTCCTACAGTCAGTCTCCAGTAGGTAGCGTCATTCTAATCGTTACAGGTTTATGTGCATTAAAGAAGGGCCAGCAGTGATCATTAAAAGCCAGCAAGTCTTACAAGGAACATGTCATGCCAAATTTACTTCATTTTCTCTATGGAAAAGGTTACAAGGTGAGTAGATTAGGGAATGCCATACTAAGGATTTATCTGGATTTCTTTCTTTGTTTTTTTAAAAAATATTTTTATTTATTTTGTTAAATATTTTCTAATCATATATAAAAATTTTGAACAATTATTTAAAAAAAATTTAAATTCCAAATTCTCCCTTCCATCTCTTACTCCTTGGGAAGGCAAGCAGTTTTATATCGACTGTACATATGAAGTCATACAAAGCATATTTTCATATTGGTCTTGTTGCAAAAGAAAACACAAACAAAACAAAACAATAAAAATGAAGTTTAAAAAAGTATGTTTCAACCTGCATTCAGAGTTTATCAGTTCTCTCTCTGGAGATGGACAGCATTTTTCATCATGGCTCCTTTGGAATTGTCTTGGATCATTGTCTTGATTAGAGTAGCTAATTCTTTCATAGTTGATCATCCTTACACTATTGCTGTTACTGTATACAATATTCTCCTGGCTCTGCTCACTTCACTTTTCATGAGTTCATATAACTCTTCCAAGGTTTTTCTGAAATCATCCTTATGATTTCTTGTGAGTCGTCCTCATGAATTTTTATAACACAATAGCATTCCATCACAACCATATATAATAACTTGTTCAGCCATTGCGCTATTGATGGATATCCCCTCAATTTCCAATTTTTTGCCATCACAAAAAAAGCTGCTATAAATATTTGGTACAAACAGGTCCTTTTCCCTTTTCTTTCATCTCTTTGGGATATTGATTTGGTAGTGGCAATGCTGGGTCAAAAGGTACGCACAGTTTTATAGCTCTTTGGCCATAGCTCCAAATTGTTTTCCAGAGTGGTTGGACTAGTTCACAGTGCATTAGAGCCCCGATTTTTCTACATCTCCTCTAGCATTTATAATTTTTCCATCATGTTAGCCAATCTTATATATGTGAGGCAGTAATTCAGAGTTGTTTAATGTGCATTTCTCTAACCAATAGTGACTTAGAGATTTTTTTCATGTGATTATTGATAACTTTGATTTCTTCTGAAAACTGCCTGTTCCTATCCTTTGACCATTTCTCAATTGGGCAATAACTCTTATTTTTTTTTGTAAATTTGGTCCTGTTGCCCATATATTTGAAAAATGAGACCTTTAGTTGAGAAGCTTGCTTTAAATCCCTCCCCCACCTCAGTTTCCTATTTTACTTCTAATTTTAGCTGCATTAGTTTTGTTTGTGCAAACCCTTTTTAATTTCACATAATTAAAATGATCAATGTTACTTCATATAATCCTCTCTAACTCTTATTTGTCATAAACTCTTCCCTTGCCCATAGATCTGACATGTACATTTTCTATGCTCCCCTAATTTACTTATTTTTAAAATAGTATTTTATTTTTCCCAATTACATGTAAAGATAATTTTCAACATTTTGTAAGATTTTGAGTTCCAAATAATGTTGGTAATGGACATCTTTGCTTTACCCTTGATCTAATAAGGAAGGCTTCAAGTTTATCCCTGTTACAGATAATGCTTACTCTTGATTTTAGATAGATACCACTTAAAATTATTATTTTAAGAAAGACTCCATCAATTCCCATGATTTCTCATGTTTTTAATAGCAATGGATGCTGTGTTTTGTCAAAATCTTTTTCTGCATTTATTGATATAATCATATGATTTTTATTGGTTTTGTTATTGATGTGGTCAATTATGCTGATAGTTTTCCTAATATTGAACCAGCTCTGCATTCCTAGTATAAATCCCACCTGGTTATAGTGTATGATCTTTGTAATGTAGTGTTGTAATCTATGATATATCTGGATTTTAATGAGGCATTAGTCAAGGACTCTCATGATGTCCTGTGAGACAGTATGCTCTAGTGAAAAAATAATGTATTTGGAGTCAGCACATCTGGTTTTGCTTCCTCCATGATCTTGGGGAAGTCATTTGACCTCTCTAAGTCTCAGCTTCCATATGTATATGTATATATATATGTATCTATAATATTATATCTATAATACACACACATATATATAAAATGAGAAATTTAGAGTTGTGATTTCTAAAGTCCCCTTCAACACTAAATCCTCTGGTCTAGTGGTATACATATGGGTAGTATATTGACTTAGAAAACCATATATTAATATTATCCATATTCTATTGTATTCCTATCAATTTATTGAATAATTCCCAATTGCATTTAGCTATTGCATTTTAGGAATGTTAGCTGAATGTTTGACACCTCTATTCTGGATTATATTGACTAGGTTCCAGTATAGTTAAATGCATTTGGAACTTGTTTGTCTGAGAAAAATATGGGGATTTTATTAGACCCACAGTCACCAGGAATTAACATTGTATCATAGTGACCAAAATAGCTGATATGCTCTCAGGCAACATAAATAAATGCCTGCTATCCACAGCAAGGGAAGTGAGATCCCTGTTGTCTCCTGCCCCTGGAGGAGCAGATTGAGAGCTCTCTCCTTCCTTGTGTCTCCACATCACACTGAGAAATCAGTCACCTTCTTTGTGTCCCTCCTAAGCATTTTCTGGGCATTAATAATTCCAGAGAGACCCTTTCTCTATCTGGATCACTCAGACTTCTGGGAGCACAGGAAACCTAGGTTACCCTTTCCTCATGAAGGTCTTTTTAGTTCCTCATCCTTTTTGTGTCCTGCTCTAATTTCTCAACTGCTCAGATTCCTTACTCACTCCCCCCACCCAATACTTTGTCCATTTAGCATCCTAGCTCATCTACCCACTGAGCTCCCCAGCTCTTGGTCCAAGTGGTCCCACTCACCATCCCCAGGTGGCCCATGTACCAGTTCTGAATGGGTGGCTGGGGGAAGCATCTAAAATACTGGCAGGTGGTATAGTATCTGTGGACAGAGGACAGGACTTGGGCCAGGATCCATGTGCTAAGTGCCAAGAAGAACAGGAACAGGCCTGAGGAAACTCCATTGCTCAGCCCTTCCAGGCCCAGCTGGTGAGACAGCCACTTAAATCCAGGCAACATCCTGCAGGGAGAGACCAAAATGAGGACTTAGTGGGGAGAAACTGGAGCGGAAGTCAACTGTGCTGGAACAAGCCAGAATGATTCTTGAGCCAATTGTTATATTTTCAGAGTAAGCCTTTACATCTTGGAAACTATCAAACTAGACAAATCAGGATTTGATTTATTATTTTGTTTGTTGTCTAGATTCAAGAAATGAATGTTAATGATGCAGATTAAACTTGAAAGTATGTCACGTGTACCCCTTCCTGCCCTCAAAAGCCAGTTGTAAAACATCTACTACCGCATCCCTCCATATAACTGACATGAGGTGAAAGACATGAAGGAAGCCAAAGGGGAAGACATATGGGGAGGGCTGTGGGGGAAGAGGCACAAGAGGAAGAGATAAAAGATGGAATATAGAAGGGAGATTTCTAGGATGGGGGTAGCAAAAGGGGGAGCAGGTTTTGAAAAGGGAGGGAGGGATATCAGGGCTGAGAAAGTCATGAGGAAGAGGCAGGGAGGGATATTAGGGCTGGCAAAGTCATGAGGAAGAGGCAGAGAGTAAGGGGACAGTTGTAGAGAAACAGGGACACTAAGTTCCTAGGCTGTGTATGCTGAGACCAGTTCTTACCCTCTCTGGATCTCATTGTCCTTCAGGACACTGCAATAAAGCAGGTGCCCTGCCCCTCTGCTCCTAAAGAGTGTGACATTTAAAATTTAATGTGTGGTTGCCTTAAATTAGAAGCTTCAGCACCAGTCTTTGGGGATTAAGAATTTATTAAAACATACTAGGTATTAGAAAAAAAAAAAGAACATGTGGAGTTAAGAGAGGGCCTATCTAGTCTAGAGTTCCAGCCTGGTCTGGCTCTTCCTCAAGTCCTCCACCACAAGCCTGATTCAACCTTGAACTCTTTTCAAACTGATTGTGGAAGCTTTTTATAGGTCTGGAGCAGAGGCGGTCCTTACACACTGCTTCAAGCTGATTGGTAGGCATCATCCAAATCCATTGGTTCACTGGACTTGAAGGTGGTCTCGAGTTGGTTCAAAGTCCTTAACTTCTGAGGACAATACCTCCTTAAGGGCTAGCCAGGTGGGGTTACAATCTAATCACCCTTAAGTAGGTACTTAGTCATTCTCACCCAATTCAAACAATACTAAATCAATCAGGTGGGACTCCTGGGCATTTGCCAAATTCCATTATTTTATCACAAGAGGAAATTGGAGAAAGGTTTGGGGTGGGGGCTTCCTTGGGTCCCTATTAAATGCATACTCAGAAGAAAGAGTCCCTAGTCTGAGGTCACTTCTATCACGATGTATATATGAGATATATAAAATGTACATTGGAAGTAATTTCAGAAAGAGGACATTAGCAGTGAGCTAGCCCAGGAAAGCAGTGGCTAGGCAGTGCAGTAGATGGAGCACCAGGCCTGGAATCAAAAAGAACTGAGTTCAAATACAACATCAGAGACTTATTAGCTGCATGATCTGGAGCAAGTCACTTAACCCCTATTTGCTTTAGTTCCATACAGTAAAATGTATAACTATAAAATGGAGATACACTGGAGAAGGAAATGGCAAACTGCTGCAGTATCTTGGTGAAGAAAACCCCATGAGTAAAGTCCATGGGGTCACATAGAGTTGGTCACCACTGAACAATAAGGCCGAGAAAGGCCTTATGAAAAAGGTGGGAATTGTGTGATGGCATAGTCTCATCTAGGCTCTGGAAGGCTTCATTCCTCATTCTAAGGTCTAAATAAGCAAAGAGAAAAAAAAGAGGTGAGGGAGTGGAGATGTGCATAGGGAGTGGTCTGGATTACCAGGGATATACCTATGTTTAAACTGCCCTTTCACAGAGGCTGCCTAGGATCCTGAGATGGCTAGGGATTGAGTGCAGCTTTTCCAATCCCTGGGGATCCTATTTGCTAAAACCACTGATATCAAGCTTCTTGCTTCCTTCTTCTGCTTCCCACTAGTCTGGAGCTCCACTCTGACCCTTTCCCAGGGTCATTTTTGCTATGCAGAGCCCAGTACTTATTGAAGTCAGGTGGGCTGGATGCATCACTCTTTTCTACCTGCAGAAAACCCTTGCTATTGTCCAGGGATCCTAGTTGGCTGCAGCTGGGACAGGAAAAAATTAACTAGCCTCTTCCCGCCCCACAACTTCTTTGGCCATTTTGTTTCCCATGGCTCAATTTGTGCTGCCTGACCCTGGGGTCAGCATAGGCAGGGAAAGTGAAAAAGTTAACATTTTATACTTCAAGATAATAGACTTTCCATCACTAGTCCTTAGGCTCCACTACTGGCCTTTCATTGAAAAGTAAGGGGTAGGGGGCAGCTAGGTGGTGCAGTGGATAAAGCACCAGCCCTGGATTCAGAAGGACCTGAGTTCAAATCCAGCCTCAAACACTTGACACTTACTAGCTGTGTGACCTTGGGCAAGTCACTTAACCCTTATTGCCCTGAAAAACGAAAAGTAAAGGTTAAAAGGAGCAGGCTTTGGTTGGAAAGATGCCCATTTAGGTAAGGGGATGAGGCTGAAAAGCTTGTTTAGTATTCTAAGGTAAGGGGAAAGTTTAAAAAAAAACCTTGCAAAGTTTGCATTTATAGAGCAATGTTTAGTTGCTCATCTAAAAACCATCTAGTTATGTTTTAGTTTTAGTTCATGTGATGAATAAAATGTCCTTTATGATCGACTAGTCAACAAATGTTTACAATTAATTTTCAAACATTTCCTGCATGCACATCCAAATTAAATATGCTAGGTGTGCTGGTGGTGAAGGGTGATGACATTTGGGAGCAGTGGGGAGGACCAGAGATCCTAAAGGAGGACCAGAGAAGCTGATCCACTTTCCACTTGCCAATAGTCACACAACAATTTAGGACAGGATTCATATTTAAGTTCTCAGGCAGCTGTTAAACATGCCCACTCTCTCCTCTGTCACTGCCCCCAGTTTGGTTTCAGTCCATATCACTTCACATCTGTATTATCACAAAAGCTTCTGGTGGGTCTGCCTGCCTCAAGTCTCTCCCTACTGCATTCTATCTTCCATTCAGCTACTAAAGTGATTTTCCTAAAGTGCAGGTCTGACCATGTCATTCCCCTACTCAACAAACTCCAGTGGCTCTCTGTTGCTTCCAGGATCAAATACAAAATACTCCGTTTGACATTCAAAGTTCTTCATAACCTACCTTCCCCCTCTCTTTCAATTCTTCTTAACACCTTACATACACTTCAATCCAGGGACACTGACCTTGCTATTCTGCAAACAAGACCATCCATCTCTTGGTTCTGGACATTTTCTCTGATTGTCCCCCATGCCTGGAATGCTCTCACTCCTCCTCTTTGCTTCCTGGATCCCCTGACTTCCTTTAAGTCCCAACTAAAATCCCATCTTCTATAGGAAGCTTTTTCTAACCTCTCTTGATTGCCTTTTGTCTTCTAATTATTTCCTACTTATCCTGTTTATAGTTTGCTTGTAGTTATCCATTTGTTGTGTCATCCATTAGGTTGTGAGCTTCTTGAGGGCAGGGACTGCCTTTGCCTCTTTTTGTATCCCTAGTGTTTAGCACAGTGCCTGAATAATAGTATTTATTAGCAGGTGCCTAAAAAATACTGAGTGACTGACATTTGGATCATCACTTGCTCTTCACACAGAAGCCAGGGTCCAAATCTCCTCATCCCCATGACTTGTTACTCATCACCATCCTTTTGTATTGTCACTCCTAGTATCTGAGATAGACAAGGGGAGCATTGAGACCTGAGGATAAGTACTAGGTACCAAGGTAATATGGGGTACCAAGGGGAGAAACTGGCCAGTTGGTCAAGGACTCAAACTTCTGGGACTTTGGGTAACAAGGGAAACACAGAATTTTGGAGTTGCAAGGGACCTCAAAAGCCATTCAGAGCTTCCACACAAAACCTCACTTTGAATTTTCTCCCTGACAGACCTGATAAATTGTTATCCAACATTGATTCAAAGATCTTGAGTTAGGGCAGTCTACTATCCTGCTAAGTCAGCCCATTCCACTTAGGGATAACTTAAATTGTCTTTCCTGACATCAAGCCTAAATCTATCTCTTTGCACCTGTCATCCATCGTTCCTAGTTCTGCTCTCAAGGGGAGAAGAAGAAGAAAAAGGAGAAGGAGGAGGGGAAGGGGAAAAGAGAGGGAGAAGAAGAAGAAGAAGAAGGAGGAGGAGGAGAAGGAGGAGAAGGAGGAGAAGGGGGAGAAGGAGGAGAAGGAGAAGGAGAAGGAGGAGAAGGATATATGGAGCAAACTGCCTCAGTTTACCCAAATAACTCGAGGAGACCACCAAGTCAAGCAGAGACAGATTTATTACATTCCCATAGGAATGGGCAAGCTCAATGCCCGAGCCGCGCCAGCTAATACACGCCTTGACCTTATATAGGAATGTTGGTCAGAGGGGAAGTCCCCACACACACTAGGTTGAGCTCACAATCTAACATCCAATCCTGTCTCACCCAGGGTACGTGTTCAGCTCGTGATCAATGTATGGAGACATGCATACGTGTTCCAGGAACAAGGGGGAAAAGGGGAGGGGGAACAAGGTCAAACCAAAGGAAGAGGAAACAGGGGAGTGACAGTCAGATGTTTCAGATCTCACAGTTCCCACTGACTCCCCTCTCCAGGCCCCTGTCTCTAAAGATATTCAACCTGAATAACAGGAAGAGTCACTCAGGTGCTTCAGCATTGTTAAGGATGACAGGGTTAAAATTTATCTTCAGCTATGTTGGGAAGTCAAAGAAATAGAATAAAGAATAAAAGAATAACACATTGTTGGGACCCTAGGGTCAAGGGGATTCTGCTCTGAGAAAAAGAGACATGTCACTTAACATCTGGTCTCAACTCAATTGCTGCATCCTGTGCTGAGCCCTGTCCTTTCTTCTTGAGTCCCGAGTATTGAATTGGTGGGCTAACTCCCTGACCCACTGACTGGGGTTCTGACACATGATGGATTGCAGACAAAACTAATATGTAGCTGACAAGTGGGGAGACTGAGCAGAAGTAAAAATACTGTTAATTGGCAATAAAACTTAAAGGAGACAGTGAGAATTTGACAAGCAATAAACTTCTAAACGAACTATACTAGGGCAGGGCTGGGTACCTTCCAGACCCCATCCTCAGAGTTTAATCTGATTCAACTCCATAATTATATCATACAAAGAGAAGGAGAAGGAGAAGGAGAAGGAGAAGGAGAAGGAGAAGGAGAAGGAGAAGGAGAAGATGAAGAAGAAGGGAGGAAGGAGGAAGAAGAAGGAGGAGGAGGGGAAGAAGAAAAAGAAGGAGGAGGAGAAGAATACTTTTTATACGTGATAGATACTCCTAAGTTTTTTCTTCTCAGGGCTATACATCCAAAGGTCTTTCAATAAGCCCTCATATGAGATGAGCTGAAGGTTCTTCAATCTGGTTGCCCTCTTTCAGACACTTGTGTTTATCACATCCTTCCTAAACTGTGGCTCCTAGAATGTAATATAATATCCAAGATGGGGACTGACAAAGGCTAACTATATTTACTTACACCTATTATTACTTTTCTATCCTTGGACCCTATGCTGGTCCTCATGAAGCCTAAGACTGGCTTAGCTTTTCTGCCTACCACATCACATTGTTGGCATATTGATAGATGAACTGCTATGTAGGCAGGAGTTGATGGGGCACCTTGGGAGATTATATGAGTGTTAATATATCAGAAATCTCTAGATAGCTAAAGGTTATTTCCTGTATTAAAGAGATGTCACCTCTCCCTCTTTTTTCTCAGCCACCTGTAGCTCAGGCCTTGGCTTTCCTGCCCACATTGGGCTCCAAAGAGAGTCCAAGGATGGGGCTGGGGGAGGGAGAAGGGAAAGGTTCTAGAAGTTGGGACTTCAGGGTATAGTGGGTTTGAGAGGCTAAGGGATCAGATCTGGGCATAAGGAAATTGGAGGCTTAGGGACAGTTTTTACTTTGGAAAAAGGGATTCTGTCTTTATCTAAGGTGACACAAGGTGACAGTCTCCTTCTCTAATAAGACATTGGATAATCATTATCAGGTTCTGTTGATAAATGTTGAACAACCAGCTCTCTGACTCATTTAAAGCTTAATCTGCATTATTAACATTTTCTCTATTACTTTCTTAAGTCTAGACAATCAATTTAAATTTAACAATCACTCCTCAGTAGGACGTGGTTTCAGCATGCCCTTGATGGGCATTATCAACCAGGAGGTGCATGCCATATGCTCAGAACAGCCAAAAACCTGAGAAGAAACAAAACCCCTGGTAGGTGGGAGTGGCTCCAACTCTTTACTGGTCTTGAGCCAACTCTTAAGATTACAGTTCTTATCATCTGTGTTGTTTTTATTTGCTTATCTCTCCCATTAGTATGTAAATTCCTTAAGGGTGGGAACTATTTTTGCTTTTTTTTTCATATTCCCAGAATTTAGCACAATGCCTGACATATAGTAAATACTTAATACATGCTTTTTGATCCATGCTTGGTCTTCTTGCCTAATTGGTCCTCCAGTTTCTCCTTTTGCTTATCCCTCTTCCATATAGTTGCTAGGTTAATATTGCTCATACAGGTCTAACCATGTCAGCTATCTACTAAAAAACAAAAACAAACAAACAAAAAAAACTCCTGTGACTTCCTTTTGGCTCTAGGAAAAAATGTGACCCTTTTAGTCTGGAACTCAAAGTCCTTTACAATCTGGCATCATACTTTAACCGCCTTGTTTCAAATAATTTTGCTTGAAGAATTTTGTATTCCAGCAAAGTTAAAATACTAATGATTTCTTGAACTTGATGCTAGATATCTTACCTCTTTGCATTTACACAAGTTGTCCTGCATTCCTGGCATGGCTTGCCTATTCACCTCTCCATCTTAGAATCCATTTCTTCCTTCCACATTCAGATCAGGTGTCACCTCCTCCATGAAACCTTTCCTGTTTCCTTTGGTTTTAGGTATTTTTTCTCCTCAGAATTTCCTAGAGTACTTTTCTTGAGATCTTCCTCAGCAACTTAACTCCCTACCTTGGATTACACCTTATTCCATCCCTAGTAGAAAGTAAGTTCCTTGAGGCTTGATATAAGCAATGATATCTCGAGAATTAGATCAAGGTCCAACCATTCTGGAGAGCAATTTGGAATTATGCCTAAAGGGCTATAAAGCTGTGCAGACCTTTTGACCTAGCAATACCACTCTTGGGTCTTTTCCCCAAAGAGATCAAAAAAAAAAAAAAAGGGAAAAGGATCCACATGTACAAAAATATTTATAGCTGCTCTTTTTGTGGTGGCAAGGAATTGGAAATTGAGGGGATGTTGATCAATTGGGGAATGGCCGAACAAGTTGTGGTATATGAATGTAATGGAATTCTATTGTGCTATAAGAAACGATGAACAGGTGGAGTTCAGAGAAACCTGGAAGGACTTGCATGAACTGATGATGAGTGAGATGAGCAGAACCAGAAGAACATTATACACAGTATCATCAACATTATGTGTTGATCAACTGTGATAGACTAGATTCTTCTCACCAATCCAATGGAACAAGAATGTTCCAAAGGATTCATGATGGAAAAGGCTCTCCAAATCCAGAAAAAAAAAAAAGGAACTGTGGAATATGGATGCTGATTGGACCAAACTATTTCTTTTGCTTTTGATGCTGGTTTTCTGATTTGAGGTTTTTCCTTTGTGCTCTGATCCTTCTTGTATAACATGACTAATGCAGAAATATGTTTAATGTTATTATGTATATATAACCTATATCAGATTGCCTGCTGTCTAGGGGAGGGGGGAGGGAGGGGAGGGAGGGAGAAAAATTTGAAATTGGAAATCTTATATAAACAAATGTTGAAAACTATTTCTACATGTAACTGGAAAATAATAAAATACTTTTATTTAAAAAAAAAAGAATTAGATCAAGGTATGGAATGGGCTGCCTCAGGAGTTGGTGAGTTCCCCCTCATTGGAAAAAAAATAAAATCTAATATGATTTCATTAGTGGAAATGACATTAAAGAAGAGGCATTACCATCTACTTTTCCCTTTGACCTAAAGACCATGAAATCTCTTCATCTGACTTGCAGCTGTAAGACTGCATGTGTGTTGTCTTCCCCATTCGAAGGTGAGTTCCTTGAGAGGGCCTATTTTACTTTTCTATTTGTACATCAAATGATTAGCACATAGTAAGTACTTAAGTATCGCTTCATTCATTTATTCATTCATTCAAGTCAAGACTGGATGACTATTGAGGATTTTGTAGAAAAAATGTTTGGTCAAGTGCAAGGTGGACTACATGGCCTTTTAGATCTCTTCAAACTCTGAGATTTTGTAATTCTGTGAAGATATTTGTGAGAGATGTTACAATTGCATCTTGAAGATACACCCTATAGCAAGTTAGACTTAGACCTTTGTAATTATTGCTTTCTCCCCATATCTCACAGCCTGTTGTTCTTTAAAGAAAATTTTAAATTCAGATGATGGCATACTTTTGTTTTTATTTACTTTATAATTTTTTTCTTTGCTCCCATATTTGTATTTCAAAATTCCTAGTCTGCTTTAGTTTTTTTCTCCATAAAAATGTTTGAAAGTTCACTCTTTCATTGAAGATCCATTTATTTTTCTTGTTGGATCATACTCGAGTTTCTGTCTAAGTTTTTCTTGGTTGTAGATCTTTTTCTTTTGCCTTTTGGAATATCTCATTCCATCTTCCTTTTAAAAATCTGTTTTATTTTTAATTTATGGAAAAAACAGGTATTTCCATAGCATAGTATAATAGAAGAGGCTTGCACATAAAACTGCAAATCTATTATGTACAATTCACTATTCCTTTTAAATATAGTTATAATAAGAATATAATAGTTATAGTAAGTAACTATTAAATATAGTTTATAGAAATATACATATATAATATGAATTTGTATGTATAAATTATAAGTACATAAATAATACATTTTGGTATAGTTTATATATAGTAAATATAGTCAAAGTTATCATGTCACTTTTTTCTTCCCCCCATGGCTACCAAATATGTTTACATATGTAAATATATTTATATATGTAAATGTTTACATATGTAAAAGCATTTTATACATACTTCTATTTATCAGTTCTTTCTTTGGATGCAGATAACACCTTCCTTCATTTGTCCTTTGTAGTTAATTTGGGCATTTATAATAGTCATCTTATTTATTTATTTAATTTTATTTACAATAGTCATTATTTACAAGGCCTATTCTAATCACACTTTGAAATCAATAGCCTTGTCCAACTTCCCTTTATACCTTAAAGCTTAAAGTTCAAACCAGGACACCTTGCCTTCTTCCACCAATACACCTTGTGGTTATGAGGAGGGCTCTGCCCTGAATTTTGGTGTCACTTTATGCTTTTCTCCCTTCCCCTATCATACTCTATTGCTAGAAGAAAACTTTGAGCCTTCTTTGCCTCAGAACCAGATTTCTATCCTTCTACTATTACACTGTGTAGAAAAAAATGTTCTATATTTTAATTCTATAACAGAAACTTCTCCAGTTGAAAGCAAAGTTATTTATAATGGTTTGGAGAACTTTTTCATGCACCCAAATTAATTTGCAATTGTAGGAAGTTATCCTCATGTGAACCTTATATATAAATTTCTTGGTTGTTGCCTGTATTCTACCACCTTGGTTTCACTCCCCCTTCCCCAAAGAGATTACTCCCCCCATACCCCAACCCCCCCGAGAGAGAGAGAGAGAGAGGTGGAAACTTCTAACTGTTGACCAATTTGCTTGATTTTGATTCCTTGAAAAATTCTTGAACATATTTTGAGGGAAGATTGATGAATTTTCAGAAAGGAAAGCAGCAATCATACATACACACGCGCATATACCAATTACCTGTAAAGACAATTTTTAACATTCATTTTAAAAATAAAATTTTGAGTTCCAAGTTTTCTCCCTTCCTTCCTCACCTCTAAGATGGTAAGCAATTTGATATAGGTTATATATGTACAATCATGTAAAATATATTTCTATATTAGTCATGTTGTAAAAGAAGAAACAGACCAAAAGGAAAAAAAAACTACAAAAAAGAAAATTTAAAATAGTATGTTTCAATCTGTTTTCAGACTCCATCAGTTCTTTCTCTGGATGTGAATAGCATTTTTCATCATGAGTCCTTTGGAATTGTGTTGGATCATTGTATTATTGAATATAGCTAAGTCATTTACAGTTGATCATCCTATAATATTACTGTTACTGTGTTCAATTCTCTGGTTTTGCTCACTTCACTTTGTAAAAGTTGATTTAAGTCTTTCCAGGTTTTTTTAAAAGTTAGCCTGCTCATCATTTCTTATAGCATAATACTATTTCATCATAATCATGTACCACAACTTGTTAGCCATTCCCCAATTGATGGGCATCACTTCAATTTCCAATTCTCTACCACGAAAAGAGCTGAAAAGCAGCAAATCTTAAAGCCAGCATGGCTTCATTAAGAATAGATCATACCAGACTAACCTTCTTTTCTTTTCTTTTTTTAAATCATGAAAGTATTTTATTATTTTCTAATTACATGTGGAGATAGTTTTCAACATTTTTTTTTTTTTTTTTTTAGTGAGGCAATTGGGGTTAAGTGACTTGCCCAGGGTCACACAGCTAGTAAGTGTTAAGTGTCTGAGGCCAGATTTGAACCCAGGTACTCCTGACTCCAGGGCCAGTGCTCTATCCACTGCGCCACCTAGCCGCCCCAACATTTGTTTTTATAAGATTTCTAGTTCCAAATTTTTCTCCCTCCCTTCCTTCCCTCCCCCCAAGACAGCAAGCAATCTGATGTAGATTATATATGTACAATCACATTAAACATATTTCTGCATTACAGACTGACCTTATTTTCATTTTTTACAGAATAACTAGAATGACAAGTCAGAAGAATGCTGCAAATATGGTATTACTGTATTTTAGCAAAGCATTTGATAAAATATCTCATGCTTTTTTGCATGTAAGATGGAGAGGTTAGGATGATTTGGAACTGGGAGAATGATTGGATCTAAAGAGGAATTGTTAAGAGTTTAATGGAAACTTAGAAGGATGGTTCTAGAAAGTACCCAGAGATCTGTCCTTTGTACTTTTCTGATCCAAGTTATTTCTATGAATGAATGGAACAGAGGAATAAGTGTCATGCCTCTCTATTTTTATGAAGCAGCCTGGGGAAGAGCAGTGATCCAAGACTGAATTTGTGGAGTAGAACCTTTGCCAGAGAGGCCCTTGCATTCAAGACCATAAATGATTTCAGAGATTGACATATCTCTTTGGGACTAATGGTTGCTGATTCAAGTATTTCCTTTTCCTTTTTAAAAAATAAAACTCTCCTTTGATTAAAATTAAAAAAGAATAACGATCTTCAATAATAAAGTTTTGTGGCCTGGTAAATACTTTACATAGACAATGAATGGTAAATGTTACCCTAGAGATCTGCACATAGATTGGGAGCGATGGGACAAAGGTACAAAAGAAGCTGTAGAATAAAGCATTAGGATTGGGGGTGTGTGTCCGTAAATGATTAGTTATAAAGAAGTATAATAGAAAAAGAGGGAATATGCCTACCCCTGGTAAGATTTGGAGACTGACTAACCTCAGTTTCTTTCTCTTTCCTTGCAGAACCCCTCCTTGAGTCTCCAAGTCTCCTTCCTTGGACTAATCCTGTATCATTACCAGAGCTGTGGCCCAAGATTCAAGCATAACTGCTTGTTTTTTCTGATTGCAGTTTTGTTTTCTGGCAGCCAATCCCTAGGGCCACAGCCTCGCCTGTCTCCATCGATCCCTCTCTTGGATGGACTCTGTACCCAGCTTACAGTTAAGCCTGCTTACAGTGACAATTCCTTGTGCTCAGATTATTCCCAACCTCCAATGTCCCTGTAACTGTATCCCCTGGTTTCTCACCACTTCCCACTTCTCTAGTGCCTCCTGAGTTTCCCCCCAACTTTTATTCTCTTCTATCCCACAGTTCCTATCAGCTTCTTCTTTTCTATCCCCATGCCCAATCCCTTTCTCATCTTGCTGCCTACAGCTTGGAGAGACTCCCTGTCCAGCCCCAATCTTTGATTTCAGCCTTTTCTTTTCAGGCAATACCTGGTGTCTCTGAGTCTCTGTCTCAGTCTCTGAGGAAGATAGCTCTGGGAGGTCAAGGTCACACTTCTGCTATCCTGGGATTCCACTTGTTCCTCACTGCCATCTAAAGTCAGAGAGAAAGGTCTGCTGTTTTTTTATAGTCTCATCTCAGACTCCACCTTTATAGGAAAGAGACTGAGGGAGGGTCATAGGGAAAGAATGGAGCTGGGTGGAGGCTGGGAGGAGGTGGCTGTAGACAGGATATAAAAGATACCAAGTTTATTTGATGAGACCAAGGGTTAGGCATTATTAGGTGAAAGGGTAAGAGAGAAAAGAGTCCAAGCTTCTAAATTAATTCTCTCCACTAACTTCTAGGCCTCCCTCCCAGATCTTCTCTTCTCTCCCACTCAGTCCTGTTCCAGCTGAGCAGGAGGAGAAGAAAACCCTCAGACAGTGTCCCCTAACTCACTTATGTCAGCCTCAGTCTGTCTCCTTTGCTGTCTCACACTCACCAGAAGCTGTTTTCTTCAGCTCTCAACTAAGCATTGATCTTTTTAAAATTAAAATTTGTTTTTCCTTAATAGTATTTTATTTTTTCCAGTTACATGTAAGGATAGTTTTCAACATTTTTTTTTTTTGGTGAGGCAATTGGGGTTAAGTGACTTGCCCAGGGTCACACAGCTAGTAAGTGTCAAGTGTCTGAGGCCAGATTTGAACTCAGGTCCTCCTGAATCCAGGGACAGTGCTCTATCCACTGTACCGCCTAGCTGCCCCCTCAACATTTGTTTTTATAAGATTTTTAGTTCCAAATTTTTCTCCCTCTCTCCCTTCCCTCCCCCTCTCTCCAAAACAGAAAGCAATCTGATATAGGTTATATATGCACAATCCCATTAAACATGTTCCCGCATTAGTCATGTTGTGAAAGAATATTCAGAACAAAAGAGAAAAACCTCAAGGAAGGGAAAAAACAAAAGAAAAAGTAAAAATAGTATGATTCAATCTGCATTCAGATTCCACAGTTCTTTTTCTGGATGTGGAGAGCATTTTCCATCATGGGTCCTTTGGAAATGTCTTGGATCATTGAATTGCTGAGAAAAGCAAAATCTATCACAGCCGATCATCACAGAACTGTGTACAATGTTCTCCTGGTTCTGCTAACTTCACTCGGCATCAGTCCATTTAAGTCTTTCCAGATTTTTCTGAAATCTGTCTGTTCATCATTTCTTATATAGTATTCCATTACATTCATATACCACAACTTATTCAGCCATTCCCCAATTGATGGGCATCCCTTCAATTTCTAGTTCTTTGCCACCACAAAGAGAGCTTAAGCATTGATTTTTCTTGCTCTCCATTATTTATTGACTCTGGAAATGACCTGGAAATCTGGTAACCATATCCATAAGAGGTACTGTGGTTCTAGATCTTTTATTTACTTCCACTATCCATTGGGAGAGATGTTCCTTCTGTGGTGGAGAGGCTACAATCCTTTCTGTCTGCTTTTCAGCCTTTTCTTAAAAACTTCTTCAGGACTTATATGAACTGATATAAACTGCAGTAAGCAGAACCAGGAGAACATTGTACACAGTAACAGCAATATTGTACAATGAAGAATTATGAATGACTTGGCTATAGGCAGCAATACATTGATCAAAGACAATCCCATAGGACACGTGATGAAAAATGCTATATGCCATCAAGAGAAAACTGATGGTATCTGACTACAGACTGAAGCATGTGATTTTTCATTTTTTCTTTTCTTTTCTTTTCTTTTCTTTTCTTTTCTTTTCTTTTCTTTTCTTTTCTTTTCTTTTCTTTTCTTTTCTTTTTAGTCTTCTTACACAAAATGCCTGGTATGAAAATGCTTTCTATGATTGCACATGTATAACCTATATCAGATTGCTTGACATCTCAGGGAGGGAAGGAAGGAAAGGGAGAGAGGGATAGAATTCCAAATCAAAACAAAAAACAACAAATGTTAAAATTTGTTTTTATGTGTAATTGAGGGAAAAGAAAATAGTATTTTAAAAATCTTCTTTGGTGCCTCATTTTGGGTGAATGAATGAATTAATGAAGCATTTATGTGCTTACTATATATGTCAGGCAAAATTTTGGAGATAAAAATATAAAAGATCAAAGTCCTTTTTCTCCCAGAGTTTACGTTTTAAGAAAGGAAGACAATTCATGGAGGGGAGTGGTGGCCAAGGGCATTTTTGGTCAGGGTAGTGACAATCGATGCATCAGTCAGCCAAATGAGGCTCCCTTTCTGGGAGAAATAGCAATGTTGACTTGATTGCCATCCTCAGAGCAAGAGGAGGAAAGCAAGGGGGGAGAAGAAAGGACATGCACATTGGTGACAGAGCAAATGGTAAGATAGTACAAATGGACAATGGAATGGCTGGATAGTATATGAAGCATGGTCTAGGAGACAGAAATAATGGACTAAGCACATCTGTAATCACATGATCATTAAACAAGATTGCTCAGTCCCAGGATGCCAGTTCCAAAGTTGAATGTATGTATGTCCCCAGCAACTGGGATATGAATTCTAGGGGTCTAGTGTAGAAGGTGCTGGTCAAGGTGGGAAGAAGTGGGGCAACAGTAGCAGAGCATATGGTTACCTTCAGAACCATGCACCATTCAATTCTTCATCTGAATTCAAATCTAGCCTCAGACATTTACTAGCTGGGTGACCCAGGGCAAGTTGTTTAACCTCTGTTTGCCTCAGCTACATGAATTGTAATATGGGGATGATAATAGCATCCACCTCATAGGATCAAATGAGATAATATTTGTAAGGTCCTTAGTACCATGCCTGACACATAGTTGGTATTTAATAAAATTGTTGTTCCCTTCCCTTCATCCCCCAAATCTACTGGGATGTGCTGATGAGTAAGTTTCTTCTCTGTAGGGAGGGCAAAAGCACTGTTAGCCAATAGGTATGGAGCTCTCTTTAGTCAGGATATACCAGAAAGTACAAAGGCCTAGGCTGAAGTAATCTTGCCTTTGGATTCCTCTTAGAGATCTTGTTAATTGATTCTTCTCTTTTATTATCTGCTAAACTCTGAACTTTGTTTCTGAACTGAAGTAAACTTTCTTTTACTTTCTCCCATGAGGCTATCAGTTCACCTCTTACCTATTATTGATTTTATTAGGGATTTGAAAAGACATAAAGTAGAAGGGGAAATGATACTTCTTATGCTCAGAATTCTAGAGTAGAATTAGTACCACTCATGGAAATAATAAGAACCATACAGCCATATACATATACATACATATATATGTGTGTATGTATACACACACACACACACATATATCATTAGAATGACTTCTGAGTGACATGACCAATAAGAGGAGGCATTTTCTCTGATCCTTATTACCTCTCAAAGCTCTCTAAAAGAGAACTGATGTGCTAAAGATAAAATAATTTCACTTGTTGCTATTGTCTAGGACATTAAGAACCAAAAGATGATTAAAAATTCCATGAACGAGTGCTGATCACATGCTCATTCCATACCTCCTCCCACATTGCACGTCAGCTTCTGACAGAAGGTTGCACTAGTTGATCCTATCCATGGGCTTGCAACAAAACACATCATGCCCTAATACCTTTTCTCTTCTAGTTACATGGAGATCCAAACTCCAAATTGCAGAAAATTTGCTAAAACCTTTATAGAAAGTGCCTTAGAAACATTCTGCACTGCAACAGAGCTCTGCAGGAGAGTGGACAAACAGAGGGAACAGAGTAGGGACTTGTAATAGAGCTTAATTCTAAATCCTCACCCTCAGTTCTTCCCAGTGCTTTGGAAATCCAAATTCCAAATGGTAGAAATTTGCCCAGCCTGCCATATCAACAGCCTAGCAATGCTCTGTATTACTGGGTCAGAGAACTAGATCAGGGTAGAATACTATGTGTGTTTGGATTTCATTATAAACCTGAGGGAAAGAGCACAACATTCAAGTGGGGCCAGTTCTTTCTCTCCAAAAGTCACTTGTGGAAAAGACCTAAGCTAATGAACTGTGAATTGCTCAGCATGAGAAGAGCCTAGGAGTTTTGAGATATAGCTCCCAGGACACTATTAGAAGGAAGGGAGTCAAAAAGGGAGCAATAGAGGTAAATAAAGAAACAGAAAAGTGAAATTACCTAAGGCCTCAGGAGGAAGAAAAATCAAAGACCTTCAGAACATGCACAGATAAACAAATAGGGAAGATATTAACAGCAGAAGAAAACATAGCCTCCAGATCTAGTAATTGAGTTCAGGCAAATACTGCACAACAAAGGAAAAGGAGAGGACATTGTGGAATTTGAGGAAAGTTTGGAATCACAACATGAAGTTCCTGAGTGGTTTAAAAGGGAACTGAGACTTGTGGGAGAAGAGTTCATAGCCTGGACAGCAGAAATAATTGATAGAATAGAAAAACCTGAATCCATGGTGGATTCACCAAAGAAACAAAAAAGAAGACAACCAATTGGGAATGTGAATACATAGAAGTAAAAGACAATTTGGAAAAAGAAAAGCAAAAAAACAATAACATTAAAAGAAAACATGCTCTTCATACAAGGCAAACATATTGTGCCAAGCAGTGTGCCAGGCGATTAGAGTCTGTAGGCACTGGGTGTGCCAAGCAGTGTGCCAAGGTATGTCAAGCAGTGTGCCAGGTGGGGGTGGTTCCCAAGAATTCAAAGGGTTCATTAGAGACTGTGTTGAAGGAACTAAGTAAGATGGAGAATGCCACCTCTGGTGATACAGAAAAAGAAGAAAGTACATCCCCAAATTCCCAAAGACAGCCCTTTGGGAGACAAATTAGAAAGCTGGGATAAACTTGAGAGGTATAGAGGAAAATGAAAAAAAGAGAATGATAAAATATTGTTGCCTAATAGGGGCTGGGGTTCCCCTCGAGGGAGGTTCAGTCCTTTGGCCTAAATTTGGGTCTAATGAAAATCAGGTATGTCAAACCTTAAATGTATATGTGGGGCAGCTATGTGGCACAGTGGATTCAGGAGCCCTGGATTCAGGAGGACCTGAGTTCAAATCTGACCTCAGACACTTGACATTAGCTGTGTGACTCTGGGCAAGTCACTTGACCCCAAGTGACCCACAAAAAATGTATATGTGAATAGTAAAACTCCCCAAAATCAAGAAGGGGAATATGACTGTCTGACACTAGCCTGTTTTCCCTAGGGAATAAAGAAACTAAGTACATGGAGGATAGCTCAAAGTGGGATCCATTAGAGTACTTGCTCCCTCCCCACTATGCTCCCTCCAGTTGTGGGAGCATCTGGAATACAAGAGGGAGAAGGGGCCTTGAGTTCTACAGCAATGGAAAATTGGGAAAGGTGCCTATGTATGGAGGTATGGACCCTGAAAGTCAGCTAGCACAAGGAATGCTTAAATTAAACTCTGTAACCAAGTCCTGGCCAGAGAGTAATAGAAATTATAAAAAGTCGAGGGGTGGAGTGACAAGCCACTGGAGGAATTATTGAGAGTAGCACAAAAGGTGTTTGTAAGGAGGGAAGATCCCCAGACTGGGAGAAAGCAGCAGCTCAGGTGGACTGTCTGGGGAGGAAAAAAAAGACCAATAGCCTTCCTGTCAAAATTATTAGATCCAGTATCAAGGGGGTGTCCTGAATGCATCCAGGCAGTAGCTGCAACCACCCTATTAGTAAAAGAGAGCAGGAAACTGACACTTGGAAGAGCCCTAGTGGTGGGCACTCCTCATCAAGTTAGAAGAACCCTCAAGTAGAAGGCAGGGAGATGGCTTATGGATTCTAGAATTTTGAAATATGAGGCAATTTTATTAGAAAAGGATGACTTGGTACTCACTGTGGAAAACTGTCTGAACCCCTCATCTTTTCTATGGCATGGTGTTAGTGATAACAATGATCCATTAGAACATGATTGTCTGAACCTTATAGATTATCAAACAAAAGTTCTGGGGGACTTACAAGAATATCCATCTACTCAAGGGAAACACTTGTTCATAGATAGGTCCTCCAGGGTGGTGGAGGGAAGGAGACATAATGGTTATGTTATAATTGATGGGAACCATGCTATGGTCATAGAGAGTGGAAGGCTGCCAAATGACTGGTCAGCACAAACTTGTGAACTATATTATTTGAATCAAGCATTAAAATGCTTGGCCAATGACTTAGGAACTATATATACTGATTCAAAGTATGTCTTTGGAATAGTACATGTGTTTGGAAAACTCAGGGAGGTGGGGGCTCAATGCACAGATAGAGGGAGATGGGTACTTCCTGTTGGGAGGGAAATGGTTAACAGAGCCATCATGAGAGAACTCATGGGCACTTGGCATCAGGGGAACCATTTGGGAGCACAGACTATGTGTGATATATTAAGATGGTATGGATCCATTGGGATCTATACTATTGCAAAGCAGATTAGTGAGGGCTGTATAGTTTGCTGAAAAATAAATAACAAAGTAAAAAGTCAATGAAATACCTGGGGTCAGGCCCCGGGACCGAGACCATTCCAGAGCATGCAGGAAGATTTTAAAGAAATGCCACCAATAAGTAAATTGAAATATCTCTTAGTCTTGGTGGATCACCTGACAGGATGGGTCGAGGCTTTCCCCACAGGAAAGGCTACTTCCCAAGTAGTAACTAAACTGACATTAGAACTGTGATGTTTAAAATCTAAATTGTGGTTGCCTTAAATCAGAAGCTTCAGTACCAGTCTTTGGGCATTAAACATTTATTAGAACATACAGATATTTACAAAGAGTTCAGAAGGTTATGAAAAAGAAGTCCTACCTAGCCTAGAGTTCCAGCTTGGTTGGGTTCTTCCTGAAGTCCTCCCCCACAAGCCTGCTTTAATCAGGAACTCCTCAACAAGCCTGTCTTAATCAGGAACTCCTCTACCAGCTTGTCTTAATCAGGAATTCCTTCACCAGCCTGTCTTAATCAGGAATTCCTTAGCAAGCTGTTTGTGGAAGCTTTTTTATAGATCTGGAACAGAGGCAGTTCTTACACACTGCTTCAAGGTGATTGGTTGGTGTCATCCAAATCCATTGTCTTTGAAGGTATTCTCAAGTTGAGTTCACAGTCTAGTTTCTGAGAACAATACCTTCTTAAGGGATAGCCAGGTGTGATTACAATCCAATTAACTTGAAGTAGGCTTAATCAGCAGTCAATTACTCTCACTTGGTTCAATCAGTCTTGATTAATCTCCAGGTGGGTCTTTGAGTATCTGCTAAATCCCATTATTTCATCACATTCCCCACTTTGTTTCTTCTAAGGAACAGGTGTTCCTTGATGAAACAGTAAAAAATAATTAAGTCTTTGGAAGTCTTTTCTCAGTTCTCTTGTCTTCTTGGAGTGGTAAGATGTCCTCAGGAGGAAGCTGGATTCTGGTCTGGAAAGCTGGATTCTTCTTCTTTAACTGTTTGAATTGCTGGATTTTTTACTAAACCTTAGCATAGCATTGTCACTGATCAAATTTAATACATTCCATTACATTCCCTCCTTTATATAATAGAGGGTTGAGGTAGTTATGAAATCTATAATACTTCTTACCACCATGTGTCTGGATCAAAGCCAAATTTAGTAATGTATTCATGATACCTGAAAATGTTATGGAAAGGTTATCATACCACATCTCATGGTTTCGAGACATCCACCTGTGGCCTAGCACAGAACAGATCATTCCTAGGTATGGACTGGTGGAGAATATAGACTCAGATAATGGGGCGCACTTTACTGCTCAAACTGCAATCAATAACGAGGGCTTTAGAAATAAGATGGGATTTTCATACTCCTTGTCAAGCTCCCTCCTCAGGGAAGGTAGAAAAAGTGAACCAGACATCAAAAAAGCAAATATCTAAATTAATGCTTGAAACCAAACTTCTCTGGACTAAATGTCTCCCATTAGCCCTAATTAGGATAAGAACCACCCCTAAGAAAGAAGTAAAAATATCCCCATATGAGATGTTATTTGGGTATCCTTACTTGGGAAGGGAAACAAAGTTCCCAAGAATAGAAATGAAAGACATGTTTCTCAGAGAACACATTTCTGGCCTCTCTGCCCCTGTTTCTTTACTCCGAGAAAAGGGACTTCTAGCCCAGACTCCTCCTCTCAAGTTTCCAGCTCACCAATTTAAGCCTGGAGACTGGGTATTGATAAGAGCCTGGAAGAGAAACAAGTTGGAACCTGATTGGGATTACTCTCAAGTAAAAGGGGCACCTTTTCCAGAAGAAAAGCCAAAGCCAAAGCATGAGCAGTGAATAAGGAATCTGATGGAGTGAGGGTGAAGTTTATAAAGACTTTAATGTACAATAAACCAAGGCTGGTACAAAAAGGGGGAAGGGAGGTAACATTTTGGGGTAGTGGTAGCTGCTCTGGCAAACAAGTACTGGAGGAGCAAAAAGGATGGGTATTATGGGGGCTGGGGGGGGGGGGAAGAAGGAGCAATGAGGACTCATCTCTGGCCTGCTAGAAGGCACATTGCACTCCTTTTTATACTAACTATTGGGACCAGAATGGTGAATGGGTACTGTTATGCCCTTGAATCCATTCCAGTGCACCACATGCAACAAAAAGGAATGTGTCAGTTCAAACAGTAGAATCTGATACTTGTAAAGTCGCCCTGTGTAACCATGATCTTGGGGTACAGCAGAGGATTAGAGATCATGAGAGACACATGTGCCCAGAACCAATTTATAACTCTAAGGGAAGTATCCAGGGAGATGAGTATCAAAAAGAACAACGTGACCCAAATAGACTGACCTTTGTAATATATGGATTTGGTATATGGGCATCTGAAGGAAGAACTGATCTTGTAGGAAGAATAGGAATATTCCTTCAAAAATCCCATGGATCCTACATCCCCCTATCCTTTTAAGACTCCAGAAATAACCTCTTCAAGTCCAGAGGGGAAATTAGGAAACCCTGAAACTCCTGAGTTACAGGCCATTGAAGTTAAGGATGTGAGACAGACAGTGGAGACAGAGACTGGGTTTGGAGATTCAAATGCTCGGATGGAATGGGTCAGTGCTTTGGGAAGACCAGCTGCCCATACTCTAAGTCCAGATTTTAGCCTGGAGTGGTTCCTGTGTCTCCTTCAATTATACCAGAATGGGTTGGCAAAGGATGAGAGTTGCAGGGATTTGGAGCTACTCTTCCCTGTAATAAAAAGGACAGCAGAAAAGATCATACACACCTTTGTTGGAGTCACAGGAAACCATCCTGCCTGTCTTTCCATATGGGTGAGAGAAGGTTTTCTGGTCTTGGGTAATATGAGTTGTGTCCAAACATGGGAAGTAACCGAGAACAACTCCGTAGATTTTTCATCCCTGATCCTTCCCCACCAGACCTATTGTGGTGGAAGATCAACCTTGCCCCCTAACTGGGCTGGGACTTGTGGGTTGGTGTGGCTGGCCACCCCCTTTACCATGGCATCTGAGCATTTCTCTGAATCTGAGTCTAAATCAAGAAAGAAACACAGCCCAGAGAGGCAAAAAGGGTCATCTGATGCTCCAATCTGCCTAGACAGCATAGGAGTCTCATGGGGTGTGCCAGAATCTCTCCTACAGTGGGTAACCATAACTAAAAATGTAGATTGGAACCAGTAGAGGTTCATCAGTTACATTAGGGATGTGGTACAAAGTATTTCTGAACAACTGGCTGCAACTAGCAAAATGGCTTGGAAAAACAGAATAGCCCTTGATATGATGTTAGCAGAAAAAGGGGGAGTGTGTGTCATGCTGGATGGCCAATGCTGCACCTTTATCCCACATAATACTGCCCCTGATGATTCAATAACTAGAGCCTTGAAAGGCTTAAGGATACTGTTAAGGGGTAAAATTCTAGCTAAACTGTCTAAACTATTTAATGAGTGGTCGCCAATAAATTATAAGCTTTAGCAAGAGTTAGACTTTTAAGCATTTATTAAGGAGAATAAGAATTTGGTAAAGAGAGAGAGAAAGGCCTAGATTCCTATCTATTAAAGGGAGAGCACATTTCTAGCTCCCTTCTCCGCCAGAGTCCAGAGGAAAGAGAGCCAGAGTCAGCGCCAGTCTCTTCCTTCCTCCTCCCACTAGCCCGCGTCACTTCCTGACTCCTGGTCTTGCCCTCAAAGACCTTCCCTTCATGGGCAGAACTCTTCTACAGTAAGTATCCAGCAGGTGGCGTTATTCCAATCGTTACAGTCCCCCCTGTTGTTCCTCAAGAAACAAAATGTTTCCTTGACGGAACAGTAAAAAGAATATAATAACTATTGCTAACTAATAATATGTGAACAACAATATAGAAAAGGAAGAGAGGAAAGTTTTGTCCAGAGGGGCGATTTTTTTTTTGTCCTCATGAACCGACGCTTTGACATTAGTCTTGCAAAGGGAGGGCTTCTGCAGAGAATACATGTTACAGATGGTGTATATTATAACAGAAAGAGAAAAAAACAACAAAAACAACAAATCAAAACTGTTCATTTAAAGTCTCTGAAAGTCTTTTCTCAGATGTCCTCTAGGTGTAGTCGTGGAATGGAAGTCTTTTCAGGGGTTGATGTGTGGATGCTGGTAATCAGCCAGGAAAATTTCCTACAAAATTGAGCTTAACACAACTTTAAAATAGCTTTGTCAATAATCAAATCAAACAATGAAAGTTCTCAAAAACATGTCTAAGGGAATTCAGAATCTTAGTTGTTACACATGAAACATATAATAAAACAAAAATTGAACCATTCTTTAAAATTATAATATTACTATAGTCCCCCCCTTATGGAGGGTAATTGAGAAGACAATTGCTGCGATATTAATTATTAAAAATAATTTTTTATCTTTGTTTCATCACTTTTTGCATCATCTGCCTAATTATCCTCATGCCATTATGAGAAATTTTAAAATCTAATATAATTAGTAACAGATGTCAAGGCCAAATTCAACACTGTTATTTATCATGACACCTGAGATAATTATGGGGGTTACCATAAAAGAACAGAGAAATGATGGGATATGAGCATTCCCACACTTGAGCAATATGTACTGCCCATACAGTATGCCAGGCTTAAAATAGATGGATGGAATATATGTCCATGCCACCGAACATATTGGAGGAAACTGAGTCAGACTTAATCAGATGCATGGGATTGAGATGTCCATGGCATCAGGCATATAGGAGGGAGCATAGAAGCCAGGTGTAGAAGTGAGATGGGTGGGATGAATACTTCCAGCCATCTGTACAATATTGTGGGGAAAAATAAAATAAAATATTAAACCAAGAGAATCCAACCTCAACATTAGTCAAAAGCCGTTCCCTCGGCCATACCTTGACTTCATGCATGTCTCCCCTCATGTGACAGTTCAGTGTCTGCTCTTGCATGTATTCCTCTTGTGATTGGATGGCATCTTGGCCAACTGGCATCTGATAACTCAGAATAAAGGCAATTAGTGTCTTAAATGATAAGTTCCCATAATCCAAGTCTCATATGGATTTAAAAATTGAGGATAATAAATGATTGCAAAAAATGTGAATACATCTTGACTCAGAATATAATATATAATTATGCAACAATTTCAAATAATACCTTTTTTTTACTTAGTATACAATTACTTTTGTGAAAAATCTGAACATATTTAAATATAAGTTAAAGCACAACAGAATCTCAAAGAAAACTTTTTTTTTGAAAAAAAGAAAACTTTTACAAATGTTCCCCTCTTTTTTTTTTTTTTTGGAATATGCTTATCAAAAATAATACTTCTAGAATCAATTTATACTTGCCATGGCAACCAATTTGCCAGGGAAATGCTTTAAAGAGTTTGATCAAATAATCAGTTGAGAAAAAATAACAAAAACAAACAACTCAGAATATGGGAGCACAATACTCCTAGAATTAACATTGTATTATGAAATCAAAACCATGTTTCAAAATTAGATAGATGAATGAATAGAAGAAGATACACGTGGAACAATAAAAGACAATGAAATTCAAACTAGGGAAATCTAAATGAATATGAACTTAATATCAATAAGAGTATTATAAAATATAAACTGGACCACATGACTATAAAAAGCTTTTACAAATATTCTCTTTGTTTTAGAAACTAAGTATAAAACACAATCTCAAATGCATGAAAATCTCTACGAAAATAAACCCATACCATTAATTTCAAAATGTATATATAATAGCATAGAAATCCTATGTAACCTCTGAACTGATACTATTACTTTGAGTGAATTCAGAACACTTTTGATTCCGATATCTAAAATCCCCAATACTCATATCAATACCTTGCTGCTTACTTCTACATTTCTGTAAAATATATACCCTTCCATGGCAAAAGAATCAGAGTCTTGAACTATGTTGATGATTGTCATTCTTATTCGGCTTAAGTTTTTCTTCTTTAACCCCTCTATATTGTCTGTCAGCCTTTTCACCATACAAATGCTTTATAAGATTACTAATTAAAGACAAAAGCAGGTTAGCAAAATTAAGAACAAAACGAGCATATCTGGAATTTAAAGGGTTTTCTAAGATTGTCTCAAAAGCACAGCCAGGCTGGGGAAGGGCTGAGCCTGAATCTGCAAATGTAGTTAGAGAAAGTTGAGCATGTGCATCAGATCTCTGGACTTCCCGGGCAGGGGAAGCAATGGGCTTGGCCATGGGAGGAGTAGAGGGTGGGGTCTGGAGAGGAGGGGAGGGACCAGGGCAATTTGAATCAGACTTGATTTTGAACTCAGGCCTGGATTCCTCTTCCCCCACTTTGCCTCCAGGTGCTAGGGGATTAAAAGCTTCTAGAGGGTGGGTCATTGCCTCTAGGCATGCAAAATTAAAGCAACAATTACTGTTAGAACTGGGAAAAGCTGCGGGAATCTCTTCAGGTTTCTCTGAAAAAGCATGGTTGGGAGAGGGAGAGATATTTCCTTGTGTGAGTAAGTTGCTGGCTCTTTTAACAAAAATAAAAAGAAAAATAGAAAATCCACAAAAACAAAGCATTAACATGATCTTATCTCCCATTTGTCTGGTTAAACAGACTAAAATCAAAAATAGGATAATTAGGGAGTTTAAAAGGTCCATTCGAAAAAATTTAAAGGGAAAACACAGCCAGTACGCCAGTACTTAGCAGTTAAAGGGAGAGTGTAGGGGAAATTTCTTACCCAACCAGAAGATCAGAAGACTGAGGTTTAGCTTTCCTCTTCGTGGTCAGCCATCTGTTAAGGGGTAAAATTCTAGCTAAACTGTCTAAACTATTTAATGAGTGGTCGCCAATAAATTATAAGCTTTAGCAAGAGTTAGACTTTTAAGCATTTATTAAGGAGAATAAGAATTTGGTAAAGAGAGAGAGAAAGGCCTAGATTCCTATCTATTAAAGGGAGAGCACATTTCTAGCTCCCTTCTCCGCCAGAGTCCAGAGGAAAGAGAGCCAGAGTCAGCGCCAGTCTCTTCCTTCCTCCTCCCACTAGCCCGCGTCACTTCCTGACTCCTGGTCTTGCCCTCAAAGACCTTCCCTTCATGGGCAGAACTCTTCTACAGTAAGTATCCAGCAGGTGGCGTTATTCCAATCGTTACAATACTGACTGAGGAATTAGCAAAAATTCAGGGATTGACACCACCTGGACTGAATGGATGGAATCCTGGTTTGGGAAATGGAAAGGTTTCACTGCCTCAATCCTCACCACTCTCATTATAGTGGCAGGAGTTTTATGTTGTATCCTTCCCTTCCTTGAAGGGTTAAAACAGAGGCTAATAGAGACTTCTCTCACAAAGGTTACTCCATTTGGGAAAGTAAGGGCAAACATTCAAATGCTAATATTCACAGATTTAGATCAAGAGGCAGAGGAGATATAAATGGAATGAGAGGAGCACAATAGTCAAAAATAAAGAGGAGGGATTGTGAGAAAATGGGTAGTTGTCTCCTTTCAATGAGGATATAACAGTCAATCATATTCCTCCTGACCTGTTTGTAGGACAAAGGTCTCAGATCCCCTCCTCCCCCTCTGGTTAACAAAATCACATGGTTCAAGGAGCCCTGGTCTCAATAAGTTTTGCTCTGGAGTTGTGTCAATATAAGGAAGAATAAGGTCCACTCCTGAGTTATACCCATATAAGGAAGAGGGGTAGGAATACTATGTTCTGGTTGGCTAGTTTTTGCGTGTATATTGTAACCCTTGAGTAATCTGACCAATGATGAAAAAGGGGAGGGTCCATTCATGTTAGGGACTAGGATATAAAACAGGGCCTGCGAGTCCCCTTTCTTGGCACCCACTAGCTGCACACTAGGGTGCCTCCTTCTCACAAGAAGGAAATAAAAGAACCTTTGTCACATGGCTGCTGAGTTCCTGAGAATTATTGAGAAAAGGATTGCTTTCCCTCACACTAATGAATAGAACAAGTTGAAGAGGAGGAGAGAATGGAGGATTCTACTTAACCTAGAAGAAAGAAAAGAGAATAAGAATAAAGAACTAGAAAAGAGTAGGAAAGAAAAAGTTACTATTAAACACACTTCAAAAGGAAAAGAGTAAGAAACAGGAATGTGGATCAGCAGTAAAGAGAAGAGAACCAGTGGGTACAGGGTCGCCTTAATAAAGATTAAGCTGAGGGGCAGCTGGGTGGCACAGTGTATAGAGCACCGGCTCTGGAGTCAGGAGGACCTGAGTTCAAATCTGGCCTCAGACACTTGACACTTACTAGCTGTGTGACCCTGGGCAAGTCATTTAACCCCAATTGCCTCACCAAAAAAAAAAAAATTAAGCTGAGATTAGTATAATGCCTGGAACGTAGTAGGTGCTTACTTTTTATTGATTGATAATTGAAGAGATGTCTTTTAGGGTTTTTTGAATCTAAATGATGCAAGCTATGGTGAAGTAATTATTCTAAATTATTTCCCCTCTGGGGTAAAAGTTACATCATGACACTGGACTATCAATGACCCTTCAATCTGATTACCTTCAGAAAGTACTTCATTCTGAGGTACATATTGGCAATGTCTCCAGGAAATAAAAAGATTCCTTCTCTTTCCTTCTACTACCATCTTGTTTATCACCAATTAACAGGATCAGAGCTCACTTTCTCAATTAGCTCTGAGTAAGTAAACATATTCTCTGAGGATGATTAATCATCCGGGTAAGACAATCTTTCCCCAAAGGGCCTGGAGTTTCTCATTTGCTGAGTAGTAGTTAGTGTGTGCCAACTGGGTTACTGTAGAGTACTCACTGTTGAGGTATGTTGTTGGACATTCTGTGAAGCTGTACATATAGCCTGTTATAGACAGTGACGTTGTACCTATATAGCTGTTTTTGCCATTTGTATTCTTGGAGAGACACATGGTTATAGACTCTTTTGGGGGAGAGACCATGGCGACATAGAAAAGACTTTGGGAAGCAGCAGACGTGTAGAAGGGCCAATGTTTCAACATATCCCTGATTTCTAGTTTGCCTCCTTAGAGACTGCGAAGAATTACCTGTAAAGAATTAATTGTTATTTGAGATTTTTATGACCACATCTTTTGGCTAGAATTAAAAAAAAAACCTTGGCGTATGCACTAGCCTGGGGCTCTGCAAACCGCACGGTGCTCTACCCACTGGTTGTAGCCATCACCATGGCTCTGGCACCTCACGTCATCACCACTCGCCAACACCTACATGGGCCTGGCAAAATTCTAATGATTAGAAGCCCAGTGAGGGCAGTTATGTGACTGTCAGAGCAGCCAGCCAATTGGCTGGGGGCTGTGTGTGGTCAACCTGGGGTCTGCTGGGAAGAAGGGAGGTTTTTTGCCATTCTAGCTTGAAGCTGGAAGGCTACAGGATGCTGATGTGTGTTCTCAGCTGATTCCTGGGCAGTGGTATTGTTCAAGTTGTATAATTTCCCTTTCCCCATTTTATTTCCTTTCCTTTAATCCTACTGATCCTGTTTGTGTGGTTTTTTTAAAGTTTGTTCTTGTTAAATAAATCCTGCTCTGTTTTGAGAGAGGCTGTCTGCCTTTTTCCTTGCCCCAATATTGTGGCTAGCCGCTTAGCTAACATTCCCCAATTAAAAATTGGTCCCTGCATACCTGTTGGATGAGACTGAGGTCTCTCTTTCTTAGTTGAATAAAATCTTATCTTATTCCTATATAAAGAACTCATTCACACATGTATTTTCTGGTATATTCTGCTCTGTAGAACTTTTCTTTCTGTTTGCTATCTACTTGAGTAAACTTTCTTTTCACTATTTGTGATGGTCTTTTGTGTAACCAGCTTCCTCTCCTCATGGTAGGAAATCTTAATCTTCTTTGGAGAGGATGTAAACTCCTTATAAATAGGGAGAGTTTCATTCTTTATATTTGTATTTCCAGTGCCTAGCACATAATACATACTTAACTAATACTTATTGATGGTTGAAAATTTGCTTCCAGAATTACCACTCGAGTGCTTGAGGATAAGTTGTATTACTGAATACTCCATGATGCAGTGTATAGTCTGAACCATGACTTGCTTCTTCCCTCTCCATGGCTTATCTGCCTTAATTACTGTTTAGCAGCTTTATAAAAGATCAGGAAAACTAAAACATGTATGGACTTTTGAACCCTGAATAAAAGAACTAAGGCGGATGAGCACACCAGCTCATGATTTGGGGGTATCCCAAATTGTTTGCTGGGTAAGCAATGGCTCCAGTTATGGAATGCTGCCCTCACTAGCTCAGAACTCATTGTTCATTATAGGTCCTAAAGGATTATAATGAATGCTGATATCCTGTCTAGTAGGTTTTATGTATCAGAAATGATTTCTATAGAGGGGATGAAATTTATGCCTGAGTCAAAGGAATTCCCCTGACATGGAAAATAGTCACAGAGAAACTTTGAGTTTCCCAGGAAAGTACGTCATGAATGGAAGCAACATAAATGGCTTTGGGCCAATTGACTATTCTAGTATAATAAGCAGTGGGCTTCACTGTAAGGGCTTTAAATTACAAACGGCAGGGGGAAGAAGAAAAATACTCACATAATTCTGCTATGCCTGAAAAAGTAAGGAGTAATGGGTACAGTATGGGAAGATAAATAGCAGAAGAGAGGACTAGTAATTTATTAGTGACAATATCTAAGAAAAAAGCTATCAAAAAGCCATGAGATTTCTATATGCAAACACAGAAGTTTGGGCCATTACACAGGGTGACTAAGAGCTTGTAAGGTAAGGAAAGACATTACACCGAGATTTGATAGACTGGGACTTATAACAGGAAGATGGCTCTGGAAGGGTAGACTACAGCTTTTCAAAAGCAACAGAATAGACAAACAATAACATTGTGCATTAGTCACATTCTGAAGATAAAAAATTTAAATGATTCTGGTGGTGGATAAAGCCCCGGTCCTGGATTCAGGAGAACCTGAGTTCAAATCTGGCCTCAGACACTTGACACATACTAGCTGTGTGACCCCGGGCAAGTCACTTAAACCTCATTGCCCTGCAAAAAAATGATTCTGGTGAAAAGTAGAGAACCACATGGAGACCAATGCACAGGGAACCCATCAACTTATTCTGATTTTTTTTTTTAGTGAGACAATTGGGGTTAAGTGACTTGCCCAGGGTCACACAGCTAGTAAGTGTCAAGTGTCTGAGGCTGGATTTGAACTCAGGTCCTTCTGAATCCAGGGCCAGGGCTCTATCCACTGTGCCACCTAGCTGCATCCTGATTCTGATTTTTAAAAGATATGCGGCTCAACTAATCAACAAGCATTTATTAAGTGCTTACTATGTGCCAGGCACCAGGAACACGACTATTAAAGTGAAACAGTCTTTGTGGTCAAAGTACTTACCTTATACTGCGGGAAATGACGTGTGTGTGTGTGTGTGTGTGGGGGGAGAGAGAGAGAGAGAGAGAGAGAGAGAGAGAGAGAGAGAGAGAGAGAGAGAGAGAGGTATATAGAAGTCACATGCAAAGCAGATATATATATATATATAGATAGATAGATAGATAGATAGATAGATATAGATATAGATAGATAGATAGACAGATAGGTATGCATGTATATATGTATGTATATAGAAGTCACATGCAAAGCAGAAGATAACCCTGGCTGGGAAGTTGCTAGAACTCAAGAGGACTCAGAAAGGCCTCTGCATGGAAGCAAGGGTAGATAGCCAAAGATAAATACCAGAGTGTGACACATAATGAGTTTTTGTTCCAAAAGCTTGGATCTTTGACTTTATCATATAATAAATTACTATAGTCATTTACTATAGTATAATTTTTTTTTGGTGGGGCAATGAGGGTCAAGTGATTTGGCCAGCTAGGGTCACACAGCTAGTAAGTGGCAAGTGTCTGAGGCCAGATTTGAACTCAGGTCCTCCTGAATCCAGGGTAGGTACTTCATCCATTGCACCACCTAGCCACCCCTATAGTGTAATTTCTATGTATTCTATTCCACTGATCCACAGATTGTTTTGATAATTACTGCTTTATAATACAGTTTGAGTTCTGGTATGGCTAGACCACCTTTTTTGTATTTTTTTATTGATTCCCATGATACTCTTGAACTTTTGTTTTTCCAGATGAATTTTATTATTTTTTCTAGCTCTATAAATAGTTTTTTATAGTTTGATTGATATAGCACTAAATAAATAAATTAACTTATATAGGATTGTCATCTTTATTATATTGGCTCTGCCTCCCATGAGCAATTAATATTTTCCCAATTATTTAGATCTGACTTTATTTCTGTGAAAAGTGTTTTGTAGTTCTGGTCATATAGTTGCTGTGTTTGTCTTTGGAGGTAGATTGCCAAGTATTGCATATTGGCCACAGTTATTTTAAATGGAATTTCTCTTTCTATCTTTATTGTTCATATATAGAAATGCTGAGGATTTATGTGGGTTTATTTTGTATCCTGTGACTTTGCTAAAGGGCCTTGATTTTTTAAATTTTTTTTTTTTTTTGGTGAGGCAATTGGGGTTAAGTGGTCAAGCCTGTTCATTTGGACAGAAATCTCTCTCATTCCAATCTTTGCTTTTGCTGTTGAAGTGGTGGGGGTGCCAGATGATGGAAGGTGGTGTATACGAGAGGTGCGACAAAGGTAAAATCAATACACCTTGACTACAGATTTGATGTTCAGGGTGAAAAAGTGACACATTGAAGATGATTCCTAGGTTGTGAGCCTGGGTGACTGGAAAGATGGTGATATCTCACACAGTAACAACAAAGATTGAAATGAGGGAGAATTCTGGGGGAAAGATAATGAGGTCAGTTCCAGACATGTTGAGTTTAAGATGCCTATGGAATGTGAGGCCGAGTAAAGATGGTGAAGTGGGAAGCAATCTACTTAGAAAGTGTGTTTTTGCAAAGAGCAACACCATTATGCCAAGACTATGTGACCAGATGTACTAAGCTAAATATAGCCCTAGGAAGAAGTGGGTTTTGTCAGTAGGCCATGGTTCAGAGCTGTTCTGAATGTTTTGATCCACAACCATCCACCCCATTGAGAGTCAACACAACATTGGAGTGGCAGAGATGCAGGATAGGAAATTGCTGACTCTGAGAATCACAGAGACTTGCACAATAGTGAGAATAGAGTGAGGAAGGCAATATACAAAAGGAATCTGAAAAGTGGGTGGAGGGCAGGTACACAGCAGCCAGGGCATAATAATGATGATAGAATGAAAACCAAATCCAACAACTCATGGCAAATGAAGAGATGCCTGAGAGATTGAGTCTTCTATAAGGGGAGGCTATAGGAGGACATTTTTGCTCTGCTCTGCCCTCCAGCCTTAGAGGGTCAGAAGCAACTGAGGGGACTGATGAGGTATGCAGAGCAAAGCCGGAACAATCTCCATGATGAATTTCCTGGTCATGAGCTTATCCTGGGCAGTAGGGAAGAAGAAGAGGAAGAAGAAGAGGAGGAGGAAGGGGGGATGGCAAAGGAAGAGATGGCTGGGAGGTTGATATATAAAGGGAGACTATGGGAGGAGTTTTTTGCTCTGTATTAAGCACTAAACACTGTGCTAGCTGCTAACCGTACTAAGCAGGTGATTTGTCATATATTATTAAACTAATAGAAAACTTTGAGGACTGGACAGCATATGCAAGAGTGGTTGAACTCAGGAAACTTTAACTTCCTCTTATGCCAGACTATCGCATGCTTTTCATAGAAGCAAAGCAAGAAAGTTCTGTTGGTCACATAGGCTCAAAAGCAGAAAGTCTACAGAAAATCTCTAGTGAGATGCATATAAAAGTATAGCCATTCCACCAGGCAAGTGGTCACTGGAGCCTGATGTAAGATCATCAGTAGCACACAGCTGAAGATGCAAATTTTTCTTATGGCACAACTGAATCCTGGATAGACACATGACGGATGCATATACTTGAAAAAACTGCTAAGATGGTTTGCCAGGAAATGAATCCCCAAGGTTAGACTTGAGATAATTCATCCTTTAGGCATGAAATAGACTTCAATATCTCAAGGATGTTTCAGTTTGGGGGAATATCTTGTCAGTGAGGACATCTAGTAAAAGCAAGGCTCCATTTCTTTCAGTGTGCTCTTCAGCCTGATCTTGCAGCTTTTTATGCCTCAGTTATACTTCTATATAGAAATATAGAATGCAGATGCAAACTTCCTCAGTTATATTCTTAGGCTGAGGTGCTATCTTTAGAGTCTCCTGCAACTCAATATTGCATGTACTGGAGGAGTTATGATGAGTAAGCATCTCCCTTGTAGGCAAGGCTCTGGCTATTCTCAAATCAGCCCAGCTCAGCCAATAGATATGAAGCTTACTTCAACTCCTGTTTCTTTACAGTTACTGAAGCTAGGAACATATGCCTGGTCTCTATCTCAAACCTTCTTGGGACAAAAACACAAAGTGAAAGCCAATGTACAAAGTGTGTTTTTATTCAGGATAATCACACTCAAAATGGCCCTGGTTTAAGGAGCAGGTAGTCACCAGAGTCCCTTGCCCAAGGTAGGAGAAAATGCCTATCCATCATTCCTGGGAGGCTTCTTGCCCAGGTGTGGCGTAGTGCTGTAAGAACCCAGAATTGGCTCCACCCTCAGCCACAGTCCATCTTCTGCCCTGAGGATCAGTTCTGGTTTCCTCTGAGGTAAGTATCCGTCTGAGAAGACCCGGAAGTGTAATAGGGTGAGAGCCAGCACAACCTTCATCTCTGACATGGCAAAATTCTGCCCAATGCAGTTCCTGCTCAATGGAAGTGGGATGATGAAGACTTTCTCCCCAGTTCCAGGCCTTGAACAAATCCTAATTAAAGGATTCTCCCACATGAAAGATGGGGCAGGGATAAAGAGGGGATTCCCAGGGCCACATGTTTTATGAAAGATTAGAACTGCCTACTCAAACCTAGTGGGATGAGGACATTTCCTGGGGAATTTAGGGAGGGCATTTAGTAAGCAGTTATATTGGTCTCACCTGGGTCCAGCTGAGAAGGGCATAAATGCCAGTGGTGAAATCTTCTGTGAGTTGTTGGAGTCAAAGCGATATGGGTCAAAGACCTAGGGGATGGAACAGGGGTGTGATGGGGACGAGTGCAAGGTCATGTTTATTCTTAACTAACAGCCTCCCTCCAAATGAAGAGATGGTAATCAGGGCAGACAGACTACTCTCAGGAAAAAGCAAAAACAAACTAGAATCCACTTTGGGGTGGGGAGGGAGATAGTTGATGAGTATTTTCTGCCCTGCCTAGCCCCCCATCCTGAGAATTATATGTGGGTGCTCCTTTGTATGTCCTATGCTTGATCTTGTGTCCACTGTAGAAGGGTATCCCTGTCCCTTAGCTTGGGCAGCCATGAGGAAAGGGACTAGTGTAGCTACCTCAGGTTTGGTCCACACAGCTGGGTTGTGGTGGGTTCCAAAGATGTTGACAAGACACCTAACACCTGTTAATAAAGGATAGAAGAGGGGCAGCTAGGTGGGTCAGTGGATAAAGCTCCAGCCCTGGAATCAGGAGGATCTGAGTTCAAATCCGGCCTCAGACACTTGACACTTGCTAGATGTATGACCCTGGGCAAGTCACTTAACCCCCCATTGCCCTGCAAAAAAAAAAGGATAGAAGAGAAGGGAAAATATTTCTGTGGAAAACATTTTCAGCGTACTAACATAACTCAGGGTCAAAATGAGGAAGATGTCTCCCCAACTATAGTGAGATTGAGGTTCTTTCCTCATAATAAACCTATATCAAGGTATGTAGTACAAGTATTAGTCCCATTTTATATATGAAGAAACTGAGGAACAGAGAACTAATTTTATTCAGTCATATATTAAATCATATATAGCTTATTTGGACATAATTGTTTATATGTTTTCTCCTTGATTAAATTGTGAGCAGGGACTTTTGCCTTTCTTTCTATAGCTAGCCTTTAGCATAGTGCCTGAATATGAGGCATTTAATTAATGTTTATTAACTTACTGATGTAACCCTCTCCCAACTTTCTACCTATATTCATGGACATGACTTAGTTTCCTCATGTTGACTCCCTTTGGCCTCATCATATTGGAGAACTTCTATATTTATGTCCTCCTCTCTTTTTTTGTGGGGCAATGAGGGTTAAGTGATTTGCCCAGGGTCACACAGCTAGTAAGTGTCAAGTGTCTGAGGTCAGATTTGAACTCAGGTCCTCCTGAATCCAGGGCCAGTGCTTTATCTACTGTGCCACCTAGCTGCCCAAAATATTTATTTATTTTTATTTTTTGGTGGGGCAATGAGGGTTAAGTGACTTGCCCAGAGTCACACAGCTAGTGTCAAGTGTCTGAGGCCAGATTTGAACTCAGGTCCTCCTGAATCCAGGGCCAGTGCTTTATCCACTGTACCACCTAGCTGCCCCCTATGTCCTCCCCTCTTAAATTTCCCTCTCCATCTACCATCCCATGATACTTTCTCCTCTTGCTGTCTGGCAGGTGGCACCTTTTGGGATGATATGACCATCAGGCAGCTGAATGTCCTTGGTACAGCAGCGGATGACAGTTACAACTGGTGGGTACAGGCGCAGACTCTCTTTGATACACATAGATAAGAAGGGCATCTGGGACAGATCATCCCTAGGGATAACAGACCTATTATCCTCATGGTGGTAAAGAGGGGAAGGTACACCTCCAATTCCCAGGAGGAAAGATGGTGGTATTACTTTGCATGACCCTAACATTCTGGTGTTGAAGTCTTTTATAGTAAGAAGTTAAGAGAATCAGATAGGGTTATTGCTCAAGAAGAGAAGCTAATATGTGGGATGGAGTTTTTGACATAGAAATCTTCCAGCCTTGTAGACCTGAGTGATAGTGGTGAAAAGTTAAAAGAAAGTTAGCAGTAGTATAGAGATCCTAGCTGTTTGGGGATGTCTTCAAATCTATCACAACGGCATGGGAAGAGCAATTTCAATAGACAAAGAAGCATCATCTAAAGGGCCAGCCAAGAGGAGGTGGGGATTTGGGTGGCTCATCTGTGAGTGTTTTAGTCTGTGACCAAGATGAGTAGGGGCTTCTCCCTTCTTCACTTCTATTGGACAACCCAGAACACATCTCAGTCTCCATTCCCAGCCTCAGCCCATACAGACCATTCAATCTCTTCTGGCTGATGGCCCCTCAGGAGCTCCTGTATCTCCTGTCGACAACGATCCTGGTGTTCCTGATGCTGGGCCAGGTTATAGAGAACCCAGGAGATACCACTTGTAGTTGTGTCATACCCTAGGGGGAATGGAGAGGAAAGAGGAACTCAGAGGTGGGATGTGGAGATTTAGGGTACCCATCACTGGCCTGTGGATGGAGAGGGAAAATATCAGTACCAGATTGGGAGAATAATTCACTCTGGGATAGTTCTGGTCAAAGCTGGACTCGGTGGGACTGATAATAGGGCTAAAAACTAAATAGGAAATTTCATTACCACCTCCCCACCCCCAGCCCATTCCTCTCCCATTCCATATGACTCTCACCTCTAAACATAAAGGTGTCAGCTTCTGCTTGTATGTCTTTGTCCGACAGAGCCTTCCCATCCTCATCCTGGAATAGATTCCCAAGAAACTTAGGCTTCATGGTGTTCTCTTTCCCCTTGAACAAATTCTGCTCAGGAGGCCCAAGCAGTATCACCTCCTAGCCTCAGTCACTTCTAATAAGTCTAAAAGTCATTTTGTTATACTGAGTATAGTACCCACGCATGAACCTCATCTACTTCCAGAGACCTAGCACCAGCCACAGGGATTCTCTTAGAGTTTTCTCCCATTGTTATGACTCTCTCTCCAACAAGTCTTGAACAGTTTTCCTCTGTGTTGTCTCTCACATTGTACCAAGATCCCTTGGCCGTTAACACCTAGACTCCCTTGATGTGCTTAGAACCAGCCAGATACTCCTAGACATACTTAGAATCTAAGAGACTAACTTATTATACTTCTAGATACTTCTAGAATGTAGGAAATTTCTTGAGAGATAGAACCATAGGGATACTTCTAGATATAACCAGAACACTGGAGATGACCTTCCCCTCCCGAATAGTTAGAACTGACAATAGGGATTATCCAAGATAAATCTAGAGCCAAGGGGATTAATACATATGCTGAGAACAGAGATAACCTGGAATATGATAGAATACTATGCATGACATTGTTAAAATTCCAGGTATGCTACGTTCTATCTGTGTTATCTTGTGAAAATCACTTATCTTCCATGGGCCTCCTTTGCCTCATCTGCAGAATGAAGAGGTCACAGTAGATGATTCTTAACATTCCTCCTAGTTTTAAAGCCATGATCTTATGTGGAAATGCTTTGCAAAGTATGAAGCATTATACATTAACTAACAATTCTTTTTTTGTGTGTGTGAGGCAATTGGGGTTAAGTGACTTGCCCAGGGTCACACAGCTAGTAAGTATCAAGTGTCTGAGACTGGTTTTGAACTCAGGTCCTCCTGAATCCAGGGCCAGTGCTTTATCCACTGTGCCACCTAACTGTCCCATGAAGCATTATACAAATGAAAAGGATTATGATCTACTAAATCCAGCAATTGGGATACTCCTAGAATTATCTAGAACCTGGGCATTCTTCCTTTGCTCAAACTACAACCATTTATACTTCTTAGGTGAATCTTGAATGCCAGAGACATTGATATGCCTAGAACCAGAACAAAGACCCTCTTAGACTTGCCTAGAACCTAACTATACCTAAAGCCAGCTATAAGTAGCTATTCCATCTCCATGGAAGAGGAGAAGAGGGTTACTCCTTCTCCTTCCTGAATACACTCTCTTATGTTTGACTTTATTGTGTTGGGTGCCTCAAAGAAAATCAGGTTTTGGGGCAGCTAGGTGGCACAGTGGATAAAGCACTGGCCCTGGAGTCAGGAGTACCTTAGTTCAAATCCGGCCTCAGACACTTGAGACTTGCTAGCTGTGTGACCCTGGGCAAGTCACTTAAACCCAATTGCTTCACTAAAAAAACAAAAAACAAAAAGCTATTGAGGGCAGCTAGGTGGCGCAGTGGATAGAGCACCCACCCTGGATTCAGGAGGACCTGAGTTCAAATCCAGCCTCAGACCCTTGACACTTACTAGCTGTGTGACCCTGGGCAAGTCACTTAACCCCAATTGCCTCACCAAAAAAAAAAAAATCAGGTTTTGAGGAAGATAGTAAAATTTAGGTCAGTTTCCTATTGTGGATCCAGGAATGCTCATCACATTATGCTAGCCTCCACGTTTCATAACACTTGTCTGTGGATATCTCCCCACTCCCACCCAGGCCCAATGTATATACCAAAATGGCCTCCCCTCCTCCTCCCCTCCTGAGCCTCCCTAAGTTCCTTAATTACTTTCCATTCTTCCACCCAACAACCCCTGGTACTAACCTTGGCTAGCAGTAGAATGTCTATGAAGTCCATGGTTTTGCCTTTGCCTTTGTCATTGAAATAGGCCTCAGGACCATATTTGTCAAGGACACGGTGCCGGGCCTGGATGACAGCATCAGAGAAGTTGTGTACTAGGTGGCAGGCCCGGGAGAAGCGCCTCCCCTGGCTGGTGAGGTAGTACAAACCATCCCAGTATAAGAGCAGCTGCTTGTTGCGGCTTGCCACGAGGGCACTCAACTCCAGAATGGCTGAGACATAGGGATTTGGCTTCCTGTCAAAAGCATGGGGGCCAGGGTCAAGACCAAAGACAGACATGGAGAAAACTCTGGCCCTGTAGACTCCATATAGCCCAGATTGAGCTCCTTAGCATCCCCAACCAGCTCCCCACCCAAACTTGCTTGTCCTCATCACTGACATGACCTCTTCCCAGTAAGTGACCCCTACTCCTTCCTCTCCCTGAGCCCCAACAAATCATGACTCTTATTCCTCCATTATATCATAGACTCTGTGTTGCAAGAGACCCTAGAGTATGCCTAGTCTGCCTTTTATCTCTCTCTCTCTCTCTCTCTCTCTCTCTCTCTCTCTCTCTCTCTCTCTCTCTCTCTTTTTTTTTGCAAGGCAATGGGGGTTAAGTAACTTGCCCAGGGTCACACAGCTAGTAAGTGTCAAGTGTCTGAGGTCAAATTTGAACTCAGGTACTCCTGAATCCAAGGCTGGTGCTTTATCTACTGCACCACCTAGCTGCCCCTGCCTTTTATCTTGATAGGAATTCCCTCTAAAATATCCTCCATGTGCCTCAGCTTAAAAACATCCAGTGAAAGGAGATATACCACTTTCCCGGGCAGTACATTCTACTTTGTGATAGTTTTCACTATGAAGAAGGTTTTCCCCCTTCATCAAACCTATATCTGAATCTCTGTAACTTCCATTCATTACTCCTAGTTCTGTCATAGGCAAGCATTGTGATCCTCATTTCTCATATAAGGTAATTGAGGCTTTTGGAACTATGCCCAAAGGGCTATGGGACTGTTCATACCCTTTGACCCAGTGGTACCACTGCTAGGTCTGTATCCCAAAGAGACCATAGAAAAGGGAAAAGGACCCACATGTACAAAAATATTTATAGCAGCTCTCTTTGTGGTGGCAAAGAATTGGAAATTGAGGGAATGCCCATCAATAGGGGAACGGCTAAACAAATTGTGGTATATGAATGTAATGGAATACTATTGTGCTGTAAGAAACTATGAGCAGGAGGAGTTCAGAGAAACCTGGAAGGACTTACATGAACTGATGCTGACTGAGAGGAGCAGAACCAGGAGAACATTGTACATAGTAACAGCAATATTGTGTGATGAACAATGGGGATAGACTTGGCTCTTCTCAGCAGTGCATCAATCCAAACATTTTCAGAGAACTCATGATAGAAAATATTCTCAACATCCAGAAAAAAGAACTGTGAATTACGAATGCAGATTGAACCATACTGTTTCTACTTTTGGACTGTTTTTTTCCTTCTTGTTTGAGGTTTTTCCTTTGTGCTCTGATTCTTCTTTCACAAGATGACTAATCTAATGTAGAAATGTGTTTGATGTGACTGTACATATACAACCTATATCAGACTGCTTTCTGTCTTGGGGAAGAGGGAGGAAAGGGGGGGGTGGAGAAAAGAAAAATTTGGAACTAAAAACCCAGTGTAAAAAATGTTGAAAACTATCCTTATATGTTATATGTAACTGGAAATTAATAAAATAAAATTTAAAAAAATAAGGCAATTGAGGCTGAAAGAATGACTTGCCCAGAGCTCAAGCTCCTTAGCTTGTTATTTAAGGCTCTTTGCAGCCAACCAACCTCTTCATCTTTGTTTTCTACTATTCCTCTATATTGTTCCTCCATTGGCCTCTAAAGTTGCCCATAAGTACAATATTCTCCAAGCAAACTTTGCTCACATCATTTTTTCTGCTGGGGGAATCCTTTCTATTCCTCCCTGATATCCCAGCACACAGTGAACTCTTCCTTTTCTGATCGCCTAAAACCCTTGGTGTCTAAAGCACTTAGCCTGAACTATAGCATTCTACCAGTTTCTGGTTTCCCTACTAGTTTGGGAATTCTTAAGGGCCAAAACTATGTCTATGCCAATGCTATCTTAGAGTAGAGGACCAGGCAAAAAGATTTTATCTTTATTGATTATGTTGCTCATGATTCAGAGGTATGGACAAGATCTTTTTGAGGCCTGGTTGCCATTGCTGCCCAGAGAAACACAAGGAGAGCCTGTTTTTAAAGGTCAGGTTCAGCACTGATGCTTGATGGTTTGTGTTAGCAAAAAGGTTAAAGCATTTTGAGCTGTGGTGATGGGAAGCAGTAATGGTCTTCATAGTCCCAAGAATGGGGGAAGAAGATGAAACTATCTCCTACCTTGGGCTCAAACTCCCACTGCGGAATTTCAATAATTCATAATCAGTGCCTCAACTAGGTATACCCATCCTTGTGCTCAAGTTTCCTGAATTGTAAATAATGAATCATGAAATACTTCCTGGTGCTCTCCTTTAAAAAGACTGTCCTGGGGGCAGCAAGGTGGCTCAGTGGATGAAGCATTGGCCTTGGATTCAGGAGGACCTGAGTTCAAATCCAGCCTCAGACACTTGACACTTAACTAGCTGTGTGACCCTGGGCAAGTCACTTAACCCGCATTGCCCTGAAAAAACAAACAAAACACCAAAATAAAAACTGGCCTGGGGAGCTGTTGAAAGCAGAATAACTCCCTCTGAGGAAGGGGTAAAGGAATAGGGGCTCCCTGAGTCTCTAATGGAGGAATTAGAGAATCAGAGTTACAAATAGCCACTTAGCTATTGGCCTCCCAGTTTCCAGATTAGTATCAGTTCTTCTCCTGGACCATGCTGGACCTTTCCCTGACACTGTGCATTCTTGCCCTGGAGTGCTTGATTTCCCTCTTCTCAGATGCTATGTTATCTCTAACTTGAGGTTCCAGAGCCAAGGGCTAGGTAATGACTCACCCCTGGCAATCACTGTCATGGCTAAAGATGCATTTCTGAAGGCTGTCCAAGGTCATGAGGCTGATGTGCTCGAACATGTCCAGGTAGGTACTGCTCCCAGCACATAGATGCTTCCATTTCTCCTGCTCAAGTAAAAGAAACAGATTGTGGGCAGGCCTCCTGTCACATGGATTCCAACCCCTGCAGATACGCAGAGAGGGCAAGGGAGGGAACACTATAGGACTAGGGGCCACAATGAGAAATCTCTCTGGGGAAAGAATCATGCACTGTCAATCAGATCTTAGCAAGATCTTACAGAAGAAGATAGTATGTATGCATATAAGTAGGTAAAAATAAGCGTAACACCTATTCCAAAAGCTTATCTTTCAGAAACTATAGAAACTCACTGTCCCTTCAAGAGTATATAAAGCAAGAATTAATTATAGTTGTGACATCTCCCTATGGTGGGAAAGAGACTGTGAGGGTTAAGTTTATCTAAGAGGATGTGTATCTTAGGAAAGGACAGAGAGAAAGAAGGTGAGGAGAAAGTTCTTTCTTGTCAGAGCTATCTTGAGTTATTTTATAGACATATATTATGAAAAGAATTCTATGAAGAGCCTGTGAGGAGCTGGAAATTTACATTGTATTCCAGAGGGAGGGTTACCTGTTACAGCTGAAAAGAGAAAGAAAAAAGACTAATATAGCATTTCTTGAGAGCTTGAATTTAAATGTTATATGGAAATATATTCCGGAGATTCATGATAGACTTTTTTTTGTGTGGGTCAATGAGGGTTAAGTGACTTGCCCAGGGTCACACAGCTAGGAAGTGTCAAGTGTCTGAGGCTGGATTTGAACTCAGGTCCTCCTGAATCCAGGGCTGGTGCTTTATTCACTGTACCACCTAGCTTCCCCCCATGATAGACTTTTTAAAGTATCATGCATGAACTTATATACAGAGTACATCATGTGAAATGCTAGACTCTATGAATCAAAAGCTAGAATTAAGGTTGCTGGGATGAATATCAACAACCTCAGAAATGGAGATGATACCACTCTCATTCCATAAAGTGAAGGTAAGAAGCCTTTTGATGAGGGTAAAAGGGGAGAGTGTAAAAGTTGGCTAAAACTTAACATATAAAAAATAAGATCTTCGTAACTGGTTCCATAAATTCCTGGCAAATAGAGGGAGAAGAAATGGAAGTAGTATGAGATTTTATATTCTTGGGCCCAAAGATCACTGCAGATGTCAATTGCAGTCATGAAATTAAAGAAGCGTGCTCCTTGGAGGAAAGTTATGGCATATCTTAAAAGCATTCTAAAAAGCAGAGACATCACCTTGATGACAAAGATCCATAGCAAAGGTTTTTCCAGTAGCAATATAAGGATATGAGAATTTTACTATATAAGAAAAGCTGAGTGTCTCAGAATCAACTCTTTCAAATTGTGGTGCTGGAGGACTTTTGAGAGTTCCTTGGACAGCAAGGAGATGGAATCAGTCAATACTTAAAGAAATTAATTTAGGTGCATCACTGGAAGGTCAATTACTGAAAGTGAAGCTTAAATATTTAGGTCACAAAATGAGAAGATAGGACTCATTGGAAAAGACCGATGTTGGAAAAGATTGAAGGCAAAAGGAAAAGAGGACAGTGGAGGGTGAGATGGATAGCTAGTATCATGGAAACAATGAACATGAATTTGGACAGATTTTGAGAGATAGTGGAGGATAGAAAGGTCTGGAGTGCTATGGACCATGGAATCATGAAGAGTTGGGCATGACTGAACAACTGAATAACGACAATATCTTGAGTGGATTGAATGGTAGAATTGCATCTCCGGAAGTGAAGAAAAGTCATTTGCTGTTATAGTGAGTGCTTGAGGAAACACTGGCTATGATTTTTTTTTCACAGCAATATAATGTAATTAATTATCTATGGTTATATTTCCTTTATTGTTGATTTTATTGTTAATAAATCTACTTATACAGTTCTATCTAACCTCTCTGCTGACCTCCAGAATCACATCTCCAACTGCCAATTGAGCATCACAAATTGTCCCAAAGACATGTTAAATTCAACATGTCCCAAACTAAATTCATTATCTTTCTCCCTCCAGCCCCTCCCCCTTTCAAATCTCACTATTGCTGTTGAGGGTATCCTTATTCTCTCATTCACCTAAGCTCTCAACATATATGTCATACCCGACTCTTTACTTTCTCTAACACCTTCCCCACCAATCCCACCACTATCTAATCTCTTGCCAAAGCCTGTCAATTTACCTTTATAACATCTCTGAATATGACCCTTTCCTCCTCTGACACTGCTGCCAGCCTAGCATAGGCCCTCATCACCTCACCTCTGGTCTATATAAAGAACCTCATCATTGATCTCCTTGCTAGAAGTTTCTTCTTGATTCAAGTCACCCTCAGCTAACAACAATGATCTTCCTATTGCTTAGATCTGATCATATTACCCTTCCGCTTCAATAAACTCCACTGACTCCCTATAAACTCCCAAATCAAATATAAAATTCCTCATTCGCCTTTAAAAGTCCTTCATAACCTATCTTCCCCCACCACCTTTTCTGTGTTCAATGTTCTCCTGATTCTGCTCACTTTACTCATCATCACTCTAATTAATTTTTTCTAGGTTTTTCTAAAATCTGTTTGCTCACCATTTCTTATAGCACAATAATATTCCATTACATTTATATATCACAACTTGTTCAGCCATTCCCCAATTGATGGGCATCCCCTCAATTTCCAATGTTTTCCTACCACAAAGAGAGCTGTTATAAATATTTTTGTACATGTGGGTCCTTTTTGCTTTTTTATGATTTCTTTGGGATACGGACTTAGTAGTGATATTTATCAGTCAAAGGGTGGGTATACACAGCCCCAAAGCCCTTTGGGTATGGTTCCAAATTGCTCTTCAGAATGGTTGGATCAGTGCTCAGCTCTACCAATTAGTGTTCCAATTTTTCCCTATCTTCTCCAAAATTTATTATTTTCTTTTTTGTCATATTAGCCTTTTCTAAACTTCTTATACTGGACCTGAGTTCAAATCTTACCTCAAACACTTGACACTTACTAGTTATGTGACCTTGGGCAAGTCACTTAACTGTCATTGTCCTGCCCCCCCTACCCCCCAAGTCAAGTGATTGATCACATCTTGTGCAGCCCATGTTGGTCTAGCAGGGAATATGTGTAGTGTAGGCTTCAACCTTGGTGCCATTCTCTCTACCCATTTACCCCCTGGACCCTTCAGGCTCACATGCATGATGTTTGTAGATTGGTTGAAGATCTTTACATAGGACTTGAGGATGTTAAAATGAAAAGCTGGGGTCAGCAGGCGCCGGTGTTGTCTCCATTTGTCTCCTCCACTCAGCAGCAGCCCATCCCCTGAAAAAGAGAAAATAAGAGAAGTCCAGGTCTAACCCTTTATTCTTCAACCACCCAGAACTTAACTGTACCCAGTATTAGTTACCAGGCCCTAATCCCAGACCTCTAACTAACTCTGAGGCCATTGCTAATCCTCCCCCCCCAACCCCAGCTCTTAGTCTTTAGTTTCCAGACACATGCCTCCCACCCAGATTTCTATTGGCCAGTTTGCAAACACCCAATGTCTAGCTTCCTATGTTGAGGGAATACTGAATGCCTTCTTGGCAGGTCTCATCCCTGTTTCCTGGCCCCACCTATGACTTACCCAGCCAAGGCTCCAAAAATCCATAGAAAAGTTTGTCCTTGGGTGCAATATTGACTGTGAGAAAGAGAGAGAGAGAGAGAGAGAGAGAGAGAGAGAGAGAGAGAGAGAGAGAGAGAGAGAGAGAGAGAGAGAGAGAGATCCTTTAAGGAGGTACTTTACCATATCACAGGAGAAAGGGGAGGGGAGAACAAACTACATAGCGTCTCAAAGTAAAGATAATGGAGGTTATCTCAGCCTGGGCAAGGGTCCCAAATTCTTAGAATGATTGGTAGGGAAGTGGAACTTCCTTCACTCTGTCATTCCCTACCCCATCCCTACACCTGAACACCTTAGACAACCTCAGACATAGACAACACCCAATTTGTACATGGTTCATATGTCCCAGACTTCCCACCCTGGGCCCTCCATGCTCACATGCTTGTATATTGTTGTTATGTGCTTGTATATTGGTTGAAGATATTTACATGGGACTTAAGGATATCAAAGTGAAAAGTTGGAGTCAGCTCAGACATGGCTTAAATGTGCCCCAGACATGAGTAGGCCTGGCTCCTAAATCATCATCCTGTAATATCTCCAAGATTCAGACACCTCCATCCAGACGTTATCTTGACACCTCTTAGATATGGCACTGAATACAATCTAAAATATACACTCTATTCTTTGACATAGCCTTAAAAAATGAACCTAGAGCCCAGATATGGTCCTCTCTCTAACCTAGATATGACCCTAGACAGACTAGACATGATCATAAACATGGAAGCATTGCAGCTCAGTTAGCCTAGACATGTCCCTGAATAGATTCAGAAATGGCACCAGAAATATTCCAGACATGGCCCCAGATATACCCTGGTCATGTCCCTAGACTCATGTCAGCCATGACATCTATAAATATGACCCCCAAATTGACCCAGACACACCTTGATGTTCTGGCCAGACATAGCTTAGACATATAGCTGGATAGATCCCCAGAAATTACCTTAGCTTCACCAAGACCTTATTCCAGGTACCTCTCAGACAAAGGTAAGATTCTCACCCCCCAACAAACAAAACCAAGATACTACCCAGAAAAAAAAAAAACACCTCCCTTTCAAAAGCATGGCTCATAGGGGCAGCTAGATGGCGCAGTGGATAGAGCACTGGCCCTGGAGTCAGGAGGACCTGAGTTCAAATCCAGCCTCAGACACTTAACACTTACTAGCTGTGTGACCCTGGGCAAGTCACTTAACCCCAATTGCCTCACTTAAAAAACAAAAAACAAAAAAGCATGGCTCATATACCTGAAAGGTAGCTACTGTACAGTGGATAAGAGTACTGGCCCTGAAGTCAGGAAGACTTGAATTCAAATCTTATCTCAGACACTTATTAGCTATATGACCCCGAGCAAGTCATTTAATCTCTGTTTGGCTCAGTTTCCTGATAGGTAAAATGGGGATAATAACAGCACTTCCCAGGGTTGTTGTAAGGATCAAATGAGATAATAATTATAAGGCACTTAGCAAAGTGCCTGGTGAGTAGTAAGAGCTACATAAATGTTAGCTATTAATTATTATTATTATTATTATTATTATTATTATTTTTAAGTGAGGCAATTGGGGTTAAGTGACTTGCCCAGGGTCACATATTGTTATTATTATTATACTTGACACATGACTCAGATCCTCTCCTGAATCCAGGGCCAGTGCTTTATCCACTGCACCATCTAGCTGCCCACTAACCTGGAGATTAATCTAAAGTGATTGAATTAAGTGAGAGTGGTTGACTTTACTGATTAGCCTACTTCAAGTTAATTAGATTGTAACCACACCTAGCTGACCCTTAAGGAGGTATTGTTCTCAGAAGCTAAGGACTTTGAATTCAACTCAAGACCAACTTTAAGTCCAGTGAACCAATGGATTTGTATGATGCCTACCAATCAGCTTGAAGCAGTGTGTAAGGACTGCCTCTGCTCCAGACCTATTAAAAGCTTCCACACTCAGTTTGCAGGAGCAGTTCATGGTTGAAGCAAGCTCATGGTGGAGGACTTGAGGAAGAAACTGACCAGGCTGGAACTCTAGGCTAGATATGCTTTTTCTTAACTTTCTGAATTCTACTTGAATACCTGGTATGCTTTAATAAATGCTTAATGCCCAAAGACTGGTGCTAAAGATTCTAATTTAAGGTGATTGCACATTTAGATTTTAAGCATCACAGAGATAAGAAAATAAAAATAAAAACAGTCCTTAAACTTCAGAAACTTATAGACTACTGGGGTACATTATATTAGGGTGGTCCCCGAGAGTTCCAGGGGTGGAACCAAGATGGCAGAGAGAGGCTAGGAAGTTGCCTGAGCTTTCCCGTATTTCCCTCAAAAACAACATTAAATCAATCCTCTAAACAGATTCTGGAACTACAGAACCTACAAAAAGAGAGACACAATCTTCCTACTTGAGATAATTTAGAAGACTTCAGGAAAGGTCTGTCTCACCTGGGTGAAAGGGGAGGGTGGCTTATCTCTACTCGGCTCAGCTGGCAGCACAGTTCAGCTCAGTGAGCAGCTCAGCACTACTGCAGCTTGACATAACTGAGAGTGTGGCAGCTGAGAGCAGTAAGAAGCTTGCAACAGTGAACCCAGGGCCCTAGGAGCAGACTTCAACTTTATAAGTTTAAAAATAGGCTACAACATGAGCAAGAAACAACAAAAAAAGGACCCTTACCATTGACAGCTTCTATGGTGAAAGGGAAGACCAAAACTCAAACTCAGGTGAGTTTGTCAAAATGTCTACAAGTGAAGACTCAAGTGGGAAGATGATATTGTCTCAAGACCAAAAAGCCTTCTTTGAAGAGCTCAAAAAGACATAAACCAAATGAGAGAGGTAGAAGAAAAAATGGCAAAAGAAATGAGAAAACTGAGAGTTACACTTCAAAAAGAAGCACAAAAGTTGACTGAGGAAAACAATTCCTTAAAAAATACAATTGGCCAAATGAGAGAAAAAAAATGGCCAAATGGGAGAAAAAATTGGCTAAATGGAAAAAGAGGTACAAAAACTTTCTGAGGCAAATAAGGCCTTAAAAACTTAAATTGGGCAGATGGAAGCTGATGACTCCATGAAACACCAAGAATCTGTCAAGCAGAATCAAAAGACAAAAAATAGAAGCAGGAGAGATAATCTGAGAATTATTGGACTACCTGAAAGCCATGATCAAGAAAAGACTCTAGACACCATATTCCAGGAAACTATAAAGGAGAACTGCCCTGAAATTGTAGAATCAGGGAATAAAATCATCATTGAAAGAATCTACCGATCACCTCATGAAAGAGACCCCAAAAGGAAAACTTCAAGGAATATAGTAGCCAAACTCCAGAATTATCAAGTGGAGGAGAAAATACTCCAAGAAGCCAGAAAGAAATCATTTAAATATCATGGAGCCACAGTCAGGATTGCACAGGACCTAGCAGCTTCAACATTAAAGGATTGCAGGTCTTGGAATATGATATTCAGGAAGGCAAAGGAACTTGGATTACAACCCATAATCAACTACCCAGAGGAACTGATCATTCTCTTTCAGAGGAAAAGATGGAAATTCAATGAAATAGGGGACTTCCAAGGATTCCTGAGAAAAATACCAGAACTGAACAGAAAATTTGATCTCCAAATATAAGACTCTAGAGAAATATAAAGAGGTAAACAAGGAGGGGGGAAAGGTTGTTCAATGATGTTAAACTGCTTGCATCCCTATGAGGGAAGATAATACTTTTACCTCTTGGGATCTGTATCTCTGTTAAGGTATTGTTATTAAATTGACTTTGATGTGATGATATAAAGAAACTTAAGGGGCAAAATAATAGGATGCCCCCCCCGCACTTGACCACACTCTTTTTGAATCCTCACTTTTGAAATCTTTATCTTTCATTAAGTCCTAGGTGAGGTACAGATGAAAGAAAGAAACACCTTCACTAAGAGGCAGCCAGGTGTTGGGCACAATGGATAGAGTCCTTGGCCTGAAGTCAAGAAGACTATGACCTCAGCCATTTACTAGCTGTGTGATCCTGGTCAACTCCCTTAACCTCTGCTCCAGTTTCCTCAGATGTAAAATGGTAATTATGATAGCACCTACCTCCCAGAGTTGTTATAAGGATCCAATTAGATACTATTTGTAAAGTTCTTAACACAGTAGCCAGATACATAGTAGGTACTTAATAAATATGTCTCCTCTCTTCCTATATGTCCAAATATTCATTGCAGCACTATTTTTATTGTAACAAAGAACTGGAAACAAAGTATATGCTCATTGTGAGGAAATGGGGATTGGTCTCCTCTCAATCTGGACCTGTTTGAGGAAAAAGGTCTGCTTCTCTGCCCCCCCCATCCCCCCAGCAAACAAAATAACATGATTCAGGGAAACCCTGGACTGGTCACAATTAGATCTGCTCCTGAACTGTGTCCATATGAGGGAGGAATTGAAGAATTGTCCCTGTATCACCTCCCCCACTGGCCAAGAAATACTGCATTCTGATTAGCTAGTTTTTGCACATAGATTGTAACCCTTGATTAATCAGAATAATGGTAAAAAAGGGGGAGGGGCCATTCATGTTAGGGACTAGGAGATAAAAGGCCTGTGAGTCTCCATTTTGGTGGTCACCCACCAGATGTACAAGGAGTGGCCCATTTTTGCGAGAATGACAATAAATGAGCCTTTGATATATCACCAAAGCTGAGTTCCAGAAGTTATTGGAGTGCTATTTCTCATACTCATCATTTGCGCAACAGCTGAACAAACTGTGACATATAAATATAATAGACTATTATTATAATGAATTTGAGGCATTTAAATGCTCTTCTTGGTGCTGAGTGAAATAATCAGAGAAAGAACAATTTACACACAATGGCTAGAATAATGTAAGTGAAAAAATATGAAAAAGACACTTCAAAAAGTCATAATAGGCGATTTTGGCCCAGGAAAATAATGAAGCATAACTTTATCTTCCTTACGAGAGGCAGAATGTTGCATATATTGTCAGATCCAGTCCCTGCATATGTGGTTTTGGCCTGTTTTTCATCCATACAAAGGAGGGAAGAGAAGTGTGAGAAATTATATTTAATAACTTATTATTGTATTAGGACCAAAGTCTTTCCCCTTTTTGATTCCTTATGCAGAAACCAAATAGTATGGGAAATTTCTCTAAAGAGAGTTACCCAGGCCAAGATCTAATCAGACAGTAAAAGAAATTCTAAGTTTGGGTTAATGGCTGTATTAGTGCTCATTGTGTTTGCTCTGACAGATACTGGAAAAATGTTTATTGTCCCTGTTTTCTTTTTTGTGAGGCAATTGGAGTTAAGTGACTTGCCCAGGGTCACACAGCTAGTAAGTGTCAAGTGTCTGAGGTTGGATTTGAACTCAGGTCCTCCTGACTCCAGGGCTGGTGCTCTATCCACTGCGCCATTTAGCTGACCCCAATTCTCCCTGTTTTCAAGATAAATGATACAGGAATTGATGTCTCTTTGACCAAGATTTGAGTGACTTAAGTTACATATCCCCTGAAAGTCCACCTCCCATTTGATTAACCAATCAGAATTATGTAGGCATCCCTCAGGAACATCTCCTCTTCAAAGGACATATTAACTATGACCCTACCACCAGTAGGGGTCTTTGGTCTAAGAGAGACAGCCTTTTATTAACCATCCTTTTATTAATAATGTAATAGCCTTATTTTTTTTTGAGGCAATTGGGGTTAAGTGACTTGCCCAGGGTCACACAGCTAGTAAGTGTTAAATGTCTGAGGTTGGATTTGAACTCAGGTCCTCCGAATCCAGGGCTAGTGCTCTATCCACTGTACCACCTAGCTGCCCCCATAATAGCCTTATTAATAAAAAGATTAAATTATCCACAAGCAATATCTCTCAATTTTTTAATCATTAAAGTTATGGCTAACCACAAAGGGATACTTCAGGTAAAGAGACAGATCTAACTTAATGACTCCCAAGAAATGCTTTCTCCTTTGAGTGCTCAACAGGTGAAACTTTGTCACCTAGAAAAAGGGCCTTTCCTGAGAAATTGTGAGTTGAAATTTTGACCCTCCTTAACCTAAAATTTCTGATCCTAACCTTTTGATCATTTCTGGGTAAGCATATATGTGTGTATATATCTGTCCCTAAGTGTTTGAATTACAGCCTTTTTGAACTTTTACTCTCAACAATAAGGGGTAGTCTCCTCGATACAGGTATGGAGATGTATGGATTACTTTTGTGTGCAAAGACTTTTGGATGGATTGCCTGGGAGTTTTGGATACACCATGGAATAAGGGCCTGTACCATTCCAGTCTTGTCAAGCAAGCTTGGTCCAAAGTCTCTCCCTTGTGCTCCAAGGTATCTCCCCATACCTAGGAGGAGACTAAACAGGCTAAAATTCAAGGTTTTGATCCTGAGGATACAGGATGGTGGCGCTCTCCTTCTGGTTTGCTGCTTTTCCCCCAGGAACATAACTTGGAAATTTGCAATGGGCCACCACAATTCCACTCACCTGGGCATGGAAGATCTAACCACTTTAGTAAAGTCTCTATGAGCAAGGGTATCTCTAAGACCATCCAAAGTGTCTGCAATTCCTATGCCCTCTTTGCTGATTTTTCTCTAGTATCAAGATATGTTATATGGAACCATGATTTGTTTTATCTAAGTTACATACCCCAAGATAGCCCACCTCCCATTTGATTAATCAATCATAATTGAGTAGGCATCCCTCAGGAACATCTCCTCTTCAAAGGACATATTAACTGTGATGCCACCACTATTGGTCTCAGAGAGATGGCCAAATGACTATCCTTTTATTAATAAACTGCTGGCTTTATTAATAAAATGATTAAATTACCCAGAAACTATGGCTCTCAACTTTTTAATTGTCACAGAAGTGAGAGGGCCAGACCTATCTAAAAATGATTATGTTATATAAAGTAAAGGCATCAGTAAAGCTTTTTTTTAAAGCAATAAAGGAGGATATTGATCATAAATCTCAAAGAGTGAAAACTTTTGCATTCACAGGGCATAGTAAGGGGCCAAGCACAAAATAAGATAATAAATGCTTATTGAATTCAATTACATTTCTAGGGAAATTAGTTGACAAATGAAACCCAGCTGTCCTGCGATAAAGGTCCATCCATACTTTCCAGCTTCTCCAGAACATGCACCAGAGGATCACTGAATGTTAGGCAAGACAAGACCTCACAGATCCAATCCAAATTTCCAACAGAAGATGACCCAGAAAAAGGTATAATGATTTCCCCTAGAACACACAGGTAATAAAGAGCAGAGGCCTTATTTTAAGCCCAGTTTTCTTCCATTATACCCCAAAAGGAGGTACTAAGAAGGATCACCCCCCCCATCTATGTAGTATCAGAGATCTTACCACCCCTGTCTATCCCTCAGTCACCTAGTGACAATGTGCCTGCTGCAGGTAAGCCTTCAATGCTTGTTTACAAGACCCCATGTCTCCAAAACAAAACAATCTAACCAAACAAAGATGCTAATATATCTTCCTCTCTCTCTCTAAACCTGAGTAATGCTTGTCATCACCTCCTATCTCAACCATCAAAGGCAGGGATCAGTTTCCTTTAATACATTACAAAATACCTGTATTCAACTTTCCCAAACAATTCTTTGAAAAAATAAAGGGAGTCTCTGAGGCCAGTGTAGACAGTGCTTTTTCCAACTTTACTGTCCTATTTTACCCACCTGGCACCCAACATCCACATAATACATGCCCTCCTGTCACTGAGCAGGGCTAGAAAATTGCTTCCAACCTCTTCCTCCCAGGAGAGAGAGAGAGAGAGAGAGAGAGAGAGAGAGAGAGAGAGAGAGAGAGAGAGAGAGAGAGAGAGAGAGAGAGATCCTGGAAAATACCCCAAACCTATCCCTAACAATAGAAACTGACCTTCTTTCCCTCCTTTCCTCTCTTCTTGCCTAGCCAGGGGGTTCCCAGGGAGCCTAAGGATAATTTGTTTGGGGGAAATTGGAACAGTGATGTACAGAATTGGAACTATGAGTACAAAAGGGGGGAAGAAGAAGAAGAAGATGATGTAGGTGAGGTGGCAGGAGGATAATGAATGGGAAAACAGGGTGAGGACTGTTTAAGTGGAAACCAGGTCAGACAATCAGAGACAGAGGAATACAGATACAGAGATGCAAACACAGGCCTAGAGTAAATACTTGGTAAATAGTTATTCAATTAGATTATTGGGACACAGTTAAGAAAAAAGAAGTACTAAGAATGTAATTTCTGATCGTGAGGCACCTAAGGTCCTTGGTGGAAGGCAAGGATCTAGAGGACTGAGGAAGGTCTGGATGGTTGAGGAGGGGCTGCTACTCATTAAAGGACTATTTGAAAGGGATCCTGGATACCTGAGAAGACAAAGTATGTTAGATGCTACTACAATAACCATGAACCTTGAGGTTTCCATACCTGAGGCTGAAGTAAGAGGTTGGATATAGTCAGGATGGCAGAGTATAACCAATGGGTAAAAAGGTCCCATCCAGATTAGAAATATTTTCCTGAAAGTACTCACTAACTGGACAGTACGAATCAGGCCTTCCTCAGTTGAATCAATCTGTAAGCAAGACAAAAGGCTGAGTCACACTCAATTCTTCATTACCCAGAGGCAAGGGCAAATGGCTGATGAAAGACTATAAGAAGCAATACAGGTGGGCAGCTAGATGGCGCAGTGGATAGAGCACTGGCCCTGGATCCAGGAGGACCTGAGTTCAAATCCGGCCTCAGACACTTAACACTTACTAGCTGTGTGACCCTGGGCAAGTCACTTAACCCCAATTGCCTTACAAAAAAATAAAAAAAAGAATGAAGGACAAAAAACAATGAAAACAAACAACAAACATTAGGGGCAGCTAGGTGGAGCAGTGGATAAAGCACCAACCCTGGATTCAGGAGTACCTGAGTTCAAATCTGGCCTCAGACACTTAACACTTACTAGCTGTGTGACCTTGGGCAAGTCACTTAACCCCAATTGCCTCACAAAAAAAAAAGAAGCAATACAGTTAAAGAAGGGAACCCAGAGGGCACAACTTCACATCTCCCAAAGGGTATCATGGTGTTATGAGAACAACAGATTTCAGAACTGTTCAAAGGGGTGTTGGCCTGAACTGTAAGTGGTCCCGTGCTTGGCACCAGATGCTTACTTACCCATGACTTAACACTGTATGGCCATCAAAACATTTCACAATTATCCATGTACATATGGTATTGGTAGGTTGTGGTACCTTAATTTGCTTTGGGTCTTTGTTCCTCTGACATTGTCATCCAGGCTAGGAGAGAATCTTAGGCTCATAAGAAATGGATTTTATTGGACTGAGATGGAAGCAAATCTGATCCTACTAACTTTGCCTAACTTTCACACTGCATCTTTAGAGAATAAGTTTCTTTTCTTTTTTTTTTAGTGAAGCAATTGGGGTTAAGTGACTTGCCCAGGGTCACACAGCTAGTAAGTGTCAAGTGTCTGAGGCTGGATTTGAACTCAGGTTCTCCTGACTCCAGGGCTGGTGCTCTATCCACTGCACTACCTAGCTGCCCTGAGAATAAGTTCCAACAAGCCTTTGGGCCTTGTGCATATTGGCTTTCCTTTTCCGGTTGGAGAATGTAAGAACATAAATCAGATCAGAGTGATGACTTAGTCTTTCACCAGATAAGGACATGGATAGTCAACTGGGAATCAGAATGTACCTAAAATTTTGTGGGAGAAGTATTTTTCTATATAGAGATTTCCTCTTCAAGGTTCATTCTGACCAAGAGAGAGAACTTAAGAGTAAGCTACCCAAGGAAATAATGGTTTTGGTTGGAATCATAATGTCTACACCTACACTTGAGCACTTTCAAAGAGAAGTGAACATGCACCATTGATAAACATGCTGTAAATGCTGAGGTCCTAGAAGTAATCTTGGTGGAGTCAACATATAACATTGCTTTTTTTTAAAAATTATTTTTCAATCAATGGAAAATCTGCCTTCTCTCTCACTCACCCCATAATAAGAAAGAAAAACAAAACCCTGATTACAAACATATATAGTCAAACAAAATAAACCCTCTTTTCCCCCCTTCACCCCACCATTGGTCATGTCCAATAATAGATATCTCAAATTACACTCTGAGCTTCTCATCCCTCTGGCAGAAGCTGGATAGCATATTTTTATCATGAATTCTCTGGAATTCTTGTTGGTCAGTGCATTGATCAGAATTTTTAAAGTCTTTCAAAGTTATTTCTCTTTACAGTATTGTTGTTATTGCAAAAATTTCTTTTTCTGATACTGCTCACTTTACCCTGTGTCAGTTCATATAAATCTCTCCAGGTTTCTCTTAAACTATCCCCTTCAGTCAGTCAACCAATAAACAACAGTCAATAAACATTTATTAAGCATCTCATAGATGCTAGGCACTGTCAGAATACAAAGAAGAGTAAGACAGTTATAGTGAGACTATTTGAGGTCTGGCAGCTCAGCAGGTGATGGTTCAGATGAAGAAGACACTCAGTGCTATCACCTGATGCCTGCCTCAGGCTAAGGGCAATCTCAGTTCACATAGGGACTCCCTTCTTTCCTTGCACTGATAACCTAGAGGAGAAAGAAATCCTAGCCAATCCACTGAAAGGGAATTATTTTGGGGGGAGGAGGAGAAAAGCCTCCCTGTGCCTCCACCAGAGGATAATCTAGTGAACTCTGAAGAATTTGGACTCCTCATTGGCATCCTAGCAGCACCCTGACTGCGACTAATAGCAGTGTCTTTATTGGAAGCTGAGTAGCTCCGGAGGAAGGCTCCCTGGGAGAAGTGTGGGACTAGGTAAAGAAAAGACTGGGAGATGAAGCTGAAGACCATCCCAAGTTCTCTCCTAAGGTGACCTTCCCCTCCACAGACCATCATATCAGACACGTTCATCTCATCAGGGTAACAAAGGGTTCATCTCCCTTCCCGTAGTACATCCTAAAATGCTCTAACATCCCTTTGGTGTTTAAAGGGACTTTTTGTAGTTCCCACTCTTTCTCCTGGGGCAGATCAGGCATTAGCTATACCTAGGATTGTATTTTCCCCAAGAGAAAAATTTTCAGTTGGATTAGACAAAGCCCTGAATCTAGTCAAGGGTTTGGAAGGTTTGAAGGTCAAGAGTTTGCTACTTCTTACCTCTGCACTCACTCTCCTCATCTATAAAATGAGAGAGTTAGACTAAATGATCTCTAACGTCTTTCAGGTTTGGATTCTATGAGAATTGTATGATACTATCAAAGGATAAGGGCAGTTAGGTGGTGCAGTGGAAGGAATGCTGGGTCTGCAGTCAGGAAGATCCATCTTCCTGTGTTCAAACCTGGCCTCAGACACTTACTAGCTGTGTGACCCTGGGCAAGTTATTTCACTCTGTTTGCCTCAGTTTCCTCATCTGTAAAATGAGCTACAGAAGGAATGGAAAACCACTTTAGTATCTTTGCCAAGAAAACTCCAAATGGGATCAAGGAAAGTCAGACATGACTAAAATGACTGAACCAATTGTATGATACTATAAAGTTTGTCTGTGGCACCCTTCTGCATGTCTTAAATGGGACAAACAGGGACAGAGCTTATGCTGTCATTTATGATTAGTGGAATAGATTTCTAGACAGACTTCTCTATCTCAGCTGCCTGCTTTCCTGATGCTGTACAAAGATCCCTTGCTCTTTACCTTCACCACATTGGGAGCTCTCTGTGGCCTATACTACCTAGGGTTACACAATTCTTCTCCTTTCTAGTCCTTCTATTAAAGTGTCTTGGCTCTCAGACTAAGTTCAGGTAGGTGTTAGGAGGGGTGTATGGGGTGTTGAAGGAGGGCTAGCACAATTGGTGTGAGGGCTTGCTGAGTCCTCTTTAGGGTTTAGGGTTGTATACCTGCCACCCAACTCTCAAGCAGCTATAACTTGTGCAGTGGCTATGCCCAGGGAAAATTGTCTTAGCATATGGGCTAAACCAGGTTGATGCTAAGCAACAGGCCTCAGACCTGTTGGTGGGTTGGGGTGATGTCTACCCCAAGCATGTGAAGATCTCCCCTGGCAGAATGGGCAGATGAGAACTATTTTGTTCTAAGGTCCATGACTGCTGCAGCAGCAGGTGCTGTGGAGCGTTTAGAGCTTGGTCAGACATTGAAGACGCTAAGTTATCCACTGCATCCCAAACCATTGCCAGTGCCAGTCATGCTGACTTTTGTCCTGTCCCTGAACTTTATTGACTCTGGAAGAGGGAGCATGGCTGATAACTTTGTGCAACTCTGCCTCACTTAAATCCAATTCACATGCAAGTCAGAGCATCACCCTGTGATATCATTAGTCCTCTCTGGAAATGGAAGATGAACAACAATATATTGGAAGCTGAGCACAAACTAAATACATTGAGGAAAGGTAGATTTGGGATGCTACAAGGAGCCCAGAAGAAGGCTCCTTTGTGTCTAAGGGGAGCTTTGTGAACCCTAACCTCTCTGCTGACATTCAGTGTCACATCTCCTACTGCCTATAGGACATCTGAAACTGGATGTCTTAAACTAACCTGTCCAAATTGAACTCATTATATTTTTCTCAAAACCTTTCCCCTTCCAAATTACCCTATTACTGTTATGGGCACTACCATTTTCTCAGTCATCCAGGCTAAAAATCTAAGTATCATTCTCAACTCCTCACTCTCTCTTACTGACTATACCCAATTTGTTACCAAGTCCTGTTGATTTATGTAGCATCTCTTGTATAAGAGTCCTTTTCTCCCCTGACACTGCTACCACCTTTGTGCATATCCTCATCACTTCAAACCTGTGCCATTGATATAACATATTGGTAGGTCTCCCTGACATGTCTATCCACACTCCAATCCATCCTTCACTCAACTGTCAGTGATCTTTCTAAATTGCAGGTCTGACCATGTCATTTCCTTACTCAGTAAACTCAACTAGGTCACTATCACCCCTAGTACCAAATATAATCGCTTCTGTCTAGGATCCAAGCCCTTTATAACCTTCCCTCTATGTTCCTAGTCATCTTACACATTACACTTGCCCCTCCCACTCATGTACCTTGAGATCTAGTAGCACTGGCTTCCTTGCTGTTCCTCCTACAAGATATTCCATTTCCCATCTCTCTGCCCTTGCCTTGTCTGTCCTTCATGCCTAGAATTCTCTCCCTCATCTCCACCTCCTAGCATTCCCTGGCTTTTTTTCAAGTCCCAGCTAAAATTTCACCTCCTCCAAGAAGCCTTTCTTGATTCCTGCTTAATAATAGTGCCTTCTGGGGCAGCTAGGTAGCACAGTGGATAGAGCACCAGCCCTGGATTCAGGAGGACCTGAGTTAAAATCCGGCCTCAGACACTTAACACTTACTAGCTGTGTGACCCTGGGCAAGTCACTTAACCCCAATTGCCTCACTTAAAAAAATAATAGTGCCTTCTGTTTGTTGATTACTTTCCATTTATCTTGTATATAGCTGATTTGTACATATTTGGTTATGGGTTATCTCCCCCATTAGTTTGAACTCCTTGACAGCAGGGATTGGCTTTTGGCTTTTTTGGGTATCCCCAGTGCCTGGAGCATACTAGGTATTTAATAAATATTTGTTGACTGACTGACTGACTCTATGAAAGGAAGCAAAGGACTTTCAGGAGCTGTGAGTGATCTATTTGCCATACATCTTGTTTAAAGGGGCACCCACTTTGTTCTAGACAATATACAAAGAAAGTTGAGAACTATTGGAAGTTTCTTTAGCAACAAGGAAGATTGAGGTGCACCCTCAGGAGAGGATAGCAACCTCAGGGCCCCTACATCCAAAGCTTCCAAGAAAAATATTAATTGGTCTCAGACCATGGGAGCACTCAAAAGGGACTTTGAAGAGAAAGTAGGAGAGATAGAAGAAGGATTTAGAGAGGTGGAGGAAAGAATTGAAAGAGAAATGAGAGCCATGCAAGAGAGTTATGAGAAAAAGTCAACAGCTTGAAAAGCCAAATGGAAAAGGAGATACAAAATCTCTCTGAAGAAAATTATTGCCTAAGAATTAGGATTGAACAAATGGAAGCTAGGGACTTTATGAGAAACCATGACATAGTAAATAAAATCCAAATGAATAAAAAAAAATGGAGGGCAATACGAAATATCTCCTTGGAAAAACAGCTGACTTGGAAAATAGATCCAGGAGAGATAATTTGAAAATCATTGGACTACCTGAAAACCATGACCTAAATAAGAGCTTAGATACCATCTTCCAAGAGATTATCAGGGAAAATAGCCTTGATATTCTAGAAGCAGAAGGTAAAATAGAAATTGAAAGAATACACAGATCACCTCCTGAAAGAGATCCCAAAAGGAAAACCTCCAGGAATATTATAGCCAAATTCCAGAGATCCCAGGTGAAGGAGAAAATATTGCAAGAAGCTAGAAAAAAGGAATTCAAATACTGTGGAGCTACAGTAAGGATAACACAAGATCTAGCAGCATCTTCATTAAAGGACCATAGGACATGAAATATGATATTCCAGAGGGCAAAGGAACTGGAACTACAGCCAAGAATCACATACCCAGCAAAACTGAGTATAATCTTTCAGAGGAAAAAATGGGACTTCAATGAAAAAGAGGACTTTCAGGCATTTGTGATGAAAAGATCTGAACTGATCAGACAATTTGACTTTCAAACACAAGACCCTAGAGAAGCATAAAAAGGTAAACAGGAAAAAGACTTCATGAGGGATATTAAAAGATGAAACTGTTTACATCCCTACATGGGAAGATAATACTTTGAAATCATAAGAACTATCTCAATAATAAATTCAGGGGCTTCTGGGTGGTGCAGTGGATGGAGCACCAGTCCTGGACTCAGGAGAACTTGAGTTCAAGTATGACCTCAGACACTTGACAATTAGTAGCTGTGTGACCCTGGGCAAGTAGTATTAGGGTAGCTGAAAGGAATACACTTAGACAGAGGACACAGGTCTGAACTGAATATGAAGGGATGATATCTGTAAAGCATTTATTTGTTGGTTATCCTTGCTTTTTGTGGGGGCAGGTAGGGTGAGGTGTCTTATGTCTGGGGCTGGATTTGGGCTCAGGGCCTCCTGGGTCCAGGGCTGGTGCTTTGTCCACTGTGCCACCTAGTTAACCCATGACGACATCTTTAAAATAGGGTTGAGGGGTAGGAGGAATGCACTGGGGGAGGGGGAAGGGGAGAGGTGGACTGAGGAGAGGTGGCTCACATGAAGGAAACAAGAAAAAAGCTTATGGAGGGGAGGGGAAAAGGGGGAAGAAGTGGGAGAGTAAGTGAACCTTACTATAATCAGAATTGGCTTAAGGAGGGAATAACATATATACTCAAGTGGGTATAATAATGTATTTCACCCTGAGGGAAAGTGAGGGAAGGAGATGGGGGGGGAGAAGAGGGGAAGGAAGGGCAGACTGGGGGAGGGAGCAGTAAAAAGCAAAACACTTTCGAGGAAGGTGAAGATGTTCTGCATAACTGCACATGTATGACATATTGGATTGCTTGATTTCATAGGGAAGGTTGAGGAGGGAGGGAGGAAGAAAAATTTAGAACACAGAATTAGCTCAAAGACCTTAACCTCATCAGAGTGGGCTCAATGAGGAAATGACATATCCAATTGGGAGGAATAATCTATTTAACTCTACAGGAAAATAGAAGGGGAAGAGGATAAGGAGGGAAGGGTAAAAGAAGGGCAGGCAGAGTAGGGGAGGGGACAGTCAGAAGCAAAACACTTTTGAAGAAGAATAGGGTAAAAGAAGATAGAAAATAGAGTAAATATTATGGGAAGGGAATAGGATGGAGGAAAATAGTTATGGTGATTGACTATAACAGTAAAATGTATGGTACCTACTTTGCTGGGATATTGTGAAGAAAATTCTTTGTTAAATTTAAGATACTATGTAAAAGTTATGATGAACAGGATGCTATCAGAAAAACCTGGAAAGACCTAAATGAACTGAAGCAGAGTGAAATGTACTGTATACAAAATAATAGCATTAGTGTAAGATGATCTGCTGGGAAGCACGTGGTTATTTTCAGCAATGCAATGATCCAATATAACTCTGAAGGACTTATGAAAATTACAATCCATCTACAGAGAAAGAACTGATGGTATCTGAAAACAGATTGAAGCATATTTTTTGACAGTTCATTAATCTGAAGTTTTGTTTTTATCTGTTTTATTTCACAACCTAGCTAATGTGGAGATATTTTCCATGACTACTCATGTATAACTTATGTTGAATTGCTTGAGTTCTTGGGTGTGGGGGGTGGGAAGGGAAGGAGGAAGAGAAGTTGGAACACAAAGTTTTAGAAAACTGATGCCAAAATTTGTTTTTACATGTAATTTGAAAATTCTCAACAGAGAAAAAAAGGGATGGTGTCTAAATGAGATTGGCATTCCTGAACTGTAATTAAAATATATGATAGATTCCTGGTGATCGAGTATACATAATAAAGGACATTGAAATAACATTTGCCAAAGGCCTTGAAAATCTAATAAAAGAGCTTTTCATAAAGATGGTGGAGGGAAAATACTGCCTATGTATGTTCCTCAAGTTAGATATGATAGAGGGTAGCTACAGTCAAGGAAGAATAGGAATTTAGATACTCAGAAGTTCAAGTAGACAAAACTCAAGAAATGGGCTATGTTCTTATACAAATGCCCAGGGTTCTGGAAATATGCAATTGGAAGTAGAGGTCCTAAGTCAAATAGAAAAATTTAACTTTATAGGTATCACTGGCACTTAGTGTGATAAAACCTATTTTTGGACTATGGCTCTCAGTGGGTATAAGATATTTATTTATTTATTTATTTTGCAGGGCAATGAGGGTTAAGTGACTTGCCCAAGGTCACACAGCTAGTAACTGTCAAGTGTCTGAGGCTGGATTTGAACTCAGGTCCTCCTCAATCTAGGGCCCATGTTTTATCCACTGTGCCCCCTAACCACCTAGCTGCCCCCTGGGTATATGTTATTTAAAAGAATCAGGAGAGAAAAAAGTAGGATGGCATAGGACTGTATATTAAGAAAGTATATTCATCTACCTATATGATGCACTATTCCTCAGTCTATGTATCCGCACTTACCAGCCCCAGGTGGCCAAAGAACCAGTTCTGAAGAGGAGGCTGGGGGAAGCATCGAAGATGCTGGCAGTTGATATAGTATTGATGGACAGAGGTAAGGACCTGAGACATCATCCAAGTACTTAATGCCAGGAACACCAGCAGTAGGACCAAGGAAACTCCAGACCCCAGCTCTGCAAGTCCCAGCTGGTGAGACAGCCATTCAGAGCCAGGCAGCATCCTGCAGGGAGAGAAAGAGAGAGTGAAGCATAAAAGGATATGGGACTGAGGGGAGAGAGAGAGAGAGAGGAAAAGAGAGAGAGGGAGGGAGAGAGAGGGAGACAGAGACAGAGAGGGAGAGAGACAGAGACAGAGACAGAGACAGAGAGGGAGACAGACAGAGATGGAGACAGAGAGACAGAGACAGACAGAGACAAAGGCAGAGACAGACAGACGGACAGAGACAGAAAGAGATACATAAAGGGTTATGGGGATAGAGAGAAGAGAAAGGTGGACAGAGACAGAGATAGAGAGACATGATACAGGAGTTCTAGAGAGTTCAGGAACTGGTTTTAAAAATATTTTGATAACTATTTCAATATAACTGGTTTCATTTTTAATCATATATATATATATTCTATATATTTTAAAATATGATTCTGAGAAGGGGACCATTAAGTTTCACCAGATTGTCAGAGGAGTTTTTCTTTTTTTGTGTGTGGGGCAATGAGGGTTAAATGACTTGCCCAGGGTCAAACAGCTAGTAAGTATCAAGTGTCTAAAGTTGAATTTGAACTCAGGTCCTCCCAAATCCAGGACCAGTGCTTTTATTCACTGCACCAACTAGCTGCCCCCAATATTACTTTTTTTTTTTTTTTGCAGGGCAATGAGGGTTAAGTGACTTGCTCAGAGTCACACAGCTAGTGTCAAGTGTCTGAGACCAGATTTGAACTCAGGTCCTCCTGAATCCAGGGCCAGCGCTTTACCCACTGCACCACCTACCTGCCCCATCAGAGGAGTTTCTGAACAAAAACAATGATGTGGGAAAAGATACAATGTGGGGGGGGGAAGAAAAGGGGACATGGAAGGATAGACATTGACAGGAAGGAGGAAAATAGGGAGAGCAACTTTTGAGAAGGGATGAAGGAGTGTGAGAGCTGGTGAAGTGTGAGGGCAGAAAGGAGAGATAGGAGGAAGAGGAAAGGGAAGGAATAAGAGGATTGTGGAGGAATGGGGTTGCCTAGGTTCAAGGCTGTGTGTGTTAGGAAGGCCTCTTTCCCTATCTGGGTCTCAGCACCTATAAGGGCACTATACACTGAAAGAAAATGCTCTTCCCCCCACCCCCTTGCTCTGGAAGGGTAAACTAGAGTGAAGAGTGGAAAGTGGTTCCCCTATAGAAGGGGACATATTCAGAGAAATGAATCTCTTTTATTTTCTCTCCTCTATCATTCCCTCCCATCCTCCAACTCTAGATCTGGAACTCCTGAGTTTTTTGTGAGCAGCTACAGTGTGGAACTGGCTCATTTAGCGCCGATCCCTTTTTTATATCTCTCACTAGCAGCCTGGCCTCTTCCTGGCTGATTTGGCCTGATTCCTAATCCCAGAATCCCAACCCCCTGGGATAGAAAGACATGGCTCCCTAGCTGGTGTATGGAGCAAACTGCCTCAGTTTACCCAAATAACTCGAGGAGACCACCAAGTCAAGCAGAGACAGATTTATTACATTCCCATAGGAATGGGCAAGCTCAATGCTCGAGCCGCGCCAGCTAATACGTGCCTTGACCTTTTATAGGAATGTTGGTCAGAGGGGAAGTCCCCACACACACTAGGTCGAGCTCACAATCTAACATCCAATCCCGTCTCACCCAGGGTGCATGTTCAGCTCGTGATCAATGTATGGAGACATGCATACGTGTTCCAGGAACAAGGGGGAAAAGGGGAGGGGGAACAAGGTCAAACCAAAGGAAGAGGAAACAGGGGAGTGACAGTCAGATGTTTCAGATCTCACAGTTCCCACTGACTCCCCTCTCCAGGCCCCTGTCTCTAAAGATATTCAACCTGAATAACAGGAAGAGTCACTCAGGTGCTTCAGCATTGTTAAGGATGACAGGGTTAAAATTTATCTTCAGCTATGTTGGGAAGTCAAAGAAATAGAATAAAGAATAAAAGAATAACACATTGTTGGGACCCTAGGGTCAAGGGGATTCTGCTCTGAAAAAAAAAGACATGTCACTTAACATCTGGTCTCAACTCAATTGCTGCATCCTGTGCTGAGCCCCGTCCTTTCTTCTTGAGTCCCAAGTATTGAATTAGTGGGCTAACTCCCTGACCCACTGACTGGGGTTCTGACACATGATGGATTGCAGACAAAACTAATATGTAGCTGACAAGTGGGGAGACTGAGCAGAAGTAAAAATACTGTTAATTGGCAATAAAACTTAAAGGAGACAGTGAGAATTTGACAAGCAATAAACTTCTAAACGAACTATACTAGGGCAGGGCTGGGTATCTTCCAGACCCCATCCTCAGAGTTTAATATGACTCAAATCCATAATTATATCATACACTGGTTAGGGGTTTATTGGACACTCTAGAGTTTTGAGTGACTTAAGAAATTTTCTAAAATCCCAGCATCTTAGAATTGAAAGGTATTTCAGAACCCACATATTTTTCTCCCTAAGTATATGACCAGTATATACTTAGGGACAACCTACAGGACAAGTAATTATGCAACCTTTGCTTGAAGACTTTGCTGCTCACTGTTCTGCCACCAATACCCTGTTCCTCATCTCCATACTTTGACATTATCTTTTTAAAAATAATAAACATTTTTATTTATAGTTTTGAGTTCCAAATTTTATCCTTCCTTCCCTCCCTCCCTTACCCAGTCCCTGCAGTGGTAAGCAATCAGATATAGATACATGTACAATTATTTAAAACATTACCTTTTTGTTATTTTGTACAAGAAAACTTGAATAAAAAAATAAAAGAAAGTGAAAAATAGCAGTCTTCAGTCTGTGTTCCATCAATATCAGTTCTTTCTTTGGAGGTGGATAGTATGCTTCATCATCAGTCCTATGGGATTGTCTTGGATCATTGTATTGGTAAGAATAGTTGTCATTCACAGTTCTTCATCAAACAATATTGCTGTGTGTGCACAACTTTCTCTTGGTTCTGCTCACTTCACTATACAGCAGTTCATACAAGTCTTTCCAGGCCTTTCTGAAATCATCCTGCTTGTCATTTCTTATAGCACAATACTATTCCATTACTATCATATACCACAGCTTGTTTAGTCATTCCCCAATTGATGGGCATTCTTTTAATTTCCAATTCTTAGCCACCACAAAAAGAGCTGCTATATATATTTTTGTACAAATAGGTCTTTTTCTCTTTTTTGAGACTTTGACATTATCCTGTCTGTCCCTCATGCCTACAAGGCATTTTGTCCTTCCTTCTATCTCTTCCAATCTTTGGTTTCTTTCAAGACTCAAATCTAGTGCCACCTTCAATATGAAGTTCTACCAGCTGCTAGTGTCTTCCTTCCCAAAGTCACCTGGCATTCATTTTGTGTGATTTATGTACATACTTTTGCAATACTTACTCTGACCTCTTTCCCCAATTCACACTCACACATTCAGGGTAGTTCTCCTGTATGCAGTTGCTACATTGGAGTTCAAGGGTAGAGTGCCCACCATAATATGGAGGTAAATGTTTACTTAACAACCAGTTCTCCTGGCAAGACACACTTTGAAGTTTAATCAACATTGTATTAACTTCCCCCCCCATTATTTTCCTAAATCTAGACAATCAACAAAATAATAACTCAAGCCCTGATTGGTGATGTTTGCTACTTTCTGAGGTATATATTGTGAGAATTGGAGCTCCACCACCCTACTGAGAAATACATTGCAGGGAAGCTCTGCTCTGAGGAAAAAGCATGAGGTGACCTTTCTGGGGTTTCGAAGATCAGATTGGCATCCAGAAGTTGTGTCTACCCCCTGCGGGTTGTGTAAATCAGTGCTACCAGCCAATTAGCTTGGAGCTATGTGAGGATGGCCCTGCTTCCTGTTTCACAGGGGGCTTGTGGGAGAAGTGGATAAGGATCTGGATCTTTTTGTTCAGTAACTGGCTGTTGGTGGGAGGAACATGCTCTCTCTCTTAGCTAGATGAAGGCTATTTTCCCCCTCTCTCTCTCTCTTCACTAACTTCTTTTATTATTATTTTTCGGGGCGGGGCAATGAAGGTTAAGTGATTTGCCCAGGGTTGCACAGCTAGTAAGTGTCAGGTGTCTGAGGCTGGATTTGAACTTAGGTTCTCCTGAATTCAGGGCCAGTGCTTTATCTACTGCACCACCTAGCTGCCCCCTCTTCACTAACTTCTTTTGTTTTTTTTTAGTGAGGCAATTGGGGTTAAGTGACTTGCCCAGGGTCACACAGCTAGTAAGTGTTAAGTGTCTGAGGCCAGGTTTGAACTCAGGTACTCCTGACTCCAGTGCTGGTGCTCTATTCACTGCGCCACCTAGCTCCCCCTCTTCACTAACTTCTAGTACACTTTAATAAATACTTTAAAGCCTTGCTGAATTGATCAGTAAATCTTAGCTAGTTTCTCCCCCACACTGGAGTCAGGTCAGGCGACCACACATTAGATTTTAAACATTACAGCTAGAATTTTAGGCTTCACAGCATGCTCACATAACAATGGGCTCCTCTGACCTGATATGAGCTGGTACCAGGGATGAGGATAATGGGGGAGGGAAGGAAAAAAGAGAAAATAGGTGTCGGAATTTGGGGTTTAGAGGTACTAATGGGCTGAGGGCAGGGGACAGGGGGGTTGGTAAAGGTTAGGACTCTAAGATGTGGGTTGTACTTTGGAAACAGTGGCCCTGCCTTCTTTTAGAGTGATGCAATATGATATGTCGTCAAATAAAGTAGAGCTTAAGGTGGGCATTAAAAACTAGGTAATAGATGATATAGGCTTAGGTGAGCAAAGGTTCCTGAAGTGAAGAAAAACGCCAGCAAATGGGAGATGCTTTGGGTCAACATCCTAATCACCCACCTGTTTATCTAGTTCATCAGTCTCTTTTCCTATACAAACATACCTCCACAAAGCCACCAAAATAATCTCCTTAACGCAGGTCTAACCATGTCACTCTCCAAAAACACTAATGTACTCAAAGGAATCTGTGATTTCACTAATTTTGTGGGGTTCCTCCCAATCATGGTGAATGTAGCATATCCATGTCTAAGCATCCCGTATGACCTTTATTTACATTCTCCTCAAAGTTCACCACAGGTTTCCACCTTAGGTGCTAGAAGCCCTTAACTTTCTGCCCCCAATCCCAGTGATACTAGTGGAATCCTCTGAAAGCCTCCTGTTATTCCTTGCTCTTGCCACATGACCAACCCATCTTTTTATCACAGCCAGTCTCTTGATGATATAGTTTATACCTGTTCTTTTTCTGAGTTCCTCCTTGGTTAACTTGCTCACAACCAACTCTGTTCTTCTCCATTTCCCTGTGAGTGATACTCATCTTTATTTCTTTGGTATCTGTGGTATCCGTATCTTGCTGCCAGGGAGCAACACTGGTAAAATGATAGCATTGAAAAGAATGGCTTTTGCTTTCATTACAGATCAGAGAGGCAGCATGGTTCAGTGGGAACTATGCTAGATTTGAACTCAGAGGATATGGGTTCAAATCCTAGACCTGTGTGACCTTAGTAAAATAACTTAATGTCTTTGGTCCTCAGTTTCCTCATCTGTTAAATGGGGGGAGGGTACTGGATTAGATTGACCCTAAGTTCCTTTTTTTTTTTTTTTTTTTTTGCGGGGCAACGAGGTTTAAGTGACTTTCCCAGGGTCACACAGCTAGTAAGGTTCAAATGTCTGAAGCTGGATTTGTAAGTTCCCTTTTAACTCTAAAATCTATGGTCAGTTAAAGGTCTTTGTAAATTCTTAAACGTAAGGCAGCCTTGACTACTTTTCACATCTGAAAGTACCATACTATCTGTCCTAGGTGTATGTTCTTACAGAAAAACTTTATAGAGTGTATAAAAACACATGTTGAAATCTGCACAACTGACATTCCTCATCTACCTGATCTTTCCTGTGTCAATGGTCAGGCCAAACTCCTTTGAGTGACTACAGATCTCTTCCAGGATTTTCTGTCATGTCTTGGGGCTTGGTGTAATCAGTGTGATGTAATCAGGAAACAGGAACATATAGAAGGTCTCACAATCCACAGTGAATTCCTAACTTTCCTTGACTCAGTGAAATCAACAAGCATTTATTAAGTACGTGCTATATACCAGGTACTGAGCTAAGCACTGGGAATACAAATAAAAGCATATTTTATGTACTTGGTCCAATTCAGCTGTTTTTTTTCCTGTTTTGTTCTCTTTAGTAATTGTTCTACCTCCTCTATAAGCACCTTGAGAACTGTGATATTAGGGTCCAAGGGTGGTGATTCCACTATCCTGGATGAAGAAAACAGTTTGCTAAAATGACTTCTGAAAATCTTTTTCATTTTCTGTTTCTAGTCCTTTTCCCATTTTCATCCTCAAATACCCTTAGGAATGAATGACCCGGGTTCAAGTCATACTGCTGACACATACCAGCTGTGTGACCTCAGGCAAGTCACTTAAACTATTAGTGTTTTGGGTAGCTCTTTTTAGAATCTAAGTTGCAGAGAAAGTGCCAATCTGTTTTGATACAAGAATTTCTCATTTGATACTCCTTATAACAATGAAATCAGTCACTATCCCCAATTGCTACTTATATGTAGGATGCCTATTTCAACTCAAAGAAAAATGTAGGCTCTTTGAGAGCTTGATATAAGAATCATAGCTACCCAAGAGTGAAATGTGCTACCTCAAGAACAATTGGGTTCCCCCTCATTGGAGGTCTGGATGACCATTTGTAAGGCTATTGTAGAAAAGCTGGTTGGCCAAGTATTGGTTGGTCTAGACAGTCTTTGGCATCCTTTCCAGACCTGAGATTTTGTGGTTCTGTGACAGACAACTGAGACAGATACTACAACTGCACCCCAAATGTATGTTTTTTAGAAAGTTACCATTGTTTCTCAGGTGTGATGTAGCCCTACAAGAAGGAATTAGAAAATTGGTTGGCAACTGTAACAATTGGAATAATGCCACCTGCTAGAGACCTACTGTAGAAGAGTTCCGCCCATGAAGCGAAGGTCTTTGAGGGCAAGACCAGGAGTCTTTTCTTTGGTGTCAGGAAGTGACACGGGCTAGTGGGAGGAGGAAGGAAGAGACTGGCGCTCAGTCTCACTCTCTTTCCTTTGGACTCTGGTGGAGAGCGGAGCTAGAAATGCACTCTCCCTTTAATAGATAGGAATCTAGGCCTTTCTCTCTCTCTCTCTCTCTCTCTCTCTCTCTCTCTCTCTCTCTTTTTGGTATTAAGCATTTATTAAATCATATTAAATGTTAGTATAGAGGGTTTTTTTTTTGTTTGTTTTTTGGGGTTTTTTGGTGAGGCAATTGGGGTTAAATGACTTGCCCAGGGTCACACAGCTAGTAAGCGTCAAGGGTCTGAGGCCAGTTTTGAACTCAGGTCCGTCTGAATCCAGGACTGGTGCTCTATCCACTGTGCCACCTAGCTGTCCCTAATGTTAGTATAGAGTTGACCACATGGCATATAAACCAAACTGAAAACTCCCCAGTGCCCTATTTCTAAGAGAGAGAGCACACATGGCCTCAAGCCCTACATTACCTAATTAGGAGAGTGCTCACCAACCAGGCAGGTTCATACCAAAAGTGAGTTCCAAGATGGCATTGGCTAGGAGCCTCCTCTGAGCTTGCCTTTTATCCTCTTTTGATAGAGGCATGTCTCTACACACTGATCAAAGCTTAATTGGTCAGTGTCATTCAATTCCATTGATTGATGCGACTTGAGGGTGGTTCATATTAAAATGAGCTCTACAGTGATGATGTCAGGGTCTAGTGTAAAGACAGATTCCCTGAGGGCAAAGGTGCTTTCAGATAGGTGTGGTTTCTATCTCCTTACTTCACCGAGCTAGTCACAAAGAGCCTCATCTCTAATGTATTTTTTCATTGGCTCTGAAAGAGACTAGCTAAAGTTCCTGAGCTAAACATTCCAAAGTGTGTGTGTGTGTGGGGGGAGGGCCACCAAAAAAAATTTATTAATAATTATTTTCTCACACTGCCATGATAAGGGAACTTATCCACAGCATTCAAAACTTCTCCATTTGCTGTTACTAACGGTTCCACATATGGATGGTGTGATGCTGACTGATAGAGCACCTGTGTTTTCTTAGTATTAATTGTTTGGCCAAAATTATCACAAGCAGCAGAGAATTGGCACACTTTCCCAATCACCAATAGAGTGAAACAAGACTGTGTGCTTGCTCCCATGCTTTTTAGCACAGTTTTCCACGTTGTTAAATGCCTTCAATGAGGATGAACACAGCATCAAGGTCAGCTACCACAAGGATGGTAAATTCTTCAACTTGAAAAGGCCATAAGCCAAAACTAAAGTGGAGGGAGTATTGGTACATGTGTTTTTGTTTGCAGATGGTTATGCACTCAATGCAGCCTCTGAAGCTGAGGTGCAACAAGTCTGAACAATCCTCAGACTACAAGAAGGAAGAAACTTCTCTGATTGTTTTAGGTTCTGATTACTTCATCTTTTGAGTTCAACTTTGATCAGTTCTTTGCCCTTCACCAGGACCCTTCTCAATCATAATGTAGGTAAAGATGATTATTTTCTCATGAATCCCAAGACAAAGGTATCCTAATTCCCCATCATAGCTGGCATTTATGTAGCATCTTGAAATCTGCAAAGCCCTTCACATACCTAACTTCATTGGATTTTCAAAATAAACCTGTGAAACTAGATGTTGTTGTTATTATAATTTTCATTTTTACACATAAGGAAACAGACTGAGATGAGTCTAGTGACTTCCCCAACATTACAGAGCTACTAAGTATCTGGGGCAGGATAGGACCCCACATTTTCCTGGCTCCTAATCCAGCACTATCCATTACATGATTCTCAGCTTTACATGGCAGAGAGCTTATTGCGAGTTGGGCCTTTGAGATCCAATATTTTAGCAACCTATATTCCCGCAGCTCTTTATCAGAAACCTCTGGTTCTAAATTCTATTCTGGGAAAGGTCCATGACATCTAAAGCAAAATTTCTTAAAGTGTGGGTCACAACCCCATATCGGGTTGCATAACTGAATGTGGGGGGTCATGAAAAATTTGGCAACAATAAAAGGTTATGCATACCTATTTTATATACCTATATACCCGGGGTCACGTAAAAATTTCTTGGGTGAAAAGGGTCGTGAGTAGAAAAAATTTAAGAAGCCGTGATCTAAAGAAACCAACATTTAGAGGCTGAACCAGAGATGTCCTTTATGACCAGAGAAAGCCTTCCTAACTTCCCCGGGGCTTGAGGGTGCAGACCAGTCCATGCTTGGGCTTCAGAGTAATGGAATCCAATACTCCAAAGTCCTGTCCTGGGATCATCTGAAGCTCCAGCCTCTGAAAGAGTTTGGCTATCAGCACTTCCACCTCCATCTGTGAAAAATATTGACCAATGCAGGATCTTGGCCCCAAAGAAAATGGAAAGTAGGTAAAATTCGGTTTGAAAGCTTCAGGACTGAACCGGTCTGGATTACAAGTCAAGGGATCCTCAAAGTAAATCTCCATCCTGCCCATTGCATAGGTAGTGAAACATAATGAGGTGCATCCTGGGATTAGAAGGCCATCATCTACCACAAAGTCCTCCAGCCACCGTACAGTTCCTGTAACAGGAGGATATAATCTGAGAACTTCTTTGAGAATCTGCGAGAGGCACTGCAACTTTCCGATGTCTTGATATTCAATGTTTATTTTGGAACCAATAACTTCATCCAACTCAGCACGAAGTCGTTCTACTATTTCTGGATGTCGTTGCAGTTCCATTAATACAAATAATACCTGATTGGAAGAAGTTTCAGATCCAGCAATGAGAAAAGTGACAAGATTGTCCACCAGAAATTCATCATTTGTCCCTTCTTCAGCTGCTCCTTTAAGCATTTGCATCATGACATCTGGTGGGAACTCTTGGTTATTCTGCATGGCTTCACGCCTGTACTTGATCCATTCTTTTCCCACCGGACGCAGAAACCTTATGCTCTCCCGGTTCTTGTTTATCAACTTCCGTTTCCCTGGTGAAAACTTTGCAAAGGGAATTCTGGCCAGAGTCATGCCTGTGATGATGTTTTGTATTGCAAGAAGAAATGGCTTCTGTTCATCAACCAAAGATTTAAACTCCATTCCAAAAAATGCCTTAGCAGTTATGGCATAAATGGTCGAGCATATCATATCTTGCATGCATACTTCAGTCTGCCCATCAGCCTTAGCTTCCAGTATTTCCATCATTTGCTCTGCTTTTTCATTGATTGCTCGCATCAAACTCATCAAATGACTTCGTTGAAAAGCTAGATCAAAAATTCTCTGCTGCTTGTACCAAATTTCATGATCAATTTCTGACACCAAACCTCTCCCTAAAAATCTTTCTCCAAACAAATTCTGTAGATTCAGATAGATTTTGGGATCCTTTTTGTATTTGGGGGACATCAGGAATACCTTAATTAACTCAGGACTTGTAATAATCACTGAGACTTGGTGTAGGATATTTATACGTACAATTGGTCCATATTCTTTGGCCCATTCCAAAAACACAGCATGTTGAATTTTACCGTCCTTTTTTGCTCTTATGAGGTAATATATGTGTCCAAATAAAAAACTCTCTGCTCACTCCTCACCAGTCACAGCCGCGTCTGCCCGTCATCATTCTCCAGTAATACATCTCAGCCGTATTTCCATCCCCTCTCTCTCTCTTTACCAAATTCTTATTCTCCTTAATAAATGCTTAAAAGTCTAACTCTTGCTAAAGCTTATAATTTATTGGCGACCACTCATTAAATATTTTAGACAGACTAGCTAGAATTTTAGCCCTTAACACAGACAATTTTGCTTCTTCAGAGGGCTTGCATTTAGGACCATGAGATTTCTAATTGAACCCCCTTATTTTAAAGATGAGAAAACTGAGACCCAGAGCAGTTAAGTGATTTGACCAAGGTCCTTGGATAATGGATTTAACCTTTAAAGGTAATCTATAGGCCCTCAAATCCAACACTCTTAGTTTGTAGATGAGCAAACTAAAACATAGAAAGATTAAATAATTTGCTCAGGGGTACATTTTAGTGCCTGAGGAAAGATTTGAATCCAGGTCTTCCTTACTCAAAGTCCACCACTCCATCCACGGTGTCATATTGTAGAATCAGGATTCAAAACCAGGTCTTTTGATTAAATCCACTCAATTCAATCCCAGACATTAGAGAACAAAGACAAAGGCAAAACAGTGCCTATCCTCAAGGACCACATATTCTACTGAGATCATTGACCTGAGCTTCCTTCTTCTAGATCTTTTCTTCGGAGTGACTGCTTTTGTGTCTTCCCCACCCTAACAATCTATTTGTGGAGTAAGGGCATCCCTCCAAAAGTCCTCAAGCATTATTGGATAGATTTTCAGCTTGACTAACTGGTTGTATAATCTGGGACAGGTCATGTCATGTTATTATTTCCTATTTATAAAATTAAAGAGTTCCACTTAACAAACTTTAAGATCCCTATCTATTCTAACTTTCTGTGCTTTTCTGGAAGATGGAAGCAATTCTGAAGGAGACAGGCATATTATTGTCCCAATTTCTGAAGGAGACACAAAGGGCAGTTTTGTTACCATGTGTTAAATTTAACATTTTTTTTTGTGGGGCAATGGGGGTTAAGTGACTTGCCCAGGGTCACACAACTAGTAAGTGTCAAGTGTCTGAGGCTGGATTTGAACTCAGGTCCTCCTGAATCCAGGGCCGGTGCTTTATCCACTGTGCCACCTAGCTGCTCTCTCATATTTTTCTTAAAAAAAGAAACTATATTATAGAATTTCACAGTTTCATATAAAATCTTCTTTTTTCTATTCTGATATATTGACATTTCATTATTGTTAATTTTTTAAAGGGTGATTTGTTGAAGTCAAGATGAAGATATATAAGAGAGGTAATATCTAAGGTCACCCAGTTATTAGCGAGGTGGGAAAGATTCACTCTCTATTTTGTGCATCAAGAATTCTCTTCAAGGGTTACTGGAGCTCCACCAACAGCCAACATGGCATGGTGGAAATGTTGATAGATTGAGCATGAGGACACCTAACCTTGATTTTCAGGTCTTGCACTTACTACCTCTATGACCATGGGTAAAATAACTCACTTCACCCCATTTGTAAAATTAAAGGAAGAGATGGCCCTTTATATGTATATGACTGTGTGTTGTAAGATTATACCCCAAGTCTTATCTTCAGAACTGATAGAATACATGGGACTAGTCAGCCAGTGGACTGAAAAGACATAATTAAAATAAGAAATCTCATAGGGAAGGAGATTACTAATATGCTTACTATCTTCAGCATGGTTCTGTATCCTCAGGAAAGATATAGTTCTCCAAAATTCAGCTCAGAAAGGTCTCTTTTCTGCAATTTTAACCAATCAGTGGAAATGGTCACAATATGAAAAGTCTGATCTTGAACTGAGACATAAATGCATTACATTTTTACTAGAAAAGACTTTCCATGTTCATTGTTGTTCAGTCCTTCAGTCACGTACAACTCTTTGTGAACCCATGGACCATACTGTCCATGGAGTTTTCTTGGCAAAGATACTGTAGTGGTTTGTCATTTTCCTTTCCAATGGATTAAGGCAAACAGGGTTAAGTGACTTACCCAGGATCACAAAGCTAATAAGAGTCTGAGGCCAGATTTAAATTCAGGTCTTCCTGACTCCAGGCCTAGCACTCTGCCCACACGTTCATAAAAGGAGTTATTCTTCCAAGTCACCATCCCATTGCCATCTCCCTTAGACATCTCATTATATATACATCTCATATGTATATGTTTGATTCTGAGAAGTCTTGTTTATATTCAATGTATCCCTAGTGCAACATTTGCCACCATAAAAGTTATACAGTTGAATGAATCTGTTGAATGAATGAAGGACTACAGGGTAACACTATTTATAAAAGCAAGCAAATAAGACATATGGAATACTGTTTTCAGTTCTAGGAAAGACACTGACAAAAGGAAACGCATATAGAAAAGGGAAACAATGGTAGGAGTGATGGGCTGGAGTCCCATTGTCTCATCTCACTTAACTTTTCTTGATCAAATAAACTAGATCTGAGTATAAATAGGACCTGTACACCACCTAGAAGCAATCAAATCATTGTCTGAGAAACCTGATCATATCCTGAGGTACTTATAAAAAGAAGGAACTATCTCTGCACTGAAGAGTTTCTTAAAGCCTGGAAGTAGAGAGGGAGAAATGGGGCTATACAGAGCTTAGCTGGGAAGAATTAGGAACCCAGGGGTCACCAGTGAAAGAAGAAAGAGAAGTTGAACAGAACTGGGGCCAAGGAAAGCCATTGGCCCTACAGGCAATGGAGCACAAGACTCAGACTGAGGTTAGCAGTTGCACTTATCTACTCAAGGACCAAGGGAAGTTCCAAGAAAAAGGCATATTATTGTCCCAATTTAATTTACTCCCCCCTCACCCCATGCCTATTTGCAGACACTGTAATATAATTTGCTGCTTTGTTACCTAAACTTTTCTAAAAATCTGAATTTTGTCTTAAAGAACAAAAAAGTTTAAAGGTTGGCTAAAGATAGATATAAATGTCAATTAAGCCAGAAACCTTAATTTCTACCTAAATCTTAGGAATTTTCTTAACTGGGGGATTGGAACAATTGTAACAGTATTCCTAACTTTTTGACTAAAGTAAACTCCTTAAAGCCACAGAGAAAGGAAGCACTCGAACCTTAAGGGCAGCTAGGTGGCACAGTGACTTGATCACCAAGATTAGAACTAGAAAGACTCACCTTCATGAGTTCAAATCTGGCCTCAGAAAATTAATAGCTGTGTGACCCTGGGCAAGTCACTTATCCCTGTTTGCCTTAATTCTTCCTCTGTAAAATGAGCTAGGGAAAGAAATGGTAAACCACTCTATTATCTTTGTCAAGAATACCCGAAAATGGGGTCATGGAGAGTTGGACATGGCTAAAAAAATGACTTAACAACAACAATGCAGTTATCTCTTTGATAGAAACAGTGTGTCTGCCTCAGTTGGCAGGATACATTATTCAAGTCCTGGGGCCTTCTCCCCAATCTCCACCACTCCTTCCTTTTCCCTGCTGAGTTAACAGTTAACTGGTAGAGTATGTTTCTCTCAGATAAGAACAAACTACAGAATCCAAGCCCTAAAAGCTTATTCCCACTCCCCCAAATTTCCCTTCTTTTTCTCTGATGAGTCAACAGAGGTTTTCTAAAGTTAGAGAACAAAGGATTGTAAAATCTCAGGGTCCAGCTGTCCCATGAAGCGGGGGCAGCAGTGGTGCCACATCTACAGGAGGTGGTCTATGTGTTTAGAAGTGTCCATGAAGAATGTGAACCCAGATGGGGGAGGGACCTTGCGTTAGATCTAGGATAAAAGAAAGAACTCCACTGGAACAAATCCACAGTACCTAAAAAAGGGGTACTTGTCTGTCCTTGCAAGGTCGAGAAAAAATGGCCCCCAGACCAGGGGTCTTGTCTCAGTTTATCTGTTTCTTACACTCTTCCACATTGCTGGGGTTAGGGACATGGCGCTTCTGCAATCTGGAAAATCTGCATAAATTGTTTTTGGTCCTCTCTTCAAAACAGAGAAGTCTATTTTTTTTTTTTTGTTTTTTGAATGACATGTTAATAGTACCTTAGTGTAAAATTTGAGTTAAATATTTGGTCATAGGCTCTGTGTGGTTGGCTGACCTTTGCGTGTCATCTCTGGCTTTCACAAAATTCTCATTTAATTTCTTATGCCAACCCCCAATACACTGAAACAGAAATGGGGAAAATTGTGATGTGGAAGGGATAACTGTATTTTCACTGGACTTAAAACAAGTTAATTATTGTACATGAGTGTTACATCAAGATTAGTTGAAGGAATGAGGTTAGTTACTTTTGGAAAGTGAATATTTAGGGGAAGCCTGATAATTGACTTCAAATATTTGCAGGTCAGCTTCATGGAAGAGTAATTAATATTTTTTTTCTTGATTTAGAGGGCAGTAGACAGAACTGGAGCAATGGAAGAAGTTGACAAGAAGATTTAGACTTGAGGTAAGGAAAGAGATAGGGACTGGACTTGTAATTTCATTAGAACTTTCAAGTAAGGAAGTGGCTTCTACCAATGTAGGTTGACATCTCCTCAGCAACTTTTTGTCTTAGAGAATAATCTAGAGAACCGAGAAATTAAGTAACGTGCCTTGGGTCATCCAACCTACTAGCTCTGGTGTTAGAGGTAGGACTTGAATGTGAATATTCCTGGCTTTGAACTGACACTCTATTTGCTATGACACTTTCCAGGGAAGGAAAAACTTTCTAAAATTAGAGCTATCCCAAAGTGGAATGGACCGATTAGTGGGAATCTACATTATCTGTCCAAGTGCCAAAGTGAGTCAAACTTAAGCCCCACCCACTCCCCAATATTCCTGCTCCAAAACCTAAACTGCCTAGCCCTTGGTATCGCTGATTTTACCCCCAAGGCCCAGCCACACCATGATGACATCATTCACTTTTTTGCTGACTTGATTAAGCTTGACTAGAATTAGTCAATACTGGTAAGGTACGAGATTTTTCTTTCTTTTCTCTTCTCTTTTTTACTTTCTCTCTCTCTCTCTCTCTCTCTCTCTCTCTCTCTCTCTCTCTCTCTCTTTCTCTCTCTCTCTCTTTCCCTCCCTCCCTTTACTTTCTTCCTCCCTTCCTCCCTCTCTCCCTCCCTCCCTCCCTTCCCTCCTTCCTTCCTTCCTTCATTCCTTCCTTCCTTCCTTTCTTCCTCCCTTGCTCTCTCCCTCCTTTCCTTCTCTCCTCTTCCTTCTTTCAGAAATTTAATTTTGTGAAAATACATGATCATCATAGGTTTAGATATTGAAGGAACCTTAGAAGTTATCTAATCCAATCCACTTTATAGATGAGGAAAACAAGTCACAGAAAAATAAGTGATTTGCCCAAGGTAAGATTTGAACCTAGGTCCCCCTGACTCTATTTTACTATACCATGCTGATTTGAATGAATGGAAAAAACACACCCAACTTGTGGCTTCTAGGAACAAAGCAATGAGCTAAGTGCTGGAGATAAAAAAAAAAAAAAGACAGTCCTTTTTTCAAGGAGTTCATGGGGAAGATGACATATATGGAAGGTTTTAGCTCTAAGTCAGATGGAAAGATCCCATGGTCTTTAAGGTGCAGCAGAAAAAGAGATAGTAGTGTTTCTTCTTTAATGTCACTTCCTCTAATAAAATCGTGTCCATTTATGAGGTTGAACTATTTGACAGTGTCAAGGATTTTGGTGACAAGAACTTTTTTTTGTCTTTCTTTTTTTTTATTTGAATAGAATTTTATTTTCCAAAATATATGTAAAAGCAAAATTTTAACGTCAATTTTTAAAAACTTTGTGTTCCAACTTCTCTTCCCCTCTCCATTCCCAGCCCCCTCCCACAAGAACTCAAGCAATTCAAAATAAGTTATATATGACTAGTCATGGAAAAATTCCCATATTAGCTAGTTGTGAGAGAAAACAGTCAAAAAAACCCCAAAACTTCAGATTAAGGAATTGTCAAAGAGGAAATGAAAAAAAAAAATTTTAAATGTGTTTCCACCTATTTTCAGATACTATCAGTTCTTTCTCTGCAGATGGACTGCAATCTTCATAAGTCTTTTAGGGTTATATTGGATCATTGCCTTGCTGAAAATAACCACATGCTTCCCAGCAGATCATCCCCCACTATTGCTGTTATTTTGTATACATTACATTTCACTCTGCTTCAGTTCATGTAGGTCTTTCCAGGTTTTTCTGATAGTATCCTGTTCATCATAACCTTTATATAGTACCTTAAGCTTGACAGAATTTTCTTCATAAAAGCCCAGCAAAGTAGGTACCATACGTTTTGCCATTATAATCAATCATCATAACTATTTCCCTCTATCCCACTTCCTTCCCATGACATTTACTCTTCTTTTTACCTATTCCTCCTCAGAGGTGTTTTACTTCTGACTCTCCTCTCCCTCACTCTGCACTCCCTTTTTTCACCCTTCCTTCCTTATCCTTTTCTCCTCCTACTTTACTGTAGGGCTAAATAGATTGCTCCTCCCAATTGGGTATGAAAGCTATTCCCTCCATGAGTCCATTCCAATGAGATCAGGGTCCCTGAGCTAATTCTGTGTTCTAAATTTTTCTTCCTCCCTCCCTCCTCAACCTTTCCTATGAGATCAAGCAATTCAATATGTCATACTGGTGCAGTAATGCAGAACATCATCTTCCTTGAAAGTGTTTTGCTTTTTACTGCTCTCTCCCCCAATCTGCACTTTCCTCCTTCCCTTCTCCTCCCCCCCTTTTCTCTCCCCCCCACCAGGGCAAAAATATATTATTATACCTATCTGAGTATACATGCTAGACCTTCTTTGAGCCAATTCTGATGATATTAAGGTTCACTCACTCCCCAAATCCTTCACCCTGTAACGATTGGAATGACGGCACCTGCTGGATACTTACTGTAGAAGAGTTCTGCCCATGAAGCGAAGGTCTTTGAGGGCAAGACCAGGAGTCTTTTCTTTGGGAGGAAGTGATGCGGACTAGTGGGAGGAGGAAGGAAGAGACTGGCGCTGACTCTGGGGCTCTTTCCTGAGGACGCTGGCGGAGAAGGGAGCTAGAAATGTGCTCTCCCTTTAATAGATAGGAATCTAGGCCTTTCTCTCTCTCTTTACCAAATTCTTATTCTCCTTAATAAATGCTTAAAAGTCTAACTCTTGCTAAAGCTTATAATTTATTGGCGACCACTCATTAGATATTTTAAACAGTTTAGCTAGAATTTTAGCCCTTAACAACCCTCTTCTACTCTCCTCCATAAGCTTTCTTCTTGTTTCCTTCATGTGAACTACCTCTCCCAGACCATCTCTCCCCTTCTCCCTCCCCCAGTTTATTCCTCCTACACCTCAACCCTATTTTCATGATGTCATCATGGATTAGTTAGGTGGCACAGTGGACAAAGCACCAGCCTTGGACCCAGGAGGCCCCAAGCCCAAATCCAGCCCCAGATATAAGACATCCCACCATGTCTGCCCTACAAAGAACAAAACATAAATGCTTTACAGATATCATCCCTTCATATTCAGTTCATCTCTGTCTTCTGTGAATTTCTCACTGAGATAGTTCTTATGATTTCAAAGTATTATCTTCCCATGTAGGAATGTAAACAGTTTGATCTTTTAATATCCCTCATGAAGTCCTTTTCCTGTTTACCTTTTTGTGCTTCTCCAGGATCTTGTATTTGGAAGTCAAATTTTCTATTCAGATCAGGTCTTTTCATCACAAACGCTTGAAAGACCTCTTTCTCATTAAAATCCCATTTTTGCCTCTGAAAGATTATACTCAGTTTTGCTGGGTACGTGATTTTTGGCTGAAGTCCCAGTTCCTTTCCCCTCTGAAATATCATATTCCATGCCCTTCGGTCCTTTAATGTAGAAGCTGCTAGATCTTGTGCTATCCTGACTGGGGCTCCACAGTACTTGAATTCCTTTTTTCTACCTGCTTGCAGTATTTTCTCCTTCACCTGGGAGTTCTGGAATTTGGTATAATATTCCTGGAGGTTTTCCTTTTGGGATCTCTTTCAGGAGGTGATCAATCGGTGGATTCTTTCAATTTCTATTTTAGCTTCTGCTTCTGGAACATCAGGGCAATTTTCCCTCACAATCTCTTGGAGGATGGTGTCTAAGCTTTTGTTTTGGTCATGGTTTTCAGGTAGTCCAATGATTTTCAAATGATCTCTCCTGGCTTTATTTTCCAGGTAAACTGTTTTTCCAAGGAGATATTTCACATTGCCCTCTATTTTTTCATTCAATTGGATTTGCTTTACTGTGTCTTGGTTTCTCATAAGGTCACTAGCTTCCATTTGTTCAATCCTAATTCTTAGGCATTTATTTTCATCAGACAGTTTTTTAGTCTCCTTTTCCATTTGGCTTTTCAAACTGTTGACTTTTTTCTCATGACTCTCTTGCATAGCTCTCATTTCCCTTTCCATTTTTTCCCCCTTTTCTCTACATCTTCTTTCTATTTCTCCTACTTTCTCTTTAAAGTCCCTTTTGAGAGCTTCCATGGCCTGAGACCAGTTCATATTTTTCTTGGCAGCTTTGGATGTTGGAGCTTTGACCCTATTATTATCTTCTTCTTCTGAGATTGTATTGTGGTCTACCTTACCCCCCAAAGAAGTTTTCAATGGTCTTCTGCTTTCTCTGCCTGCTCATCCTGGCTTACTATTTCTTGGCTTTTAACTCCTTCTTCAAGTGTGGCACTGCTTCCAGGACACACTGTTCAAGCTACAACATGGCCCAGGGGATGGTTGGGCTTCTTCTCAGCCTGCCTGGCCTTGCTTTTATTTTATTTTAACCTCTCCACCAGGGGGTAGGGGGGAGGGGGGGACTACTTCTTGGCTCCACTCCTGTTCTCAGCTTCACAGGGTCCCAGGTGTTTTGGGTTGAGGGGGGGCAGGCTTTAATCTCACCTGGCCTGTTCTCAGGTCTGGATATAACCTCAGGCCTAATTTACTAAGCAACCAACCGGCAAAGCTTTCTGTGGTGTGGTTCTCAGCTCCCGATGAGACTGCTCCCCTGCTCCCCTCCCCCACCTGGGTCTCCCGCCACTCAGGATTTCTTCCTGGTTCCCCACTGGGGTGGGACAGTCGAATCCTTCCCCCCAGTCCACTGGTACCCCTGCACTTACCTCCCCAGGCCAGCTGTTCAGCCCAACCACACGCTTGGTTCCATAAGATGCCGGTGCTGCAGCCGATTCAGAGGCACTGGGGCAAATTCCGCTGGTGGGTATCTGGTGTGTCAGCCCAATTGTGGGGTTAGGCTTTATTCATGGTCCAGCATGGCCCCCTGAAATCTATCTATAGCTGGAGAAAAGTCTCAGGTCATATTTTTGTGTGTTTTTCTACCACAAGGGTTCTTTTATTGCTATATTTGGGGTGATTTTATCAGGAGCCCTGTGGGTTTAATGTCTTTCCCCCGCCATCTTGGCTCCACAGAACTTTTGAGGGGGTCTTCAGTAGTCATAGCTGTAAGATTGAGATTATATTATCTGGTGGCCAATAGAATGGATAATTACGAATTAAAAACTAAGAATGGATGATGTACAAATTGTAGTCCTGTTGGCTTGGGTAGGGATACAGATTGGGAGAAAGGTCAATAACTTGGTAGGGCTGAGGAAAATAGTGAGAGGCATAAGAGCCTGGACCCTTCACAGCATATGTCAAAAGGACTGTATTTTGATCAAGGCAGATATGCCCTGAAAAGAGGTGAGAAGTAGATCATCATATGGACTCCATACAAGCATCATGAGGAATCCAGTAATATACCTGTGCTCAAGTGCTCTCTACTAACCCTGGAGTCACATTGCAGGGACAATGCTATAGTTCAGAAACAAGAGGCTCTCTATAACAGACTGCTTACCTATGGAGGAGTCCAGTCTGCAGGAGAAACTGTTAGTCAATTTAAGTCATCAAACATTTATTAAATACTATGGGCTAGGCAGTGTGCTAAGTTCTAGGGACGCAAATACAAGTCTAAAGAAAAACAGTCCCAGTTCCTCTCTCTCTCTCTCTCTCTCTCTCTCTCTCTCTCTCTCTCTCTCTCTCTCTCTCTATATATATATATATATATATATATATATATATTGCAGGGCAATGGGGGTTAAGTGACTTGCCCAGGGTCACACAGCTAATAAGTGTCAAGTTTCTAAGGCTGGATTTGAACTCAGGTACTCCTGAATATAGGGCTGGTGCTTTATCTATTGCACCACCTAGCTGCCCCAGTTCCCATATATTCTAATGAGGTAAGGCAGCCAATTTTTTTTTGGTGGGGCAATGAGGGTTAAGTGACTTGCCCAGGGTCACACAGCTAGTTAGTGTCATGTGTCTGAAGCCAGATTTGAACTCAGGTCCTCCTGAATCCAATGCCAGTGCTTTATCCACTGTGCCACCTAGCTGCCCCCTAAGGCAGCAAATTAGAAGGGAGCTAACAAGCTGGGAGTAAGATGTGTAGGGGGAAGGTACCCATTTTGAGGGTGTGGTGGTAAAATCTGGAGAATGAGGGATAGTTGTTCTGGAACCTTTCTCATAATGGACTTTCCATGAGGAACTCATCAATAGGTGAAGGAGGTCAAAGGGGCAGAGGGAAAAGGTAGGAGAAGCATGGAGGCAAAGTCCAGAGAATGAAGCATGGTTAAAGTGAGTTAGCTAAACATCTCAGTGAGTGCATTCAAGGCAGTGGTCCTCAAATTCTGTTAACTAATTCTCAGGTTGAGAATATCACAGGCAACTACACAGGTGGGAGACAGGTACTTAGAGAGCAGACTTCATGAAGCTTCACTGTTCTGCAAAGTCCTTTGATGTTATCCTGTTGTCACTTATTATAAAACCAAGAAATTGAGAAACTCCACTCTCTCCAGAAAGATGTGGCACATTCTTGGTGGGGTGGTGTCTGAATGGGAAGAAATGCTTACTCACTCTAAACCAGCTGAGATGCCCATTGTGAACAATGATACCACTCATACTCTCTCTTTAGTCTGCATAAATATACAAAGGCAATGAACCATGTGCAGGGTGGCTTCTGGGCTGTTTGCCAAAATAACTAGCTATTTATTGTTTATGTTACTTTCCATTATTTAATGTAATATAATGATTTTATTTTTTTTAGTCCACTTATTTTATTTTATTTTAAGTGTCTTTTATTTCTTATTTTCCCCTGGCCTGGGCCCAGTTTAACCTGGGACCAGGCCACCTACAGCAGCATTCCCAGATCCATACCTTTTTGTCTTTGTGAGAAGAGGGATGCATATAACTAGATCTGTACAGAATCATCTGGGCTGGTCTCCCTTTGGCCCTCATCTAGGGGATGTCATTCAGCTATGGAGCTAGCTGCCAAGGCCTAGCTAAATGACCAGATGATATCTAGATTGTTGTTGTTGTTCAGTTGTTTTTCAGTTTGACTCTTCATGACCCCATTTGGTATTTTTCTGGTGAAGATACTGGAGTGGTTTGCCACTTCCTTCTCTAGCTTATTTTACAGATGAGAAAAATGAGGCAAATAGGGTGAAGTGACTTGCCCAGAGTCACATGTTTAGTAAGTGTTTGAGAAAAGATTTGAACTCAGGAAGATGAATCTTCCCTGGCTCTAGGTCTGGCACCCTATCCACTGTGCTACCTAGCTGCCCATAAGTGTTTGCTGTTTAGTTATTTTCAGTCATGGCCTATTCTTTGTGACCCCTTTTTGGGGTTTTCTTGGCAAACCTACTGGAGTGGTTTGCCAGTCTTCTTCAGCTCATTTTATAAATGAGGCAACTGAGGCAAACAGGGTGAAGTGACTTGCCCAGGTGAAGCTGAGTCTCAACTCAGGTCTTCCTAACTCCAGGCCTGGCACTCTATCCAATCTATCCAGATTATCAGACAAGAATTCTTGATCCTTCTTCATGGCCCAGAAACATTGGTTATGCTTCTGATATCCCAGATATTCAAGAAAGACATCAGGGTCCAAGTCTTTATCCTGAGCTACTGGGATCTCAATGTCAGAGTATCGAAGTGAGGACCTCTGTATCTAGTTCCCAGGTAGAAGGCTGGTGTCTCTCCAAGAAGGCAAATACCTTCTCTATGTCTTCAGCACTGTTGTGTTTATCACTTTAAATAGAACTAGAGCATGACTAGGGTCATTGTTCACTGAGAGGGCCTTAGCTAACTCAGAATGAATAAGCACTTCTGATATCAACTCCACCCCAACAAACCTTTTTCCTGGAGAGACTTTGGTTTCTCAATTACTCCCTTTGTACCCGGTTTGTGACAAAAGGGTCATTATGGGGCACTTTTTTTCTGGAATTTCCCTTGGACTGTGGGATGCCCATTCTGTTCCATGTATGAGCTCTGTCACATTCATGTAGATATGACTTCCTGACCCTTGAAGTATTTTACACGGTCTGAGGACCACTGTTGGCCCTCCACTAATTCCCAGTCACTGCTAATTAACGGCAAACATCAAATTCTGCTGACTCATTCTCTCTTAAGCCCCATCACAGGTAAACAGTCTGTTCAAAGAGATGGGTATCTGAAGTCACCATCAAGGACTCAAGGACAGAGTTTGCTGCTGGATTAACTATGATGCTGTTTTTTAAATCATAAACGTATTTTATTCTTTTTAAATTACATGTAGAGATAGTTTTCAACATTTGTTTTTATAAGATTTCTAGTTTCAAATTTTTCTCCCTCCTTCCCCTCCCCCCTCCCCAAGACAGCAAGCAATTTGATATAGATTATATATGTACAATCACATTAAACATATTTCTGCATTAGTCATGGTGTGAAAGAAGAATTAGAGCAAAAGGGAAAAGCCTTGAAAAAGAAAAACAAAAAAAGCTAAAAATAGTATGGTTCAATCTGCATCTAGATTCCATAGTTCTTTTTTGGGGGGATTTGGAGAGCATTTTCCATATGATGCTATTTCTACCATGCATACAGCAAGTATCTCTGATAAAGGACTCATTTCTTAAATATATAGAGAACTGAGTCAAATTTATAAGAATACAAGCTACAGGGGCAGCTAGGTGGTGCAGTGGATAAAGCACCAGCCCTGGATTCAGGAGGACCTGACTTCAAATCTAGCCTCAGATACTTGACACTTACTACCTATGTGACCCTGGGCAAGTCATTTAACCCCCATTGCCCCACAAAAAACCCCCCAAAACAAACAAAACCCCCCCCAAACCAATCCCCAAAGAGAATACAAGCTATTCCTCAATTGATAAATGGTTAAAACAGGAAGTTTTCAGACAAATAAATCCAAGCTGTCTATAGTCATGTGAAAAAATGTTCCAAAATCACTATTGATTAGAGAAATACAAATTAAAACCACTCTGAAGTACCACCTCACACCTATCAGGTTAGCTAATATGACAGAAAAGGAAAATGACAAATGTTGGAAGGTGTGTAGGAAAGCTTAGACACTAATGTACTGTTGGTGGAGTTATAAAACAATCCAATCATCCTGGAGAGTGTATGGAGCAAACTGTCTCAGTTTACCCAAATAACTCGAGGAGACCACCAAGTCAAGCAGAGACAGATTTATTACATCCTCATGAGGACGGGCAAAACCTAATTACACACTGAAGTCTTGCAAAGATATGCCCAATCCTCTAGGTTTTTATAGTAATCTTGAAAAGGACTGTCCCCACGTACACCTAGGGTGGATGAGCTCACAATCTAACATCCAATCCTGTCTCATTCAGGGTGCGTGTTCAGCTCATGATCAATGTATGGAGACATGCATACGTGTTCCAGGAACAAGGGGGAAAAGGGGAGGGGGAACAAGGTCAAACCAAAGGAAGAGGAAACAGGGGAGTGACAGTCAGATGTTTCAGATCTCACAGTTCCCACTGACTCCTCTCTCCAGGCCCCTGTCTCTAAAGATATTCAACCTGAATAACAGGAAGAGTCATTCAGGTGCTTCAGCATTGTTAAGGATGACAGGGTTAAAATTTATCTTCGGCTATGTTGGGAAGTCAAAGAAATAGAATAAAGAATAAAAGAATAACACATTGTTGGGACCCTAGGGTCGAGGGGATTCTGCTCTGAGAAAAAGAGACAGTGTCACTTAACATCTGGTCTCAACTCAATTGCTGCATCCTGTGCCGAGCACCGTCCTTTCTTCTTGAGTCCCGAGTATTGAATTGGTGGGCTAACTCCCTGACCCACTGACTGGGGTTCTGACACATGATGGATTGCAGACAAAATTAATATGTTGCTGACAAGTGGGGAGACTGAGCAGAAGTAAAAATACTGTTAATTGGCAATAAAACTTAAAGGAGACAGTGAGAATTTGACAAGCAATAAACTTCTAAACGAACTATACTGGGGCAGGGCTGGGTACCTTCCAGACCCCATCCTCAGAGTTTAATCTGACTCAAATCCATAATCATATCATACAAGAGCAATTTGGAACTCTGCCCAAAGGGCTATAAAACCATGCATACCCTTTGATCCAGCAATACTACTGCTAGATCTACATACCAAAGAGATTTTTTTTAAAGGGAAAAGGACCTATAGGTACAAAAACATTGATAACAGCTCTTTTTGTGGTGGCAAAGAATTGGAAATTAAGGGAAGGCCCATCAATTGGGAAATGTCTGAACAAGTTGTATTATATGAATGTAATGGAATACTATTGTGCAGGATGATTTTAGAAAAGCCTGGAAAGACTTACATCAATTGATACAAAGTGAAGTGAGCAGAATCAGGAGAACATTATACACAGTAACAATTATATTGTATGATGAACAACTGTCAATGACTTAGCTATTCTGAGCAATACCATACAAGGCAATCCCAAAGTATCAAGATGAAAAATGCTATCCACCTCCAGGGAAAGAACTGACAGCATCTGAATACAGACTGAAGCATATTTTTCTTCCTTCCTTCCTTCCTTCCTTCCTTCCTTCCTTCCTTCCTTCCTTCCTTCCTTCCTTCCTTCCTTCCTTCCTTCCTTCCTTTCTTTCTTTCTTTCTTTCTCTCTTTCTTTCTTCCTCTCTTCCTGTCTTCCTCTCTCCCTCCCTCTACCCCTCCCTCCTTCTCTTCCTTCCTTCCCTCCTTCCTTTTTCCTTTCTCCTTTCTTCCTTTTTCCCTTCCTTCCCTTCTTTTTTCAACTTTTCTTCTACAAAATGATTAACATGGAAATTTTTTACATGATTTAGCATGTATAAACTATATCAAAATGTCTAGCATCTCAGGGATGTGGGAGAAGAGGGAAGGAGGGCTAGACCTTGGAACTCAAAACCTAAAAAAACTCATGGGGGGGGGCAGCTAGGTGGCGCAGTGGATAGAGCACTGGCCCTGGATTCAGGAGGACCTGAGTTCAAATCCAGCCTCAGATACTTGACACTTACTAGCTGTGTGACCCTGGGCAAGTCACTTAACCCCCATTGCCCCGCAAAAAAACAAAAAAACAAAAAAAACAAAAAACTTCATGGGGCAGCTAGGTGGCACAGTGGATAAAGCACTGGCCCTGGATTCCGGAGGACCTGAGTTCAAATCTGGCCTTAGATACTTGACATTAGCTGTGTGACCCTGGGCAAGTCACTTAACCCTCATTTGCCCCTCTCCCTCCACACAAAAAAACTTAAACCCTCAAATGTTAAAATGTGAGTTTCTTCATGTAATTGGTAAAAACTAAAAATTGTTTTAAAAAGAAAGATATAAGCTACTTTAGGGCAGGGACCCAGAACAATGTCTGAAACCTTCAGTGTCTGAAGAATTTAATGAATGTTGAATTAAATTTTAAAAAATGATAAGTAGTATTTATCTAAAACAATCAGCAAGCATTGTCTGTAATGGGGATAAATTAGAAGCCTTCCCAATAAGATCAGAGGTGCAACAAAGATAGCCATTATTACCACTATTCTTCTATATCATACTAGAAATCCTAGCTAGAGAAATAAAAGAAGAAAAAAGAAATTGAAGAGATTAGAATAGGCAATAAAGAAACAAAGCTATCACACTTTGCAAATGAGATGATGGTATGCTTAGAGAATTCTAGAGAATTTTCTAAAAAACTAGTTGAAATAAGTAAAAACTTTAGCAAAGTTGCAGGGCATAAACCCACACAAATCAACAGCATTTCTTTATTTTATTAACAAATTCCAGCAGGAAGAAATAAAAAGATAAATTCCATTTAAAATGCTGACAATATGAAATACTTTGAAGTCTATCTACCAAGACAAAACCAGGAATTATATAAACATGACAAAATACTTTTCACAAAAATAAAATTAGATCTAAACAATTGGTGAAATATTAATTGCTCATGGGTAAGCTGAGTCAACATAATAAAAATGACAATTCTACCTAAATTAATTTACTGATTCAGTGCCATGTCAATCAAACTACCAGAAAGATATATTGTAAAGTTAAATATAAATAACAAAATTCATCTGGAAGCACAAATGGTCAAAAATTTCAAGTGAATCAATGAAAAAAAAAATGTGAAGGAAGATAGCCTAGCACTGCCAGATCTCAAATTGTATTTTGGTTTTTTGGGTTTTTTTGCGGGGCAATGGGTGTTAAGTGACTTGCCCAGGGTCACACAGCCAGTAAGTGTCAAGTGTCTGAGGCCGGATTTGAACTCAGGTACTCCTAAATCCAGGGCCGGTGCTTTATCCACTGCGCCACCTAGCCGCCCCCTTCAAATTGTATTTTAAAGCAGTAATCATCAAAACAATCTGGTACTACATTAAAAAAAATAGAGCAGGGGCAGCTAGGTGGCACAGGAGCACTGGCCCTGGAGTCAGGAGAACCTTACTTCAAATCTGGCCTCAGACACTTGACACTTATTTGCTGTGTGACCCTGGGCAAGTCACTTAACCCCAATTGCCTCACCAAAAAAAAAAAAATAGAGCAGTGGATTAGTGAAATAGATTAGATCCAAGCTTTTGGGACAAGAACTCACTATTTGACAAAAACTGCTGGGAAAACTGGAAAGCAGTTGGGTAGAAACTAGGTATAGACCAATATCTTATACCTTGTACCAAGATGGGGTCAAAATAGGTACATGATTTAGTCATAAAAGGTGATATCATAAGCAAATTAAGAGGAGCATGGGAAATTTACCTGTCAGACCTATGGAGAAAGGAAGAATTTATGACCTAACAAGAGACAGAAAACATTACAGGATGTAAAATGGATAATTTAATGTAAAACTTTATCACATGACATTAAAATTTTTTTTGCATAAACAAAACCAATGTAGCCAAGATTAGAAGGAAAGCAGGAAACTGAGGAAAATTTTTTTCAGCAAGTTTCTCTGATAAAGGCTTCATTTCTCAAATACATAGTGAACTGAGTCAAATTTATAAGAATACAATTCATTCCCCAATAGAAAAATGGATTAAGTACAATTTTCAGACAAAGAAATTAAAGCTAGCTATAGGCACATGAAAAAATGTTCTAAATCATTATTGATTATAGAAATGCAAATCAAAACAACTCTGAGGTATCACTTCTTACCTTTCATATTTACAAATATGACAGAAAAAGGAAATGACAAATGTTGGAGGAGATATTGAAACATTGGGACACCAATACATTGTTTTTATTTTTTTATTTTTTTTTATTTTTTATTTTTTTAGTGAGGCAATTGGGGTTAAGTGACTTGCCCAGGGTCACACAGCTAGTAAGTGTGTGTTAAGTGTCTGAGGCCAGACTTGAACTCAGGTACTCCTGACTCCAGGGCCAGCGCTCTATCCACTGCGCCACCTAGCTGCCCCACACCAATACATTGTTGACCAAGTTGTGAATTGATACAATCATTCTGGGGAACAATTTATAGATATGTCCAAAGGGCTATAAAACTGTATATAACCATAGACCCAGCAATACTACTAGTAAGTCTATTTCCCAAAGAGATCAAAGAAAAAGGAAACAGACCTACCTGTGCAAAAATATCTATAACAGCTCTTTTTTGTGGTAGCAAAAAATTGGAAATTGAGGGATACTTACCAATTGAGGAATAGTTGAACATATTGTGGCATACTATTGTGCTATATAAGAAATGACAAGCAAGATGATTTCAGAAAGAACTAAGAAGACTTACATGAACTGATGCAAAGTCTAATGAGCTGAGGGTCTTCCCCTCACAGATTCATCAATTCACCTGTTCGTTCATCTTATTTATTTATTTATTCACTCATCAATTGATCAATTAATTAATTAATTAATTTACTTGCTTGCTTCCTCATTTACTTATTTATTTATTCATCCATTTATTTATTCATTTATCAATTCATGCATTCATCCACGTATTTATCCACTCATTCATCCATTCACCTGTTCATTTATTTATAAATTTATTTACTCAGTCATCCATCCATCTATTTATTTATTTGTTTGTTTATTGATTGATTCATTCATTTATTGACTGGGTAAAAGAGACCATTCTTTGCCTCACTTCTCACCTATTCTTAATCACTGAATTGGCATTGCCTCAGGCAAACTGAAAACTGGGAAAGATCTTAACTTAACAAGGCCAAGGTCTTTTTAAGACTGCATCCAGAGCCATCTCCAGTCATCCTGATCAATATATTGCCACTGTACTCAGGTAGTTCCAGAGGAAACAGTGAGACTGGTGACTTTGCACAGCTTTGCCCCACTTAAATCCAATTCACTGCAAGTCATGATATCACCTGCCTGATGTCAAGATCCTCTTCCAGAACAAAGGACAAACAACAAGGAACATAAGGATAAAATTGACAAACCCTATTGATATTTCACTCAATGTCAGAATAAGGCATAAATCCATAAAATTTGCTTGACATATGAGATTCTAGCCATCCTTTTATCTAGAGGGTATGATGTTAGAAATGGTGGAAAGATGATAAACTGGCCTAATTTCCATTTCCTAATTTGACTCAAAGCTGAACTAGTGTGAAAAGCTGGAAATTTAGTCATGCTAAAGGGGCTCAAGACTTCCTTCTGCCTTGGATATAAAGCTTGGGTTCTCCTTCTCCCCCAAAATGAGAGAGTTTTCAGAAGTTAGATTGAATTTGATCATATTGCCTACACTAATGATACTTCAGGGAACAGATAGATATAATCCTAGCCTGGTACCCCTCTGTCTGAGGACTGCAGAGTGGTAGCCTGTGCCTCCAACCTGCTACTTCTGCTCCTGATGGGAATGAAAGTCCCCCTTGGAGAAAGGTGCTGGGAGAAGAACCTAGAGGTGTCTATTCTGCCTCCTTTTAAGTCCCACAATGATACTCCCATTCTACAGGGGGGAGATAGCCGTGGTCTCACATTTATAAAGCACCCACTATGTGGTAGGGATTGAAAACACAGAGACAAAAATGAGATAGTCTTTGTATTCAAGGTGCTTTAATTCTGTTGTACAGGTGGGGTGGGGGTGGGGTGGAATGATGGCCTGTTATGTGCAGGACCTCTAAGCTCCCAACTTTACCCATGACTCCACCTATCTGACATATGCTAAACTAGTCTCCAAAGCAACTCTTCTTTGGAGTACATTCAAGAATAATTACAGAAAAGAGAAGTGATGTACAGTCTGCAAAAAACATGGATTATTTCTGTTTTTTATACATATTTAACTTCTAAAGTCTCTCATTTGCACCAAGTATCTCAGAATTCAGGTCTTGAGTTATGGGACATCACAGTCACATGGATATGATGATATCGTAAAGAATTAATTGTTGTTTGAGGTTTTTATGAGCCCATCTTTTGGCTAGAATTTAACCCCCCACCCTGGCACGAGCACTGGCCTGGGGCTCAGGCACAGTGCCTCCATAAGCGGCACGGTGCTCCACCCACTGATTGTAGTCGTCACCATGGCTCTGGCACCTCACATCATCATCACTCGCCAATGACTACATGGGCCTGGCAAAATTATAATGACTGGAAGCCCAGTGAGGGCAGTCATGTGACTGTCAGTCAGGGCTGCCAGCCAATTGGCTTGGGGCTGTGTGTGGTCAGCCTGGGGTCTGCTGAGAAGAACATGTGAGGAGTTTGGCCATTCTAGCTTGAAGCTGGAAGGCGACAGGATGCAGCCATGTATTCTCAGCAGATTCCTGGGCAGTGGTGTTATTCAGGTTGTATCATTTCCCTTCCCCCATTTTTTTTTCCTTTCCCTTAATTCTACTGATCTTGCTTGTGTTTTTAAGTTTGTTCTTGTTAATAAACCCTGTTCTGTTTTGTTTTGTTTTGTTTTGTTTTGTTTTGTTTTGTTTTTTGGTGAGGCAATTGGGGTTAAGTGACTTGCCCAGGGTCACACGGCTAGTAAGTGTGTAAAGTGTCTGAGACCGGATTTGAACTCAGGTCCTCCTGAATCCAGGGCCGGTGCTCTATCCACTGTGCCACCTAGCTGCCCCAACCCTGTTCTGTTTTTGAGGGAGGCTGTGGGTCTCCTTCCTTGCCCCAATATTGAGGCAAGCCACATATCTAACACTCCCTAATTAAAAATTGGTCCCTACAATATCAATTCTGAAATGAATTTCTACCATGGAATCAATGCTTAATGTTGCATATTCATATGATGAGAAATTTGCTCTTGCAGAAATTGCAAGAGAACTTTGCTGGGAAGAATGCATAGAACCAGTTTGTCACTTGAGAGGCTTCCTGCCCCTCCCCACTCATGGAATTTGGCCAAAAAGAATAAAATTTGCCCTTACTTGGTGAGCGGTGAGGCAGCATTGGTATATTGGAGAGAGCACTGGAACAGCCATTTGGGTTCAAATCTGCCTCAAACTGGCCAGGTGAACACAAGCAAGCTTTACTTGTCCCAGCCTCAGTTTCCTCATTTGCAAAATAATAATAATAATAATAATAATAACTATCCCCATAGGATTGTTGTAAGGTTCAGATGAGTCTATGCATTTATAGGACTTTGCCATTTTTATGGGGCTATGTCAATGTTATCTATAAAGGTCTGAGCTAGATATGCACACATATATAGGATATATGTTACTGTTTCAGTTGAGTCCAACTCTGTGACCTCATTTGGTCTTTTCTTGGCAAAGAAATTTGAATGGGTTACCATTTCCTTCTCTAGCTCATTTTATAGATGAAACTGAGGAAAACAGGGTTAAGTGACTTTCTCAGGGCCACATAGGTAGTAAGTGTCTGAGGACAGATTAGAATTCAGGAAGATGAGTCTTCCTGACTCCAAGTCCCATATGCTATACACTATGACACTTGGCATAATACATAAGTTTAATATATACTAAAATCATAAATAGATCAACTTTTTCCGGCAAGTTCCAAAGAGCATGGGATCTTTAAGCCTGGTTGTGAGGATGATCATCATGCTAGTGAATTGCTACAAGAAACTATAGAATCGCATAACACTGGTGGGCATATATGCTACACCAGTGATGGAAAATCTACTATATGCCCTTCCCTCTGTAAGTTTGCCTCATTGAGCCAGCACTCACAAGGACATTGTCATATTTTGACTTATATCTTACAAATTAAATGACTACCTAGACTTCACCAACTATATTGCCATGCCATTACATCATTCCTACCAAATACCAAAGACTCATGGACCCCATTCCCAACCAAGCTTGTTTATGGAGATTGTCAGAGCTTAGTTTTTCCCCCTTTTAAAAAATATTTTATTTTTACTTTTTCCAATTACATATAAAACCAAATTTTAACATTTACTTTTTTAAATTTTGAGAAGGCAAGCAATTTGATTTTATATGTGTGGTCATGTAAAATATATTTTCATATTAGCCATGTTGTGAAAGAAAACATAGACTCAGAAAAAATAATAACAAAATTCATCTGGAAGAACAAAAGGTCAAGAATATAAAGGGAACTAATGAAAAAAATGCACAGGAAAGTGGACTAGCTGTATCAAATCTGAAGCTTTACTATAAAGTGGCAGTCATCAAAATTATTTGGTCCTGGCTAAGAAATAGAGTTATTAGGCACAGGGGACACAGTAGTAAATGACTTTAGTAATGTACTATCTGATAAACTCCAAGACTCCAGCTTCTGGAATAGGAACTCAGTATTTTATAAAAACTGCTGGGAAAACCAGAAGAAACTAGGCACAGACCAATATCTTACATCTTACACTAAAATAAGGTCAAAATGGGTACATGATTTAGATATAAAAAGTGATACCATAGGTAAATTAGGAGAGAAAGGAATAGTTTACCTCTCGGATTTATGGAAAGGAAACCAAACAAGAGATAGAGAATATTATGAAATGCAAAATGGGTGATATTGATTATACTAAATTAAAAAGATTTTGTACAAACAGAAGCAATGAATCCAAAATTAGAAGGGAGGCAGAAAGCTGGGAAACAATTTTTATAGCCAGTATTTCTGACAAATGCCTCATTTCTAAAATATATCAGGAAATAAATCAAATTTATAAGAATCCAAGTCATTCCCCAGTTGAGAAATTATCAAAGGATATAAACAGGCAGTTTTCTGATGAAGAAATCAAAGCTCTTTTGCCATATGAAAAAATGCTCTAAATCACAATTGATTAGAGAAATGCAACTTAAAACAACTCTGAGGTACCAACTCATACCTATCAGATTGGCTAATATGACAAAAAAGGAAAATAATAAATGTTGGAGAAGCTTTGGAAAAATTGGAACACTAATGCATTGTTAGTGGAGTTGTGAACTGATCCAACCATTCTGGATTGCAATTTGGAACTATGCCCAAAGGGCTATAAAGCTGTGCATACCATTTGACCCAGCAATACCACTATTAGGTCTTTTCCCCAAAGAGATCATAAAAAAGGGGAAAGGACCCACATGTACAAAATTATTTATAGAGGTTCTTTTTGTGATGGCAAGGAATTGGAAACTGAGGGGATGCCCATCAACTGGGGAATGGCTGAACAAGTTGTGGTATATGAATGTAATGGAATATCATTGTGCTATAAGAAATGATGAGCAGGCAGATTTCAGAGAAACCTGGAAAGACTTACATGAGCTGATACTGAGTGAGATGAGCAGAACCAGGAGAACATCATACACAGTATCAACAACATTGTGTATTGATCAACTTTGATAGACTTGACTTTTCTCAGCAATACAATGGTCCAAGAGAGTTCCAAAGGACTCATGATGGAAAATGCTCTCCAAATCTAGAAAAAAAAGAACTATGGAATCTAGATGCAGATTAAACCATACTATTTCTATTTTGTTTTTGTTTTTGTTTTTCCCTTTTGCTCTGATTCTTCTTTTACTAATGTAGAAATATGTTTAATGTGATTGGAATTTATAACCTATATCAGATTGCTTGCTATCTTGGGGAGGGGGGAAGGAGGGAGAAAAATTTGAAACTAGAAATCTTATAGAAACAAATGTTGAAAACTATCTCTACATGTAACTGGAAAATAATAAAATACTTTTATGAAAAGAAAACATGGACTCCTTCCCCACTCCCCCCCGCCAAAACCAAGAAAAATAAAGTTTTAAAAAGTATATTTTGATCTGCATTCAGATTCTATCAGCTTTTTCTCTGGAGATGGACATTTTTTTTAATCATATGTTCTTTGGAACTGTATTGGATCATTGTATTGTTGAGAATAGCTAAGTCATTTACAGGTTTTCACCTTTCTAATAATGTGCCATCTCCTGGATTCACTTTTCCTTCTAGACCAGAGGATCAGAAACTAGAAGGGACCTCAGAAGTCACCTGGTCAATCCCCCTCATTTTACTGATGAGGAAAGAGACCCTCACTATAATATCATAGTTCCCTGTCAGGATCCAAGTAGTTAAATGTCTTCTACAAGGTCACATAGTAAGTAGAAGAGTGTAAATTTGAACCTAGGTCATCTGACTTGGAACTTTTTCCATTACACCAAATATCTCCCATTTCTCCAGCCTCTCTCCAGAGCCCTGACTTTTGTTTTCTCCTCTGCCCCACCTCTTTAGATTCCTGTACCACCTGTATCATCCTGTTCCAAACAGAAAACATCTCTCTTCACCCCAATTTTGGACTTCAGCCTTTTTTCCCCCCAAGCAGTACTTGCTGTGTCTGTGTCTTCCTCTCTCTGGTTCCAAGGAAGGTAGCTTTGGGAGGCCAGGGTTTCCCTTTCCTGTTGTTCTGGGATGCCAATTGTCCCTCTCTATCATCCCAAATCAAGGAAAAGATTCTGCAATCCTCCCACACTGGCCCCTCCACCAGACTCCACCTCTATAGGGAAGGGGCTGAGGGAAAATGACTGGTCCTGGGTGGAGGCTGGGTGGAGTGAGAGGATGCTGGAATTGGAGCCAGAAGAGGCCTTATTCTTGTTATGAGAAACCTTGGGGCAGTAACTTAAAGGGTGTAAATGATAAAAGTAAGGCTACCAAAGGAACTTTACTAAATCTAAAATTCTTTCCTGGCTCCTTCCATTCTTTTTTAAACAGGGCAATGAGGGTTAAGTGACTTGCCCAGGGTCACACAGTGCTTCCATTCTTACAGCGGATATTGTATTAGCACCCTATTACCTCTTGGATGAAACAAAATCATATTTTCCATTTTGATCCCTTCACAACCTGGCTCCTTTCTAACTTTTCTGTCTTAAGTTTCCTCCTCTCCAGCTATGCTGGCTTACTCCCTGTTCCTCACATTCAGCCCTCCATTGCCTGACTCTGTTGCAGTCCCCTAGGTATGGAATGCCATCCCCCTCACTTCTACATTTTGGCTTCTATGGCTTCTTTCAAGACTGAATTTTCCCCTATAGCTAAAGGGCTATAAAACTATGTATACTCTTTGACCTAGTAATACCACTAATAGGGTGGTATCCAACAAGAGATAAAAAACAAAAAGTTAAAGGACCTATATGTACAAAAATATTTATGGCAGCTCTTTTCTGGTGCAAGGAATTCAAAATTGAGGGGATGCCCATCGATTGGGAAATGACTGAACAAATTGTGGGATGTGATTATGATGGAACACTATTGTGCTATAAGAAATGATGAGCAGGATGTTCTCCGAAAAATCTGGAAAGACTTACATGAGCTGATGCAAAGTGAAATGTACTGTATACAAAGTAACAGCAATACTGCAAAATAATCAGCTGTGAATGACTTTGCAGTTCTCAGCAACACAATGATCCAAGACAATTCTGAAAGACTAATGATGAAAAATACAGTCCATCTTCAAAGAACTTACAGTGTCTGAGTACAGATCAAGACATGACTTTTTAAAGTTTATTTTTCTTGAGGTTTTTTGTCTGTTTTCTTTCACAGCCTGACTAATACGGAAATGTTTTGCATGATTACACATGTATAACTTTTATTGAATAGCTTGTTTTTTAAAGGGTGGGGAGGGAGGAAAGGAGAATATAAGGCACAAAGTTTTAAAAATGGACTTTAAAATTGTTTTTACATGTAATTGGGGGAAAATAAAATTCCAAATAAATGAAAACAACAAAACAAAAGACTGAGATTTTCCACCTTCAACAAAAGACCTTTTCCCAACTATTCCCAGGTGTTAGTGCCTTCTTCTCTGAAACAGAAAAGAAAGAAATCTAGTCTGTATTTATCTTACATGTACCTAGTTATCTTTATGTTTGTCTTCCCCATTAGATGGTAAAATCCTTGAGGGCAGGGACTGTTTTTTCTTTCCTTTTTTATCCCCAATATTTTGTTGGGACAGAGTAAGCATTTAATAAAAATTTGTTGACTGACTTTCTGCCTGTAAAATGGCAATGAGAGGTAATTTAGGATGTATCTCCTACCCAACATCTCAGATAAACCCAAAGAAGCCCAAAAATACAATTAAACAACTATAATAGGAAGAGACAAAAAGGAAAAATAAAATCACCCACAATGTTACAAAAAAACCCCACCAACTAATCTCATTCATCTAGTTTTCTGCTCCCAGCATCCGCTCCCACAGACCATAGCCATCCTATCCAAGAAAGCCCATTAGACATTTTCATGACATTGTGGCACCTTAAGTTTCAGGTGTTGACTTTTTTGTTTATTTGTTTGTTTTTTTGTTTTTGGTGAGGCAATTGGGGTTAAGTGACTTGCCCAGGGTCACACAGCTAGTAAGAGTCAAGTGTCTGAGGCCAGATTTGAACTCAGGTCCTCTTGACTCCAGGGCCAGTGCTCTATCCACTGTACCACCTAGCTGCCCCAGGTGTTGACTTTTGGAAGTAATTCCTTGGCAACATCCTGGGGAGGCACTGTTTCCAGGGCAAGTTGATAGTCCCTAATACAATCAGTCCTGAAGCTCAAGAGGGAAGAAAAGAGCTGGATATAGAGTAGGTTAAGAGTCTTGGGGAAAAGATGATGGTGGAGTGAAGCACCTGCATTCCTCCCTCTCCAGATTCTGTTCTTGACTCTACAGGATTTATTTCTCCACCATGAGCCAACTCTATTTACTGATCTCCTTTATGTTTTGTTTTCCCCTGTTAGAATTTAAGCCCCTCAAGAGCAGGAACTACCCTTCTTTTTTACTTGTATTTGTATTCCTAGCACTTTGTATAGTGCCTAGCACATAATAAGTGCTCAATAAATGCCTGTTGACTTTACTTGGTACTGGATAGAATTACTTAATACTAGGGCTTTAGGAGGAAACAAGCATCTGGCAGGAGAGAAGTAGAAGTGCCTCAGAATTCCAAAGACTTTAAGTTTTCCCTTAGTAGCAACTTGAAGTACTCTCCCCCAAACCATTTGTATATTGGAACCCTCAAAACCAGGCAACTCAAGAGATCAAACAAAGGACCAATAGAAGTCAGTTACTGAGAGAAATGGGGAACCTCTCATGGAGTCTTCCATATCTCATTGCCAGAGCCCGCATGCCTGAAATCCTCTCCTACCTTCCACCTTATTCAATCCTTGTCTTCCTTTAAACCTCAGTTCAAGTGCCATGTTCACAGGCAGAGAATGGGCTAGATTGCCTTAGGACAAAGCTTCTTAAACTGTGGGCATATGGGGTCTTGTAAGTGAATATAAGGGGGTTGACAAATTTGGCAGTAAATGTTTGATTTGTGTGCCTATTTTATATACATATATACCCAGGGTTGTGTAAACATTTGTCCAGCAAAAGGGGTCATTAATGGAAAGAGTTCGAGAAGCCCTGCCTTAGGAAATTGTAAAACCTCTCTTAAAGACCCCAAGGTTCCCATGAAAGCAAAATAAAATCTTTTTAATAACAATATTCTACCAATATTTCTTTATGTCAATGAAAGATGGAATAGGAAGAGTTAAAATGAATATTATCCATAGGACAAGGGAGATTCACGGTGGATATGAGCAGGCTACAACATATGATCAATGAGGAATACCAAAGAAGAACAAGAGTAGAAGATATTGTCAAGGAATTATGTGATAGGAAGAAAGTGAGCTGATCATATTGGCAGGTAGACAATCAGAATATTCCACTGGTACTCTTGTGATGTCAGGCAAAAGCAGAGGAAGGGCAGGAATGGATAATGTACAATCTGCATCACTGGAGAAAATTTTCAAATTGATGAGATTATTGATGCATTTGAGCACTGCATATTTTGACAGATATGTGGAGCAAGCATTTCCATGGGAAGGCAATGGACATGTAATCTATAGCCATGGCATGGAAAGACAAGATGTGGTATGAGGGCTCAATACTTATAGTTTAAATTTTGTTCAATTGAGCAATATTTTGCTTAAACTCAGAGTAATGATCTTCAAAGAGGAAATGGCAAGTAGGAAGAGTACAATATGATTTATTGAGATGTGGAAAGAAACTGTTCAAATGTCTTTATATTTATTTTGATCTAAAATTTTTTAAAAATATTCTGATTGGCACTGCTGTCCTCACTTGGTCGTATATCATATAGTATGTGTCATGTGCAATATTTGAGGTATCTTAAAGGAAGAATGAGAGTTCTACAACACAGAGAGATTAACAATGGGGAACTTGATCATAATCTTCTAGCATTACAATTTAGGCATACCTAGTTAAGTGGGCTTATAAATTATATTATCTGGTTTTAACTAAACTGACTCTCACAAAATGGACAACTCATAAAAAAGATTCCTGCAAAGAAACTCTGGGTTGAAGATAATATGAATACTTTGCAGATAAAGAGATGGCAGAGCTGTTTTTCCTGTTCTACAAGCAAGTTCCCATCAGCCACATAATGAGGTCAAAACAACGACAATATAATTAGATCTAACAAGAAGTCAGAAAATCTTTAGAGCTTTCTAAACTGTAGAATTTTCCCCAAATTGAAACTTATTGAGGGGCAGTGGATAAAGCACTGGCCCTGGATTCAGGAGGACCTGAGTTCAAATCTGGCCTCAGATACTTGATACTTACTAGCTGTGTGACCTTGGGCAAGTGACTTAACCCTCATTGTCCTGCCCTCCCCCCCCCCAAATTGAAACTTATTGAGAAAAATATTTTAAAAATCAGTTTATACTCACTATTATTAACAATGAACCTTACCTTAGTGGTATATCACAACTAATAAGACATTTAAAAGCCAAGCTTTAGTTGCCACCAATGCTGCATATTTTGATGCCTCAAAAAGCAATGTAGATCAAAATTAAAGAAGGACATTGTTGGCTGTGCTGAGTGATTGGCAGTTGTCCTTAAAAACTAACTGGTAGAGGTGGAGCCAAGATGGCGGAGAGGAAGCAGCAAGCTGCCTGAGCTCTCCTTCTGTTCCCTCAAAACGAACATTAAATCAAGCCTCTGGACGGATTCTGAAACTACAGAACCTGCAAAGAGACAGAGAGACACAGTCCTCCAACCAAAGATAATTTAGAAGACTACAGGAAAAGGTCGGTTTGACTCGGGCAAAAGGGAGGCCCAGAGCAGGGCAGCAACCCAGTGCCGAGGGGGTTGGGGCAAGTCAGCAGGAGCTGCGGGCCACAGCCGAACAACTGAGGCCCCTGGAACCTGGTTCAAAAATCTGGTGGCCAAGAAGGACAGTGGAAAAACCTACCTGCACCGGCCGAGAGGGCCACGAACGGGTCAGGTGGGATCAGACGCCGGGGTCCGGCGCCTGGCTGGCCGAGCACAATCAGACAGGAAGTGCAGGGTGGGGGATCTCCACACACCATAAAGGCCTCAGAGTAAAAACCCGGTCACACAGCACCTATACCCCTGCACAAGAAGCCCAAAACAGGGACCTTGGTGCCCCCAGAGCAGACCTCAACTTAAAGAATAAATAAATAAGCTGCAATAATGAGTAAGAAGCAAAAAAGAGCCCTTTCCATTGAGAGCTTCTGTATCAATAGGGAAGAAGCCAACACAAACTCAGATGAGGACAATAGCCTCAAATTGCCTACATCTGAAGCCTCACGAGGGAAGGTGAATTGGTCGCAAGAACAAAAAGCCTTCCTGGAAGAGCTCAAAAAGGATTTTAAAAATCAATTGCAAGAGGTAGAAGAAAAAATGGGGAGAGAAATGAAAGCAAAACAAGAAAACTATGAAAAAAGAATCAGCAGCTTGGAAAAGGAAGCACATAATTTCACTGAAGAAAACAAAGCCTTAAAAAATTCATTTGGCCAAATGGAAAAAAGGTGCATAATCTCACTGAAGAAAATAATACCTTAAAAAAGTCACTTGGCCAAATGGAAAAAAAGGTGCATAATCTCACTGAAGAAAACAATGCCTTAAAAATTAAAGTGGGATAGTTGGAAGATAAGGAATCCATGAGACACCAGGAATCAGTCAAGCAGAATCAAAAAAATGAAAAAATAGAAGAAAATGTGAAATACCTCATTGGAAAGACAATTGATCTGGAAAACAGATCGAGGAGAGACAATTTGAGAATCATTGGACTGCCTGAAAGCCATGACCAGAAAAAGAATCTAGACACCATATTCCAGGAAATTATTAAGGAGAACTGCCCTGATATAATAGAATCAGAGGATAAAATCATCATTGAAAGAATCCACTGATCACCTCCTGAAAGAGACCCCAAAAGGAAAACTCCAAGGAATATTGTAGCCAAATTTCAGAATTATCAGGTGAAGGAGAAAATACTCCAAGCAGCCAGAAAGAAGCAATTTAAATATCATGGAGCCACAGTCAGGATTGCTCAGGACCTGGCAGCTTCAACATTAAAGGACTGCAAGGCTTGGAATATGATATTCCGGAAGGCAAAGGAGCTTGGATTGCAGCCGAGAATCTATTACCCAGCAAAAATGTGCATTTTCTTTCAGGGGAAAAGATGGACATTTAATGACATTGGGGACTTTCAATCTTTCCTGGTGAAAAGACCAGAACTGAATAGAAAATTCGATCTCAACATACAAGACTCAAGAGAAGTTTAAAAAGGTAAACAGAGGGGGAAAAAAAAGGTTACCCTATTAGGTTAAACTGTTTATATCCCTACACAGGAAGATAATACTCATAACTCTTAAGAATTGTAAATGTATTTGGGCAGAGAGAAGGACTTTGTATAGAGGGTATAAATATAAATTGTCTTTGATGTGATGATACAAAAGAATTAAGGGGTTAAAAAGGGAGTCTATGGGGAGGAGAGGAAAGGGGAGGTGGAATGGGATGAATTATATCATATGAAGAGGTGGAAAAAAACCTATTACAATAGAGGGAAAGAAAGGAGGGGGGAACATGGTTTCAACCCTATTCTCATTAGATTTGACTCAAAGAGGGAATAACATATACGTTCATTGGGATAAAGACACTTAACTCATTCTTTAGGGAAACAAAAGGGGAAGGGAAAGGGGGGGACTGATAGAAGGGAGGACAAAAGCAAGGGAGAAAAGGGTAAAGAAAAGAGGGGGGGTGATAAAAAGGGAGGGCAGATCGGGGGAGGCAGGGGTAAGAAGTAAAACATCGGTGAGGAGGAATAGGGTGAAAAAAAGGGGGGAAAAGTACAAAGGGGGTAAATAGAATGGAAGGGAATACACAGTCAGTAATAATAACTGTGAATGTGAATGGGATGAACTCTGCTATAAAACAGAAGCGATTTGCAGAGTGGATTAAAAACCAGAACCCTACAATATGCTGTTTACAAGAAACACATTTGAAGCAGAGAGATACACACAGAGTAAAGGTAAAAGGCTGGAGCAGAATATATTATGCCTCAGCTAAAGTAAAAAAGGCAGGGGTAGCAATCCTTATTTCAGACAAAGTGCAGGCAAAAATGGATCTCATTAAAAGAGATAAGGAAGGAAATTACATCTTACTTAAAGGTACTATAGATAATGAAGTAATATCAATATTAAATATGTATGCACCAAATGGTATAGCATCCAAGTTCTTAGAGGAGAAGTTAAATGAGTTACAAGAGGAATTAGACAGTAATACTATACTAGTGGGGGATCTGAATCTCCCCCTCTCAGAATTAGATAAATCTAGCCAAAAAATAAATAAGAAAGAAGTGAAAGAGGTGAATAGATTACTAGAAAAATTAGACATGATAGGTGTCTGGAGAAAATTGAATGGGGATAGAAAGGAATATACCTTTTTCTCAGCAGTACATGGCACATTTTCAAAAATTGGCCATGTATTAGGGCACAAAAACATCATAGTCAAATGTAGAAAGGCAGAAATAGTAAATGCATCCTTCTCAGATCATGATGCAATAAAAATTACATGTAAGAAAGAGCCAGGGAAAAGTAGAATGAAAATCATTTGGAAACTAAATAATTTCATTCTAAAGAATGAATGGGCCAAACAAGAAATCATAGAAACAATCAATAACTTTATCCAAGAGAATGACAATAATGAGACAACATACCAAAATCTATGGGATGCAGCCAAAGCAGTGCTTAGGGGAAAATTTATAGCTCTAAATGCTTACATGAATAAAAAAGAGAAAGAGGAGATTAATGAATTGGGCATGCAACTTAAAAAGCTAGAAAAAGAACAAATTAGAAATCCCCAATTAGACACTAAATTAGAGATCCTGAAAATTAAAGGAGAAGTTAATAAGATTGAAAGCAAAAAAACTATAGAATTAATCAATAAAACTAAGAGCTGGTTTTATGAAAAAACCAATAAAATAGATAAAATATTGGTTAATTTGATTAAAAAAACGAAAGAAGAAAACCAAATTACCAGTATCAAAAATGAAAAGGGTGATGTTACCACCAATGAAGTGGAAATTAAATCAATAATTAGGAATCATTTTGCCCAACTGTATGCCAATAAATTTGACAATCTAAATGAAATGGATGAATATTTACAAAAATACAAACTGCCCAGGTTAACTGAAGAAGAAATAAAATCCTTAAATAAACCCATATTAGAAAAAGAAATTGAACAAGCCATTAATGAACTCCCTAAGAAAAAATCCCCAGGGCCAGATGGGTTTACGGGTGAATTTTACCAAACATTTAAAGAACAATTAATTCCAATATTATACAAATTATTTGGAAAAATAGGTGAAGAAGGAGTTCTACTAAATTCGTTTTATGACACAAATATGGTGGTGATAGCAAAACCAGGCAAAGCAAAAACAGAGAACGAAAATTATAGACCAATTTCCCTAATGAATATTGATGCTAAAATCTTAAATAAGATATTAGCAAGGAGATTACAGCAAGTGATCGCCAGGATAATACACTATGACCAGGTGGGATTTATACCAGGAATGCAGGGCTGGTTCAACATTAGAAAAACTATTAACATAATCAACCATATCAATAAGAAAACCAACCAAAATCATATGATTATCTCAATAGATGCAGAGAAAGCTTTTGACAAAGTACAACATCCATTCCTATTAAAAACACTAGAGAGTTTAGGAATAGGTGGAGCTTTCCTTAGAATAATAAACAGTATCTACCTAAAGCCATCAGCAAGTATTATATGCAATGGAGATAAATTAGAGGCCTTTCCAATAAGATCAGGGGTGAAACAGGGATGTCCATTATCACCCCTATTATTTAATATTGTCCTAGAAATGTTAGCTTTAGCAATCAGAGAAGAGAAAGAAATTAAAGGAATTAGAATAGGCAAGGAGGAAACAAAACTATCACTCTTTGCAGATGATATGATGGTATACTTAAAGAATCCTAGAGAATCAACTCAAAAATTACTTGAAACAATTAACAACTTTAGCAAAGTAGCAGGATATAAAATAAATCCACATAAATCATCAGCATTTCTATACATGACCAACAAAGTCCAGCAGCAAGAGATAGAAAGAGAAATTCCATTTAAAGTAACGGTAGATAATATAAAATACTTGGGAGTCTACTTGCCAAGACAAACCCAGGAACTCTATGAACACAACTACCAAAAACTCCTCCCACAAATCAAATCCGATCTAAATAATTGGAAAGATATCAATTGCTCATGGATAGGCAGAGCTAATATAGTAAAAATGACAATACTGCTTAAATTAATTTACTTATTCAGTGCCATACCAATCAGACTACCTAAAAATTATTTTATACAGCTAGAAAAAATAATAACAAAATTCATCTGGAAAAACAAAAAATCAAGAATATCCAGGAAAATAATGAAAAAAAATTCACAGGAAGGTGGATAAGCGGTACCAAACCTGGAGCTTTACTATAAAGCGGCAGTCATCAAAACTATATGGTACTGGATAAAAAATAGAGTGATAGATCAATGGAATAGGCTAGGCTCAGGAAATGCAGTAGTAAATGACACTAGTAGTGTAGTGTTTGATAAACCCAAAGACTACAGCTTCTGGGATAGGAACTCAGTATTTGACAAAAACTGCTGGGAAAACTGGAAAATAGTATGGCAGAAATTAGGCATAGACCAACATCTGACACCTTATACTAAAATAAGGTCAAAATGGATACACGATTTAGACATAAGAGGTGATACCATAGGTAAATTAGGAGAGAAAGGAATAGTCTACCTATCAGATCTTTGGAAAGGAAAACAGTTTTTGACCAAACAAGAGATAGAGTATATTATAAAATGCAAAATGGATGATTTTGATTATATTAAATTAAAAAATTTCTGTACAAACAGAAGCAATGCATCCAAAATTAGAAGGGAGGCAGAAAGCTGGGAAACAATTTTTGAGGCCAGTACTTCTGATAAAGGCCTCATCTCTAAAATATATAGGGAACTAAATCAAATTTATAATAATGCAAATCATTCCCCAATTGAGAAATGGTCAAAGGATATGAACAGGCAGTTTTCTGATGAAGAAACCAAAGCTATATATTCCCATATGAAAAAATGCTCTAAATCTCTAATGATTAGAGAGATGCAAATTAAAACAACTCTGAGGTACCACCTGACACCTATCAGATTGGCTAAAATGACAAAAAAAGAAGATAATAAATGTTGGAGAAGCTGTGGGAAAATTGGAACACTAATTCATTGTTGGTGGAGCTGTGAACTGATCCAACCATTCTGGAGAGCAATTTGGAATTATGCCCAAAGGGTGATAAAGCTGTGCATACCCTTTGATCCAGCAATTCCACTTTTAGGTCTTTTTCCCAAAGAAATCATGGAAAGGGGAAAGGGACCCACATGTACAAAAATATTTATAGCTGCTCTTTACGTGGTGGCAAGGAATTGGAAGTTGAGGGGGTGCCCATCAATTGGGGAATGGCTGGACAAGTTGTGGTATATGAATACAATGGAATACTATTGTGCTGTAAGAAATGATGAGCAGGAGGAGTTCAGAGAAACCTGGAGGGTCTTGCGTGAGCTGATGATGAGTGAGATGAGCAGAACCAGAAGAACATTGTACACAGTATCATCAACATTGAGTGTTGACCTACTGTGATGGACTAGATTCTTCTCACCAATTCAATGGTACAGATGAGTTCCAGGGAACTCATGATAGAAGAGGATCTCCAAATCCAAGAAAAAAAAAAACAAAAAACTGTGGAGTATAGATGCTGATTGAACCATACTATTTCTTTTGTTTTGGGTGCTGTTTTGTTTTTTTCTATTTTGAGGTTTTGCATTACTGCCCTGATTTTTTCTCTTATAACAGGATTAATGCAGAAATAGGATTAATGTTATTATGGATATATATATGTGTGTGTATATATATATATATGTATATGTATATAGATATATAGATATAACCTATATCAGATTACCTGCTGTCTAGGGGAGGGGGGAGGGAGAGGAGGGAGGGAGAAAAATCTGAAATTGTAAAGCTTGTATAAACAAAAGTTGAGAACTATCTTTACATGTAATGGAAAAATAAAATACCTTATATGTAAAAAACAAAAACAAAAACAAAACAAAACAAAAAAACCTAACTGGTTAGGGCCAGCTAGGTGGTGAAGTGGATAAAGCACCAGCCCTGGATTCAGGAGGACCTGAGTTCAAATCTGGCCTCAGACACTTGACACTTACTAGCTGTGTGACCCTGGGCAAGTCACTTAATCCTCATTGCCCTGAAAAAATCCAAACAAAGAAACAAACAAAACCCCTACCTGGTTGCATCTTGATATTTTCATGGGTTCAGATCCCATTGGACCTCATTTAGAAGTTTTAAAAACACATTAAAAACTTTTACTTTCAAGTTTTTTAAGCAAAGAGATGAGAGCTTTTATCAGTGATATGAAGCATTGGTGGCAACAAAAGCTTAGCTTTTAAATATATTAATAGTTGTGATGACTTTATGGTATTATTAACTAATATTTCAAGGTCCCATATACCATTAATGTAAGATTCATTGTTAATAATAGTGGATGTAAATTGATCTTTGAAATATTTTTCTCAATAAATTTCTTTATTTTATTTTATTTTTTTGGCTATGACACCATTAAATCAAGGCAAGAATTAAAAGAACTGAATGTGGAACCAGACCTTCAAATTCCTCTGATCTATCAACAAATGCTAAACTAAATATTTTTTTAAATAGTGAAGAATGAAGACTTCCCAAGCTGGCAGAGCCAAGATGGCAGAGGAAAGGCTGTAACTTTTGGAGCTCCCCACACAATGCATCCACAAACCTCCAAACAATGCCATACGACAATTCCTGGAGCAGCAGAACCCACAAAAGAATAGAGTGAGATCATTTTCCAGCCAAAGATGACTTGGAAGGGTGGCAGGGAAGGTCTGTTGTAGCAGGTGAGAGAGGAATGCAGCTGCACCATGCAGATCAGCCCTAGGCAGGCCATGCCTCCAGAGCCTCAGAATCATCAGCATCAGCAGCTACTTCTGGAACTCAGCTCAAGGACCAGTGAGGGGGTCTAGCAGTTGGCTTGGGGGAAATATCGGGGATCTCTGCTGAAGCTGAGGCAGAGCAGTGTTGTGTTGGCTGTGTTTGGAACTAGGAAGCAGACTTAAGTGGCAGAAGCCCAGTGGGGGAGAGGTACAGGCACATGAAGCTTGCAACTACAGTGAATCAGATTTCTGCTTCTGGGTTAAAGAGTAAGCAGACCCATGATTACTTACAGACCAGAGCACAAGCAGAACATGTCTCTCCTTAAATCATACCACCTGGCACCTCCTGAAGCTTGGAATAGTGTGCCCTAGAAGCAGTGTCCCATTTTAAGAAGGAGCTAAACACCAAAAAACAAAACAAAAAAGAGCTAAAAGCCCAGAAATAGGCTAGGATAATGAGCAGGCAGAAAAAGATGCAGGCCATTGAAAGTTTCTTTGGTGACAAGGTAGGTCAAAATATACCCTCAGAAGAAGATAATAAAGTCAAAGCTCCTACATCCAAACCTTCCAAGAAAAATATGAATTGGTTTCAGGCTATAGAAGTGCTCAAAAAGGACCTTGAAGACCCAGTAAGAGAGGTAGAGGGAAAAGTAAGAAAGATAGAGGAAAAAATGGAAAGAGAAATGAGAGTGATGTAGGAGGGACATGAAAAGAAGTCAACAGCTTGAAAAGCCAAATTGGCCAAATGGAAAAGGAGGTATAAAAGCTCTCTGAAGAAAATCATTGATTAAAAATTAGAATTGAGGGGGCGGCTAGGTGGCTCAGTGGATAAAGCACCGGCCCTGGATTCAGGAGTACCTGAGTTCAAATGTGGCCTCAGACACTTGACACTTACTAGCTGTGTGACCCTGGGCAAGTCACTTAACCCCCATTGCCCTGCCCCCCCCCAAAAAAAAATTAGGATTGAGCAAATAGAAGCTAATGACTTTATAAGAAGTCAAGACACAATAAAGCAAATACAAATGGATGAAAAAAAATAGAGTGCAATATGAAATATCTCCTTGGAAAAACAGCTGACCTGGAAAATAGATCCAGGAGACATAATCTGAAAATTATTGGACTACCTCAAGACCATGATCAAAAAAAGAGCTTAGACATCACCTTCCAAGAAATTATCAGGAAAAATTGCCCTGATATTCTGGAAGCAGAAGGTAAAACATAAATCGAAAGACTCCACTGATCACCTCCTGAAAGAGATCCCAAAATGAAAACTTTCAGTAATATTATAGCCAAATTCCAGAGCTCTCAGGTCAAGGAGAAAATATTTCAGGCAGCTAGAAAGAAACAATTCAAGTACTCTGAAGCCACAGTCAGGATAACACAAGAACTAGCAGCTTCAACATTAAAGGATCAGAGGGCATGGAATATGATATCCCAGAGGGCAAAGGAACTGGGATTACAACCAGGAATCCCCTACCCAGCAAAACTGAGTATAAAACTGTGCATACCCTTTGACCCAGAAATACCGCTGCCAGTTCTGTAGTCCAAAGATATTTTTTCTTTTTGTTTTGTTTTGTTTTGTTTTTTGGTGAGGCAATTGTGGTTAAATGACTTGCCCAGGGTCACACAGCTAGTAACTGTTAAGTGTCTGAGGCTGGATTTGAACTCAGGTCCTTCTGAATCCAGGGCCAGTGCTCTATCCACTGTGCCACCTAGCTTCCCCCAAAGATAATTTTTAAAAGAAAAAATTAAATTAAAAAAACTTTAATTTAATTTAAAATTTAGATATTTGTAGCAGATTATTTTGTGGTGGCAAAGAATTAGAAATTGAGGGGATTGGGGAATGGCTGACCAAGTTGTAGCATATGATTGTGATGTAGTACTATTGAGTTTCAGGGGGAAAAATGGACTTCAGTGAAAAAGAGGACTTTCAGGCATTCATGATGAAAAGACCTGAACTGAATAGAAAATTTGACTTTCAAATATAAGACCCTAGATAAGCATAAAAAGATAAACAAGAAAAAGAAATCATGAGGGATATTAAAAATATTAAACTTTTTATACTCTTACATCGGATGATGATACTTCTAACTCATAAGAACTTTCTCAGTATTAGGGCAGCTAAAAGGAATATACTTAGAGGGCACAGGTGTGAATTGAATATGAAGGGATGATATCTGTAAAGCATTTATTTTTTTGTCTATCCTTTTTTGTGGGGCAGTCAGAGTGGGGTGGCTTATATCTGGGACTGGATTTGGACTCTGGGCCTCCTGGATCCAGGGCAGGTGCTTTGTCCACTGTGTCACTGAGCTGTCTCATTATAACATCTTTAAAATAAAATTAAGGTGTGAGAGGAATGCACTGGAAGAAAGGGAAAGAGAGAGGTGGAATGGGGTAAAGTAGCTCACATAAAAGAAACAAGAAAAATCTTATGGAGTGGAGGAAAAGATGGTGGCGTGAGTGAGCCTTACCCTCATCAGAATGGGCTCAAAGAGGGAATAACATACATACTCAAGTGGGTATAGTAATATATCTTGCCCTGTTGGAAAGTAGGAGGGGAAGAGGATAAGGGGGAAGAGGTGAAGGAAGAGAGGGCAGATTGGTGGAGGGGGCAATAAAAATCAAAACACTTATGAGGAGGGGTAAGTTGAAAGAAGAAAGAAAGAAAAAAATATAGTAAATTTCAAGGGGAGGGACTAGGATGGAGGGTAATACAATTAGCAATAGTAACTGTGAAAGAAATGATGATCAGGATGCTATCAGGACAACTTATGAAAAATGTAATCCATCTACAGAGAAAGAACTGATGGTAACTGAAAACAGATTGAAGTATATATTTTTTGTTAGTTCCTCTTTCTAAAGTTATTTTGTCTGTTTACTTTCACAACCTGACTAATGTGGAGATATTTTGTATGACTGCACATGTATAACATATTGAATTATTTCATTTCTTAGGGAGGGGTGGTGAGGGAGGAAGGAAGAGAATTTGGAACACAAAATTTTTAAAAATCAATGTGGAAATTTGTTTTTACATGTACCTTGGGGAAAATTCTAAATAAATAAATTTATGAAAAGGCAAAAAAAAATGTGAAGAATGGGGGCAGTGAGGTGGTCCAGTGGATAGAGTAACAGCCCTGGAGTCAAGAGAACCTGAGTTCAAATATGGCTTCAGACACTTGACACTTACTAGCTGTGTGACCCTGGGAAAGTCACTTAACCCAGATCACCTCACAAAAAATAATGAAGAATATTAAATCACATTTCTCACTAAAAAGAATAGTAATAATAATAATAATTTAATGACAGAAAAGTGCTTTGTACTGTTGATCAAGGAAAAAATTAAAGATTTTAAAATACTATTTACTTTTTTATCATAAAAGTATTTTATTGTTTTCTAATTACATTTAGAGATAGTTTTCAGCCTTTGTTTTTTTGGGGGTTTTTTGTGAGGCAATTGGGGTTAAGTGACTTGCCCAGGGTCACACAGCTAGTAAGTGTGTAAAGTGTCTGAGGCTGGATTTGAACTCAGGTCCTCCTGACTCCAGGGCCAGTGCTCTATCCACTGTGCCACCTAGCTGCCCCTCAATATTTGTTTTTACAAGATTTATAATTTCAAATTTTTCTCCCTCCCTCCCTTCCCTCCCCCCTTCCCAAGACAGAAAGCAATCTGATATAGGTTATATATGTACAATCACATTAAACATATTTCTACATTAGTCATGCTGTGAAGAAGAATCAGAGCAAAAGGGAAAATCAGAAAAAAAAGAAAAACAAAAAAAAATGAAATAAGATGGTTCAATCTGCATCTAGATTCCACAGTTCTTTTTTTCTGGATTTGGAGAGCATTTTCCATCATGAGTCCTTTGGAAATATTTTGGACCACTGTATTGCTGAGAAGAGTCAAGTCTATCACAGCTGATCAGCACACAATGTAGTTGATACTGTGTACAATGTTCTCCTGGTTCTGCTTATCTCTGTCAACATCATTTCATGTAAATCCTTCTAGGTTTCTCTGAAATATGTCTGCTCATTGTTGTTTGGTTTTTTTTGTTTGTTTGTTTGTTTGGGTTTTTGTGTGTGTGTGAGGCAATTGGGGTTAAGTGACTTGCCCTGGGTCACACAGCTAGTAAGTGTCAAGTGTCTGAGGCCAGATTTGAACTCAGGCCCTCCTGAATCCAAGGCCGGTGCTCTATCCACTGTGCCACCTAGCTGCCCCTGCTCATCGTTTCTTACAGCACAATAGAAAAATACTATTTACTTTTTTATCAAATTTGTGAGCCTCCTACTACAGTAGAAGGGTAGGGTTGGAATCTCATATCTATTCTCTGGAGCCAAATTTGTTTGTAATTTTGCAACATACACTTTTTATTTTTTGGTAGTGGTTTTTGTTATTTTTATTGTTGTAGCCACTAAAAACATTGTTTTCAGGGCTCCACTTACTTCATTCTGAATCATATAATGTAAATCTTTCCATGCTTCTCTATAATCATTACATTAATCATTTCTTATAGCACAGTAATGTTCTATTGTATTCTTGTACCATAATTTGTTTAGTCCTTCCCAAATTGATGGGCATCTACTTTGTTTCCATTTCTTTTCTATCACCAAAAATGCTACTATACATATTTTGGTGTGTATAAGGACTTTCTTATGGTCTTTTTCAGGAAATAAACCTTGTACAAGAATCTCTGGGACAAGGAGTATGGACATTTAATCACATTATTTGCATGATTCCAAACTGCTTTCCAAAACAGATTTACTGGTTCAGAGTTCTATCAATAAAGCACCAGTGTGACCATTTTTCTATATCAACCCCCTGGAAAAAATACTATTTATTTAATTCTTGTCATCCTTTTAAATTTCAATTTTAAAATATATTTTATTATTTATATAGCACTTAGTATAGTACTTAGAACATAGTAAACATTTAATAAATTCCTGCTGACTTGACTAAGTAATGTATTAGTATAATAATATATGTGTAGCAAATGGGGGGAGGGAGGGAAGGAAGGATGGAGAAAGTCCTGAGTTCCCCACATTTTTACTGAGAGAAATATTTGACTCCCCCCCCACACCCCGCCAAAAGCAAAAAATCCAACAAGTTTTGGAGATCTTTATGCCCAGTCATCATGAGTTTACATTACATAGTGATAGCCTAAGACTTAGCAGGCTATTTGCCCTCTATTTGCCCTCTAATAGCCAGGCTATTTGACAAGAGGTGATACTGCAATCTTTGGGAAAGCTATCTCACTGGAAAAGAACTGAGGTAGCTACAATCTGATAGCTCAAAAAGAATAGAATGCCTACTGGTGGGCAACTCAGATATTATACTTTGGGGGGGGTAGGCTGGATATTCTCATACATACACTCAATTGGAATAGTGTTTTCCAAAATTTAACTTTTTTTCTATTCAAATTGAGTTTCATTTTCTCTCTTCCACCCTTCCCCATTAAGAAGACAAACAGGGGCGGCTAGGTAGCACAGTGGATAGAGCACCGGCCCTGGATTCAGGAGTACCTGAGTTCAAATCCGGCCTCAGATACTTAATACTTACTGGCTGTGTGACCCTGGGCAAGTCACTTAACCCCAATTGCCTCACTAAAAAAAAAAAAAAAAGAAGACAAACAAAATATTAACCATACATGTGAAATTGTGCAAAACATCTTTCCATATTAGCCATCTCACAAAAAAGCAAAAAGCAAAAAAAGAAAACAAGAAGATTATACTTCAATTTGCACTCAGAGTTCACTGATTCTCTCTTTGAAGAGGGATAGTATTTTTTCATTATGTGGTCCTTTGGAATTGTCTTGGACCATTGTATTATTCAGAGTTGCCAAGTCTTTCACAGTTGATCATGATGTTATAATTGTTGTTACTGTGCACAATGATTCTTCTCATTTCACTTTGCACTAGTTCATATAGGTCTTGCCATGGTTTTTTTTTTCTTTCTGAAACCACCCTTCTTGTCATATCTTATAACTCAATAGAACTTCATCACAATCATATGCTGCAACTTGGTCAGCCATTCCCCAATCCCCAATTCTTTGCCACTATAAAATAATCTGCTATAAATATTTTTAAATTTTAAATTAAAGTTTTTTAAATTTAATTTTTTTCTTTAAAAAAAATCTCTTTGGACTACAGAACTGGTAGTGGTATTGCTGAATCAAAGGGTATGCATAGTTTTATAGCCCTTTGGGTATATTTACAAATTGTTCCCTACAATGATTGGATCAGCTTACAACTTCACCAACAGCTTATTAATGTGCCAATTTTTCCTCATTCTCTCAAGCATTTGTCATGTCTGATAGGTGTGAGGTGGTACCTCAGGGTTGTTTTAATTTGCATTTCTCTAATCAATAATGATTTAAAGCATTTTTCATATGACTATAGTTTGCTTTACTCTTTTTTTTTTGGCAGGGCAATGAAGGTTAAGTGACTTGCCCAGGGTCACACAGCTAATTAAGTGTCAAGTGTCTGAGGCCAGATTTGAACTCAGGTCTTCCCGAATCCAGGGCCAGTGTTTTATCCACAGTGCCACCTAACTGCCCTAATTCAAAGAAAGAACATATATGCATACTGTGAGAATTGGAATACCACCCCTGCTGGAGAGATACTGTGGGGAAGTCCCACCATGATGAGAATCCCAGTGAGGAGAAGTCAGGTGGTCTTCAGTGTCTGGAACTCATCTCTGTGGAGCCTCCCGTTAGTTCTGTCAATCAGAGCTGCCAGTCAATTAGCTTGTGGCTGTGTGTGTAGACGGCCCTTTTTCCTGTGGGAGATGAGCTCTGGACGCCAAAGAACACCTGACTTGTCCTCACTAGGCTTCTCATCATGGCGGGGCTTCCCCACAGTAATTCTCACTATGTGTGTGTGTGTGTGTGTGTGTGTGTGTGTGTGTGTGTGTGTGTGTGTGTGTGTGTGTTATATACACATACATTCTCAGTTGGGTATAGAAATCTATTTTACCCAATAGGGAAATAAGAGGGGAAGGGAATAAGAGACATGGGGTCATAGGGGGAATGATAAAAGGGAGAGTGTATTAAGGTATCCAAGCAAAATAGACTTTTGAGGAGGAACAAGATAAAAAGAGAGAAAGAAGGATAAACAAAAGAAAATAGGATGGAAGGAAATGGACAGTTAGTAATCATAACTGTGAATGTGAATGAGATAAATTCACCCATGAAATAAAGGTAGATAGTAGAATGGGTTAGAAACCAGAATTCAGTACTATGTTGTGTACAAGAGACATACTTGAAACAGACACATGCACACACACACACACACATACACACACACACAGAATTAAAATAAAGGACTGGAGAAGAATCTATTATACTTCAACCAAAATGAAAAGGGCAGGGGTAGCAATCAATCTCAGACAAAGCAAAAATAAAAATAGACCTAATTAAAAGAGATAATCAAGGAAACTACATTTTGTTAAAAGGTACCATAGACAATGAATTAATATCCAAAATTTTAAGACAAGTTTCTCTGATAAAGGCCTCATTTCTCAAATATATAGGGAATTGAGTCAAATTTATAAAAATAAGAACCATTCTGAAATTGATAAATGGATATTGACAATGCAATTGCAATATTGACAAATGCAATTGACAAGGGATATAAACAGACAATTTTCAAAAGAATAGCTGTATGACCCTGGGCAAGTCACTTAACCCTCATTGCCCTGTAAAAAAGAAAGAAAAAGAAAAAGAAAAAAAATTTCTTGGGCAAAAAGGGGTCGCAAGTGGAAAAAGTTTAAGAAGCCCTGATCTGTGCCACCTGGAGGCTAACAGCATTTTTCACCTCATTCAAAAGGAGAGAGAGAAAGAGAGAGAGAGAGAGAGAGAGAGAGAGAGAGAGAGAGAGAGAGAGAGAGAGAGAGAGAGAGAGAGAGAGTGAGAATGAGTTGAATGCCTTTGTATATACAGCACTCTCAATTCTGGCTCAATAGTCAATTAAAATACTTTTTTAAAAAATTAACACACAAAAATCCAATAGGAAACAGAAATACCTGTGCATACCCAGAATCAGAAGCAGAGGCCCTCCTTATGCATCACCAGACTCTATATAGGCACACCAACATTATATAAGCAGAGAACCCTGTGCATTCTCTAAAGAACATGCTCTGATTGGCCAGTCCTCTATACACTAATTTTACTGATCATCATTAGATATATTCCAGTGCTGGTCAAGAACCTACAATGTCTATATAAAGGAAGAATAAATACAATGGAGACAGAAGAAACAGTGTTGCCTTTACCCTCAGAGCAAGTTGCACCCTAGAAATTCACATCAAATTATGACAGCAACAGTGTCATAGAAATGCTCTACTATTTGTCCAGTGCTATCCAATATGAGTTCCTCTGCATATTCAAGAAATTTGTACTGAAGGATTAATAGTAGATTGCCTCTCCAACTGACTGTCATTGCCTGGGTAATATGCATCTTTGTGTGTGTGTGCGCGCGCGTGCGCGCGTGAATTGGGGTTAAGTAACTTGCCTAGGGTCACACAACTAGTAAGTATTAAGTGTCTGAGGCCAAATTTGAACTCAGGTCCTCCTGACTCCAGGGCCAGTACTCTATCCACTGTGCCACCTAGCTGCCCCAATATGCATCTTTTAATCCATCTTTGTGTTATCCTCTATGAATGGCTAAGCTGATCTCTTTTAAATTTACCATGGATCCAAATTGGCAATTGGAAGCCACTAAAAGTTTCTGAATAACGGGGTCCTTTACTGAGTGCTAGGCATTAGGAAGACTAAGAAGAAGAGTAATGTAAAAGAACATTGTTCTGGGAATTAGGAGCCCTGGCTTTAAATCCTTGTCTTGGCTTTGATCACTAACTTGATGTATAACCTTGAGGAAACATATTGGACTGCATGATGTTTGAGGACACTTTCAATTCTGAGCTTATATAATGTCATTTTCCTCTCCCTGGGCTTCAGTTTTTCCATCTGTAAAATGAAGGGATTATACTAGATGATCCTTCAAGTCCCTTCCAGCTCTGATATTCTGTGACTCAGTGAAGATAATGGGTAGCTTGTGTAGGAAGGGTAAAAGGGAGGCAGAGGCAGAGAGACCAATTGGGACATTGTCATAATTTCCTAAGGGAAAAGAAATGAAGATCTAAACTAGGGGCTGCTTGTGCAGAAGGAAATAACAGGATGAGTATGGGAGGATAGGAGTTGGTGACTCTGACTGGGTGTTGCCCAAATGGGCAGGCTCTGTCCTTCAAGATAAAACCAGCACTAGGGCAGTTGGATTGGTGCCTAGGATCCTCTTTACTGCAGGGCACTCCTACACTATTGCCCTATCCTTGGAATTACAGAGGCCTGTGAAAGAGTGAATGAAGGAAAGCATCTCTGAAAGCTTCTTTTCAGTCTGCCCAGTTGGGACAAAGAGGTGGGGAAGGGGAGGGAACAGAGGCAGATGATTCAGTGCGAAAAAGAGTCCAGGAGAGAAAGGGAAGAAAGGTGATCAAGGTGTGAGGAAAAGGAGACGCGGAAGGAAGAAAAGGAGGAAAGTAGTGAGGATGGCATAGGAGAGGAGAGTCTGAAGGGGGATAGAAGGACAGAACAGAGATGGTTAGAATGTCATAGGGGTTCTCTTCATGTGTTCAACTGGGGCCTGATGGTGGGGAAAGGAATGGAAAAAAAGAGGAGGAAAGAGATTGGGAGGAGGTATGGGAGTGAGCCCTGGAAATCAGTGCAGAAAATGACCTTGGGGCCTGGATTATTAACTCTCATACCCTTTCACCTAGTGCTTTATCTCTTGTTCTCATTGACCACTCTCCTCTTTTTTTCTGACTCTGACCATAGCCCTCCCCTTCCCTGGCTCCAATCAGATTCAAGTGAATAATTCAGCTCTCTCTCTCTCTCTCTCTCTCTCTCTCTCTCTCTCTCTCTCTCTCTCTCTCTCTCTCTCTCTCTCTCTGTCTGTCTCTCTGCCGTTTCCCCCTTCAGAGGTGGAGTCTGAAAGACAGAGAAGTTAGTAGGAGGGGAAAGAGGAGTGTAGAACATTTCTCTTGGTTTGGGGGTTACAGTGAGCAGCTGGTGAGATCCCAAGACATCAAAACAGGGACATCCAGAACTCCCAGAGCTACCTTCCTTGGAAGAGGATTTACGAGGTACTGTCTGAAAAGCCTCAAAATGGGGGCTTGAGAGGGAGTAGACCATCATATTTTACCACAGCTGCTTGGGGCCAAGGTGAAGGGGGGGAGACAGGGTGGGATACAGGTATATGAGGAGATGGAACACAGAAGAGCTCAAAGAGGAAGACCCAAGGAGAACCTGGAGAAGGGGGAAATGGGCAAATCCAGAGGATGCAGGAGTTGGGGGAAAGGCTAATTCTCCCTGCAAACAGGTTGAAACAGGGCTTATTCTTCCCCTGATATCTTGCCCCACTCTGGGACCTGGTTTTGCTGAGTAGCTGTTTTGTTTTCTCTCTTGGCGTGACTTTTGGTCGGCTCTGAAGGTATGGGCTGGACAACGGTCACTTGAAAGTGACTGGGAATAAGGAGAGACACCATGTCTTCTTCAGAAAAAAGACTATTTTATCCTGGCAGGTTCAGAATCCCCAGACCCCAGTGGCAGGCACCCTTGAATCACACTTGCTGGAGACCTGAGTGAACCAGAGTCCCATGTTGCCCAGAGAATCCTCAAGGACAGTTTAGCAGCTTGGCTAGTGGAGAGGGACTCAAATTCAGAATCAGGAAAGACTTAGGTGTGAATCCAGCTGCTGCTGCTGCTTATTAGTTGTGTACATCCTAAGGGATGTCACAACCTCTGTGAGCCTCAATTTCCTTCTCTCTAAAAGTCGCATAAGAATACTGGTAGTACCTAACTCATAGTGTTGCAAGGGTCAAATTAATCTCAAAATATAGACACCCTTAAAGAACTGTATAAATGACAGTGATGCTAATGAATACCACGAAGGGGAGAGAAGATGGAGAGTCAGAGGATAACAGGCCAACAGCTGAAAGAGGACACAAAGGCTGCCAATACAAGCCCTCCTCTTATAGACATGGAAACTGAGGCACAGGGAATTTAAGTGACTCATAACCTTCCATTTCCCAACTCTGTGTCTTTGAATCTCAAGGCTGTACCTTGGACCTGGAATGTGCCCCCTTATCACCTCTGTTTCTTAAAGAAATCCTAGTTTCCTTCAAAACTCAGCTCAAACACCACTTCTTACGTCAAGCCTTTCCTGATTCCCCCAGGTAAAGATTCTTCCTCTCAAATAGCCATATCTATATTGATATCAATATACAGATCTATCATCTATCTATCTATCATCTATCTATCTAATATATCTATCATCTATCTCTCTCTCTATCATCTATCATACATCCATCTATCTATCTACATATACACACATGTATAGTTTTTCTGCATGTGAATACACATACATACTGTATATTTGCAAAAATATATACTTTTGGGCAGCTAAGTGGCACAGTGGATAAAGCACTGGCCCTGGATTCAGGAGTACCTGAGTTCAAATCCAGCCTCAGACACTTGACACTTACTAGCTGTGTGACCCTGGGAAAGTCACTTAACCCTCATTGCCCAGCAAAAAAAAACAAAAACCAAAAACCAAAAATATGCTTTTCCTTTATATATACATATACGCACATATATGGGAATATATGTGTGTGTATACACACATGTGTATATAATACATCTTTACATATGTATATGTATTTTTGTATATTACATATATTATACATTTATATGTATATATATGTGTGTGTGTGTGTGTATACACACACACACACACACACACGTGTGTTGTTTTCCCAAATAGTATATACATTCCTTAAGGGCAGGTCTTTGTATCCCTAATATTATCCCTAATTACTAGTGCCTAATAAATTTTGCTCATTGATTGACTGCCTGAGGCCACACTCATATTAAGCTGTTCAGATAGATTTGAAAGAGCCAGAGCTCTTTCCATTGTACCATGAAAAAGGTTGGAATAGGAAATGGGAAAGATGGGAGATGGAGATGAGGGCCCCTTGTAGAGATACAAGAGATGGATGTCAGTGACTCTGGGAGGTCCTGATCAGAAATGGAATAAGCAGGCAGAGGGGAGCAAAGTCATTTAGGAGATGGAGGAATCACAGCCGTAGGAAAGAAGTGTAACGATTCGAATGACGCCACCTGCTGGAGACTTACTGTAGCAAAGCTCCGCCATGAGGAGTAGGCATCTGAGGGCAAGACATCTGGCTCTTTGGCATCAGGAAGTGACGTTTGCTTGTGGGAGGAGGAGGGGTGGAGGCTGGCGCTCTCATTCTCTTTCCTCAGGGCTTGGGTGGAGAAATGTGCTCTCCCTTTAATAGATAGATGAATCTAGGCTTTTCTCTTTCTTTTCACCAAATTCTTATTCTCCTTAATAAATGCTTAAAAGTCTAACTCTTGCTAAAGCCTATAATTTATTGGTGACCACTCATTAGATATTTTAGACAGACTAGCTAGAATTTTAGCCCTTTACAGAAGTAGAACCTCTCTGAGGGTGGAGGTGGGGGGATTGTGGTAGCTGGAGGAGACCCAAGAAGAAGCAGGGTAGAACAAGGGGTCAACTGGGAGTGTGGCAAGCTATCTCTTTCCTATTATAGTTCTGTTTCCTATCCAACCTTTGACTGGCCCCCAAATATGTAGGGTTATGGTCCTCTCTGTAGGATTTAACAGTCACCAGTCTATAGGTGATTCTACCAGTCTTTAAAACTTTTACTTCTAAAGTCTTTTTTAATGTTGACTGTGAACTTTGGTTAGAGACTGTCTCGTGACAGTGTACGTGGGAAGGAGGTGGGGGCATGTATAGGACTTCATATATTTTTTTCATTCTAGGCCCAGCTCTCAGAGGCAGTTGAGCATCACAGTGGATAGAGAGCTGACCCTGGAGTCAGGAAAATCTGAGTTTAACTCTGGCCTCAGATGTTTGCTAGTTATGTGACTCTGGGGAAGTCATTTAACCTCTGTCAGCATCAGTTTATTTATCTGTAAAATGGGGATGATAATAGCACCTACTTGCCAAGGTTCTTGTGAGCATCACATGAGATATTTGTAAAGCACTTAGCACCGTGCCTGGCTTATTTTCTCCCTCCCCTTCTTCCTGCTTCCCAGAAACCCAAGGGAAAAATTCTGTTACCAATTTCCCATTTAATCTCCCATACCCCACCCAAAGAACCATCTCTTATAACAAAGAATAAAGAAACATTCAGTAAAACTAAGCAACATATCAACCATGTTTAAGAGCATCTTTAGTCCCCCACCTCTGTAAATCGAGGCAGGGGGGTGATACATTCTATCTCTTCTCTGAGGTCAAACTTGGCCATTATAACTGCACAGAGTTTTGCTTTGACTTCCTTTTATTCTTTACATTTATATTGCTATACAATTTCTTTAAAAGTGAAAAAATAGAAATATTCAAATAAGCCTCTATAAACTCTGGAGATATATTTAAATCTTTGGTCACAGTGCTGAATATGAGGTCTCCTTTTATGAAATCCTTTCCCACAGGTGCCCACCTACCTGTCCCTCTGTCTCTGGGCTGTTTTCTCCGGCTCCTTGCTGTTAGAAAAGGAGGGAATGGCATTTCTTTCCCTCTCTCCTTCTTCCTATTTCTCCTGGCTCTGTAGCAAGGACCCTCCTCCCCATACATTCTCAGATCAGAGTGGGTGGATTGACCTTCTATACAGTTCTCTAAGCTTTGCCATCCATTGAGTACAACACAAGGGTGGGAGAAATATCCAGCAGTGCCTTCTCTCCTGGGTGCTGCTGCTCTCTCCCTGCAATATTTTCCCTCTCATCTCAGCCTTTTCCAATATCTCTATGTTATCAGCTACACCTAACAGCACTAAAAACCTCTGGGAGCAGACAAGCTTTCTTTTCCAGTTATACAAATTGGGAAGGGAGGGTGAAGGACCATACATCTCATTTCTTATGTTGTTGTTTTTTTTCCTACCCACTCAAAATATTGTCAACTTTAAAAATTATAGCAGAACCCATAATAGAATATGTATGTTCCCATGGATTTGTTTTCTCATCCAGGTGGGTACTCTCTCCAACTCAAGCCATCCATTCCTGCCCATCTTGAATAATTCTGTTTTTGTTTGTTTGTTTTGCAGGGTAATGGGGGTTAAGTGACTTGCTCCGGGTCACACAGCCAGTAAGCGTCAAGTGTCTAAGACTGGATTTGAACTCAGGTGCTCCTGAATCTAAGGCTGGTGCTTTATCTACTGCACCACCTAGCTGCCCCTATCTTGTATAATTCTTGCCCATATCCTTCCTCTAATCTGCTATAGATGCTGCCACCTAGAGTACATTCAGCTGTCAATGCACTATCTCTTAAATCTCTTGACCTTCTATGGATACCAATGGACCCAGAGCAGCTGTCCACTAATGAGTGACTTCTTTAGTGACTGGCCTATCTTTTTTCCTCATCATACAGTTCCCCTGATGACATTTTTTTTTGTTTTGTTTTGTTTTGTTTTTTGTTTTTGCTTTTTTTTTTTTTTTTGCAGGGCAGTGGGGGTTAAGTGACTTGCCCATGGTCACACAGCTAGTTTCAAATGTCTGAGGCCGGCTTTGAACTTAGGTCCTCCTGAATCCAGGGCGGGTGCTTTATCCACTGCGCCACCTAGCTGCCCCTGATGACACTCTTTATAATACTTCTGTGCAATTCTTCATTCAAACAAATAATTCTACGACTACTAACTTACTTCTATATATCATGATACAGATTTGAAGTTAGAGGACCTGGATTCCAACCCTTCTTTGCCATATGTTACCTGTGTGGCCTTGGACAAGTCACTGTAGTTCACTCAATCTTAGTTTCCTGACATCTTTAAAATGGGTTGGTTGAGGTGATATATATATATATTTAAAATTTTTTTTTTTTGCGGGGAAATGAGGGTTAAGTGACTTGCCCAGGGTTACATAGCTAGTAAGTGTCAAGTGTTTGAGGCCAAATTTGAACTCAGATCCTCCTGAATCCAAGGCCAGTGCTTTATCTACTCTACCACCTAGCTGCCCCTGGTGGAGGTGTCTTTTAGCACACCTTTCATCTATACATTTCTGACCATGACTATGAGTAGTGTTTTAAGATTTGCAAAGAGATTAATATAAATTATTTCATTTGAGCTCAGAACAAGGTATTATCATTATCCCTGATAACATTTGAGGAGGCTGAGGCCCAGAGAGAGTAATTGTTCTCTGGTCATATAATAAATATTAGAGGTAGGATAAGTCCTTCAAATACTTGGAAACAGCTGTCATTTCCCTCTAATCCTCTAGGCTAAACACCTTCTAACTCATCCTCGTGTAAAGTATAGTCCCTTTCAAATTGAGCATTTTTTTTTCCAAGAGGGATATAAAATAAACTTTTTTTTTTTTTGCAGGGCAATGAGGGTTAAGTGATTTGCCCACGGTCATGCAGCTAGTAAGTGTCAAGGTCTAAGGTCGGGTTTGAACTCAGGTCCTCCTGAATCCAGGGCCAGTGAGTGCTTTATCCATTGCACTACCTAGCTGCCCCCAATTAACATTTTTTATAAGGAAAATTGATTTTCAAAAATAGGCTTGAGAAAAAGCATGATCTCTCAGATAAAATGTGCTTATAGATTTGCAGTTTCATGTGCAATCTTTTTTATCATACTATTTTATGGGGGAAAAATATAAAGGACAAAAGAATGTTGAGGAGACATACAGATTTATCTGAGGGCCAGAGAGAGTACCACCCCTCAGATAAATGTATCAACAGGACTTGTTTAAAACTCTGATTGATATAACTATGGCTACATGCCATTGTGATCCCTCAGTTCATTTGCATGTGACTTTTTCTGTTTTAAAGGTTATAATTGGGGGAAAAAGGCATCAAATAACTATTCTGAGGACAATGGCAAGACAGGATAATGAGTGCTGGGGTTATCCTCAACATGAAGGCAAATCTTTAGAGTCTGACATAATAAAGTTAGAGATGGGTCATTGCTTATGGAAAAGAACTGATCAAAGGCTTTAGAAGCCAGAAGATCAGACCATGGGGTGAGGAGGTGGGGAGGACAGAAGATAACCAGATGAAGATAGAAGCAGGAGTATTAGCTTGAGTACAGAAGGAATCAAGGACAGAAGGAAGAGGAGACACCAAGAGGAGCATCTTACAGAAGACAGAACATAGCAAATTGACAGGAGCTGAGCCAGTTGAGACAGCTGATTGAAGTCCAAAGGAGCCTGCACTACTGGAATCTTAAAGTCAGAGAACTCAGTTCTGCTGCTGTGTAAAGAGCTGTCTGCTCCTATCGTTCTCAAGTGCTAGTTACAGCCAGAGAAGAGGGGAAGCCTCTCAGGCTTGTCTGTGTTGTCTTCTATTGCCATCTCTGGTTGGAGGAGAAACAGAGTGAAAGACGGGCTTTGCATTAGCTTCGATGACGAGAGGCTTGACTTTGCTGAGAGTGGATTGGATTAAACAAAATTCTCTGCTACTTCAAGTGCTAGTGAGTAACACCTGAGTTTGAATCCTGTCTCAAATAGTTGCCAATTGTCTGACCCTATGCAAATAATTTCACCTGCTTCCATTTCCTCATCTTTAAATGGGGATAATGATAGCACCCATCTATGAGATATTATATATATATATATATAATAAAATATATTATTATTTATGTAAGATATATCATTATAACATCTTATCAGACATAATAATCATATAGATGTATATGAGAGAACCTATGTGAACAATTTGGCAGACCCTAAAACCCTGTATAAACACTAGCTGTTATTATTCTTTAAATACTACAAGTTCTAACTACTGCCGCTCCCATAAAAGTAGTTCAGGCGAGTTAGTTTCCAATTCTCTGTTTGTATGTTTTTTTCCAATTCTCTGTTGATCACAATCTTTTCAGTCAGTGATATATGAATACGTGAAGGACCTATGATATCACCAACATAGGGACCTCCTGGTAAAGGACGTCTTTCCACCAATAATAACAATTAGCATTTGTTATTATTGTTATGACTATCTCAACCCCATCTATCACTTATTAGAGAAGTCCTAAAGATTTATCTGAGTCGCACAGAATAGCTTCAGACAGATAGTCAGCTAATACCATCCACAAAAACTGAGAAATTCTGTGACTCTGCTTTTACCTGTCCATGGCCAATACTCAATCCCTGTTGAGATAATATATGGACCACATATTTAATAGATCAATAGTATCAAACCCATATACAAACAGGGACCATTTATATATAAGGATCTCTGTGGACCATGTATTGATTTAGTTTTAAAATGTAACATCTTGAAGGCATCTAAGTGGTGCAGTGGATAAAGTACCAGCCCTGGATTCAAGAGGACCTGAGTTCAAATCTGGTCTCATACACTTGACACTTACTAGCTGTGTGACCCTGGACAAGTCATTTAACCCTCATTGCCTCGCAAAAAATTAATGTCTTCTAGATTTTAATGTATTTTTATTTTTGTTAAATATTTGCCAATTACATTCGAATCAGGTTGGATTATACTTGGGAGAATTGCAGGACACATTGGGCCATGTGTTTGAAACCTCTGTAACAGATGCTAAGCAAAACAGACATTTGTCAATGGATAATTTGAGATCAGCAGCCACAAGGCTATCTAGCACCTTCAGTGTCTTCTAATCTTTAGTCTCGATTCCACTGCATATTGGCTATCTCCAACTAGAAGATCTCTAGACATCCTTGAATCAATATGTCCCAAATTGAATTCATTATCTCCACCCCCCCTCCAAAGACTTCCACTCTTCTTAATTTCCTTGTTTCTGTTTGAGGCTACTACCATCTTCCCATTTATCCAGGCTCACCACTTCAGTGTCACCTTCAACTCCTCACTATCTCTCACTCCCAATATCTAATCAGTTGCTAAGTCCTTATGGTTTTTTGTTTTGTTTTGTTTTGTGGAGCGATGAGGGTTAAGTGACTTGCCCAGGGTCACACAGCTACCAAATGTCAAGCGTCTGAGGCTGGATTTGAACTCAGGTCCTCCTGAATCCAGGGCTGGTGCTTTATCCACTGTACTACCTAGGTGCCCCCTAAGTCCTTATGTTTTGACCTTTACCTTTTAATACACTCCCTTCTCTCCTCTGACACTGTCTCCACGCTGATATATACCCTCAGTACCTCATGCCAGGACTTCTGAAATAGCCTGATGGTTGGTTTCACAGCCTCAAATCTCTCCCCACTTCAGTCTGTCTTCCACTCAACTGTCAAATTGATCTTTCTAGTCTTCTTAAGCCTTACACCTTCCTGCTCACCCCTATGGATTCTTTGATCCAGTAACTCTGGCCTCCCTGCAGATTCTCACACAAGACATTCCATCTCTGAACTCTAAGCATTTATTATGGGTTATTTGCCATATCTAGTATACTCCCAATCCTCATCATTGCCTCCTAGCTTCCTTAGATTTCTTCATCCTTCAGATAAAGTCCCACCTTCTACAAGAAGCCCTTCCCAGTCTTCTTTGTGCATTCCCTCTGAAGTTAATGCCATGTATATACATCCTGCTTGCATGTTGTTTCCCCCATTATACTGTGAGCTCTTTGAAGTTAGGGGCTGATTTTGTTTTTCTCCACAATGCCTGGAACATAGTAGGCATTTAAATGCTTGTTTGATTTTCCATAGTCCCTCCAACAAGAAGTTTCCCTTCTTTTAGCATCTTCATTAGTTTAATGGGTGTGAGGTGGTCTTAGTTGTTTAAATTCACATAATGATTTTCAACAATATTTTTTTCCTGTTAGTTTGTATTTCTACTTTTGAAAAGTTTACATCCTTTGGTTGCTTCTTTTGTCATGTATACTTTCATAAACTTCTTCATAGGGGACATACATGGTCAAGCTTTCAAGCTCTTTGCTTTCTGCTTGTTACCCACAATTGTGGCATCAGATTGTCCCAAATCAAAGTAGGGACTCCAGCAATGGGACCTTGGTCAGGACACACCAAGGCAAGTGTTTCTTCACTGATGTTCATGACTTTCCTTGGGAATTTCAGATAGGCTGTAATTATGAGTGGTCTCTTTCTTTTCTTTTCCTTTTTTTCTTTTCTTTTCTTTTTTTTTGTGGGGCAATGAGGGCAAGTGCCCAGGGCCACACAACTAGGAAGTGTCAAGTGTCTTAGGTCAAATTTGAACTCAGGTCCTCCTGAATCCAGGGCTGGTGCTTTATCCACTGCGCCCCCTAGCTGCCCCTTATTTCTTTTCTTTTTGAGTTTTATTGGTGTCTTTGGGGTGTTGGAGGATAGATCGTAAGGGGTCCATGAACCTGAAGAGGTAATTACACCTTTATTTTCACTGGTCTTTAACTCAAAATTAGCATTTCCTTTCATTATTTTTTGAAAAGCATGATTCTAAGAAGGGGCCCATAGGCTTCAGCAACTAGCCAAAAGGAAATAAAACACACACACACACACACACACACACACACACACACACTAGGATTCTCTGAGTCAGAAGAGTGATGATTGAGAATTAGCTTCCAACCTCTGCTGTGTGTGAGAGACAGACACTCTGCCTTTCCTTGGACCAAGATCAAGAGTGTTTATAGGTAGTTACTAATTCTCTAGCATCCCATGACTCAATCTGGTGATGACCCTTTTGTGAGACTCCCTTTTGACTATTGTGTCAAGGGTGGGAGAGAAGGAGATGTATGGCTATATGGGTGCTAACCTCAATGGGTTCTCCCTTTCACTTCCTTCCCATTCCTCCCCACTCCCTTCGGCACCTTTTAAGCACATTGGAGAAGCTTGAAGTAAGAGTGAAAGAAAATTGATACCAATAGTGCTCTCTGTTGTTGCATGGTGGTCATTACATGTGGAAATTCATGGGAAAATTTTAAAATACAGATTTTAAAGTCTATTTTGCATAACTTTTTATCTAACTGGAAATTTTCTTTTCTTATTTTCATGTTGTAGGCTGTCTTTACATCTCACAAATTCTATTGTTCCTACTGAAATTCTTCTGAACAAACTGGGGTATCTAATCATGTCTCTAACTTTAGCCTTTTTTTTTTGCCCTATAATACTTTGTATGTGTTACACAGTGTGTGCACCATTAAGCACATTTGTGTTGTTATGTATACTTTAAACTAAAATAAGAAGAATGACTTTTAAACATTTAGAATGTTGCTGCAAAGCCCTTCTCACAGGGAACTTCTTGTTATAACAGTGTCTATGGACTCTGGGGCCAAGCATACTGAATGTTTCCTACAAGGAAGCAGACAGAGCCCTATTTGTCTTCCACAGAGTATCTGAACTAGTGGTGCATTCAAGATTTCAGGGAGTGCCAGGGAGGACTTAGGAGAATGTCTTGAATTTGAATGTCATGAAATAGGTCACCAAACTTACCCATTGAGAATGAAGAGATTGGAAGAAGACTACAAACTCTCCCAAGAAAGGGAAGGGTTTTTAGAAGATGGTCAGACACTTGGATGGGAGAAGTCAACATTACTGATAGCCAGGGATAATGAGCAGTCTGCACACCTTTGAGGACATATTCAAGAAGCTAAGATCCCTTTCTTTTTTTTAAAAATAATATTTTCCCCAATTACATATACAAATAATTTTTAACATTCATTTGACAGAATTTTGAGTTTCAAATTCTGTCCTTTCCTCCCTTTCCTCCCCCCTTCCTGAGACAGTAAGCAATTTGATGTAGATTGTACATGTGTAATCATGCAAAACATATTTCCATGTTAGTCAAGTTGTAAAAGAAGACACAGACCAAAAAAAAATCCATGAAAAAATACAAAAAGTGCAAATAGCATGCTTTGATCTGCATTCCAATTCCATCAGTTCTTTCTCTGAAGGAAGATAGCATTTTTCATTATGAATCCTTTGGGATTTTCTTGGATCCTTGTATCACTGAGTTTTCACAGTTGATCATCATACAATATTGGTAAGATCCTTTTCTGAAGAGTATCCACATCCTTTTGGGTATGACTCATTCAGGTTCTAGAGAAGACTATGATAGTGGAAGGGAAAAGAAATGGAAAAGCTGAGGAGACCAAATAGAAAGCCCCAGGAGACCTCTATGTGATCTTTGTGACTTGAAGTTGTTAAGTTCCAGAGGGCACAATGAGGGAATGCTTGAAGAATCTTTAAGTTTTGGGGCTTTTTTTTTTTTTTTAGTTAGGCAGTTGGGGTTAAGTGACTTGCCCAGGGTCACACAGCTAGTAAGTGTTAAGTGTCTGAGGCCGGATTTGAACCCAGGTACTCCTGACTCCAGGGCCTGCGCTCTATCCACTGCACCACCTAGCTGCCCCTTGAAGAATCTTGAAAAGCAATTTGACAGCTCAGAAAACTGATATAAACCTGTATTTTCTTCCTCAATACTGATCAGCAGGATGGTGAGAAGGGAAGTCAAGAAAGCAGTGAAGATAAAATAGACAGCATCAGTTGAAGTCCGGTGGCTTGAGTCTAGATAGGAGGGAAGGTTGAGACCAAGAACAGATTGAATATTGTCATAATGATGTCCCTAAAACACAGACTTGGCTACTCAGTAAAATCTAGTGACTCTGTTACCTACAGGACCAAATATAAAGTGCCTTGTTTGACCTGCTCCTCTCCTACAATTCCAGTCTTTTTACACCTTACTCCCTTTCACCAACTGATCTCCAGACAGTAGCTCTTTGCTCCTCTTCTCACACGACGAACACTTTATCTCCCAACTCTAGGCATTTTCACTGATTGCCCCTCATGGTCTGGACCACTCTTCCTCCTTTTCTCTTCCTTCTACTTTCCCTGGCTTCTTTCAAGACTCAAATAAAGTCCCACCTTCTGCATGAAGTCTTTTCCCATGTCTCCAAATCCTAGTGCCTTCTCTCTGACATTACCTCTGATCTGTCCTGTATACATCCTGTTTGTAAATAGTTGTTTCCTAATGTCTGCTCCATTAGACAGTGACCTTCTTTAGAGCAGGGACTATTTTTGTTTTTCTTTTCATCCCCAGAACTTAGCACAGTGCCTGGCATAGAAGAGGTGCTTAATAAATGCTAATTAACCTCACCTGATATAGGTGGGTTGCTTCCAGAGTTTTTCAAGTAATTGTAAAAAGGACAAAGATATTGGGGATCTGAATGACTCTATATTATCTCCTATTTGGGCCATAGAAGCAAGGTGAGAGAGCACCCTTGGTTACCCAGATTCAAAAAGAAATTCAGAGAAATGGGATAGTGAACTCTTCTCAGAAAGACAAAGGATCATGGACCCAGGACGGACAATGGTCTGATATTATGACATCAGTGGGAGATCAGTGCTAGAAAAGGCATGTGCTGTCACAATTATATTCTAGCTGGACCTGGGAGTGTTGGATGTCTCGGTCTTGCAGAAGCTGATAGACACAAAACCAGTGCTGGGAAACAGCCATGGGGTCAGAGACAGGAGGTGCCACAGACCCTGAACAAGCTAAGGCATGCTCCATGCTCAACAGCCTTTTCTGGGTCCTTTCAATTCACGCTGCCAGGACCTTGTGATACTACCAGGGCCATCATGGTGAGGGCTGAAGATGTAGGCTATCTCCTTGTTTCTACTCTCTCCCCTTTCCAATCCAGCTTCCAAATTAACTCGTGTCTGCTTCCTGGTTTACAGTCACAATATTCGATGCAGTGTAATGTCCTTGATCACAAGAACTGGTTTTCATTTGTCATTCTCTCAGTGCCTTGCACATTGTTGTTGTTATTGTTATATCATTCAGTCATGTTCCAGTCTTCAGGACCCAATCTGGGGTTTTCTTGGCAAAAATGCTGGAGTGGTTTGCCATTTCCTTCTCCAGCTCATTTTTACAGATGAGTAAACTGAGGCAAGCAGGGTTAAGTGACTTTCCTAAGGTCACACAGCTAATAAATGTCTGATCTGAACTCAGATTTGAACTCTAACTTGCTTTAAAGCATAACTCAAATGATTCTTTCTTCAGAGAGTCCTTTCCTCATTCCCCTGGTTGTTGTAATTCAAAACTACTTTGCCAGCTTTTATTTACCTAGGCAAGCTTTTAAGAAACATTCTACCTTGTTGTTTCTCTTCCATTGTTTCTAATAGTACAAGGACATGCTAGACATATAAAGTAAAGAAGGAACATTTAGCAACCCAACTGGGAATTGGCTCACTCTATGCACCACCTTTCCAGAACATTACCTCCACATAGGCTGATTTATAGCTGCAATGATCAATAGAGGGGTGTTCTATGGGGATACCAACCATCAAGCTTTTATTAAGTACCTACCAAGCATCTGACCCTGCTGTCAAGGACTCGATCAAGGAAGCAAAATACATATAAAGGGAATTTGTGGTGGAGGCAGTAGGACTTGGGGCAGGGGCAGGGGAAGAACCAAAGTCTTCCCATAAAAGGAAATACTATAAGCTGAATTTTTAAGGAAACTAGGAATTCTAAGAAATTGAGGGAGTGCTTTCCAAACATGGAAGATGAGCTGTGCAGAGGCAAAGAGCTGGGAGATCAAGTGTCAAGTAAGAGGGACCACAGGAAGGCCAGTTTGGCTAAACCACAAAATGCAGAAAGGGGAGTAATGTATAATAAATAACAGTAAGGGGGAGCTGGGCTCTGACAGGTTTTACATGCCAACAAAAGGGTCTGTATTCTAGAGGAAATGGGTAATCATTCAAGTTTACAGAGCAAGACATTGACATGATCTGAACTATAGGAATATCAGCTTGGCAGCCAATGTAAATAGGGAGTTTAAATAATGGTCACAATAACCAGCAGAGACACCTCTCCTTTTTGTTCTTAACGACAAAGGGTGACAATAACCATGTACTGGCTTCAGGGAGCTCAACGAGGTAATGATTCAAAACCACTACCTTATTTTCTGATATCCTGGGAAAAACACAGAGCATCCACATTTGTACAAAACTCAGCTAACAGGGGCTTACAGTCAAGTAAGAATTAGGATTGGCATGAAAATAAAGCAGCCAAAAAACCCACAAACCAAACCAAAACAAAACAAAAAGAAATTTAAAAAAAAGAAAAAGCAGCCATCTAAGGTCAGAATATTGGGTCATGCCCCTGGGATTGTACAATTCCCCAGAAAAATGTCATAAATGACCACTTTACTGACCTTTAGAATTAATTTCTACCTTGCCTAGTACCAAATGGGATCACAAAGAGTCAGACATGACTGAAAAATAACTGAACAACACCGAAGGGGTTTTAGGAATCAGAGATGAGAAGGAAAAGAATTCTGTGCATAGTGACCAGGATGAAAGCAAAAACCAGGGTACAGATTTCTTAGAAACTGGTGTTTGGGGAAATGATACTGCTACAAACTTTGCACAAGGGGGCAAGCTGACAAAAAAAATCCATATGCACACTATGCTAATATAATTGGACAGAAATTTGTCTCCACCAGCAAGAAATTCACCCCAGGCAGAGGTTGAGGGAGACATCATGCTTAAAGCATGCTAAAAGTTGGGGTTCAGGTGGCAAGATTGGACTTGCTTGAGAACAGGTAATCATTGCCAGATGTAGGAGGGGGCATGCCTCATCAGACCCAGATGTGGTGGAAAGTCCTCAGGGTCCTATGTCAATACCAGGTGTAACGATTGGAATAACGCCACCTGCTGGAGATTTACTGTAGAAGAGTTCCACCCATGAAGCGAAGGTCTTTGAGGGCAAGACCAGGAGTCTTTTCTTTGGCGTCAGGAAGTGACGCGGGCTAGTGGGAGGAGGAAGGAAGAGAGTGACGCTCAGTCTCGCGCTCTTTCCTTTGGACTCTGGTGGAGAGCGGAGCTAGAAATGTGCTCTCCCTTTAATAGATAGGAATTTAGGCCTTTCTCTCTCTCTTTACCAAATTCTTGTTTTCCTTAATAAACGCTTAAAAGTCTAACTCTTGCTAAAGCTTATAATTTATTGGCGACCACTCATTAGATATTTTAGACAGACTAGCTAGAATTTTAGCCCTGAACACAGGTTTGGGTGATGCTCAGAGAGGTGACGTTTCTTTATCAGGACCACAGATTGGTTGATGGATCTAACCCGGTTGCAGCAGGAGAATAATTCAAGGTACCTGCCACAGATCTAGAGCTCATCCAGTCAAAAATCTACTTGTATGAATTGATGTATAGTGAAGTGAGAAGAACTAAGAGAAAATTGTGCACAGTGACAGCAATGTTGTTTGATGAAGAACTGTGAAGGACTTAACTATTCTCAGCAATACAAGGATCCAAGACAATCTCAAAGGACGCATGATGAAGTATACCATCCATTTCCAAAGAAAGAACTGATATTGATTGAACACAGACTGAAGCAGGCTAGTTTTCAGTATTTCATTTTATTTCTTTTATTCAAGTTTTCTTGTACAAAATGACTAATACGGTAATGTTTTACCTAATCACACATGTATAACCTACATCTGATTGCTTACAGCCTCAGGGAGGGGGAGGGAGGGGGAGTAGGGAAGGAGGGATGAAATTTGGAACTCAAAACTGTAAATAAAAATGCTTATTATTATTATTATTATTATTTAGTGAGGCATTGGGCTTAAGTGACTTGCCCAGGATCACACAGCTAGTAAGTGTTAAGTGTCTGAGGCCGGATTTGAACTCAGGTACTCCTGACTCCAGGGCCGGTGCTCTATCCACTGTGCCACCTAGCTGCCCCTATGTTTATTATTTTTAAAAAAGCCACAAGCCTTCTCCATCTGACATAGAGAGAATAACAGAAAAGAACAACTCTTTGTTTTGCCTCTGTGCTTCTAGGGAGCATTAGGATCACTTTATCTAAGTGACTCCATATTGAAGTCTTATCATCATTAAATTGAATTATATAAAGTTTACAATGATCACACTGGGCATGGGACCAAGTGGTGGAATGTCATAAGGGAAAAAGCAGGGAGGGGAGTTTGAATTTTACCCTAAAGGTAATAGGGGATCACTGGAGTTTCTTGATCAGGAGAATGCATGACTATACCTGTGCTTCAGAAATATTAATTTGACAACTGTTTGGAGCATGCATTGGAGAGAAGAGCAGCTGGATACAGGGAGACCCATTTAGAGATTATAGAAGTAGTAACAGGAAAAGGTACTTAGTGTATGAAATAGGGTGGTTGCTGTGTGAGAGAAACTGAGGAAATAGCTGTGAAGGTAGAACTGGCAACATCTGGCGACTAATTAGATATGGGGAACTGGAGTGGGGAGAGAATTGAGGATGACTCCAGGGGCACAAACTATTGGAAGAATGGGGGTGCCCTTGACAGGTAGAGGGGAAGGAAAGTAACTTGAAATCTGACTTTTAAGACCCAGGCTGGGGAATTTATATTTTTATCTTAGAAGCAATAAGCACTTTCCTAAAGATTTTTGAGTGGAGGTGTGATGTGGTCAGATGTGTTTTGAAATATTACTTTGGCAGCTGTGTGGAGGCTGGTTTGGAGGGGAGAGAGAGTGAAGTCAGGAAGAACAATTAGGAAGCCACTGTCATAGTTCATGTGAAGAAGAATGATAAATCAGGAATTCTTAAACTTTTTCCACTTTTGGTCCTTTATTATTTTTTTTTTTGGTCGGGGCAATGGGGGTTAAGTGACTTGCCCAGGGTCATACAGCTAGTAAGTGTCAAGTGTCTGAGGCCGGATTTGAACTCAGGTACTCCTGACTCCAGGGCTGGTGCTTTATCCACTGTGCCACCTAGCCACCCCAAGATCCCTTTTTGCCTAAGAAATTTTCATGCAACCCAGGGCATATAAGCATATAAAATAAGCATACATAACGTTTTACTGTTGCCAAATTTTTGTGACCCTCACATTCAGTTACATGACCCCTTTTGGGGTAGAGACCCAATTTAGAAAGCTCTGTGCTAAATGACACAGTTAGTGCAATTTTTGTGTTCAGGGCAAGGGGCATGAAATGTACTCTCAAACAAGATTTTCTTTTCTTTTTTTAAATCTCTTAAAGTTTATAAAAATAGTATTTTATTTTTCCCATTACATGTAAAGACAATTTCTGACAATCATTTAAAAATTTTTGAGTTCCAAATTTTCGCCCTCATTATCTTTCCTTTCCCTCAGAAAGACAGGAAGCAATTTGATATAGGTTATGTATGTGCAATCATGTAAAACATTTCCATATTAGTCATGTTTTGAAAGAAGAAACAGGCCAAAAGGAAAAAAAACTATACTTACACAGAATGTGAAACAAAGAATGTGAAAAATAGTATGCTTTGATCTGCTTTCAGACTCTAGCAGTTCTTTCTCTGGAGGTGGATCACATTTTTCATCCTGAGTCCTTTGGAATTATCTTGGATCATTGTAATTGCTGTATAGATCTAAGTCCTCCATAGTCGATTATCGCACAACGTTGTGCAAAGACAAAATTAGTTGGTGCAGAGAGAGACTGCAAGAGCCCTGGGAAGAAGCCACTGATGGTGATCAATCAAGAAGTGCCTAGTAATTGCCAGGCATGGTCTTAGGAGCAGAGTCAAAAGATCACTACTGGAAGTGTGTATATATTCTAATAAGGGAGGCAACAAATATATGTCAACATTTATCCATCATCAATAACAAATATATACAATGTAGATACAAGGTGGTTTGGGAGGGAAAGAGGGCACTAAATGCCCAGGAGGAGGTGATGAATCAGTTAGGGCTTCTTGCAGAAGATGGTGTCTGAGCTGCATTTGGAATGAAGAGAGGGACCCTAGGAAGTGGAGGTAAGGAAGAAGGGCATTGCTGGCATGGGGAATGGCCAGTGCAAAGACCTGGGGACAGAAGATGGAATGTTATATGTAAGGAACAAAGAGAAGGACAATTTGGTGGGATCACAGCGTGGAGGAGGGAAAATCATGTGACAGCGAGGCTGGAACGATAGGTTAAGAGATTGTGTGTGTGTGTGTGTGTGTGTGTGTGTGTGTGTAGCAGAGAGGCCCTGGGATTTCTTAAACTACATTTTAATTTACAGTTTTGAGTTCCAAATGCTATCCCTGCCCTCCTAAGCAAGCTGGAGGGGGTGAAGGTGGGGTTGTTTGTTTGATTTTCTGTTTACCAACACTGCAGATTTCCATGGCCTGTGTCAATAATCTCTGAGAAGAGGTCTTGGGAGAAGAAGGAAGGAAATAGATGTCAAGGATGTTGTGTGAGGAGGATAAACAGGTCTTCACAACTGATTTAATGGGGGGGCGGGTGAGGATGGGGTAAGTAAGGAGGAGCCTAGGAGAACTGTGAGTTTGTGAACGTGGGTGACTGGAAGGATTGTGGTATCCTTGAAAAAATAGGGAAGTTTGGAAGGGGAGATGTTTAGAGAGGTGGAAGAAAGAGATGGAAGGAAGGAAGGAAGGAAGAAAAGAAGGAAGGAAGGAAGGAAGGAAGGAAGGAAGGAAGGAAGGAAGGAAGGAAGGAAGGAAGGAAGGAAGGAAGGAAGAAAGGAAGAAAGAAAGAAAGAAAGAAAGAAAGAAAGAAAGAAAGAAAGAAAGAAAGAAAGAAAGAAAGAAAGAAAGAAAGGAAGAAAGAAAGGAAGAAAGAAAGGAAGAAAGAAAGGAAGAAAGAAAGGAAGGAAGGAAGGAAGGAAGGAAGGAAGGAAGGAAGGAAGGAAGGAAGGAAGGAAGGAAGGAAGGAAGGAAGGAAGAAAGAAAGGAAGGAAGGAAGGAAGGAAGGAAGAAAGAAAGAAAAAAGAAAGAAGAGGCAAGGAAAGAAGGGAGGAAGAGGGGAAGGAAGGAAAATTAAGTAAAAAAGAAGGAAAGAGAAATAGGAAAAAAGAAAGGGAAAGAAAGATGACTCCTATTTTGTTTTTCATTTTCAATTTTATTGATGTTTTGGTTTTTATATTATTTACATTTACAGATTACTCTCTTGTAACAATATTGTACCAATTATAATATATAGATATAAAATTATGTAATATGTAATATAATAATTATATTGTAACAATATAATGGCCTCCTTTATAAGTACATATACCATTTTACATTTCAAGTACCCTCCCACCTCTCTATTTTTTAAAATACATTTTCACGTGCATTACTTGTGCCCAACCTGTGGTCGAGCATTCTGAGCTTGTATTGGTCTGATCAGTCACAGTCAGACACATTGTACCATGACTCTAACATAGTGATGTCACCTTGGTCCTCATCAAGAACAAAGGACAACAACCACCATCATTTTTTAAAAAATGAACAGATATCTACTTCCTTTCCTTCCCACTCCCTGTCCCATTGGGGAAAAAAAGAAAAGGAAAATTTCTCATAATAAGTATACATAGTGAAGCAAAACAACCCCCCACCCCCACCCCCAGTGACTACAAAACAAATGTGTCTCATTGCCTAGCCTGAGTCCATCACCTCTTTGTAATGGATAGAATGCTTCATCATTGATTCTCTGGAGTCAGGAGTGATAAAATGGAGTTCCATTTTGGATATGTTCCCATTGGCATTCAGACAGCGATGTCCAGCTGGCAGTTGGTAAACCTCTAGGCTCAGCATGCCCAAGTGACCCTTGCATTAGATAGCTTCTAGTCTCTCCTTATCCTGGTCACCCTCCTCTGCCCTGGCTCTGGCTTGTCTATGCCCATTCTAATTGTGGCACCAATTGGAGGCTGGTTAGCCCTAGAGAGGAGAAGGGGTCTTTCTTTTTCTTAGTCTGTTAGGAAGGACACCATCCTGCCTCTTGACCCCCCTTCTGGTCTCAGCATTCTGCCTAAAAATGTTCCTAGGATGACAACAGCCCCAAATCCCTGGGAGTTGTGTTTCCTAATGACTTGGACCTGCCCTACCTGTCACTTGGTTTCTAATGCCCAGCCTCAACTCTTACATCCCTTGGTCTGTCCCCCTCTCCTGCTCTAACCAAAGGAAGGAGCAGGTTTTGGAAAGCTAGCCCATTCCTCAGTGGCCCTCGGCTCTGCTCTGCCCAGGCTCCCAGCCCTTCCATCTCCCTAACTCCTTCAGGGTCCTCCCCCATCCTGGTGGCCCTACATGCTCAGGGAAATCAGGGCCCAAACCTGCAGGTGGGAATGGCCCAGTGAAGGTGGGGGGGGGGGGGTGGTGAGGGAAGGAGTGTTCGGGAAGTACCTCCCTGATGAAATGCAATTCAGGATTTCCTGTTACCTTCCTCCTTTCTTGCCTTCCCCATACCCCACCCTCCAGGAAATGCTGAGCAGTCTGGGGCTTCTTCATTACTTGGGCTGTCCACAGCCAGAGGGACTCTTGGGCTGCTGACGTCACATCCCTGAGCACTCAGCATCACCTGAGACTCTAGTTTTCAACTTTACCTGGGACCTGGGTGCCATCTCTCAGCTCTTCCATGTACCAGGTACCAGGAAAGCCACAATACATAAGAGTTACTGGGGGGGTGGTAAGAGGGGGCGTGGAGGATTTTCGCCCTGACTTCTGTGTCAGGAGTAAGTGGTGAACCCAGTTTCTGCCCTTAGGGACTCCTGGCAAGAGGGTGTCTTTCTGAGTCTTCCTTCATCACCCTATCTACTGTTCAAGGATTTTCACCCATATTCTCCTTGCCTATTCAGTGCCTGGAAAAAGGGGTGAGGCCTCCTGTAAGCAGATGCAGCCATTCCAGCTCAGGATTGGCTGCCTAGCTCCAACCTCTTGTTTATTGAGGGGGGGGGGTTCCTGAAGCAGCCAGTGTTTGGGAGTCATGGAGAGGGGGAAGGAGGAGCAAAGTGCAGATCGTGTGTCCAACTAGGGCCGATGGAATGTTTGTCAGCAGGAAAGCGAAAGGGCTGGTGGGGAAGCAGGATCAGGTGCTTCCCTTGGAGGATCCCCCGTTTGTGTACCCCAGGAGCTGGCAGCAGAGACGAAGGGACTCTTCTGCCTGGGAAGAGAGCCGTATCCTCCACCCTGAAGGGCTTGAAGTTCTAGAATTGGGATTCAGACTCAGGCCAGGTCAGCTCTGGACTCAGGAGAGATCTCTGGGGAGGGAAGTAACACGAGACAGCTCTGTTACTTTAGAGGTTCACAAAGTGCCCGTGAATCTGCAGCCTGGGCCTGGAGCCTGGAGTCTGGACGTTAGAAGGGGCCGATGGGGGTGATGGGCTCTTAGGGTTAGTTACTGACATCAAAAAAATGCTGGCAGCCAGAAAACAAAACAAAACTAAAGAAAGCAAACCCAAGACCCCAGCTGGGGGAGGAGGAAAGCCCTCTGTGTTTGGGGGCAGGGTGTCCCTGCTCTGTTTCAAGTTTCTAGATTTCCTTTAGGAGTCTGGGGGATGTGTGCCCTCTTAGAGGCACACATATGGCTTCAGAGGACTCCAAGCCTAGAGGGGCCAAGGCACTGGTGTCACTCACTCAGCATCTACAGGCTGAAGTCTCCTTTCTTCCACTGACCTCTCATTTTCTTCTTCTTCTTCTTCTTCTTCTTCTTCTTCTTCTTCTTCTTCTTCTTCTTCTTCTTCTTCTTCTTCTTCTTCTTCTTCGAGGCAGTTGGGGTTAAGTGACATGCCCAGGGTCACACAGCTATTAAGTGTTAAGTGTCTGAGACTAGATTTGAACTCAGGTCCTCCTGAATCCAGGGCTGGTGCTCTATCCACTGCACAACTAGCTGCCCCTTATCATTTTCTTCTACTGACGTCCCCCTCCTGCCTCTCCTAATCTTGACACTCCCTACTCCCTCTTTAAACCCATCCAAAATGGCTCCCTACACTTAGGCCCCTCTCCAGGTCTCTTTGCCTCTTCATCCCTTCACCCATTTCCCAAGGCCCATCTATTATTGTATCCTCCCTCTGCCTCATGGTCTCTCTTCCTGCAGAATGCTGCCTGTTTCCAAGTGGCTTTCTCATTATCTGGGCTTGAAAGACCTGGAGTCTGGAGTTTCTTCTATCCTGCTCTTGGCCTTCCTGGCTCTTTGCACCTGGATCCTGATCCAGGGCCTGACCTGTGTCCAGCAATACTATACCAACTGCCAGAGGCTTCGATGCTTCCCTCAGCCCCCTCTTAGGAACTGGTTCTTTGGCCACCTGGGATTGGTAAGTGGGGAACCTGGGCTGGGGGACAGGGGACTCAGTGGAGAGAGAGGATGGTAGGACCAGAGGGACTACTGGACTAGGGGGGATTTGGGCTGGAGGTTGGCAATGAAGGGGTTAGGGACTGAGGGGCCTAAAGGACCGAGAGGTTTGATGGGCTGAGGTACTGAGGGGGTGGGCACCAAGCTACCGACACAGTCAAAATTCATGGAAGTAAAGGAGGTTCTGGTCCCTAGACTAGAGGAACTAGCATAATATGAGGTCCATGGGCCACTGAGGAAATTGTTGGAATCTCCAAGACTCCTTAACGATGGTATTTGGAGTAGGATGACCCAGGGCTGAAATACTAAGGTCTTGGGAGGATGGAAGGGCTTTGAGTAGTGATAGGACAGAGGAGGAAGGATCAGGGGCTGAGAAGATCGATTATTTAAGGTGGCCAAGAGCCTGAGAAGCTTGGAGGACTAAGGTGGTGGATGGACCCAGATGACTGAAGGGCTGGGCTAATCAGTTGCTGAAAAATGGGACTGAATACAGCCTCTCTTTAGATGATCTGAGCATCCTGTCTCTCGGAGGTCTCTCGGAGGGGTAATAATGGAATTGCTCAACCACAGAATTGTCTCGAGGGAACATAGGGAAGGTGGCTGCCTTCTCAGGGTGGTGTGGAATCGTACAGGAGTCTTGGGGCCCAGACCGAATGTCAAGAATGTCCAAAGATTCACAGAGTCATTCAGGGTCTGGATCAAGGACATCAAGCACTCCTTGGGCCATTCGCTCCCTTCCGATTATTTCCTTCTCTTATCTAGCCTCCAGGTTCCTTCCCAAGCCAGAGCTTTCTTGTCAGAGGCTAGAGAACCCCTGTAATGGATAGAGATTGAGGGCAAAGTCTGAACCAGTATGGTGGAGGAGAAAGAGTAAAGGTGACCTAATTCAGGCCCTGATTCTGAAATTAGTTATGTAACTAGGAGAAGAAAGACAGGGTGGCAAAGTGGACAGACAGAGATCTGGCCTTAGATCCAGGAGACCTGGATAAATTCAGCTTGTTTTGCTTGGCCCCAGAATGCAGAATGAGATGCAACAGGTAGAATTTTCAGAGATAATTTCAGTCAATAAACATTAATAAAATATCTACTATGTGCCATTTGGATTCAAATCATGCCTGTGATATATACTGGTTGTATGATGCTGACTGAGTGACTACATTTCTTAGAGCTCTAGGCATCTCTCTGAGATGGTTGCAGAGAAGGTGGTAACCTGCATTGGTAAAGGGAGTTTCCTCCTCCTGGAATTCCCTCTATATATGAAATTATAGGTCTAGTCTACATTTTTATCTGTAACTGAGTAAACTATAACTGTTCTTCATTTGCATAAGGATGATTAAAATGCTTCAAAAAGTTGCCCCTCAGGGCCAAGAGGAACCAACCTATGCTGCTTACTCTTTTTTTTTTTTTTTTTTTTTTTTAGTGAGGCAATTGGGGTTAAGTGACTTGCCCAGGGTCACACAGCTAGTAAGTGTTAAGTGTCTGAGGCTGGATTTGAACTCAGGTCCTCCTGACTCCAGGGCTAGTGCTCTATCCACTGTGCCACCTAGCTGCCCCCATATGCTGCTTACTCTTGACCTAGCCCATGGGCTAAAGCTCTTCTTGACTCAAATTTCCCATCTCCACCTCAACTCTGAATTCTAACCCTCCAAGAATACTCAGCTCTTGACCTGAACTAGCCTTTGGTTTGTATTTGTTTGATTGTAGGTTGGACCCTGACCCCTTTTAAAGGTGGAGCTGTCCCCCCCCCCCACCAAAGAGATTTCCCTAATCATCAACTGTGGAAACACCAGCCCTGGAGAATACAACATAAATGACTTTTATGCTCTCAGATCTGACATTCTATATTCTAAGGTCCTTCACCATAATGACATTCTGTATCCTAAGGTTGCTTGTAGGATCATATGTTCTTTATTCTAAGGTCTTGTACTGTTCTGATGTTCTATCCCAAGTTCCTTCCCAGCCCTTACATTCTATTTTCTAAGGTTCTTTCCAATCCTGACATTCTCTATCCTAAGCACCCGTATGCTCCTGACTATTTATTTTAAGATACTTCTCATCTTTGATAATGTTCTAAGGACTCTTCCAGTTCTAAATTTCTTTAAATGTTAAGGTCCCTTCCAATTCAGACATTCTATGCTCTACGGACCCCCCTTCCCCTGAGTTCTACCATTTTATATTCTAGAAGTCCCAAGAGTCTTCTTCTCTAGTTCTGACATGTTCTAGGAGCTTTTCCAGCTCAGGCACTCTATATTCTATGACTTTATGTGGCTAAGTTATTTGTTGGACAGGCCATGGGAACTGGACAGCCATGCCATGGTCTTCTCAAGGCCAACCTATTAGGAAACTTGTAATGGAGAAGGGCAGAGAGCTTCTAATCTGCAGCTTATAGGGAAAGATCCCTCTGTGGCTTTCTGTGGGAACAGCTAATGAAGGGACTGGTAGATTGTAGAAGCATGTCCACAGGCTTGCTAGAGAGCTGAGTGGGAACTAGAATCCAGGGAGTGATGAAGGCAAGTTTATCCATTCTTTGTTAGTGAGACACCTCTGTACAGAGAGAGGGCAGTGGAAATAGAGTATTTGTTGAGAGGCAGAAAATGTGATGAGGGTGAGGAGGGAAAGAGACTGGTTGAGCTTGGGAAGTCTGCATCAATGGTGGCGGCACCAAGGCATTTTGCTTTGAGCCCCTTTCCTATTTGTTGTCTATGTCCTATGTGAAATGTTTGGAGTATTAACAGATACTTGAATTGGTTGGGGGTTTTGTCACTTGGTTGTACCAGCACCTCCATAAAACATTTGTGCATGAAGAAGAAAGTGATGAGGAGATTGTACAGTTTGATATAGGAGAGAACCAACTATGTGAGTTAACGCGTATCGGGAGGAAGAAAAGCAGCTGCTACTGATAAATAATTAGATCTTTTATTAATTAAGATAATTAAGAGATTTGGTAACATGCTTCATGGCTTCATGAAGGGTTTAACTGTGGAAACTAGTAAAGAACATTGAGCAGTATATTTTATTGTTCCTTCCCCTCCTTCTTGGATTTCTTGTGTGTGTTGGGAATATATTTGACACCTCTTTGGTGGCCAGTTATCAATTTTCCGTATTCGTGAATCTGTGTGATAAGACTCTACCAAAGTGTCTTGCATAATATCTAGGGGAAAAACCAATTACCAACAAGGAAAGTTTCTGTTGTGTTGTGGGGCGGGGAAAGAAAGATTATAAGGAATTAACTACAATGTTTTTAAAGCATCAATACAACACTTGTTTTTTGTTTTTTTTGTTGTTTGGTTTTTTTTTGTTTTTAGTGAGGCAATTGGGGTTAAGTGACTTGCCCAGGGTCACACAGCTGGTAAGTGTTAAGTGTCTGAGGTCGGATTTGAACTCAGGTCCTCCTGACTGCAGGGCCAGTGCTCTATCCACTGCACCACCGAGCTGCCCAACGCTTGTTTTTTAAAAAGGCAATTGCTCAAGATTTAGCCCAGTCAACTTCTAGGCATGTCTGAAAGCCACAGATGTGATGGGAGGCTTTTCCTTCCTCTTCTGAGGTGCCCCCTGGTACTGAAAGTCTTGGGAGGTTTCCTCTCTACACCACAGTCTAACTTGGCCCAAGCTAAGAGAAGGAGCTTGATGTGGGTGTGAAGGGGATTCTTGGGCAGGGTCAAAGAGCCTCCTCCCTTAGATATTAAGCTCAGTCCCTTTGAGGAACTCAGTGTCTCAATTGTCCAAGGTTAGATCATGTGGCTTGGGGTCAATTGCCTCATACACTTCATTAAGTCCTTATTGCCTCAACTAGCTTAATAGAAGTGCTGGCCCAACCCATGTTCTGCACCTTGTAAAATTCTGTGGCCAAGTCTGTCAATGCTAAGCCTTCTCTGGAACTGTTACTCTCCTCATTTCCTGGAAGTTTGTAGGAGCCTTCTTCTGGTGTCAAACCCCCAGGATAGCCTTCTCAATCTGGGCCATCTCCTCCTTTTCCCAGGTACCAGGGATAGACCACTTGCCTCATTTAATCAGTACCATCAGTTCTATAACCAGTGCAGCCTTTGCAGAAAATCTCTCCCCTTCTCTCCTATCCATGGAAGGCTCCCAAGTTTTATTGCCTTTAAAGCGAAGAGAACATGTGAGTCGTAAAATAACAGATATGGGCATAGTCAAATATACCTTCAATGTCTGATAGTCAAAGTTCATAGGATTTCAGAGCTGAAAAAGAAATGAATGGTTCAATAGGCCAACCCCTACTTGAACATGAATCCTCTACAAAATTCCTGTCAGAAGCCTTTTGCTGGGAACCTCTAGTGACTGGGGATCTTATGACCATTTGGGACCACCCATTCTACTTTTAAACAGTTCTAGATTTTTCTGTATACTGAGCTGAAATCTGCCCTCCTATACCTTGCACCCATTGTTATTGTTCACTCTCTGGAACCAAGCAGACTCAGTCTAGCCATTCTTTCACAATCTTTCAAAGACAGTTATCATATTCCTAACCCACCCCCCACCCCCACCCAAGCTCATCTCTTTTTTTTTGGTGAGGCAATTGGGGTTAAGTGACTTGCCCAGGGTCACACAGCTAGTAAGTGTCAAGTGTCTAAGGCTGGATTTGAACTCAGGTCCTCCTGACTCCAGGGCCGGTACTCTATCCACTGTACCACCTAGTTGCCTCTAGCTCCTCTCTTTTCCAACCAAACATCAACTGATCTTTGGAAAGCATGGTTTTCTTTCCCTTTACTGGTTACCCCTGCTCTGGTTGCTATCTACCCTGTCAATGCCTTGGGGCAATTAGGTGGTTAAGCAGATAGAGTGCCAGGTCTGGGGTCAGGAAGACCTGAGTTCAAATCCAGCTTCAAAATTGTATTAGCTCTATGACCCTGAGAAAGTTACTTAACCTCTATTCATCTCAGTTTCTTTATCTGTAAGATCGGGATAATATTAGCACCTGCCTCCCAGGTCATTGTGAAGATCAAATAAGATAAGAATTATAAAACATTTCGCTACTAATGAAAAGACAAGAGCTAGAAAGAAAATTTGACATTCAAACTCAAGACTCAAGAGAAGTATAAAAAGGCAAAATGACATTTGCAAGGTTGTTAAAACTTCACATCTCATGTGAATGAGAAATAGCTGTTCACTTCTTTGAAAGCTGAGGTAGAATTCCTTTTTTTTTTTTTTAATGAGGCAATTGGGGTTAAGTGATTTGCCCAGGGTCACACAGCTAGTAAGTGTCATGTGTCTGAGGTCAGATTTGAACTCAGGTCCTCCTGACTCCAGGGCTGGCGCTCTATCCACTGCGCCACCTAGCTGCCCTGAGATAGCATTCCTACTGGAAAGTTTGTGCAACAGTATTCGCTGGTGATTTCTTAGGAGGATACAGGTTTTATTCTCTTAAAAGGGTTCCCAGTGTGTGAGCACAACATAGCAGAAACAATTTCATCTTTTCCTCAAGGAATACTCTTTAGAAGGCTCAGTGACTACCCACCACTACCCCACCCACCCACACCCAGCCCTGAAGCAGCTCAGGTCCTTCAACAATAACATCAGGATCAGAAATTTAAAAGCCCTTTGGACCTAAGTTGGTCTTTAGCAACTAACAGACTAACAGACACATGCCCCAATGAAATTGAGCACAAGGAATGCTGTTTTTAATTGTGGAGGCACAAAATAAATTACTATTTTGTGAAGTCTCTCAGTTCATTTTCTAGTGGTAAACACACAGCATTTGGTGTCAAAAGAATGTTATTTGGTTCTGATATTTACTACCTGTATAACCATTAATGAGTTACTTTCACTTCTCTGGGTCCCAGTTTCCCTAGCTTTTAAAAATAAGCACAACAATATTAACATAGCACTTTAGGCTCTGCAAAGTGCTTTATAGATATTATCACAATAACTATGTAGGTAAGCATTATCCCTATTTTATAAATAACTTAAGATGACAGAGGTTGGGTGATATGCCAAAGGTCACACAGCTAAGTGTCAGAGGCAGGATCTGAATTCATGTTTTCTTGATTCCAGGTCCAGTGTTTTGTGTACTGTGCCACCCATCTGCCTATAAAGCAGGGGTCAGTAATATCTGTACTGCCTACCTCCCAGAGTCAGTGCAAAGTGCTTACTTTGTGAACCATAAAGCATACTATAAATGCCAGGTAGTGTTAGTGTTTCTTTCTTTCTTTCTTTCTTTCTTTCTTTCTTTCTTTCTTTCTTTCTTTCTTTCTTTCTTTCTTTCTTTCTTTCTTTCTTTCTTTCTTTCTTTCTTTCTTTCTTTCTTTCTTTCTTTCTTTCTTTTTTTGCGGGGCAGTGAGGGTTGAGCGGCTTGCCCAGGGTCATGCAGCTCTTGGGTGTCAGGTGTCTGGGGCCAGGTTTGGGCTCAGGTCCTCCTGAATCTAGTGCTGTTGCTTTGCCCATTGCTCCACCTGGCTGCCTGGTAGTGTTACTTTCAATAATGATATTAATGAGTGAATGAATGATTAGCTTGGGAAAACAGGAATAAAAAACCAAGGGAATGTGAATTAATAGATGTTCTTTTAAAAAATTTATTAAAATAATATTTATTTTATAAAATAAAAAAAAACAATCAGCACAGTCCCTGGCACATATTAGGCACTATATAAATATTAGCTATTTTATTATTGTTATTCATTATTAATATTAATGTCCTTTCTAAAATATGTTGCCCAGAGATGAGCCCAGTACTCCCTTCGTGGTCTAATCAGATCTGCCATGTTACCATAGCTCTTCAGGATGCTAAAGCCACCAGATGTTTTTCAGATCATCCTCTGTCTAGCCATGCTTCCTCACCTTCTAATTATGAAATTGCTTTTTTTTTAATTGCTTTTTTTTAACCAAAGGTTAAGCCTGTACATTCATTCCCATTAAATTTAATTTTGTTCAGCTCAGTTTATTCTAGCATTGGGATCCTACTCTGTTGTCTGTTGTATTGGTGCTCTTTCCTTGTGTCACCCAAGAATTTTAAAAAGCTTGCCATCAAAGCCTTCCTTCAAGTCATAGATAAAGATGTTGAATGAACCAAGAATAGGACCCTGAGACCCTCCACTAGAGACCTTCCTCCAGGATAACGTAATTCAGTCAATTCTACATCCATCTAACCACACAGTATCTATGGATAAATGAGGAACCTGCTACTAAAGAGTAACATGTCTGGGGTCACTTAGCAAGGAGAGCCAGGCTTTAAACTGTGACCCTTGGATTTCCAATCCAGTGTCCTTTACATTACTTCATGCCTTCTCCCATCTCTCTGCTCTGTTTTATTCCTTCTCACAAAACTACATTTGGAAGATGAAACATAGTCCTTTGGTGGGGATGTAAGAAACTTAAAGATGGAAAAATTTCTCTGCATTTCCAGTACTCCAGGAGATCCAATAGAATCATACAATGTTAGATATGGAGCGGGGGGGGGGGCAGCTGAGTGGCACAGTGGATAAAGCACAGGCCCTGGATTCAGGAGGATCTGAGTTCAAATACAACCTCAAACAGTTGACACTTACTAGCTGTGTGACCTTGGGCAAATCACTTAACCCTCATTGCCCTGCCAAAGGAAAAAAAAGATATGGAAGGGACCTTAGAAATCATTTAGACTAACCCTTTATTTTACCTAGTTGGGGGCTTGTCCAAGGTCACACAGTCAGAACTAGAACCCAAGTCTTCTGATGCCCAATCCAGGGATCTTTCTACAACATAGGGCTGCCTAACCTGTTGTACAGAGGGAGATTCTGCCAGAAAAGTCGCTGCTTTCACCCCTTAGGTCTCCTTAGCCATACTTTCTGGTGCAGAGCTTCATAGTCTCTTAGAGGCTGCCTGGAGCGGGTTTCCCCACCCTGTTGCATTGAATTCAGATCAGTCCCTCTGAGGAAGGCAATGCATCAAGTCGTCCAGTTGGTGGTTGCTTATAGGGAGGCCTTTATAACATGGCTTGGACCCTTCCACCCATTGCTTACACTTTACCAACATTATTATATCAATATCAAGCCTCTTACTTCAGCCTCAGGATGCCCCAGGGGCCATGGTCATTGTGCGATAACATATGGCCAATCCTGAGGTGGCAACTTCCCATAATATCCCCAGAGGTCCACTCTTGGGCAGACAATACTCTGTCCTCCCTCCCCCTTGTCAAGTCATCTGGGCTTCCTGATTTTAAGCTTCATCCTCGTTCCTTAGTCTCCTCTTTCTAGATCTCAACAGCTGAATGAAATATATATTAAGTACCTGATGTGCTTGTGTCAATATGTTTCTCTCTCTGTCTCATTGCTTCTAATAATATCTCAAATCTCCTCTCCAGTATCATCCCTCAATACCCTCTGCTTTCCCATCCTGTACATAATGGCTTTCCTGATTCCATCCTTCTCCTTAAGGTTTCTCAGTCACATTTTCTTCCTCTTCCTTGTCCTTATCCATCTCCTTTCCCTCCTTTTCCTCTTCTTCCCTTTTTATTGCCACCCTTTTCCCTCGTGCCTGAAAAGTCCCTGCCTCCCCAGTCCCTTCTAGGCAAGAATGGGGATAGGCTGTCAGAGGAAAGTGAACCTTATTCTGCTGAAGATGGACTTGGGAATGGTTCCAGGATGTCCTCATTCCCCGTCCTGGGAGCAGGCCTGAGAAGGCAGCTATTAAACCTTATCCAATATCAAGGAGAGAGAGAGAGAGAGAGAGAGAGAGAGAGAGAGAGAGAGAGAGAGAGAGAGAGAGAGAGAGAGAGAGAGAGAGTGTGTTGAATGGAAAGATGGAAGATGTAGATGGAGGTTCAGAGGAGCAGTGCCTCCTTTGGTCCCAAAGGCCACTATTTTCCAAAGAACAAAAAAGTGGTAGTGGAATAGAAAGAATTTCTAATTTCCAGAAGTAGAAAGATTCATGTTGAAAATAGAATTGTTGAGACTGTGGTATTAATCATGGAAAAGGACCCCTGAGATCAAGAGAAAAAGAGAAAGGAGAATACCATGGGGATTTCCAGCCCACATACGACTATAGTTTGAGGGCTTGGAGCCCAGTGGAGGAGACTAAGCATTGGGAGAGGAACTGTGGAGGAGGAATATGCTAGCATAAGGCTCTGTGGGGCCCCTTTGCTGGAGAGAGAGGACCTCAGTCTTCCTCTTTATTCTCCACACCCTAGCCCAGGAAGGTCCACTGGACTTTGGATTCATAAGAGTAATTGGCAAGAGTGACAAAGGATGGAGAATCTTGCTTTCATAAAGTATGGAGAGCTAAGTGAATTTGCATGGACCTTCATAGAGTATTTATTATCTTTGCCCAAGGTACAGGCTGGTCTTCTTCTTAGGAAATAAAAAAAAATGGAAGAACTTCAAAATGAAAAAGATAAGAAAAGGTTGTGTGATAGACTCCATTATACTCCATTTATGTGATTAGGGTCCATTGAAGTACAGCACATCAGCGGGGAGGGACATGTTTTCCCAGCAGATTGAGGCTCAGGTCAATATTCTGATCATATAGATCCACACTGATGTCTGGACTAAAAAGTTGTTGCGGTTAGGCATCTCTGACTCTTCCTAACCCCATGTGGCAAAGATACTGAAGTGGTTTACCATTTCCTTCTCCAGCTTCTTTTACAAATAAGGAAACTGAGGCAAACAGGGTGAAGTGACTATCCCAGGGTGATGTAATTCAAAAGTGTCTGAGGCCAGATTTGAACTCAGGAAGATGAGCCTTCCTGACTCCAGGCCCGCACTCTGTGCACTGTGGCATTTCCTAGATGCCCGTAAGGAACAAGAGAGAGGAGAAAGAAGGGGAAGGGAAAGACAATAGAAGTGAGAGACAAGAAGTAAGAGAAGGGAAATGGGAGGGTCAGGAAAGCAGCAAAGGAGAGCTCCACTTCAGCAAGCCTGATCTCTGATCTGGAGTATCCAGGTGGTAGCTGGTAGATGGAGCTCTGTGAAGGTGTTCTGGCTCCCTCATGTCTATGTTTCTAACCCCTGCTTGTTGTCCCCAGGCCCCCCCTACTGAAGAGGGTCTGCGCAAGATTCAGAAGCTGAGCCAGCTGTACAGGGATGTCCACATCTGGTGGTCGGGGCCATTCATTCCCGTGGTCAGACTCTTCCATCCCCAAGTCTTCTCCCCCTTGCTTAAGGCCTCAGGTATGGCCCTTGGTTTTCTATGAGCCTAACTTGGAAAGGGAGACCTTGGTTTGGGAGGGGGCCTGAGGACAGAGAGAGGATCCAGGGGAACAAATACAGACTGTGCATCAGGTCCTGTTCCCAGTCTCAGCTCCTATTCTAATCTGTGTGCAAGTTTCATTACATCTCTGGACTTCATTTTCCTCATCTGTAAAATGGCCCGTCTACCTTATATTTGATTCAATTCAATCTAATAATAGCTTATTAGGGATGTATGAGGTCCAGACCTATGTTTTTCCTATAAATAAAAATGATAAGGTGCTTCCTTTCAAAGAGAATAAAGTCCTTGTTTAATGAGAGGTAGGGGAAATGGGAGAAAGGGGTGATACCATCCTTAGAGATGGCAGCATAGATATGGGGAGGGAGAGGGAGGAGAAAGACAAAGTGCTCTAAGAACAATTAAGGATGGAGAAATCACCTTTCATTGAAAGGATCAGGGAAGGCCTAGAAAAGGCAGCCTCCAAAAGAAAGAAAGATGGGTGTCAGGAAGGAATGTGTTCATGATACATGGGACAAACTACAGGGATGCATGTTGGTAGAAGGAAGTGGGGCTAGATGTGGGAACAGTTCAAAGTCCAGTATGGATGGAGTTTGAATGCAGACAGATGACAATCAGGATTCAAAAAGATCTTGACAGACAGGAATATTGGGCTGAAGGTAATGAGATGAAATTTAATGGGGATCAGATAATATTGGGGATCAAAAATCCATTGTCACTAGTACGAGAGGGGGAGGCATGGCTACCTAGAAGCTAATCTGAAAAAAAAATCAGTCCTGTAATATGGTAGCCAAGAAAGCTAATGGGATTTCAAGCACACCGAGGGAGACATGAGATCCAAGACTAGGGGAAAATGGTTCAGCTTGGTTGGACTGTGCCAACCAAGGACTCTGCCATTGTTGGACCATATTCAAGTATTGTGTTCAGTTCAGAGTACCATATTTGAGGAAGGGCATTGATAAGCTGGAGGACAACCAAAAGGATGAAAGGCCTGGAATTCCTGTGATGATATGATTAGTCAAAGGAACTAGGGAAGAGAAGAAGAAGAGCTAACATACAGCTGTTTTCTCTGTGTATAGGAAGGGCTGTCTTGTGAAAGGGATCAATGGGTGGAAGTTACAAATACGTAAATTCAGGCTCCACATCAGGAACAAAACTTCTTTACAGTCAGAGTTCTCCTAAAGTGAAAGTTTTGTCATCTGTAAAATGAGCATAATAACAGGTTGTGTTTTCTGTGGGATGCATCCTTCCAAAGGTTTGTTCAGAGCTGAGTCAGGGACGGGGGGCCATAGCTGCCCAGTTTGGGGGACAGAACTGCTATGTAAACAAATGATTTGTCATTGAGCCCCTGTATATGTGAGAGACAGGATAGCAGAGTGGTCAGGGAGTCAGGAAGTCATGGGTTCAAGTCCCACTTCAGTTAGATACTTGCCATGTGTCACTTAACACTTGATAGCAAGGTAATGAATTCTCCAAGACTACGAGGGGCCAAGCTATATGAAGTTTCCTCATTGGGAGCTCTCTATACTCATGCAGTCACAAGTCTAGCCTATATCTGTAGGTCAGCATTGGGGAGCGTGTGCATGGATACCAGTTTATTCTATTGTTGTTATTATTATTATTATTATTATTTTGTGGGGGGCAATGAGGCTTAAGTGACTTGCCCAGAGTCACACAGCTAGTGAGTGTCAAGTGTCTGAGGCCGGATTTGAACTTAGGTCCTCTTAAATCCAGGGCTGGTGCTTTATCCATTGCGCCACCTAGCTGCCCCCATTCTCAGATTATTAACTGGCAAATTTAGGGCTCTTAGGCATGCCCTTTGTGGTGTGCCTGGGGGGAGTCAGTCAATTATAGGGGAAAGATCACTGCCTCTGAAGTCAGGGGCTCTGGTCTCAAATGCTTTTCCCTAGGTACACTTGGGCAAGTTGTATAACCTTTCTTGGCCTCAGTTCCCTCATCTGGAAAATTATGGGATTCTAATTCTGAAGTGGGCTGCTAGGTGGCACAGTGGGTAGAGTGACAAGCCTGGAGTCAAATCTGAGTTCAAATCTGGCCTTAGACACTTACTAGCTGTGCGACCCTACACAAGTCACTTAAGTCTGTTTGCCTCAGTTTCCTAATGTGTAAAATGAGCTGGAGAACAAAATGGTAAACCACTCTAGTATTTTGTCCAAGAAATCCCTAAAAGGGTCACAGAGAATTGCATACTAACTGAAAATGACTAAGCAATTCTGAAGTCCCTTCCATCTCTAGGGTCCTATGATCCGATGAACTTGTTTGGGTCATTGTCAAAGCAAAAGTAATGTTTCAGACAAAAGTAAGGGTCCAGATACCCAACATTCCTTCCCCCTCAAATTGTTCTACTTAGTTCTTTCAAGGTCTGTATATTCCCTCACTCCACAGGTGGAGGAAATCTCCTTCAGTTTCCCCTTTTCTCTTCTTGACTCTGTGTCTCATAGCTTCATGGGAGGGCACATTCTGGGGACTTTTTTCTTTTTTTTTTCTTTCTTTTTTTTTTTTGCAGGGCAATGGGGGTTAAGTGACTTGCTCAGGATCACACAGCTAGTAAGTGTCAAGTGTCTGAGGCTGGATTTGAACTCAGGTCCTCCTGAATCCAGGGCCGGTGCTTTATCCACTGCACCACCTAGCTGCCCCGACTTTTTTCTAAGGGAACAAACAGGGTTGAGAGGGATGGAGATATTGGACAAAGAGAAGAGAGTGACTTCAGACTCCAGTCAGCCCCTCTGTCCCAATGGCTCTTTGTTCCTCCTGCCTCCTCAGGGGTGAACTGCTCTCTTTCCATTCTTCCCTGAGACACATCATTCTGAAAAAGGTTTGCTCTACACTCAGGCTCTGGTTTGCAGCTTCAAGAATGTGTGCTGCTGGTGGGTAGGGGCCTGGTGCCCCATGATACTCATCTTCCACCCCAGTTACATCAAGCCAGTCCTCCTGACTTCCCTCCTTCTTGCTCCCTCCCCCATTTCCCCTTGCAAGAAACCTTTCCAGTCAGGCTCCAGAAGTAGCAGAGGAATAGAGAATGTTGGTTAAGGCAACCTTGTCTCCTGTTTATCTGGACTTCCATGGATCTCACTCCTTCAGCCAGCTGCATTCTAGGCCCTGGGTCTGTCTGGTCTACATCTGGGATTTTTCTGGGTGCAGGTCTCTGGCTGCATGGGACCACATCTGGGCTGGGTGTTGTATTTGGAGCTTCCTAGGGCCACATCCAGGGTGTATTTGAGCTGCATCTGAGCTGGATGGGTGGTATGGTTGAGACCGTATCCCAAGCTGTCCAGGACTATATATGGGCTTCATGGTACCATGTTTGGAAGTCATATTTTGGGCTCATATATGAGCCATGCTGCTGCCAGGTTTTGGGGGGGCATGTCTAGGCTATCCCGATGACGTCATATACTTTGTGTCCAGAGCTATTTCTGGGCTATATTTAAATTTGTATCCAGAATGTTTTTCCAGAGTTGCATCTAGAGTCAAGGCTAGGAGATATAGGCATCATGTTTATATGGGACACTTGGCCCTTATCTCAATGCTATCTCTAGGTCATGTCTTATGTGCCATAGGTTGGTGGGGGAGGCACTGATACCCTATTGGGACTATATAGAATTCTGGACCACATATCTACAGATATTATCTCTCAAGGCCTGGGACTGGGACTGGGACGGGGAGGGAGATTTGTCCTATGTGTAGCAATCCCTAGGACCATATCTAGGGCATGAGAGCAGCCTGGCATAATGAATAGAGGGCTGCCATTGAAGTGGGAAAGACCTGGATTCATATATTGTCTCTGACATATACTAGCCATGTGATCATAGGAAAAATACTTGACCTCCTAGTGCCTCAGATAACTTTAAGACCCTAAGTTTCAGATGAGTAGAAGATATACATTGAGGTCTAGACCTTTCACAATAGAGATTTCCCACACCAATGAAATCAGAAGTTCAAAGCTGGGGAGAAGAAAGTACCCAAGTCATGGCCATGGCCATCTGTGCACTGTGTCTAAGTCCATGATTAAGCCTGTGTCCTAAGTATATGTCTGGGGCTACCTATAGGGGCAAATCTTGGGGAATGCCTAGGTCATGTCTAGGATATGTCTAGACCTTGACTTAGTGAGTTTCTGAGTCATATTTTTGGGAGGGATAGCACCCTCTCAAAACATCAATCCAAAATTTGTCTTGGCTCATGTCAAGAATGTGTATAGTCCATGTCTTGGGATGGGTGGTACCTGATACCTTGTTGGGGCTATGTTGGGGCAATGGTGGGTCAAGTCTGGACCATACCCAGAATTCTTTGCACCACGTCTGAGGCCTTCTTTAAGTTGTGTCTACTCAGCATAGCTATGTGTATCTGGCCAGAATATTATCTCTACTTTGCTTCCCCTGCCCTCTGCCTCACTATCTCCCTTATCCCCAGTAAGAGTCACATCAGGCCTCTGAAGGATATATCTCCCTCTTACAGCCATGATTGCACCCAAGGACAAAGTCTTTTATGGCTTCCTGGAACACTGGCTAGGTGAGTGATGTGTAGGAATAGGATCTGGGGAGAAGTCGTTGGTCAGGAGGTAGAGGATGGGTTGGGTTGGTCAGGAAGACTAAGGAATGGATATGAGTGTTTGAAGCAATGGAGGACTAGGTTAAAGTCCTTGTTTTTTGGAGGAAATTGGGCTTGAATATTGGCATTTGTGAAGCTTAGGGACTCAAAACTCTCTGGAAAAGGAGGCCTAGTTTGGGATGGGGGGGTATATGGGTTGAGGGATAGAGAATTTGGGATGGGGGACTTAGTGTCTGGGGACTTGGGATTGGGTTAGGGCTAAGAGTTGGGAGAGAGAATGGAGGACCGAGATGAGGACTGAGCATCTGGTCCTAGGGGTTGGGAGACAGGATTGAGGCCTGAGACTTGGGGATTGATCCCTACTACTGTTTTTTCTTCCAGGGGATGGGCTTCTGCTGAGTAAAGGAGAAAAATGGAGCCGGCACCGGCGCATGCTGACCCCAGCATTTCACTTTGACATCCTCAAGCCCTATGTACAGATCTTCAACCACAGTGCAGACATCATGCATGTGAGCCCAAGGGAGATGGGGAAGGGTGGGAGGGAATCCATCCTGGACTGAGCCTGCACAAAGTGAACTCCCTTCTAGACCAGTCTGGCCTTAATAGGCACAACGGAGCCCCTAGCACCATCCATGTTTTCTTGGTTAGAGTGTAATGGGATTGGGGCTGAGAGGCAAAGCCCATGGTCACCATCATCCAGGAGCCTCTTCCAGGACCTTGCGGGTCCCATGACTTCATCTCCTCCCAATATCTTGGGAGGTATGGAGGGCAGTACTGATTATCCTGATTTTACAGATGAGGAACGAAGATCTGACCCAGAGAGGTGTTGTCATTTTCCAAAGGTCACACAGTGTTTCAGTGGCAGAGCTGGGACTAGCTATCATTTCCTGAGGATCTTTTCATCCCAATGGCAAATTCTCAATGTGACTCATGGCCCTGCCATTCTCCCTATGGCAAACAGGGATCCCCCACTTGCTCCCTCTGGATGCCTGAAGTGTCAGGACCTGGAAGAAGGTGGGCACCAAACTCCCTCTCTCCCTCTCTCAGGCAAAGTGGAGGCGTCTGTGTGCTGAGGGCAACAATCAACTGGACATGTTTGAACACATAAGCCTCATGACACTGGATAGCCTGCAGAAATGCATCTTCAGCCACAACAGCAACTGCCAGGAGTGAGTCTCAGCCTAGCCTTCAACTCCGAGGACCCAGAACCTAGAGATGAGGACACGGAAGCCCCAGGCAGTAGGGGAAGGGGGAATGCCAGAGCAGAGGGCTTGCGCCATCTTTGTTTTCTTTAACATCATTTTCACTCCATCAGGCAACATGTCAAGAATTGTGAGGTTTAAATGTGATATCTAGATGTAGTAGTTCTGTCACTGATAGAGAAACCCATGCTATGTAAATCTTGACAAACTTTTTGTATTTTTTAATCTGTTGTCATACTTCTGGTTTTATCTTTAAGTACTCTCAAGATGATCTGGTTTAAATGAATTTTCTTCCAAGCTTCCTGTAAACTCAGTTTTTCCTCTACCATATTCCCCCATATGAGATGATAACTGCATTCATCATCTTTTATTAGCCATATTCTAAAGTGGCTTTACTCTTGGCCACCCTACCTCTCTACCTAGACGGGATTTTGCTCCCATTTGTGTCTCGCTCTCTCCAGAACTCTCAGTTCTGCACAGGCAAGGTTATTTTTACTAGTCTCCAGCCCCTGATAACTGCTTCTTCCATCTTTTATGTGTTGGGTGTGGTCCAGTGTGATCCTCAAGATTATGACCAAACTATTGCCTTTCTTATTCCACAGTTTAGTGACACAGTTCATCCTTTTGTGTTAGCCCAAGTTGTCAGCCACTCCACTTGGTTCTTTTTTTTTTTTTTTTTTTTTTTTTTTAGTGAGGCAGTTGGGGTTAAGTGACTTGCCCAGGGTCACACAGCTAGTAAGTGTTAAGTTTCTGAGGCTGGATTTGAACTCAGGTACTCCTGACTACAGGGCCAGTGCTTTATCCACTGTGCCACCTAGCTGCCCCCCCACTTGGTTCTTGTCCCAGACTTCCCTCTTCTCTCTCTAGGCACCAAGATCAACCAGGCCTTGGGGAAGTCCTTTTACACTCTCTACTAATCAATTGGCAGGGGTGGGTGGTGGGGGGTGGGTGGGTTGTGAACTAGTTTAGAAGGAAATTATAGAAATTGTTCTGGGCTATGTAGAGTGTGAGGGGTCGGGGTAATCTCCCTGCTGAACCTGGACCCTGACTCTGAGCCCCATGCTTTCATCAGGAAGCCAAGTGCCTACATCTCAGCTATCCTGGAGTTGAGTTCCCTTGTGGTAAAGCGTTACCATCAGCCACTTCTATACTGGGATGCCGTGTACTATCTCACCAGCCAAGGAAGACATTTCTCCCGTACCTGCCGTCTGGTGCATGATTTCTCAAATGCTGTCATCCAGGACCGACGCCGTATCCTCAGCCAGGAGGGTCCTGAGGCCTTCCTCAAGAACAAGGGCAAAAACAAGACCATCGATTTCATAGATGTCCTCCTGATGGCCAAAGTGAGTATTGGAAAAGTTGGAGAGGGGGAATGGGAGGAGAGAGATGACAGCATTGTGGGGGTCCTAAAATAGATAGGGAGAGAATATATAAAGGGAATAAAGCACCTAGGCAGAGGGAGAGGCATAGCCTTAGATATCAGAGTTAGAATGCAATATTGAATGGATGCAGTTTTGACCAATAAGAGAAAGCCACCTGGGGCAGCTAGGTGGTGCAGTGGATAAAGCACCAGCCCTGGATTCAGGAGTACCTGAGTTCAAATCCGGCCTCAGACATTTTACACTTACTAGCTGTGTGAACCTGGGCAAGTCACTTAACCCCCATGGCCCTGCAAAAAGAGAGAGAGAGAGAGAGAGAGAGCAAGAGAAAGCCACCTGTCACCATCTTCTTCAAAAACTATCTTCCCTAGGGAACCTACACTTTTGTGAAATCATACAGAATATTGAGTATATAGGAAGAGGATATGCATTTCTCTGTATGCTAGAGTGAAAAAGTTACCCCTTTACTGATTTTTTTTGTTTATTAGCAGGGTCTATGAGGTTTTACATATACCTAGATGCATCTCTATGACTAGTTCTAGTAAAAATGAAGAAATCTCCTTGGTTCTAGGTGTATGAAGAGAATTTCCCCAATTTCAGATGAAGCCAGAAATATAACTGTGGCTGATTCTAGGTGTAGCTAGGTGTATAAAGGGGAAGGTAGGTGGCATAGAGTGCTGGACCTGGAGTCAGGAAGACTCATTTTTCTGAGTTCAAATCTGGCCTCAGATACTTACTAGCTGTGTGAGCCTGGGCAAGTCACTCATCTGTAAAATGAGCTAGAGAGGAAAATTGCAAATCACTCCAGTATATTTGCCAAGAAAACCCTAAATGGGGTCATAAAGAGTTGGAACGGGGGGGGGCAGCTAGGTGGCACAGTGGATAAAGCACTGGCCCTGGATTCAGGAGTACCTGAGTTCAAATCCGGCCTCAGACACTTGACACTTACTAGCTATGTGACCCTGGGCAAGTCACTTAACCCTCATTGCCCTGCAAAAATAAAAATAAAAAAGTAAAAAATAAAGAGTTAGAACGACTGAAACAACTAAACAGAATATAACAGAAATCTCTAGGATTCTCACCATATCCAAAAGTAATCCTGTGATTCTAGGTATGCCAGCATGTTATTACACAGTCTAGTTTTATCTAAATGTATCTCTGTTTTGGCTCTCCTTATATCAGAGGAGTTTCTGGTGAAATAGGTAGGTAGATAGATACAAATAGATATGGTTGATGGATATAGATAAAGAGATAAAGATATAGAAAGGAGGATAAAGATATAAATATAAATGAGAGAGAGGAGAAATGAAAGGAGAGGTAAGACAGAAGAAAGAAAAGGAGAGAGAAGAAAGAGGGAGGTAGAGAGAGAGGAAAAAGGGAAGGAGAGAGAAGGTGGTGGTAGGGTTTCCTGAGGCTATTTCTAGCTATATTAGGGAAGTCTCTCCAATTCTAGGTATACCTTGGAGAATCTATGATTGTTTCTAGATTTACCAAGGGATCTTAAATATGCTAGAAAGACCCAAAAGTTTTGGGAGGTCTCTAAAAACAGAGAATATTTACACTTTGGGCAAGAGTCTCTTCTAATTCTAGGATTCTGCAATGGCATGTCAGTGGTTTTACCTATTTTCATCTGGGAAGGTTCTGAGATTCTAGATATATTAGGAGATATTCATGGTCGGGTGGGGGGGGGGTTGGTTCTAGGTACCATAGGAATTATGGAGATTAGTTTTAGGTTTATCAAAGGGTTCTTCTGTGGCAATATGTCCTCTATACATAACTTATTTGACATTTACAACAACCTTTTAGTTATTATCACCATTTCATAGAGAAAGAAACTGATGCAGAGAGAGAGGTTAAGTAATTTGCCCTGAGTCACAGAGCTAGTGTCTGAGGCTAGATTTGAGCTCGGGTCTTCCTGACTTCCAAGTACCATGTTCTTCCACTGTGCCACCTAAGGGAGTAGTTCTAGGTAAAGAGGGTTGGAGGTTTCTGCCTTAGAGCATCTAAGCAGGTCCTATCAGTGGAAGGGAAGGGGCCAAGAACTCACAGGCAGGGACCTGTTCTAGGATGAAGATGGAAAGACTCTGTCAGACAAGGACATCCGGGCAGAAGCTGACACTTTCATGTTTGAAGGTGAGCTTTGAATGGGACACAAGGGGCAGGGCTGAAGGTCCTTGAGAAAGAGTTAGCATTTTCCATTTGCATCTTACCCTTGATATCAGCTCCATTGACCCTTGCTTGGACTAGGGTTAGCCTGGAGGGTGTTTCACCAATCCCATGACACAGGTTTAAGATCTGGGGAAGAGACTAATCTTGGGGAGATGGAGATGCTCTTCCCCCTGACACATGATGAGCTCTGCTCTTGCCTCAAATGACTTCTCTGGAATTCTCTTCCTCCCTCTTTCCCACACACTAGGCCATGATACAACCGCGAGTGGCCTCTCTTGGATCCTCTACAACCTGGCGCAGCATCAGGAACACCAGGACCGCTGCCGCCAGGAGATACAGGAACTCCTGAGGGGGCGTCAGCCAGAGGAGATTGAGTGGTCAGTATGGTCTGACAGTAAAAATGGAACCCAGGGGGGTGTGGGGGGCAGGGTGGGGGAAGGGAATAAGTGTGCTGGAGCCAGCTCTGTTTTATAACAGCTCACTGTTAAATTTCCAGCATCAGAAGCCAACAATCCTTACACATCAGGGCTTGATTTATTGTTTTGTTGACCATCTACACTTAAGAAAGTGATGGAGAAAATGTTACTGATGCAGAATAAACTTAAAAGAGTGTGTACATGCAAGAGTACAGTACAAGGCTCAAGGAATGAAGTAATAACCATGCTGAAGACTGGGTGACTACAGGCTAATAATAATAACAACAATTTAGATTTATATAGCATTTTAAGTGCTATATAAAGTGCTTTACATCCATTAACTCATTTGCACCTCACCACATCCCTGGGAGGAACCCCTAGGAACAGAGACACCGAGGCCACCCTGTTGCTCCATTGGGCTACAGCTCAGTGTTCTTCCCCAAAGGTGTGGGTTTCCCAAGTTCCTGTTGGGTTTCTGGTGAACTTTTTCTAGCTATTTTCTAGTCCAAACTCTGAGAGAATGCTATATCCAAGACCTGACTCTACTGTACTGTACTCCTGTACTCCCCTCCCCCAATTTTCTCTTCTTTAGCAGTGGTCCCATCAGCAACCTCCAAAGTTTGGAATGTAAGAACCCTGTGACCTCTGGCTATCAAAGTCCGGACTCAGAGCTTTCTGCCACCCCCTTCACATAGTTTTTGACATCTAGGGCTTCATGGTTACTGAGTATCAGGATCCCATGGACTTTGCCTGTCCCTCAACCTCTGATTATCAGGGTTTTAGATGTTAACATTGTCCCCTCTGTCCTTCCTGTCAATGGAGGAGATTTTTGTCCTCTCTACTTTGCTAGAGCTGACAGGGTTTCTCTCTCCAGGGATGATCTGTCCCAGATGCCCTTCCTTACCATGTGCATCAAAGAGAGCCTCCGGCTGCACCCACCAGTTACCGTGGTCTCCCGCTGCTGCACCAAGGACATCCAGTTGCCCGACGGGCGGATCATTCCTAAAGGTTCACTTGCCAGGGGCACACACCAAGGCATGAGGGAGGGGTAGAAGAAGGCTCATGATTCCGGCCCATTTGGGAGGTTGGTAGAGTTTGTAAGCTACATTAGTAGGCTTTCTCTTATTCTGGCCAACAGGAAACATCTGCCTGGTCAGCATTGTTGGAACTCACTATAACCCTGCTGTGTGGCCCAATCCTGAGGTATCTCTGTCAACCCTCCACAGAAATACCCCAGAGCTAGTGAGGGCTGGAGAACTGGGACATTCATGGGAAGGGGGTGGGAATCCACTGTAAGACAAGCCACGGGAAGCCTGAAGGCAGGCAAAGGGCAGCTTTGATTACCCCAGATGTCTAGCTGTATCCTGGGCAAGAAGGAGAGTGTGTGCCCAGGTTGAACCAGAACCTGTCAACACCCAGGTTTATGACCCATATCGCTTTGACATCAACAACTCCAAAAAGATTTCACCCCTGGCCTTTATACCCTTCTCAGCTGGACCCAGGTGAGTTGATTCCCTTCCCCCACCCTCCACCCTGACCTCTCTCTCTCTGAACACCCCAGGGGATGTTTATACCCCTTCCAGGTAAGTGTGGGGAGCTATGCCCATCAAGGGTTTCCATGTCCCCATCAAGAGAGTTGAAGGCGCAATCTCAGTATGGGAGGTACAGCCTGGGGTCAAAGTCTGGGAATTGCCAAGCCCTCCTCCCTTGAGCAGGAACTGCATTGGCCAGAACTTCGCCATGTCTGAGATGAAGGTCGCGCTGGCCCTTACCCTACTGAGGTTCCGAGTCTTCCCTGATAAACGTCCAGTCCGAAGGAAGCCAGAGCTGATTCTCAGAGCAGAAAATGGTCTGTGGCTCAAGGTGGAGCCACTGTTGGGTCCTTCCAGCCCTGAGACAAAGCCGTCAGAAGCCCCTTAGGAATGATGGCTGGACATATCCTTCTGCCTTTGAGCATGGAAGCCTGCTCTCTACCTGCCTTTCCAGCCACCCTTCCCTTGATTATGATTCGTCTAAATAAAATGACTTCAACATGCCACATATTGGCTTTCACTTGGTGTCTTTTGCCTAGAGGACGAGAGAATAGGGAAGAAGAGAGAAGCCAGGACTCTGTGTTTCTAGCCACAGGCTCTGGAAGGAGAAAAAGAGATGGCTGGCAGCTAGGCAGCACAGTGGATAGAGTGCTGGCCCTGGAGTCAAGAGGACCTGAGTTCAAATCTCACCTCAGACACTTACTAGCTGTGTGACCCTGGGCAAGTCACTTAACCCCAATTGCCTCAAACATCCAGGGCCATCTCCAGTCGTCCTGATTTATATCTTGCCCCTAGACTCAGATGACTCTGGAGGAGCGAGGGAGATTGGTGACCTTGCACAGCCCTCCCTCACTTAAATCCAATTCAATGCAAGTCATGACATCACCCTTATGTCATGTGCTCAAGTCACAAGATGACTAAGTGTCAGAAGCACAATTTGAATCAATGCCCTTTGACTCCCAAGCCAGCAATCTTTCCATCATACCCCCTCCCTTGCACACGTGGCTGCTTCTCTCAAACTCATTCTGATTCTATGCCTTGAATCTCCATGCTAACGCCTCTACTGTTGCTGCACAGGCAAACCTATTTCCACATACCCCAGGGCTGATTTATCCCACAATACCTAGCAGCAGTATCTTACACAAGACTGCAAAATCTTATGCCAGCCCAGACTCTGGGGAACAACTTCTTCTATTTTCAACCATAGGTATACTCTGACTCCAACATGAGATCCCTGAGATTTGATGTTTTGCAGCAGCATGGCCTGGTATGGCTAGAATTCTAGACTTAGAACCAAGAAATTTTGGGTTCAAATCCTACCTCATAATCTTACTAGTTGTGCAACTCTGGAAAAGTCAATTAACTTCTCTAGCCTCAGTTTCCCCATCTGTAAAATGAGAGAACGGGACTCAATAGTCTTTTAAGGTCCCTTTCAGCCTAAATCTCTGATCCTACGACTGCATATGTCCTAAGGTTTCTTGAAGTGTTTGAAGTGCTCACATTTTGTGTTTAATGTTGGAAAGTCTCTCTAGAACCTAGGATTCTGTTGCAATAGTTTTGCCCAATCCTATCCTTTCAGCAGAGTGGGTATCTGGACCTGCTTGTATGGCAGTGGTGTTAAGTAGAAGTGGAGTCCAGTAATCTGTACAGTAAGAATCTCTAAGGCCATATACTAACAGGGTTAAAAAGTAATATTATCTGTTTTATTCTATTTTTATTTTCTTAAATTTTCCCAATTATATTTTAATCTTATTCAGGTCATGCCAGGGAGTGTCGTGAGCCACATGTATCCCATAGGCTATGTATTTGTCATTTCTGAAATAGGGAACTTCTACTAAAGTAGATAGGCAACTAACTTCTGCAACCTGTCCCTGTAGAGTCATCTGAGAGGTTAAATGACTTGCTTAGTATATGTCAGAGGCATAATTTGGACTCAGGTCTTCCTGACTCCAAGGCCAGCTTTTTAGCCACCACACCATTCATTATCTCTAATAAATAAAATGATGATGATCACAATGATGACAACAATGATACATTTATATAGAGAGGTATCATGGTATAGGGAAAGTTGATCTTAGAGACAGGAAGACATGGATTTAAATCCTGTCTCTGACACATTTTGACTGTCTATGTCTAGGCAAGTCTCTTAACTTCTCAGATTCCCCCATCAGCTCTTCATGATTACAAGATGTAGAGAAATTGATGAACTGCATTGGTAGAGGAAGTTTCTCACTAGAAGTCTCCTACCCCCGTGAAATCATGGGGTCATTCTGTCCCTATAACTTTTATATATGGCTTAGAGCCATATACACCTGCCCATCATACTGCCTATGACCACCAAAGGCATAAAGGTATCAAAGACCATTTTGAGGATTCAGGAGCTCCAATACATAAACTCAGGGCATATGGCTACACCTAACATGTAGCCCCACTCCACATATACACAGATAGTGCTGTCACTTTAACTTGGGAGATCTCATTAACTTGTGAATACAAGTATTTATGGGACTATTACATTGCACCTGAGAAGGTTTTTAGGGCACATTTGACCCAATGTAAGTATGATTTCCTTCTTTCAATTCCTTCTAGGTTGGGAATTGGTGGGGGTCTACTTTTCCGGTGTTATTTGTAGGCAATCCTCTGCTGTTTCTTGGTCAGTGTTGAGTTGGGAAGACCAGCTTCTTCAATTACCACATACCACTAGAGTTTAATAAATGCCTTGCATTAATTGATACCGTGAGCGTCATAAGATAGCTTAGTCTTGAAGGAATGGATCCTAGGAGCCATGTTCATTCATTCATTCATTCATTCATTTCTTTCTTCTTTTCCTTTTTCTTTTTTTTTCTTTTCTTTTTCTTTTTTTTTCTTTTCTTTCTTCCTTTTTTTTTTTGCAGGGCAATGAAGGTTAAGTGACTGGTCCAGGGTCACACAGCTAGTAAGTGTCAAGTGTTTGAGGCCGAATTTGAACTCAGGTCGTCCTGAGTCCAGGGCTGATGCTTTATCTACTTACTGTGCCACCTAGTTGCCCCTACCCCCCCCCCCCCGGCCAGGAGCCATATTCAATAAGAACAACACAGCAGAGAAAAAGCTTTGAGGGGGGAGGTCAATTTAAGTCACATGACCACTTGGAGCTAGAAGGGAAGGGGGAGGGAAACAAGAATTTATTAAGCACCTACAATATGCCAGGTATTTTACAAATCTTATTGAAATTTATCCTCACAATAACCCTGGGAGTTGAAAGCCATTAATATCCTCATTTTGTAGTAGAAGACACTGAGGCAGAGAGAGGCTGAATGACTTCTACAAGGTCACACAGCTATTAAGTATAGAAAGATAGATTGGAATTCATGTCTTCCTGATCCAGTGCTCTATCCACTGCACCACCTACCTGTTTTCCTCTGAGGAAGGAATCTCAAAGATAGGTTCATGGATATAGAACTGGAAAAGACCTTTGGGATTCTCTAATCCAACCTCCTCATTTTATACTGTGGCCCAGTAAAGAAAAGGGTATCACTAAAGGAGACCCAGTTAGTGGCACATTTGGGATTAGAAACCAGGATTCCCTGCTCTCAGTGCAGATTTTTCTCTACTCAGTCTTGGAGTCTCACAGACTTGATAGAGAATCTGGAATCTGCCTCCAACTATAGAGGAAGGCAGACAGACTATCCCGGTAGGTGAGGAGGGCTGATGCTAGAGAGGGCTACGTGTTCCCATGGATACACACACATGCACACAGGACAAAATGGGAAAGCTTTTGCCAGAGGTGACAGATCCTAAGAATGGAGACCCTGGCTCCTGAGAGACACAGAGATCTGCAAATCAAACTGTGTTGTCCATGATTTTTCCAAGTCCCTGTATGGGGCTTTGTCATCTGTGTTTTCTCAAGGTTTGTGTCTAATGTCTTCCTCTTCGTTGAATTCCTTGCCTGCTTTTCTCCTCAGTTACAATCCAACATCACTTACTGCTTCCTGTACATCTCTATGTGGATGGCATGTAGGGATCTCAAATTCAATATGGAGTTACATTGCATCTCACCCCCACCCCCACCCCCACCTCCTCCCTCCATCTTTCTCCATCGTACCACCATCTTTCAAGTCACCTAAGATTGGTTATCCAGGTCTAGCAATTCCAAGGGTAAGATGTTGGTACTAGGGAGCTAAAGTCTTCCTCTTTCTAGCCTTTACCCTCATGTGGATGGTACTGTTCTTCCTCAACTCTTTTCTCTGGCCTCCTCCTGTGCATGACCTTTTATCTCGTTAAGTCCTTTTCTCTGAGGAAGAGTTTTTCTTGCAAGTATGATGTGGGAATAAACAATGAGAAAGGGGAAGTTGCAGCAACAATCACCTCAAAGAGGCTGACTCCCAGTTTACTTGTAAACCTTTTCCTCTAACAATACTAATACCATGCTTTGTCTAGGGCCTGGTCCAGATACTTTTTCTATTTCTATGCTTTTGGGAAGCTATAAAAATATTAACCAATTCTCTCTTCTATACATTGCCTAGTCCTCAGGGTGGGAAGGTCTCAACAGTTAATAAATCTGTTTCTCTTTCTTTTTGTCTCTGCCATCTCTTTCTCTTCCTCTGTTTCTGTCTCTGTCTCTCTCCTGGGAAATTTACAACTATTACTTCTCTCTCTTCCAACACTGAGCAAGGACATAAATGCAGATTAGCAATTAAATTTCTTTTCTTTTCTTTTTGCAGGGCAATGAGGGTTAAGTGACTTGCCCAGGGTCACACAGCTATTAAGTGTCAAGTTTCTGAGGCTGGATTTGAACTTAGGTCCTCCTGAATCCAGGGCCAGGGCTCTATCCACTGTGCCACCTAGCTGTCCCCTCAGAGTGATTTTCTAATGGTGAGCAAGTTTGATCTGACCCAAGTTGGATGCAACCTAGCTGCCCCCCACAATTAAATTTCAATGGTGAACCTCTTTTTCTCAGATAAATAGTAAAATTGAAATCAAAGTATATCTTAAGAAAGCAGGGATATGGAATACAAGGAGAATAAATCAAAGAATGGGAGTGTGGTGTTGGAGCATATCTGAGGCTCTCATCCTATTATTTTTGCTTCATTTGGGGCCTGAAATGAGGCAATCTTACTTCTTAGGGCAAGCATAGCAAGGATATGCAGCAAGAATATGGTAGCATGACCCTGACCTCCCACATATCCATATGGAAGCATGTCTGGTTCATAAGGCAAGATGTGGTGACTCAAGAAGTCCACCAAGTTGGAGGGGTCCTGATTCTATGTTTAGACTTTTTTTATGCCTTGTACATTTCAGCCAAACTAACATATTCCTACTCCTTGTACATGGCATTCCATTTCTCACTTGTACTTGGATTTCTTTATCCATGTACATATTGTATCACCCTACTCTCACCCTTAAGGGTGGAGGCTTTCATTTTTGTCATTGTTATGTCTTAGGCATTCCCATTGTCTTGCAAATAGTCGTTATTTAATGAATACATATTAAATAATGTTTTCCTTTCCATCGTCCAGATATATGGCCCTATGGACACACAGAAATAAAGACATATAGACCCAAAGATGCCATGCATATATGAATACTACATGCACAAGGGATAGATTGATCATTCTTTATCCTCAAACCTGATTTGAATAAAATCTGAATGTAGTACACCATTTTTGTTATTTTTCAGTGTACATCAAAATGTTTCTTTTCTTTTGAAGTTAATTATGAGACTTAATAAATCTACAGGGGCAACAAGGTGGTGCAATGGATAGAGCACTGACCCTGAAGTTAGGAGAACCTGAGCTCAAATCTCACCTCAGATGAGCATAACCAAGAGAACATTGTGCATAGAATTGTAATATTGTAGTGATGAACTGTGAAAGGTTTAGCTACCCTGATCAGTACAATGATTAAAGACAATTGAAAAAACTCATGATATAAAATGTTATCTAACTCCAGAAAGAGAAATGCTTAACTCTGAGTGCAAATTGAAGTATAATTTTCTCACTTTATTTTTCTTGCTTTTTTTTTACATGGCTAACATGAAAATGTTTTGCCTTATTTCTCATGTATAATTGCTATCAAATTGCCTGCTTATTCGGTAGAGGGGTGAATGGTTGGAGGGAGGGAGAGAAGTTGTAACTCAACATTTTTAAAAGGGAATGTTAAAAATAAATTGACAAAGTTTTTTTTAAAAAGAAGAACTTTAAAGTTCTGTGTAAATGTTTATTGTTCTTAGTGTCAGCATCGTGCCTTCCAGGAAGGTATGTCCTTTTGTCTGTATGATCCTTATATGCTGCTCACATGCTTTCCTATTGTTAGTGGTTCATGGTGTGGTTATTGCTTCTTTTTTCTTTTCCCATGTGGTTTGTGTATGCACTCAGGTGCATGAAGAAGTGGGAGACCACTGGACTGGGATTAAAAATTAAGTAGAAAGTCAAGATAGATACCACCCTTGGATATTACAACTGATCTCCTTAAATCTACTGGAACCTATCATTCTCATTCAGGCCTTTCTAGAAATCCTCATCTGAGGACAAATATTCATATTCATTCATATATAACACATAACAACAATCAGATTCATGTTAGTGGTTGCTTTAAAACCTATGCAATTCTTAGTACCCTTTTCCTCCTTCCTACCTGCTTTCTCATCTTCACTGCAAAAGCAGATGGGAGCTGCAAAGGACTGAGAATCATTTTGTATTTTTCTTTGTTTGTGGATTACCACAACCAAAGAATCCATTAACAGATGAAAAGTCTTAAGGGCAGCTAGGTGGTGCAGTGGATAAAGCATGGGCCCTGGATTCAGGAGAAACTGAGTTCAAATTTGACCTCAGACACTTGACACTTACTAGCTGTGTGACCCTGGGCAAGCCACTTAACCCCCATTGCCCCACAAAAAAACAAAAACAACAACAACAACAACAACAAAAACTAGCTGAAAAGTCTTTCCATGCCCTCATCTGTGAGGCATGAGGAGGAATGTAGGTCTTGAACAAGAAGGCCTGAGGACGTGAAGAGTAAAATCCCAGAGGGAGAGAGACTGGCTCTTTCTTCAGGCTTGTGGTCTGAAGGCTCAGCCTTAATCTGTTAATAGTTAACACTTTGGGACTAGTGTTTGTCTCTCTTCATTTCTTACCAGGCAACAATGTGGGATCCTCCATCATGCCCCAGAAGACTCCATCCTGGAAGATTGTTTCAGCTGGAAATTCACACTTTAGAAAGACCTTCTCCCTCTGATTATATGCCTCTTCCCAGAATCTCCATTTAAGGAGAGTGCCTAGGCCAGTCATCTTTCCATTTCTTACCAGGCTGTAATCTGGACTCTTCCATCATGCCCACTCTGGATAACTTCCTTCTCTTTCTGCCTTTTTGCTTCCTTTTATGTGTTATCATCTCCCATTAGGATGTAAGCTTCTTGAAGGGAAAGATTGTCCCTTTGCTTATATTTGTATTCCCAGTCTTAGAACAGTCCCTGGTTCACAGTAAACTTTTAATGAATACTTGTTGACTGTCTGGTCATAATGAGAAATAATTGCTTCTTAAAGCATAGATGGGCTTCCACCTAGGGGTGGTGGGAATCCTGTCCGTGCTGTTAGGCTCATGGGTCAATCACAAAATCTAAGTGTGACATCGAGAGTAAATTTATAATTCACTTTTTAATCAAAAGTCAGCTTCCTCCTGCTGTCTTTCCCTACTCCACCCCAAGAAATTGCCCAGAAATCCCAACCACATGGGAACTGAAAGGAGGAAGTAGTAACTCCATTGGCCAACAAATCTCACCACAAACCAATAAACAGGAAAACATGTGATCAGAGCCTACTGACCACAGAGAAACAAAGACAGGCAATAGTATGGATACCATAGACAGATGGATACATGGACACTACACTAAACTGAGATGTGTACATACTTAGACATCTATGTGTATGTCTGTGTCTCTGTGGTATCTGTGTACTCATGGATTTTGTGAATCATGTGGGCCCTCAGAATGATTTTTTTTCTTTGGTGGGGCAATGAGGGTTAAGTGACTTGCCCAGGGTCACACAGCTACTAAGTGTCAAGTGTCTGAGGCTGGATTTGAACTCAGGTCCTCATGAATCCAGGGCCAGTGCTCTATCCACTGCACCACCTAGCTGCCCCCTCAGAATGGTTGGTGAACAAGTTTGATCTGACACAAGTCGGATGCTCCCAATGTGAAAACTCTCTCTTCTGATGCAGAGTGGCAACCTATCTATAACTCAAAGTCTGAAAGCATTGTCTAGGACAACTGGATTTAGTCAGTGTATGTCAGAGACAGAAACTCTTCTTTCTAACTCTACGGCTTACCTGCTATTCATCACACCATGCTTAGTTTCATGTACATTTTATTGTTCTTATTATGGACAGTTCCTGAACAGACGCCATGCTTTAAACCCAAATACCTAAGGAAAGAACACTGGACTTGCAATCAAAAGATGTAGATTCAAGTCTCAGTCCTGCCACTGACTTGTTGTGTGAGCTTAGACAAATGATTTGAGCCTGTATTTCTTAATTCACAAAGTGGGTGAAATAATATGAGCATTACCTAGCACATGCAATCACTTTGGAGAAAGGTCTCTGTACATCTTCAGCTAAGTGGTACAATGCACCACTCATATCTCAAATCCCAGGGCTCAAATAGGACCTCACACATTTACTACTCATATGACCCTGGGCAAATCACTTCTTCTATTTACCTCAGTTTCCCCAACTCTAAAGTGGGGATACTAACAACACCTATCTCACAGAGTTGTAGGGATCAAGTGAAATAACATTTATAAAGTGCTTAGGACAGAGCCTGTCACATAGTGGGTTCTGTATAAACGCTTGTTCTCTCCCTCACACACAATCTTTGAGTTTGGGGAAGAGTAACAATGTAATTAATATAATATAATGAAGCTGGTCTAATGTAATATAATATAGTATGATATGAAGTGATGTGATATGATAGAATTAATAATATATAAAACAATTGTAAGGGTTGCTATCTGTACGGTTGCCAAAATTCTAGCTAGACTGCCTAAAAATCTAATGAGTGGTTGCCATAAATTATAAGCTCTAGCAGGAGTTTAGACTTTTTTTTTTTTTTTGGCGGGGCAATGAGGGTTAAGTGACTTGCCCAAAGTCACGCAGCTAGTGTCAAGTGTCTGAGGCCAGATTTGAACTCAGGTCCTCCTGAATTCAGGGCTGGTGCTTTATCCACTGTGCCACCTAGCTGCCCCCTGGAGTTTAGACTTTTAAGTATTTATTAAGGAGCATAAGAATTTGGTGAGGAGAGAGAAAGAGGCCAAGATTCCTTCATCTATCTATCTATCTCCGGGAGCCAACATCTCAGCTCCATTCAGAATGAGGTCCTGGGCGAAAGAGAGAGACCTCACCCCTTCCTCCTCCCAGAAGCTTCCTATGAAACAGGAAACAAGGCGGTCCACACACACACACACACACACACACACACACACACACACACACACATAGCTCCAAGCTAATTGGCTGGCAACTTTGATCAACAGGACCCACAAGCAAACATCACTTCCTGATAACAAAACCACATGGTTTCCCTCAAGCCAGAGCTCATGATGTTCCTCCCAGCAGGGGGCATTATTCCAACTCTCACAGTCCTGCCTGTGCTTTGGGTGAAGAAACATGGTTTCCTCACATGAAGCAATAACATTACAGATGCTTATGACTAACTAAGTAAAAGGAATGAATAGATAGAAAAAGAAATTGAGTGACACATTGACAAAGGCTAAAGGGGGCACTCCCCTATTAGAAGGTGGACATCACAAACAGAAAAAAACTAAAGGGAGGTACTCCCCTTTAGTAAGTGGACATTATAAACAGTGTATACAATGTGGAAAAGGAAAACAGGAAAATGTCCATTTAAGTGTTTGGAAGTCTTCTCTCTGATGACTCTTGGGATGTCCTCTGGGTGTAATTGTGGGATGAAGTCTTTTCAGGTGTTGATGTGTAGATGCTGGTAATCAGCCAGGAAAATTTCCTACAAAATTGAGCTTCACACAACTTTAAATAGCTTTGCTAATAATCAAATCAAACAATGAGAGTTCTCAAAAAAATATCTAAGGAAATTCAGAATCTTAGTTGCTACACATGAAACATATAATAAAAATTAAAATTGAAACACAATGTAGGGATGCAATACAGTACAATGCACTATAATCCAATAATCCAATAAGTTCGACCAAATAAACATTTATTAAGTGCTTATTATATACCAGGCACTGTGATGAGTGCTAGAGATACAATAAATTTTTAAAAGAGTACAATCTAATGGGGGCAGGGAAACAACACACAAAAGGAGACAGGAAAGCAGGGGGACACAGAGACCAGGGTGTATTTTGTTCCATGGAGTTGAAATGAGGCAGAGTGCATAATAGAATACAATGTGATATAATACAATATAACACAATATAACACAATACAATACAACATAATATATGATATTTTAATATAGAATTTTTTGATATTATGTTATGATATAACACAATATAATACAGCATAATATAACAATATAATTTGTATTATTGTCATTGACATCACACTTGGAAAATGAAATTAACCAGCATATGGATAGCATATGATAACTGAGTTTCCCAGTATAAATGGTTAACCTTGATCTAGGGATGCCAGAGTAGGCAATGACTATACGAGGATGCTGCGTTCGACATGGTGGGAATAGAGGAAAACTGGGGCAAAAAGGAATTCATTGGCCAGAGAGAGAAAGTGAGTGAGAGAGAGAGAGAGAGAAAGAGAGAACAGTCATCTGAGTGACACATGATTCTAGATCTTAGGCCACCAGACAATATGAAACCAATACAAAAATCCTCTAAATTAAAAAAAAAACAACCAGCCATTATGAAATTAAATTCAACTCCCCCATTTATGCCTTAACTTAAAAAGAAAAATTTGACTAAAGTTCCAAAGCCTATTTCCTCATCTGTAAAATGAAGAGTTTAGTGTTTCTTTTATTCATAAATCTGTGGTCCCCTGCTCCCTTTAGCCAGAAAACAAAAAGACACCTAAGTTAAGAACCCATTTTTGGGGGGTGAGAGTAATCTTCATTAGGTTACAAAATCCTATAAATGGCTTTGTTCTAAAGTTCAGGAGAGTTGCCGAGGTCCCTGGAAAGAAGCTCCAGCTCTTAGGGGTAGACTACAATTTTCTCTATTTTCTGAGGCTACAATCATTGCCTTTTTAGGATAAATGGCAGCAACTTCAGTGGTTCCTTCCATCATGACCATCTAATTAATGGCATATTCAGGATCTTCTTCTGTCATATTACTTACTCTCTGAATGACATTGCTTTCCTCTATGGATTCGAGGGTAAATTCTTCAATGACGAGTTAAGGAAAGTTCCTGGAAAATGCACTGTATCCTTTACCAGAGATATTGGGAAATGTGGTGCTGATGAAGGTGTAGCCACCACGGATGCAATAGAGAAGAGGGAAATAAAGCTTCTGTCAGCATGGGCCATGCAATATAGACCAAGTAGACTATTCAGAGAAGTAAAGGAGGTGTTTTCTGTGTCTCCCCTTATCTTAAAAATAAAAAAGAAATGAATTTTTTTTCTAATCTGCATTTACTCTCTTTCATATTCCCACCCCTCACAATAAGAAAGTAAGAAAAAAAACGAATTAAAATATGTATAGTCAAGAAAAACAAATTTCTACATTGGCATTCAAAAAAAACCACCTTGGTATGCACTCCGAGTCCATCGTTGCTCTATCTGGAAGTTGGTGGCATGCTTCATTTTAAGTCCTCTGGAGTGGCGGTTGGTTATTTTGTTGATTAGAGTTGCTAAGTTTTTGAAAGTTGTCTTTATAATGTCATTATTATTGTATAAATTCATCTCCTCATTCCTCTTATTTCACTTTGCATCAATTTATGTCTTGCCAGTTTCTCTGAAACCATCTCCTTCATAATTTCTTATACTACAATAGTATTCCATTACATTCTTATACCATAACTTGGTCAGCCATTTCCTGATTGATGGACACCCACCCCATTCCCCTCAGTTTCTAGCTCTTTGTCACAACAAAATGAACTGATATGAATATTTTTGTACATGTAGGTCCTTTTCCTCTTTCTTTGATCTCTTTGGCTTAAAAACTTAGTAGCAATATTTCCTGGTCAGAGTATGCACAGATTGGTAAGTTCCAAACTGCTTTTCAGAATGGCTGGACTATTTCACAGTTCCACGGTGTATTAATGTTTTTCCAAACCCCTTCTAGAATTTGTAATCCTTTTTTTGGGTCAATTTTGTCAATTTAGCAAGTGTGAGATAATAACTCAGAGTTGTTTTAATTTAGATTTCTCTAATTATTGGTGATTTAGAGCATTTTTCATATGGCTATTGTTAGCTTGGATTTCTTCCTCTGAAAACTGCCTATTCACATCCTTTGACTACTTACCAACTTGGGCAGTAACTCTTTTTCTTAGAAATCTGAACAAGTGACCTATATTTTTTAGAAATGAGACCTTGACTGGATAAACTTACTGCAAAGATTTCCCCTCAATTTTAGTTTTATCTGAGTTGGTTTTGCTTGTCCACAAACTTTTTCATTTTATGCAATCAAAATTGTTCATCTTGTTTCTTGTGAATCACTCTGTCTCTTGTTTGATCGTGAACTCTTCTCCCATCCAAAGATCTAAGATATAATTTCTTCCATATGCTTTTTCTTTGTTTATGATGTACACCCTTCGTGGCTAAATCACATACCCATTTGGAACTTATCCTGTTACATTGTGTAAAATGTTGGTCTATACGTAGCTTTTGCCACCCTGCTTTCCAATTTTCCCAAAAGTTTGTTGTGTGTTTTTTTTTGAATAGTGAGTTCTGGCCCCAATAGCTGGAATTTTTAGGTTTATCAAACACTGGGCTATTGTGCTCATCTGCTTTTGTGTATTGTATACCTAATTTGAGCAACCGCTCTCTTTCTTTGTTGTTTAGTTCTTTTAGTCATATCTGACTCTTTGTGGCCCCATTTGGGGTTTTCTTGGCAAAGATCCTGGAATGGTTTTTGTTTCCTTCTTCAGCTCATTTTACAGATGAGGAGACCAAGGCAAACCGGGGGTAAGTGACTTGCTCAGGGTCATACAGCTAATAAATGTCCGAGGCCAGATTTGAACTCAGCAAGATGAGTCTTCCTGACTTTAGGTCTGGCACTTTACTCACTGCAGCACCTAGCTGCTCCTCTCTCTTGCCCTATGCAAATTATTTTTATGACTACAACTTTGTAATACAGTGTGAAATACTGTTAGGTCCTCTTCCTTTCCACTTTTTTCATCAATTCCTTTGATATTCTAGATCTTGCTTTCTTCCAGATGAATTTTATTATTTTTTCTAATTCTATAAATGAATCCTTTGGTAGTTTGATTGGTATGGTACTGAATGAATATATAAATTGTATTATATTGGCCCAGTCTACCCATTAGCAATGAATACTTCTTAAATTACTTAGGTCTGTCTTTGTGTGGAGTGTTTTGTAATTATGTTCATGTGATTCCTGTGTGTGTCTTGGTAGGTATACTCCTAAAGATTTTATATCATCTATAGCTATTTTAAATGGAATTTCTCTTTAAAGCTTTTTCTGCTGGATTTTCTTAGTATTATATGTAAATGCTGATGAATTGTGTGGTTTTATTTTATATCCATTAACTTTGCTGAAGTGGTTGATTATTTTAATCAGTTTTTAGTTGACTATTATAAAATTGGGCCAGTGGTCTTGAGACCACCATGACAGTTTTTCCTTAAGGGAGGCTGTAGCTTATAGAATTTATGCATGGAAATCATTGTTATAAGATTAGCCCTGATAGTCTACCCTTAAGGGGAGGAATGTAAAGCTCATACAACATATTCATAGAAGAAATGCTGACAATAATATTTTTCAAAGATTAGTATAGCTATGTCTCCGAAGTCACATTTTATCTACTATAAACTTGTTTTATCCCTGATATTAAAATCTCCAAAGTAATATTTTGTCCAACATCAGCTTGTTTTTACTCCATGATAACAAATTCCCAATCATCCTAAAGAGAGTACAGACAGTATCCCAAAGACATCAAATAAAAAAGAAAAGAACCTATATGTACAAAAATACTTATAGTAACTCTTTTTGTGGTGGTGAAGAATTGGAAATTGAGGGGATGCTCATCAACTGGGGAATGGCTGAACTAGTTGTGGTATGATTGTGATGCAATACTATTATACTGTGTGATATTATGTAGGGAGTGGTTTCAGAAAAAAACAACACCATAGCAAGACCTATATGAACTGATGCAAAGTGAAGCAAGAAGAACTGGGAGATCATTGTGCACAGTAACAGCAACATTGTAATGATCAACTATGAAAGACTTGGCTACTCAGTTTGATACAGTAAACCAAGACAATTCCAAAGGACTCAGGGTGAAAAAATGCCATCCACCTCCAGAGAGAGAACTGATTAACTCTGAGTACAAATTGAAGAATACTTTTCTAACTTTTTTTTTTGCTTTTTTGTGATATAGCAAATATGAAAATATATTTACATGATTTCACATGTATTATTGATATTATTTTGCTGCCTGCCACTCATACCAAGCATTTTGATTTTAAAAATGTGTCATGTGTCATGAGGTGGTCTCTGGTTTTTTGTTTTGTTTTTGTTTTTTGGCAGGACAATGGGGGTTAAGTGACTTGCCCAGGGTCACACAGCTAGTAAGTGTCACGTGTCTGAGGCCGGATTTGAACTCAGATACTCCTGAATCCAGGGCCGGTGCTTAATCCACTGTGCCACCTAGCCGCTCCCTATGAGTTGGTCTCTGTCTTGTCTTACCACATTTATCTCCCAAGATCTGGCTGAATCTATATCAACTGCTAGTTATCACCTTCATGGGTTTGTCACTATCTTAGCCAATAGCTAGACTACTTGTTGCTGCTGGCTGCCTCAAAGGCTGGTCACCAGAACCCATGATAAAGTACTGTCTTGGCTTCTTCTTCCACTTGTCTATGATATATTTCTCAGACTTTCTTTTCCAGAATCCTTCCCCAGCTTGCCCCTAAAGTGATGTGGCTCCGTATACCCCTCTCATAAGATAATATTAGCAGGGGAAGAAAAACCTTCCAGGATGAGGACACTGGGGAATAGTGGAGAATGAAGTTTTGAGGGTCCAGAACACAGGGAAGAATAAAGAACTGAGCATACATAGTAAGGTCTTGTCAACTTGGCTTGATTCCTTGTCCAACTTCTTCACTTTATAGAAGAAATGGAGGGCCAGAGAGACTGGGTAAATTGTCTAGGGTCAAATGGGTAAAAAGTTGTAAAAGTCAGATTTCAAACCTAGGTTTTCTGACTCTAATGTTTTTGGTACAATACTACAACTAGCACCACTCCAAGCTATTCTTGGGCAGAAATTTCTTCTGATTTATCATTTTTTTTTGTCTAGACATGTAATATAAAAGATATTGGGAACTCCCAGAGAGGAAAGCCCTTATAATAATACAGACTAGCAACCACCCCATAATTTATAGCATTTGGGAGTTGCATGGGGGCATTGAGAAGTAAAGTGACAATCAGTATGTACCAGAGGAAGGTACTGAACCTAGGTATCATATAACTCCAATACCTGTTCTCTATCAACTAAACCACATTGCTTCCTACCTTCTCCTAGGTAACATTTACCATTTATCAGATGACTTCTGGAAACAATGCCTTCATCCAAAGACTTTTCTCTAAAATAAGTCAAAGACAGTTTCTTGGGGAGAAATCTTTGGCCTTCAAATTATAGCCCACAGGCAGCTATCTACTCTGTCAATGCTTATTTTTGTCTGCTCCCAGAACTTGACAGGGAGAAAGTGTGTGTGTGTGTGTGTGTGTGTGTGTGTGTGTGTGTGTGTGTGTGTTTAATTTGTGGTGAAGCACTTGGAAAATGTGGAAACCATCATCCTAGATTGAAGGGAGAAACCTGACAAACTCTAGCATCAAATCAGTGAGCACCCAGAAAACACAAACACCAATGTAACCCATGGCTGCAGTTTTCATATTCCCTAGCTTAAAGTTTTCTTGTCCATGTGGTTGTTTGTGGGGGGAAGGAATATTAAAGTACCCTGGTTTTCTTTAGAAGTGGCTATGAATACATACTCAATCTCGGAAAGCCTAGACCCCTCAAAGACATATGAAAGCTCACATTTGGCCCATAAAACCTTCTCTTCCCAAGAAAGAAGTGTACCTTGTGGTCATATAGACTCAAGACAGCAAAACACACCCTGGGGGCTGATAAACTGGTAAGCCCCTTCCCTTTGGATGTGAAATGTCTAAGGAACTCACTGGCTTTGCTCCTCAAGTAAGAAGTTATTCAAGAAATGTATGGTTGGTCTGCAAACTGCCTGATGCAACAAGAACTACATTTGTCTCTATCTTTTTGTTTCTGTGTCAGCTTATCTGTCTCTGTCCCCTCCCCTCTCCCACCCTTTCTCATCCAATTGATCTTGGAAATTAGAATTCTTGAACTCAGTGTTACTCATGAAATATTGTCCAAGAAATTTCCCTTCCCTTACAATCTTCCAGTGGGAGGGGATATAATATGTACCTAAATTGTTGTTGTTGTTCAGTCATTTCACTCATGTCTGACTTTTTGTGTCTCCATGTGGATGGAGTTTTCTCAGCAAAGATATTAGAGTGGTTTGCTATTTCTTTCTCCAGCTCATTTTACAGATGAGGAACTGAGGCAAACAGAATTAAGTGACTTACCCAGACTTACACAGCTATTAAGTACCTGAGGTCAGATTTGAACTCAGGAAGATGAGTTTTCTTGACTCTAGACTCAGCACTCTATCTACTGAGCCACCTAGTTGCCCTGCACACAAGTAGCTATAGGCAAAATATGTAGAGAATAAATACAAAGTAATGGAGGGTGCGTATGTGGAAGCACCAGGAAGGCTTCCTGTATAAGCTAGGATCTGAGTTGTACTCGGAAAGATGATGGAGATCCTAAGAAATGGAGGTAATAATGATAACAATAACAATAGCAGTTATAGCACACTTTAAGATTTTCACAGTGCTTTCCATATATTATCTCATTTGAGCCTCACAACAACCTGAGAGATAGAGAGATGCTATTATTATCTCTACTTTCTAAGTTGAAGAAACCAGAGTAGACAGATTTAGTGACTTGTCCATAATCACACAGCTTAGCTTCTGGGGCAAGATTTGAATTTGAGTCTTCCTGACTCCAGGTCCATCCAGGTTTCATTCGCATCCGTCCCCTCATCCACCTGACTGAAAAGGGAGAACATTTCAGGTATAGGAGGCAGTGCAAGAGAGCAGAGATAGGAGACGGAGCACTGCATGTGAAGAATAGCAAACAAGCCAATTTGGTTGGAGAGTAGAGTACACAAGGGGTAGAAACATGAGATCAGCCTGGAAAGACAGATAGGAGCTAGTAGGTTGTCAAGGGCTTCAATAGCAGACGAGTTTGTGTTTGATCTGTGAAGCAATAGAGAACTTAGCAGAATCAGAGCTTGTACTTAGGAGCTGTGAGGAACATATATATATAGGAGAGGCAGGGAGACTAATGAGGAGGTTATTACCAAAAGTCGAAGAGAGAGTTTGAACTAGGATTTGTGGCTGTGTGAGTAGGAGAAGGGGACAGATAGGACAGATGGGGTAGAGGTAGAATTGACAGAATTTGACAACTAATTAGATACAGAGGAGAAGGAAAAAGAAGTAAGAGTGACTGGGACATTATGGGAGTGACTCAAAAGACATGGGGAGGGGCACCTAGGTGGAACAGTGGATAAAGCACTGGCCTTGGATTCAGGAGGACCTGAATTCAAATGTGACCTCAGACACTTGAGATTTACTAGCTTTGTGACCCTGGGCAAGTGACTTAACCCTCATTGCCCTGCAAAAAAAAGAAAAAAGAAAAAAAAAGAAATGGGGGGATATAATGAATTCTCTTTGGGACATGTTGAGCTTGAAAGCCCCATGGAAGGTAGGATTTCCCACAACTGAGAAAGGATTAAACAAATTGTGGTATGTGAATATGATAAATACTGTTGATCATAAAAAATTAATAGCTGTGTGGTGTTAGGAAAATCTAAGACTTCTATTTCCTATCAACTGCTTTGCTTGGTTGACACTCTATGAATATCATGGCTCAGGAGAAGCTCATCACTTGAAATCTGATTATCAAGGAGATTGATTCAGCTTTGATACTCAATACCACCTGTGTGGGATAGGTGTACTTGAGTCAGTTCAGATGCTGAGGATGGGATCTGGAAAGTACCCAGCCCCCAGTCCCTGTTATTGTTACATTATTCTGTTCATGTTTTATTCCATTAATAATAACAAGAATAATGTATTTTGCTTTACTGAACTTCATTGTACCCTGGTACCACCCCCCGTGCCTACATTCCAAACCCCCAGTCCTTGTTATGGGTTAGTTATGCCATTGCTACAATACACCTCATACTCCCCCTTTGTTCTATGACCAGGCAGGATAAGCTTTCTCCTGCTAGTGCAGACCCCACCCAGATACTTGCATTCCTAAGCCCTAGCTCCCAGTACCAGCTCCTGGTATCATCATTCTCTTCTTCCCCCTTGCCCCTCCTTACACGGGTGGAATGGTTTCACCCTTTCTCCCTCCTGTGGTTTCACCTTTTCCCTCTCCCCTTCCCCCTTGCTCTTGGAACATGTATCTATACCATGATCATGCACTGAACTGGGTGAGACAGGATTGGATGTTAGATTGTGAGCTCACCCTGTGCACAAGGGGACCCCCCCAAAAAAAACTTCCATAAAAACCCAACTCATGAGCCTATTAGTGCACTTCTCATCCCTTGCATGCGGTCGCCCATTCTCATGAGAATGTAATAAATCTGCCTCTGCTTGACTTGGTGGTCTCCTCCAATTATTTGGGTAAACTGAGGCAATTTTGTCCCAAACAACCTCAATATCCTCAGTTGCCTTTCTCCTCTGATTGAAGAGGGGGAGGGTGAAGCAATTAATTCCTCCCAAGTTCTTCTTTTATGGAAGGCTCTGAACTTTCTAGCTAACTTCATTTCCTATTAGCTACTCTTGAACATCATGACCTCACACAGGACTCTTCCACCCCCCTTCCCCTCCTTCTACTCCTCTCTGGGTACCCTCCGGCAGCCCTCTCTAATTCCTTCTCACTTTTCAGATGCCTTCCCCATTAGATTGCAAGCACCATAAGGACAGAGACTATCCTTCTTTTTCTTATTTCTATCTCTAATGCTTAGCACAGTGCCTGGTGCATAGTAGGTGCTTAATAAAGTTTTTTTCTTATTGTTTAAATAATATTTTATTTTTCCTCAATTATATAAGTGTATTGGTTATTAACTTCTATGAACTGATGCAAAGTGGAGTAGAACCAGAAGAACAATTTATACAATAATAATATTATAAAGATAATTTTGAAAAATTTAAGAACTCTAATGAATGCAATGATCAACTATGATTTTAGAGGGCCAATGATAACAAATACTACTCACTTTCTGACAGAGGGGATGAACTAACCATGCAGAATGAAAAATACTTCTGGAACATGACCAACTTGGAAATTTGTTTTGCTTGACTATGCATATTTGTTACAAGATTTGTTTTTTTCTTGTGAGGGAGGTAGGATGGAAATAAAATAAATGCCTGTTAATTGGAGAAAATAAAATTGAATTAAAAAAGAAGTGAGTGGGAAGTAAGAAATTGGAAGCAACAAATGTAAGCATCTATTTTCAGAGTTTGGCACTGAAATAGAAGAAAACTATAGGATGATAGTTTGAGGGGGTAGAAAGGTCCAGTGAAGGTTTTTTGTCTTTAAGAGGGAGGTCTGGGCATGTCTACAAGCAACAGGAAAGAAGTCAGCGAACAAATAGAAATTGAAAATCAAAATGAGAAAGATATTGATCAAAGGGAGAAGAGGACAAAAGTAGTGGGATGGGGCTAATGGATTGAGAAAGCAGGAAGGGGTAGAGTGATTGGAGGATGTGACAACTTAGACAACTTAGGTGGTATAAAGTACAGAGACTTTCCTTCAGTCACTCCCTGCTCCCTTCCAACTCCACTAATGAGATGCCAAACTTGAGGTGCTATGGACAGTCATGATTGACTTTTGGAGCCTCTATATTCTTTCATGATGTCAGCAGGAAATGGAGCTGGGTACCTTGGAGAGATGGAAGAAGATTGGATGAATAGATCCCAGATTTCTGCTCAGTCATTTCAAAATCCTAGGGCTCGAGACCAGGAAAAGAGAAGGGGAACCATAGAATCTCTATGTAGGAAGGGAACTTATGAATTGTCTAATTCAACCTGTACTTGAACAGGAGTCCCTTATATATTATACATATATAAGGTCATCCAGCCTACACCAGCAGACCTCAAGTGACTATTTCCCAAGGCAGCAGGACATTGAACTTATGGACAGTTCTGATCATTAGTATATCTTTCCTCACCTTGAACAGAAGTAATTTCCTTCTAACTTCCACAGTAACTATAGCTACTAGTTTTGTCCTCCCAAACTGAACAAATTTTATTTGTCTTTCATGTGGAAACTTCTGGTTTGAACACAGCTATTATGGCCACATGCTTAAGTGGGCTCTGAAAGATCTAGTTACTCCTACTACCAGCTCCCAGGTGCAGACAAGGTCCTCTGCAGACTTAAGTACTGAGTAAGAGAAAACTGATAGGAAGAAGAACAATTTAGGGGGAGTTAAGGGAACAGGAGGAGGTGGAGCAATGAAACATTTCCTTTTAAGTGAAGGGTGGAGTTTCCTAAAATAACCTTCCAGGCAAGAGCTTCCCAGAGCAAAGAAAGCTGCACACCCATGGAATCTGCCCAATACACCCAATGCGAGACCTCTGAGGAATTTGAGATGGCTGACACCAAGTACCAATGGAGACCCTGGGAAGCTGGTGAGCTAAAGGTCTGGGTATCCTGTCCCTTACTGAACAGACCTACCAAAGCTTAAAGAGCTGGATGCTTTGTTGGATTCTCAGCTCTGCAAAGGTCCCTGGGCCAAAGGGGGGTAATTCTGAATTCTAGATTCTGTCCCTCTTCCCTCTGTTCCCTGAGAAACTCTTCCTTTCTCTGTCATCTCCTCCCTCCATTTTATTTTCCCTCCGTTTTCCCCAAGCTCTTTTCATTCCAACTCTATCTTCTCTCTCATCTGCCCTCACTCTTCCTCAATCTCCTCCACTTCTGCCTGATCCTTCATTATTCTCCCTCAATGCCATATCCCCACGCTTCTCACCTTTCTCTTTATTCCATATGTCTTTTTCTCTCCAATTCCCCCCAACCTTTCCCTCCTCCCAAATCTCCCAAACTCCTCATTTCCCTCAGATCCCCGCCAACCTTTTCCCTCTTCCAAAAGCATGTGATGGTATAGAAATGGGTTCAACTACCAGCTCTGCCAATTACTGTATAGGTGGCAGTCTCTTCATCTCTCTGACTTACTAGTTATTGATTTGTAAAATAAGGATTCAGACCCAAACTTAAAGATTATTTCTAAAGTTTTTTTCCAGATTTAAATACACACAAACACAAACACAAACACAAGAGTCCCCGAAAGAGTATGTAGGTGTAGAGTGAACTTTACCTCGTTCTCTGTAGGAAGACCAGGCATATATGTGGGAAGGGGTGGTAGGGGAGGTTTTCTCTCTTGTTCTGTCTCTAACATCAGTGTCTCCCTCAGGGTGGTGGGCGAAGCAGCTTCCTGGAGGCCGTCCTGCCCTTCCCCTTTACCTGTTATTTTCCGTGACCTCTTTTCTATGGATAATTCTCCTTAGTATGCTGTTGGCCAAGGGTGAGGAGAAGGGGGAGAACGGTTGAGATCCAGGAGTCCAGATCCTCTTTAGTAGCATGGCTACTAGGGTCCTGACCCCGGGAGCTCTGGGATAGGGAGGGTGATAGGGAGTAAATGGAAGCCTAAAGTCAGTTGGGATGGGGTACCAGAACTATGAGAACTGTTGATGAAGGGAAGGAGATAAAAAGAGGGAGGTAGGGTGGGAGAAGAAGTAACTAAAGAGAAGAATAAAGGGGAGAGAGAAAAATGTGTCCCTTCTTTCTCCAAGTCATGCATTTATCAAGGGAGGTGGAGCATCTGGACGAGCAACTGGCAGGAATACAAGTCAATGGTGAGTGAACCCAAACTTCCCTCAGTTTTTTGGGTCAGGAGCCTATATGCTTGGGTTCTGCCCATAGTCTTTTCAATTGGGCCACACTTGAAGGCAAAGGAATAGAGGGAAAGAGAATAGAAGAGGTTGTGGGATAGTGATGAGATCGGGGTAATATTAAAAAGGGATGGGGAATGGAATGGAGTGGTAAGATGGGTAGTGGAATGGAGTTGATTCGGGGATGAGATGGGAAAAAGGATGGGGACTGAAATGGTGTTAAGATTAAGGATGGGAAATAGGCATGGGAGGGAAGGCAGATAACTAACCAGAGAAGGTATAGTGGTCAGTACTCTCCACAATCACCAATCACCCAATGGGCTAAAAAAGAAATAAAAAGGTACTCAAGGCAGGGTATTGCAGTGGAAAAAGCTCTGGCTCTAAAATCAGAAGGTATGGGTTCTAATCCTGCCTCTATACTACTTATATGACCTTGGAGAAAGCAATTAATTTCCCTGAGCCCCATTTTCTTCATTTTTTAAAAAAAGGTGTGTGTGTGTGGGGGGGGAGGGTTAGACTAGGTGGTCTCTGTGGACCCTTCCAGCTCTTTATCTCTGATCCTATGACACGTGCTTTTGAACTCAGTCATCCTTTGGCATGAGGTACTTTAATCTGGTTATGGCAGAGGGAGAGAGAACAGCACATATAGTTTATTATTCATCGCACATACAAGGGATTGAATATATAGAAGGAAATGTTGTGTCTCTTGAATCATGTTCAGTGGGTCTTTGAGGGAGGGATTACATCTGGATGCAAATCTTTGGCACCGATTATGATTGGGTCACTCGGGAATTAGGACATAGGGCAAAAATGAAGCAGATACCAGGCTGCTTGTGGAGCTGATCAGAGATTGAAAGCCCTGAATCCTGTGTCTCTCCCAATGAAGTGACAGTAGCATTTTGGGGATTGTGATGCCTAAGCCCTGGTGGTATAGATAGATAGATATTTGGGGGTAGTTCTTAACCTTCAGAAGAGCCAATGGACCTAGAGATTGGATGATGTGTGTGCGTGTGTGTGTGTGTGTGTGTGTGCTCTTTTGTGTTTGAGAGAGATAGAGAAAGAAATACAGACAGACAGACAAAGAGAGACAGACAGATAGACAAAGAGAGGAGAGGAAGTAGAGGAGAGGAGGGGGAAGAGGAAAAGGAGGGATAGAGATGAAACAATGGTTGATATTTGTGAATAATATGGTGATAAAATAAAGGATAGGATAAAGGATGAAATGTAGAAAGGCATGGGATGGGGGTGAAGTAGAATGGGAAAAGGGTGAGGACAATATGAGGGATGGGATAGGGAAGAGATGGGCATAGAAACATGCATAAAAAGCAATGTGGCCACACTGAATGGTGTTCTGTGATAGGAAGATCCCTTTCCTGCGTTCAAGTTCTGAACTGACTCCTTACTTCTCTGGTGGGGTTGACTCTTCCTTCTCTCCATCCTCCTCCTCTGTGACCAGAGTCAATGAATTCAGGGAGGCTGGCAGATCTTCATGTAGCCTTGAGCACCTTGGACAATGAGCAACAGACTCTAAAAACAAAGGGTAAGAGAAAACCAAGGCCACAGGGATGGGGATTCTTCAGCAGGTCCCTCTTTGAGGATTCCAAAGTGGAAACTTTGATCATAGAGCAGTGGAAAGAGTACTGAATTTGGAGTGACAAATCCTGAGTTCAAATTTCTACTCTTCCACTTGTTCCTCATGTGATCTTAGCAAGATATTTAATTTCTCCGGGCCTCAGTTTCCTTATCTGGTAAGTGTGCATTTTGGTCTCAAAGTCTTCTGAGAGGGGCAGCTAGGTGGTGTAGTGGATAAAGTACCAGTCCTAGATTCAGGACGACCTGAGGTCAAATCCGGCCTCAGACACTTGACACTTATTAGCTGTGTGACCCTGGGCAAGTCACTTAACCCTCATTGCCCAGCAAACAAACAAACAAACAAAACAAAATCAAAGTCTTCTGAGGTCTCTTTCTGTGCTTTGTTCTATTGTTGAGTATCATATTGGTGACTGGGGTCCCAGATAAGGATGGGTCTGGAGCTGCCTTAGGACAAACTGAGGCTCAAGTGAAAAAAGAAAAGAAAAGACAAGTGGATTTACCTAGGGGGACAAGAAATTGAGGGTAAGGAGTTGTTTGATTAGTGCTGTCCAAAAGTATAATAGCCTCTTTTTAGGGGATAGTGAGTTTTCTGTTACTGGATGTCTTCGATCAGGGTCTACAGAACTACTTGTTGGGGATATTGCAGAGGGAATTCCATTTATAGTTTTTGCTGGTCAGTCTAGAGGATCTCAGAAGTCTCTTTCAACTCTGACAATCTTTATTTGTGGCTCCTAAGGAGATGCTCACATGAGGTGGGGGTGGGGCATTTTTGTCTTCCTTCAGCTAAAACAACATCTGAAGAGTTGAGGAACCTGCAAGAGACTCAAGCCAGTCTGAGTACCAACTGTATGTTTTGACTTCAGGACCTGATGTACACCCTCCAACCCTGTGACACCCACAAAATTCCCTCTCCTCCCACTCTCTCATTCCCCATCTGGACCCCACCTTTGCCCATAGGCTATCCCAGACTCCTACACCTGCAACCTGGCTCTTGCCCTTCTCAATGGGCTCTTTCCGAACTCTTCCCTCACATTGATCTTAATCCTTTCGTTTGGATAGATGTCAATCCCTTCCAATGGACTGGCCCTGACCCCTCTCTGTGGATCAACCCTAACCTATCTCCATCAAATTACTATGACCCTATAGCATAGTCTAATTCTGGGCCATCTTCTTCTGGGTTCATTAGTCTTACCTCTTTCCCTCCATTCCCTAAGGGCTGACTCCCATGTACTAATCCTGACCTAAAAATCCTGACCTCAGATTCTGTGCTGATCACATCCCATGTGCATTTATAGTGTCTCAGGAACTAGCTGAGGCAAGAGAAGACCGAGAGAACATTCGGAGTGAGATGTTTCATGGACTGGAGACTGTGAGCCATGGAAATGGTGAGAAGGAACTGGGGAATAAGGCTCTAGGAAGTTGAGATAGGTCTTCCTATGGACTGGGGTGGCAAGAGACATGAGAGATGATTGACAGACCCTCCTGCCTTCCCATGTAATGATTCTGGAGGTTTTCAGGTGGAGACTAGGATGTCACCTTGGACTTTGTTATATAAAAAATTTATGCTCAGTTAGGAGTTGTATTATGTGTCCTCTGAGGTCTCTTTTTAAAGACTGATCCTGAAAACCTTCTACTGGAGATTAAATAACCATTTATAGAATATATTTTAGATGGAATTCAGATAATAATTATACCAGATGTCTTATGAAGTACCTCTCAATTCCAAGGTATTGTAGTACATTGAGCTGCAAAGTACTTGTGGGGTGGGGTCTTCATAAGACTACAACCTGATGTAGTCAACACAATGAGATAGAATTTTAGAATTGGAAGGAACTTCTTTTTAAGAGTAAATTTTATTAATATTTTTTGTTTTTTCACCATCAAAATTTTTCCTCTTTTTTGTCTCCCCCTCTCCTTTGATCATTTAGTTGGCCAGATTTCTGAAGTTTTTAAAAATTGTTTTTATAACATTGATGTTATAGTATAAATAATTTCTCTGGTTCTGCTTACTTCACTCTGCATCAGTTCATATGAATTTTCCTATGTCTTTTTAAAATCATCTTTTTCCCCCTAATTTCTTATGCAAAGGACATCAAGTAGAATCTTCAGATGAATAGGAGTCTCTGCAATATTATCAATAAGTTACCATTAACCTTCATTTGAGATCTCTTGATAGGGAATCCACAACCTGTTAATGCTTTTTGATAGTTCACATTGTTGTCAACTTTTCACTGACACAGAGCCTAAATTTGTCTGTTTTCAACTCTCCCCTCCTCATTTTTCTTAGCTCTGCCTTCTGGGGATAAGAAGAACAAGTTAAATCACTTTTCCTTATGACAGCTTTAAAATATTGGAAGATAGCTATCTTGTGTCCCCTAATCACCCCACTTCACATTGACTTATCTTGTAACTAATGTAAGGTTAGGCTTACTTAATGGAAAAATATCTAACCCATGAGAGATGAAGTGAATAGTGAGGTTTGTCCAGAGCTCAGAAATTTGGGGGTTATTCATAGATTCATAAACTTTGAGCTAGAATCAGCCTTAGAGGTCATCTAGTCCAACCCCCTCAGTTGGAGTCCAGGAAAATTGTGTGACTTGCTCAAGGTCTTACTGGTAGTAACTGACAGAGCCAGTATTCAAAACCAGGTCCCCAGGTCCAAATCCATTGCTTTCCATTGTTCTTCATAGTCTCTCTGTCCTCTGCTCACCAGGTTGACCTTATCCACTCCCTATGGAGTGACAGTGGAAATCACCAAGTAGAAGCTTGATAGCCATTTTTCAGACTACATTTGGAATATTGTATCCAGTTCTAGATGCCATATTAAAGAGGAACATTTACAAAGTAAAGAATAAGATTGGTTGTGTAAGGGGCAAAAATTCTAGCTAGTCTGTCTAAAATATTCAATGAATGGTCACCAATAAATTATAAGCTTTAGCAAGAGTTAGCCTTAAGCATTTATTAAGGAGAATAAGAATTTGGTAAAGAGAGAAAGAGGCATTCAGCAGGGGGCATGGTCCCTTGAGCCCTGGGTGTGGTGCACAAGGAACCCCTTGGCTACAGCTAGTACAGCCAGTGAATTAGCTTGGTGTGAGTAGGTGGTCAGAGGAAGGAGCTTTTTATATACCAGGGAGTTAGACAGTGAGGGAGGACACCAGAGGACTAAGAAAAAAAAAAAGGGAGGTGGGTGAAAGAGAGAGAGACGCAGGGGTCATTGCGACAGTACAGAAAGGGGGGTTCCACTAAGGAGACAGTGGCTACAGTAAAGAAAGGGGGCTTGCAACAGGACAGATTAAGGGGCTTTTCAGGGGGTCACTATGGTGCAGGGAGGGGAGTTAGATGGAAAGGGGGAACACTAGAAGAAGGTCGGTTGGTATGGAGATGGAGCGGCCCTTATTATGTTAAAAGCAGAAAGGTCATATAATTTTGCATTTCTTTACCCTTATCTCTTTCATTTATTTTTATAAATAAATTCTGCTTTGATTATTTAATTAAGAGGCTTCTTAATCGTTTGCTTATCAATTTTGGGAGGAGCAGTGTGGGGGAATTTCTAAAAAGCCCTAATAGATTGGCTTAGGAAATTAATAGTAGTCAGATAGCCAGCCAGTCAAAAATCCACAGATTAGGGCCCAGCAAGTTAGTTAAAATAATTTTTACATTTGAATGGTGACCACGAAGGGACTTACAGCCCAATTATAATTTTTCATGAACTTATCATTTTTCATATAGTTATAATTTTTCATATAAGTACAGTTATATAATTATCAGATTAGTTACAGTTAATTTTTTTTTACAGAGATAAGAACAGGATATAGGAAACATTTAGGTAAAAGAAACAAGTAGAGTATATTACAATGTCTGATATTAGACAAGAACAAGGAAGAGCAATTGGGGAAAGAACAGACCTTTCTTATAACTTCCTTCAGTCTTTGACAAGGTGGGTACAATTATTAGCCTCAGTACAAGTCATATACTCCATCTCCAAGACTCCAGGTATTTTCATTGGCTGTTCCCCCTGCTTGAATAGTCTCCTTCCTCTTCTCTGCCTCCTCCTAGCTTCCCTGACTTCCTTCAAGTCCAGGCTAAAACTCTACCTTCTACATGAAGCCTTTCCTAGTACTTAATGCCAGCGTCTATTGGCTATCTCCAATTTGTCCAGTAGATATTTCATTTGTACATAAGTGTATACATGTTGTCTCCTCCATTCGACTGTGAATTTCTTTAGAGCAAGGATGAGCTTTTGCTTTTCTTTATATTCCCAGTGTTTAGTACTGTGCCTGGCACATAGTAGGCATTTAATAAATGCCTATTGACTGACTGGCTCAATACTGGAAGTCTTCAAATAGTGATCCCTTCTTAGGTCTGCCAGAAAGGGGAATCCTGCATAGCTTTGGAGGAGGGATGATATGATCTTTGAGGTTCCTCAGAGCCTGGAAGTTGAAGGATTTTATTATCCTCTGATCCTATAAACCAGATTCCTCTGCCCTCAATTAAACCACCCCATCCCCACTCCATTTTTGCTGTTCTGTTTCTGATCTTGTTAGACTGTGAGCTCCTCAAGTGCAGGGACCCTTTTTTGCTATTTTTTGTATCCCCATCAATTAGCACAGCCTCTGGCACATAGTAGGTGCTTAATAAATGTTGATTGCCAATTGACATAGTAGATAAATGCTTACTGACTGATGGATCCCCTATTCACAGGTGAAATGAGAGTAAGAGGCAAGGAAGCTGTCTCTTCCTGTGAAGAGTTTAAAGCTGATGACAGTTTTCCCTTTCCCTTTCCCCTCTCCAGGATCCTTCTGCAAACCCTGCCCTAGTCCCTGGAGATACTTCCAGGGTTCCTGTTACTTCTTCTCTAAGATCAAGCTCACTTGGTCCCGGGCCAGGGATGACTGTGTCCAGAAGCAAGCTCACCTAGTGATCATCAATAACCAATATGAGCAGGTGAGGTCAGTGAAGGGAGAAGTTTTGCCCCTTCTTCACTGGATATACTCATCACTCATTCCCTGAGGCAAATGGCTCTCCTCAACCACTCCATATATCTAAATAAATTCTAAATCCTTCCCTTCCTTCATATCCCACCTCAATTCAATTCTGCAAATATTGATTAAGCACTAATTACATTGAAGGGATTTTGTAATAGAGGCAAAATAGAAGCCAAAATAAATGGTGTACACAAAACACATTGGTCTTAGAGTAAAAAGATCTGTTTGAATCCTTGCTCTGCCACATACTAGCTGTATAACCCTGGACAAATGACAATCTACCTCAATCTCAGTTTCTTAATTTACAAATTGGGTGCACTGCACACCTCCTGGGGTTATTGTGAGGAAATTACTTTGTAAACCTTAAATATTAGAGAAATGACCTTTGTAATTATAATTATCAAAAGGGAATGCTAAAAAAATTTTTTTAAACTATATAATTCTGGCCTTTAAAAATCATACATTGAAATATATGGGGGTCCTAGCACAAACAAATAACTCTTCTATAAGGAAGAATTTGATCACTTCAGAGTGGAGGCCCAGGAAAAATGCCATGAGAAGATGGCTTCTGGGGATGTGGGTCTCAGAGGTTCAGGGAAGGTATCATGAATTAGGTAACACCTGAGATGGGCCTGAAGGAAGGAAAGGAGTTCAACAAGTGGATAAGAGGAGGGTCTACATAAGTGCACAAAGGAAGGGATGGAAGACCACTAGTTGTCCAATTTGTTTGGAACACTAAAGGGAAATAATGTGAAATAAGACTGGAAAAATAGGTTGGAGCCAGATTGTCAAGGGCCTTGCATGCCAGGTTAAGGACTTTGCATTTTACCTTTGTCACCTTTACCAATCAAATGGGTGTGTGGTAGGGCTGTAGGGTTTTAAATTATATTTCTCTCAATCTTAGTAACTTAGAACATTTTTTCTTTTGAGAACTTTCTGTTCACATCCCTTGGTCATTTACCTTTTGGGGAAAAGCTCTTATTCTTATACATTTGAGTTCCCTACACATCTTGAACATAATATTTAATAAATACTGTAGATTGATTGATGTCAGACTTTTTTTAGAGAAACTTGCTCCACAGTTCCTCCCTAGTTTTTCTTCTCATTTTAGTTTATTAATATTGTTTATACAAAAGCTTTTCAATTTTATGAATCAGAATTGTCCTTTTTTCCCCTTTGATTCTTTCTATCTCTTGTTTGGACAATAACTCTTATCCATAGTTGTGAAATATATTACCTTCCCTCTTCCTTGAGTTTGTTTATGATATGACCTATTTATAGTGGCATGTGGTATGAGATGTTGGTCTTAACTTCATTTCTTCTAGACTTCTTTCCAGTTTTCTCAGCAGTTTTTGTTAACTAGAGAGGCCTTACCCTAATAGTTGGAACCTTTGTTTTATTGAATGCTATGCTATTGTGTTCATTTGCTACTGGGTCCTATGATTTTTATGATTCTTATCTGTCTTTCTGATCAACTTTTTTATTTTTTAAAGCAGTACTGGGGCAGCTAGATGGTGCAGTGGTTAAAGCGCTGGCCCTGGATTCAGGAGTACCTGAGTTCAAATCCGGCCTCAGACACTTGACACTTACTAGCTGTGTGACCCTGGGCAAGTCACTTAACCCCCATTGCCCCGCCAAAAAAAAAACACCAAAACAAACAAACAAACAAAAAGCAGTACTAAGTAGTTTTTTGAGTTTTGTTTGGTTTTTTGGGGCGGGGCAATGAGGGTTAAGTGACTTGCCCAGGGTCACACAGCTAGTAAATGTCAAGTGTCTGAGGCCAGATTTGATAAATAGTTTTAATAATTATTGTTTTCTACTCTACTTTGAGATCTGGTACTGCTGGGTCCCCCTCCTTCCCACTTTTTTTTTTTTTTGCATTTTTTTCCTTTCAATTCTTGAACTTTTATTATTTCAAATCGTTATGGGTGAAATGGGGTATGGGGTTTGGGTTAGGGGTTGGGGTTCTTAGGAATTCCTCTTTAAAGAATTACACCCTCTCACACACAAAAGCAGTTAGAATAAGGTGGTAGTTTATTTAGGGACAAGGGAAGGGAAGGGTGGGGGGGAGGGAAACCATGAAAGAAATCCTTGGACTTCTCATGGGGAGATAGGCACAAAGCACATGTCTCAGAGGTACCAATCTCCTCTAGCAGGAGACTGCTAGGTACTTTTATAGGAGACTGATGGGTGTGTGACCATCTGCCTGTGGAAAGTTCCTTTAGTGAGGGAGGACTATCCCCCACTGGTGGTGACTAGAGGAATTGGGTGAGGGGTGGCTATGGATCTCTTCAGGACACAAAGGCCACAGCCACACCCAAATTTATATCCCCAGGGGTAAGGGAGATCAGAATGAAGGGTGGAGATTCCAAAGCTAGCTCAGTCGGATTTGGTTCCACTTATCTCTCTAGGCGTATCTGTCCTCTGGTTTAGTTTCTCAAGGAGAAGATTCCTCAATGTGCCCCAGAAAACTTCTGGGGGACTTTGGTACCACAACAAAATGAATTATTATTATTCATCATTATTTTTTCTAATTCTATAAAGTCACCCTTTGGTAGTTTAATTGGTATAACACTGAATAAGTAAATGAATTGAGGTAGAATTGTTCTTTTTTAAAATATTAACATGGTTCAACTTTGAGCAATTAACCTCTCTCTAGTTCCTGAAGTCTGTCTTTATGTAAGACATGTTTTATATTTGTATTCATATATTTCCTATGCATGTGTCTTGATAGATAGACTCTCAAATATTTTTAAAATTCTGTAAATATTTTGGATATAATTTCACTTCCCATCTCTTCCAGTTAAATTTTGTTGGTAACATACAGAAAGATTTAGGATTTGTATAGGTTTAATTAATGTTCTACTACTTTGTTGAAGTAATTAATTATTTCAATTAATTTTTAGGTGACCTTTTAAGAACTTTCTAGGTAAACTATTATATTACATGAAAAAAGTGATAATTTTTTTGTTTCTTAGGAAGGTTTCCTTGACAGATATTTGAAGGATTCATTGGAAAAGGGAGAAACTAGAAACTAGAAGTTATGTAACACCTCCCAATCCCCCCTTAAGGGTACTGGAAAATCTTGTTATGGGTGGGGTGGAATGTGACATACCTAATTCTCAGGCAAGGGCCTGGATAAAGATAGTCAGTGTTATACTTAGATTTAAGGGGTGGGAAAAAGCAAAGAAACTATTGGATGTGATAGTGATCCTTTTGTTAACTACCAGAGGTCACAAGGACCTATCCTTCTAAACTCTTCTTGCAGTTAGTCTCTCTTATTTATACATAGCTCTCTTGGCAAAGGCTTCTTCCTCACACAAAGGACCTAAAAACACTGTGAGGACTTTTCATCTCTCTCTCTCTTACTTATTGGTGCCAGCCAAGTGAAATCTGGGAATGCCAGTACCTGATACCACCCACAGCCCTCCAAAAGCAGCCATCAGCTCCCTTCACAAGTACTCAGGCACGGAAAGTTCAAAATATGAATAATTTTTGCTTCTCAATTCATGGATACAGAAAAGATTCATATCTAAGATCACAGAGGGACAAGAACCCTAACCCAGAGATCTACCTAATCTCTGAGATTTACAGTCCTAGCCTGGGAACATCTGTAGCAAGCAAGCAAAAACCCCTTTCAGTGCTTTTCTCCTAACAGCATTTGTCAGGCACAGCTGCTGAATGTTCACCAACACTTTCCATCTCTCGTAGTTGGGAGGTCATGGCAGCTTCTCAAAGGTCCTCATCATTAGTCACTGTAGCTCTGCCTCCTATGGATCATACCTTTTGATCTCTGGTCTATATGGAGTCCTGGCTTCAATTCAATGTTTACAATTCATAAGAATACCTCTCATCCAGGCTGCCTTTGTTTGTTTGTTTTTGAAAGAACTTTAATATTCATTTCCTATATGCTCTCAAAGAAATCCCTAAGGTTGCTATAAGAATGCTGCCTACTGGCATTACTCAAATAAGTCTCTATTTTCATTTCATGGTGGCTTATGATGAATCACTACCATTTACCTCCTCTCTTCCAAGTGCCTGAACAATGTTCTTCTCCCCTCCATTCTCCATCCCTACCCAGTGAGTGGGGGGAAAATCAAAGAGTTATCCCACTGAGTGCTTCCTTCCTTCCTTCCTTCTCTCCTTGTGCTTCTATGCCTCTGGATGTGCCCCCTTTCCCTCTCTTTCTCTTCCTTCTTCCTCCCTCTCTCTCTGTCCTCTATTTCCCTTTCTCTTTCCCTCCCTCTTTTCTCTCTCTCTCTCCCTCCTGCCCTCTCTCTTCCCCTTTCTCCCCCTTTCTTTCCCCTCCCGCCTCATGCACATTCACCTTGTGTCTCTCTCATCTTTCCATCTTCCATATTCCTTTGGACCAACTGGACCAGGTTATTTAACTATTTTAATGGAGATGGAGATTTTGTCGTTCCCCCCCCCCCATATTTATAATAATGTAACATACACTAACAAATCTTAATAAGCCCATATACTTTTTTTAATAGTTGCTGGTTACAAAAATCTTTTCATTCACTCTCATCTGGCCTTTATTTGTGAGCATACTGTGAACAATATCATTACCATATGGAGGAAAGAACTGAAGCTCAAGGAAGTTTAAGAGCCATATTGGATGATTGGATCTGTACTGAAACTCAGATCTTTGATTCTTTCAAGGATGCAGGGTTTCACCTCTCAGTTGCCACCTTATATTAACAGTTCTCTCTGTGTGTCCTTTCTCACCAGCTACAAATCCTTAAGATCAAAGACCGCTTTTCCTCTGGCTTCCATGCATTATGTCAAGGCATCAGATACCAGTTTCCATTGGTTTAACATCAGCTGAATGAAATACCTGTCTCTCCCTTTCCAGAACTTCCTGACCCCTACTGAGAAGCTGGGATACTGGATTGGCCTCAGAAAAGTCAAAGAAGGGGTTCATAAGTGGATTGATGACACAAAGCTTGGCTACACGTGAGTCTTAACCCAGAATATAGGCATTTGGGTCCCTGACTCATCCTTGAAAGAGTTTGGCAAGAAATAGGACCTCAGGCGTATAGTGGCTTCCCAATTCAGTCATTCATTCAACTAATATTTGTCAAGTCCTCACTAGATGTGGGGCCCTAACACTTGATGCAGAAAGGGATATGGAGATGAATAAGATATGGTTCATGTCCTTAAAGAGCAGTCTAGTTTATATAGTGTGTGTGTGTGTGTGTGTGTGTGTGTGTGTGTGTGTGTGTGAAATAAGATACCATTTCAATACAGTTATATAACAAACATGTTCAGTGGTAATAAGATGAAAGCTAACAGCATCTCCTCCTACACTGGGGGACATAATGTACAGATTCAGAAAACATTTATTTTTCTATGATCAGATTACATCTGGACTGCTGTGGTTTGTTCTGAGCACAGTATTTTAAGAGACACCCAGAACATGGAGTGCATCTAGAAAAGGAAGAGGAGGTCAGTGAGGTGCCTTGAGACCTTCCCATAGAAGTATTGGTTGAAAGAACTGGAGATGTCTCCAAACAAAAGAAGACTCAGGAAGGACAGGATATGTGTCTCCAAGCTATTTGATGCACCATTAGGCTTGTTCTGATTAACCTCAGAGGACATAACCAAGAATAATGGGAAGAAGTTTTATAAAAGGAAATGTGGATTTGTTGAGATGAGAAAAACCAAAACAACAACAACTTTCTAACAATTCAAACTGTTCTGAAGTAGAATGGGTTGCTTTAGGAAGTAGTGAATTAAGTCTTTATCAAAAGGTTTCCAAAAATTGGTTGGGCATGCTCTTGAGGGGATTCCTGTTCTAGTATAGCTCTAGTATATATATATATATATATATAGTATATAATATATATATAGGAACCTCTAAGGTTCCTTTGAACTTATGGATAAATAATTACTAATTTATCATTACCTTGTACAGGGTAGAGATAACAAGTACAATTGAAGTCAAAGAGAGAGAAATGACTAAGGGCTAGGATGGCTACAGAGGACTTCCTAGAAGTGGTAGCCTTTTCTCCCTGGCATTCCTAAGCATCGTAGAGTTTAGAATCTCAATCTGTTGGGCCAGTCTAGAGTTGAGTTGTCTAACTGTATCTAGACCAACCAGGGAAGTTGGCATCTAGAATTCCAATTGAGGGATGGAAATCTAACTTGAAACCCCTGCCTTAAGACTGACTATGAACTTTCTCTCTCTCTCTTTCTCTCTCTATGTCTCACCACAGCAACTGGAACCCTGGGGAACCCAACGACAGCCGGGGGAAGGAGAACTGTGTCATGATGTTGCACCATGGCAAATGGAATGACTATACATGTGAGCTAACCTCTGACAACTGGATCTGTGAGAAGAGGCAGATCTGTTGAGCTTCAGCAGTGGAAGGGGCTGGGAGGTGGCTTGCTGAATGAGCTCTCTCCAGCCACAAATCAGTCTTCATGGAACATCTGGTGCCTAGATAAGAGGCCTGATTGGACATTGCCTTTTCAAACTTGTACTCTCTGGACCATGGATCCCTACAATTGAGCAGGGTTATGGGATTAACATGTACATATGGGAGACAAATAAAATATTTTTGTGCTTTGCCTCTTCTATACTGCTGGCCCTTATATTCTGCTGAGCTAAAAGATTGTCTGCAGAAGAGAAAACATCTCTTTCTGGTGGCTGATTCCCTTTTTCTTTCCTAGGCAAACCCAGCTGGACCTCTTGCTGGCTTTGAGTTTCCCAATGTTGGCCCAACCCCAAGAAAACTAAGAAGCAGCCCCCAATTCCTACCTTCACTATAGTCCTCCCCTATACTCCCTCAGGTCAAATTACTTGGTTTAGCCATGGAGAAACACAATCAGTGCCAAATCAACAAACATTAATTAAGTACCTACTATGTACCAAACATTGTGTCAGGTCCTGGGGGATACAAAGACATTTTTTAAAAAATTTACATTCACTGAAGACTGTGTGGGAAATTGTCCCCATATATAGAGAAGTATAGATAAAAAAAATACAAAGTAGCCAGGAATCATAGGACCCTAGATCAAGAACTAGAAGAGCACATTGAGTCCAACCCCCTCATTTTCAAATGGGGAAACTGAGATCAGAGAGATTAAGGCACTTGTGCAAAAATCACACAGTAAACATTGGACGACCCATTTGAAAAGAGGTCCTTTGACTCCAGGGCCATATCTCTTTCTATTATATTAGAGGGGAAGAGAGGATGAAGAAAACTTTCATGTAGGAGATGGTACTTCAAATGACTCTTGAAGGAAGTGAAGCATTTTGTGAGGCAGAGGTGAAGAAGGAGTACATTCCCAGCATGAGTGATGGCCAGTGCAATAGAAATGGAAGATGGAGGGCCATCTGAAGAGAGAGAAGGCCAGTTTGACCAGACTGTAGAATGGATGTAGAGGAGGACATATGATTGGTTGAAGTCTGTTTGTGAAGGACTTTAACAACCAAATAGAGGAGCTGATATTTTTTCCTAGAATCCAAAGGGAAGAGCTGGTATTTGAGGAAGGAAGTGACATAGTCACATCTGTGTTTATAAAAAGTCACTTTAGCAACTGTGTGAAGGATGGCTTGGCATGGGGAGAGACTTGGAGGAAGATCAATTAGAAAGTCATTTCAATAGTCCAGATGAGCACTGATAAGAGCTTGAACACAGGTGGTGGTTGAGTAAATGGAGAGAGGGACTAATTTCAAAAGATGGTACAGAGATAGTGATGGCAAGATTAGGTAACTGATTGGATATGTGGGATGAGAGAATAAGGAATCAAAATGCTGCTGAGTTTATGAACCCTAAGGACTGGAAGAATGGCAGTGTTTTTGACAGAAACAGGGATGTTTAAGAGAGGGGTGGGTTAAAAGGAAAAATAGTGAGTTCTGATTTTGATGTGTTGAGTTTGACATGTTTATAGGTTAGCCTAGTATCCAGCTGGTCATATATTCATAGAAAATCTAAGCTGAGAGAGACTTTAGAATAGATAGTGTCAGATTTCAGAACTGTGATCAATGAAATGACCAATCATGACATCAGAGGACTTGATGATGAAGCCTGCCTACCACCTCTTGACAGAGGGGTGATAGACTAGAGGTGACAAATGAGATAGACATTTTCAGACATGGGTTATTTTATTTTGTTAAACAATATTTATTTGATATAAAGGATGGCTTTATTGTAGGGAGAAGCTGACATAGTAAAAGAGATGCAAAAAAGAAAGAAAAGAACACTGACATAGTTTTTAAATGCAAAAAAAATAATTTCACTTTCTTGTTACTACTGTGTTAAATTTAATATGGATTTAAAAACAAACAGTAAATAACAAAATCTTGTTATCATTTCATTTATAATTTTCTGTTTTGTCACTAATGCTTGTTGAGTTCATAATAATTTTTTTTAATGAAAAGAATGGGAATGTCAGAGGTGGAATAGGACCTTAGAACATAGATAAACAAATTGAGAGAAAGGATCTTGAAAAATGGGACCTAGAATCACAGCTCCAAAGTACCACAAAACATAGATTATCAGAGTTAGAGGGAAAACCTCATGTAAGTAACGGTCCATTGACAAAGCTCAGAACTCACTTGAATCAGGTTCAGTCACAAGAACTTCACAACAATCACTCTTTAGTTAATGCTTCTTCCTCCAGCTTTCCCTTGAGAGTATCAGAATTTACTTTTATTTAAGTCTCCACACACAAAAAAGAAAAAAAAAACTCTTTGCCCTCATTCAAGTACTCAAGCTATCAATATATCATGTGTAAGAGAATTTGTCAGGGGGTTGGGGGGAGGTTGGCAAAAAAGGCAAGGACTCAAATCCAATCCTATAAACCCTGAAGATACTTCTTCACTTTCCATTGGATGTCTACCTTCCCCAGAGACCTTTGACACTTCTGAATCAATTCTTTTTCCTGAGCTTCATTTTTCTCATTTGTAATGTGGACGCATAGTGGGAAGGAGTTCATAATAGAGGAGGGCATGGAGGTTTACTCATACCAATAACAGGATCTCAGAATTTGATGGGTCCTCAAAGGTCATAGAGCACAGGAATTAGAAGTAGAAGAGAAAGCTGAACATATTTGGTTGATCTCCATTTTTTTTTTTCACAGAGGGGAAGGATGAAGTTTAGAGAGTAAGTGACTCAACCACTCAATATTACACAAGTAAAAAGGTCCTTTAATCCCAGATCTAGTGTTCTTGCTTCTCTACTGATTCTCACATTACCATGGCTCTCTTCAGTCCAACTAGCACTTCCACGGAATCTCTTCTCATATATAGTATGTTGATATGGTCCTAACTTGGCAGCTATGCGGCACAGTAGATATGGTGCTGGACCTAGAGTCAGGAAGACCCATCTTCCTGAGTTCAAATCTGGCCTCATTTACTAGCTGTGTGACGCTGAAAAAAATCACTTAACTGTTTGCCTCAGTTTCCTCATCTATAAAATGAGCTGGAGAAGGAAATAGCAAACCACTCTAGTATCTTTGCCAAGAAAACTCAAAATGGAGCCACAAAGAATTGGACATGATGAAAACAACTGAACAACGTGTTCCTAATTGCTAACTTTGATGCCCCCTGCCACTAGATTACTTATAGGAAGGAATATCATGTACAATTTATCAGAGGCCCTATGGAAATAAGTGTCGTCCAAAGTATTTACTCTAATGTGAATCTTGAGTTACTTGCCTTGGCAGGTCAGCTCAGGAGAAGTCTTTGGGCAGGGGCCTACCATATACCCCACAGCTTATACTCGATCTACTCTGTCTATACATATCTATGTCCCTGCTTCCTGCACCAGGTTTCATAGAAGAGTTTAGAAAAGCTATTTATGATGAGCTTGAAAAATGTGGCAATGAGTATAGAACAGTAAAGCTAGCACTCGGAGGAACTTAGTAAAGCCTAGCGTGCTCTACTCAAAGAAATCCTCTTCCTGTAACTACCCCCTGCCAAGTAAACAATGATTAAAATTTTAGATGACTGCAGTTTTCACATCCTCAAGTTCAAAGTCTGCCTGCTCAATCAGTAATATGCCGATGGGGTAAAAGAGAAAGAGCAACTCAATTTCTTAGAAATGAATGATGAATGTACCCTCGTTCCAGAGGTCATGGCCATCTTCGAGGTTTCCCAGAACTTACATTTAGCCCACAAAGTACTCCCCTCATTATCAGAAAAAAGGCGTTTGCTACACTTTTGGGGGATAGTAATGGCCCTGGTGAGAAGCCCTACTGTTCTGCAACCTGTCACTGCAGGAGAGGGTGGAGGAAAGGTCATTGTATACTTCTCCTTCTCCTTCCCAGGCTAAAGATTAATGTAGGGACAGCTCAGACAGCTCAGATATCCTCATGACCACCCTACACCCCTCCAAGCAGTCAGATCTGGTCCATCTAGACCAATTCTATGTGTACCTCTTCCTTCTACCCCTTCCCTCCAGGCCCCCATCTCACATCCCTGCTTCTCCCTCTTCAAAGTAGTTCTCTCTTCCTAATTTTCCCCAAGTGGCTTCACCCTAGTCCCTCTCCCTCTTCCCACTCCAGGATCTATCCCTTCTCTCCATAACTAAGTGTGTTTGGAAGGCATAGCAGCCAAGGGGAGTGAATAAGGGAGGAGGTAGATGACAATTGACTTGCTGTGGCCAACCTCTTCTGTTGGATACTCGGGCAGGATCTATCACCTTACTTTCGTCTGGACAGAACAGGACAGCAACACTGAGCTTCTAGCATCTTGGTATGGTCAAATAAACAAAGATTTGTTATTTTCCCACCCCCATCCCAACCATTAGCAGTTATAAAATTATGGGACTGGGGGGGTGAGCAGAGCCAAGCTGGTGGAGCAAAGGCATTAAGAACTCACAACTCCTGACACAATTACTTAAAAAAAAACAAAAAAAAAACTCCTAACACAGCCATAAATCAACTCCTGGAGCATCAGAACACACAAAAAGATGAGCTGAGATTATTTTCCAGGCAGGCTTCATCATCAGTCCTCTGATGTCATGATTGGTCATTTCATTGATCACAGTTCTGAAATCTGACATTCTATATTCTAAGGTTTCTCTCAGCTTAGATTTTCTATGAATATGCGACCAGCTGGATACTAGGCTAACCTATAAACATGTCAAACTCAAAACATCAAAATCAGAACTCATTTCTGTAGAGCTTTGCCATTATTAAGCCTCCTGATATTCCTTATATGGTTGGGGAAAAAAAGAAGCAGAGTAGGGAAAGGGTGTGTATGTGTGTAGGGAGAGCAAGCTTGCTCCCTATTTCTAGTTACTCCATTCTGGATATTTACCAGCTTGTGAGTGTCCCTCCTAAAATGAGGCATCAGAACTGACCCTGATACTCCAGTTATTATCTGACCAGGGCATTGTACAAAAGATTTATCATCTACCTTACTTTTGGCATTCTGCCTTTCCTAATGCAACCTAAGGTTGTGATGAATCTTTTTTTTTTTTTTTGGCTGCTAAGTCATGTTGTTAACACATAATGACCTTGCAATCTATGAAATCCACCCCCATGACCAATCTGAGAGAATCTGAGCAACAGAAGCTCAGTACACAAGATAGACTTAGATTTAGAAGGACTTAAATGTACAAGGGCTTCTCTAGATCAGTGTATGGGTGCAGATGGATAATGTCTGAAATTTCAAAGATTATTTTATTATATTATACTGGGTTTATAGTTCAAAGAAATGTTAGATTCCTCTCTTAAGAAAGAGGTTATCTTGGGCAGCTAGGTGGCGCAGTGGATAGAGCACCAGCCCTGAATTCAGGAGGACCTGAGTTCAAATCTGGCCTCAGACACTTAACACTTACTAGCTGTGTGACCCTAGGCAAGTCACTTAACTCCAATTGCCTCACCAAAAAAGAAAAAAAAGAAAAAAAGAAAAGAAAGAGGTTATTCAACAGCTAAAACTAGTAGATAGCAGCAGAGGTGACAACTGCGGTTCAAAAGTCTAAGGATGGGGCAGCTAGGTGGCGCAGTGGATAAAGCACCAGCCCTGGAGTCAGGAGTACCTGAGTTCAAATCTGGCCTCAGACACTTAACACTTACTAGCTGTGTGACCCTGGGTAAGTCACTTAACCCCAATTGCCTCACTAAAAAAAAAAAAGTCTAAGGACATAGGTATCTATGCGGAGAAGAATTGGAACATCATTGGAAGCAGAGAAAGGGACAATGCCTCCATCCTTGCCACATACATGAGCTTAGTGTGTGTTTCTTTACACGTACTCTCCTGCCATACATTTTCCTTGACCACAAATAGTTTTGTCCTGAGTAGAATGGGGAGATGTTACTATTTCATTGAATGTCTTTTTATTTGAACTTGTAAGTTTTCTGGCTAGTGTTAAAGGAAATACTCTGGTGGGACCTTAGCTTCCTTCAAGTCCCTGCTACCTTCTAGAATAAGACTTTGCCCATCCTCCTAAATGCCACTGCCTTCCTTTTGTGATTATCTCCAATTTCTCTGGTATATACCTTGCTTGTACATAGTTGTTTGCATGTTGTTTCTCCCATTAAGCCATGTGCTTCCTGGAAAAAAAAGTGATTATCCTGTTTTTACATTTCTTTGTATCCTTAGCACTTAGCACAGTGCCTGGCGAATGGTAAGCACTTAAAAAAATGCTCATTGACTCGACTTGTTAAGTTTTGTGGAGCTTATGAACTATAGCATTGAGTGTATAATGGCCCAAAATATTCCTTAAACCTTGCACTTTGGTGCAAGAGGGTGCTATAGATACATAAACAAACTGTCCAGAGAGTAGTGAGTAGTGACTTGTCTGAGTTCGCATAGGCAGTAACGAATAGAAATCACATTTAAACTAATATAACCTGACTTCTGTCTTTCTAAAAACAAATTGTAGACTTTGATGGGTTGGTGGATTTGCTGGCTCTTGACCCTTTACTATACCATTCTGTCCATTACAAATCCTTGGGTACACTATCTTAGGTGCCCTGAGTGAGAATGAGGTAGTTTTAACTGAGAGGCAGGAGGATGGATTTCCTTAAAAAGCTGTGTTGAAGGTAATGCAGGGAGTATGGTGTGGGGGCAAAAAAGGGAAGGTTTCTCACTGAGAAGATAATAGATGGTACAGATGTACAGATACACAGATAATAGATGTACAGATGTACAGAAATTATAGATACATAGGAATAAATTCAGAGACACAGCCAGAGAAAGATAAGTGATAGAATTATAGTTTTTGAGCTGGGAAAGAATTTACAGTATGTCTAATCCAACCAGTTCATTTTGCAGATGATGCAATTGAGGCCAGGGAGCTGAAGTGATTTGCCCTAAGTCAATTAAGGGTTGTTGTGTGTTTTTTTAAGAAAACTGGAATTTGAACTCAGGTCCTTTGTCCCCAGGGCCAATATTCTTTCTACTACCCAGCCCTGTTAATGAAAAGGCCTGCTTCGAATCTTGCTTATGTCTCAGAACCTGGAGTAAATTGCAACAATAGTATACATATAGGATATGCTACATAATAGCCTATGTGAAGATTAGTGAAGATTAGGAGGCTGGTTTCATGGACTTCAAACTCTCTATGTGTATCAACAGTGTTACCTAGTGGTCAAAAAAGCTATCACAACCTTTGGCTGATAGCTTTTTTTTTTTTTAATTTTTTTTTTTGGCTGATAGCTTTTTTGACCACTAGATAAGTATAATATAATAAATCCCAATGTTAATTTCAAAACTTTCCTGATTTTCTGTGCTTCTTTCAGAACTTCCTTCTGTTCTCTTTTAAGAATGTCTAAAAATGTTACAATGGCCCTTTTCTTTGGGGGTTAGCAGAGATATCACTATTGCCACCCATCTCTTCAATTAAAAACACAGAAAAAGAAAAAAGGGAAAAAATCTAATGTATGTGTCTGCATTGTGTGTCCAACACATCTCTGTCAAAGATTAGGCAATATGTACCATCATAGATTCTCTGGAAACATGGCTTGTCATTGCATTGATCAAACTTAAGTCTTTTCAAGTTGTTCCTGTTATTCCATTACATTCATTTACCACAGTTTGTTCAGTCATTCCCCAATTGTATAAGAGGTAGTCTCAGGCATCCCTTGAGATTCTAATTCTTACTTTTGTTTTCCCCCTTTTTCAAAAACACCTTTGAGATTAGGAATTTTGTTTAGCTTGTGACTATTCCCTCTCTGGTATATTCCTCCCTCTTTCCCTCCCCTTTCTATGCCAGTTGGTTTCCCTGTTGAATCTGATGTATCTCAATAACAAGTTCCCTGTGCATATCAGACCTCCTTTGACCATTTCATCTAATGCTTATTTCCCCCACCTCTTCCTTGATATTCTTCTTACACACCCCAATTCTGAGAAATATCAAATTCCCCTTTCTATACTAGTGTATTCCTCATTTTTCTCCTCTTAAAAACCTCAGAAGAGACTCAACCCACTCCTGAGACCTCCATTTTTCTTATTTAACTCCCTCAATACCATTTGAAAATATCAAAGTTCTGCAGGGACACTTGATTCTCTTCTCTGATTAGAATGTTATCACCATATCACTATGCGGCCCTTCCAATTGCTCAAATGTATTTACCTTTCTAAGTTTCTCTGGACTCTTGTTTCATTAAAAATGTTGGGATTTTTCTATTTCATTAAAAGTCTATTTCTTTCTCTCCTTCCCTGTAGGATTACAGTTATTATATAAAAATGCTGTTGATTTTTTGGGGTTATTTTCAACATTGATGAAACTATTCATTGTCTCAATTAGTTTCTTTGGTGATTTTCTGGTGTTCTCCAAGTGGAACATTACATCATCAGACAATAGTGAGGAGCTTGTCTCTTCCTTCCCTATATTTTTGTTTTTCATTTCCTCCTCTTTTCTTTTGCTAGCATTTTTAGAACTATATAAGATAACAAAAACTATATGGGGAGATTTTTGCTTTACTCCAGTATTAGGAATGCTTCTAGTGTATCCTCATTGCATGCAATGCTTGCTTTTTGTTTTTTGATAGATAATTTTTATACTTTTTTAAAATAAAGTCTCTAGGGATAGAGATTCTTAACTCTTTTTTGGTCACGGACACTTTTTTTAAGATGATGAAAACTGCAGACCTACTTTGCAGAATAATGGTTTGTTGCTTATTTCATAATTGAAGGAAATGCTGCTTTTCATTTTACTAAAAATAAAGATGTAATTTTTTTCCATCCAAGTTCACAGAACCCCTGAAATCTATTAATGGACCATGGACCCCCAGCTAAGAATCCCTACTCTATATTTATACTTTATAGGGTTTTAAAAAATTATTAATAGGTGCTATACTTTGTCAAAGCATTTTTTTCAATAGCTCTGAAGATAATTATGTGGTTTTGGAAACTTGTTTTGCATGAATCCAACATGATCACAATGAATCATTTCTTGAATAAACTGCTATACTTTTTTTTTTTAATCAGGATTTTACTTTAAAATTTTGAATCAGAAGGTGGAGCCAAGATGGCAGAGTAAGAAGAGACTCATTTGAGCTCTCCTATATGCCCCTCCAACTTAAAAATAATGCCTCAAAATGAATTTTGCAATGGCAAAACCAATAAAAGGATAAAATGAGACAGTTTTTCAGCCCAAGATGACTTAGAAGGTTGACAAAAAAAAGGTCTGTCTCACTGAGCCTAGCCTGGACAAGCCAACAGCAGGCCCTGCTCTAGTAAACCCCAATAAGGTCCCATGTCCAACATAAGCCAGCAACAGACCTCTACCACAGCAAGCCAGTGTAGTCCTTGGGGGCAACTAAATCAGTATCAGCAACTCCTGGAGCTATTAACCCATAAACAGGAAGAGGGTCAGACAACTGGTCAGAAGGAGATTACAGGGGAAACTTTGCTGGCACAGGTTGCAAGACCCCCAAATGGGGATCCAGTTCACAGACTCAGGCCATAGTCCCAGAGTGAGGAGGAGCACTAGCACACAAGATATTGAGGCTGTAGGGGAGAAGTTATCTTGGTCACAGGTCCAGGGAAGAAATGAGTGCTTGTGGTCACCAACAGGCCAGAGCACATGCCAGGGGAGCAGTGACCACACCTTTTCTTAAATCATACCACCTTGAAAACCCCCAAAACTTAGAGATATCCAGAATTAGCTCTGAAAAGAGCAGCATGAAAAACTTGAAACTTGAGATAGTTGTTCCACCACAGGTGCAGAGCCTAACTTCAACGTAAGATTAAAAGTCAAGAAATAGTCTGGGGAAATGGGCCAACAACAACAACAACAAACAAACAAAATAGAACCTGAACATAAAAAGTTAATTTGGTTACAAGAAAGATAAAAACACAAATTTAGAAGGGGAAAACAATGTCAAAACAGCTACATGTAAAAAAATAAAATAAAGATAAACAGCTATATGTGAAGCCTTAAAGAAAAAATAAGAATTGGCATCAAGACCAAAAATACCTTTTAGAATAGCTCAAAAATAATTTTAACAATCAAATAAGAGGGTAGAAGAAAAATGGGAAAAGAAATGCGAGTAATACAAGAGAATAATGAAAAGTGTCAACAGTTTGGTAAAGGAAGCACAAAAAATGGGAAAAGGTGCACAAAAATTCACAAAGAAAAGAACTCATCAAAAGGTAAAACTGGCCAAATGGAAAAGGAGGTACAAAATTTCACTGAAGAAAATAATTCTTTAAAAATTGGAATTGAGCAAAAGAAAGCTAATGACTCCATGAGACACCAAGAAATGGTAAAACAAGATCAAAAGAACAGAAAAATAAAAGAAAAGCTATCTTGTTGAAAAAAAATTGACCTGCAAATTGGATCAAAGAGATATAATTTAAGAATTATTGGACTACCTGAAAGTTATGATTAAAAAAGAACCTAAACATCATTTTTTGAGAAATTATCAAGGAAAAATGTTCTAATATCCTAGAACCAGAGGGTAAAATACAAATGCAAAGATTCTACCAATCACCTCCTTAAAGAGATCCCAAAACGAACACTTGCAGGAATATTATAGCCAAATTTCAGAACTCTCAGGTCAAGGAGAAAATACTGAAAGCAGCCTGAAAGAAATAATTCAAATATCACAGAGCCACACTCAGGGTTAGGCAGGATTTATCAGCTTCTACATTAAAATATTGAAGGACTTGGAATATGATGTTCTGGAAAGCAAAGAAGCTAGGATTAAAACTAAGAATAACCTATCCAGAAAACTGAATATAATCCTTAAGTAGAAAAATGGATATTCAATGAAATAGAGGACTTTTAAGCATTTCTGATGCAAAAACAAGAGCTGGACAGAAAATCTGATTTTGAAATACAAGACTCAAGAGAAGAATAAAAAGTTAAACAGGAAAGAGAAAACATAAGGGATTCAATAAGGTTAAACTGTTTATATTCCTACATAGGAGGATGATACTTGTGGTTCCTAAAAGCTTTATCACTATTAAGACAGTTAGAAGGAGTATACATAGACAGTGGTTGTGGGTGTGAGCTGACTATAATGGAATAATAACAACAAAAACAATATTAAGAGATTTACTGGAAAAAGGTGGAAGGAGGAGATCGAATGGGGCATATTAACTCACTTAAGGGTTTGAAAGAGCTGTTACAGTGGAGGGGAAGATGGGCATGGGGTGGCAGGCAATACTTAAAACTTGCTCTAATTAGAATTGGCTCAAAGAGGGGGAGGTAGGTGGCACAGTGGATAAATCACCAGCCCTGGATTCAGGAGGTCCTGACTTCAAATCTAGCCTCAGACACTTGACACTTACTAGCTATGTGACCATGGGCAACTCACTTAACCTTCACTGTCCCACAAAAATAAGAAGAAGAAGAATTGGCTCAAAGAAGGAATAACATACATTCAGTTGTGTGTGGAAATCTATCTTACCCTATAGAGAAGTAGGAAAGAAGGGGTATAAGGGAAAGGAGGGTGTCTGATAGAAGGGAGGACAAATTAGAAGAGGTGGTAATCAGAAGAAAAATGCTTGTGAGGAGCTACAGGGTAAAAGGAGAGAGAGAGAGAGAGAGAGAGAGAGAGAGAGAGAGAGAGAGAGAGAGAGAGAGAGAGAGAATAAACAGAAAAATAGAATGGAGGAAAATACACAGTAATCATAAATGTGAATGTGAATGGGATGAACTCACCCATGAAATGGAAGTGGATAGCAGAATGTACTAGAAACCAGAATCCTACAATATGTGGTATACAAGAAAGACATTTGAAGCAGAGAGGCACACATAGAATAAAGGTAAGGGTCTGGAGCTAAATGCTTCAGATTAAGTTAAAAAAAAAAGGAGAGAAGCAATTATAATCTGAGACAAAGCAAAAACAAAAATAAATCCAATTTTAAAAGATCCTTAAGTAAGGAAACTAGATCTTCCTAAAAGGTAACATAGACAATGAAGTAATATATGCACCAAGTGGTATTGCATCCAATTTTTCAAAGGAGAAATTAAATGTGTTTTAGGAGAAAATAGACAGTAAAACTCTCCTAGTGGGAAACCTCAACTTTCCCCTCTCAAAACCAAATTAAACATAACCCCCAAATGAACAAAAATTAAATTAAGGAGATGAATAGGATTTTAGAGAAGTTACATATGTTAGACCTTTGGAAAAAATTGAATGGGAATAGAAAGGAATATGCCTTTTTCTCAGTGATACATTGGCATCCACACAAAAACTGAATGTGTATTAGGGCATAAAAACCTCACAATAAAATGCAGAAAAGCAGAAATATCAAATGCATCCCTTTCAGATGGGATGTAAAGGATAAATTAATCACAAATGAAGAGGAAATTAAGGCAATTATTAAGAGCTATTTTGCCCAATTATATGTTAATAATTCTGACAATCTAAGTGAAATGGATGAATATTTACAAAAATATAAATTCCCCAGATAAACAGAAGAGGAAATAGGATAATTTTTAAAACTGTACCTTAGAAAAAGAAATTGAATAAGCCATCAATGTACTCTTTAAGAAAAAAACAACTCAGGGGCAGCTAGGTGGTGCAGTGGATAGAGCACTGGCCCTGGAGTCAGGAGTACCTGAGTTCAAATCTGGCCTCAGACACTTAACATTTACTAGCTGTGTGACCCTGGGCAAGTCACTTAACCCCAACTGCCTCACTAAAAATAATTTTTAAAAGGAAAAAATAAAAGAAAAAAACAACTCTCTAGGACCAGATTGGATTCACAAGTGAATTCTATCAAACATTAAAAGAACAATTATTTCCAATACTATATAAACTGTCTGGAGAAATAGGCAAAGAATGAGTCCTACAAAATTCCTTTTATGACATATATATGGTGTTGATACCTATACCACAAAGAACAAAAACAGAGAAAGAAACTATATAATTTTTCCTCCAATGAATATTGATGCAAAAACTTTAAAAATAACATACTATCAAAGAGATTACAGCATTGTATCAAAAAAGATCATGCAATATGACCAGATGAGATTTGCATCAGGAATGCAGGACTGGTTCAATATTAGGAAAACTATAAGCATAATTGATAATATTAATAACAGAAACAACAATAACCATGATTACATAAATAGTTGTAGAAAAAGCTTTTAACAAAGATAATGCACCATCTTATTAAAAATGCTAGAAAGCATAGGAATAAAAGGAACCTTTCTTAAAATGATAAGTAGCATCTATCTAAAACCAAGATAAAAAATTATCCATAATAAAGATAAAGCAATATTGTGTGAGAAATGCTAGCTACAGCAATAAGAGAAGAAAAGGAAATTGAAGGAATTAGAACAGTTAATAAAGAAACAAATCTATCATTCTTTTTTTTTTTGTGAGGCAATTGGGGTTAAGTGACTTGGCCAAGGTCACACAGCTCATAATTGTTAAGTGTCTGAGGCCAGATTTGAACTCAGGTCCACCTGAATAAATCTATCATTCTTTATAGATGCCATGATGCTATACTTAATTAACAACTTTGGCAAAATCGCAGGATACAAACTAGAGCCACATAAATGATTGACATTTCTATATATTACCTACAAAGTCCAGCAGCAAGAGATAGAAAGAGAAATTCCATTTAAAACAATGGGAGACAATACAAAAAACTTGACAGTCTACCTGCCAAGACAAACCCAGTAACTATATGAACATAATTACAAAATGCTTTTGACACAAATAATGTCAAATCTAAACAATTAGAAAAATGTTAATTGCTCATGGGTAGGCTGAACCAGTATAATAACAATGACAATTCTACCTAAATTAATAAACTTATTCAATGCCATCCCAATGAAACTACTGAAAAATTATTTTATAGAGCTAGAAAAAATCATAGCAAAATTATCTGGAAGAACAAAAGTTCAAGAATATTAAGGGAATTAATGAAAAATAATGGGAAGGAAGGTGGCCTAGCAGTACCAGATCTCAAACTGTATTATAAAGTAGTATTTATCAAAACAATCTGGTAGTGGTTAAGAAATAGAATCTTGGTAATTGCACTGTATAATCTATATCGGATTGCTTATTATCCTGGGGAGGGGAGAGGGAAGGGAAGGAGGGGGAAAATTGGGGACACAAAATCTTACAAAAATGAATATTGAAAATTATCTTTACTGGGAAAAAATTAAATACTGTTAAGTGGGAAAAAGAATAAAATAATAAAATGAGGTAATTGGAAAAAAAGAAATAGAATGTTGATCAGGGGAATAGATTAGGTAAGTGTTATAGAGTAATAAATGAACAAAGTAATCTAGTGTTTGATAAACCCTAAGGTCCAAGGTTTTGGTTTCCAGATTATCTGCTTCTCTAATTTATGATTCCAACTTTTGTGTTCATGTACTTGTTGGGTTTTTTGTTTTAATCTATTTTCAGTTCTTATTCCTCTATTTTGTTAATGTATGTTTTTTCTTCAAAGATACAGCTTATATGAAGACCACTTTGTCTACATTCCAGAAACTTTAGTATGACGTTTTATTATTATCATTCTTATAATTTTTAACCTTTTCTATTATTTGCTCCTTGATATGCTTGCGTATCTGTCCTCTGGTTAAATTTCTCAAGGAGAAGATTCCTTGATGTACCCCAGAGAATTTCTGGGGCACTCTGGGCCCCATGATAGGAAGTAAGAAGAATAAAAGCATTGCCTTGTGGTATAAATTACCCTGTGTCAAAAATCCAGTTCTATTCACTTCCTTTCCCAATATCATTCTTCCCTTTTGATATTCCATATTTTCTCTGCATTCATATTCTTCTACCATTCAGGGTGGCAGTTGCCTCCAGGACTTCCATTTTCCTTTTCTTTAGGTACGGTGCTGCTCATGGAGACATAATACTCTCTCAAAGGAAGTGGTCTCCTCATGTACTGATGCTTCACAGCTTATACCTATTCTAAGGTCTCTCTCTCTATCCAAGAGGATAAATACTAAATACTACTTAACCCATGGGAGTGTTCTTTAAATGGGAGTGCCCTCCTCCCTCCATTGAATTGAGAACTCCTTTTGTTACCCTGCTTCAATCTCTCCCTTTTGCCACTTATTCCATTCTCAGGTTGCCCCCCCCCCCTTTCTTTTTTTGCTGAGGGGTAAAAAAGTTATAATCTCTTTGTTTAACCATGTACTTGATTAGAGTCCATCACAGATTCTCTTCTATCCTCCCCCTTCTTTATTCCCCTTTATGTACCTTCCCAGTTGGCAATTAAATACCACAAAATACATTATTTCATCTATAGGGCATTTGTGTGTTTTGGGCCTACTCCTCCACTGTCATTTTTATTTCTTTAAATTCAGCTTTCATCTTATCCTTTTTGTGTACTTAAAGAAAAAAAAAGATCTCTTAATGGCCCCTCTGTTGTTGTTTTTAACTCTATACATTAGCCTTTATTTTTTTTAAATCTCTAGAGATTGGGCAAGTTATTTAGTTATTTATTATTTTCCTGGTATTTGTATTTATTAATATTTCTTGTGTATTCATTGCTTGGAGTATTGGAAACCAAACAATCTATGCCTTTTTTTTAAAGGAACTCTTCAAATAACTCTCTTTTATTGAACATCCAGCTTTTTTCACCACTAATTGGGTTCATGTTTGCTAAATATTTCATTTTGGTTTGTATCTTGAACTCTTTTGCTTTTTGGAATATATTATTTCATTCCTGTCTACAGTTTCTACAGGGGAATACAGAATAATCTAATGTTATTTGAATTTCCTACCTCTTATATTTGAAATTCTTTCTTCTGACCACCTGCAGAATTTGGCGTTGTTATTGGAATTATTTAGCCATTATATCTTGGAATTTGAAGCAAAGAGTTTTTGTTTTTGTTTTTCTAGAGACAATAGGTGGTTTCTTCAATTGGTGTTTTACTTTCTGTATTTAGAAACTCTGAACAGTTTTCTCATATTATGGTGTTCAGGTTTTTTACTTAAAATCTTCCTTTGAAGGACCTATGATCTTTATATTACATCTATCTGCATAACCTGTTTTCGAGATCTCTCTGGCTTTGGTTTTTATTGATATCATTTATTCTTTTTAAGCATTATTAACTTTTGCTTCACTTTTTCCAGATTGTTTTTCATTTTAGTATATTTGTTTTCCAAAATTGTAATTCTCTTTTTGCTTCTTTGGAGAGACTTGCCACCATGGGTACAAATTTATCTTCTCTGCTAATGATTTCTCCTATATAAACCAAAGTTTTGACACTTATTCTCTTCTACCTTCCTCTCATTTTAAAAAAATTTTTATATTGAACCATTCTGAAACATTTTATTATTCCATGCTCTCTTGGGATTCCACAGAATTCTATTTTTCTCAAGAAGTGGTTCAATTCCTTTGTATTGTAACATTTATTTAGAGAAGCTTGTAATTCTTTGATATTTTAGTGCTCACTCTTCATTTTATAGTGTCCTCTCTGTTGATCTTTCTGCTTATTCTCTGGAGGCAGGGGGGTAGTCTTCCTCTTGAAATCTTTGTTGATTTTAGTTATATGTACATTGATAGGCATCTATGTATCTATGTATATGTGTATGTATATTCCCTCATCTCACTTTCTGACTCCTCCAGTGAAGGAGGTTACTTCTACCTAGGATTAGATTGTGAAGCTCTCTCAGCTTCCTACCATGTTGGTTCATTTACTATTTATTGGATTAATTCCTGCCTTATGTAGCTTCTGCAGAAAAGAGCAAGCTTTAAATTAATTTCAGACACCTTTCCTTCTTGTATTTCCTTCCTTATTCTAGCCACTCACTGGACCCCTTCCACAATTCTGTACCTCACTTTCATTCTTTCTTCCCTTGGCTTGGCTTGGCTGGGTGGTCTTTCTGCATTTTTCTAAGGGTTAAGGGAAGATAGGGTAGATATTCTGGGCAGATTCTCTGCAGTCTTAGGGTTTTGAGACTCAGGGGCCACTCCATGCAGAAGGAAGACCAATTCTTCCCCACTTTGGTTTCCAAATCTCCCCCTGACATGTCTCAGCAGAGTTCGTTCTTGGTCCTTTCTGTGATGGAATGGAAGATAATGTGGAAGGGTGTGTAAGTAGTCTCTGCAGCAAAAGGGGAATCCTTGAGTGAACCCCAAACCACAAGTCTGTGAATCATTTTGTTTACCCTGCTAAAGATTGGAAGTTAATAATATAAGGTCCCTGAGTATGTTAAAGATTACTATTTTTCATTGTTAATTCATAGGGCTTTTTTTACCTTACTCTATCATCTTATGATCTATCTTTTGTGTATAGTTCTTCTTGAGCAAAAAATATTTCTTTGAGAGTGTGGATTAGAGAAAATGTCCTCTAATTGGTCATGTGACCTAGGATCCTCAAGACCATTTTTTTTTAGGCAAGGCAATTTGGGTTAAGTGACTTGCCCAGGGTCACACAGCTAGTAAGTGTCAAGTGTCTGAAGCTGGATTTGAACTCAGGTACTCCTGAATCCAGGGCTGGTGCTCTACCCACTGGACCGCCTAGCTGCCCCCTCAAGACCATTTTTATGGTACAATAGTATTGCAGACACTTGCTGGTTGTGTCATCATAGGTAAACTACTTTACCTTTCTGTGACTCAGTTTCTTCATCTATAAAATGCTTATATTATCAGAATTGTTGTGAGGAGCAAATGAGATATGTATATACAGTGTTTTTCAAACCATAAAGTGTCACAAAAATGTTGTTGTTGTCATCTGTGTATAGTCTACATCACCCTACTTGACTGTTGCATTAGGGCAGGGACTGAGTATTCATTCAACTTTATCTCCACAATGGTCTGTGTATAATAGCAGCTTAATAAATGTTTGATGGATAAAAATTAGATTGTGTCTGTGTTCCCTGAAGCCACAGGTGCCTGAGCCCTAAAAAGGGCCCAGGCACTATGGTCCCAATATCCTGTGAAGGGGTGGCCTGGCTACTAGATGAAGTTTTTCTATCCAGAAAATGGTAGTAAAAATCAGAGATCCCGTAGGAAATGAAGACAAAATGTTTGCCCTTTGGGTGGGGATGACTCCTAAGGCTGTTGAGCTGGTCCCAGAGGTACACATAACTGCCCTGAAGAGCCACTTCCTGTCCTGGTAGTTAGGGTTGGGACCCAGGGACCCTGTAAGCCTGAACAGACTCTAAGTGTCCCCCAAGAGTACCTCCACTTAATTGTGCAGCAAGGGGAACTAAAGCAGGAGAGGGAAGGGGCCCAGTTTTGCTCTCATGACTCCCTGAGGTCTCTCTTGGAAGCTGGACTGCACATCTGTCTCCAGGAGCTGGTACTAGTATCCTGGGGGAGCCAGACCTCATGGCCTAAGGTCCCTGGCCTGGGCAAAGCAGAAGTTTATGAATAGCAGGACATATACATGGGCTACTCTATTCCCTCCAACCTCCTGCATGGGGTTGACCTGTGGGGCAGGCTGCTGTTATCTCACTTTTCTCTGTGGCAAAGTGGGATTAATACTCAGAAGTTCTGCTTTGGAGAGGTAGCAGCAAGTGGGGCTGACAGGGGACCTACCCAATGACCAAGGCTCTCTGGCTCCCTCAGGTGAGGCATTATCTTCTCCCCTTTATCCCAAGAAGGGGGGAATTCTCATCCTCAACCTCATCCCAATAGTCAGACACATTTCTCACATTCTTCACAAGTAGGAAGAGCAGAAAGGGTATGCAAAGCACATGGGTGATAGACCAGGGAAAAGGAGAATGCTAGAGAGGTAGAGTTTGTGTCAGGCTCAGAGGATGTAGCTAGAGGGGAGAAGAAAAAGGATATACTCTGCCTGGATCACACCTCACCTACAGAATTGCATCCATTTGTAACCATCACATGTCAGAATCAGGAAGAATTTAGAGCACAGAGTTCAGACCTGGGAGGTATTTAGATCATAGAATATCAGGACTGAGAGAACTATCATGACATACCTATGAGATTTGGGGAAAACCTCTACAGAGATTCCTAAAGAAGCATTTTGGCCAGCTAGGACATGACTGGAGAAGGGGAGCCATGATGGAGAGTTGAGAGATGGTCCAGCCCAAAAAAGAGTTAGGGGAAGACATGATTAATATCTTCAAATATACTGAAGCCAGTCATGTGCAAGGAAGATTCTGCTTGACCCCAGAGGGCAGAACTAAGAGCACTGGGGAGAAGCACAGAGGTAGATATCTGCTTACTATGGGGAAATTCATAAGGATAGGGTAGACTAGAGAAAACCACTTCCTCTGTGCCACAGTTTCCTCATATGTAAAATGAATGAGTTGTACTCGATGACCTCTAAGGTTTATGATCTATGATCAGAGCTCCTGGAGGTCTTAAAGAAAGGGTCAAATAAACACCTGTTGGAGACATTTCAGAAATGATTCCTATTTGGGGTCTTGCTCTAACACATCCTGGATGGGTGACCCTGGGTAAGTCACTTAACCTCTCAATACCCCAGGCAATTCTCTAAGACTCTAAGTTTCAGAGAAAGTGCCCATCCATACAAGTAAAGGGGATTTCTTTCTCCACAGTTCCTCATATCAACAAAATGACAAATCTGGTCCCAAGCCCTCTCTCCACGGTGCTTAGGTATGTGTAATTTGACCTGTATCTCCTCCAAGGTCCATTAAGGTCTCAGAAGGAAGAAGGAATCATGTGTTAACAGCAAATATATGGTAAGGACAATTCTATTCCCATGTTTGTGGGGCAAGGGTGTGAAAACTCAGACACAACAGAGTTAGGGAAAAAGGTACATAGAGACAGTCAGGGAGGAAGATAGTTTGGGATGGGGGAAGCAGTCTAATGTTAACCCCTAAAAATAGATAAAGGAGAAAGTTGGAAGGATAAAAATCATTGTAGAAAGGGAGTGGAGACATTTGGCACCAAGGACAGAGAGCTGACGGGAAGCTGAGGTAGAACTGCTGAGATGGAAAGGACCCATTGTTTGGGGTAAGGCTGAGATGGAACATGTAGCCATGAGGGAGAAGGTAGGGGGTCTGTGAGTTACAGTGAAAAGAGCTCTCCATCTGGAGGCTGAGAAACTGAACTCAGGTCCCAGCTCTGGTCCTTGCTACTGGGTGGGAATTTCGACTAGTCCCTCTTATTTTCCAGACCTCAGTTTCTTTACATGTAAAGTAAGGTGCCTGGGGGGCAGCTAGGTGGCACAGTGGATAAAGCACTGACCCTGGATTCAGGAGGACCTGAGTTCAAATCTGGCCTCAGACACTTGACACTAGCTGTGTGACCCTGGGCAAGTCACTTAACCCTCATTGCCCTGCAAAAAATAAAATAAAATAAAATAAAAAAGGTGCTTGGACTACATGGCCTCGGGGATCCCTTCCAAGTCTAAATTTATGAGCCTTTGGATAGGAAATATTCATTTTTGGGCAAATAGGGGGATTGAGAGGTCTGAGCAGTGTCTGTAAGGGAAAATTTCCAAACCAATGGAGCCCTAGAAGAGGAAGTTAGCTGGGGAGAAAGGTAGGAGGGAAAAACATTCTTGTTTCCTGTTTTCTGTGCCACTTGGTCCGGGGGGTTCATAGAAGTGTGGGATATAGATTTGTTCAACTTTACCCAGGAACCAGTGCAGGTAGAGTGGAAGGTGGAGAAGACTAGCAGAGGAAAAGGGCAGGTGATGCCCTAGGACCGAGTCAGCCTGGAGAATGCTATGAGAGGTTAGACTTCACCATTCCATTCCTTCTCTAGAAGGTCACCCTGGACCCAGCCCTGCTTTGAGCAGCACCCTAGATAAGCTCCTCTATTCCTGGCTAAACTCACTTTTTATCCAATTAATAGCCATGTGACTGTTAGGTAGCAATTCCTATCACTTCTCTGAAGCTTAGTTAACTCACCTGTAAACAGGAGTGATCATCCTTGTACCAGCTCCCTCAGAGAGTGTCTTGTAAATTGTAAAGTACTTTAGAAACATGAGCCATTATCATTATTATTTGGCTACTTGCCCCCCCCCATTCCTGCCAACTGTCACCATATCTGGATGTCCTGACTCCAGAACCCAATCCCCTTATCCCTTCTCCACCCTCTCCCACACATAAGTGTTGCTTCTAGGGCTGATTTAATAATGCTGATGCTAATATAGCACTACTGACTATGCAAATTTTATATACATTATCTCACTGGAATCCACAAAAATCCAAATGAGGTAGATACTTCAGGCATTATTATCCCCATTTTACCAATGAGAAAAATGAGGCTCTGAAAGTTTGACTTACCCATGGGCATGCAGCTAGTATTAGAAGCAAAATCTGAATCCAGATCAATGAGTCAGCCAACAAACATTATTTATTAAGTGCATATTAGGGAAGACATAGTGTGTAAATTGGAATTTACAGGATAGGTAAGAACCCAACAGTTTTAGAATATGGGAACAGCAGTACAAAAAAAAAGGCACGAAGACAGAAAATTATGGGAAATAAATTGGGACTAGCACATAGTCCAGATTGGTTGGATCATAGACTATGTATAGCAGAAACTAAAATTAGATTGATAGGAAAGGTAGAGTGGTACAAGATGATGGGAAAGGTTCAAATATCAGGGTAAGACTTTTGAACTTTAGGGAAATAGTAGGGAATGAGGGGAAACTTCTGATAAGAGTGACATGAGTCCAATTATTTATGCACAAGGAGGGAAGAGAGAATGCAGGGGGAAAGAGACCTGTCAGGAGACTGGGACAAGAGACAAGGCAGGTTGTAATGAGAACCATATGACAACAGTGTTTTCTATTTTCAGAGGAGGGGGCAGATGCTAGAGACATTGTCAAAGTAGCACACCCACTATTTGGGGACTGATAAGATAAGAGAGATGAGGGAAAGGAGTGTCAGAGACAACCCCCAGATTTGGAACAAGCTGGGGTAAAGGGTGCTGCCACAAACAGAATAATGAAAGAAACAGGAGCAGATTTGGGTGGGGGGGGGAGAAAAAAAGGAGGAAAAGGCATTTCTTAAGCACTTATGCACCAGGCACCATACAAAGCACACACACACACAAAAGAAATCTAGTCACTCTGCCCTCGAGGAGCTTACATTCTAATCACAGAAGATGTCCTCTAGGCAGCTGAAAAGGTAGGTCTGTAGCTCAGAAAAAGAGAGGTCAGGGCTGCCTAGCAAGATAAACAATCTACTCCTTCCTTTCATCAGATGGGTGAGGGAATGAATGGGGGACAGCTTTATATTAATGCAGATATAGTTTCCCCCTTCATCTAGAGAATAATCTCAAGTTCTCCCAAAGCTATCCATCTCATTTAGTGCCCTCCCTTCCTTCCTCTATCCCTTGACTCTTAGTATCTCCTCTTTTTCCTCTTCCTCCTCTCATACTGCCTGGACTTCAGCATCCATACAGGCTCCCACTTACCTTATACTTGGGAGTCCACTTTTCCCAATGTAGCCTATAGTGTAAGGATCATCATTTCTATTTTACAATTGAGGAAATGGAGGTCCAAAGCAGGGAAGTGAATTTTCCAAGTTATGACTATCAAAGCTAGTCATGGACACAGCAGGAGCTCAACACCTTTGACTCCAAATCCAGGGTTGTTTTTAGTACCTTACAGTGCCTCCTTTAGAGTAGCATCTCTACCCGGAAGCTCTGTTCCTGCCTTTTCTCCCCACCCTTATGGCCTTCTGACTCAAGAGTGGCCAAATACTCCCTCTACTCTCAGTCCTTCTCCTCTTCTGAATGATACCTTGTGCTCTGACTCAAGACTTCTCCCTTCCCAACTCCCTCACCTGACCTCTTACTCCCTCAGCCTCCCAAACTTAAGGTGCCAATCAGCTGATATTCTTCAAATCCCTGTGAATGGAAGTCATTGTCTACATGCTATAGATGAAGATGAGGGAAATAAAAGACCAATTGACAAGCCTGTGGAGCTGTCTAAACAAAGACATATAGGATCCCCAAAGATTTTAGAACAATAGGCTAAAATTTTAAGAAATTAAATATGAAGTCTTATAATGAGGTTCAAAAAATTAATTGCACAAGTATAGCATGCTGAACTTTAAGTCAGGAAGGCCTAGGTTCAAATCCTGCCTCAAATCCTTACTAGTAAAAATAAATAAATAAAATTTTTTTTTAATTAAAAAAAAAATCCTTATTAGTTCAGGGGCTATGGGCAAGTAAGTTAACATCTCTAAGCCTCAATTTCTTTATCTGTAAAATAATGGAATTAGACTTTGTGACCTCTAAGGTGCCTTTCAGCTCCAAATCTATGATGCCATGATCCTGTGAAGTAAAAGATGAAGAAAGAGCAACTAGGCAATAGTTGGTATGAAAAATTGGGGGGGGGGTTGTACTGCAAGGTAAGCATAAGGTAAAATGGAAGCCCCAAAGTTACAACAACATTGGAGTTTGGGGTTGTCTTAAGAAAGACTCATATCAAGGCAGCTAGGTGGCTCAGTGGATAAAGCACTGACCCTGGATTCAGGAGGACCTTGGTTCAAATCCGGCCTCAGACATTTGACACTTACTAGCCATGTGACCCTAGGCAAGTCACTTAACCCTCATTGTCCTGCAAGAAAAAAGAAAGAAAGAAAGAAAGAAAGAAAGAAAGAAAGAAAGAAAGAAAGAAAGAAAGAAAGAAAGAAAGAAAGACATGTCATAAATTATCAGTTTGGAACTGAAAGGGACCATCATTTCATATATAGGAAAACTTAGATGCAGAGAAGTGAAGTGACTGGCCTGAATTCACACAGATAAATTTAATGGAAGAACTAGGATTTGGACCAAGATTCTCTGACTCCAAATCCAGCATCCTCCTTCCTGTTCCACTCTTTGTCAAGAACCAGGCACAGTGATTGTCCAACTCTTTTGGTCATATTCAAATCAAATCTGAAGTACTTTGCTCAGACCCATGCATCACATTTTAGGAAAGACAATGACAAATCAGAGAATATCCATAGGAGGCTATCCAAGATGCAAAGGGGACTGCAGATATGGCTACACAAAAATGATTTGATGAATCTGAGCTTGTTTGACCCAGAGAAGAGGAGACTTGAAGGAAACATTATAATTGTCTTCAGGACTCTGGATAGCTATCATGAAGAAGAGTGGTTAGATTTCTTCTGCTCAAAAATAAATAAATAAATAAAGATTTCTTCTCAGTCCCAAAGGGCAGAATCAGGAGAAACAGGACGAACTTAGTCACATTTTTAGAACAGGTGCAAATCTGTCTTGGGAGAGAGGAGTTTCCCCAACACAAGGCCCTTATAGCAATAAAATTAAAGGTCTGATACCAGCCCCACTCAAAAGTGCAAGTTGGTGTATAGGGAAGGGCAATCACCAAGGAATAAAGGAAGGAGATGGGCAGAACCCCTATAAATACCAGTTGACACAATTGGGTAATGAATCCAGTCCCAGTATCATTTCTATTTCTGACCCCCTATTCCTGTCCACTGTATTTAATCCCCATTTTAAGTCATTTCCTTTCCTTGGATTTCTCCAATCCTGTACTCTCCTCATTCACTCAATTTAATTCTCTCTATGGCAGAGAACACTGGTGGTTAGAATTCCAGTCACCAACATGGTGAAACAGGAGGGACAGTTATCTTCAAGAAAATCAGGATAATACTAGGTATGTGCTCATGGGTCTGACTTTAGTGAGAAACATAAAGTGCCAGGGAAATCTATGGGGGGAAAGGTTGAGAAGGTGAGATAGAAGATTGCCTAGGATAAGAAGAATATTTGGTAAAACCAAGACTGGATGGAGTGATATATCTATTTCTCAAGATCTTGGCCTTTGATTTCATTTGTTTTTTTTTGTTGTTGTTTTTGGTTTTTGGTTTTTGGTGAGGCAATTGGGGTTAAGTGACTTGACCAGAGTCACACAGCTACTAAGTGTTAAGTGTCTGAGGCCAGATTTGAACCGGTCCTGAATCCAGGGCCGGTGCTCTATCCACTGCGCCACCTAGCTGCCCCTCATTTGCTTTTGTACATAGTAAGGCAAAGGAACCTTTTGTACTGAATATAAACTGGTAACTTTTCTCCCCTTATTCTCATCCCCCTGCCCTCAAGATTAGCTTCTGTGCTGGGAGCAGAACTTCCAAGTTCACATCCATCCTTGTCATCTTTTCCATATTTCACATTTTTTACAATGAGAGCTGGACTTAATTGGAATGCTCTGCCTAAAGTGGTAGTGAACTCTCTGTCACTGGAAGTCTTCAAATGGAGGCTGGATGACTAGTTGTTGGGGATGTGATTGAGTGGAATAAAGCTCTCTGCAGATACCCTCTGAAGTCCCTTTCAACTTTCAGAATTCATGATTCAATGACAACTTTGTTTTTCTCATGTCCAACTCTAGCATAGTCTCCATGCTGGGGCCAAACAGTACCATGGTGTCTGAGTTCATCCTCATTGGCTTCTCCACATTCCCCCAGCTTCGGTTGATGTTCTTTGTGCTCCTTCTGCTGATGTATTTATTCACACTGCTGGGCAACCTTCTCATCATGTTGACTATCCGGAATGAGCGGAGCCTCCACACACCCATGTATTTCTTCCTATGTACACTCTCTATCTCAGAAATTTTCTATACTTTTGCCATCATCCCTCGCATGCTCACTGACCTGGTCTCCAATCATCACACTATCTCCTTCCTGGGCTGTGCCAATCAGATGTTCTTCTCCTTCACATTTGGTTTCACGCATTCTTTCCTGCTCACTGTTATGGGCTATGATCGCTATGTGGCCATCTGCCACCCTTTGCGTTATAATGTGCTCATGAACCCACAGGGCTGTGCCTGGTTGGTGGCCTCCTCATGGCTTGGTGGCATGGTAATGGGACTGGTAGTTACACTTGCAATTTTCCACCTGACCTTCTGTGGGCCCAATAAAATCCACCATTTCTTCTGTCATGTACCCCCCTTGGTGAAGTTAGCCTGTGGAGACATCTCTCTAGTGGCCATGGGAGTTGGGATGGTTTGCATCACAGCTCTGTTGGGTTGCTTCCTCCTTATCCTCCTTTCTTATGCCTTTATTGTAGCCACCATATTGAGAATTCCTTCTGCTGAGGGCCGTCGCAAAGCCTTCTCTACTTGTGCCTCCCATCTCACTGTAGTGGTTGTGCACTATGGCTTTGCCTCTGTAATTTATCTTAAACCCAAGGCTCCAGAATCCCTGGAAGGGGACACCCTGATGGGAATCACCTACACTGCTCTCACTCCTTTTCTGAGCCCCATCATCTTCAGCCTGAGGAACAAGGAGCTAAAAAATGCCCTGAAGAAAGTGTTCTTCAGTAGCCAGTGTCCCTTAAGACTCTGATCGGGAGATTACCAGGTTGTTAAGAACTGGCATTATCTGATTTTCTTTTTAGATTTAATGCAATGGAATTTTTCCTAGATGAAGGAATGAACAAATAAATGAATAGATTTATTCACTCAACCCATATGAGTAATAATAATAGCTTTTATGCTGTGATTTAACTATGAAAAACACTTTAAATGTTATAGTATTTGATCTTCACAACCACCTATATTTGAGATAGGCACTATTGTCCTCATTTTACACGAGGAAACAGGCTAAGTAGCTGCTCCAGCATGTATCTAGTTGGTGTCTAAGATTTTGAACTCAAGACTTCCTGACCCTAGGTCCAAAATTCTATCTACTATGCCACTTAACTTTCTAAATCAAGGCACATTTCCACTCATAGTTTTATGGTATGCCTGAGGGATTGGAGTAGCTTTCTAATATCATCAGCCCAGATTTAGGTTTATTATACATAATGTTAACTACCAGTTAACAGTATTTCCCAGAGCCTTCGTATCATTTATCCACTTAATATCAATTAACTTTTTTAAAAAGGATATTTCCTTAAAAAAAAAAAAAGGATATTTCCTACAAAGGTATAACAAGAACAGAAGTACAAACCAAATCTGAAAACTAGGGGTATATTCTCTCCTACACCACCTCTGTTCCTAGGAATATTGAGGTCATACTTAAAGGACTTTCTACAAAGAATTTGCCCCTCCAGATTCATTTATGGGTTTGGCATAGCCAATGGACAGAGTGATTCCCTTGAGTGGAGGGCACAGCATCAATTTACTGCTGGGTTACTTCCCAGTAGATTCTCAAAGATATATTAGTAGGTCATGGTCATCTGGCCACACATTCTGGCATGGACACTACTCTGGTAGATTACCATATTGACCTTTCAAAGCCCACAAGGTCATGGTTGTCTCCAACAGAACTTCACCTAAAAACAAGAAATAACAAGCACAATAAGGCAAAGAACAGAGACCCATATTCATAGGCATGAAGTTGGCTCTGGGTGAGAAGGGCCAAAGCCTCTATGTATCCAGAGGCTTACGATGTCTATTTCATTCCAACACAACCAGCCAGAAAAAAGAAAATATCTCAGTCATTAAGTGCCTTTTAAGAGCATTTTTAGTTCCATCTCATAAGCCAATGAAAAGTCTGTCTCTTCACCATGAGGTAGCCAGCCTGGAAAAAGTCACATGATGTTGTGCTTGCTTTGGCAGCACATATACTATAATTGGAATGATACAGGGAAGATTAGCATGGCACCTGCACAAGGATGACACACAAATTCATGAAGTGTTCCATATTTGGGGGGGGGTTAAGTATTTTTAATAAATATTTATGTATACTCCAAAGTACAAGGTGGATTGCAATAGCCATGCACACTGGCAAGCTCATAAGGGCTAGACTTTGTCAGTCTCCCATAATACATGAAAAAGCATTTGCTAAACAGTTACTATGAAGAAGACACTCACTGAACTGGGGATTCAAAAAGAAAGAGCAAGTCACCTCCAGATCTCAAGGATCTCATGCTGTTATTGGAGAGATGACACATGCTTTAACCTCACCATTGGCTCTTGCAGTGAGATCACAACCCAAGTGACATTGACATTGTATGATTAATTTCCTCTTTTGTCCATCTCTGAAATATGAATTCTTTGGAAGTCCTTGTGCTTTCATGGATGTTCATTTATAAAGTTGGTTTATTATAAATGGGTTAACCAACGATGCTTCTCTGACTTTTAGTGCCTCTTTGACCTTGTACAGCTTAATCTCTCTGGGTTTCAGTTTTCACATCGGAAAAATAAGGGCACTGGATGATTAGATGATCTTCAAGGTCTCTTTCCATGTCAAGTTCTATGATAGTCTGATGGAAAGACTTTTGAAATAAGGAATTGATGAGGTTCTGGAGACACACACATACACTTCCAGGCTAATCATGCTTTGATATAATTGATATTAAGTGGCTAAATGATATAAGGGTTCTGGGAAATACTGTTACCTGGTAGTTAACATCAAGGCAGGGAGTGCTAGTGTTATTATCCCATTATACAGACAAGGAAACTGAAGCTCAGAGAAGAGAAGGGAGTTGCTAGATCGCACAGATTACGAAAGTGTAAGACCCAGAACTTTAACTCAAGCTTTCTGACTCTCAACCCAACATGCTTCCTGATGCCATTATGTCTCTCTTCAACTAAATGGAGAATGTAAAATTCTTAGGAACCAAAACAGAAGGCCCCTACAATTAGGAAGAAGCGAGTTTCAAGTATTTTGATTGAGGTATCTATGAAGAAGAAAATCTTTATACTTTTTTCCTAAACTGAACAAAACTGATCTTTCTGTCACCTGCTGTTTCTTTGTCACTTTTATTTAAATTTCAAATCACTCTATTAAATGGTGTGATAATGATGATGATGATGTTTCCTATAAAGTTCTACTACAACTGCGAGCTCACACAAACCCAAGTTCACCCTGGAGTGAGTCTTAGTCATCTTACTCTTCAGTCCTCAATCCAAGATTTCCCCTGGGAATATATGAATCTCATTTGCTTCTAGCTTTCATTTAGGTGTCCTTAATTCCCTTGCAAGCATCAAGCTATCTAGGCACTGAACATAGAACATGTTGTGGTTTTTTAATCTGCTAGAAAGAAAAAACATTTACCTCCATCAGTAGTTAGTAATACATGTAAATATATATGTGTATATGTGCATATATATATACATATATCATGACCTTGTGATATATTCATACATATATTTTTGTTTGTTTGTTTTTTCTGATAAAAAGTATTTTATTTTTTTTCCAGTTACATGTAAAGATAGTTCCTAACATTTGTTTATACAAGCTTTCCAATTTCAGATTTTTCTCCCTCCCTCCCCTCTCTCCACCCTCCCCTAGACAACAGGAAATCTGATATAGGATATATATAAACTAACATTAAACATATTTCTGTATTAGTCATGTTATAAGAGAAGAATAAGAGCAATGAGGAAAAACCTCAAAATAGAAAAAGAACAGAACCAAAACCAAAAGAAACAGTATGGTTCAATCAGCATCTATACTCCACAGTTTTGTTTTTTTTTCTGGATTTGGAGATCCCCTTCCATCATGAGTCCCCTGGAACTCTACTGTACCATTGCATTGGTGAGAAGAATCTAGTCCATCACAGTTGATCAACACACAATGTTGATGATACTGTGTACAATATTCATACATATATCTCTATGTGCTTATATATGTGTATATATATATTTATTTATTTATTTATATATTTATCCTGTGTATAGTTGGTTTGTATATATTTGTTTATTTGTTATCTCCCCATTAGATTGTTACCTCCTCAAGAGCAAGGACTATCTCTTGCCTTTCTTTGTATCCCCAGCACTTACCACAATTCCTAGCACATAATGCATGCTTAATAAATGCTTATTGACTGATCGATCTTCACATTCTGGTTGTTCCCCTCTGAGTGTATGACAGCTTCCTAAATTGTGATGCCTACTGGCTACAACCAGAGTTTATTAAGTACCTATCACATGTTGGTACTAGAGAGCTGATTAATGGAGCTATCTTCTTGAAAAGTGGCATTCTTTGTTAATTGACAAAGGCAAAGTTTAGTTTTGTGAATTGAATCATAGAGCTAGATATCAGAACTGTAAGGGCTGTTAGAACATGGAGAATAGAATGTCTGATCTAGAAAGCCCTTTGGAACATAGAATGGAGTATATCAGAGCTGGCAGGGACCTTAGGGACCATCTAGTCCACCTCCATTATTTTTATAAACAAGAAAACTAAGGTTAAGAGTTGATATGACATTATCAATATCACAAAATTATAGAATCATAAAACTGAGAGGGATCCCATCCAATTCATCCCTGAAAACCAAATGTTCTTTCCAGTATCACTGAAAAATAGCCTTCTAAAATGCCCTCCATCAATCTTATTTTAGTCTGTCATTTTTTTTTTCCTCCAAGAGCTGAATGGAACACAATTTCAACTCATTTGAAACCATATCTTAGAGTAAAAAAAGTTAATGAAACTTAGTAGTTAGCTCTAACTTATAGGATTATAGATTTAGAGGTGGGAGCCACCTCAGAGGCTACCTAGCTCAGCCTAACCCAACTCATTTACAGATTGGGAAATTGAAGCCCTTGTAGTTTAAGTGATTTACCCAAGATCACCTATATAGTTAGCATTTGACTTTACCACTAAAGAATCATGGTAGTCTGAATAGAGGATAGCAGAACTATCACCTTAAATTTTTTTTGGCGGGGCAATGAAGGTTAGGTGACTTGCCCAGGGTCATACAGCTATTAAGTGTCAAGTGTCTGAGGCTGCATTTGAACTCAGGTCCTCCTGAATCCAGGGCCAGTGCTTTATCTGCCTGCCCCTAAAAAAATTTTTTTAACACTATGCCTTTCTTATTTCCACCTCAGGTCATATTAAGGTTTGTTTCTTTGTTTCTGGCTGCCATGTCATACTAACTCATATAGAACATATAGTCCACTAGAACTCTAAGATATTTTTCATAAGAATTCTTACCTAGTCACATCTATACAACTTTTGAAGGCTGATGTTTTGAACCCCAATAAAGAACTTAACATTTTTTCCTAATTAAATTTCATTTTATTAGTATCACAAGGTCATAGATTTAGATATGGAAAAGAACTCAGAAATCACATAGTAATTTTTTGGGTAAGGATGCCAAAACCTAGAGAGCTTGAGTGAATTGCCCAAGGTCACACAGGTAGTGAGCATCAGAGGTGGGATTTGATCCAAACTCTCAGCCTGTTATAATTTTTTGTTTTGTTTTTATATAATGCTTCTTTTATCTAGTTTGGGAGCTAACCTTCTTAACTTTATGCAATCTGTAAATTTGATAAGTTATTTTTTCTATCTTCATATGATTCATTGATTAGAAGATGATCTGGTACTCTGATCTCTTTGAGGACTTGGCACATTTTGTGGTGACCCAGACACCCAAAGGCTTTAGTGTAGTCAATGAAGAAGTTGATGTTTTTCTGGCACTCCCTTACTTTCTATCATAATCTAACGAATGCCGGCAATTTGGTCTCTAGTTCTTCTACCTCTTCTAAAAAACAGCCTGCTCTTCTGGTAATTCTTGGTGTACATATTGCTCATGTCTAGCTTGCAGGATCCTAAGCTTGAAGAATCTTAACCTTGCTGGCATGAGAAATTAATGTACCTGTTCAGTAATTTCAATATTCCTTGGCATTGCCATTTTTTAAGATTCAGACATAAAAACTTCCAGGGCAGAGACAAGATGGCAGAGGAAAGACAGTGAACTCTCGAACTCATGACACAATCACTCCAAAAAACATCCAAATAATGCCACAGGAAAATGCCTGGAGCAGCAAAACTCACAGAAGAATGTGCTGAAATCATCTTCTAACCAAGAACAGCTTGGAAGGTCAGAAAGAGGCAGCTGCTGTGCTGATACAGGAGTCGAGCCCAACTCCACAGTCACCCTGACACAGATCCAGTTCCAGGAAGGCATCACCAGAAAAACAGACCCCCAGAGACTCTGAATCAGCTGAAGCACCAGTGTCATGTGGAACTAAGCTCACAGTCTGGTGAGAGGGCTGAGCCCTGGTCACGGGGGAGACTACAGGGGTCTATGCTGGTGCTGAGGCAGAACTTGGATTTTTCACCCCTGCTGAGAACCAGGAGGTAGGCTTGAGTAGCAGTGGCATAGGCGGGGGAGGGGCACAGGCTTGTTGGAGCTAACAACCACAACACACAAAGCTGGTTGATTAGCAAGTTGGTCTGGGGTCATCTATGGACCAGGGAACAGGCCAGGTGAGTGAAGAACCTGATCCTCCTTAAATCATACCACCTGGGACTTCTTAAGCTGCAGCCTGGAAACAGTGCCCCACTTTAAGGAGCTAAAAATCAAGTAAAAGAAAGGCAAGATGAGCCAACAGAGAAAGGTGAGGACCATAGAAAGTTTCTTCAGTAACAAGGAAGATGAAGGGGCAACACCAGAGAAAGATGTCAACATCAGGGCCCCTATATCTAAAGCTTCCAAGAAAAATATGAATGGGTCTCAGGCCATAGAGGTGCTCAAAAAGGACTTTGAAGATAAAGTTAGAGAGGTAGAGGAAAAAATGGAAAGAGAAATGAGGGTGATGCAGGAAAGACATGAGAAAAAATTCAAAGCTTGAAAAGTCAAATTGGCCAAATGGAAAAGGAGGTACAAAAGCTCCCTGATGTAAACAATTGCCTAAGAATTAGGATTGAACAAATGGAAGCCAGTGACTTTATGAGAAATCAAGACACAATAAAGCAAATCCAAATGAATAAAAAAATAGAGGGCAATGTGAAATATCTTCTGGGAAAAACTGCTGACCTGGAAAATAGGTCCAGGAGAGATAATTTGAAAAGTATCAGTCTACCTGAAAACCATGATCAAGGAAAGAGCTTAGACATCATCTTCCATGATATTCTCAGGGAAAATTGCCCTGAAATTCTAGAAGAAGAAGCTAAAATAGAAATTGAAAGAATCCACCAATCACCTCCAGAAAGAGATCCCAAAAGGAAAACTCCTAGGAATATTATAGCCAAATTCCAGAACTCTCAGGTCAAGGAGAAAATATTGCAAGCTACCAAAAGGAACGAATTCAAGTACTGTGGAGCCCCAGTCAGGATAGCACAAGATCTAGCAGCTTCTACATTAAAGGACCAGAGGGCATGGAATATGATATTCCAGAGGGCAAAGGAAATGGGATTACTACCAAGAACCACCTAGCCAGCAAAACTCAGCATAATCTTTCAGAGGAAAAAATGGGACTTTAATGAAAAAGAAAACTTTCAGATATTTGTGATGAAAAGACCTGAACTGAATGGCATATGTGACTTTCAAATACAAGACCTTAGAGAACCATAAAAAATTGGAGTTTGGGACATGCCTGGGGTCATGCAGTGGGTGACTGCCTTGTTTCTGAGGCCCGGTTTTGGCTGGGATCCCTCTGGGTCCAGGGTGGATGCTTTGTCCACTGTATCACCTAGCTGCCCCATGATGACATCTTTAGGCTTAAATTAAGGGGTGAGGTGAATGCACTGGGGGAGGGGGAAGGGCAAATATGAAATTCTACATGAAAGAAACATGGAGTGGGGGAAGAGATGGGAGAGGAGCAGGGCAGTAAATGAATTTTAGACTCATCAGAAAAGGCTCAAAGACCTTAAACTCATCAGAGTTGGCTCAAGGAGGAACTAACATATACACCCAACTGGGTGGAGTAATCTATTTAATCTGGGCAGTAAATGAGCCTAACACTCATCAGAATTGGCTCAAAGACCTCAATCTCATTAGAATTGACTCAAGGAGGGAATAATATACACACTCAATTGGGTGGAGTAATCTCTCTAACCCTGCAGGAAAATAGGAGGGGAAGGAGATAAAGAGAGAGGGGCAAAAGAAGGAAGGGCAGAGTGGGGGAGGGGACAGACAGAAGCAAATCCCTTTTGAAATGAGCAGAGCTGGGAGGACATTGTGCATAGTGACAGCACTATTGTTCAATGAGCAAATGTGAATCACTTAACTACTCTCAGCAATGCAATGATCCAAGACAATCCCAAAGAACTAATGAGGAAGCTTACTTTGCACCCCTATAGAAAGAACTAATAAAAAGAGCACTTGTGGATTGTATGTATATAACCTGGTTCCAATCTTGTGGAGGGGGGAGGAAAGGGAGGGAGCAAAGGAGAAAAATTTGGAACTCTAAATCTTATGAAAATGAATGTTAAGGGGGCAGAGCCAAGATGGCAGAGGAAAGACATTAAACCCACAGGGCTCCTGATACAATGACTGCAAATATAGCAATAAAATAATCCTCCGGGCAGAAAAACACACAAAAATACTGGCTGAGAGTTTTCTCCAGCTATAGATAGATTTCAAGGGGCCGTGCTGGGCCATGAATAAAGCCTAACCCTGCAGTCGGGCCGACACACCAGACACCGGCCCGAGGAATTTGCCCCAGTGCCTCTGAATCAGCTGCAGTACAAGCGTCTTCTGGAACCAAGCGTGCAGTCAGGCTGAACGGCTGGCCTGGGGGGTAAGTGCAAGGGTACCAGTGGACTGGGGGGAAAGATTCAACTGTCCCACCCCAGTGGGCAACCAGAAAGAAATTCTGAGTGGTGGGAGAGCCAGGTGGGTGAGGGGAGCAGGGGAGCAGTCTCATCCGAAGCTGAAAACCAGGCCACAGAAAGCTTTGCTGGTTGGTTTCTTAGTAAATAGGCCTGAGGTTATCTCCAGACCTGAGAACAGGCCAGGGGAGATTAAAACCTGCCCCACCCTGCCTCAGCCCCAAACACCTGGGACCCTCTGAAGCTGAGAACAGGAACTCAGCCAAGAAGCAGCCCCACCTCCCCACCCCCCAGTGGAGAGTTTAAAATCAAATGAAAGTGAGGCCAGGCAGGCCGAGAAGAAGCCCTACCATCGCCTGGGCCACACTGTAGATTGAAGAGTGTGTCCTGGAAGCAGCGCCACACTTGAAGAAGGAGCTAAAAGCCAAGAAATAGTAAGCCAGGATGAGTAGGCAGAGAAAGCAGAAGACCATTGAAAACTTCTTTGGGGGTAAGGTAGACCACAATACAACCTCAGAAGGAGAAGATAATAACAGGGTCAAAGCTCCAACATCCAAAGCTTCCAAGAAAAATATGAACTGGTCTCAGGCCGTGGAAGCTCTCAAAAGGGACTTTGAAGAGAAAGTAGGAGAAATAGAAAGAAGATGTAGAGAAAAGGAGGAAAGAATAGAAAGGGAAATGAGAGCAATGCAGGAGAGTCGTGAGAAAAAAGTCAATAATTTGAAAAGCCAAATGGAAAAGGAGGTTAAAAAACTGTCTGATGAAAATAACTGCCTAAGAATTAGGATTGAACAAATGAAAGCTAGTGACCTTATGAGAAACCAAGACACAGTAAAGCAAATCCAATTGAATGAAAAAATAGAGGGCAATGTGAAATATCTCCTTGGAAAAACAGCTGACCTAGAAAATAAATCTAGGAGAGATAATTTGAAAATCATTGGACTACCTGAAAACCATGACCAAAACAAAAGCTTAGACACCATCCTCCAAGAGATTGTGAGGGAAAATTGCCCTGATATTCCAGAAGCAGAAGCTAAAATAGAAATTGAAAGAATCCACCGATTGATCACCTCCTGAAAGAGATCCCAAAAGGAAAACCTCCAGGAATATTATAGCCAAATTCTAGAACTCCCAGGTGAAGGAGAAAATACTGCAAGCAGCTAGAAAAAAGTAATTCAAATACTGTGGAGCTTCAATAAGGATAAAACAAGATCTAGCAGCCTCTACATTAAAGGACCGAAGGGCATGGAATATGATATTTCAGAGGGCGAAGGAACTGGGACTTCAGCCAAAAATCATGTACCCAGCAAAACTGAGTATAATCTTTCAGAGGCAAAAATGGGATTTCAATGAGAAAGAGGTCTTTCAAGCATTTGTGATGAAAAGACCTGAACTGAATAGTAAATTTGACTTCCAAATACAAGATCCTGGAGAAGCATAAAAAGGTAAACAGGAAAAAGACTTCATGAGGGATATTAAAAGATCAAACTGTTTACATTCCTACATGGGAAGATAGTACTTTGAAATCATAAGAACTATCTCAGTAAGAAATTCACAGAAGACAGGGCTGAACTGAATATGAAGGGATGATATCTGTTAAGCATTTATGTTTTGTTCTTTGTAGGGCAGACAGGGTGGGTTATCTTATGTCTGGGGCTGGATTTGGGCTTGGGGCTTCCTGGGTCCAGGGCTGGTGCTTTGTCCACTGTGCCACCTAACTAATCCATGATGACATCATTAAAATAGGGTTGAGGTATAGGAGGAATAAACTGGGGTAGGGAGGAGGGGAGAGATGGTCTGGGGAGAGGTAGTTCACATGAAGGAAATAAGAAAAAAGCTTATGGAGGAGAGTAGAAGAGGGTGAAGGATTTGTGGAGTGAGTGAACCTTAATATCATCAGAATTGGCTCAAAGAAGGACTAACATACTTAATCAAGTAGGTATAGTAATATATTTTTTCCCTGAGGGGAGGGGGGAGGGAGAAAAGGGGAGGGGGGAAGAAGGGAAGGAGGAAAGGGCAGATTGGGAGAGAAAGCAGTCAAAAGCAAAACACTTTCAAGGAAGATGAAGATGTTCTGCATTACTGCACCAGTATGACATATTGAATTGCTTGATCTCATAGGAAGGGTTGAGGAGGGAGGGAGGAAGAACAATTTAGAACAAAGAATTAGCTCAGGGACCCTGATCTCATTGGAGTGGGCTCATGGAGGGGATAGCTTTCATACCCAATTGGGAGGAGCAATCTATTTAACCCTGCAGGAAAATAGGAGGGGAAGAAGATAAGGAAGGAAAGGTGAAAAAAAGGGAGTGCAGAGTGAGGGAGAGGATAGTCAGAAGTAAAACACCTCTGAGGAGGAATAGGTAAAAAGAAGAGAGTGTAAATGTCATGGGAAGGGAGTGGGGTGGAGGGAAATAGTTATGATGATTGAGTATAATGGAAAAACATATGGTACCTACTTTGCTGGGCTTTTATGAAGAAAATTCTCTGTCAAGCTTAAGGTACTATATACAGGTTAAGATGAACAGGATTCTATCAGAAAAACCTGTAAAGACCTACATGAACTGAAGCACAGTGAAATGTACTATATACAAAATAACAGCAATAGTGGGGGATGATCTGCTGGGAAGCATGTGGTTATTTTCAGCAAGGCAATGATCCAATATAACCCTGAAGGACTTATGAAGATTGCAGCCCATCTGCAGAGAAAGAACTGATAGTATCTGAAAACAGATGGAAATACATTTAAATTTTTTTTTCTTTTCATCTTTGACAATTCCTTAATCTGAAGTTTTGGGGTTTTTTTTTTTACTGTTTTCTCTCACAGCTAACTAATATGGGAATTTTTCCATGAGTACTCATGTATAACTTATTTTGAATTGCTTGAGTTCTTGTGGGTGGGGGGTGCGAATGGAGGGGGAGAAGAGAAGTTAGAACACAAAGTTTTTTAAAAATTGATGTTAAAATTTTTTTTACATATGTTTTGGAAAATAATTTTCTATTCAAAAAAGAAAAAAGAAAAAGAAACGGAGAATCTAAAAAAAAAAAAAAAGGAAAATGAATGTTGAAAACTACCCTTACATATAACTGGAAAAAATAAAATAAATGTTTGTTGCTAAAAAAAAAAAAAAAGATTCGGACATAAACTAATCTTTTCCAACCCAGTAGCCCCTGTTGAGTTATCTAAATTTGCTGGCATATTTGCTGGCATATTAAATACAGCACTTTAACAGCTTCATCTTTTAAGACTTTAAATGGCTCATCTGGAATTCCATCACTTATCTCATTGTTAGCAATGCTTCCTAAGGCCCACTTGACTTCATTCTTGACAATGTCTGGCTCTAGATCAGCAACAACACCATTGTAATTATTGGTGATGTTAAGATCTTTCTTGCATAGTTCTTTTGTGTATTCTTGCCCCTTCTTAATTTCCTCTGCTTATGTTAAGTCCCTACCACTCTCATCTTTTATCATGCCCATTTTTGCATGAAATGCTCCCGTAAGGTCTCTAATTTTCTTGAAGAGATCTCTTGTCATTCTAAGCTATTTTAAAGTTTAACATAAAAAATTAAGATCTTGGCAATTGGTCCCATAACTTCCTGGAAAATAGAGGGAGAAATAGAAACAGAAGCAGATTTTATATTCTTGGGCTCAAAGATCAATGCAAACAGTGACTACAACCACCAAATTAAAAGACGTGTGCTCCTTAGAAGGAAAGCTGTGATAAATCTGGACAGGATACTAAAAAGAGGAGACATCACTTTGTCTAAAAAGGTTCATATAGTCAAAGCTATGTTTTTTTCAGTATCAAATGGCTTTGAGAACTGGACTATAAGGAAAGTTGAGTAGTACAGAATTGATGCTTTCAAATCGTGGTGCCAAAGAAGACTTTTGAGAATCCCATGGAAAACAAGATCAAATTAGTCAAAACTTAAAGAAAGTACAATTCACTGCAAGATCAAATACTGAAGCTAAAGCTCAAATTCTTTGGCTACATCATGAAAAGATAGGATTCATTGGAAAAGACCCTGGATGTTGGGAAAGATTGAAAGCAAAAGGGACAAGGGATGGCAGGTACTTGGGAGCTCTAAATCTATGGTAAGTATAGTGTCTAGGAAAGGATGTCATACATCATTGGATCTGGAGGTTGACCTGGGTTCAAATCCTGCCTCTGGTTCTTATTAGCTGTCCTGCCTCTGACATTTACTGTTTCACTCACCATGGATGAGTCACTCAATCTCTCTGAGACTTGCTCAGAGAACAAGTATCATGTATACCCTGGAAATCATGTACCAAGTACCATAGTAACAATAATTAACCTGTCAAATCTACTTCAGAAAGTTGTTGTGAGACTCATTTGAGATAACTTGTGTAAAACACTTTACAAACCTTAAAGAGCTATGTAATATCAGTAATTATTAATACTGGAGCTTCTATTACTTTTGTTCTGTTTCTTCAGAACTTTGGCCTTTATCATTCTTAGGTGACATCTTTTTTCTGTGCTCAAGGATACAGCAATATTTTAATTGGTCAGAGTATACCTCAAAATGGAGAAGGGGGCAAAGGGTGCAGGTGTGTTGTTGGTGACAGATATATGTGATAGAGGTAGGATTGTGGATGTGGTCTGCAATAACTTTGTCTTCTTTGTTTAACTTCTAAGTTCACTCATCTTTATTCCAAATTCAGGATAAAAGGATCTTGGTTGTAATTTAGGCTTCTTAGACCCAAGCTCCTATGAGTTGTTGTGTCTTTTTTAGGGAGGAGGGCAAACTTTGAAACAGATTTGGGGGTGTTCAACAAGAATTATATGGAATTTTCTAACTCTAAATTAGGCAATTGCCTGGTACTATAATTTTCTCTTTTTAAAAAATATTTTATTTTTCCCAATTGTGTGTAAAAACAACTTTTAACATTCTTTTTAAAAATTGTGATTCCAAATTCTCTTCCTCCCTCCCTTCACCCCTCTGTGAGATGGTAAGTAATTTGATATGTTATACTTGTGCAAATATGCAAAACATATTTCCATATTTGTGATGATGTGAAAGGAAATACAGACCCCCCCAAACACAAGAAATGTGAAGATGTCCAGCAGAGACAGAGCTATTCTGGTTTGTCTCCCCTGTAATTGGAAGTTGGCTGACAGTTGGTGTGGATGGATGTCCTCCTCTTTAAAGGATTTGCTTCCCCAGATGATGGCTTCAAGGGCTGGACTAGAAGCAGGCCTGGAGTCAGGAGATTGTTAACTTTCCCTAGGCCCTGTGCTCATCTTCCTATTCTTGGACGTTGGTCAGCAACTCTTGCTGGTGCTGAGGAGAAAGGTGGATCTCATCTCCACAATGGTTTCTCCCCTTACTGATGGCTGTGGGGGCTAAACTGAAAGTCAGTCTGGAAGTTTGGGGAGGCACTGCTTTTCCCAAGGATCTTGGATTCAGAGTTCTGGTCTATCTTCACCAGTATTTGAGGGAAATGGTGGTCAAGGCAATGCTAATGGTAGTGGTTTAACTTGCCTCACATATGTTGTCTCCTATCTTTCCTTCAGGGTCATGGACCAGCTTCAGGAATGAAAGATGGAATCAAGAATGGGGTATGCTCTGTTTCTTCCTAAGCCCCAACTAGCATCCTTTTTTCTGAGTCTTTAACAGTAAAGACTGAAGACAAAGATAATGATTGAAGCCATTATATCATGGCTTCATCCAAATCTCTTATCTCTCTGTGACATTCTACTTTACTGATACCACCACCATCATCATAGTCATTACTACAACAGCTAACATTTATTCTGTGCTTGACACATTGAAAAATATTTTACTAATATTATATCACTTAAGTCATACTGAATACTTAAGCCATACAAATACTCAAAGGCTGGATCTTCATGTCACATCTAACCCAATCACCAACATCAAGCCATCTAATTGACACTTTCTAACTAACTGGGGGTGGGAGAGGAGGAATTAATAGTGGCAGAAAGCTAGGAGAACCCTGTATTTTCCTCTGAGATTCTCAGCCTTAACTCAACCTATCCTACTCCATGCTCTGTATGGGAGAAGGATTTAATGGCAAAGAGGGAGCAAAAATCAGAAAGGAGATTTGGAGGCTGGGTGGAATATTAAGAAGACTAGAAATTGTTTTGGGGGGCAAAGGAATGATGTGGAAGGGTTTAAGGAAAAGTAGAAGGAAAAAAGTCTCTAGCTAAAAGAGAAAGGATTTGGGTTGAAGGAGAAGGCTTCAAGGAGGAGGAAAAGCACAAAGAAAAGGTCCAGAGAAGAGAAAGAAGTAAATAAGGCACAATAACCTGGACAGAAAGAGGTCAGCAAAGTAAGGGAAAGGAAGTCAGGTGAGGCTGTCAGGAAACTAAAGCTTGAAAAAATGCTAAGGAGTTAGGAAGAACAACCATTTAGCTGAAGACTAGTTTAAAAAAGACTAACAAATATATGGGATAGGTAGAGGTCATTTAAAACAAAAGATGTTTAAAATATTTTAAAAGGATGACAATAAAAACTGATGACCGTATGACCCTAGGCAAGTCACTTAACCCTCGTTGCCCTGCCACAAAAACCAAAAACACACACACAAAAAAACCCAAAAAATACCCTGATGACCATTAATAACAGCTAGCTGGGGCTTATATATCACCATAAGGTTTTCAAAGTGCTTTGCACATACCATTACATTATGATCCTGACAACATCCCAATGATGTAGACTTTGTCGTTTTTCCCATTTTTCAGATGAGAAAACTGAGGTAGAAGAGGTCAAGTGACTTGGCCAGAATTTCACAGTAAATAAGTATCTGGTAGGGGAGTAGGGATTCAAATCTAGGCCTTTCTCACTCTAAGACCAGAATTATATCATTTTATACTACCAGACAAAAGACTAGGGAACTACTTTAAGGAAGAATGAAAGTATGGAGAAAGCATGAATTTTGAAGTGACCTGAACAGGATGTGATGAGGCAATTAAAGCAGCAAGAGGTAGTGGGAATTGAATGAATCACATTGACTCCATCTTGTGACTCAATTCTGGAGCTAGCTCAGTTCCCTTTTCCATTTAATCATAGTTCTAGTAATGGGAAACTGGATGGGAAAGTGGATAGACACTGGGCTTGAGTCCAAACTCACATTCATGAGTTCAAATTTAAGCTTAGCTATTTACTAGCTGTGTGACCCTAAGCAAGTCACTTAGCCCTCTTTGCCTTGATTTCCTCATCTATAAAATGAGCTGGAGAATGAAATGGCAAACCATTCCACTACCTTTGCCAAGAAAACCAAAGATGGAGTCCCAAAGACTCTGAAATGACTGAACAACAAATGGATCTAGTTCAGTTCCTGTTTTGTGAGAAAATTTTATTCAATTGTGGGAATTGTCAGAGAACTTTATTGCCTTCTTTAAACCTAGCCCTGCATGGCTGGGAACCTCTACCTGCTGCTTAGAGACCCTCAACCGAGAACCTAGATTATGGTAACTAGAAATCCAGACAGATCAGAAGATTGATGCAAGGAGTTCCTTATAATTGTGAATGTTTGAATGTGTTTTTATTAAATAATAAACATTTTAATTTATAGTTTTGAATTCTAAATTTTATCCCTCCTTCCTTCCCTCCCCTCCACTCTCCCTGAGGCAGTAAGTAATCAAATATAGATTATACATGTACAATTACGTAAAACATTTCCATATTAGTCATTTTGTATAAGAAAACTTGAATAAAAGAAAAAAATGAAAGAAAGTGAAAAATAGCGTGCATCAGTCTGTGTTCAGTCAACATCAGTTCTTCCTTTAGAGATGAATAGTATGCTTCATCCTTAGTCCTTTAGGATTGTCTTGGATCATTGTATTGCTGAGAATAGTTGTCATTCACAGTTCTTCATCAGTATTGCTGTCACCATGCACAACGTTCTCCTCATTCTGCTCACTTCACTATACATCAGTTCATAGACATTTTTCCAGGTCTTTCTGAAATCATCCTGCTTGTCATTTCTTATAGCACAATATTCTGTCACAATCATATACCACAGCTTGTTTAGTCATTCCCCAATTGATGGGCATTTCCTTGATTTCCAGTTTTTAGCCACAAAAGAGCTGTTAGAAATGTTTTTGTACAAATAGGTCTTTTTCTCTTTGGGGGATATAAACCTAGCAGTGGTATTGCTGGATTGAAGGGTATGCACAGTTTTATAGCCCTTTGGGCTATAAAATAGCTCTCCAGAATGGCCACAATGAAAAATTGGCAAAAGAGTTAAAACATTTCAGGACCTGCATATAGTAGTATATGCAGTGACACTTTATATAATAAGGACTGGAACAATTTAGTAATATTTCTCAGAACAAGCATCAAATAGAACCATAGCAGAAGCCACTTGAGAAAACTATTGAAGACCTTTGGAAATAAGGTTAAAATGTTATATAAAAATCTAGCCAATACATGCAGAAAAACTTCAATACCATATCATCCAATTGAAAGAAACAAAAAGAATTCTGAGGAAGGTAATAGACTTAACATATGAGCTCTTCTTAACACCCTTCTTCAACAACTAAAAGTGAAAGCCAAAAAAGTTAAGGAGACACAAGGATTCAAAAAAAGCACAAAGACCAAAATAAACAATTTACAGAAAGGATGTTCTATCTCACTGGTATAGAGAACTGCCCAGATAGGGAAATTCTCTCTACAAATTCAGTTCACCACTCTCTGTTTAACTGATAGTCTTTGAGAGTTGACTAGAGTACTAAGAAGTTAAATGACTGACCCAGGGTCATATAGTCAGCATGTGTCAGAGAAGCGACTTGAATCTAAGACTTCCTGATTCTAAGGGTAGTCCTCTAACCACTAAGCCACACTAGCTCAACCATTTTAGTACCTATCAAAAACTGTGCTGGAGAGGATTGAGAAACAAAGAGATTAGAAGAGAGAACAAACCTCCAAAGAAGGAGAGTGTGGGAACTTTCTGCTTAACAGTATATGGTCAAAAGAAATGTAACACAACAAGAGCACAAAATGGACTAAATGAAAAACAAATGTCCATCTCCTTAATACAATGAATGACTGAATGGTTATGTCAAGGGAAGTGAATGAAACTAGTTCCTCTACAAAAGTGCAGGGAACCAAGTATGGATAGACCCATAATTATTGGCCCAAATGCTTCACAGTGGTACCTGTATTACTAGCAATGTACTATACCAACTTCCTCTCTAATGTAAACATATTCTCTTCTTTCTTAACAGAACTTATTACATATTTATTACCAAAAGGTGAAAACATCAGTGGCCCTTCCATTTGAAGATTTATATATTTATACAAAGAATGCACATCTTATTTCACTTTTTAAAAAATCAATTATCACTTGAGAAAAAAAAAGAAAAAACAAGATATGGGCATATGACCAGGAGTCCCAGGGGTGCAAAGAGCAATTTATCATCAATTAGATGATAACCATCCAAACATAGTAGCCATTATACTGCCTTTATTATCACAAAACTTTGACTCATAATGTAATAAAGTATTGCAAATATATACAATAAATTTCAACACAGTAATAATGTGAGAATAAAGGATTTGATGTCCACATGTAAATTGTTTCAATATAAAACATACCACCAACATAATAATGTCAAGAACAATTGATAGACAGTATGACATCTTCCAAGGAGACAATTAAGCCCTCTGTGGTTCTGCTATGCCTTAAACACATTATCATAACTCCAAAATAGAACTGAGTCTGGCTTTCAAGTCAAGCTTTAGAAGCATACCAAACTATTATATTTGTCATTTAATGTACAGGGAAGGCTTGAAGTAGTACATCTCCACTATGAAATACACAATTAATAGTTACTTCCTTTCATGGAAACTCTCCAATTATTTCATAATGTCATTTGGATTTGATAAATTATAAAATTATTAATGTATTCCAAAGAAGAATGTAGACAAAAGGTTTTAAAATTGAATCTGAAGGTCAAATTAAACCGATGTTTGAAGCTAATGCCTGCACATAACTTGCTCTTCTTCAGGAAAGACACGTTGAAGATAAGAATATCAACGAAAAAGCTGAGGCTGGATTTATCAAGAGACTTACTAGCGTCCACAACTTAAAGCTTAATTGGAAGAATACTTTTAAAACAATGAACACCTATGGATTACCAATCCTCATGTATACTTTTGGCAGTGTAAAGTGAATGGCAATGGATGTAGAGAGGGGCTAAACAAAAACTTGTATACTATTATACAGAGCTCATCACCTCAAGATTTCTGTAGAAAGACTTGCAATTTCCTGCAAAATGGAGGAAAAGTATTGATAGTCTCTGAGTACATGATAAACGGGCAAAAATTTAAAGATACATTTCTGGAACAAACAACCCTACAAGCAATAGTAAAGACCAACAACAGGCATCTACCAAAGGATTTATTGAATGTAGTTGAGAGTTCTCTCCAGATAGAGGCCATGAAGTGATCAAAATTCAAGAGTGGAATCCATAGGCCCAATCAACAGTGTGTTAACAAAGGTGTGTTGAATAAATATTCACAAGTCAATTTGTTTATAGAAACAGAAGGGGTTTATGATAGTTCTTTAGGATCATATCATTGCCACCCTAGACTATTTTTTACAAACGCAAGCCATTCTTATGGTAAAGATCAAAAGCAATAGAAACAGAAGTTATGTTGAACTCCAAATATACTCTCAAGTTCTGGGCCTAGCTCTTTCTCAATCCGCAATAGCTATTCAAGGTATGTAGTATATACTGATGAATGAAGTATGTCATAGTCTGAGCGCTATAAGTTTTTCATTTTTTAATTTTTCCAGTGAAGATAGACTTATCTCTTTCACTGGGTTCTATGAAAAAAGTAATAATATTCTGAAATTGATAAGGCAATTTACAAAGCACATTGCACACATTATTTCATTATGTCCTCCTAATACCCCTAGGAGGTAGACAGTTCGAGCATTGCTGTCCTTAGTTTACATAAGGGGAAACTGAGGCACTGAAAAGTGAAATCATTTGCCCAGGGTAACACAGAAAATAAGTGGCAGAGACAAGACCTAAACACAGCTATATAAAATGAAGGAGTTTCATAAAATGACTTTTATGATTCCTCCTGTCTCCATCATCTTCTTATTGTAGGCCATTTCAATTCAAAGTACCTTTTTACTTGGTAGGGATGGGTAGAATTTTCCCCTGAGTTAGTTGCCAATATTGGCCAATATTATGTGTCTGCCTGTTTTGTATTATTATTTATCATTCATTATTATTGTTGGAATTTAACTTATTTGACTAGAGATTGCTTGAACCCAGAATGTCATCCTGACCCCAGTAATTCTCCAGAAATGCCAGAAATGGCTACAAGAAATTTTGGATTCCCCTAGATCCTGAATCTACCCAGAGTATCCCTGTTTTGGATCTCCCCACCTAGATTTTATTTTGGGTCCACCAAAAGCCTGTGTTTGGGGTGACCCCAAATAGATTGACCTAACTACTGATAGACATCTCAAACTGCCCTTCTCTTAGAGACTACTTCTTGTCTACTTGAGACCAATCAGGCAAATGTTCTTACTCCATTTTCTAAATCATATATACTGTAAACCTTCCAGAGCCTGGGTGAGGGGGAGCCATACTTCCTTCCAGGATTGTTCTCCTCTACCAACTGACCTAATAAATTTCTTTCTAAAACAATTTCATATTTCAAAGATTTGTTCTTGCAAACACATTATTACAATAGAAATTCCTTGAGCAGAAAGATATGTTTCTTGCTTCTTCTGTATTTCTTCCTCCTCAACTAATACCTGCCCCTAAGTGTTCTTCACAAATTTACATTTTCTCTAAGGACCATCTATGATGCAGCTTTTAATTATCACACCTTCAAAACAGAACTCAGGGTTGAACAAACAATGAACCTCACACAAGATGGTATCTCTAGTGTTATTAATCGCTGGGTAGACTAATGGATTGGCAGTAACAGACATATCCTAAGTCAGGATATCAGTAAAGACAGAAGAGTAGCAACCCTTCCACAGAGTGAAAGTTGACCATTTCACTCTATATCTACCAACTACTTTTTGTTACATCAAAATAATAAGTGTAGTAACTTGTCTTTTAGAGATGTCTTGAGGGTTAGAGTTTTTGAGGGAAGAAATTGCTGAAGAAGACTTTATTTAGGGCATTCTTCAGTTCCTTGTTCCTCAAACTAAAGATGATAGGGCTTAAGAAGGGAGTAAGAATAGTGTAGGTGATGCCCATCAGGGTGTCTCCTTCAAGGGATTCAGGAGCCTTGGGCTTTAGATAGATAACAGAAGCAAAACCATAATGTACCACAACCACAGTGAGGTGGGAGGCACAGGTAGAAAAAGCTTTGTGTCGGCCCTCAGCTGAAGGAATCCTCAAGATGGTGGCCACAATGAAGGCATAGGAAATGAGGATAAGGAGGAAGCAGCCCAATAGGGCTGTGATACAGAGCATTCCTACTCCCATGGCCACAGCCCAAATGTCCCCACAAGCAAGCTTCACCAAAGGGGGTACGTGACAGGCAAAATGGTGGATCTCATTGGGCCCACAAAAATGCAAGTGAAAAATGGCGAGGGTAACCACCAAGCCCATTATCATACCACCAACCCATGAGGAGACCACCAGCCAGGTACAACCCTGTGGGCTCATGAGCACATTGTAGCGCAGAGGGTGGCAGATGGCCACATAGCGGTCATAGCCCATGACTGTGAGAAGGAAAGAGTGGGTAAAGCCAAATGTGAAGGAGAAAAACATCTGGTTGGCACAACCCGAGAAGGAGATGACATGTTGAGTAGAAAGCAGGTCTGTGAGTAGTCGTGGGATAATGGCAAAAGTGTAGAAGATTTCTGAGATAGAGAGTGCACATAGGAAGAAGTACATGGGTGTGTGGAGACTCCGCTCACTCCGGATGGTCAACATGATGAGAAGGTTGCCCAGCAGTGTGAACAAATACATCAGCAGAAAGAGCACAAAGAACATCAACTGAAGCCGAGGAAAGGTAGAGAAGCCAATGAGGATGAACTCAGACACTGCGGTGTGGTTTGGCCCCAACATGGAGGCTATGGAAGAGTTGGACATGAGAAAAACAGAATTATCATAGAATCATGGACTCTGTGAATTCCAAGGGGCCTCAGATGGTATCTAGTCTGGCTACCACTCAAAGCATGTATTCCCTCTACCATATCCCCAAGAAGTGGTAATGCAGTTTCCAGTTAAAGACTTCAGTAGGAAGGATCCTACTTCCAGGTGAAGTAGTCCATTCCACCTTTGGACAGTGTGAATTATTAGGAGATGTTTTCTTATATCCAGGCAAAATCTTTCTGTGTAACAATCTTTACTGAGCCCACATTTGCTTTCCTGGGGCCAAGCAAAGGAAATCTAATCCCCTGTACAAATAAACACTCTAAAGAACTTTGCAAATCTTTAAGTAGTATATGAAAATTAGTGATTATTGTGGTGGTTATGATACTGAGGATCATGATGCTCTGGGCATTTTCTCTGGATGTACCCCCATGCTTGGAATGCTTTCCCTCCTCTGCTCCATTTCCTGACCTCCTTGGCTTTCTTTAAGTTTCAACTAAAGCCCTCTCATTTCCTGGAAGCCTTCTCCAATCCCTCTTAATTCTAGTGCCTTCTCTGTGTTAATTATTTACTTTTTATCCTGTATATAACTTGCTTGTACATAATTGTTTCCATGTTGTTAGGTCCTTAAGGGCAGGGACTGTCTTTTGCCTCTTTTGTATACCCAGTACTGTTGTCACAGTATCTAGTAGGTACATAATAAATGTTTATTGATCGATATTGATGACAGCCTTTCCAAAACTTGGAGACAATTTCCAAGTTTCCCTTATGTCTTCTCTTCTGTGGGCTAAAACATCAATGTTTCTTCCATGACAAGGTTTCCAGAGCTTTTATCATTATATAAAGTGGATATCCCTGTCCTAGATTTTTTTTTTGGACAGTTTCAGTTGGGGAGGGTTTTGTTCTCTAGCTGGGGAATGGCAACAGCATTCCTAAAAAAATCCAGCTGAACAGTCTCTTTTAATCAAGGAGGATCCCAGACCTTTCCAGGGATTTAGTGCTCTAGAAATACTTGATTTCCTCCAAATTAAGAAACCTGGACTCTAGACTCAGCACCTCCACTTGCTAGCTGTGATGCTGGGCAGGTAACAGAGAAAAGAAAAGGTTTTCTCTACATCTTTCAGGGCCTCAGGACATCCACAAAATAAGATAATAAGCTTTCCCTTGTCCTCAAAAGGTATTGCTGCTCTCTTGTTTCTCAAAAAAAACACTTTTGCCTAATTATGTGTATAGAGGGTCTAGCTTCACTGTCCCCACTAGAATGTGAGTTCTTTGAGGACCAGGCTTATTTCATTATGTATCCTCAGCACTTAGCACAGTGCAGTGCAATTAATACTTATTTGTTTAATTGAATTGAATTGAATTGATGGAGACATTATTCCCTTTTGAGGCTCTATACTCTTTTTGCATAGCTCTGATTATGGAGAAAATTTTCCTTTCCTTGAGCCAAAATCTACTCACTGCATCTTTTATTCATTGCTCCTAATTTTGTCTTTTGAAGACAAAAAAGAGCAAGGCTATTCTCTTTTCCATGACAACCCTTAAATGATGTGAAATATGTCCCTTTGATGAATTCAATTCACCTAACCGTGGTGAATTATATTCCATGGTACTGATAGAACTAGAAATGTGATTGCTTAGACATCACCAATATTTTTGAAAGAGTATGGAAAATGGGAAAGAGTGGTGATCGAAGAAGAGAAAATACTATCTCAGCTTTCAAAAGGAGGAATACAACAGATTGTCAACTCTGGGGAAAAGAGTTTGACTTTGATTCTTGAAAAAATCTTATTCTGAATCATTAAAGAGATGATGGGCAAATATCTAGAAAGGAAAAAAAGAATTACAAAGAGAGCATGGCTTCATCAAGATGAGGTCATGCCACAGAACAATGTGCTGAAATCATCTTCTAACCAAGAACAGCTTGGAAGGTTGGAAGGAGGGAGCTGCTGTGCTGAGACAGGAGTGGAGTCACCCTGACACAGATCCAGTCCCAGGAAGGCCTCACCAGAGAAGGAGACCCCCCAGAGCCTCTGAATCAGCTGAAACGCCAGAAATTGCTCATTATGTAGGGGGTTGAAAGGAGGAAGAGAACATGCATTTCTTAAGTATCTAATATGTGCCAGGCACTGTGCTAGGTGCTTTTAAAATATTATCTAATCTGATCCTCACGATAACCCTGAGAGGAAGATGCTATTATTATTTTCATTTTAGGGTTGAGGAAACTGAAACAGATAGAGGTTAAGTGACTTACCCAAGATCACACAACTTGTAAATGTCTGAGACTGGATTTGAATCCATGTCTTCCTGGCTCCAGACCCACTGCAATGCCTAGCTTCCCTTTTGGTGGGGAAACTCATATTGAAAAATGAAAGCAATGTAAAAACAAAAGATCTCAATAAAACAGTTTTTAAAGAAGAAAAGGGAAAATGAATAACTTTTAAAAATAAAGCAAAAGAGAGAAGTATAGTACAAGGAGCCCTGCACTTGGAGGCAGAAGACCTAGGTCCTGAGCTCCAGCCGCACTCCATTATTAGTTGAATCAACATGGACAATTCACTTCCTCTCTTGGGGCTTCCATTTTCTCACCTGTAAAATGAATATGATTCCTCCTGATGGCCAGAACCAAAGAGAAATTTTTAATAGCTGATAAAAGTAGTTGTTAATGGGGGCAGCTAGGTGGCACAGTGGATAAAGCACCGGCCCTGGATTCAGGAGTACCTGAGTTCAAATCCGGCCTCAGACACTTGACACTTACTAGCTGTGTGACCCTGGGCAAGTCACTTAACCCCCATTGCCCCGCCCCCCCCCAAATAGTTGTTAATATCAATGTCAGTGGGTCACAAGGTCTCCAATGGAGTCATCATAAGCAGTGCTCAGGAGCTTCATCTTGTAAAATGCAAGATAAGGTGTAGGAGACATTTTTGGGCCAGGGGTCAAGGAGAAGAGAGAATGGTGAAGGAGCAAAGGATATGGATGTCTTTCAAAGACTAGATTATTCATTTCTGTATGAAGAGTGACACCATGTCACTATTAACATAAAGATTCCCTTCCTTCTTCTGCAATGCTATGCTGATGAAGAGGAGGAGTTAAGGAGTTGGTCACCCTGCTCCCCAGTCCTGACCTCCCTTCTTTTGAGTTCCAGGCCCATATCTCCACCTGAATGTCCCACCAGTACATCCATCTCAACATTCCCAAAATGAGTTCATTATCTTTCCCCCAAAACCTAATCCTCCTGTTGCCTTCATGATTTCTATCTGTTATAGAACCCTTCACCCCAACACCCACATTCCAAAGCTTGGGATTATCTCTGACTCTTCCCTCTCCCTCATCTTCCCTATCCAATCAGTGACCAAATATTGGGAATGCTATTTCTACAATGCCTTCAGCAACTGTCCCCAAGCCCCACCATTCATATTGTCCTATTATGGACTTCATTAATACCTGCCTGAATTCTTGCCCAGCCTTCTCCCAGCTCCCTCTACCTGGATGACCTATCTCAGTTGTTCCCCATCTCAGCAGCCCAATTTAGCAACCCCATTTTGGCAGCCTCCAAACTAGCTATTATCAGTGACCCATGTTTCATCTCAGACATTTCCTCAGTTTTGTCTGTCCTCTCTGTCATTCACATCAGCTGCCCTCCTCCCTTCAGTGTCTACTTTGCATTTTACTCTTGTAACTTTCCCTTTTACATTTCCCCAGCTTGTCATCAGAACATCCCTGTCTACAGATGACTTCCCCTCTGTATGCCCCCTCATGCCTCCTGCATTAACTTACCCCTCCCCAAACACAGAAAGGGACACCGAAGGAACCCCCTCATTTTATACATTATCAATTGGAGGCCCAGAGAGGTTAGATAAATTGCTTGAGATTATGTAAGCAGTTAGTGTCAAACTTGGGATTTGAACTCAGGTCTTCTGACTAAATCCACAGCTCTTCACACTACCAGTTTTTACCCTTCCTTGTCCTTTAGAAATAACTCATCTTCCCACTTTCCAAAGGAGAAACCCTTAGAATAATTGTAAAATTACCCCATTGGAAAGTCATCTAGCTCATCCCATAAATGAACTTGCATCCCCTCTATTACATCCCCAACATAGGGAATCCAGCCTCTGCCTGATGATAACTAGCAGCAAGGAGCATCTTGCTTCATGGGGAAGCCAAATCTGCTTAGAAAGATTTGAGGATTTATTTTGTTGTTGTTATTGGTGTTTTGTCTTTTGGGGTTTCTTTTTGTTTGGTTTTGGTTTTTGGTTTTTCATTTTTAGGACCTAAAATTTTTAGGAACTGAGTTTAGAGTTTTTGCCTTTCTACAACTTCCTAGCTCTGGCTCTGGGGTCAAGCAGAACAAAGAATAAAGCAAATCCTTCTTCCACAAAATAGACCTTTGGATACTTGTTGAGAGAATTTTGGATACTTGTTGCCTGAATCTTCTCTTCTTGACAGTGCCACCCCAGAAAATCATCCAGTGCCCTCACCATAACCACCACCCTCCTCTGCACGCTTCTCAATTTATTTATGTCCTTACTAAATGACCTCTAAGGTACCCTCTTGCTATCCCCGCCCCCAACATACAACCTTCTATAGTCTATGGTCTAACATGCCTTTCAGTTTTGACATTTTATAGGTTTTTCTCCCAAGTTCTCTCCTTTCTATTTTTAATATTCTAAGCCCTCTTCTGATTCTAACAAAGTATATTCTAAGGTTCATTTTTTTCTAAGCTCTCTTCTATATGTGATGTTCTAAACTCCACATGCTAAGGATCCTTCCCTCCCTGACAGTCCGTGTTCATCACCATAGGTGGCATCTGGAGGGACCCTTTATGTCCTTTCTGGCTCCTATCACATCCTACCTCTGACTTTCTGCACTAACCAGCCAAGTACCCAACACTCACATGGGACTGGATAAAGACTGAGAATGCCTCTTCCTTGCTGCTCTCCCTCACACCCCCTAAGAGACCCTGTTGGGAATCTGTTCCAGCCACAACCTCTGTCCTGATGCAAATTTGCTGGCTTTCCTGTCCTCCTGAGTCCATCTTTTGTCACTTTCTGGAACTAAAGTCTATGTGAAAATCAGACTCCTCTCCCTCCTGCTATCCTTACCCAGCTCTCCCTCCTCACCACCACCCTTTACAGGCTTGGGAAATCAGAGGAGACAATCCCCTTCTTGAACTGAGGGGAAAGAAAGATGGCTCACCTCGGGGAGGGGTGGGTCTAGAAGCCTGTGGTCACTGGATGGGCCTCCAACCAGCCCCACTTGCTTCTGTCTCCCTCAAAAGTAAGACCTTTGGATTTGAATCAGGGCTTGCCCCCAGAGCAAGGTAAGGTAACCCCACAGGTCAGCCCCAGGCAAGGAGGGTAGAGGGAGCAGAACAGTCCATGTATATGGCCTGGTTTGACACAACCTTCTTCTTTCCCCAGGCCAAGTATACTGGAGACAGATGTGCAGTCCACCTTCCAAAAGAGACCTCAGGGAGGCATGACAAGAGACACGGGTTCACTCCCACTCCCACTCTAGTTCCCCCTGCTGCCAAGGGCAAAGTAATTAGGCTAAGGTACTCTTAGGGGACACTCAGAACTTGCTCAGGCTTGAGCTCCAGTGATTGGGACTCTGAGGACTGTGAATCAGGGCCCCTGGATCCCAACCCTGACTACCTGGACAAGTGGGTTCTTCTGGGACACTGTGTGTATCCCTGGGACCAGCCCTGCTGTCCAAAATGTCATCTCCACCCAAAGGTGAGGCACTTCCTCCTCACTCGCTGTAGTCCTTCAATTTTTAATGCTATTTTCTGGATAGAAAAACTTCAAAAGGGAGTCAGCAGCACCTGGGGAGAGAGGAATCACAGAGTCTGGGCTCTTACAGAGGCCATAGCACGACTGAACATTGGGAAGATATTTTATTTTTTTAAAAAGATTTTATTTTCCCCCCAATTACATGTAAAAACAATTTTAACATTCATTTCTTAATACTTTGAATTCCCAATTCTAGCCCTTCCTGCTTCTTCTTCTCCCTCATTGAGAAGGCAAGCAGTTTGACATAGGTTATTCATGTGCAGTGATACAAAACATATTTCCATACTAGTCATTTTGTAAAAGAGAACACAGACAAAAAAAAAAAAAAAGAAAGTTTTTTTAAAAGTATGCTTTGGGGGGGCGGAGCCAAGATGGCGGAGGAGAGGCTGTGACTCCCACAAGCTCCAGATAAACCCGTCCATTTACACCCAAATAATGCCGTAAAAATCAAAACCCAGAACAGCCTAATGCACATAAGAACAGAGTGAGGCTGTTTCTCCGCAAAAGAGGGCAATTCTGATCACCTACTGATCAGGCTGAACAGCTCAGCACGCAGTCCGGACCCAGCCAGGGACAGTGCTTCCAGCACATGTCAGAGTCTTCAGCACCAGCAGCTTCTGAGGCTCTGATCACGGACTGGTGAGGGGGTTCGGAGGAAGGCTGGGGTGAAGTGGAGGCAGTATCTACTGGAGTTGGGGCAAAGTGCCCTGGGTCTGAACCAGTGGGCTGAATGGAGTGGTGGTGGCCCAGTGGGGGAGGGGTAAAAGCACGCCAAGCTTCCGACCATAGAGAATCAGAGTTCAATCAGACTTCTGTTTCCAGGTCAAAGAGAAAGCGGCTGTGATTACTCACAAGCCAGGCAGGCTGAGAAGAAGCCCAGTCACCCCCTGGGCCACGCTGTAGCATGAACGGTGTGTCCGGGAAGCAGCACTACACTCTGAGGAGTAAAAAGCCAAGAAACAGTAAGCCAGGATGAGTAGGCAGAGAAAGCAGAAGACCATCGAAAACTTCTTTGGGGGAAAGGTAGACCACAATACATCCTCAGAAGAAGATAATAATAGGGTCAAAGCTCCAACATCCAAAGCTTCCAAGAAAAATATGAACTGGTCTCAGGCCATGGAAGCTCTCAAAAGGGACTTTGAAGAGAAAGTAGGAGAGATAGAACGAAGATGTAGAGAAAGAGAGGAAGGAATGAAAAGAGAAATGAGAGCAATGCAGGAGAGTCATGAGAAAAAAGTCAACAGTTTGAAAAGCCAAATGGAAAAGGAGATTAAAAAACTGTCTGCTGAAAATAATTGCCTAAGAATTAGGATTGAACAAATGGAAGCTAGTGACCTTATGAGAAACCAAGACACAGTAAAGCAAATCCAATTGAATGAAAAAATAGAGGGCAATGTGAAATATCTCCTTGGAAAAACAGCTGACCTAGAAAATAAATCTAGGAGAGAGAATTTGAAAATCATTGGACTACTTGAAAACCATGACCAAAACAAGAGTTTAGACACCATCCTCCAAGAGATTGTGAGGGAAAATTGCCCTGATATTCTAGAAGCAGAAGCTAAAATAGAAATTGAAAGAATCCACCGATCACCTCCTGAAAGAGATCCCAAAAGGAAAACCTCCAGGAATATTATAGCCAAATTCCAGAACTCCCAGGTCAAGGAGAAAATATTGCAAGCAGCTAGAAAAAATGAATTTAAATACTGTGGAGCTCCAATAAGGATAAAGCAAGATCTAGCAGCTTCTACATTAAAGGACCGGAGGGCATGGAATATGATATTCCAGAGGGCAAAGGAACTGGGACTACAGCCAAAAATCACGTACCCAGCAAAACTAAGCATCATCTTTCAGAGGCAAACATGGAACTTCAAGGAGAAAGAAGACTTTCAGGCATTTGTTATGAAAAGACCTGAACTGAATAGAAAATTTGACTTTCAAATACAAGACCCTGGAGAAGCATAAAAAGATAAACAGGAAAAAGACTTCATGAGGGATATTAAAAGATCAAACTGTTAACATTCCTATATGGGAAGATAATACAGAGGACACAGATCTGAACTGAATACAAAGGGATGTTATGTTTTGTTCTTTGTGGGGTGTCTTATGTATGGGGCCGGATTTGGGCTTGGGGCCTCCTGGGTCCAGGGCTGGTGCATTGTCCACTGTGCCACCTAACTAACCCATAATGACATCCTTAAAATAGGGTTGAGGTGTAGGAGAAATAGACTGGGGGAGGGGGAAGGGGAGAGATGGTCTGGGGAGAGGTTGTTCACATGAAGGAAACAAGAAAAAAGCTTATGGAGGGGAGGGGAAGAGGGGGAAGGAATTGGGGAGTGATTGAACCTTAATATCATCAGAATTGACTCAAAGAAGGACTAACATACATACTCAAGTGGGTATAGTAATATATTTTGCCCTGAGGGAGGGGAGGGAGATAAGGGGGGAGGGGGGGGGGAAGAGGGGAAGGAGGGAAGGGCAGATTCTGGGAGAGAGTAGTAAAAAGCAAAATACTTTCAAGGAAGGTGAAGATGTTCCGCATAACGGCACAAGTATGAAATATTGAATTGCTTGATTTCATAGGGAGGGTTGAGGAGAGAGGGAGGAAGAAAATTTGGAACATAGAATTAGCTCAAAGACTTTAAACTCATCAGAGTTGGCTCATGGAGGGAATAACATTCACACCCAGTTGGGAGGAGTAATCTATTTAACCTTATAGGAAAGTATGAGGGGAAGAGGATAAGGAAAGAAGGGTGAAAAAAAAAGGTAGTGCAGAGTAGGGGAGGGGACAGTCAGAAGTAAAATACTTTTGAGGAGGAATAGTTTAAAAGAAGATAGAAAATAGAGTAAATATCATGGGAAGGGAATAGGATGGAGGGAAATAGTTATGATGACCTTGCTGGGCTAATATGAAGAAAATTCTTTGTCAAGTTTAAGGTACATTATTTAGGTTATGATGAACAGGATACTATTAGAAAAACCTGGAAAGACCTACATGAACTGAAGCAGAGTGAAATACACTGTATACAAAATAACAGCAATAGTGTAAAATGATCTGCTGGGAAGCATGTGGTTATTTTCAGCAAGGCAATGGTCCAATATAACCCTGAAGGACTTATGAAAATGGCAACCCATCTACAGAGAAAGAAAGTGATAGTATCTGAAATAGATGGAAACACATTTTTTTTTCTTTTCTTTTTTTTTTCTTTTTTGGTGAGGCAATTGGGGTTGGGTGGCTTGCCTGGGGTCATGCGGCTGGTGGGTGTTGGGTGTCTGGGGCCGGATTTGGGCTCGGGTGCTCCTGGTTCCAGGGCTGGTGCTCTGTCTGCTGTGACATCTAGCTGCCCCTGGAAACACATTTTTTAAAAAAATGTTTTTTCTCTTTGACAATTCCTCAGTCTGAAGTTTTGGGAGTTTTTTGACTGTTTTTTTCTCACAACCTAGCTAATGTGGGAATGTTTTCCATGACTACTCATGTATAATTTATTTTGAAATGCTTGAGTTCTAGTGGGTGGGGGGTGGGAATAGAGGAGGAAGAGAAGTTGGAACAATTTTTTTTAAATTGATGTTAAAATTTGTTTTTACATATATTTTGGAAAATAAAATTCTATTAAAAGTATGCTTTGATCTGTATTCAGACTTCACCAGTTCTTTCTCTGGAGATGGATAGCATTTTTTCATCATAAGTCATTAGGAAGAGTATTAGATCATTGTATCTCTGAGAATAACTAAGTCATTCACAGTGGTTCATTGTAATTGCTGTGTACAGTTTTTCTCCTGGTTCTGCTCACTTCACTTTGTATCAGTTCATGTAAGTCTTTCTGGGTTTTTTTCTAAGATCATCCTGCTTATCTTTTTTTTTATTTTAATTTTTTTCACTAAATAGTATTTTGTTTCTTTGCAGTTACATGTAAAGATAATTTTCAGTATTGATTTTTATAAGATTTCAAGTTCCAAATTTTTCTACCTCCCTTCATTCCCTCCCCCTCCTCAAGACAGCAAGCAATCTGATATAGTACAATATATCAGTGTAATCATATACAACATATAGTACAATCATATAGTATAACATATAGTACAATCATATTAAACACATTTCCACATTAGTCATGTTTCAAAAGAAAAATCAGAACAAAAGGGAAAAAACCATAAGAAAGAAAAAACAAAAAACAAAAAAAGTGAAAATGGTATGCCTCTGTCTGCATTCAGACTCCATACCTTTCTGTGGTTGTGGATAACATTTTCGCTCATAAGTCTTTTGGAAGTGTCTTGGATCATTGTATTGCTGAGAAGAGCTAGCTATCATAGTTGATCATCACAAAATGTTGCTGTTACTGTATATATTGTTCTACTGGTTCTGCTCACTTCACTCAGCATCAGTTCATATAAGTCTTTCCAAGTTTTTCTGAAATCCACCTGCTCATCATTTCTTATAGCACAATAGTATTCCAGTACATTTGTATACCAAAATTTGTTCAACCATTGTCCAATTGATGGGCATCTCAATTTCTGATTCTTTGCCATCACAAAAAGAGCTGCTATAAATATTTTTGTACTTGTAAGTCATTTCCCCTTTTTATTATCTTTTTGAGATACAGACCTAATAGTGGTATCTCATTCTGTTAAAGAGTATGCATAGCCTATTGGGCATAGTTCCAAATTGCTCTCCAGAATGATTGGATCAGTTCACAACTCCACCAACAATGCATTAGTGTTCCAATTTTCCCATATCTCTTCCATCATTTATCATTTTCCTTTTTTGTCATATTAGCCAATCTGATAGGTATAGTAGCACCTTAGTATTGTTTTAATTTGCATTTCTCTAATCAATAGTGATTTAGAACTTTTTATATGATTACAAATAGTTTTAATTTCTTCATCTGAAAACTATGTGTTCATATCCTTTGGCCATTTACCAATTTGGGAGTGATTTGTATTGTTATAAATTTGATTCAGTTCTCTATATATTTGAGGTATGAGGCCTTTATCAGAAGCACTAACTGTAAAAATTGTTTTCCAGCTTTCTGCTTTCCTTCTAATCTTGGTTGCATTGGTTTTGTTTGTGCAAAATCTTTTTAATTTAATGTAATCAAAATTATCCATTTTTCTTTTTCATAATGTTCTCTATCTCTTGTTTGGTAATAAATTCTTCCCCTCTCCATAGATCTGACAGGTAAACTATTCTATGTTCTCTTAATATGCTTATGATATCACCCCTTATGTGTAAATCATGAACTGGATTTGACCTTATTTTGTTAAACGGTATGAGATGTTGGTCTATGCCTAGGTTCTGCCATACTATTTTCCTATTTTCCCAGTGGTTTTTGTCAAATAGTGAGTTCTTATCCCAGAAGCTGGAGTTTTGGGGGTTATCAAATGGTAGAGTGCTATAGTTATTTACTATTATGTCTTGTGTGCCTAACCTATTTCTTAGTCAGTACCAAATGGTTTTGATGATTGCCACTTTATAATATAGTTTTAGATCTGGTATGGCTAGGCCACCCTCCTTTGCATTTTCCCCCCTTAATTTGCTTGCTATTCTTGACCTTTTGTTCTTCCAGATTAATTTTGTTTTTATTTTTTTCTAGCTCTATAAAACAATCTTTTGGTAGTTGGATTGATATGGCACTGAATAAGTAAATTAATTTTTAAGTAGAATTGTCATTTTTGTTATATTAGCTCTTCCTACCCATGAGCAATTAATTTTTTCCAGTTGTTTAGATCTGATTTTATTTGGGTGAAGAATGTTTTGCAATTATGTTCATATTGTTGGTGGGTTTATCTTGGCAGGTAGATTCCCAAATATTTTATATTGTCTATAATTATTTTAAATGGAATTTCTCAATCTTTTTCTTGCTGCTGGCCTTTGTTAGTAATATATAGAAATGCTGATAATTTATGTTGGTTTATTTTGTATCCTGTGACTTTGCTAAAGTTCCTAATAATATCAAATAGTTTTTTAGTTGATTCTCTAGGTTCTCTAAGTATGCCATCATATTGTCTGCAAAGAGTGATAGTTTTGTTTCCTCCTTGCCTCTTCTAATTCCTGCAATTTCTTTTTCTTCTCAGAGCTCTACTTAACATTTCTGGTACTCATCATTTCTTATAGCACAATTGTATTTCATTGCAATCATATACTACAATTTATTTAGCCATTTCTCAGTTGATGGGTGTCCCCTAAATTTTGTCTTGGTTCCATTAAAAGAGCTGCTATAGGAGCCAATATGGCAGAGGAAAGGCAGTGAACTCTCAAACTCATGATAGGATTGCTCCAAAAAACATCCAAATAACACCATGGGAAAATGCCCAGAGCAGCAAAACTCACAGAACAATGTGCTGAAATCATCTTATAACCAAGAATGGCTTGGAAGGTCAGAAGGAGGGAGCTGCTGTGCTGATACAGGAGTTGAGCCCAACTCCACAGTCACCCTGACACAGATCCAGTTCCAGGAAGGCATCACCAGAAAAACAGACCCCCAGATACTCTGAATCAGCTGAAGCACCAGTTTTGTCTAGAACTAAGCTCAGTCTGGTGAGAGGGCTGAGCCCTGGTCACGGGGGAGACTACAGGGGTCTATGCTGGTGCTGAGGCAGAACTTGGATTTTTCACCCCTGCTGAGAACCAGGAGGTAGGCTTGAGTAGCAGTGGCATAGGCGGGGGAGGGGCACAGGCTTGTTGGAGCTAACAACCACAACACACAAAGCTGGTTGATTAGCAAGTTGGTCTGGGGTCATCTATGGACCAGGGAACAGGCCAGGTGAGTGAAGAACCTGATCCTCCTTAAATCATACCACCTGGGACTTCTTAAGCTGCAGCCTGGAAACAGTGCCCCACTTTAAGGAGCTAAAAGTCAAGTAAAAGAAAGGCAAGAGGGGGCAGCTAGGTGGCACAGTGGATAGAGCACCAGCCCTGGATTCAGGAGGACCTGAGTTCAAATCCGATCTCAGACACTTAACACTTACTAGCTGTGTGACCCTGGGCAAGTCACTTAACCCCAATTGCCTCACTAAAAAAGAAAAGAAAAGAAAGGCAAGATGAGCCAACAGAGAAAGGTGAGGACCATAGAAAGTTTCTTCAGTAACAAGGAAGACGAAGGGGCAACACCAGAGGAAGATGTCAACATCAGGGCCCCTATATCTAAAGCTTCCAACAGAATTGGCTCAAAGACCTCAATCTCATTAGAATTGGCTCAAGGAGGGAATAATATACACATTCAATTGGGTGGAGTAATCTCTCTAACCCTGCAGGAAAATAGGAAGGGAAGGAGATAAAGAGAGAGGGGCAAAAGAAGGAAGGGCAGAGTGGGGGAGGGGACAGACAGAAGCAAATCCCTTTTGAAGAGGGATAGGATGAAAGAAGATGGATAATAGAATAAATATCATGGGGAAGGGAATAGGATGGAAGGGAAGCAGTTAACAGTAGGAATCATGAAAAAGAGAAAAAGGGGAAAATTGTACAAAAATATTTATAGCAACTCTTTGTGGAGGCTAAGAATTGAGAATCAAGGGAATGTCCATCAATTGAGGAATAATGGAAAATTTGCGCAATATGATTGTAGTGGAATGGTATTGTGCTATAGGAAATTACAAACAGGATGATCCCAGAAAAACCTGGAAAGACTAATGAACATCGATGTATAGTGAAGTGAACAGAGCTGGGAGGACATTGTGCATAGTGACAGCAGTATTGTTCAATGAGCAATTGTGAATGACTTAACTACTCTCAGCAATGCAATGATCCAAGACAATCCCAAGGAACTAATGAGGAAGCTTACTATGCACCCCCATAGAAAGAACTGATAAAAAGAACACTTGTGGATTGGACATATATAACCTGGTTGCAGTCTTGTGGAGTGGGGAGGAAAGCGAGGGAGGGAGGGAGAAAAATTTGGAACTCTAAATCTTATGAAAATGAATGTTGAAACCTCCCTTACATGTAACCGGAAAAAACAAAATAGGGGGCAGCTAGGTAGTGCAGTGGATAAAGCACCGACCCTGGATTCAGGAGTACCTGAGTTCAAATCTGGCCTCGGACACTTGACACTTACTAGCTGTGTGACCCTGGGCAAGTCACTTAACCCTCATTGCCCCACTAAAAAAATAAAATAAAATAAAATAGATGTTTGTTGCTAAAATTAAAAAAAAATTTAAAAATAAAATAAAAGAAGTAAATCAGGGGCATCTAGGTGGTGCAGTGGATAGAGCAATTGGTCCTGGCTTCAGGAGGATCTGAGTTCAAATCCAGCCTCAGACACTTACTAGCTATGTGACTCTGTACAAGTCACTTAACCCTGATTGCCTCCAAGAAAAAAAAGAAGAAAAATTAAATTTGACATTTGAGGAAGAATAGAGTAAAAGGAGAGGGAGAGAAAGATAAGCAATGTGGAAAAATAGGATGTAGGGAAATATACAATTAGTAATTATAACTTTGAATGGGAATGGGATGGATTCAACCATAAAGCTGAAGCAGATAGGAAAATGGATTAAAAACCAGAATCTGGGGGGGCAGCAAGGTGGCACAGTGGATAAAGCACCAGTCCTGGATTCAGGAGGACCTGAGTTCAAATCCAGCCTCAGACACTTGACACTTAACTACCTTTGTGACCCTGGGCAAGTCACTTAACCCCCATTGCCCCCCCCCAAAAAAAGAAAGCAAGAAAGAAAAAAAAAACCCAGAATATGACAATATTTAGGGGGGTATTTTGTTTTGTTTTGTTTTGTTTTACAATATTTAGTTTAAAAGAAACACATTTTAAAATGAGACGTTCATGCAGAGTAAAAATAACATGCTGGAGTAGAATTTATTACGCTTCAGCTGATACAAAAAAAAGCAGGGGTAGCAATTATGATCGTGGACAAAGTTATAGTTAAAATATACTTAATTAAATGAGATAAACAGGGAAAATACATTGTGACAAAAAGGTACCATAGTTAATGAAGTAGTATCAGTACTAAACCTATATGTTGTGAGAAAATAATTATTAATAATGGGGTTTTGGGGGGACCCTTTCTCCCCCCTACACACACACACACACACACACACACACACACACTTCAGAAGATTCAGTTCAGGAACTTTAGCCAATCTCTTTTTGGGACCATCCTAAGGGTACAATAGAGGTGGATAATAGATTCTTTGACTAGCTCAGTGAACTGATGGGATTAAGCTCCACCAACCCCCACTTTATTTTTACTCTGCATTAACCTCTCATTTTAAAATGTGTTTCTTTTAAACTAAATATTGTAAAAAAAAAACACATTAAATATTGTCAGATTCTGTTTTTTCTTTCTTTCCTTCTTTTTTCGGGGCAATGGGGGTTAAGTGACTTGCCCAGGGTCACAGGCTGGATTTGAACTCAGATCCTCCTGATGCCAGGACCAATTGCTCTATCCACTGCACCACCTAGATGCCCCTGATTTACTTCTAAACACTGCCTCCCTAACACACATCCCCTTTAAGGATACTACTCTTATCTTCTCCACTCATCCTCCTGATCTTTAATCTCCCCACTTGACTCTAGGCCCAGTGCTCTATCACTGGGAACGGAAACCAAATGAGAGGCCAGAAGGAAAGCAATGCCACCCAGAGCCCCATAATAAAGGAAGAATTCCAGGTAATTTCTCCTTGTTGGAGCTCCACATTGTGCAGTTCTGTAAGTCACAGGATTTATATAGGACCTGGGGGTGGAGGAGTCAGTGGTATACCAGAAAGATAGCAGTCTCTTGACCCTTTTACTCTTGACTCCCTCTGGGTTCTGATGAGAAGCCTTCTTCCTTGCTGGAGATCCTGCCCAGGTCAGTACTTTAAGCTAAAGTGCTGCACATGTCCTTGAAGATGGTCTACTAGAAAGAGAATGGGAAGGATGTCTCCTGATCATATATGAGTTGGGGTCCAAGTCTTTTCTTTGTTCTTTACTTTGTTCTTTACATCTGTTTGATGCCTTTTGACTCATAGAACTTGGAAGAGGAGCTACAAATTAAAATGTTTATTACTTTAAAAAAAAAGAAAAGGACTCTTTCCCCCTTTCCTTTATGCTCTCATCTCCTTAAATTCTTAAGGTGCCCATTGTCCTCAGAATATGCATCTGGGTGAAGGGTTAGCAGGTTCTGGCCAATACCCATCACAGATTCCCTGCCAGGATCCACTCTGACCAAGGAAGAGGCACCTATTCAAGGAAATGTGTGCTTTGACTAGTACCAAAAACTACCTCTCATAATCCACGAGGAGATGCACAGCCCAAGTTATTCAATTTAGCATGGTGGATCTGAGATCTGTGTAATTTAAAATTCTAAATGTGGGTTCTAATCTGTCCCCCCAGTTTTGGGGGGAAACTGACTAAAATCACTGATAAACGAGTTTAGGTTTTTTAAGGATTTATTGAAAAATAGTAAAAGAAAGAGAAAGATTGAGAACAGATTTCCTATAACCTGGCAATCCTAGCCTTCCTAATTTCCCACTTCTGAAATTCTCTGCCACCACACCGATGTCTCGCAGCCAAAGAGGCCGATCTCTCTCACCAGCATCCGATTCCTCCTTTCTGTTCCCCTCCCAAAAATGGGAGGTTCTTCAAGCTGCTTGGCTAGTGTCATTCAAATTCATTGGTTCATTGGTTCACTGGATCCAAAGGTGGTCAAAGTTCAAAGTTGTTAGCTTCTGAGAACAATTACTTTCTTAGGTACCCTTAAGTACCAGCCAGATGAGTTTACAATCTGGTAAACCAGTAATACAGTCAGCAGTCAGTTACCTTATCCAATTCAATCAGTTTAAACCAGTCTCCAGGTGGGCCCCTGAGTATCTGCTAAATCTCATCTATCACATTCCATTATCTTGACACAAATCAGAACAAAATTCCTAATGGAGTCAACATTATCTTTTCTAGGAAATGCAAACAATTCCACCAGGAATGATGTGACATATTATATACTATACTTCTTTATATTTGGCTAGAGTCACCTATCGATTTGGGGGGGGGGGGTTCAGAAGAAGAAGGTGATGCAAATATTCACAAACAATATGTTTCTCAACTGAAAATGAAGCTGGAAGAAGCCTACCAAATAGTCATAGCTTCAGCCCAGAAGGTCTCTGATAGAATCAAAGAATATATGATAAGCAACTGTGCTGCCAAGACCTTCAACAAGAAGACAGAAGTCTGGTGAGAAAACTTGATATCCAAGGGCTTCCCAAAGTAGCTTTCCCTTAGGAAAGCTAGCCCATATAAAGTTCTTGAGAGCCTAGGCTACTTGCCTTTTTACAGAATAGCTCCAGAGAGTAAGGAAGTCCTATTAAGACAAATTACAATAACCAATAAAACGTCTTCTAGAATGAGACTTGGGTCCTTTAGCATAATATCCTTGCTTTTTTGCTCATATCACTTCTCTTGTTCCTTCATTAGTTATATTTTCTCATTAACAGAGATCTGTTTAATGAAACAATGTTCACATAAGCAGCTGGTCTATTGGAGATCCCAAACTTTGAGCTACACTTTCACTTGATTGTGGTTCAGGTCCCTGGATACCCACAGATATCATCTAAAGCCTAACTTCTTAAAATGTGGGTTGTGACCCCATAAGAGATCACTTAACTGAATGTGAGGGTCACAAAAATTGGCAACAGTAAAAGGTTTCTGTATATCTATTTTATATACCTATATACCAAGGGTTGTGTAAAAATTTCTCAGGTGAAAAGGGGCCCTGATCTAACGTATTGAGTTTAGAGTAAAGAAGACATGAGTTCAAATGTGACATCAGAACCCAATGTGTGACCCTGGGCAAGTCACTTAACCTCTGTCTGCCTCAGTTTCCTTAACTGTTAACAGTACTTAAGATGTGTTGTTAATTCAAAATGAAAAGACATTTATATGGCATTTTTAAATTATCAAAGCCCTATATAAATGCTATTTTTATAAGTTCCCATTCCTGCTTTTAGTGTCACTCTAATTTTAGTGTCTTATGACCTTCAGGCATCTGAATTAACATTAGTCTTCTCTAGGGTGTGTGCTGGCAAATGTTTAATAACCAGTTTCAGGGGGACGGGGGTGGGGGGAGATGTACAAAGGACACACTTTTATGTCTAATTTCCATTATTACCATTTTTTCCATTATCTCAAGTCTAGATAGGTAATGTATTAAAAATAAATCAAGCCCGGATTTTTAGTGTTTGATAATTTCCTTGGTTCACACCAAAAATTTAACACTTGGCTCACATGAGCTAGTATGAACCTGTTCCATCACATCCCCTGACTCTTCTCTGGCCTACATTATATGCTAAAGTCATAATGGGTTAGTGCTATGGCCCATCTTGGCAGATAGCATCCAGACTGGCACTGGACAAAATATGTCAATAGTTTGTTGATACATCCACACTTGGCAATTTTTCTCATAATACAATCATTTAAATTATTTATTTATTTATTTATTTATTTCCCAATTACATGTGAAACTGTTTAGCATTCTTTTTTTTTTTTTTAATTTTGAGTTCTAGGGCAGCTAGGTGGCACAGTGGATAAAGCACCGGCCCTGGATTCAGGAGGACCTGAGTTCAGATCTGGCCTCAGACACTTGACACTTACTAACTGTGTGACCCTGGGCAAGTCACTTAACCCTCATTGCCCCGCCCCCCCCCAAATCTGTGGTAATTGTCAAATCCCAGAAAAGTCCTTAAGTCTCTAATATCCTATGGAATGGTCATTTTAGATGTACTTCTTCCTTCTCAGAATCAGTGTTCAGACATTTTGACGAATACAATGAGACCTACTTAACAGAAACACTGCAAAACTTGTACTTGTCTATTGAAAGCTTCAGACCAATTTCCCTTAGACAATCCAACCCCTTTACCATTCTCTCCTCACCTTCTTAAGTCTTTCCAAAGACCAGGATATTATCAAAATACAATAACACTTCCAATTAATTCACATCACTAACAAGTTTCTAGATTAGCTGTTTCATAGGAGCAGGTGCCCCCAAGATGCCTCAGGGCATACACTCAAACTAGTAAAAATCCAATTGTACAATGAAAGCTGCTTTTTTCTTGTCCTCAGTCATGGGAATCTGACAGTGTCCACCATGCAATCCTAAAACAGAGAGCCATTGGGTGCCTTACAGACAATCCAAGACATCTTGTACCTTTGGCATAATGTAGTGACCCATTTTAGTTAGTCTACACAATTTACACATTTTTATCTTTGATACCACTACTATAGGTGATGCATAAGGACTGCCAGAGTCTGTGATGACCCCACTGATCAACATTCGTTAAATGATTGAAAGTGATGGTAAGTGGAGATCTACTGTCTAGTATAGCAAGGAAGTCCACATTCTCAATGCTCTCCATTACTTCTGTAGGTGGTCCTATGAATCCAGGTGGAAGAGACCCATAAGGAATGGACAATGAAGTCAAAGTGACTGTTCTTAGGGTCCAGAGTAGCTTCTTTCCCTGGCTTCACTTCAGTTTTCCAAAGTTAGCTCAAAATATTTTAACTTCTGTATGAACAAGATTGCATTCTCTTCTATCCAATACATGTAAAGCCATCTAATCTACAATAATAACAGAAGAGGAGTCTGTTTCTCTGGTTATATCAGGATTAATGTGTTCTTATGCCAGGAGTTTGTGCTCTCCATTCCCTTTGTCCCGTGCCTCTCCAAAAAGGCTTCCCTCTCTTTTCTGAGAGCCTTTTGACCTCTGCCAGCATCTCTCCATATGAGGTGTAGCTATTTTGCTTTGTTTCTGTGACCCACATGTCATTAAGTGGTCCTAAGCAAGTAGACCTTTGCTATTGTTGTTAAGTCATTTGGTCATGTCCAAATCATTGTAAGTAGCATTCCAGGCCCTTCTATCCTCTACTCTCTTGAAGCCATATTCTTTGTTTCCATGACACTATCTATCTGTCTCATCCTCTTCCCTTCTCTTTTTCTTTTGTCTTTAATCTTTCCCAACATCAGGGTCTTTCCCAATGAGTACCATGGTCACATGATGTGACCAAAGTAATTAAGCTTTAGGTTCAGCTTCAGTATTTTACTTTCCAGTGAATATCCTGAATTAATTTCTTTAAGTATCAAATGATTTTATCTTCTTGATGTCCAAGGGACTCTCAAAAGACCCTCTAGTATCATAATTGAAAGCATCGATTCTGTGCCTCTCAGCTTCCATCAGTGATCTCTTCCAAGTTTATTTTTTAAAATTTACAATTGAATAGGTATAAATGTAAATAAAGTATTGCACTTGGGTTGAAAAATTCAGTTTCACATATAAAAGATGAGAGACATGGCTATATAAATTAATTTGAAAAAATTGATTGGGGGGATTTCGTGGACTGGAACCTAAAAAGGACCTCAGCAAAGTAAAATAGTAGCTAAGGAGGTTAATGCAATCTTGAGTTGCAGTAAGAGAGACCAAACAATAATATGAAAATAAAAGCCCTACCCTGCTCAGAATGATTCTGGACTGTTTTCAGTTCCAGGTGTGTTCTTTTAAGAAAGGCGTAGATAGACTAGACAATATTCAGAGGAAGTCAGTCAGGATGTCAAAGGACATCTCAAGATAACACCATGAGAAGAATTAGTTGAGGAATTTAGAACATTTAGCCTAGAAAAGATTTAGGATGTGATAGCTGACTTCGAGTCTGAAGAATGTTTGATTGTTCTACTCAGTCCCAGAGAAAAGTCCAAGAAGAAATGGGGGGTAAGACAAAAAGAGGCAGATTTATGTTGGATATATCCCGTTCATTGATATAAGTATTGAACATAACAGCTTGAAGAACAGAAAGTCTTTTTACACAACAATAGGGGCCTCTATCCAGGTTGACATCAATATCTCTTGGAGAAAGGGTTCAAGTCAAGAAGCTTTCCTAGGGCTCCTTTCAAATCTTTGTTGCGAAGGCTGTAGATGAAAGGGTTCAGGGTAGGGGTGACCACTGTATACATCACAGTTGCTATCATGTCATTCTGGGCTGTGTGAATGGAAGAGGGATTGAAATACACACCTATGATGGTGCCATAAAAAAGAATGACCACAGAGAGGTGGGAGCCACAAGTAGAGAAGGCCTTCCATTTCCCATGAGTTGATGAGATCTTCCACACAGCAGAGACAATAGGGGTGTAAGAGACCACAATGCATATGAAGGGAATTAAAATCAATATTCCCCCCAAAAGAAGAACCAACATTTCATTGACATAGGTGTCAGAACAGGAGAGTTTTATCAAAGAATTTATGTCACAAAAGAAGTGAGGAATTTGATTATTAGTACAGAAGGATAGCTGAGCCATCAATACGGTATGTACTGTTGCAATGAGGTGAGCAGAAACCCAAGGCACAGTCACCAAGAGGGCACAAAGGTGTGAGGTCATGACTGTGCCATAGTGTAAAGGGTGGCAGACAGCCAGATAGCGGTCATAGGCCATGACAGAGAGGAGGATGCTGTCTGAGCCACCAAAGGCCACAAAGAAATACATTTGAGCCAAGCATCCTGCATAGGAGATGGTATGGCTCTCTAACAGGTAATTTACCAGCATCTTGGGAATTGTGGTGGAGGTAAAACAGAGATCAAGAAGGGACAGGTTGGAGAGGAAGAAGTACATAGGGGTGTGGAGGTGGGAATCAAAACAAATTGCCAGGATGGTGAGCAGGTTTCCCAGTGTCCCGATGAAGTACATTACCAGAAACAGTCTGAAGAGTAATTGTTTTTGCTCTGGTTGGTCAGATAGGCCCAGGAAGAGAAATTCCAAGACCTTGGTCTGATTTCTCATTTCTATAGATCCCTTGATAGGAAAGGAAAATAGGGTGAAAATATATTAGAAGCACAGGGTTCAAAATGAGTTGTGCATTCTCCAATGCCTATACCCCAAACCATGATTATCTTTTACTTACTCTTTATTCTGCATATTTTCTCCCCTATTAGAAGGTGAGATCCTTAAGGGTAGGGACCTTGTTTTTTTCCTTTTCTTCCTATAGACCACTGTCACTTAGCACATACATAGTAGGCACTTAATAAATTCTTGGTGATTGACTTACTGATTTATTGATAAATTGATTGGCATGGACATACCTGGAGCACTGTGTTGAGTTCTGAGTACCACATTTAGAAAGGACCCTGAAAATCTGAGTCAACAGCTGGCTTAGAAATAGAGTGGTGGATCAGTAGAATAGACTAGGTTTATCATATATAGTAATAAATGACCATGGTAATCTAGTGTTTGAAAAATGAAAGATCAAAGATTTGGGGACAATAAATCATGATTTGACAAAAATTTCTGGGAAAACTGGAAATCAGTTTGGCAGAAACAAGGTAAAAATGAACATCTCACACCATATATAGAGATAAAGTCAAAATTGGTACATAATTTAGACATAAAGGGAAATGTGATAAGCAAACAATGAGATCATGGAATATTTTATCTGTCAGGTTTGTGGAGAAAGGAAGAATTTATGGCCAAAGAAGATATATAGATCAATATAGGATATAAAACGGATAATTTTTATTACACCAAACTAAAAAGAATTTGTACAAACAAAACACTAATGCAGCCAAGATTAGAAGGAAAACAGGAAAATGAGGCAGGGAGGGGAGAATGATAGCAAGTTTCTCTGATAAAGGTCTCATTACTAAATGTATGAAGAACTGAGTAAAATTTATAAGAATAAGAGTCATTTCTCAATTGATAAATGGTCAAAGGATATAAACATGCAGTTTTCAGAAGAAAAAATAACTCTAAATCACTATTGATTAGAAAAATGTGAATTAAAACATCTCTGAGATATTACCTCAAACCTATCAGATTGGCTACTATGACAGAAAAGGAAAATGACAAATTTTGGAGTGGATGTGGGAAAATTAACTGATTCCATCCATTCTGGACAGCATTTGGGAACTATGCCCAAAGGGGTATAAAACTGTGCATACCCTTTGATGGCAGTAATATTACTATAATAGTAATAGTAATAGGTCTGTACTCCCATGACATCAAAGAAAATTCTGGGAGGTATTATTTTTATTCCCTATTTTACAAATGAGAAAAATACAGTATATCATAGAGAGGTTAACAGACTTACCCAGGGTCACAGCTAGTAAGTCAGAATTTGAACTCAGGCCTTTCTGACTCCAGGCCCAGAGTTCTATCCACTGAGCCACCTAACTTGTCTTAATAGCATCCTTTCTCAAATGGGGCACCCAGATTTGAGCACAATAGAACAGTTGTGGACTGAAGAGGACAGGGTATAGTAGAATTATCATTTCCTTTTCTTTATTCCAACAAGATGTGTCTCTTTTACAGCAACCAGAGATTACATTTATATTCTGTGTGTTTCTTTGTTATAAGGGAAGTTTCAATGGGAGACAAATTATTTACAAATGGCAGCAGTATTTGAAATAAAAAGACCAAGGAGCCTTAATTTTTAAAAAAACTTAAGAAAATTGACTAGCTTGCTATTCATTGTTATGTTATGTTAGGCAAGTCATTACAGTTCTCTTTGCCTCAGTGTCCTCATACTGGAAATGGAAAATTACCCTCCTCATCTCCTCTCATAGGTTCATTGCTTAGACAAAATGAAATGATGAAAGGAGAGCACTTTGCAACCATTAAGTGCTACAGAAAGGTTGTGATTTTGATTATTATTGCCATCATCACCACCACCATCATCATGCTTAGAAGATAACTTTCCTCTTTCATGTGATGGAGCATACATGGAGCAGAGGGAAGAACCTTTCCCCACATATTCATCTTTCTTACTAAGTGTTGGCAAAAGGGCATTTGCCCTGGCTTCCTTCAAGGCTCACTCCACTGCCATCTCCCTGGAATGCCCATCCTCTCTTTCAAAGGGCCTCCACTTACATGAGAGAATTACTTTGTACATATTTTGTATTGACTTGTCCAAGTTTATCTTGTTTCTCTTGATAGAAGGTAATCCTAGAATACCATGCTCAGAGTATGCAAACACACACACACACACACACACACACACACACACACACACACACATATATATATATACACACACACACACACACACACACACACACACACACACACACAACTAGGAAGTACTTAAAAATGCATGTCGAACAAAGGAATAAATGAATGCCCCCAAAACACCAGTGATGGATGAAGCCTTCCTGGGGTCAGCACTTACTGGAGAAGTTGTTACTGATGCTAGAAACTGTCAAAATAGCAGGCTCCCTGACCTTCAGTCATATGCTTTCTGTACCCCGAAATTCTTGGCTAAGAACTGGTCCATGAAATACATTCTTTCCAGGGAAGAGACAGCTAAAGTTCTCATTAGATCAGGTTTTATAAGGAACTTTAGGAAGAGCACACAGGGAAGAAGGAAGGACTTCCCAGGGTTCTGAATTCCCTGAGCAGCTTGTTAGATGGGAACAAACAGGATAAATGGCTCTCTCCCCTCCCTCCTTTCTTCCCCCAACTCCACCTCTGTGAATTTACACTCAATACTCTAGAGGAAAAGAATTTTCTAAAGGGGAATTTTAGTTCTTTGAAATTTGCTTTGTTGGAAACACTTTCAACTAACCAGAGACAAGTATCCTTTGCTTTTCTGCTGAATAGAAAAGCCCCAGTTGTATATTTTTCAGGTTAGAATGATGGGCCAAATCTAATAAGCAATCAATGGACATTTCTTATTTCAGTGCTTGCTATGTGCCAGGCACTGTGCTAGGCACTAGGAACACCTGTCCAAGGGTCCTAGTCCAGGTGAATCCAAGTTATCTGGCTTAGTTCAATCACATCTTCAGGTACTCAAAGAACTGATAATATGGGATTACTTTTTAAATCAATTAATAAGTCAATTGAATTAATTGAATTAATTAGTATTAATATTCTACTTTTACTAATATATGTAATTTCCTCCCTTAGAATATGAGCTCCCTGAAGGCAGGGATTGTTTCAATCTTACTGTATACTCAGGTTTTACCTATCAAGTACTTGGCACACTGCAGATATTTCATGTATGTTTGTTGAATGATTATTTGATGTGATTACTGAGCCACTGTCAGTAGTACATGAAAGACGGGGAGAAATAATGGCAGTCTCAAGTCCCCTTTCCCTGCCAACACAGTCCAGAGAAGCTAGAACCTGGTTGGATCAACCCATTTGAAGTGCCAGGAAGCTGGGTAGTACAGTTAAACCTGAGTTTAGAACAGACTAGAGGGGGTGGATGCAAGATGGAGGAGGAAAGACAGTAAACATAGAGAGCTCCTGATACAGTTACCCCCAAAATAGCAATAAAAGAACCACTAAAGCAGAAAAACCCACAAAAAGATGGGCTGAGATTATTTTCTAACCAAAGACAGATTAAAGGGGACCATAGTGGGCTGCAAGTAGAGTCCAACCACTAGATCATGCCTACATAGACCCCAGGCATGCTGCAACAGAGGAACTTAACCCTGAGCCCCCTGAATCAGCTGCAGCACCAGCATCTTCTGGAACTAAGCTTACAGTCGGGTGAGAGGGCTGAATGGCTGGCTGGAGGATGGGGTGGGGAGAATACAGGGGTCTGTGTGGGACCTAAGGAGGAATTCAGCTGTCCCATCCCAACAGGGAACCAAGAAGAAATCATGAGCTGTGGAAGACCCAGGTGGGTGAGGGGCACAGGTTCATCAGAGCTAAGAACCATAGCACAAAAAGTTCTGCTGGCTGGTTAATTAGCAAGTTGGCTTTAGGTTATCTTCAAACCAGAGAACAGGCCAGGTGAGAGAAAAACCTGCCCTCCCTCAAACTGAAGCACCTGGGACCCTCTGAAACTTGGCACAATGTAGCTTGGAAGTAGGCTCCCACTGTAAGAGGGAATTAAAAGTCCAGTAAAAGACAGCAAGATGAGCAAGCAAAAAAAGTTGAGAACTATCAAAAGTTTCTTTAGCGACAAGGAAGATTGAGGTGCATCCTCAGGAGAGGATAGCAACCTCAGGGCCCTTACATCCAAAGCTTCCAAGAAAAATATGAATTGGTCTCAGGCCATGGAAGCTCTCAAAAGGGACTTGGAAGGGAAAGTAGGAGAGATAGAAGAAAGATTTAGAGAGATGGAGAAAAGAACTGAAAGAGAAATGAGAACAATGCAGGAGAGTCATGGGAAAAAAGTCAACAGCATGAAAAGCCAAATGTGAAAGGAGATACAAAAGCTCTCTGAAGAAAATTATTGCCTAAGAATTAGGATTAAACAAATGGAAGCTAGTGACAGTAAAGCAAATCCAAATGAATAAAAAAAATAGAGGGCAATATGAAATATGTCCTTGGAAAAACAGCTGACCTGGAAAATATATCCAGGAGAGATAATTTGAAAATCATTGAACTACCTGAAAGCCATGACCAAAATAAGAGTTAAGACACCATCTTCCAAGAGATTATCAGGGAAAATAGCCTTGATATTCTAGAAGCAGAAGGTAAAATAGAAAATGGAAGAATCCACAGATCACCTCCTGAAAGAGATCCCAAAAGAAAAACTTCCAGGAATATTATAGCCAAATTCCAAAGATCCCAGGTCAAGGAGAAAATATTGCAAGCAGATAGAAAAAAAGGAATTCAAATACTGTGGAGCTACAGTAAGGATAAAAATTGCTCATGGGTAGGCCACACCAATATAATAAAAATTACAATCCTACAAAAATTAATCTATTTATTTAATGCTATGCCAATCAAACTGTCAAAAATATTTATAGAGATAGAAAAATAATAACAAAATTCATCTGAAAGAACACAAGCTCAAGGATATCAAGGCAATCAACAAAAACAAATGTGAAAGAAGGTGGTCTAGCAGTACCAGATCTCAAACTGTATTACAAAGCAGTAATTATCAAAACAATGAGAAATAGAGTTGGAGGTGAGCGGAATAGAATACGGATAAATTATAATGTAATAAATGACTATGGTTACCTAGTATATTATAAACCCAAAGATACAAGGTTTTGGAACAAAAACTCATTATTTGACAAAAACTTCTGGGAAAACTGGAAAACAGTATGGCAGAAACTTGGTATAGATCAATATCTCACACTGTATATTAAAATAAGATCAAAATGGGTACATGATTTACACATAAAGGGTGATTCCATAAGCAAATTAAGGGAACATGGAATAGTTTATCTGTCAGATTTATGGACAGGGAAAGAACTTAGGACCAAAGAAGACATAGAGTTCATCACAAAATATAAACTAGGTGGCACAATGGATAAAGCACCAGCCCTGAATTAAGGAGGGCCTGAGTTCAAATCCAGCCTCAAACACTTGATAATTACTAGCTATGTGACCCTGGCCAAGTCACTTAACCTTCATTGCCCCAGAAAAATAAATAATAATAATTAAATCTATTGGCAGATAGGTGGTACAGTGGATAAAGCACCAGTCCTGAATTCAGGAGGACCTGAGTTCAAATCTGGCCTCAGACACTTGACATTTACTAGCTGTGTTACCCTGCTAAGTCACTTAATGTCATTGCCCTGGGGGAAAAAAAGCTTTTGCACAAACAAAACAAATGTAACCAAAATTATAAGGAAAGCAAAAAACTAGGAAAGAATTTTTGCAACAAGTATCACTGATAAAGGCCTCACTTCTCAAAAATATAGAGAACTGAGTCAAATTTATAAAAATACAAGTCATTCCCCAATTGATAAATGGTCAAAGGATATGAACAGGCTGTTTTGAGACAAAGAAATTAAAACAATCTATATTCATATGAAAAAATGTTCTAAATCACTATTGATCTAAGAAATTCAAATTCAAGCAACTCTGAGGTACTAACTCACACCTATCAGAGTGGCAAATATAACAAAAATAGAAAATGTTGGATGTTGGAGAGGATGTAGGAAAACTGGAATGCTAATCTACTGTTGGTGGAGTTGTGAATGGATCCAGCCATTCTGGAAAGCAATTTGGAACTATGCCCAAAGGGCTATAAAACTCTGCATAGCCTTTGATCCAGCAATACCACTGCTAGGTTTATATCCCAAAGACATCCCCCAAATGAGAAAAAGATGTATTTGTACAAAATATTTATAGCAGCTCTTTTCTTGCCTTTCTTTTACTAGACTTTTAGCTCCTTAAAGTGGTGTTAAGGGCTAAAATTCTAGCTAGTCTGTCTAAAATATCCAATGAGTGGTCACCAATAAATTATAAGCTTTAGCAAGAGTTAGACTTTTAAGCATTTATTAAGGAGAATAAGAATTTGGTAAAGAGAGAGAAAGGCCTAGATTCCTATCTATTAAAGGGAGAGCGCATTTCTAGCTCCCCTCTCCACCGGCGTCCTCAGGAAACAGAATGAGAGCAAGAGCCAGTCTCTTCCTTCCTCCTCCCACTAGCCCGCGTCACTTCCTGACGCCAAAGAAAAGACTCCTGGTCTTGCCCTCAAAAACCTTCGCTTCATGGGTGGAACTCTTCTACAGTAAGTCTCCAGCAGGTGGCGTCATTCCAATCGTTACAGTGGGGCACTGTTTCCAGGCTGCAGCACCCCAAGCTTAAGAAGGCCCAGGTGGTATGATTTAAGGAGAATCAGATTCTTTCCTCACCCAGCCTGTTTCCTGGTCCTAGATGACCCCAGACCAACTTGCTAATCAACCAGCTTTGTGTGTTGTGGTTGTTAGCTCCGACAAGCCTGTGCCCCTCCCCCACCTGGGCCACTTCTACTTGAGCCTACCTCCTGGTTCTCAGCAGGGGTGTAAAAATCCAAGTTCTGCCTTAGCACCAGCATAGACCCCTGTAGTTTCTCCCCTGCCCAGGGTTCAGCCCACTCACCAGACTGTGAACTTAGTTCCAGACGACACTGGTGCTTCAGCTGATTCAGAGGCTCTGGGTGTCTCCTTCTCTGGTAAGGACTTCCTGAGATTGGATCTGTGTCAGGGTGACTGTGGGGTTGGGCCCAACTCCTGTATCAGCACAACAGCTCCCTCCTTCTGACCTTCCAAGCCGTTCTTGGTTAGAAGATGATTTCAGCACATTCTTCTGTGAGTTTTGCTGCTCTGGGTATTTTCCTATGGCCTTTTTTGGATGTTTTTTGGAGCGATCCTGTCATGAGTTTGGGAGCTCACTGCCTTTCCTCTGCCATCTTCATAGCAGCTCTTTTTGTGGTGGCTAAGAATTGGAAATCAAAGGAATGCCCATCAATTGGGGAATGGCTAAACAAGCAGTGGTATATGGTTGTAATGGAATATTAATGTGCTATAAAAAAATGACAAGCAGTTTGATTTCAGAAAGGCCTGGAAAGACTTATATGAACTGATGTATAATGAAGTACATAGAAGCAGAAAAACATTGTGCATAGTGATTACAATATTGTTTCATGAAAAATTGTGAATGACTTAACTATTCTCAGCAATACAATGATCCAAGACAATCCCAAAGGACTAATAATGAAGTATACTATCCATCTCCAAAGAAAGAACTGATATTGATTGAACACAGACTGAAGCATGTGATTTTTCACTTTATTTCTTTGTTTTATTCAAGTTTTCTTATACAAAATTACTAATATGGTAATGTTTTACAGAATTTCACATGTATAACCTATATCTGATTGTTTATTGCATTGGAGAGGAGAGAGGAGAGGGATGGAGGGAAGGAGGTCAAGCATTTGGAACTCAAAACTTCAAATAAAATGTTTATTATGAAATATATATTAATAATTGTATAAGAATGTAATGGTTTTATAACTCTATACATTTATTTTATATATTTAAACACATTATACTGAGAAAAAGGTCATATGATTTATCATACTGCCAAGGGATTCCAGGATACAAACAAGATAAAAATTTCTGCATTAGGATAACAAATCCTTAACTATGATTCTGTGTTCACTGCAGTTCATCTTCCATTCAGCTGCAAAAGTGATTTTCCTAAAGCTTAGGTCCAACCATGTCACTGCATGATCAACAAACTCCAATGACTCCCTTTCACCTCTAAAATCAAATAGAAAATCCTCTGACATTAAACGTTTTTCATAACCGAATCAACTGCTACCTTTCTAGTCTTCTTCTACATTACATCTTTGATGTAGTCTTTGATTCAGTGACACTGGCCTCCTTGCCATTCCTTGAATAAGAAACTACATCTCTTGGCTTCAGAAAATCTTCCTACAGGCTTCAGACAAATTTCAGACAGTCTCTGACTCTCCCTCATGCCTCATCTCCATCTCCTGACTTACCTGGATCCTAGCTAGTCCCAACTGAAATTCTACCTTCTACAGAAAGCATTTCCCAATGCCTCTTAATTCTATTCTCTCTGATTAGTTTCTATCTATCCCATCACTTTTTTTACACTCATGTACTGCTAAGGGAGCTCACTTCAACTGATCATTTTGCTACTTAGCTGAGGTAGAAATGACAACAGGTCATGGAGCACTAGGAGATGAGAAAAACTAGCTCCTCTCCTATCTCCATAGCTCTTTAGGCTGAATTGTGTGCTTGGGACCATCAAGAAAGGACACATAGAATGCTCACTCCAATGAAATTTTTCAGCCTTTAATATCTTTACAGGATAATTCAAGTCAATAAGCATTCCAAATAAGTTTTTTATTGATGTGTCTCTTTTTATCACCAAAATTTTCCCTGAAATCTCTGCCAGAAAAATCCCAAAGAATGTTTGTTTTCTAAAAAAGAGAAAAAAGAAAAAAGAAGGAAAATCAACAGAAACAATAGATGCATTAAAGCTTTTGAAACAGTTTCAAGATGATTGAGTCAAGCAGTAATTCTCTGGTGCCCTTCAAAATTCCCCTTCAAACAACCTTGAAAAATATCTCAGAATCAATTTAAGATCAGGAAAGAAGCTTACCAGACAAGGATATCTTGGAGGCTCAGCAACAAAGGTCTGTCTCACTGGGGTGGAAGGGGAATGCAGTTGACAAGCAGCAGAAGCAGCAGGCAACACTCAAGACAAAGGAGTCCTAACAAATTCTTTCTACAACACAAATATGGTTTTGATACCTATACCAGGAAGAGCCAAAATAAAGAAAGAAAATAATAGACCAATTTCACTAATGAATATTGATGTAAAAATTTTAAATAAAATACTCACAAGGAGATTACAGCAATTTATCACAAAGATCATACACTATGACCAGGTGGAATTTATACTAGGAATTCAGGGCTGGTTCAATATAAGGAAAACCATCAGCATAATTGACCAGATCAAAAACAAAATCAACAGGGGCAGCTAGGTGGCGCAGTGGATAGAGCACTGTCCCTGGAGTCAGGAGGACCTGAGTTCAAATCTGGCCTCAGACACTTGACACTTACTAGCTGTGTGACCTTGGGCAAGTCACTTAACCCTCATTGCCCAACCAAAAAAAAAAATCAACAGAAATCATATGATTTTCTCAATAGATTCAGAGGAGAAATCTTCTGACAAAATACAATACTCATTTTTATTATACTAGAGAGCATAGGAATAAATGGAGCTTACCTTAAAATGATAAGTAGTATTTATCTAAGAAAAACAGTGAGCACTATATCTAAAGGGAAGAAACTAAAATCCTTCCCAGTAAGATCAGAGGTGAAGCACTTTTATTCAATAGTATACGAGAAATGTTAGCTACAGCAATAAGAGAAGAAAAAGATTGAAGCAATTAGAATAGACAATGGGGAGACAAAATTTAACTCTTTGCAGATGATATGATGGTATACTTAGGAAATCCTAGAGAATCAAGTGAAAAACTAGTTCAAAAAAGTAACAACTCTAACAAAGTTGCAGGATATAAAATTTTTTTAAAAAACATAAATTATCAGCATTCCTATATATTAACAAAAAAGTCCAGCAAGAAAAGAAAGTAAAATTACTTTTAAAATAACTTTTGAGGGGGCAGCTAGGTGGTGCAGTGGATAGAACACCAGCCCTGGATTCAGGAGGACCTAAATTCAAATCCAGCCTTAGACACTTGACACTTACTAGCTGTGTGACCTTGGGCAAGTCACTTAACCCTCATTGTCCAACCAAAAAACAAAACAAACAAGATAACTATTGAAAATAAAAAAGTCTCCATGCCAAGACAAACACAAGAACTATATGAACACAATTACAAAACACTTAGCACAGAAATAAAGTCAGATCTAAACAGTTGGGAAAATAGTAATTGCTCATGGGAAGGCCAAGCCAATATAATGAAAAGGACAATAATACTCGACTTGAATTCCTTATTCAGTGCCAAACATACCAAAAATTCAAACTACCAAAGTATTCAAACTACCAAAAATATTTTATTGAGCTAGATAAAAATCATAACAAAATTCATCTGGAAGGACAAAAGGTCAAGAATATCAAGGGAATTAACTATAATAAATGTGAAGGAAGGTAATCTAGCAATGCCATATCTAAAACTGTATTATAAAGTGGCAATCATCAAAACTATTTGGTACTGGCTCAGAAATAGATTGGTGGATCAATGGAATAGGTTAGGCACACAGGACACCATAGTAAATGACCATAGCAGTCTACTGTTGGATAAACTCAAAGACACAAGCTTCTGGGATAATAACTCACTATTTGACAAAAACTTCTGGAAACACTGGAAAAGAGTATGGGAGAAACTATATATAACCTACAATCTTACCCCATATACCAAGACAAGGTCAAAATGGGTACACGATAGCTATATAAAATGTGATACAATAAGCAAATTAAGAGAGCAAAGAATGATTTTTACTCGTCACATCTAAGGAAAAAGGAAGAATTTTTGACAAACAAGAGATGGAGAAGATTACCAGATTTAAAATGTAAAATGAATCATTCTTATATTAAAATTTAAAAAGGTTTTGCAGAAAGAAAAACCAATACAAACAAGATTAGAAGGAAAGCAGAAAACTGGGGAACAATTTTTACAGTACGTATATCTGATACTTATTCATTTCTCAAATATATAAAGAAGTGAGTCAAATTTATAAGAATATAGGACATTCCCCAACTGATAAATGGTCAAAGCATATGAACAGGCAGTTTTCAGATGAAGAAATCAAAGCTATCTTTAGTCATATAAAAATGCTGTAAGTCACTATTGATTAGAGAAATTAAAATTAAAACAACTCTGAGGTACCACCTCACACCTCTCAGATTGGCTAATATGACAGAAAAGGAAAATAATAAATACTGGAGGGGTATGGGACACTAATGCACTGTTGGTGGAGTTGTGGATTAATCCATCTGTTCTGGACAGCAATTTGGAACTAAGCTCAAAGCACTATAAAACTGTGCATAGCCTTTGATCCTGCAATGTCACTAGTAGGTCTGTGTCTCAAAGATGATAAAAAATAGAAAAGGACATATTTGTACAAAAATATTAGTAGTAGCTTTTTTTGTAGGGTGAAGAATTAGAAATTAAAAGGATGCCTATTGATTGGGGAATAGTTGAATAAGTTGTGATATGTGATTATAATGGAAAACTATTGTGCTCTAAGAAATGAATAGTAGGCTGATTTCAGATAAACCTGAAAAGACTTACATAAACTAATGCAAAGTGAAGTGAGGAGAACCAGAAGAACATTGTACACAGTAACAGCAATATTGTACAATGATCACCTGTGAATGACTTAGCTATTCTCAACAATAAGATGATCCAAGACAATTTCAAAGGACTCATGTTAAAAAATATTATCCACCTCCAGAGAATGAACTGATGAAGTCTGAATGCAGATTGAAGCATACTATTGTTTGCTTTAGTTTTTTCATGTTTTCCTCTTTGGTTCTGTGCATTCTTTCACATTTCAAGTATACTAATATGTTTTGCATGGTTGAATATGTGTAACCTATAACAAATTTCTTATCTTAAGTGGGGAGAGGTTAGGAAGAGAAGGAAAATATTGGAATACAATTTTTTAATGAATCTTAAAACATTTCTTACAGGTAATTGTCAAAAAAGCAAATATTATTTAAAAAAGAAAAGAAGAAGATGACACTGGATTTGGAAATTAAGGAGATCAGTGGTTTAGAAAAAAAGAAAAAGAGCTACCAAAAGTGAAATAAAGCATTTGTGGAGATAATGGACTGCCTCTTACTGAAGGTCTTTCCCCGACCCTGTCCCTCAATGCAATCAGGGTCAAGTGACTTGCCCAGGGTCACACAGTGAGTGTCAAGTGTCTAAGGTTCAGTTTGAATTCAGGTCCTTCTGATTCCAGGGCTGGTTCCCTATCCACTTAGCTGCCCTTTAAGTTCTTCAAAGAAATGACAGGGAAAATATTTTTGTTCAGGGAAAGTGTTGGGCTATATAGCCTCTGAAATTTCTTCGAATTCTGAAATTCTATAATTGTGTATCCCTATGAGATATGATATAATCTATTCCCTTCTCTGGACCTTAGTTTCCTGAAGTTATATAATACTCCTTGTGGGCTCCCTCATTCAACTCTCACACCCTCTTGAACCTTGAGGTTCTCAGAGGGATAATTCCTCATTACTCACCTCTGGGCTCTAGGGGTAGCCCTGAGGAGCTAGTATTTTCATTACATTTGCTCAGGATCCCCCGCTGTTATGCTCTTTGTTGATTATAAATCAGATTTCATTTTCTTTGGAAAATAATATTTCCTAAGTAGGTATAAGAAGAACAGTTGTTACAAAAAAGCATTCTCCTGAAACCAGGTGAGTGCCCTCTTCTTGGAAAGACAAAGTCTCTGTGCAGAGTAGACTTTCATGTGTGGGGAACCTGTGGGGTAAAGGATCAACACCCAGATCCTTGTTACTGGCAGTCTCTTCTCCCTTAGTGGAGTTCTCATGAAGCTCTCCTTAGGTGTATCCCTCTGCTGCTCTTTGAGTCTTCCTTCTCCCTCATCCTCAGTATCCAATCAAATGCCAAATCTCATGAATTCTTTTCCCCACATCATATCTCACATTAGTTAATGCTCTTTTTTTGGTGATGCAATTGGGGTAAAGTGACTTACCCAGGGTCACACAGCTAGTAAGTTGTCAAGTGTCTAAGGTCAGATTTGAACTCAGGTCCTCCTGACTCTATCCACTTCGCTACCTAGCTGCCCCCAGTTAATACTCTTTCCCTCCATTCACAGGCCACCCTCTCCCCAACTCCACCCCCAATTCAGGTCTTCATTGCTCCTAACCTGGACTGTTGCTATATCCTCCAACTAGAATGTTTCCCTCCAGTCTTTCCTTTGTTTAATTCATCCTCCACCCAGCTGTCAAAGGTATATTCCTAAGACACAGCTTTGACCCGGACTCTTCCTTGCTCTCAAAACTGTAATGGCTCCCAATTGCCTATAGAACAAAATACAAACTCTCAATGGCCTTTGCCATCTGTCTCCAGCCTAACCCGCCATTCTTATTTTATGTTCCTTCTTTTCACACAATCTACATCTCAGTCAGAATGTCTTACTTCTGTTTCTACACCCATAACCTTTCATCTCTTCACTATACACTTTAGCATGGAATTGGTATTTATTTTTTCTATATAAAAGAAATGATTAAAACAGAAAAGACTCAAAGACCTGAATTGAAAAGGTTTGAACATACATGAATAAGTTGAAAGTCCTGTGATATTGTCCTGCAAGGCTGATACATAAACACAGGGGACATTTTGAATCAATATTTCACTTCTATGCTACATTGTCAAAACGAACCCCTCAAGGACCATGACTTCTGTTAAGGTATGGGAGTAGCGTGGGCCCCTCCAATTGGTAGTCTCTTCTAAGAAGAGGATTGTGGGATGGCGGAGGCGGTGGCCTCACAACACGCACTGCACTTCATGTTCAGCTTCCAGACGGCTCTCTGCTACCAGGATCCTGCAGCATGAGGAATTTGAGGAAGGCTACAAGGCTTCCTGTAATGGGCCTTATGATGGGAAGTGGAGTAAAACCATGGTGGCTATGGCCCGAGGACAATCACTTCATGGCGGAGCTGACCTACAACTATGGCATTGGTGACTATCACCTCGGCAATGACTTCCTGGGCCTCACACTGGTCTCCAGCCAGGCCGTCACAAATGCCAAGAAGTCTGAGTGGCCACTCCGTGAGGTTGCTGAGGGAGTGTTTGAAACTGAAGCCTCAGGAGGCTACAAGTTCTTTTTAAAGAACCACAGTCGGGGCAGCTAGGTGGCACAGTGGATAGAGCACGGCCACTGGAGTGAGGAGTACCTGAGTTCAAATCCGGCCTCAGACACTTAACACTTACTAGCTGTGTGACCCTGGGAAAGTCACTTAACCCCAATTGCCTCACTAAAAAAAAAAAAAGAACCAGAGTCAGCCCCCCTCAGACCCAGTGCTGAAAGTGACCTTGGCCGTCTCTGACCTGAGCACATCCCTCCACTACTGGTCAGACCTGCTGGGGATGATGGTTTATGAAAAGGATGAGGAGCAGCAAAGGGCCCTGTTAGGCTATGCAGACAACCAGTGCAAGCTGGAGTTGCAGGGTATCAAAGGAGCACTGGATCATGGGTCAGCCTTTGGGAGGATTGCTTTCTCCTATCCAAAGAAAGAGTTACAAGACATAGAAGCATTGATGAAAAAGGAGAACCAGAAGATTCTGACCACCCTGGTCAGTCTGGACACACCCGGGAAAGCCACGGTCCAAGTGGTTATTCTGGCCGACCCCAATGGACACGAAATTTGTTTTGTGGGCTATGAAGCATTTTGAACACTTTCCAAGATGGATCCAAATGGGGACAAATTGTTGGATGCCACAATGGCAGCAGACAAAAGTGATGAGTGGTTTGCTAAACACAAAATACAGAAGCCTTCTGGATAATGGAAGACATCATTGAACAAGGACTTGTGCTGTTCATCCTGATTCCCATCCTGCACTAGAGCTGTGGTCATTTCAAGGGCTCCTATTTTTTGGGGAGCCCAGGGGTATAGCCTAGGATTGCCTTTTGGGGGGGGGAACAGCCTTAATACAATTTAAATTCCATATCTTTAAAGTCATCTCCACCTTTCCTATGCTGACCATCTCAATCACAGATTCAAGCAACCCTCCTTGTTGGTCTGAATGTGTTACTGGTGGCACAGGCTCTGCTCACGATTTGCCGGCACTTTAGAAACAGTGGCTTTCCCCAAGAACTGGAACAGACACCTACCCACCTGGGCAGAAGGCAGATGCCAGGGTTGCTGGTAGAGCTCTGCATCGTGACTGATATAACGGTCAAATCAGATCCATAAGCAGGGAAGAACATAGGTTAACCACCCCAAAAGAATTCCAAAGTCATAAGATGCTGTTGAGTAGACAGTTCATAAATGAGAAGTGGAGAAGGGATGGAGAATTTGGGGCCTTGAACCCAAGCAAGGGTCAGGTTATTTAGTCTGTCTACCTCTTTACTTTTCAAATTTGTGAGGGGCCAGAGGAAAATGCAGTGCCGTTCTTACTAGATTGCTTGAAATAATTTAAATGGTATCCGACTTTAAATTGGTTTCCCCTATGATTTCTGCTCTGTTTATTGAGTTTGGAGATTTTATTTAACTAATCACTCAGTTGACTGGGGTTGGTTTTGTCCATTTCGAAAAGGAGAAAATTCCTCCAAATGTATATTATAGTGTGCTTATAATAATAAATAGATCTGACTCAGGTTCCAGAATTAAAGCAGTGATGGGTTAATTACTTTAGTGAAGCTCTGGAATGGGGTTGGGGAGGGCTGACTCCAAAGAGACCAATCCCAGAAACACACGTTGATCTTTATACTGTGAGCCCTTACTCTCCATCCAGAGCTGGGATTTGTTTTGTTTTGCTAGGCAATGAGGGCTAAGTAACTTGCCCAGGGTCACACAGCTAGTGTCAAGTATTTGAGGCCAGATTTGAACTCAGGTTCTCCTGAATCCAGGGCCAGTGTTTTACCCACTGCGCCAGCTAGCTGTCCCTCTAGAGCTGGGATTTTAAGAGAAAACCCTGACCAGATAGCACCTTAACTCTGTTTTTGAATGTCATTAGCCCTAGGAAGATTTTTCACTCATCCCTGCAAGTCCTAATGTGCATACATTTCAACTGAATTACAGAATTGTGATCTTGATGTTCTCCAAGCATTCAGAAAACAGTTGAGAAATCAGACTTTTTTTCCAGAAGAGATTGTACATTTTCTTACTTTCCCAGTGTATAATGCTGAATCTAAGGTGATTTGATATTCCTTCTGCTTAATGATTAGATTGTTTTCTGTGGAGAAAATTGTTTATGTAGACCTTGAATTATCAAATAAACTTCTTTCTCGGTGAAAAAAAAAGAGGTTTGTGTTTTTTTTAATTCATTTAATTTTTATTTTATTTTTCTCAATTACAGGTGAAAAAAAGTCTGTGAAACAATTGTGACAATGAAAATTTGAATTAAGTTATGAAGTAGATTATCTATCCTTTTAAAAATCAATTCAATTATTGCTACTTTATGAGATTCAGCCTATTTTTCTAGGCTGTTCAAAGATTTTGAATTCTAATTCTGTCATCCAAATTATTAAGTATTCCTCCTAAGTTCATGCTATCCAAAAATCTGAGGAGCACACCATATATATCTTAATAATACTTATATTCATCCAGTTCATTAATATAAATGTTGAACATAAGTTTCAAGTACAGATAGTCTTTTTACACATCATTAGGGGCCTCCATTCAGGTTGACATCAATGTATCTTGGAGAAATGTTTCAAGCCAAGAAGCTTTCCCAGGGCCCTTTTCAAGTCATTGTTCCGAAGACTATAGATGAAAGGGTTCAGGGTAGGGGTGACCACTGTATACATCACAGTCGCTATCATGTCTTTCTGAGTTGTGTGGGTGGAAGAGGGGTTGAAATACACACCTATGATGGTGCCATAAAAAAGAATGACCACAGAGAGGTGGGAGCCACAAGTAGAGAAGGCCTTCCATTTCCCATGAGCTGATGAGACCTTCCACACAGCAGAGACAATAGGAGTGTAAGAGACCACAATGCATATGAAGGGAACTAAAACTACTATTCCTCCCAAAAGGAGAACCAACATTTCATTGACATAGGTGTCAGAACAGGAGAGTTTTATCAAAGTATTCATGTCACAAAAGAAGTGAGGAATTTTATTATTTGAACAGAAGGATAGCTGAGCCATCAATACAGTATGTATCATTGAAATGAGGTGAGCAGAAACCCAAGGCACAGCCACCAAGAGAGCACAAAGGTGTGATGTCATGACTGTGCCATAGTGTAAAGGGTGGCAGACAGCCAGATAGCGGTCATAGGCCATGGCAGAGAGGAGGATGCTGTCTGAGCCACCAAAAGCCACAAAGAAATACATTTGAGTCAGGCATTCTGCATAGGAGATGGCACTGCTCCCTAACAGGTAATTCACCAGCATCTTGGGAACTATGGTGGAGGTAAAACAGAGATCGAGAAAGGATAGGTTGGAGAGGAAGAAATACATAGGGGTGTGGAGGTGGGAATCAAAACAAATTGCCAGGATGGTGAGCAGATTCCCCAGTGTTCCAACGAAGTACATAGCCAGAAATACTCTGAAGAGCAGTTGTTGTTGCTCTGGTTGGTCAGATAGGCCCAGGAAGAGAAATTCCAAGACCCTGGTTTGGTTTTTCATTTCTATAAATCCCTTGAGGAAAGTAGATAGAAAAGGAAAATATAGTGAGAATATATTAGAAGCACAGGGTTCAAAATGAGTTGCACATTCCCCAACACCTACATCCTAAACCATGAATATCTTGCACTTACATGTTTTTGCATATTGTCTCCCTCTCCCCTATTAGAATGTGAGGTCCTTAAGGGCAGGAACCTTGTTTTTTTTCCCTTACTTTGTATCCCCCACCTGCACTAAATACATCAATGACTGGTACATAGTAGGTACTTAATAAATACTTAGTGATTGACTTACTGATTTATTGATGGATAGATTGATTGTCATGGACACCACTGGAGCACTGTGCTAAGTTTGGGGTACAACATTTGGGAAGGACCTTGAGAACCTGGAGAGGACCCATAGGAGGGTCCCCAGTATGATATAGGACCTACAGATAAGCCTCTATGTGAACAGGTAGAAGGGAGTGGGGGTGTGAAGGTTTTTGAGGGCCTCATCATTATCCCCAAGTCTTTGAAGGACTGCTTTATGGAGAGGATTAGACTTGTCCTGTTTGGCCCCAGAAGAGGGCAGACCCAGTACCAATGGATGGTAATTTCAGAGATACAGGTTTAGGCATGATGCTTCCACCCTGGTACACTGGAAAGAATGCCAACTCTGGACACAGAGCACTGGGTTCCAACCTGACCTCTGATACTTGCTACCTGTGCGACTTAAGGAAAAATCACTATGCTTCAATCTCTCTGAGCCTCAGTTTCCTCTTCTATAAATGAGTCAATTGGTACTCTGATCCTGTCTTAAATTCTTAAGGTCACCTGAAGCAGTTTTCCAGCCCAAGACAACCTGGGAGGTCAGCAGGGAAGGTCTGTCTTCCTGGGTGGTGGGGGGCTCTAGGAGTGCAGGCCACACAGGGTAGGTGTCAGCATGGGGATGGGTGCAGTGGTGACAGCAGCAGGTTCAGGAGCTCTCAGCCTATAGACATTAGGGAGAAGAGTCAAACAAGTGGTCACAAGGAGATGGCAGAAGACCCTTTCCAGACATTGGAGTTGTATTGCCTATATGTAGGTTTAGGTAGCAGTCCCAGAGCCCAAAGTAGCAATGGCACTTGTAACAAAGGGGAACAGGGTCCCAGGGCAAGGTTACAGGGCAGAGAGGAGTGCTTGTGGTCACTCCTTGGGAAATGGGGACCCTGGTCTCAATTCCAACAGGGGGAATGGGGTGGGGGACATTTACAATCCTAGTTGCAGGATGTGAGGAAGGGATCTAGACACAGTTCTGAGCCCACGAGGAGTGCTAACCATGGGGGCTACAGGGGAGCAAGGTCCCTTCCTGGGTAAAGACCAGAGCATGGGCCAGAAGAACACTGATGCCACCTCTCCTTAGATCATATTAGAGTAGAAGTACTGAAAACCTACAGAGCTTCAGAGCTTGCTCTGAAAACAGCAGCAAGCAAGCCCTGAAGTTTGGAACAGGTGCCCTCACAGCCCCTGGAACAGAGCCCAACTTTCATTTTCCCTGAAGGTAAGGACTCTCTTGGTTTTCTATTTGCCTTCCCAGATATTAACACAGTCCTTTTTTCCATAGGGAGTGCTGAATGAATGCCTTTTAAAATTCATTCATTGATCCCAAAAAAAGTGTCGGTATGACCATGTGGCTCCCATTTCAATAAATTCTCCTGGCTCCCTGTCACTCCCAGGAAGAACTGTAAAATCCTCTGTCAGATACTTAAAGCCCTTCACATCCTGGCCCCCCCCACACACACACACCTTGCAAGTCTTCTAGCATCTTATATAGCCTCCTCTCCACCACAACATGCTGAAGGATCCACTGGCCCTGGCCTCATTGCTCTTCCTAGAACAAGACATTCCAACTTCTAACTTGGGGATGCTGTTCACCCCAATCCCTGCCTCCTGGATTCCTGGGCTTCCTTCTAGTCCCACCCAGAATCTACATTGTACAGGAAGTCTTTCCTAATCCTTTTTATTTCTAATGCCTTTCCCCTGTTCACAGTGCCTGGCACTGGTCACATGGGACAAATTAAGGCATATTGTTGTTGTTGTTTGTCCTTCATTTTTGAAGAGGACCATGCTATCAGGGGGATGTCATGACTTGCACTGAATTGGATTTAAGTAAGGGAGGGCTGTACAAGGTCACCAACCTCACTCTCTCCTCCAGAGCCACCTGGGTCCAGTGTCAAGATAGATATCAGGAGCACCAGCCCTGGATTCAGGAAGACCCAAGTTCAAATCTGGCCTCAGACACTTGACACTTACTAGCTGTGTGACCCTGAGCAAGTCACTTAACCCTTATTGCCCCACAAAAAAACAAACAAACAACAAAAAAAAAAACCAAGGTAGATATCAAGTTGACCAGAGATGGCCCTGGATGTTTAAGGCAATTGGGGTTAAATGACTTGCCCAGTGTCACACAGCCAGTAAGTGTATGCCCTTAATCAATATTTATTGACTGACTGACTCATAGATAGACCGTTCCTTTGCTTTCATTCCTGTGCTCAAAAGTCTTCAGTATCTCTCTATGTTCCTTGAAGGAAAGGTCAAACTTCTTGGCTTGATATCCAAGGCCTTCCACAATCTGGCAGTCACCTACACTTTCTTCTTATCTATCTTTCCTCAGACACATGTTTCATACCCTGACCAGCCCTGCACTTCAGATATCTTGCCATCTGCTCTGTCCCTGCCTACCACCTTACAATTTAGTCCAGAGATCATCCTCCCTCAGTACCCTAGGGGTAGTTAACCCACTGAGCTTTGGAGCTCCACCCTGGGGCTGAACTGTCCTGACAGCAGAGGCACAGATTACAAATGCAACTATCCCTCTGTATCTAACCAGCCCCAGACCAGGTTTTGTAGCCCCCTCAGCCATCCTCCCCATATTACCTGTCATCTTCACTGCCCCAGCACATATAACATTTGCTGATCCCTTTGCCTTCCAGCTCTTGTTCTTGAATTGTAATTAAACCAACCAACACTACTATGCCTTCTGGAAAAGGCATCTTAATCACATGCCCTATTTCAATAGTCCTCTGAGATTTCCCTCACCCCCTTAGAATACAAGCTTCCTTAGGCAAGGGGCTTCCTCTCTTTTTTCCATTGGTTGTTAGCCTTGGATCTGTAAAGTTCTAAACACACACATATATGCATATATCTATATATGCTTATGTGTATTTATACATATGTATATGTATGTATAAACATATATACTGAACTGCAGTTCAATATAATTGCTTTCATTTGTAATCTCATTTATTTAATTGAAATTATTTGCAAACATGATTCTGAGATGGGTCCCACAGGCTTCACCACACTGCCAAAGGTACCATGACAGAAAGATTAAGAATCTCTGGTTCCATCAGTTCTTATGATAAAATAGATTTTACTTATTTTTGTAGAGAAGTGGGGGAAGTATGAGTGCACGATGCTTCATATGCATTGTTTGAAAATGAATTAATTGCTATAGATACCAGTTTGGGGTAATCATATATTAATTTATCAATATTATAGAAGTAAAGAATTAATCACAGGTCTCCCTAACCTCTCATGGTCTCAGGCTGTGTGGTGGTAGAAGCAGGGAAAGAGCTTCAGCATGCCACTTAGAACAAGTGGGAGGGAAACCTCCAACAGACCCATGTAGTCTCAAGGAGACATAAGAGAGAAAGCACAAGGGAGACCATGTAGTCTCAGGAAGCCAAGAGAGACCCCAGAAGACCCTGCTTGGCATTTTTTTAAGAGTTTCTGTCCTCCTTTGATAGAGACAAATCACTATACATTGATCAAAGATACTTGGCTAGCATCTTTCCATTCCATTGGTTGACATGACTTGAAAATGATTAAAATGATTGAAAGCATTAAAATGAACTCTCCAAATCACATAAGAATAAAGAATGCAAAAAATCCTCACTGAAGCTGCTTGTGACAAAGTCCATTATCTAGGTGTGCTTTAATCTCATCAGTCCTTCACTCATCTAGACAAAAGAATCTATCTCCATTCCTTTTATTCCTTTGGGTTTGTCCCAGATGAGATTTGATGAAGTATCTCCAGGATAAAGGACTGAGAAAGTGATCTCTGGGTCCTGCAAGAAATGGATTATTAATAATTTTTTTCTCACAATATGTTCACAGATGTGGTCAATGTCTTGGTTTCATAAGATTATAACAGGGACAGCTAGGTGGTACAGTGGATAAAGCACCAGCCCTGGATTCAAGAGGACCTGAGTTCAAATCCAGCCTCAGACACTTGACACTGTGTGACCCTGGGCAAGTCACTTAACCTTCATTGCCCCACAATAAATAAATAGATAGATACATAGATAAATAAATAAATGATTAGATGAATAGATGAACAAATAAATAGATCCATAGATAAATAAATAAATGATTAGATGAATAAATAAATAGATAAATAAATAAATAAATTAGAAAAGAAAGAGAAAAAAGAAATAGGGTTTAAAAAAATAAGATTATAACATTCCAAGATTGTAAAGAACTTCGGAAACCATCCAGTCCAATCTATGCCCCTAGTGGAATCTCTATTTATAGCACACCCAACCAGAGGTCATCCAACTTCTTGAAGAACTCCATGCTGCCTCCTAAGCTGACACATTCTACCTTGAGATACCTACAATTATTAAGTTTTTTGTTTTTGTTTTTGGAGGGGCAATGGGGGTTAAGTGACTTGCCCACACAGCTAGTAAGTGTCAAGTGTCCGAGGCCAGATTTGAACTCAGGTCCTCCTGAATCCAGGGCTGGTGCTTTATCCACTGTGCCACCTAGCTGCCCCCAATTATTAAGTTTTTATCGATATCAAGCCTTAATTTGTCTCTCTGCAACTTTCACCCATTCCTGCTCTGGGTCTATCCTCTGGAGCCAAACAGAACTATTCTAGTTTCAACTCTCAAAACAAGAGTGCCTCAGAACCTCAGCAATCTTCTCAAAGCTAGATACTATCACTTCCTTCAACCAATCATCATTTGATGTGTACTCGTAGAACTTCTGCACTTAGGTTTTCTCTAAGGGATTCTCTCTTGATAGGAACAGCAGCAACAGTCTTTAGTTGTGTCTGACTTTTTGTGATTTCGTTTGAGGTTTTCTTGGCAAAGATAATGGAGTGATTTGTCATTTCCTTCTCCACCTCATTTCACAGATGAGCAACCTGAGGAAAACAGGGTTAAGTGACTTGCCCAGGGTCACAGTTAGTAAGTGTCAGAGGCTGGATTTGTGCTCAGAAAGAGGAGTCTTCCTGACTTCAGGCCTGGCACTCTATTCACTGTGTCACCTCGCTGCCACTAAAAGCAACAGCTAGCATTGAGATAGCACTTTAGAATTTTTCAAAGTACTTTACATACATATCATTTTATCTTCACAATACATCTGGGAGGTATGTTATTATTATCACCATTTTAAACACAAGAAAGCTAAGTTAGAGAGTAGAGAGGTTAAGTGATTTATCCAGGGTCACACAGCTAGTAAAGCAGAATGTAAATCCAGGTCTTCCAGACTCCAGTTCCACAGTTCTATCCACTGTGCCACCTAACTTGCCTTATTAATGTCCTTTCTCAAATGGGGCATCCAAATTTGAACACAATAGGACAGATGTGATCTAAAGAGGACAGGGTGTAATAGGATTATCACTTCCTTTTCTTTACTCCAGGAGGATGCATCTCTCTTACAGCAACTGGAGTTTACATTTATATTCTTTAAAAGTGTTTGTTTCAGGGGACATCTAGGTAGCACAGGGATAAGGCACTGGCCCTGGATTCAGGAAGTTCAAATCCAGCTTCAGACACTTGACACTTACTAGCTGTGTGACCCTGGGTAAGTCACTTAACCCTCATTGCCCTGAAAAAAAAAAAGAATGTTTCTTTGTTACAAGGGAAGTTCCAATGGGAAACAAGTTATTTGGAAATGATAGCAGTATTTGAAATAAAAAGACCAAGAAGCCTTGATTTTATATATATATATATATATATTTTTTTTTTTTTTTTTTGGTGAGGCAATGGGGTTAAGTGACTTGCCCAGGGTCACACAGCCAATAAGTGTTAAGTGTCTGAGGCCAGATTTAAACTCAGGTCCTCCTGATTCCAGGGCCAGTGCTCTATCCACTGCACCATCTAGCTGCCCCGATAACATTTTTAAAAGACAAATTGACTAGTTTGCTATTCATTGTTATGTTGTGTTAGACAAGTCATTACAGTTCTCTTTGCTTCAGTTTCCTCATTCTGGAAAGGGAAAATTCTCCTCCTTATCTCCTCTCACAGGTTCATTGTTTAGGTCAAATGAATTGACGAAAAGAGAGCACTTTGCAACCATTCAGTGCTACAGAAAGGTTGTGATTTTTATTATCATTATCACCACCACCGCCATCATCGTGCTTAGAAGATGACCTTCCTCTTGTGATGGAGCAGATATGGAGCAGAGGGAAGCCCCTTTGCCCTCATTTTCATCCTTCTCATTAAGGTTAGGCAAAAGGGCATTTGCCCTGGCTTCCTTCAAGGCTCACCTCCACTGCCATGTCCCTGGAAAACCTGCTCTGATGCCCATCCTCCCTTTCCAAAGCCCTCCCCCAACATGCAAGAATTTCTTTGTACATATTTTGTATTGACTTGTTCATGTTTATCTTGTTTCTCCTGATAGAATGTAACCCTAGAATACCATGCTCTGAGCACATGTGGCATGTATGTACACACATGCAAACACACACACACACACATGTTGAACAAAGGAATAAATGAATGGCCCCAAACCACCAGCGCTGGATGAAGCTACCCTGGGGGCAGCACTTACTGGAGAAGTTGTTGCTGATGCTAGAAACAGTATCAAAAGAGCAGGCTGCCTGACCTTCTGTCACATGCTCTCTGTACCCCCCAAATTCTTGGCTGAGAACTGGTCCATGACTCACATTCTTTCCAGAGAAGAAGCAGCAGAAGTTGCAGATAGAACAGATTTTATCAGGGATGCTGGGAAAATCGCAGTGGGAGGATGGGAGGACTTCCTAGGGTTCTGTTAAGAAAGGATTCCCTGAGCACCTTGTTAGATAGGAACAAACAGGCTTAATGGCCCTCTCTCTTCCCTCTTTTCTTCCCCCAACTCCGCCTCTGTGAATTCACAATGAATACTCTTGAGGGAAAGAATTTTGTAAAGGAGAATTCTAGTTCTTTGAAATTTGCTTTGTTGGAAACACTTTCAACTAACCAGAGACAAGTATCCCTTGTTTTTCTTCTGGATGGAAGGGCCCCATTGATGTACTTGTCAGGCTAGAATAATGAGTTTCAAATCTAATGAGCAATCAATGGCCATTTCTTGATTAGGTGATTGATATGTGCCAGGCACTGTTCTAGGCACTGGGGACACCTGTTCAAGGGTACTGGTCCAGATGAATCCAAGTTATCTGGCTCAATTCAACCACAACTTTAGGTGCTCAAAGAACTGATAATATGGGCTTACTTTTTGAATCAAGTAGTATTCTCATATTAATTGAATTAATTAGTATTAGTTTTCTGCTTTGATTTAATTATGTACTTGCCTCCCTTAGAATATGAGCTCCCTGAAAGGCAGGGATTGTTTCAATCTTACTGTATACTCAGGGCTTATCTAACAAGTACATGGTACACTGCAGATATTTAATGTATGCTTGTTGAATGATTATTTGATGTGATTACTGAGTCACTGCCCATGGTACATGAAAGGTGGGGAGAAATACTGGCAGTTTTAAGTCCTTTTTCCCTGCCAATACAGGCCAGAGAAGTTCAAACCTGGTTGGATCAACCCATTTGAAGCACCAGGAAGGAGGCAACTGGGAGGTACAGTGGAAAGAGTGCTGGGTCTGGAGCAACAAAAACCTGAGTTTAATTACCACTTTGGACACTTACTGACTGTAACTCTGGACAAGTCATTTAATGTCTCTGCCTCAGTTTCTTCAACTGTAAAAATAAAATAATAATAGTACAATTGTTGTGAGGATCAAGTGAGATAATATTTTTAAATTACCTGGAACATAGTAGGTGCTATATAAATACTAGCTATTATAGGGGAGGAAGAAAGCTTTAAGGACAGCCAAGGATTTTTGTCAAAATACAAGTCTTTCTGTGCTTCTAAATAGATAGACAGATAGTTGATAGATATGTATGAATACCTCTGTCTCTGTCTCTTTCTCTCTCTCTGATTGCTTATTTGTTCAATAGTTCAGAAAACAGTTTATAGTGGGAAGCCCTAGTCCAGAGATTATTTTTCTCTCTCTTTTTTTATTTAATCATAAAATCATTTTATTATTTTTCCAGTTACATGTAAAAATAGTTTTCAACATGTTTTCATAAGATTTTTAGTTCCAAATTTTTCTCCCACCCTCCCTTCAATCCCCCCTCCCCAAGACATAAAGAAATCTGATATAGGCTATATATGTACAATCATATTAATCACATTTCTGCGTTAGTCATGTTGTGAAATAAGAATCAGTACAAAAGGGAAAAACTTGAAAAAGAGAAGAAAAAACAAAAAAGTAGAAACTGTATGGTTCAATCTGCATTCAGAATCCACAGTTCTTTTTTCTGGATGTGGAGAACATTTTCAATCATGAATTCTTTGGAATTGTCTTGGGTCATGCACTTAGCAAGAAGAGCCAAGTCTATCACATTTGATCATCATGAAATGTTGCTGTTACTGTGTACAATGTTTTCCTGGTTCTGCTCACTTCATTCAGCATCAATCCAGTTAAATCTTTCCAGGTTTTTTTCTGAAATCTGCCTGCTCATCATTTCTTACAGCACAGTAGTATTCCATTACATTCATATACCACAACTTGTTCAGCCATTCCCCAATTGATGGGCATTCCCTCAATTTCCAATTCTTTGCCACCACAAAGAGAGCTGCTATAAATATTTTTTGTACATGTGGGTCCTTTTCTCTTGCCTATGATCTGTAGTAATATTAAGTTTTATAGAATGTTTCCATTTTAATTTTTGTTATATGTTTCATGTGTAACAACTGGACAATAACTGTAAAATCTCTAAAAGATTCTGAATTTCCTTAGACATGTTTTTGAAAAGTCTCATTGTTTGATTTGGTTATTGGCAAAGCTATTTAAAGTTGTGTTAAGATCAATTTTGTAGGAAACTTTCCATCTGATTACCAGTATCTGAAACACCTGAGAGACTTCTCTCTCTCTCTCTCTCTCTCTCTCTCTCTCTCTCTCTCTCTCTCTCTCTCTCTCTCTCTCTCTCTGTCTCCCCTCCCCCCTCCAACTCTACAGGTGAGGCTTGTTAGTTGATCACCAGCATCCACACCTGAAAGACTTTCACTCCACAACTACACCCAGAGGACAGCCCAAGAATCATCAGAGAAAAGCCTTCCAAAGACTTAAATGAACATTTTCCTGTTTTCCTTTTCCCCACTGCATACAGTGTTTATAATGTCTACTTACTAAAGGGGAGTGCTCCCTTTATTTTTTTTCTGTTTGTAATGTCTACCTGCTAAAGGAGCCTCTGTTAATGCATCACTCAATTTATTTTCTGTCTTTTCATTCCCTTTACTTTGTTAGTCATAAGTATCTGTAATGTTATTGCTTCATGTAAGGAAATGATGTTTCTTCATAAAGCACAGGGAGGAGTATGAGAATCAGGGTGCCACCCCCTGCTGAGAAAGACATTGTGAGAACTAGGGTGACACCCCCTTGAAACAGAAGCACGTGACTAGCATCTGGAAGTTGCCTGGCATCCAGAAGTTACCTCTATTCATAGACTGCCTGTAAGTCATGTCAATCAATGGACCAGCCAATTAGCTTGCAGCTGTGTGTGGGGACTGCCCTGTTTCCTGTTCCACAGGGGGCTTCCAGTAGAAGCAGCTGAGAATCAGTCTCTTTGATTTGGTGGTGGTAGAAGAAGGAAAGTAACCTGGTTTCCTAACTTCTGGAAATTCACTCTTTGGTAGCTTGGATAGCTAGGTGAAGGCAGCTCTCTCTTTCTCTCTCTCTCTCTCTCTCTCTCTCTCTCTCTCTCTCTCTCTCTCTCTCTCTCTCTCTCTCTCTCTGCTAATCCCAATATACTTTAATAAATGCTTAAAAACCTAAATTGATGCTGAATTTATAAGTAAACCTTAGCTAATGGGGGGGGGAGGTGAGGACACACACAGATCTCTTTGGGATAATGCTAATGAGGTCCATTTTTTCCACAGCTTCTCCAACATTTATTATTTTCCTTTTTTGTCATATTAGCCAATCTGATAGGTGTGAGGTGGTGCCTCAGAGTTGTGTTAATGTGAATATCTCTAATCAATAGTGATTTAGAGCATTTCTTCATATGGCAATAGATAGCTTTGCTTTCTTCATCTGAAAAGTGCCTGTTCATATCCCTTGACTATTTCTTTTTTTCTTTTCTTTTTTTTTTATGTATAGTCTTTTTTAATTCTCTCTGATGTTCATCTTCTTATAAAACCAGCACATCTAGATAGACATTCCAGAAAGCCCCCTTCCCTGCTGAGGTGTGGGAGGGTGGAGAATGTACTGAGTATGTGTTAAGGACCAGAGAAAGATGGGGCCCCTCCATTTACGCCATCCAGCTCTCTCCTACGGCGCCAGAGTAGCAGGCAGAGAAGAGGTAGAGGATCCCTGCCCACCCCATTCACTCCTCAGCCTGGGGACTTTTGGGGTTTTCTCCTTCCTTGACATCACTGTGACATCAATCCCTCACTCCCTGAGGACAGTCAGGCACAGAAGGTAATTGATGGCCCGGGGCCCAAATCAAACCCTGGCCCAGCAGGAGAGATGGGTGGAGGGGAGGGAAGAGGAGAGGGGGCTGAAGGGAGGAGTTGAAGGAAAGGGGAGCTGAGGGCAGTGGGGCGAGGGGAGCCTGGTGCTGGCAGCCCCCCCCCCAACCACCTATTTGGTTTGTCATTAAAAAAATTAAGTGAAGGCCCCCAGGGAGCCAGGCCACATGACGTTGAGGGTTGTGGCCTTATTCTTCTATCTAAAAACCGGGATGAGTTCAGCCCCTTCACCCGGCCCAAGTGTCTGAGGCTGGCTTTGAATTCAGGTCCTCCTGAATCCAGGGCCAGTGCTTTATCCACTGCGCCACCTAGCTGCCCCTCACATTGATTTTTTAAAACTGTGTTCCAAATTCTCTTCCTCCCTCCCTCCCCAACTCTCCCTAAGAAATCAAGCAATTCAACAGGTTATACATATGCAATCATGCAAAACATCTCCACATTAGTCAGGTTGTGAAAGAAAACAGAAAAATAACTTTAGAAAGAGGATCTAACAAAAAAATATATGATAATCTGTATTCAGATACCATCAGTTCTTTCTTTGTAGATGGACTGCATTTTTTTATAAGTCCTTCTGATAGCATCTTGCTCATCATTTCTTTCAGTTACTATTAATAACTATTACTCTCCATCCTATTTCTTCCCCTTGATGTTTGCTCTATTTTCTATCTTATTTCACCCTATCCCTCCTCAAAAGTGTTTTGCTTTTTACTACCCCCTTCACTCAATCTGCCCTCCCTTCCTTCACCTCTTCCCCCTTATTGCCTTCCCCTACCACTTTCCCACAGGGCAAGATATATTACTATACCCACTTGAGTGTGTATGTTATTCCCTATTTGAGTCATTCACTTCCCTACTCCTTCCCCATCTTCCCCTCCACTCCATAAGTTTTTTCTTATTTCTTTTATGTGAGCTACTTTACCCTATTCCTCCTCTCCCTTTCCCTTTCTTCCAGTGCATTCCTCTTGCCTCTTAATTTTATTTTAAAGATGTCATCATGAGGCAGCTAGGTGACACAGTGGACAAAGTACCAGGGCTGGACCCAGGAAGCTCTGAACCCAAATCCAGCCCCAGACATAGTCCACCCTACCCTGCCTGCCCCACACAAAAAAAGGATAAAAAATAAATGCTTTATAGATATCATCCCTTCATATTCAATTCACACCTGTGCCCTCTGTCTAAGTATATTTCTTTCAGCTGCCCTAATACTGAGAAACTTTTATGAGTTAGAAGTATCATCTTCCCATGTAGGAATGTAAACAGTTTAACCTTTTAACATCCCTCATGATTTCTTTTTCCTATTTACCTTTTTATGCTTCTCTAGTGTCTTGTATTTGAAAGTCAAATTTTCTATTCAGCTCAGGTCTTTTCATCATGAATGCCTGAAAGCCCTCTCTTTCATTGAATTCCCATTTTCCCCTGAAAAAAATATACTCAGTTTTGTTGGGTAGGTGATTCTTGGTTGTAATCTCTTCTTTTGTCTTGCAGAATATCATATTCCAAGCCCCTCTGCTCCTTTAATGTAGAAGCTGCTCGATTTTGTGTTATCCTGACTGTGGCTCCATAATACTTTAATTCTTTCTTTCTTGCTGCTTGCAATATTTTCTCCTTGACCTGAGAGCTCTGGAATTTGGCTATAATATTCCTGGGAGTTTTCAGTTTGGTATTTCTTTCAGGAGGTGATTGGTAGGGTCTTTCAATTTCTATTTTACCTTCTGCTTCTAGAATATCAGGGCAATTTTCCCTGACCATTTCTTGGAAGATGATGTCTAAGCTCTTTTTTTGATCATGGTGTGAGAAAATAATGGGTTTCGGAATGCCCAAAGGCCCCAGATGAGAGGATTGATTGGAATAAGATCGATTGGATTGATTGACATTGTGATTAACTCACTTAAAGTTTGTGGTTTTTTTGGTGGGGCAATGAGGGTTAAGTGACTTGCCCAGGGTCACACAGCTAGTAAGTGTAAAATGTCTGAGACCAGATTTGAACTCAGGTCTTCCTGAATCCAAGGCCCATGCTTTATCCACTGCACCACCTAGCTGCCCCCACTTAAAGTTAATTCAATTAAAACCACACCTGCCTGGCCCTCAAGAAGGTGTGTTCTCAGAGGGTGTGAACTCTAACCTCAACATGGGACCACCTTCAAGTCCAGTGAACCAATGGAGTTGGGTAATGCTAACCAATTATCTTGAAGCAGTGTGTAAGGATCACCTCTCCTCCAGACAGATACAGAGAAAGCTTCCACTCTCAGTTTGACTCTCAGACAGGCTCATGGTGGAGGACTTGAAGGAAGAAGCAGGCCAGGCTGTAGCTCTAAGCTAGATAGGCCTTTTCTTAACTTTCTGACCCAGGTGTTATCTTTTTACTAATACTTGGTATGCTTTAATAAATGCTTAATGCCCCAAAACTGGTGCTTAAGTATCCCTTGCTCTTCTGCTGGATGGAAAGGCCACAGTTGATCAGGCTAGAATAATGAGCCAAATATAATAAGCAATCAATGGTCATTCATAGATTAGGTGCTTGTTATGTGCCAGGCAATGCACTAAGCACTGGGGATATCTGTCCAAGTGTTCTTTTTTTTTTTTTTTAGTGAGGCAATTGGCGTTAAGTGACTTGCCCAGGGTCACACAGCTAGTAAGTGTTAAGTGTCTGAGGCCGGATTTGAACCCAGGTACTCCTGACTCCAGGGCCGGTGCTCTATCCACTCGCCACCTAGCTGCCCCTGTCCAAGTGTTCTAATCCAGATGAATTCCAGTTATTTGATTCAGTTCAACTACATCTTCAGGTGCTCAAAGAACTAGAATATGGAATTAGTTTTAGAATCAATTAATATTCTTGAATTAATTGAATTAATTAGTGTTAGTATTCTGCTTTTACTTAAATATCTATTTGCCTCTGACATAGAATATGAGCTCCCTAAAGGCAGGAATTATTTCAATCTTACTGTATACTCAGGTTTTACCTAGCAAGTACTTGGCACATTTGAGATGTTTAATATATGTTTGTTTAATGATAATTTGATGTAATTACTGAGCCACTGCCAATGGTACATGAAAGATGGGAAGAAATAATGGCAGTTTCAAGTCCCTTTTCCCTGCCAATACAGGCCAAAGAATCTAGAATGTGGTTGGATCAACCCATTTTAAGCACCAGGAAGGAGGCAGTTGGGTGGTACAGTGGATAGAGTGCTGGGTGTGGACTCAGCAATACCTGAGGTTAACTACCAACTCAGAACTTACTGTGACACTGGGGAAGTGCATTTAATGTCTCTGCCTCAGTTTCCTTAACTGTAAAATGAAAATAATAATAGTACCTACTTCCCAGAACTGTTGTGAGGATCAAATGAAATAATATTTTTAAAGTACCTGGCACATAGTAGGTGCTATATAAATATTGGTTATTATTATGGATGAAGGCTCCAAGGATAGCTCTGGGATATGTGGCAAGATACAAGTCTTGCAGTGTGAAGAGATAGGCAGATAGAGAGATACATATGTGTGTCTGTATGTATACATTCTCTCACTACCTCCCTCTCTATCACTCTCTCCTCTCTTCTCTCCCTATCTGTCCAATTGTTCAGCAAAAAGTTTATAGTAGGAGTCCAGAGATTCTTACCCTGAGGTCAGTGTACTTGATTTTTTAAAAAAATATTTTGATTATTGTATTTGAATATAATTGTTTTATCATTCTATACATTTATTTTATATATTTAAACACATCAATTATACCAAGAAAGGGGCCATATGCTTCATCAGACTGCCAAGGGATTCCAAGATACAAACAAAATGAAAAGCCTCTGCCTTAGGAGAATAAAACCTTGATTATGATTCTGGCTTCACTGAAGTCCATCTTCCATTCAGGTGCTGAAGTTATTTCCTAAAGCATGTCACTGTAATAACCATGATATGTAATTACATGTAATAATATGCAATAAGCATGTTCAACCACATAACTGTAATGATCAACAAACTGCAGTGGCTCCCCATCACCTCTAGAATCAAATACAAAACCCTCTGGCATTAAAAGTCCTTCATAGGGGCAGCTACGTGGCACAGTGGATAGACCACCGGCCCTGGAGTCAGGAGTACCTGAGTTCAAATCCAGCCTCAGACATTTGACACTTACTAGCTGTGTGATCCTTGGCAAATCACTTAACCCCAATTGCCTCACCAAAAAAAAAAAAGTCCTTCATAACCTAACCCCCTGCTTACCTTTCCAGTCTTCTTATACCTTATATCTTTGATGTATTCTTTGATTCAGTGACACTGGTCTCTTTCCCATTTCCTTAATAAGGCACTCCATCATTTTTTTTGGCAGCACAATGTGGGTTAAGTGATTTGCCATGGGTCACACAGCTAGTAAGTGTCAAGTGTCTGAATCCAGATTTGAACTCAGGTCCTCCTGAATCCAGGGCCAGTGTCACTGTATCCACTATGCCACCTAGCTGTCCCCTTCCATCATTCTTTGATTGTCTGCCATGCCTCATCTCCATCTCTCAGCTTCCCTAGATTCTTTCTAGTCCCAATTAAAATGCTGCCTTCTACAGAAAGCACTTGCCAATGCCTCTTAATTCTAGTGCTTTTCCTCTCATTATTATTTCCTGTTTATTCCATATGCCACTTTTCTGTACACACATATGCTGCTAAGGGAGCTCACTTCAAGTGATCATTTTACTGTTTAGCTGAGGTGGGAATAATGACAGGGGAAGGAGGACTGGGAGATAAGAGAAACTAGCTCCTCTCCCTTCCCCATAGCTCTCAGGATGAAGTGTGTGCTTGGGACCCTCAAGGAATGACACATGGAATCTCTACTCCAGTGAACCTTTTCAGCCTTTAATATATTTGCAGGATAATACAAGTCAATAAACATTATAAATAAATTTTTACTGGTGTGGCTAGCTTTTTTTACATCACCATAATTTCCTTCAAAATCTCTCCCAGAAACATTCCTTATAACAAAGAATGTTTAAAAAAAAAAGAAAAAGAAAGAGATTTCTAGTGCCAAAATGGGATAGTGAGAAAGGAATCTTCTTAAATCCTCCCAAATTCCCTTCAAACAACTAAAAAATTTCCTCATAATTAATCTAGGAGCTGAGAATAAGCTTACTAGCCTGGAAGGAAAAGTCTGTCTTACTGGGGTGGGAGGGGAACTGAGATCCAAGAGCAGCAGCAGCAGTAGCAGCCAGCCTCACAGCAGGATGCCTGCAACAAGGCTCCAAGTCTGGGGAAACCCACCAGTGAGGCCCTGCCTTCCTGCAAACAAGCAGCTTCCTAGGCTAGTAAGTAGCCTGTGCAGTGTAGCAAGGCCCCACCCAAGTGACACCACCTCCAGCACAAGCCACCAGCAAGGTCTTCACCCCATTGCTTATCAGTACTGAAATTCTGCCCTAGGACTGGCCAACAGTGAGATCCCCACCCCTGAGTCCTACCAGCAAACAGGCCCTGTTTCCATAGCAACCCAAGGAAGATTCTTACTGTATTTTAAACCTACCTCACAGGGTTGTTGGGAGGTTAAATGTATGTAATGCTATTTGCAAACTTTGAAGCTCTCTCTATAACTGTTGTTATCTCTGCCTCTGCTAACAAAGCTTCTGATAAAGTGTGTCTTTGGAATGCAAAATAAATAAATAAACAAACAAATAAATAAATTAGAGAAGTAGAAGAAAAAATTGGATAAGAAATGAAAGTAATGCAGGAGAATCATGAAAAAAGAGTCAATAGCATGGGGAAAGATATGCAAAAATTTATCAAGGTTGCTAAAGAAAAAAATTCCTTAAAAAATAGAATTGAACAATTGGAAGCTAATGACTCCAAGGAACATCAAGATACAATAAAACAAAATCAAAAAGTAAAAAATAGAAGAAAGTATGAAATTTCTCACTGGAAAAACAACTGACCTAGAAAATATCCTGGAAAGATAATATAAGAATTATTGGACTACCTGAAAATCACTAACAAAAAAAAAAGAGCTCAGACAACATCGTTCAAGAAATTATCAAAACAAACTACCCTGTGGCAACAATCACTGTCTGAAAGAGTTCCTAAAATGAAAAGTCCCAGGAACATCATAGCCAAATTCCAGAGCTCACAAATCAAGGAGAAAGTATTGTAAGCAGCCAAAAAACTGCAACCCAATTCAGATATCATGGAGCTACAATCAGGATTACAGAGGATTTGGCAGCTTCCACATTAAAGAACCAGAGGGCTTGGAATATGATATGCCAATAGACAAATAACATGTTTTGAGAACTCTCATTGTTTGATTTGGTTATTGGCAAAGTTATTTAAAGTTGTGTTAAGATCAATTTTGTAGGGGCAGCTAGGAGCACTGGCCCTGGATTCAGGAGGACCTGAGTTCAAGTCCGGCCTCATACACTTAACACTTACTAGCTGTGTGACCCTGGGCAAGTCACTTAACCCCAATTGCCTCACCAAAAAAAAAGATCAATTTTGTAGGAAACTCTCCAGCTGAGACTTTCTAGCTGATCATCAGTATCTGAAACACCTGAGAGACTTTTTTCACAACCACACCTGAGACCATGCCCAGAATCCAGAGGCAGAATCCAGAGCTATACCCAGAGGACATCCCGAGAATCATCTGAGAAAAGATTTCTAGAGACTTGAATGGACATTTTCCTGTTTTCCTTTTCCCATTGTATACATAATTTGTAATGTCCACCTACTAAAGGGGAGTGCCCCTTTTGTTTTTGTCAATGCATAGCTCAATTTCTTTTCTCTCTTTTTATTCCCTTTACATTGTTAGTTAGAAGTAATATTATTGCTTCATTTAAGGAAACTGTTTCTGAATGAAGCACAGTGGGGAGTGAGAATATTATTAATATTACAGGGGCGCCCTGCTGTGTGAACATGAGACAGTGTGTGTAAGAATAGCCCTCCTGCTGTATGAGCATGTGACCACCCTCAACCAATCAGCTTAAAGCAGTGTGTAAGGCAGTTGATTTTGTCAATTTAATACCTAAACTGTTAAACTGTTGTCCTAGTTAGCTTTCCCCAAAAGGGGACAGGTAGGGTAACCATGCACATTTAGTATATTTTGTTGTTGTTGTTGTTGTTGTTCCTTTTTCTAAAGTTTTTTTTTTTTTGTCTGCTATGTTTTGCACAACTGCACATGTATAACTTATATTGAATTGCCCGAGTTCTTAAGAGGGAAATAGGGAGGAAGAATGAGAATTTGGAACATAGGGTTTTAAAAATCAATGTTACAGTTTGTTTTTACATGTAAGGTGGGAAAAATTCTAAATAAATAAATTAAAAAATAAAAAATAAACCATCATCAAGAATTATCTGAAATGAGGATAAGCTAGAAGTCTTCTCAATACAATCAGGGTTGAAGCAAGGATGTCCATTATCTCCTCTATTGTTTAATATTGTACTAGAAATGTCAGCTATAGCAATGAGCTTTGCAGATGACTTGATGCTATACTTAGAAAATCCTACAGAATCAAGTAAAAACTACTTGAAATTATTAATGACTTTAGCAAAATTGCAGGATACAAAATAAACCCACATACACCATCAACATTTCTTTATATTACCAACAAAGTCCAATTGTAGGAGATAAAAAGAGAAATTCCATTTAAAGTAATTGTAGACAATATAAAATACTTGTGAGTCTACCTGCCAAGGCAAATCCAGGAACTAAATAAATACAACTGCAAGACACTTTTTACACAAATAAAGGCAGATCTAAAAGATTGGAAAAATATTAATTTCTCATGGCTAGTCCAAACCAATATAATAAAAATGGCAATTCTATCTAAATTAATCTATTTATTCTGTGCCATACCAGTAAAACTATCAAAGATTATTTTATAGAGGTAGAAAAAATAATAAAAAAAAATTCATCTGAAAGAACAAAAGCTCAAACATTGTGTGATGATCAACTGTGATAGACTTAGCTCTTCTCAGCAATACAATGATCCAAGACAATTCCAAAGAACTCATGATGGAAAATGCTCTCCACATTCAGAAAAAAGAGCTGTGAATTCTGAATGCAGATTGAATCATACTGTTTCTACTCTGTTTTTTTCTTTTTTTGAGGTTTTCCCCTTGTGTTCTGATTCTTTTTTTCACAACATTACTAATGCAGAAATATGTTTAATGTGATTGTACATATATAACATATTAGATTGCTTTCTGTTGTGAGAATCAAGGTGCAACCCCCCTTCTGAGAAAGACATTGTGAGAACCAGAGCAATGCCCCCCTGAGGAGAAAGCATGTGACTAGCTTCTTGAAGCTGCCTAGCCTCTGGAAGTTACAGCTATTCATAGAACCACCAGTAAGTCATGTCAATCAATGCTACCAGCCAATTAGCTTGGAGCTGTGTGTGGGGACCACCCCTCTTGCAGTCCTGCAGGGGGCTTCTGCTCTAGGAGTGGAGGTCTCAGTGGTGGTGGCAGGGCCAGGGTAGCTAGGCTTTTTCTTTCTGAACTCCACGTGGTCTTCTTTTCTCTTTTTCTAACTTCTTTTTTTTTTTTTTTAGTGAGGCAATTGGGGTTAAGTGACTTGCCCAGGGTCACACAGCTAGTAAGTGTTAAGTGTCTGAGGCCGGATTTGAACTCAGGTACTCCTGACTCCAGGACCGGTGCTCTATCCACTGCGCCACCTAGCTGCCCCTCTAACTTCTAATATACTTTAATAAATGCTTAATGGCCAAACTTTGATGCTATAAGCTTCTAATTTAAGGGGACCACACATTAGATTTTTAGTCATAACAATTAGATTTTTTTTTATAACAATTAGATTTTAAACATCACAGGTAGATTTTAAACATAACAGTTTGGTGAACCACGAAGTGGAATGCTGAACCCCTAATCTTCTGATCTTCTGGTTGGGTAAGAAATTTTCCCCTATTTCCTATGTGCCTGTCCCTTTAAATTCCAAGGTCGTGCTAAATACCTAAGTATCTCCTAAGTATCCTGTTTCTAATTTTAGCCTTCTATTTCCACATGTCTCTTGCTTTACTTTTTCCAATGGATCCTAGCCTCTTGAGTTTTTTTCCTGGTTATTCACCCAGGTCAGTACTGAAATTGTGTTTACACTTGGTCCTTATGAATTCAAATATTCTATTCCTATTTTCCTATTTTTATTTTTATTCTTACTTTTCTTTGTGTTATAGTGAGGAAATTTTTGAATTACAAAAAGGGGACTGATAATACTATAGAAATTAAAAATACCAAGAGGACTATAAATACCAAAACATACCATATAATACATGGGTCTCCCCTATAGAAAATAATCACAGCATGGGCCTCTCATAAGCTACCAATTCAGCCAGGCATGAAAAAAGCAAGGCTTATCAAACTGTCTTTTACGTGGCATAAAAAATATTTTAGCTTACTAGAGAACCAATGGTTAGAGAATGGATCTTTCGACTACTTAACACTGGAAACTCTACAAATGATCCTGCACTTTAATTCCCCCAAAGATTTAATTTATTGGAACCTCTGGAATGTAGCAAGTAAGGACTTGACCAAGATGGGAGAAAAAGAGGGGGAATCCAAGCATAGGCTTGAAGGCAAGCCTGTCTTTCAGGCTGAAACACTAACCAAGAAAATAAAGAAAAAAAGAAAATTTACCTGTAGAGGAGACAGAGAAGATCAAAATTCTTCCCCTGATCCCCACCTTTGATAAAAGGGGTACTGTAGTGAAGCTCATGTGCTGTATACCTTTTGGCTCCAAAGATTTAAGTTTATGGAAATGAGAAATTCCCAAATTTGATGAGGATCCCACAGCAGTTATCAGTCAGTTTGGGGCAATTTTCAGAGGATATCACCCCACTTGGAATGATGTCACTGATCTCATGGAAATGATATTATCCCCAGTGGAAAGAGCTGATATAATAGCCACAGCAAACTCCTTAGAAACATCAGGAAAAGTTGCTATTGGATGGCCTTTAGAAGACCCTGACTGGGACCCCAATATCCCTGAGCATTTTGATATGTTGAAGGAAGCAAGGGAAACATTGTTGAAGGCAATGGAATCCTGTACTAGAAAGACTGATAATTGGCAAAAATTTATAGATACAGTTCAGGAACCTGATGAAAGACCTAATAGATTCTATGACAGGCTGTGTAAGAATGCCAGACAATATGCTAGACATTAGACCATTAGACACTAGAGATGCCCATGTTATCTGTTCTTATTTTATATACCAGTCCTTACCAGAAATACAGAAATATCTTGAAAGACAGTGTCCAGGTTGGAATACCTCGAGTTCTGACAGACTTAAAGAAATAGCAACATATATTTATGAAGGAAATGAGAGGGAAGAAAGGAACAGATAAGGCATTTTAGCTCCAGTACAGGAAACAATGAGGCAGTGAGGTTGGGCACTTGAGAACCACTATCAACCCAGTATCACTATCAACCCCTGTGAGATTTAAAATTGGATACAAGAGCATTAAACTCCCTTTTAACCTTTCCCTTATATATCCCCCAGACCAGTAAGTTAAAGAAGCCTCTGAGCTTTAGTTAGAGCTTTTATTGTTTGGGAATTACAAGGTGATGTTGATTAGAGAGATAGGAAAGTAGAAATACAAAAAAGTCTTAAATCTAAGCTTAGTCTATATTCCGTATAGAACTCACCAAAAACCCAAGGCCACCTCTGAGGCTGAGAGCCGTGTCAAGCACATGCTGTTACCGAGAACTGGGCCGAGTCGAACCTGAGTCAGAGTCTGTGTGTGCAGCACAAGTCAGCAGATGAGGAGAGCAGAAAAAGACATCACTTCCGTTCTCTCCTTGCCTTTTAAGCTTGCACCCTGGAAGTGGAGTGCTTAGCAGATGGACTGGCGGTTCATCACAGTCTTCTCCCCGAAAGGGTGGTCCTTCAAAAAACTTTCAGTTATCGCTAACCGACTGTTAAAAAAACTTTCACTTTTTTTTACCACACCCCCTAGATTTTGCTATTACTGCAATAGATGAGGGCACATAATGTGGTATTGTAGGACTATGCAAAGGGAACAGAACCAAAACAGATATAGTTTCTCTCAGAGGAGTACAGAGAGGCAAAATCAAAATAGAGATAGATCTTTTCATGGGGGTACAGACAGAGGCAAAACAGACCCTTTCGGAGAGATTTAGTTGAGCAGAATGAACACAGTTACTGGCCCTCTCAAAGGAGTACAGATCAGAGAGATATAAGGATTGATGGGGGTGAGGGGGAGAGGACAGTGGAATCTAAAGACTTTACCTTTCCAAACCCTGAAATTTTGCTCACCTCCCCAAAGTAATGAACCCTATGTAACCCTTAGAGTTGGAAATACTTATTATGATTGTTTATTAGATACAAGAGCCTCAAGATCAGTCCTAGTGAGTAAGCCTGACCCTGAATGTACATCTATTGGATCTCTAAATGTAGCTGGAGTTTCAGGGAAAACTCAAACAGTTGTAAAATTAACCCCTTGCATAGTGAATCTTGGCCCATTAACAATAGAACATTCATTTCTACTTTTGCCAAACTCTCCTGCAAACCTATTAGGTCGTGACTTCCTTTGTAAACTTAGAGCAACCATATCTTGTTCTCCAGATGGTGGCATTTCCCTGAAATTTCCAGAGGATACTGTTCACTTAACTGCTAACCTTGACCTCAGACACTCAGGAAACAGTGGGGAATACATTTGAAATCCCTTCTGATATTCTGAGTCCCTATGGGCTTCCTCCTCTACTAATGTATGTCTCAGCTTTTTAGGTCTGATTCTTCTTTCACAACATGACTAATGCAGAAATATGTTTAATGTGATTGTACATATATAACCTATATCAGACTGCTTTCCATCTTGGGGAGGAGGGAAGGAAGTGAGAGAGGGAGAAAAATTTGGAACTAAAAATCTTATGAAAACAAATGTTGAAAACTATCTTTACATGTAACAGGAAAATAATAAAATATTTTTATGATTGAAAAAAGAACAAAAGCTCAAGGATATCAAGGGAATCAATGAAAAAATTATGAAAAAGTTACCCTAGCCATACCATATCTCAAAATGTATTATAAAATGGTATTATCAAAACAATCTGGTACTGGCTAAGAAATAAACTGATGCATCAGTGGAATCGCTTAGGTACAAATTACATTATAGTAAATGACAATAGCAATATACTATATGATTAAACCCAAAGAGACAAGGTTTTGGAACAAAAACTCATTATTTGACAAAAACTTCTGGGAAAACTGAAAAAATAAAATGGCAGTAACTACATATAGACCAACATTCACACAATATACCAAGATAAGGTTAAAATGAGTATACACTTTAAATGTGAAGGGTGATACCATAAGAAAATTAAGAAAGCATGCAATAATTTATCAGTCAGTTTTATGAATAAGGGAATAATTTAGGACCAGAGAAGATAGAGACAGCATTACAAAATATAAAAGAGATAATTTTGTTTATATAATATTAAAAAGCTTTTTTGCACAAACAAAACTATGCAACCACTAAGGAAAGCAGAAAACTGGAAAAAATATTTTGCAGCAAGTGTCTGTGATAAATTTCTCAAATCTATAGAGAACTCAGTCAAATTTATAAAAACAAAAGTCATTTCCCAATTGATAATGGTCAAAGTATATGAACAGGCAGTTTTCAAAGAAATCAAGGCTATCCATAGTCATATGAAAAATGCTCTAAATTACTATTGATTGGAGAAATGCAAATTAAAACAACTCTGAAGTACCATCTCACAACTATCAGATTGGCTAATTTGACAAAAATGGAAATTATTGCATGTTGGAGGGGATGTTGGAAAACTGGGACACTAATTCACTGCTGGTGGAGTTGTGAATGGATCCGAGCATTCTGAAGAACAATTTGGAACCATGCTATAAAACTGTGCATACCCTTTAATACAGCTATACAATTGCTAGGTCTGTGTTCTAAAGACATCCAAAAAAAGGTGGGGAAAGGACCTATTGGTACAAAAATATTTATAGCAGCTCTTTTTGTGGTGGCTAAGAATTGGTTTCAAAATAATTCCCATTAATTGGGGAATAGCTAAACAAAATGTGGCATATGATTTTGATGGAATATTATTGTGCTATAAGAAATGACAAGCAGGATGATGTCAGAAAAACCTGGAAAAACTTACATAAACATTTGATGCTTAGTGAAGTCAAGAGAAGTAGGAGACCATTGTACACAATAACAACAATATTGTTCAGTTAAGAACTGAGAATAACTAAGCTATTCTCAATAATATAATGATCTAAGACTATCCCAAAGGACTAATGATTGTAACGATTGGAATGACGCCACCTGCTGGATACTTACTGTAGAAGAGTTCTGCCCATGAAGGGAAGGTCTTTGAGGGCAAGACCAGGAGTCTTTTCTTCAGGAGTCAGGAAGTGACGCGGACTAGTGGGAGGAGGAAGGAAGAGACTGGCGCTCAGTCTCGGGCTCTCTTTCCTCTGGACTCTGGTGGAGAGCAGAGCTAGAAATGTGCTCTCCCTTTAATAGATAGGAATCTAGGCCTTTTTCTCTCTCTTTACCAAATTCTTATTCTCCTTAATAAATGCTTAAAAGTCTAACTCTTGCTAAAGCTTATAATTTATTGGCGACCACTCATTAGATATTTTAGACAGTTTAGCTAGAATTTTAGCCCTTAACATGATAAAGCATACTATCCACCACCAGGAAAAGAACTAATATTGGTTGAATATAGAGTAAATTATGGTATTTTTTTCTTTCTTTACTTTTTTCTTTCCTTTGACTCTTCTCTTATAAGATGACTATTTTGGAAATGTTTTACATAATTGCATGTGTATAAGCTATATCTAACTGCTTACCATGTCAGGGAGAGAAGAGAGGGAAGGATTGAATTTGGAAATCAAAACTTTAAATAAAATGTTAAAAATTGGGGGGGAAAAAGAAATTTTGCAATTCAAGAAAAAAATTTAAACAAAGAAAAAAGGAGGAAAATCAGCATAAATGATCAATGCATCCACAACATTTGAAATTATATGCAATGGAACACACTTGTAGATTTCTTACCTCTACCGAATGGTAGGTGGGAATGTCTTCTCATACCATTTCTTTCAAGACAGCTGTTCTTTATAATTTTCCAACCATTATTTTTCATTCGTGTGTGAAGTTATCTTTTCCTTTATATTTACATAGACCTTTACATTTATAAGAAATATTACCATTTTCTCGGCTATAATGACTTTATTATCCATTAGATTATGTAGATCTTTCCATAGTTCTCTTTATTTACATTTCACATTCTTTAAAACACAATATTTCATTACATTCTTGTACTCCAATTTGTTTAGCCATCCTCCAATCAAAGGATATGTGCTTTTCCCTCCAATTCTTTGATAGCATGGGAAAGGTTGATATACAGACATATATAGAGAAATTTAGGTAGAACTATAGGTACGTTGATATAAATGGTGACTATACTCACTTCCTTAAGGTATTAGCTTAAAAATAGAATCTCTGGATCAAAGGGTCTGGGCAGTTAAGTCACTTTTTATTTCCATAATTCCAAAATGCTTATACTGATTGAAAGATCCACCAAGAATACACCATTATGCCCATCATTCCACACCTCCAACATTAACTATTAATATCTTCTATCATCTTTATCAATTTGCAGTCTAATATAAAAGATCAGGATTTTTTAAAATTTATTTATTAATTTTTTTTTTTGCAGGGCCATGAGGGTTAAGGGACTTGCCCAGGGTCACACAGATAGTAAGTATAAAGTGTCTGAGGCTGGATTTGAACTCAGGTACTCCTGAATCCAGGGCCGGTGCTTTATCCACTGCACCACCTAGCTGCCCCCATCAGGATTTCTTAAATTTGAATTTGTCTTAGTAGTCATTTGGTACATTCTTTCATATGGTTGTTAATAGTTTATAATTTTTCTTTTGAGAATGCATTTTTGATCTTTCAACAACTTATTTATTGGGAAATGGCTATATATACATGTAACACATTTTTATATATATAAACATGTGGGTGTGTTAATTGTTTCTACATCTTAAATACCAAACTCTTATCAAAGAAATTTGATACAAAATTTTTTCCCCAAACAACTACTTTCATTCTTATCTTTGGTGGATTAATTTTGTCTATACAAAAACTTGTCAGTTTCATGTATTAAGAGTTATCTATTTTATTTTTTTGTAATTGTTTCTATACAATGGTTGCTTAAGAATATATTTCCTAACAAACAAAAAACAAAAAAAGAATATATTTCCTACCCATAGCTGTGAGAGGTAAATTATCTGCTTTTCTTCTAATATTTTTATACTATGATTTTTAATATTAAAGTCATGTGTCCATTTAGAATATATTATGCAATATTGTGGAATGAGGTATTAGGCTAAGCCTACGCTGTGCCAGAATACTTTCTAGTTTACACAGCAGTTGGGGTTTTTAATCCCATAGGGAGTTTTCCTAAGTAATTTGTGTTTTCCAGTATATTAAAAACTGGGTTATTGAGTTCTATTGTTTCTAATTCTCTTATGTCTAGATGGTCTATTGATCTCCCTCTATGTTTTCTAAGCAATACTTGATAGTTCTGATAAATTATGCTTTCTTTATAGAGTTTGATGTCTAGAAGTACTATTTATCTTTCAACCTTCCCTCTTTTTATTATTTCCCTTGTCTAGATCTTTTATACTTCCATATAAATATTATCTTGTCAAGTTTCATAAAATATCCCTTTGATAATTTATTTGGTATAACATTAAAAGTGCAAATTAAGTTTGTTATACTTTATTTTTGGCCACGGTCTAGCCACAATCACGCTATATACCTCCAGCTATTTAAGTTGCTTATTATTTCTTTAAGGACTACTTATATAAATCTTTTATTTACTATGGGAGATTAATCCTCAGATACTTTGTGCAACTTGTCATTATTCAGAATGGGAATTCACTTTTTTATTATTGATTTTTGAACGTTGTTGTTATTATAATGTAGAAATGCAGTTGATTTTGAGGGTTTATTTTGTAGCATCCAACTTTGCTAAAGCTTTTAACATTATCCCAATTAATATCTTTCCTGATTACCTTGCATTTTCCAAGTAAATATCATGAGTAAGTAGCAATATCTTTTATCTCTTCTACAACTACCTGTATGCTTTTAATTTCTTTCTATTTGTCATTGTTATTGCTAGTATTTCCAGAAATTTATTAAATGATAGTGGCAAGAAAGGGCATGTTTACTCCCATACTTTTTGGAAAAGGTTCCGGTATATCCCTATTATACATGATATTTGCTTTGGTTTTAGCTAAATATTTTTATGACATTAAAAAAAGATTTCTCTGTGCCTATATTTCGTAGGGCATTTTGCCAGAAAAATGTTACACTTTATCAAGATTTTTCTTTCATCAATTGATATAATCATGTAGATCTGGCTCTGCATTTTTAATATGATTAATTGTGTTGACTGTTTTCCTCTTTTCTCTGGTAAAAATCCAACTTGATCACAATGAATGATTTCTTGGATAAATCACTTTAATCTTATGTGACAGGATTTTTCTTAAATTTTTTGAATGACTACTCATTAATAATGTTGGCCTATATAGTTCTACTATGCTTTTTACTTCCCTGATTTAAGTGTTAGGATTATATTTGCCTCCTAAAACAAATCTAGTAAAGTAACTTTCTCAGTTTCTGATAATTTGTTTAGTATGCATACTAATTGTTCTTTGAAAGTTTGATAGAATTCTCCCATGAATCCATGAAGATCAGGAATTTTGATCTTTGACAATTCTTTTATAGTTAGTTCTATTATTTTCTCTGAAATTAGGTTATTTAAGATCTCTATTTGGTCCTCTGTCTGTTTGGATGTTTTATACTTCTGAAGATATTTTTCTATTTGTTTTATATTTTGGGGTTTTTTTAAGCATATAACAGCACATATTAGGGATTCTGATTATTCTTTTTGTTTTTTCTGGTTTTGTGGTGGATTTGCCTTATTCACATTTTGTTGATTTCATTTTCCACCCTCATTATTTTAATAAGATTGCCTAAAAGTTTATCAATTTTATTAGTCTTTTCAAAGAAGCTGCTTTTAATTTTATGTAGTTTTTTATAAATTTGGAGGGTTCTAATTTATTTCTCTCCTAGCCTTAAATATTTAATTTTATGTTTTTAAAGTTTATTTCTATTTGTTGCCCTTCTAAGTTTTAAATATATATTCAATTCATTATTCCTTTTTTCTATTTTGTTAATATGTATTTATATCTACATCCTAGAAATTTTGGTATGTTGTTACATTATTAACATTTTTCTTTAAGATTATTATTGATTATTTCTATGATTTATTCATGGAGGTATACATTAATTAGGATTTTGTTGTTAAGTCTCTACATATGTCTCTGTCTAGCTTTCAGTCCCTGAACTTGTCCCTTTTTATTGTGTTATGGTCCATAGTAGAGGTTTTTTCTACTACTTTTTTACATTTGTTTACAATATCTCTTTGCCCAAATATACAGTTAATTTTTTTCTTCCTTCCTTCCTTCCTTCCTTCCTTCCTTCCTTCCTTCCTTCCTTCCTTCCTTCCTTCCTTCCTTCCTTTCTTTCTTTCTTTCTTTCTTTCTTTCAGGGCAATGAGAATTAAGTGACTTGTCCAGGGTAACACAGCTAGTAAGTGTCAAGTGTCTGAGGCCAGATTTGAACTCAAGTTCTCCTGAATCCAGGGCCAGTGCTTTATCCACTGTGCCACTATAGTTAATTTTTGTAAAAGTTTCAAGTAGTACTGAGATGTCATAATTTTTTAGCTCTAGTTTCTCCAGAAATTTGTACAGTTCTATATTTTATCTCTCTCTATCTTTTACCTTCCTATTAGACTTAGCCAGAACTGAGAGACACTGAAATATCCAGGCACTATAGTGTTTTTGTCTGTGTTATTATGTAACTGTCTTTGTCTTCTTCTAGTTCAGTTCATATATCCTATATGAATTTATATGCTAAGGTATTTTGGGACATACTATTTTAATATTGATATTGGTTTGTTTCTATAGTTCCTTTCAACATAATGTAATTTCCTTTTGTACCTTTTACATTGTGAATGTTTCCTTTTTCTTTGTTTGATAAACTGATTGCAGCTCCTATTTTATTAGCTTGCCGCATAGTAAATTTCTTCCAGCCCCTCATTTTTCTACATTTTATTTCTTTGTTTTTTAAATGTGTTTCCTATATACATATGTGTAATCCTGTATTTTTCAGGGTTTCATTTTCTTATCTAATATGTCATGTTTTTCATTTCATTGGATTAAGCCACTCATATTTAAAGTTGTAAGAATTACATTTACATTTTTCTCTATTTGTCTCTAATGTCTTTCCTAAATTGATATTTTCCCCTTATTCTTTTATAAACACAAGATGGTATTTTCAATTACATTAGCCTAATCTAGTTTATTGCAATTCTATTTCCACCAAATCTTATCCCCTTACTGTCACTCCTCAATTTTTTTGTCTTCACCTTATTTTAGAGTTTTGATTATTAGTTTCTTTTTCTAACTTGCTTTTATCTATTTATTTATTTCTTCCCCTCAGTTAAGTAGTAAAGTAGAATTCTTCTCTCCTCCCCTTCAACTTGTTTTGTTCAATAGATTTTTAATTTTAATTTTCTGTGCCTTCTTACAAAAAAGATTTTTCTTTCATTTTCTTTATAATTTATCTTCCTTTTTGTCTATTCTAGACTTTTTTCCTTTGATTTATGGCCTTTATACTTATTTAATCCTTTTTTAGTTTCTCCATTCCTCATGGAATTAAACTTTTTGAGGTATATTTTTAGGTTTCTTCTAAATATTTTATATGTTGTTACCTTGCAGGTCTTATGCCCTGACCTCCTTAATTTGGATATCTCACTTTTATAAATACCAATTCAGGCTCATGATAGAGAGGATATTGTCAAATGGTAAGAGTTTTCCTACATCCCTGATATCATTCAGTTCATTGTTGACTTTGGTCCTTCCCTTAGACATTTTTTTTTCCATTTCCCTCAAAATCTCCTCCCTTGGTCCATGAGTTCCCCACTCTTCTGAGTGTTAATTGTACACAGGAGCTCTGCTTCTCCTTCTGAGGCAAGATGCCTGAAAATTATACTCATTGTCGCCATCTCCTTTTATAGATTATCTCTTCTCCCAGGGAAACATTCATCAGTAGTACCCTCACACCACTGACATAAAATTTCCCTAGTTCATTCCCCCTTTTTTCTTTCTTCCTTCCTTCCTTCCTTCCTTTCTTTCTTTCTTTCTTTCTTTCTTTCTTTCTTTCTTTCTTTCTTTTATTTTGCAAGGCAATGAGGGTTAAGTGACTTGCCCAGAGTGACACAGCTAGTGCCAAGTGTCTGAGGCTGGATTTGAATTCAGGTCCTCCTGAATCCAGGGCCACTGCTTTATCCACTGTGCCACCTAGCTGCCCCCATTCCCCCTTTTTCAAATCCCTACCATTGCCTCCTCACACATTCTCCTTTAATATTTCTTCTTCCAGAGAGACTACAGGACTTATTCTCCCTTCACTGGTAGGCTTTGACTTGATTAAGATACATCATCTATTTCCCTCTATCTTCTTCACATCCCTTCTTTTGTTCAATCTTCCATTCTGTAATTTTAAATCTAGTCCCACAAAATACTGATTCTTCAGTATATGGGATGTTATGAGGTTTGCTCCATGATGTTTCAGGCCTGTTTATCAACTATTACTTTTACTTGACTTCTGTTTTAACCTTTGTCTCCTCATGTACATTCAGAAAGACATCTTTTTTTTTTTTTTTTAGTAAGGCAATTGGGGTTAAGTGACTTGCCCAGGGTCACACAGCTAGTAAGTGTTAAGTGTCTGAGGTCAGATTTGAACTCAGGTACTCCTGAATCCAGGGCCAGTGCTCTATCCACTGCGCCACCCAGCTGCCCCCAGAAAGACATATTTTACTGAGATCAATTATTATTTGCTTTTGTTATTGTTGTCCTTGGTTTTTATGGTGTCTAAACTTCATATGCTTCTATTGTCTGGCTGTTTGGGAAGCAAATAATTTTTTCAGGTCTGCTTTTCTTTCTATGAACGTTTCCTTGTTATTGATCATCTAACTTCTTTCATTTATATAGACTCAGATTTGTATTTCCAACCAATTAACCTCGCTTTAATTTTTTGGTGAGACTTGCCACCAAAGTTTCAAGTTTTTCTATCCAGAAAATTATTTCTGCTGTGTAGGCCCTAAATTCTTGTTTCACAATTCTCATTTCTCTCTTAAAGCATTCAGAAATATTATGCTATTGTTCTGTGCTCTTTTAGGAGTCCACAAGGTTCTCTAACTAACTGGGCTATGGTGTTTCATTTTCCTTTGTTTTATGATATTTATTCATAGAGGCCTAAAGCAATTTCTTTAATCCAGAGACCAAAATCTCTATTATTAATATCTTCTGTATTGGTTTATTTACTTAGGCACACTTTCTTTCATTCACCTTTCTTCCTCCTGAAATCTCTGGGAATTCGAGTCTTTTTTTTCTTATTTTTCTTATTCCTCACTTTTTGACTCGTTCCCCATGGTGATGGTTTCCTCGGGGACTGGATCTCAAAAACTATCAGCTTCCTAAAACATTGAGGAATCCATGGTTCAGCAACTTTGGTTTTCTGTAACTTTGACTAGAAAAGACTGGTTTCTGATAAATGCTAGGCTCTTTCCCAAAGACTTAAAAGAATGTAACATAGCCTCAAATGTCTTTTCTCTCATCCATCTATTCCTCTGGTCTCTGGCTGAGTTTTGTTGGGGCACAGAATGCTATCATACTGCTATCATAGCCTGAACAACTTTTTGCCCTTTAGATATGAGAGGTACTATGAGCTGGAAAATGCTGTTGAGGATTACCTGTTTGCTCCCATTACATGAGAACATTTTGTTTCCCTCCACTAGAAAGTAAACTTCTTGAAGGCAGGTACTAATTCATCTTAGTCTTTGTATACCTGTTGTCCAACATTGGTTTAGCATAAAGTAGGAATTTAAATGGGAGCTTTGGGATTGTTTTTGTGGAGTAACAGTTAAAGGGACATTTTCCCACTATTTGAGGCACAAGAGGATTGGATATGGAAGAATTTTTATACTGATCATAAATGGAACCAAATAGGCAGGACAATTCGGGAGACTAGGTAGAGTCCTAATCAAGCCCTTTAAATATATTAAAGGCTTCTAATACCTAAGGTGCCAATTTCTATACCAACTTCATAGAAAGAGCCAAATCAAGCATAACATAAAGGTTTTTTATTAAAATAACATAAAAGATCAGAATTGTCATAATTGAAAATAGTAAAGGAAATGCCAGAAAGGTATGCAACACACTTGCTTCTCTTTTCTTTTAAATCTTGCTCCTTACATATCCATGTTCATGACACAGAGTATAGATAACTTATTTACCTTATGTTATAAATAGAATATTATTTTAAATGCTAAGTCATAGAATCATATTGTCTCAGAGATGGAAAGGATATCAGAAATCACTTACTCTGCTCTGTACTTAAGAACCTCATATACAGCAGCATCCTACCAAGAGGTTATTTAGAAGCTCTTTTGTGGGCTTCCAATGATGGGCAGTTTATACCTCTGAAATCTTCCACTCTGCTTTTGGATTGCTCTCCTTTGTTAGTCCTAGCTCAGCCTTTTGATTTCAAACAAAATGTTTAGTCCCTCTTCTAACTCTTCAGATAATTAAGGATTATCATGTTGTCCATTCAATCCCCCCTCACCCCCAAGATTCTCCCTTTTCCAAGATAAATATCTGCAGTCTGTTCAACTAATCCTTGTGTGAAATAGTTTCTAATTTGTAGTTTTCTAATCTTTCTGGTTACCTTCCTCTGGATATATTCTGGTTTGTGAAGATCTTTCCTCAAATATGGTGCTGGGATAGACAACAATGAACTAAACTTTTATCATAGTAGAAGAAAGCAAAATGATGATCGTCCTCATTCTAGACGCTATACATCTTTTCATTAAACTTAAGATCATAGTAGCTTTGTAATATTTATATTTTTATCAAAGTTTAGTAATATGTTTTAATCACTAAAATCCCAGGTCTATTTTTATATGAACTGCTGTCTAGTAACATCACTCCTACCTGGTATTTGTGCTATTGAAATTATAGATCAAAGTGTAATACTTCATGCTTGTCCCTTATTAAATTCAATTCAATTATGTCTATTAGTTTCAACACATTATTCCAACCCGTTGAAATCTTTCTGTGTTCTAATTCTGCTTTTAAAAAAACATGAACTCTTCCTCCAGATTCATGCTACTCACAAATCTGACAAGCATGCCATCTATATCTTCAAAATGCTTAATTAAAATACATACTGAACACAATAGCACCAACGCCCAAGTCCTTTGACACAACAATAGGAACCTCAACCATTTTGACACCAATCCATTGACCTTAGCTCAAACCATGAGCCTGTTTATCTTATACTGTATTTAGCTCTTTCAGAATAGGACAAATGCCACTATAACTTGGATAAACACTGCAAGCCAAGAAGCTTCCCCAGGGCTCCTTTCAATTCATTATTCCTAAGGCTATAGATAAAAGGGTTCAGGGTAGGAGCAACCACTGTATACATCACAATTGCTACCATGTCGTTCTGGGCTGTGTGAGTGGATGTGGGGTTGAAATACACACCAATGATGGTGCCATAAAAAAGACAGACCACAGACAAGTGGGAGCCACAAGTAGAGAAGGCTTTCCATTTCCCATGAGTTGATGAGACCTTCCACACAGCAAGGATAATAGGAGTGTAAGAGACAACAATACATATGAAGGAAATGAACATTACTGGTCCCCCCAATAGAAGAACCAACATTTCACTGACATGGGCATCAGAACATGAGAGTTTTATCAAGGCATTTATGTCACAGAAGAAGTGAGGGATTTTATTATTCATACAGAAGGATAGACGGTCTATAAATATACTATGAACCATTGCAATGAGGTGAGCGGAAACCCAAGGCACAGCCACCAACAGGGCACAAAGGTGTGACGTCATGACTGTGCCGTAGTGTAAAGGGTGACAAACAGCCAGATAGCGGTCATAGGCCATGACAGAGAGGAGGATGCTGTCTGAGCCACCAAAAGCAACATAGAAATACATTTGAGTCAGGCATTCTGGATAAGAGATGGCATTATTCCCTAAGACGTAATTCACCAGCATCTTAGGAACTGTGGTGGAGGTAAAACAGAGATCAAGAAAAGATAGGTTGGAAAGAAAGAAGTACATAGGGGTATGGAGGTGGGAATCAAAACAAATCGCCAAGATGGTGAGCAGGTTTCCCAGTATCCCAATGAAGTACATTACCAGAAACAGTCTGAAGAGGAATTGTTGCTGTTCTGGTTGGTCAGATAGACCCAAAAGGAGAAAATCCAAGACACCTGTTTGATTGCCCATTTCTATGGATCCCTTGAATCAGACAGGAAGAAAAAGAAAATACAATTAAAATATGTTAAAAACACAGAGCTCAAAATGAGTTGGGAATTCCCCAACACACATACCCCAACACCACCCTAGAACAGCCAGGCACCAGGGCCTTTAAGGGCTCTTGGCCCTTGGCTCCCTTCTACTCACCAAACTACCCAGGCCACCAGCCCAGAGGAGCCATTAGTGAGACAGCAAGGCCCTGTGGGTATTATTCTTCTTCCACAACCACTCCCTCAACCCTCACCCTCACCCTCACCCTCACATTCACCATGCATGGGGATAGAAATTAAACCATAGCAGAGTTAGATGGCTAAAGTCAAGCGGTGGTGATTAATGAGTTAAAATTAACTAAGGTTTCTATGGATTTGGGCTTGGACTTGTACTGTTTAACATCAGTGACTTGAATAAAGGTGAATGTCCAAGGTACTCAGCATTTCCAATGCATTCCTCAAGAACAGAGGCTTAGAACAAGCAGTTCTTTTACTAAAATATATATTCCCATACCCTCCAATGCAAGCATTTCTCCAGGCTGCTAAAATACAGTTCAGAAATATAAGGGCAAATAAAAGTCTTCAGTAGGGAGATTAAAAGGCAGCAAATTAAGGAAATTTCCTGGGGTTTCAGAAGCTCTTCACCAAAATTCTTCAAACTGCTTCCTATTCTTGCCCTTAGTCTCAAATCAATCCACAAGGTGACAAAGTTAGTCCAAACTGCTCCAAATTTGCAACACAATTTCCTTATTCAAATAAGTCCTGGCTAGTGTTTTGTTAGTGTGAGGGGTTAACTCAGGCCTCTGCAGTTCCAACAGTTTGCTGATCAACAACCCCAGAAGTGAAATGGGCATTAAAGTCTCATGTGACATATCTGAGAGATTTAGGTAATTTTTAGAGTTTAGCATCTATGAGATACCATAGTGCACAGAGCACTGGGCCTAGAAGCAGGAAGACCCTAGTTCAAATCCAGCCTCAGGCACCTACTAGCTGCACATAACCCTTGGCAGGTCACTTAACCTCAGTTTCCTCAATTGGACAATGGGGATAATAATAGCACCTACCTTGCAAGTTTGTTGTACTTTGAACATTCATTTATTTGTATACATGTTGCTTCCCCTGATCAAGTATAGAATCTTGGAGAGCAGGATTTCTGACTTGATTTCCCTACAACCTAGCACAGCACACACCCCCACATAAAGTGGGTACTTAAAAAATTCGTGGTGACCAAATGAATCACTGAATGCCCCAGTGCTACATGAAGCTTTCCTGGGGGAAACACTTACTGGAGAAATTGTTGTTGATGCTAGAGCCCATGCCCAAGCTCCATCCTCCTTAACCTTCACTCATCCATTCTCTTCCCCCACAAATTCCTGGCTGAGAACTGGTCCATGAAGTTCATTCTTTCCAGAGAAAAGGCAGCTGAGGTTCTGGATAGATTCAGTTTTATCAGGGCCTGTGGGAAGGTCACAGTGGGAAAAGAAAAGGCATTCCCAAGGTTTGGGTTTCTAAGCATTGATTCCCTGAGCACCTTGTTATATGGGAACAAAGAGAGTAAATTGTCCTCCCACCTTTCCTTTCCCCAACTCCCCCTCTGAGACTTTGCACTCAACACTCTTGAGGGAAAAAACTTTGTTACAAGCATTTTAGTTCCCTGAAGTTGCTTAGCTGGAAACTCTTTCAACTAACCAGAGACAAGCATTCTTTGTTCCTCTGATAGAAGGAAAGGTCTGAGTTATATACTTGCCAGGAAAGAACAATGGGCCAAATCTAAACAGCAATCAATCATCTTGTATTTATTAGGTCCTTATTATGTTTTGGGTACTTTGATATCTGTCCACATTTTCTGGTCCAGATGAATTCAAGTTATCTGGCTCACTTCAGCTAGGTTTTCAGGTGATGAAAGAACTGGCATATGGGATTAGGTATTTACTGAAGTGGTATTCATTCTACAGACACTTACATTTGTTAATTAACAACAACAACAGTAGTAATAGTAGTAGTAGCAGCAGCAGTAGTGGTGGTAGTAGTAATAGCTAATATTTATATAGTGAGTATCACATGCCAAGAATTATGTTAAGCACTTTCTAAATCTTATCTCCTTTGATCTCCACAACAACCTTGGGAGGTAGGCACTAATACTATCCACATTTTATAGTTTAGAACAGGACTTCTTACATTTTTTCCCACTCACAACCCCTTTTTGCCTGAGAACTTTTTATGCAACCCTGTGTATATAGGTATATAAAATAAATATATATAAACTTGTACTGTTGCCAAATTTTTCACAACCCCTTATATTCAGTTACTTGACCCTAAATATGGTCGTGACCCACAGTTTAAGAAGCTAGGGTTTAGAAAACTGAGGCAAATAGAGGATAAGTAACTTCCCAAAGGTTACATGGTTAGTAAGTGTCTGAGAACAGATTTCACTCAAGTCTTCCAGACTCCAGACAAGCTGCCTCCCCCATAGAATGTAAATTCTTTGAAAGCAATGTGGAAGGTGAATTTTGAAGAGAACTTAACTGACTCCCTGTTGTCTTGTATCTACTATTTTCCTTTTTGTGTGTATGTGATGCCTCTTTGACACTACTGAATATCTTCTTTAATCTCTCTGTCTTAATCACTTTAAGACTACGAAAGGAAATTCAGAAGACCTCAATAGTTCAAGATAGTTCCCCTCTTCTCTTTAGCCTAACTATAAAAGCTAGTAGAACCTTAACAAATACATACAGACTGACTTAATGAATCAGGGACTGCTTTCTTTGATCTCTTATAAATGCCTCTGTTAACAAGGACATATTTTTCCCTCCATAATAAGTGATAAGTAACCCCTTTTTCTTCTATTAAATACTCTTTCCTGCCTCCCTGCTATACCTGCTCTTATCAAAATTGCTTTGTAAAAAGCCACCATTCGGGGGCAGCTAGGTGGATAAAGCACTGGCCCTGGATTCAGGAGGACCTGAATTTAAATCCAGTCTCAGACACTTGACCCTTGCTAGCTGTGTGGCTCTGGGCAAGTCACTTAACCCTCATTGCCCCACCCCCCAAAAAAGCCACTATTCTCTCTATCTCATGTAGCTCAGGAGGAAAGGGAATGTGTGTTATGTATATATGTATGTATATATACATATACAAAATATATACATACTTAAGTACATAGTCATTTGTACATATGTATGTGATCTGCAGAATTGTGAGACACATATGTCCATCACCTATTGATGATGTGATGCACTCTTGAGTGAATAAACTGCTGTTTCTCTGTCTCTCAGTATCCTATGCTGGCTCATTTGGACAGTAACTAGAAAGGACCCTGAATATTCTTGTAATAACAGAGATTGTTTCATTATTTGTTACTGTATCCCTGGGGACTAGCACAGTTCCTGGGACATAGTAGATTTTAATATATGTTTGTTGAATGACTGTTTCATGGGATTGTTGCTCCATTGTCAGTAGTATATGAGAAATGAGGGGAAATAGCTGTCCCAAGTCTCTCTCTCCCAGGGCTTCCCCTCCCATGTACACCAAAGAACCTAGTACCTGGCCAGATCAACTCCTTGGAAATACTTGGAAGCAAGAGGGCTCCAAGTCTAACACAGAAACATGGGCCAAGATATAAACCTTGCCTTCCATCCCAATGTATTATGTCTGTAGTCTTTGTGATCTTAATAGCGGGAAAAGAGCTATTCAGAGGAAGCAATGGAAAGACTTTGGAGGGACAAGAAGTGAGGATGTGGATATCTTTTTGACTGGCTGCCCAGTGTTGGGGGAAAATTTTGTAGCAAAAGATGCTAGTGCAAGGGTTTTTAACCCAAGGTCAGTGTAATTTTTTTATGTTTTGATAACTATATGTTAACAAAATTGGTTTATTTTTTCATTTTATGTATTTCTTAGTCTCTTAATATGTTATTCTGAGAAGAGGTGCATAGATTTCACCTAAATGCCAAAGGGATCCATGACAAAGAAACAGAACAAAACCTTAAACATGATTCTGGGTAAGGTTCTTTAGAAGTCTAAAATTCTCTGGGTTCTAATCAATCGAGGAACACATATGAAACACCTACTATGTGCCAAGTATGGTGCTAAGCACTGGGGATACAAAGAAAGGCCAAAACCTGGGGAGAAATTATAGTAGTCTCAAGTCCCTTTTCCTTGCCAATAGACCAGAGAACCAAGAACCTGGTTACATCCACCCATTTGGAAGCACCAAGAAGGAGGCAGCTGGGTAGATAGAGTGCTGGATCTGGAGTTAGGAAGACCCGAGTTCAACTACCACCTTGGACACTTACTAGCTGTGTGACCCTAGGCAAGTCATTTAATGTCTCTGCCTTGGTTTCCTTAACTGTAAAATGAAGGTAATAAAAGCACCTGCCTCCCAGGATTGTTGTGAGGATCAAATGAGAATATTTTTAGAAGTACCTGGCACATAGTAGGTACTACATAGATACTAGCTATTATTATGGAAAAGGAAGATTCCAAGGGTAGCCCAGGGACATGTGTCAAGATAAAAGTCTTGCTGTGCTTCTGAATAGATAGATAGACAGGTAAGTAGATAGATATATGTATATATGTACATGTGTATATGTATCTGTCTTCTGTCTTTGTCTCTATTTCTCTCTCTCTCTCTCTCTGTCTCTGTTTTTGTCTCCATCTGTTTCTCCTTTTCTCTCTCATTGCCCATTTCTCCAGTGGTTCAGAAAACAGTTTATGGTAGGAAACTTTAGTTAAGAGATTCTTAACCTGGTATGAGTGTATTTGATTTCTTAAAATATATATTTGGATAATTATATTTGGATATAAATGTTTTATAATTCCTTAGCTTTATTTTATATGTTTAAACACATTATACTGAGAACAAAGCCATATACTTCACCAGACTCCCAAAGGATTCCATGATACATACAAGATGGAAAACCTCTGCCCAGGAGAACAAAACCTTGACTACGATTCTGGGTTCACTCCAGTCCATCATCCATTCAACTGCCAAAGTGATTTTCCTAAAGCATAGTTCTGAAAAACAAAAATAACCTAAAGCATAGGTCTGACTATGTCACTACAATGATCAACAAACTCCAGTGGCTCCCTGTCACCTCTAGGATCAAATACAAAATCCTCTGACATTAAAAGTCCTTTAAAACCTAATTCTTTGCTACCTTTGCAGTCTTCTTACACCTTACATCTTCTAACTTATCCCCATTATATATAATGCTTGCACTCCCAATAAGAACAGGGGTGAAACAGGGATATTAAAATGTTAAACTATTTACAGTCCTACATAGGAAGATGATACTTGTAAGTCATAAGAACTGTCTCATTATTAGGGCATTGGAAGGAGTATATATAGACAGAGAAAACAGGTGTGAATTGACTATGAAAGGATGATATCTAAAAAAATAAAATCAAGGGATGAGAGAGGAATGCACTGAGAGAAAGGGGAAGTGAGAGTGGCATGGGGTAAATTATCTCACATAAAAGATGCAAGAAAAAGCTTTTTATAGTGGAGGGGGAAATAGGAAAGATCATAGAGAGCAAGTGAACCTTACTCTCAACAGAATTGGCTCAAAGGGGGAATAATATTCGTTCTCAATTGGGTATAGAAATGTATCTTACCCTGCAGGAAATTAGGAGGGGAAATGGATAAGAGAAGAGGGGAAGGGGCACAGTGATAGAAAGGAAAGTATATTGGAGGAGGGTTAGCTAGAAGCAAAACACTTTTGAGGAGAGATAGGGTGAAAGGAGAGAGAGAATAAAATAAATAGGATGTAGGGAAATATAATTGGCAATAGTAACTGTGAAGAAAATTTTGAAGCTAGTTTCTCTGATAAAGGCATCATTTCTCAAATATATAGAGAACTGAGTCAAATTTATAAAAGTAAGAGCCATTCCCCAATTGACAAATGATCAAAAGATATGAAGTTTTAAGATGAAGTAATCAAAGCTATCTATAGCGATATGAAAAAGATACTTTAACTCACCACTGATTGGAGACAGGCAAATTAAAACAATTCTGAGGTATTACTTCATACCTATTAGATAAGCTAATAGAACAGAACAGGAAAATGACAAATATTAGAAGGGATATGGGAAAAATGAGACAATGAACTGTTGGTGGAGTTGTAAACTGATTCTAACATTATGTAGATCAATTTGGAACTATGCCTAAAGGGCTGTAAAACTATTCATATCCTTTGACCTAGCAATACCACTACTAAGTTTATTTATTTCCAAAAAGAGATTTTTAAAAAAGGAAAAGAACCTTATATGTACAAAAATATTTATAGCAGCTCTTTTTTGTGGTGGCAAAGAATTGGAAATTGAGGTGATGTCCATCAATTGGTGAATAGCTGAACAAATTATGGTATAATTATGATGAAATACTGTTGTGCTATAAGAAGTGATGAGCAGGATGCTCTTAGGAAAACCTGGAAAGACTTACATGATTGGATACAAAGTGAAATGTACTGTGTACAAGGTAACAGCAATATTGTACAATGATCAGCTGTGAATGACTAGCTATTCTTAGCAATGCAGTGATCCAGGACAATTCTGAAGGACTTAAGATAAAAAATGTTATCCATCCTCAGAAAAAGAATTGATAATGTCTGAATACATATTGAAACATACTTTTTTACTTTCTTTCTCTTGGGTGTTTTATATCTATGTTTTCCTTTCACAACATTCCTAATATGGACATTTTTGCATGACTACACATGTATAACCTATATCAAATTGTCTTCTCAATGTGGTAGAAGGGAGTAAGGAGGAGAATTTGGAATTCAAAGTTTTTAAAAAGGAATGTTAAAATTTGTTTTTACATGTAATTGGGGGAAAATAAAGTACTAAATAAATTTTAAAAGAATTATCATGACTTATGATAAAAGATATTTTACTTCTTTTGTAGAGAAGTGGGCAGGGGAAGCAGGAATGGAAGATGCTTCATATGTTTAATGGCAAAGTCTTGGTTTCACAAAATTACAACATTTCAAGGCTAGAAAGAACTTCAGAAACCATGAAGTCCAATCAATACCCTCAGTGGAACCCCCATTTTAAAAATACCCAACTAGAAGTCATCTAGCCTCGGCTTAATAACCCTCTATGAAGGGGACCACACTACCTGCTAAGCTAATACATTCTACTTTGAGATAGCTGTAATTGTTTTCAGTGACATCAAGCCTTAATTTGCCTCTTTGCAACTTCCACACTTTGACACTGTGGTTCTACCCTTTATACATATTTTCTATTGACTTAGTCATGTTTATGGTATTTTCCCTGATAAAATGTAACCCTAGAACACCATCCTCTGCACACTCACATAGTGAGTGCTTGATAAATGCATGTTGAAAAAATGAATAAATTAATACCCCCAAACCACCAGTGCTGGATGAAGCCTTCAGGGGTGGGGCAGGGTGGGGTGGGGGCACACTTACCAAAGAAGTTGCTGCTAATGCTAAAAAGTATACCAAAACATCAGGCTCCTTGGCCTTCCCTGACAATCTCTCTTCAAATCCACAAATTCTTCTTTTTTAAAAAAAAAAAAATTTGTTTTATTTTTGTCTTGCTGGGCAATGAGAGTTAAGTGAGTTGCCCAGGATCACACAACTAGTAAGGGTCCAGTGTCTGAGGCCGGATTTGAATTCAGGTCCTCCTGAATCCAGGGCCAGTGCTTAATCCACTGCACCACCTAGCTGCTCCTAAGCCCACAAATTCTTGACTGACAACTGGACCGTGACTCACTTTCTTTCAAGGGAAGAGTCAGCTGAAGTATTGGATAGATCATGTTTTATCAGGGCCTTTGGGAAGAGTATACTGGGAAGATAGAAGGACTTCCCAGGGTTCTGGCTTCTATGAATGGATTCCCTGAGCACCTTGTCAGACGGGAAAAAAAACAGGTTCAATGGCCCTCTCCCCTCCCTCCTTTCTTGGCCCAACTCTAGCTCTGTGAATTTATACTCAATACTCTCTTTTTTTTTTTTTGCAGGGCAATGAGGGTTAAGTGACTTGCCCAGGGTCACACAGCTAGAACGTGTCAAGTGTTTGAGGTCAGATTTGAACTCAGTTCCTCCTGAATCCAGGGCTGGTGCTCTATCCACTGCGCCACCTAGCTGCCCCCGTACACTCAATATTCTTGAGGGAAAGAACTTTGTAAAGGAGAATTTTAGTTCTTTTCTGAAGTTTGATTTTCTCTAAACACTTTCAGCTAACCAGAGACAAGTATCCCTTGCTCCTCTGCTGGAAGAGAAGGCCCCACTTGTCCCACTAGAATGATGAGCCAAATCGAATAAACAACCAATAGTCATTCAATAAGTGGGTGCTTGTTATATGCCAGGTATAAAGTTAGGCTCTGAGGATATCTGTCCACGTGTCTTGGTCCAGATGAATTCAAGTTATCTGGCACAGTTCAACTATATCTTCAGGTAATCAAAGAACTGGCACATGGGATTACTTCTTGCATTAATTAGTATTCTCGAATTAAATACTATTAATATTCTGTTTATGCTTTTATGGGTACTTGCCTCTCCCATAGTATATGAACTCCTTGAAGGCAGGGGTGATTCATTCTTATAGTATACTCAGTTCTTAGCAAGCACCTGACACATCGCAAATATTTAATGTATGCTTGTTGAATGATTATTTGTTGAGATTACTGAGCCACTGCCTGTAGTATATGACAGGTGGGGAGAAATAATAGCAGTTTCAAGTGCTTTTTCCCTGCCAATACAGCCCAGAGGACCTGGAACCTGGTTGGGTCAACCCATTTGAAGCACCATGAAGAGACAGCTGAGTCGTTTATCACGTAGTGCTGGGTCTGGACTCAGGGAGACCTAAGTTCAACTACCACCTCAGAACTTACCGTGACTCTGGGCAAGTGCATTTAATGTCTCTGCCTCAGTTTCTTCAACTGTAAAATGAAGATAATAATAGTACCTACCTCCCAGAATTGTTGTGAGGATCAAATGAGATAATATTTTTAAATTACCTGGCACATAGTAGGTGCTATATAAATACTAGGTATTATTGTGAAAGAGGAAAACTCCAAGGGTAGCCCAGAGACATGTGCCAATATAAAAGTCTTGTCTAGTTTCTGAATAGAGAGAGAGAGAGGGGTGTGTGTGTGTATGTATGTGTATATATATATACACATATATATATATATTTGTGTATATGTGTATACATTTCTCTCTTTCTATGTGTTTGTGTGTCACTGTCTATCTGTCCAATAATTCAGAAAACAGTTTATAGCAGGAGGCTGTAGTCCAGGGATTTGTAACCTGGGATCAGTGTATTTGGGATTTTTTTAATATATTGATATTTCATAATTCCACACATGTATCTTATATATTTAAACACATTATACTGAGAAAGGGACTATATGCTTCACCAGACAGTCAAGAGATTCCAGAATACACACAAGATGAAAAAGCCTGTGTCCTAGGAGAACAAAGCTTTGACTCTCATTCTGGGTTCACTGTAGTCCATCTTCCATTCAGCTGCCAAAGTGATTTTCCTAAAGCATATGTCCGACCATATCACTTGAGTAACCAACAAACTCCAGTGGCCTTCTGTCTCCTCTAGGATCAAATATGAAATTCTCTGGCATTAAAAGTCCTTCATAATTTAATCCCCTGCTACCTTTACAATCTTTTTACACCTTATATCTTTGATGTACTCTTTGATCCAATGACACTGGCCTCCTTGCCATTACCTGAATTAAACAGTCTGGACATTTTCTTTGATTGTCCCCCATGCTTCGTCTCCATCTCCCGGCTTCCCTGGATTCTTTCTACTCCCAACTAAAATCTTACCTTCTAGAGAAAACATTTCCCAATGCCTCTTAATTCTACCACTTTCCCTCTCATGATTATCTTCTCTTTATCCTATATATCATTTTTCTTTACACACATGTGCTGCTAAGGGAGTTCACTTAAAGTGACCATTTTGCTATTTAGCTGAGGTATGAATGGCATCAGGTTAAGGAGCACTGGGAAATGAAAGAAACTAACTTTCTCCCTTTTCCACAGCACCCAGGCTGAAGTACATGCTTGTGACCCTTTTGGCCAGTGAATCCTCTCAGTCTTTAATATATTTCAAGGGTAATTCAAGTCAATAAGCATTTTCAATAAGTTTTTATTGATGTGTTTAGCTTATTTAGATCACTATAATTTCCTCCAAAATCTCTTCCAGAGAAATATTCCTTAAAATAAAGAATATTTTTTAAAAACAAAGGAAAAAAGAGAAAAGAAAAAAATCAACATAAATGATCAATGCTTCAAAAAATTTGAAAAGATATTCAATGAAACACATATGAAGACTTCTCACCTGTAAAAAGTGGTATTTGAGAATGTCTTCTCATCCCTCTTCTTTCAAGCATAGTTGTTCCTAATAATTTTCCAACAATTATTTTTCATTTCTGTGTGATTACTTTTTCCTTTACATTTTTAGAGTTGTAGTATATGTTTTCTGTATTCTGATTTACTTCGTTCTCCATTAGTTTATGTAGATCTTTCCATAATTCTCTGTATTTATTACATTCATCATTTTTACAGCACATTAATATTTCATTACATTCGCGTACTACAATTTCTTTAGCTATTTCCCAGTTAAAAGGCATTTACTTTTGTTTCCAATTCTCTGCTGTTGTAGAAAGGAGATACACACATAAACATATATGTGTATGTGTGTATATATATGTATACATATATGTGTCTATGTCTCTATGTATACAGAGAGAGAGAGAGAGAGAGAGAGAGAGAGAGAGAGAGAGAGAGAGGAGATTGAGAGATTGGTGTAAATTGGGATTATCCAGCCCCCTTAAGGTATAAGATTAAAGATGGAATCTCTGGGTTAAAGGATCTGGATATTTTAGTCATTTTTTATTTCCATAATTCTAAATTGTTTTCTAAAATTGTTATACTGATTGAAAGCTCCACCAACAATGCACCACTGGGTCCATCTTCCCCAAACACTGACTATTCCTATCTTCTGAAATCTTTGTCAATTTGTAGAATCTGAGGTAAAAGATCAGGGTTGTTTTGATTTGCATTTTTCTTATTAGTTACAATTTAGAGCATTCCTTCATGTGGTTGTTAATAGTTTATAATTTTTCTTTTGAGAACTAATTGTTCATATCATTTGACATCTATTGGGAAATATATATATATGCATGTGTGTATATGAATATGTATACACACACATACAAATATGTGTGTCTGTGTATGTATGTCAGCTTTTTATATATCTCGGATAATAAACTCTTTTCAGAGAATCTTTGTACAAATTGTTTCCCAGTCACCTGCTTCTATTCTTATCCTCGGGATGTCAATTTTGTCTATATAAAAGCTTTTCAGGTTCATGTATTCAAAGTTATCTATTTTATCTTTTGCAATTACCTCTACATGATGTTTACTTAAGAATATATCTCCTAGGCAGCTAGAGGGCACAGTGGATAGAGCATCGGCCCTGGATTCAGGAGGACCTAAGTTCAAATCCGGCCACAGACACTTGACACTTACTAGCTGTGTGACCCTGGGCAAGTCACTTAACCCCAATTGCCTCACAAAACAAACAAACAAACAAACAAACAAACAAAAGAATATATCTCCTACCCATAGCCATGTGAAATATATAACCTGTTTTCTTCTAATATTTTTATACTATAATCTTTAATATTAAAGTCACTTATCCATTTAGAATGTACTGTGGAATATGACGAAATGAGGTATTGGGCTAAGCCTACACTCTGCCAGAATACTTTTTAGTTTACCTAGAAGTTTTTAGGGTTATTTTTTTTTAATCACACTGGGGAAAAAAATCACACAGGGAGTTTTTCTCAAGTAATTTAGGTTTTCCAGTGTATCAAACACTGGGCAAATGAGTTCTTTTATTTCTGATTCTCTTTTGTCTAAGTGCTTCTCTTGATTTACCTCTCTGGTTTTTAGACAATATCAGATGGTTGCGATAAATTGTGCTTTCTTCGAAGAGTTTGATGTCTAGAAGTGCTATTTCTCCTTCATCTCTAACTCTTTCCATCATCACCCAACATTTGAGACTTTTTATACTTCCAAATGAATATTGTTATTATCTTACCAAATTCCATAAAGTATCCTTTGATCATTTATTTGGTATCACATTAAAAGTGTAATTAACTTTGTTAGTATTGCCATTATTATTATATTGGCAAGATCTAGCTATAAGCACTCAATCAATATCTCTCCAGCTATTTAAGTTGCTTGTTATTTTTTGAGGAATACTTATAAAAATATTTTATTTACTATGGTAGATTGATCCCCAGATACTTTATGCAATTTGTAATTATTGAAGGCTTCTTGTGCCAATTTTCACACCAAGGTCATAGGAAGTCCCAGATCAATCAATAATATAAACTTCTCCATTAAAATAACATAAAAATTTTAAATAGCAAATGAAAGGACAGAAAGGTATGCAACATATTTACTTCTCTTTTCATTTAAATCTTGTTTCTTTTATATCCATGTTTATGACATTTCTAGTATAAACAACATATTTATGTTATAAATATAATATTATCTTTTAAATGCTAAATTATAAAGTCATCTTGTCCCAGAGATGGAAAGAATATTAGGAATCACCTACTCTACTCTATATGTAAGAATCTCATCTATAGCATCCTACCAAGTGGTTATTCAGAATCTTTTTTAAAACTGTCCAGTGATGGGCAATTTATACCTTCTTCTACTCCATTTTTGGATTGCTCTCATGAAGAAGCTTTTTCAGATGAAATTTGCCTGCCTATAGTTCTCCTTCATTGGCCTTAGATCAGCCTTCTGAGCTCAAACAAAATGTTTGGTCCCTCTTCCACATAACAGACTTCACATACTTAAAGAATATCATGTTGTCCATTCAATTCCTCACATCCAAGACCCTTCCTTTTCCAAGATAAAAAACCCCAGTCTATTCAATTAATCTTTTTATGAAATAATTTCTAATGTTCAGTTCTCTAATCCTTCTGGCTACCTTCCTCTGGATTATGTTCTGGCTTCTTAAGATCTTTCCTTAAATGTGGTACTAGAAGAGAAAACAACAAACTAACATCATTTTATAGTAAAAGAAAGCAAAATTATGATCATCCTCACTCTGGACTCTATAATTCTTTTAATTAAACTTAAGATCACATCAGCTTTCTTATCTTTGTGTTCTTATCAAAGTTCAGGAATATATTGCTGGCAGAAAAACTCACAGAAGAATGTGCCAAAATTATCTTCTAACCAAGAACAGCTTGGAAGATCAGGAGGGAGCTGTTGTGCTGATACAGGAGTTGAGCCCAACCCCACAGTCACCCTGACACAGATCCAGTCCCAAGAAGGCCTCACAAGAGAAGCAGACCCCCCAGAGCCTCTGAATCAGCTGAAGCACCAGTGTCATGTGGAACTAAGCTCACAGTCTGGTGAGTGAACTGAGTCCTGGACAGTGGGGAGACTACAGGGGTCTATGCTGGTGCTAAGGCAGAACTTGGATTTTACACCCCTGCTGAGAACCAGGAGGTAGGCTTGAGTAGCAGTGGCCCAGGTGGGGGAGGGGCACAGGCTTGTCAGAGCTAACAACCACAACACACAAAGCTGGTTGATTAGCAAGGTGGTCTGGGGTCATCTAAGGACCAGGGAACAGGCTGGGCGAGTGAAGAACATGATTCTCCTTAAATCATACCACCTGGGACTTCTTAAGCTTGGGATACTGCAGCCTGGAAACAGTGCCCCACTTTAAGGAGCTAAAAGTCAAGTAAAAGAAAGGCAAGATGAGCAGACAGAGAAAGGACCATAGAAAGTTTCTTCAGTAACAAGACCAAGGGGCACCCTCAGAGGAAGATGTCAACATCAGGGCCCCTATATCTAAAGCTTCCAAGAAAAATACGAATTGGTCTCAGGCTATAGGGGTGCTCAAAAAGGACTTTGAAGATAAAGTTAGAGAGGTAGAGGAAAAAATGGAAAGAGAAATGAGGGTGATGCAGGAAAGACATGAGAAAAAAATCAACAGCTTGAAAAGTCAAATTGACCAAATGGAAAAGGAGGTACAAAAGCTCTCTGATGAAAATAATTGCCTAAGGAATATATTGCCACCAGGAAAATCCCAGGTCTTTTTTTCCAAGAGCCACTGCCTAGAAATATCATTCCTATTCAGTATTGTGCCACTGAGACTGTGAACCAAAGTATAATGTTTTATATTCATCCCATATTAAGTTCAATTAAATTATGCCTATTTTGTGAGATTTAACCCACTATTCCAACATGTTGAAATCTTTTTGCTTTCCAATTCTGTCATAAAAAGCATGAAGTATTTTTCCCAGATTTATGTCATCCACAAATCTGACAAATATACCATCTATATATTCATAAAGTTTATATTCATTAGGTTCATTGATATAAATATTGAACACAAAGCACCAATGGCAAAGTCCTTGGACACCACACTAGGAGCCACTTTTCATGTTGAAACCAATCCACTGATATTAACACAACACATCAACCCATTCATTTTCCACTGAATTTATCTCTTTTGGAAAAGGACAAATCTCACTCTAATCATCTCTTCAAAAAATGTTTCAAGCCAAGAAGTTTCCCCAGGGCTCCTTTTAAGTCATTGTTCCTAAGGCTATAGATGAAAGGGTTCAGGGTAGGGCTAACCACTGTATACATCACAGTCGCTATCATGTCTTTCTGGTCTGTGTGAGTGGATGTGGGGTTGAAATACACACCAATGATGGTACCATAAAAAAGAGTGACTACAGATAGGTGGGAGCCACAAGTAGAGAAGGCCTTCCATTTCCCATGAGCTGATGGGACCTTCCACACAGCAGAGACTATAGGAGTATAAGAGACCACAATGCATATAAAGGAAATGAAAATTACTGGTCCCCCCAATAGAAGAACCAATATTTCATTGACGTGGGCATCAGAACATGAAAGTTTTATCAAGGCACTTATGTCACAAAAGAAGTGAGGAATTTTATTATTAGTACAGAAGGATAGCTGAGCCATTGATATAGTATGTACCATTGAAATGAGGTGACCAAAAACCCAAGGCAGAGCCACCAACAGGGCACAAAGGCGTGAGGTCATAACTGTGCCATAGTGTAAAGGGTGACAAACAGCCAGATAGCGGTCATAGGCCATGGCAGAGAGGAGGATACTGTCTGAACAACCAAAGGCCACAAAGAAATACATTTGAGTCAGGCATTCTGGATAGGAGATGGTATGGCTCCCTAAGAGGTAATTCACCAGCATCTTAGGAACTGTGGTGGAGGTAAAACAGAGATCAAGGAAAGATAGGTTGGAAAGAAAGAAGTACATAGGGGTATGGAGGTGGGAATCAAAACAAATTGCCAGGATGGTGAGCAGGTTTCCCAGTGTCCCAATGCAGTACATTACCAGAAATAGTCTGAAGAGGAATTGTTGCTGTTCTGATTGGTCAGATAGACCCAAAAGGAGAAAATCCAAGACCCTTGTTTGATTCCCCATTTTTATGGATCCCTTGAATCAAACAGGAAGAAAAAAAATACAGTGAAAATATGTCAAAAACACAGAGTTCAAAATGAGTTGGGTATTCCCCAACACATACCCCCCAAACCACCCCAGAACAACCATGGGCCAGGACCCAAAGGGCTCTTGGCCCTTGGCTCCTTCCACTCACCAGCTTAGTGGGGTCAATAGTGAGAAAGCAAGGCCCAGTGGATATTATTCTTCCACAACCATTTCTTTACCCTCACCATACACTGGAATTGAAGTTAAATCATAGCCAATTTAGATAGTTGAATGGCTGAAGCCAAGAGGTGGTAATTATTGAATCAAAATTAACTGAGGTTTCTTTGGATTTAGGCTTGGACTTGTACTGTTTAACATCAATGACTTGAATAAAGGTGAATGTCCAAGGTACTCAGCATTTCCAATGCATTCCTCAAGAACAGAGGCTTAGAACAAGCAGTTCTTTTTTTTTTTTTTTTTTTTTTTTTTTAGTGAGGCAATTGGGGTTAAGTGACTTGCCCAGGGTCACACAGCTAGTAAGTGTCAAGTGTCTGAGGCCGGATTTGAACTCAGGTACTCCTGAATCCAGGGCCGGTGCTTTAACCACTGCGCCATCTAGCTGCCCCAAGCAGTTCTTTTACTAAAATATATATTCCCATACCCTCCAATGCAAGCATTTCTCCAGGCTGCTAAAATACAGTTCAGAAAGATAAGGGCAAATAAAAGTCTTCAGTAGGGAGATAAAAAGCAGCAAATTAAAGAAATTCCCTGGGGTTTCAGAAGCTCTTCACCAAAATTCTTCAAACTGCTTCCTATTCTTGCCCTTAGTCTCAAATCAATCCACAAGGTGACAAAGTTAGTCCAAACTGCTCCAAATCTGCAACATAATTTCCTTATTCAAATAAGTCCTGGCTAGTGTTTTGTTAGTGTGAATGGTTAACTCAGGCCTCTGCAGTTCCAACAATTTGCTGATCAACAACCCCAGAGGTGAAATGGGCATCAAAGTCTCATGTGACATATCTGAGAGATTTAGGTAATTTTTAGAGTTTAGCATCTATGAGATACCATAGTGCACAGAACACTGGGCCTAGAGGCAGGAAGACCCTAGTTCAAATCCAGCCTCAGGCACATACTAGCTGCACATAACCCTTGGCAGGTAACTTAACCTCAGTTTCCTCAATTGGACAATGGGGATAATAATAGCATCTACCTTGCAAGGTTGTTGTACTTTGAACATTCATTTATTTGTATACATGTTGCTTCCCCTAATCCAGTATAGAATCATGGAGAGCAGGATTTCTGACTTGATTTCCCTACAACCTAGCACAGCACACACCCCCACATAAAGTGGGTACTTAAAAAATTCGTGGTGACCAAATGAATCACTGAATGCCCCAGTGCTACATGAAGCTTTCCTGGGGGAAACACTTACTGGAGAAATTGTTGTTGATGCTAGAGCCCATGCCCAAGCTCCATCCTCCTTAACCTTCACTCATCCATTCTCTTCCCCCACAAATTCCTGGCTGAGAACTGGTCCATGAAGTTCATTCTTTCCAGAGAAAAGGCAGCTGAGGTTCTGGATAGATTCAGTTTTATCAGGGCCTGTGGGAAGGTCACAGTGGGAAAAGAAAAGGCATTCCCAAGGTTTGGGTTTCTAAGCATTGATTCCCTGAGCACCTTGTTATATGAGAACAAAGAGTAAATTGTCCTCCCACCTTTCCTTTCCCCAACTCCCCCTCTGAGACTTTGCACTCAATACTCTTAAGGGAAAAAACTTTGTTACAAGCATTTTAGTTCCCTGAAGTTGCTTAGCTGGAAACTCTTTCAACTAACCAGAGACAAGCATTCTTTGTTCTTCTGATAGAAGGAAAGGTCTGAGTTATATATTTGCCAGGAAAGAACAATGGGCCAAATCTAAACAGCAATCAATCATCTTGTATTTATTAGGTGCTTATTATGTTTTGGGTACTTTGATATCTGTCTACTGTCCTGGTCCAGATGAATTCAAGTTATCTGGCTCAGTTCAACTAGGTCTTCAAGTGATAAAAGAACTGGCAAATGGGATTAGTTATTTACTTAATAGGCCTTAATTCTAAATATACTTACACTTGTTAATTAACAATAGCAACAACCACAACAGTAGTACTAGTAGGGGTTTAGGGTGTTTTCAGGGAAGTACCTCTGATGTGACATCTGATTTCCATCTTTGGTGTACAACTGACTCACCCATCTCTCACCTATGGCTCTAAGAAGCTGTAGCATGTTCAATGGCTACTTCCTAGTAAACCCTTTCAGCGAATGGGCTAAACAAGATTGAGGACAAATGAGGGGTCTCAAACCCATTGGTGAGTTGGGGGGGTTATCCACCCCAAGTTTGTGAAGACTTCCCCCAGTGGAATGAGCAGATGAGAATAATTTGTTCTGATGGCCATGAAGACAGCTGAAGCAGGCACTGTGGAGTGCTTAGAGCTTAGTCAGACATCAGACACCAAGGTCATTCACTGTATCCCAAGTCACCACCAGTCATCTTGACTTTGTCTTGCCAATGGACTTTAATGACTCTGAGAGAGAATAAGGTCTACAACTTCTCACAATTTTACTCCGCTTAAATCTAATTTATGCACAAATCAAAAGACATCACCCGTACCACCCTTTTACCATTTTTGCCTTCTACTCCAAAAGTTCATGTGGACTATTTGTGCCTGACCTGTGGTAGAGCCTTCCAAGCTTGTATTGGTCTGATCAGCCACAGTTGGACACAGTTGACTCCAACTCATGTCACTTTGGTCCTCTTTGAGAATGAAAGGCAAGACATAGTCAAAGCAGCAACAGCAGCAGCAGCAGTAATAGTAATACTAGCAGTGGTGGTAATAGCTAGCATTTATATAGTGACTATTATGTGCCAGGAACTATGTTAAGTACTTTATAAGTGTTGCTCCCTCTGATCCTCAGAACAACCTTGGGAGGTAGGCACTGTTACTATCCACATTTTATAGTTTTTAAAACTGAGACAAGTAGAGGATAAGTAACTTGCCCAAGGCCACACAGTTAATCAATGTCTGAGTGCAGATTTCCCTCAAGTCTTCCTGACTCCAGGCATGTTGTCTCCCCCATAGAATGTAAATTCCTTGAAAGCAATGTGGAAGGTGAATTTTGAAGAGAACTTAACTGACTCCATGTTGTCTTGTATTTACTATTTTCCTTTTTCTGTGTATGCGATGCCTCTTTGACACTACTGAATATTTTCCTTAATCCCACCTTTTGCCCTAATCACTTTAAGACTACAAAAAAAAACCAAAACCTCAAAAGACCTCAATAGTTCAAGATAGTTCCCCTCTTCTCTTTAGCCTTTCTACAAAAGCAAGTAATAGACCCTTAACCAATACATACAGACTGACTGATAAATCAGGTACTGCTTTCTTTGGTCTCCTGTAAATAGCTGTTTTAACAAGGACACATTTTTCCTCCATGATAAGTGATAAGTAACCCCTTTTTGTTTTATTAAATACTTTTTTCCTGCCTATATGCTATACCTGCTCTTACAAAAATTGCTTTGTAAGAACCTGCTATTCTCTCTACTTCATTTTTTTCGGGAGGAAAGTGTGTCTGTGTGTGTGTCTGCGTGTGTGTGTAAAAATATATGTATATAGGTATGTATGTGTTTATATATACAAAATATGTATATCTTTATTTATATACGCATGTGTGTATATGATCTGCACAATTGTGAGATATATGTATGTCCATCACCTACTGATGATGTGTGTTACACTCTTGAGCAAATAAATTGCAGTTTCCCTATATGTCTGTATCTCATGCTCACTCATTTGGGCGATAACTACAAAGGACCCTAAAAATTCCTCTTAATAGCAGGATTGTTTCATTATTTGTTACTGTATTCCCAGGGACTAGCACAGTTTCTGGTACATAGTAGACTTTAATATATATTTGTTGAATAATTGTTTCATGTGATTGTTGTATCATTGTGAATAGTATATGTAAAATAAGGGGAAATAATAGATTTCTGAAGTCTCTCTCTCTCCAAGAACCTGGCCAGATCAACCCCTTGGAAATATCTGGAAGCCTGGAAATATCTGGAAGAGGGCTCCAATGGGCCAAGATACGAGCCTTGCCTTCCCTCCCAACATATTATATCCTTGAAAATCTTTGTGATCTTAATAGGTGGGAAGGAGCTGTTCTGTGCAAGCAATGGAAAGATTTTGGAGGGGAAAAAAATCAGGAATATGTGTGTGCTATGTGTGTGTCTTTCTGACTGTCTGCCTAGTGTTGGCCAAAATAATTTGTAGCAAGAGGTGCTAGTCCAAAGGTTCTTAACCTGAGGTTAGTGTATTTTTTAAATATTTTGATAACTGCATATAAATATAATTGGTTTATTTTTAAATTCAATTTGTGTATTTAAATATGTTCTTCTGGGGGTTGCTCACCAGTTGGGGAATGGCTGAACAAGTTGTGGTATATGAATGTAATGGAATTCTATTGTGCTACGAGAAACGATGAGCAGGAGAAGTTCAGAGAAGCCTGGAAGGACTTGCATGAACTGATGATGAGTGAGATGAGTAGAACCAGAGGAACATTATACACAGTATCATCAACATTATGTGTTGATAAACTGTGATGGACTGGATTCTTCTTACCAATACAATGGTACAAGAAAGTTCCAGGGGACTCATGATGGAAAAGACTCTCCAAATCCAGGGAAAAAAAAAGAACTATGGAATATGGATGCTGATTGAACCATAATATTTCTTTTGGTTTTGGTGCTGTTGTTTTTCTATTTTAAGGTTTTTCTTATTGCTATGATTCTTCTCTTATAGCATGACTGATGCAGAAATATGTTTAATGTTGTTATGTATGTGCATGTGTGTATGTACATATATATGTATAGATATGTGTGTATGTATATATATACATATATGTATGTATATATATAATAACCTGTCTGAGGGAGGGGAGGGAGGGAGAAAAAATTTGAAATTGGAAGTCTTATGTAAACAAAAGCTGAAAGATATCTTTACATGTAACTGGAAAATAATAAAATAAAGTTTTAAATAAATATGTTCTTCTGAAAAGGGGTCCATAAATCTCACCTGAATGCCAAGTGGATTCATGATAGAGAAACAGAATAAAACCTTAACCATGATTCTGGGTGATGACCCCAAAACTTGGAGCTCTTTGTAACTCTAAAATTCTCTGGGTTCCAATCAATCAACAAGTACATATTAAATTTGTACTAAGTGCCAAGCATGTTGTTAAGCACTGGTGCTACAAAGAAAGGCAAGACCCTGGTCCCTGCACCCAAGGAGCTCACAAACTACTTGGGAAAACAGAGTGTAAACAACTATGCACAGACAGTATATTTAGAGTATAAATTGTCTCAGAGGAAAATTACTAGCAATAGAGATTGGAGGAGAGCACCAGGAAAATCCTCTTGTAGAAAGTGGGATTTGACCTGACTTTCATAGGAAGACAGAGAATACAGAAGAGATGAGGAGGGAGAGCATTGCCGGCATGGAGGACAGCCAATAAAGATGTTGACAGTCAGTGGATGGAGTATCATGAGGGAGGAATAGCAAGAAGGCAGGTGTTGCTGGATTTTGGAGTAAAAGTAAGAGAGTAAAATATAAGAATATAGGAAAGTTAGGTGTAAAATGTATAACTTTACATTAAATTAAAAAGGGGTTGAACAAATAAAACAAATATAGCCAAGATCAGAAGGAAAGCAGAAAGGGGAGGGGGACTTATTGACAGTTTATCAGATAAAGTTCTCATATCTAAAATTTTTAAAGAACTTTATCAAATCTATGAGAATACAAATAATTCTCCAATTGATAAATGGTTAAAGTATATGAACAGGCAGTTTTCCATTGAAGAAATCAAAATAATTTCTGGTCATATAAAATAAGCCATTATTGATTAGAGAAATGCAGATTAAAACAATCTTGAGATATCATTTTTTACGTCTACTAGATTGGCTAAAATGATAGAAGAAGAAAGTGAAAGTGTTGGAGAGGATGTGGAAAAATTGGGACTTTAATTCATTATTGCAGGAATTGTGAACTGATCCAACCATTTAGAATTATACCCAAAGAGGTATTAAACTACCTATATTCTTTGACTCAGCCATACCACTAGTTGGTCTATTTCCAAAGATGATTAAGGAAAAAAGAAAAAGAACCAATGTGTTCTAAAATGTTTATAATAGCTCTCTTTGTGGTGACAAAGAACTGGAAATTGTAGGGATGCTCATCAGTTAGGGAGTGGCTGAACAAATTGTGGTATATGATTGTGATGGAATACTACTGTGCTATAAGAAATGATGAGCTCAATGATTTTAGAAAAAACATGGAAAGACTTGCACAAAATAATGAAGAGCAAAATGAGTAGAAACCAAGAGAACATTGTATACAGGAATAGCAATATTGTTTTAAAAACAAATTTCTTTTTTTTCTTTTTTAAAAATGTTTTCCATTTTTTTAAACTTTTATTTTACCCAATTTCATGTAAAACAATTTTTAACATTCATTCTTTGTGCTCCAAATTCCCTTCTTTCCTCCCCCACCTTATGAAGGCAAGCTATTCAAAATGTTAATCATCAGTAGTCATGCAAAATATTTCCATATTAGGTTGTAAAAGACAAAAAAACTCACAAAAAATAAACTTAAAAAATTATATTTCAATCTGTATTCAGACACCATCAATTCATTCTCTAGGGATGGATTACATTTTTTATCATAAGTCCTTCAGCGCTGTCTTGGATCATTGTATTGCTGAGAATAGCAGTCATTCATAGCTGATCATCTTACAATATTGCTGTTACTTTATATACAGTACAAGTGAAATCACTTTGCATCAGCTCATGTAAGTCTTTCCAGGTTTTTCTGAGAGCATCCTGCTCATCATTTCTTATAGTGTTCCATCATAATCACATCCCAAAATTTGTTCGGCCATTTTCCAATTGATGGGCATCCCCTCAATTTCAAAGTCTTTGCCCCAGAAAAGAGCTACCATAAATATTTTTGTACATATAGGTCCTTTAATTTTTTGCTTTTTATCTCTTTTTGGATATTGACCTAGTAGTGGTATTACTATGTCAAAGAGTATGCATGGTTTTATAGTCCTTTCGGCATAGTTCCAAATTGCTCTACAGAATGTTTGGATCAGTTTACAATTCCACCATCAGTGCATTAATGTATCATTTTTCTTATATTCTCTACAACATTTGTCATTTTCCTCTGATGTCCTATTGTCCAATCCAGTAAGTATGAGGCAGTACCCCAGAATTATTTTGACTTGCATCTTTCTAATCAACAATGAGTAAGAACATTTTTTCATATGACTATAGATAACTTTGATTATTTCATCTGAAAACTGTTCGTTATGTTTTGATCATTTATCAATTGGGAAATGACTCGCATTTAAATAAATTTGACTCAGTTCTCTATGTGTTTAAGAAACGAGGCCTTTATCAGACAAACTTGTTTCAAAATTTTTTTCACAGCTACTATTGCTAACTGTATTTCCCTCCACCCTTCTCCCTCCCCACAACATTTATTCTATGCTCTCTCTATCTCCTTTCACCCTATCCCTCCTCAAAAGTGTTTTGTTCAAAATATATGTAGCAACTCTTTTTGTTGTGGCTAAGAATTGGAAATCAAAGGAATGCCCATCAAATGGGGAATGGCTAAACAAACTCCCTTCTATCACACACTCCCTCCTAATTTCCTGCATGGTAAGATAGGTTTCTATATCCAATTGAATGCGTATGTTATTCCCTCTTTGAGCCAATACTAATAAGAGTAAGGTTCACTCACTCCCTGGCACCTCCCCCATCTGACCCTCCACTGTACAAGCTTTTTCTTGCTTCTTTTATGTGAGATACTTTACTCCATTCCATCTTTCCTTTTCCCTTTCTCCCAATTCATTCCCCTCTCACCCCATAATTTTATTGTTTAAAGATATCATCCCTTCATATTCAACTCACTCCTGTGCCCTCTGTCTAAATATACTCCATCCAGATGCCCTAATAAAGAGAAAATTCTCACAAGTTATAAGTGTCATCTTCCCATGTAAGAATGTAAACAGTTTAAAATTTAATATCCCTTATGATTTCTTTTTCCTATTTACCTTTCTATGCTTCCCTTGAGTCTTGTATCTAAGGATCAAATTTTCTGTTCAGTTCTGGCCTTTTCATCAGGAAAGTTTTAAAGTCCCCTATTTCATTGAATATCCATCTTTTCCCCTGAAAGATTATACTGAACATTGCTGGGTAGTTGATTCTTAATTGCAATCCAAGCTCCTTTTCCTTCCAGAATATCATACTCCAAGTCCTCTGATTCTTTTTTAAAATTTAATTTTTAATTTTTTTCCAATTACATGTAAAGATTTTTTTTGAGTTCCAAATTTTTCTCTTACCCTCCCCTTCCTCCCCCCATCCTGAGGACAGCAAGCAATTTGATATAGGTTATACATTTTAAATAGGCTAAACATATTTCCACATTAGTCATGTTGTAAGAGAAGAATAAGAACAAAAAGGTGGAAAACATAAGAAAGAATAACAAAAAATAACAAAAAAGTAACAACAAAAGTGAAAATAGTATGCTTCGGTCTACATTTAGACTCCATAGTTCTTTTTCTGAATGTGAAGAGCATTTTCCACCATAAGTTTTTGGCATTGTCTTGGATCATTGTATTGCTGAGAAGAGTTAAGTCTACCACAGTTATCATCACACAATGTTGTTGATAATATATACAATGTTCTCTTGGTTCTACTCATTTCACTCAACATCACTTCATGTAAGTGGCCTCTGATTCTTTACTGTTGAAGGTGCCAGATCCTGTGCAATACTGACTGTGACTCCTTCATATTTAAATTATTTCTGACTGCACACAGTATTTTCTTCTTCACCTGGTAATTCTGGAATGCGGCCACAATATTCCTCAGAATTTTCATTTTGCTATCTCTTTCAGGAGGTGATTGGTGGATTTTTTCAATGACTATTTTACCCTCTGGTTCTATAATATCAGGGCAGTACTCCTTGATTCCTGAAATATGCTGTCCAGGCTCTTTTTTTTAATCATGGCTTTGAGGTAGTCCAATAATTCTTAAATTATCTTTCTTGGATCTATTTTCCAGGTCAGTTGTTTTTCCAATGAGGCATTTTACATTTTTGTCTATTTTTTTCATTCTTTTGATTGTTTGACTGATGCTTAATGTCTCATAGAATCATTAGCTTCCACCTGCCCAATTCTAATTTTTTATATTTCGTTTTTGTATTTCTTTTTTATCTATTTAGAATTTATTTTCCAAAATATATGTAAAAATAAATTTTGATATCAATTTTTAAAAAAACTTGTGTTCCAAATTCCCTTCCTCTCTCCCTTCCCACCCCCCACCCTCAAGAACTCAAGAAATTCAATATAAGTTATACATGAGTAGTCATGGAAAATACCCCCACATTAGCTAGGTTATGAAAGAAAATAGTTAAAAAACAAAACTTCAAATTAAGGAATTATCAAAGAAAAAAATGTGTTTCAATCTGTTTTCAGATAATATCACTTCTTTCTCTGTAGATGGACTGCAATTTTCATAAGTCCTTCAGAGTTACATTGGATCATTGCCTTGCTGAAAATAATCACGTGCTTCCCAGCAGATCATCTTACACTATTACTGTTATTTTGTATATAGTACATTTTACTCTGCTTCAGTTCATGGAGGTTTTTCCAGGCTTTTCTGATAGCATCATAAATTCATCATAACTTTTATATAGTACCCTAAACTTAACAAAGAATTTTCTTCACAATAGCCCAGCAAAGTAGGTACCATACATTTTACTGTTATAGTCAATCATCGGGGGCAGCTAGGTTGTACAGTGGATAGAGCACCAGCCCTGGAGTCAGGAGTACCTGAGTTCAAATCCAGCCTCAGACACTTAACACTTACTAGCTGTGTGACCCTGGGCAAGTCACTTAACCCCAATTGCCTCACTAAAAAAAAAAATTTAAAAATTAAAAAAATATATATAGTCAATCATCATAACTATTTCCCTCCATCCTATTCCCTTCCCATGATATTTGCTCTATTTTCTTTTTTCTTTTACCCTATTCCTCCTGAAAAGCATTTTACTTCTGACTATCCCCTCCCCTGCTCTGCCGTCCATTCTTTCACCCTTCCCTACTTATCCTCTTCCCCTCCTACTTTCCTGTAGGGTTAAATAGATTAGTCCTCCTAATTGATGTTATTCCCTCCTGGAACCCATTCTGAGAGGATTAAGGTCTTTGAGCTAATTCTGTATTCTAAATTTTTCTTCCTCCCTCCCTCCTCAACCCTCCCTATGAAATCAAGCAATTCAATATGTCATACTTGTGCAGTTATGCAGAACATCTTAACCTTCCTTGAAAATGTTTTGCTTTTTATTGCTCTCTCCCCCAATCTGCCCTTTCTTCCTTTCCCTCTTCTCCCCCTCCCTTATCTCCCTCCCCTCTCAGCCCAAGCCTTTCCTTCAAACTACCCAAATAATGATGACAGTCATAAGAGTAGTGCTAATATTTTCACATGTAAGAAGTAAATGCTTGTCCTTACTGAGTCCCTTATAATTGGTCTTTAAAGTTACCATATATTTTTCCTGGATGTTATGTGTTGAATTTCCCCCTAAGTTCTGGTTTTTTTGTAAAAAAACCAAAACATCTTTCAATTTGTTAAATGTCCATTTTTTAAAATTCAGGATTATACTTAACTTTGGTGGGTAAGTTACCCATGGTCATAACCCCAGCTCTTTTGCTCTACAGAATATAGTAATACAAGATCTATAGTCCTTCAATGTAGTAGCTACTACTATTGTATTTCCATGATATTTACATTGGTTTTTTTCTTGTTGCTTCCAATATTTTCTCCTTAACCTGGGACGTTTGAAACTTGGTTATGATATTCCTGTAAGTTTTCCTCCTGGGATCTCTTTCAGTGGATTTTTTCTATTTCTGCTTTGCCTTCTTATTCTAGAACTTCAGGGAAATTTTTCCTGATTGTTTCTTTTAATATTGTATCAAGATCCTTTTTTAATCATAATTTTAGGTAGTTCTACTGTTCTTTCATTATTTCTTTTCTACCTGCTTTCCAGGTCAGTTGTTTTTCTGATATGATTCACTTTTTCTTCTATTTTTTTTTCATTTATTTGGTCATGATTTCTTTTAATGTTATTGCTTTTTGTTTCTCTTCCTCCAGATTGTTTTTCACTTTATATTTGCATGATCTTTTTTCCCCTTTGGTTAGACTTGCCATAGTAGATTCAAGTTTTTCCATTCTGCTAAATATTTCTGCTCTGTCCCTTTTGTCTAGCTTTGATTTGGCACAAAGTAGAAATTTGATAGCTTTTTTATGGTTGTTGTTGATAATGATGATTTGAGCCACAAAATAATCAAGTATAGAAGGCTCTTAAAACTTTCGCCATAAATGGAAGTGCTAAATAGGAAAGACAATTCAGTAGAATAGATAAGGTCCTAACATAAGGCCCATTAATATATTAAAGGCTTCAGAGAAACCTGGAGGGACTTGCATGAACTGATGATGAGTGAGATGAGCAGAACCAGAAGAACATTGTACACAGTATCATCAACATTGTGTGTTGATCTACTGTGATGGACTAGATCCTTCTCACCAATGCAATGGTACAGAAGAGTTCCAGGGGACCCATGATGGAAGGGGATCTCCAAATCCAGAAAAAAAAGAAGTATGGAGTAGAGATGCTGATTGAACCAGACTATCTCTTGTGCTTTTGGTGCTGTTGTTTTTCTATTGTGAGGTTTTTCCTCATTGCTCTGATTCTTCTCTTATAACATGGCTAATGCAAAAATATGTTTAATGTTATTACATATATAATATATATGTGTGTATATATATATATACACACACATACATTTTTATATTTATATATATATATACATATATATATATATATATATATATATATATATATATATATGACCTATATCAGATTGCCTGCTGTCTAGGGGAGGGGCGAGGGAGGGGAGGGAGGGAGAAAAATCTGAAATTAGAAAGCTCTATAAACAAATATTGAGAACTATTTTTACATGTAACTAGAAAAAAATGAAATACTTTTATAAAAAAAAAATATATTAAAGGCTACTAATGCCTAAGAAATCCATTTTCATTTTAAGTTTTGTTGCCCCAACTAAGGCAATAAGATAAACATTTTGGTTAAAATAACAATGCAATTAGGATTGAGTAGTGATTATCATGCTTATTGGTTTCTTTTTTCTTAAGATCTTGTTCCCTTTACAACCATGAGGTCTTTGATCATACAGAGAATAGCTAACTTATTCACTTTGTTATTTTAAGGAAGATATAATTTGTAAACACTATCATAGGATAAAATTGTCTCAAAATTGGAAAGGACATAAGAAAACATCTAGTCCAATATATAATTAAGAACCTCATCTAAAGAATCCTAAAAAGTGGTTATCCAGAATTTGTTTGAAAATTTTCAAGTCAAGACCTTTTTTTTATAGACAGTTTACCACCTCTTAAATTCTCTACTGCAGTTCTCAGTTACAAATTCTCACATTATGAAGAAGCCCCCTTCTCCTCCCACCCCCAGTGAAATCTGCCTCCCTGTAATTCCCATTCATTGATCCTATATTAGCCTTCTGAATCCCAACAAAATATCTGGTGCTTTTCCATGTAACAACCCTTGGAACGCTTAAGGACTATTATGCTGTGCCTATTATGGGGTGAGCCCCACCACCAAAGTCTTCTATTTTTTCAAAATAAACATCTCCAGTACCTTCAACCAATTTTTGTATGAAAATATTTCTAATTTCTATTTCCCTTAACCTACTGGTTGCCCTCTTTTTAATATGGTTTGGTATGTTAATGTCTTTCTTTAAATCTGGTGCCAAAACACAAAATAATACATTAAGTGTGTGATCATAATAGGAGAAACCAAAAGTATCATCTACCTCATTCTTTTCCATGCAATTTAAGATCACATTAAGGTTTAGGGGTATTTTTATTTTGCTTACATATCAAATTGATGAATCATGTTTTTCCAAATAAAATCCCAAGACTGTTTCCAAATAAGCTATTTTCTTAGTAATATTAGTTGTACTCTGTACTTGTGCTATTGAAATTTTGAACCAAAGTGTACAGTTTTAGGTTTATTCCTATCCAATTAAATCTAATCCAAGTATCAATTTTTTTTAGATTTGGTTCATTGTTCCAGCTTATTTAAATTTGTTATCCCAATTCTGTCATTCAAAACATAAACTATTGGGGGCAGCTAGGTGGCACAGTAGATAGAGCACCGGCCCTGGAATCAGGAAGACCTGAGTTCAAATCTGACCTCAGACACTGAACAATTACTAGCTATGTGACCCTGGGCAAGTCACTTAACCCTCATTGCCCCGCAAAAAAACAAAACCAAAACAAACAAAAAAAAACCACACACACAAACTATTCCTCCTATCTTGATATCATCTACAAAATAGACAAGGATACCATAGTTTATCTTCATAATGCTTATATTCATTCAGTTCATTGATATAAATGTTGAACACACAACACCAAGGACAGAGAACTGTTTTACACAACACTCTTGGCCTCCTGCCGGGTTAACATTAATTGGTTGTTTTTGACAACACATTGGCTCATTTATTTTCTCCATGGAATATTGGAATAATACAAAAATCAACATAATTGTCTCTTGGAGAATTGTTTCAAGCCAAGAAGCTTCCCCGGGGCTCCTTTCAAGTCATTGTTCCAGAGGCTATAAATGAAAGGGTTCAGTGTAGGGGTGACTACTATATACATCACAGTTGCTATGATGTCTTTCTGGGTCATGTGGGTGGATGTGGGGTTGAAATACACACCAATGACAGTTCCATAAAAAAGAGTGACCACAGAGAGGTGGGACCCACAGGTAGAAAAGTCTTTCCATTTCCCATGAGCTGATGGTATCTTCCACACAGCAGAAACAATAGGAGTATAAGAGACAACAATGCATATGAAGGGAATTAAAACTACTGGCCCCCCTAAAAAAAGAACTAACATTTCATTAATGTGTGTGTCAGAACAGGAGAGTTTTATCAAGGTATTTATGTCACAGAAGAAGTGAGGGATTTTATTATTCATACAGAAGGATAGATGCTCTATAAATATGCTATGAACCATTGCAATGAGGTGAGCAGAAACCCAAGGCCCAGCCACCAACAGAGCACAAAGGTGTGACGTCATGACTGTGCCATAGTGTAAAGGGTGACAGACAGCCAGATAGCAGTCATAGGCCATGGCAGAGAGGAGGATGCTGTCAGATGCACCGAAAGCATTAATAAAATACATTTGAGCTAAGCATTCTGGATAGGAGATGGTATTTGTGCCTAAGATGTAATTCACCAACAGTTTGGGAACTGTGGTGGAAGTGAAACAGAGATCAAGGAAAGATAGGTTGGAGAGGAAGAAATACATGGGAGTATGGAGATGGGAATCAAAGCCAATTGCCAGGATGGTGAGCAGGTTCCCCAGTGTCCCTATGAAATACATGCCCAGAAAGAGTCTGAAGAGAAATTGTTGTTGCTCTGGATGGTCTGACAGGCCCAGGAGGAGAAATTCTAAGACCATGTTTTGATTTCTCATTTCTCAGGAGGAAAAGAAAAATATAATGAAAATATGTCAGAAGCACAGAGTTCAACATGAGTTAGTTATTCCCCAAGACACCTGTGTCGTTCCCCCCCCCCCCCCCGCCAAAACCACCAAGAGCAACTAGGAGCCACAAAGACTCTTTGCTTTTGGCTCCCTTACACTTGCCAACCCACCCATTGTACCAGCCCAGAGGACACATCATTGGAATAAACAAGGCTGGATGAATCTTTTTCTTCTCTCACATCCTCCACCCCAAATGTCATGGAGGCTAAATGAGGTTTTTTTTATTAAACTAAACACATATTCCCATGCCCTCCAGTAGAAATATTTCCCAATACTATTAAAACAGGTCAGGAAGCTAAAAATAAATAACATGTTTAGAAGGGAGATAAAAAGCCATGAGTGAGTAGGTACTCTAGCATCTCAGGAGCTCATCACCAAAAGTTTAAAAATCTCTTTTCTACTCTTCATTCCCTGGGTTCCAGATCAATCCACCTGGAGGCAACACAAATCCAAACTGCCCCAGGACTGCACCACAACTTCCTTACTCACAAGAGTCCTGACTTTTCCCTTGGAAGACGGGGTTGGGAAAATGTCCTGGAGTCAGATCTGATGGCTCGTAATAGTTGTTTAATTTGGGGAAAGACTAAAGATTAGGGCTTCATTTATTATTTGGTTGATTGTCTAGACTTAAGAAAGTGATTAAGAAAATGTCAATAATGCAAATTAAATTTAAAAGTGTGTCATGCTACTTTTTTTGTTGTTGTTGGTAGAGCTAGTAGTCACCCACTCATGGTAGAGGGTTAACTTGATCCTTCCCTGGTCCACCCATTTAGTGGCCCATCGAAGCAGCATTGGCATGTACAACAAATTTTCACAAGACAAGGCTGAGAGAGTTAGCTAAGAAATAGGATATTAGGATTCACAAAGATCTTTAGGCTTAATAAAATTAAATCTAATAGGGATAAACATAGCCTTATTTTTAAGGTGTTATATAGGGGAATCAGGAAAAGACGACAGTTTGTCTGAAAATGATAAATAGCATGTTGTAGGAACTTAAAATGACAATATTAAGAGAGAGCTGGGGGCGGAGCCAAGATGGCGGAGAGGAAGCAGCAAGCTGCCTGAGCTCTCCTTCTGTTCCCTCAAAACGAACATTAAATCAAGCCTCTGGACGGATTCTGAAACTACAGAACCTGCAAAGAGACAGAGAGACACAGTCCTCCAACCAGAGATAATTTAGAAGACTTCAGGAAAAGGTCAGTCTGACTCGGGCAAAAGGGAGGCCCAGCGCAGGGCAGCAACCCAGCGCAGAGGGGGTTGGGGCAAGTCAGCAGGAGCTGCGGGCCACAGCCAAACAACTGAGGCTCCCGGAACCTGGTTCAAAAATCTGGTGGCCAAGAAGGACAGTGGAAAAACCTACCTGCACCAGCCGAGAGGGCCACAAATGGCGGGATCAGACGCCAGGGTCTGGCGCCTGGCTGGCGGAGCACAATCAGACAGGAAGTGCAGGGCGGGGGATCTCCACACACCATAAAGGCCTCAGAGTAAAAGCCCGGTCACACAGCACCTATACACCTGCACAAGAAGCCCAAAACAGGGACCCTGGTGCCCCCAGAGCAGACCTCAACTTAAAGAATAAATAAATAAGCTGCAATAATGAGTAAGAAGCAAAAAAGAGCCCTCTCCATTGAGAGCTTCTGTATCAATAGGGAAGAAGCCAACACAAACTCAGATGAGGACAATAGCCTCAAATTGTCTACATCTGAAGCCTCACAAGGGAAGGTGAATTGGTCACAAGAACAAAAAGCCTTCCTGGAAGAGCTCAAAAAGGATTTTAAAAATCAATTGCAAGAGGTAGAAGAAAAAATGGGGAGAGAAATGAAAGCAAAACAAAAAAACTATGAAAAAAGAATCAGCAGCTTGGAAAAGGAAGCTAAAGAAAACAAAGCCTTAAAAAATTCATTTGGCCAAATGGAAAAAAAGCTACATAATCTCACTGAAGAAAACAATACCTTAAAAAATTCACTTAGTCAAATGGAAAAAAAGGTGCATAATCTCACTGAAGAAAACAATGCCTTAAAAATTAAAGTGGGACAGTTGGAAGATAAGGAATCCATGAGACACCAAGAATCAGTCAAGCAGAATAAAAAAAATGAAAAAATAGAAGAAAATGTGAAATACCTCATTGGAAAGACAACTGATCTGGAAAACAGATCGAGGAGAGACAATTTGAGAATCATTGGACTGCCTGAAAGCCATGACCAGAAAAAGAATCTAGACACCATATTCCAGGAAATTATTAAGGAGAACTGCCCTGATATCATAGAATCAGAGGATAAAATCATCATTGAAAGAATCCACCGATCACCTCCTGAAAGAGACCCCAAAAGGAAAACTCCAAGGAATATTGTAGCCAAATTCCAGAATTATCAGGTGAAGGAGAAAATACTCCAAGCAGCCAGAAAGAAGCAATTTAAATATCATGGAGCCACAGTCAGGATTGCTCAGGACCTGGCAGCTTCAACATTAAAGGACCGCAAGGCTTGGAATATGATATTCCGGAAGGCAAAGGAGCTTGGATTGCAGCCGAGAATCTATTACCCAGCAAAAATGTGCATTTTCTTTCAGGGGAAAAGATGGACATTTAATGACATTGGGGACTTTCAATCTTTCCTGGTGAAAACACCAGAACTGAATAGAAAATTCGATCTCAACATACAAGACTCAAGAGAAGTTTAAAAAGGTAAACAGAAGGGAAAAAAAAGTTACCCTATTAGGTTAAACTGTTTATATCCCTACACAGGAAGATAATACTCATAACTCTTAAGAACTGTAAATGTATTTGGGCAGAGAGAAGGACTTTATATAGAGGGTATAAATATAAATTGTCTTTGATGTGAGGATACAAAAGAATTAAGGGGATAAAAAGCGAGTCTATGGGGAGGAGAGGAAAGGGGGGGTGGAATGGGATGAATTATATCATATGAAGAGGTGGAAAAAAACCTATTACAACAGAGGGAAAGAAAGGAGGGGGGAACATGGTTTCAACCCTATTCTCATTAGATTTGACTCAAAGAGGGAATAACATATACGTTCATTGGGATAAAGACACTTAACTCATTCTTTAGGGAAACAAAAGGGGAAGGGAAAGGGGGGGACTGATAGAAGGGAGGACAAAAGCAAGGGAGAAAAGGGTAAAGAAAAGAGAGGGGGGTGATAAAAAGGGAGGGCAGATTGGGGGAGGCAGGGGTAAGAAGTAAAACGTCGGTGAGGAGGAATAGGGTGAAAGAAGAAGGGAAAAGTACAAAGGGGGTAAATAGAATGGAAGGGAATACACAGTCAGTAATAATAACTGTGAATGTGAATGGGATGAACTCTGCTATAAAACGGAAGCGAATTGCAGAGTGGATTAAAAACCAGAACCCTACAATATGCTGTTTACAAGAAACACATTTGAAGCAGAGAGATACACACAGAGTAAAGGTAAAAGGAAATTACATCTTACTTAAAGGTACTATAGATAATGAAGCAATATCAATATTAAATATGTATGCGCCAAGTGGTATAGCATCCAAGTTCTTAGAGGAGAAGTTAAATGAGTTACAAGAGGAATTAGACAGTAATACTATACTAGTGGGGGGTCTGAATCTCCCCCTCTCAGAATTAGATAAATCTAGTCAAAAAATAAATAAGAAAGAAGTGAAAGAGGTGAATAGATTACTAGAAAAGTTAGACATGATAGATGTCTGGAGAAAATTGAATGGGGATAGAAAGGAATATACCTTTTTCTCAGCAGTACATGGCACATTTTCAAAAATTGACCATGTATTAGGGCACAAAAACATCATAGTCAAATGTAGAAAGGCAGAAATAGTAAATGCATCCTTCTCAGATCATGATGCAATAAAAATTACATGTAAGAAAGAGCCAGGGAAAAGTAGAATGAATGGGCCAAACAAGAAATCATAGAAACAATCAATAACTTTATCCAAGAGAATGACAATAATGAGACAACATACCAAAATCTATGGGATGCAGCCAAAGCAGTGCTTAGGGGAAAATTTATAGCTCTAAATGCCTTACATGAATAAAAAAGAGAAAGAGGAGATTAATGAATTGGGCATGCAACTTAAAAAGCTAGAAAAAGAACAATTAGAAATCCCCAATTAGACACTAAATTAGAGATCCTGAAAATTAAAGGAGAAATTAATAAGATTGAAAGCAAAAAAACTATAGAATTAATCAATAAAACTAAGAGCTGGTTTTATGAAAAAACCAATAAAATAGATAAAATATTGGTTAATTTGATTAAAAAAAGAAAGAAGAAAACCAAATTACCAGTATCAAAAATGAAAAGGGTGATGTTACCACCAATGAAGTGGAAATTAAATCAATAATTAGGAATTATTTTGCCCAACTGTATGCCAATAAATTTGACAATCTAAATGAAATGGATGAATATTACAAAAATACAAACTGCCCAGGTTAACTGAAGAGGAAATAAAATCCTTAAATAAACCCATATTAGAAAAGAAATTGAACAAGCTATTAATGAACTCCCTAAGAAAAAATCCCAGGGCCAGATGGGTTTACGGGTGTGAATTTTACCAAACATTTAAAGAACAATTAATTCCATTATTATACAAATTATTTGGAAAAATAGGTGAAGAAGGAGTTCTACTAAATTCGTTTTATGACACAAATATGGTGGTGATACAAAAACCACGCAAAGCCAAAAACAGAGAAAGAAAATTATAGACCCATTTCCCTAATGAATATTGATGCTAAAATCTTAAATAAGATATTAGCAAGGAGATTACAGGCAAGTGATCACCAGGATAATACACTATGACCAGGTGGGATTTATACCAGGAATGCAGGGCTGGTTCACATTAGGAAAACTATTAGCATAATCAACCACATTAATAAGAAAACCAACCAAAATCATATGATTATCTCAATAGATGCAGAGAAAGCTTTTGACAAAGTATAGCACCCATTCCTAATAAAAACACTAGAGAGTTTAGGAATAGGAGGAGCTTTCCTTAGAATAATAAACAGTATCTACCTAAAGCCATCAGCAAGTATTATATGCAATGGAGATAAATTAGAGGCCTTCCCAATAAGATCAGGGGTGAAACAGGGATGTCCATTATCACCCCTATTATTTAATATTGTTCTAGAAATGTTAGCTTTAGCAATCAGAGAAGAGAAAGGAATTAAAGGAATTAGAATAGGCAAGCAGGAAACAAAACTAGCACTCTTTGCAGATGATATGATGGTATACTTAAGGAATCCTCGAGAATCAAGTCAAAAATTACTTGAAACAATTAACAACTTTAGCAAAGTAGCAGGATATAAAATAAATCCACATAAATCATCAGGCATTTCTATACATGACCAACAAAGTCCAGCAGCAAGAGATAGAAAAGAGAAAATTCCATTTAAAGTAACGGTAGATAATATAAAATACTTGGGAGTCTACTTGCCAAGACAAACCCAGGAACTCTATGAACACAACTACCAAACACTCTTCACACAAATCAAATCAGATCTAAATAATTGGAAAGATATCAATTGCTCATGGATAGGCAGAGCTAATATAGTAAAAATGACAATACTGCCTAAATTAATTTACTTATTCAGTGCCATACCATCAGACTACCTAAAAATTATTTTATACAGCTAGAAAAAATAATAACAAAATTCATCTGGAAAAACAAAAAATCAAGAATATCCAGGGAAATAAAGAAAAAAAATTCACAGGAAGGTGGGTTAGCGGTACCAAACCTGGAGCTTTACTATAAAGCGGCAGTCATCAAAAACTATCTGGTACTGACTAAAAAATAGAGTGGTAGATCAATGGAATAGGCTAGGCTCAGGAAATGCAGTAGTAAATGACACTAGTAATGTAGTGTTTGATAAACCCAAAGACTCCAGCTTCTGGGGATAGGAACTCAGTATTTGACAAAAACTGCTGGGAAAACTGGAAGATAGTATGGCAGAAATTAGGCATAGACCAACATCTTACACCTTATACTAAAATAAGGTCAAAATGGATACATGATTTAGACATAAGAGGTGATACCATAGGTAAATTAGGAGAGAAAGGAATAGTGTACCTCATCAGATCTTTGGAAAGGAAAAACAGTTTTTGACCAAACAAGAGATAGAGTATATTATAAAATGCAAAATGGATGATTTTGATTATATTAAATTAAAAAAATTTTTGTACAAACAGAAGCAATGCATCCAAAATTAGAAGGGAGGCAGAAAGCTGGGAAACAATTTTTGAGGCCAGTGCTTTCTGATAAAGGCCTCATCTCTAAAATATATAGGGAATTAAATCAAATTTATAAGAATCCAAGTCATTCCCCAATTGAGAAATGGTCAAAGGATATGAACAGGCAGTTTTCTGATGAAGAACCAAAGCTATCTATTCCCATATGAAAAAATGCTCTAAATCTCTAATGATTAGAGAGATGCAAATTAGAACAACTCTGAGGTACCACCTGACACCTATCAGATTAGCTAAAAATGACAAAAAAGGAAGATAATAAATGTTGGAGAGGCTGTGGAAAATTGGAACACTAATGCATGTTGGTGGAGCTATGAGCTGATCCAACCATTCTGGAGAGTAATTTGGAATTATGCCCCAAAGGGCGATAAAGCTGTGCATACCCTTTGACCCAGCAATACCACTTTTAGGTCTTTTGCCCAAAGAAATCATGGAAGGGGAAAGGGACCCACATGTACAAAAATATTTATAGCTGCTCTTTACGTGGTAGCAAGGAATTGTAAGTTGAGGGGGTGCCCATCAATTGGGGAATGGCTGGACAAGTTGTGGCATATGAATACAATGGAATACTATTGTGCTGTAAGAAATGATGAGCAGGAGGAGTTCAGAGAAACCTGGAGGGTCTTGCGATTATGTATATATATATATATATGTGTGTGTATATATATATATCTATATGTATATGTATAGAGATATATAGATATAATCTATATCAGATTACCTGCTGTCTAGGGGAGGGGGGAGGGAGGGGAGGGAGGGAGAAAAATCTGAAATTATAAAGCATGTATAAACAAAAGTTGAGAACTATCTTTACATGTAACGGAAAAAATAAAATACCTCATACATTAAAAAAAAAAGAGAGAGAGAGAGAGAGAGAGCTGAGGACGTGGATAGAGCACCGGCCCTGGAGTCAGGAGTACCTGAGTTCAAATCCGGCCTCAGACACTTAACACACACTTACTAGCTGTGTGACCCTGGGCAAGTCACTTAACCCCAATTGCCTCACTAAAAAAAAAAAAAAGAAAAGAAAAAGAGAGAGAGAGCTGGGGGTGGCTAGGTGGCACAGTGGATAAAGCACCGGCCCTGGATTCAGGAGTACCTGAGTTCAAATCCGGCCTCAGACACTTGACACTTACCAGCTGTGTGGCCCTGGGCAAGTCACTTGGCCCCCACTGCCCCGCAAAAAAAAAAAAAAAAAGAGAGAGAGAGAGAGAGCTTACCTCCAAGACAAGGGAAGCAATAGTTTTTCAGTCATCTGCCTTGACACTCCATATCTTGACTCCCTGCCTTTTGAAAGGCTGTCTCCCAAGCCTAGAATACTATCCTCGCCTAAAACCTCCTGGCTTCCTTCAAGACAGGCCAAATCTCACTTCTTGCAAGGTCTCCCTTGGTCCCTTCCCCCAACCTTTTGCTAGCACCATCCCTCTGAGATTATCATCCATTTGCAAGATCAATAACTTTTATTTTCATAGTCGTGTGCTCTGTGTCTCCTCTATCAGAATGTGAGTTCCTTAAAACCTTAAAGAATCTTGGGTTTGTCCTTGTATACTCAGCATTTAATACTCAGTGCTATAGAAATGTTGTGATGAAGATTGATGATGATGATGGTGGTGGTCATTATCATCATTGTTATCATTATTATGACCACCACCACCATAATCATCCTTATCATGTGATATCCCCCCTTCTCATGATGGAGCAGAGATGGGCTAGAGGGAGGCCCTATTTCCCACTTTTTCAGCATTCTCTGGTAAGTGTTGGCAAAAAGGCATTTGCCCTGGCTTCCTTCAAGTTTCACCTCAAGTGTTATCATCCCGGAAGACCTACTCTGATACTCAACTCCCATTTCCAGAGGAATTATTTTGTACCTAATTTGCCTTGATTTTCATGTACACATTGTTTCTCCTGATAAAATTTAAGCTCCTAGAAAGCAGGATTTTTGTCTTTGAATCCCTAGAGCCTACCACAGCACACTGCATGGTAGGGGCTTAAGAAATGCATGCTGAACAAATGAATGGATGCCCTCCAAACATCCATCACAGGCTGAAGCTTTTCTAGGGGCAGCACTTACTGGAAAAATTGTTGTTGAAGTCAGAGACACTGTGTTCAAACACCAGGATCCTTGTGCTGCATGAATCCACTCTCCACACCAGCAAATTCCTGGATGAGAGCTGGTCTATGATTCACTTTCTTTCCAGAGAAGTTCTGAATAGATCAGGTTTTATCAGGACCTTTGGGAAGATCACAGATAGAAGATGGAAGGACTTCTCAGAGTTTTTACTTCTAAGAAAGGATTCCCTGAGCACCTTGTTAGACGGGAACAGTTAATTGTCCTCCAACCTTTTCTTCCCTTACCTCCCCCTCTAAGACTTTACACTCAATATTCTTGAGGGAAAGCACTTTGTTACAAGGATTTTAGTTCTCAGAAGTTTGCTTTGCTGGAAACACTTTCAACTAACCAGAGACAAATATCCCTAGTTCCTCTTCTGGAAGGAAATACCCTAGTTATGTCCTTATTAGGCAAGAATGATAGATCATATCTAATTAGCAATCAATATTCATTGATTAGGTGCTATGCTTGGCACTGAGGATATCTGTCCAAGTGTCCTGGTGCAGATGAATTCACATCCCCAGGCTCAGTTGAACTACACTTCAGGTGATAATAGAGCTATTAAATGTGATTATTTGTTTACTTAATTAGTATTTTTTCTCTACATACTTTCATGTATATATTCACCAAAGAATGTAAGCTCCTTGAAGGCAGGGATTGTTTCATTCTTTGTTACCCTTTTGACATAAATCATCCAAGGATCCATTGATCAGGTACCACTGTGAATCATGAAACCAATGATGCAGAAGTAGGGTAAAAATCACCTGTTCAGGGTGCACACAATTTAATGGGGGAAATAAGACGTAACTGACTATTAACAGACAAGGTATATACAGTGTAAATTAGAGGTAAGCTCAGAGATAAGGCACTGGGAAAGGATTCTTACAAAAAGCGGGATTTGGGGTAAGTCTTAAACAAAGCCTTGGAAGCTAAGAGGCAAAGATGAAGGGGAAGAGCATTCCAGGCATGGAGGACAGCCAGTGAAAATGGGCAGAGTCAGGAGATGAACTATTATGTGGGAGGAATAGCATGAAGGTGTCACTGCTCAACAGAATAGATGGGGGAGAATAAGGTGCGAGAAGACTCAAAAGGAGAGAGGCAGGTTATGAAGGGTTTTTAAAGCCCAAAAGAGCAGTTTATATCTGATCCAGGAAATAATGAGCCACTTAAGTTTATTGAATAGGAGTATAATATAGTTCAGGCTGGGGGTGGGGGGAGAGAAGGAGGGGGGTATGCTAGCGCCAGCTTCTACCAGCTGGGTAAAACCTAATCATTAAGTTTTCGGTGTGAGCATTTATACCTCAGAAATTACAAATATTACAAATCAGATATTGACTTACTGTTGAATTGATTTCTAGATTGAAGAGAGTGATAGAGGAAATATTAATACTACTTACTAAGTTTTCAAATGTGTTATGTATACTTTTTTTTTTTTGAGAACCAACCTTTTCTTAAACATTTACTAGCACATCCCTGGTCAGATTTGTGCTTTAAGAAGTTCACTTTCACAACTCAATGGAAGATAGACTAGAATTTGAAGAAACTCAAAGGAGGGGGACCAACCAGGAAGCTATCAAAGAGGTCCATGCATGAGGTAATGAGGACCTACACCAGAAGTATAACACTGTGAGAGGAGAGGAGGGAAAATATGCCAAGAAAGAATCAACAAAGACTTGGCAACATATTGAATATATGGATGGACTACAAAAATGGAGTTGAGTGTGACACCTATGTTTTAAGCCTGGGTGTGTGGGAGGATGGCAGTACCCTCCCCAGTTATAGGGAAGTCAGGAAAAGGGAGAAATTTAGGAGAAAAGATAATGAGTTCTATTTTTGGACATATTGAGTTTGACATTTCCAAGAGATAGTTGGTAATTCAAGAATAGTACTCAGAGAAGAGATTAGGGTTGGATAATAGATCTTAGGAAAGTCTATACCTCCCATGGGCCTCAGCTTACTCTTCTGTAATAAGAGGAAATAGAATTAAATGATACCTAAATTTCCTTCTAGCTCTATAATTCTGTGTAAAAATCCATTCTATGAGTCTAATACCAAATATTCAGGTATTTCTCACTATACAGAACAAATTTCTCAAGAGGATCGAGCCCAAATTCCTCATCCTAGCAATCTGGGTGATCTGAATTCTGAACCCATCCTGCCTTTCCAAGTTATAGAAGGATCCACTGAAAGAACTGGGAATATTTAACTTTGATAGGAAAAGACACATGATTGTTGTCTTCAATTTAGTTCAGCTTATGTGAAAGGGCAGAATTAGAAGCAATATATGGACTATAGGGTCATTGATATAGGACTGGAAGGAACCTTAGAAATCATACAAGGGGGCGGCTAGGTGGCACAGTGGATAAAGCACCGGCCCTGGATTCAGGAGTACCTGAGTTCAAATCCGGCCTCAGACACTTAACACTTACTAGCTGTGTGACCCTGGGCAAGTTACTTAACCCCCATTGCCCCACAAAAAAAAAAGAAAAAAGAAAAAAAAAAGAAATCATACAGTCCATTTCCCTCAGGTTAAATGACTTGTACAAGGGCTCACAAGTATTAAGGGGTCCAGCCACTGTTATATCACAGGCCCTCTGACTCCATATATAAACCAATCCCTCTTCTCCTCCACCCCCCCCCACACACACACACACCAGCTACATGGGGCACTGGATAGGGTGCTGGGCCTGGAGTCAGGAAGACCTAATTCAAATCTGGCTTCAGTTGTTGTGTGACCCTGGACAAGGTCTGCCTCAGTTTCCTCATCTATAAAATGGGCATAATACCAGCACTTAGATTGCAATTTTGTTGTGAGGATCATATGAAATATTTATAAAGCCCTTTGTAAAACTTAAAGTACTGTATAATTATAAGCTGCTGATGCTACTACCACCACCACCACCACCACCACCACCACCACCACCACTACTACTACTACTACTACTACTACTACTACTACTACTACTACTACTACTACTACTACTACTGTTGCTACTGCTACTAAGACAGCTATGGGAGGGTGGCTAGGTGGTGCAGTGGATAAAGCACTGACCTTGGATTCAGGAGGACCTGAGTTCAAATCCAGCCTCAGACATTTGACACTTACTAGCTGTGTGACCCTGGTCAAGTCACTTAACCCTTATTGCCCTTAAAAAAAAAAGACAGCTATGGGCTCAATGTAATAAATAACTTCCTACTGGTATGGGATATCCCAAGTAGAATCACTGTCTTCTGAAGCAGTGAACTCCTAATCCTTAAAGGTATTTAAGTAGTGATTAGATAGCCACCTTTTAGTAATATTATGGGTAAAATTCCAATATTAGTAAGAAACTAGGACTAGACAATCTTTTAACTTAAAGATTCTATGATTCATAGAATAATAGAACTTAAGAGTTTGACAGACTTCAGGCATCAATTTAATTTGGGAGTTCTTACCTTGGGATCCATGGACAGCTAAGAGGTCTATGAATAAATTTCAGAAGGTCTGTAAAAATGGATAGGAAAAATTACTTTTTATTTTCACTAATTTCTAACTAAAATTGAGCATATCCTTCCATTACAAATGTAGGCAAAAACCCCATAACATTATTAGGCTTTTCCAGACTTCCAAAGGATTCTATGACACACACACAAATGTTTAAGAATCTGGATGTATTCCAATCCATATATTCAGTCAGTCAACAAGCATTTATGAAATGTTTACTATATTCTAGGCATTGTATCGAGTACTAGGGATACAAAGAACGTAAAAAAAAAAAGTCCTTGTCCTCAAGGAGATCACATTCTAGTGAGGGAGATGCCATAAAAATGACTAGGTATTTAAAAGATATAAATAGATAGATAGATGAAGATGGAACCTTTGAGAGGAAAGTATAAGCAACCAGGAAGACCAGGAATGAGAACCTGCAGAAGATGGGATTTGAGCTGAGTCTTGCAGGAAGCTAGGACCTCAGAGATGAAAAGACAGCCAGCACAAAAGCATGAAGATGAGAGACTATTGCTTTATTGGAGGAAAAACATGAACCAGAGTAACCCCATTGCAGAGTATATGGAGTAGAGAATAAGGACAGTGAAGATAGGAAGCTCTGAATTTATGCCTTATCCTAGGGTAATTAGTAGTAAGTAGAGCTCCCTAGGCAGCTAGGTGGTACAGTGGATGAAGAAACCTGCCAGGTGTCAGACAGACCTGAGGTCAAATCTGGTCTCAGACACTTACTAGTTATAATCCTGGGCAATTCACTTAGCCCTGTTTACCTCAGTTTCCTCATCTGTAAGATGAGCTGAAGAAGGAGATGGCAAACCCCTCCTGTATCTTTTACAAGAAAGGCCAAATGGGTCATTAAGAGTCAGATACAGCTGAAACTGAAATGATTGAATAAGAAGAGCTCTCTGAGTTGGAGGCAGGGAAATAAAATCATGCTTTCACTTTATAGAATTACCTTGACATCTGAATACATTGAAGTAGGGAGGGACTTGAGTCAGGAATACTAGTAAGAAAGCTATTGTGTTCTGGGCAAGAAGTGATAAGGATCTAAACTAGGGTGGCAGCTATATGAACAGAAAGAAAAGGGTTTCTGTGTGAGTGGAGAGTACACAAGTATTATCAAGGCAGAAATGACAAGATGCGTTAACGGAATGTGTTAATCTCTGTGGGTGAGCTTAAAGAAAGTTTAGGATAACATCAGGGTTGCAAACTTGAGTTATTAGAAGGATGGAAGTGCCTTCAACAGTAATAGGGAAGTTGGAAAGAGGAGAGGGTTTGGGCAGAAAGATAATGAGTTTTGTTTTGAACAAGAGGAGTTGGAGATGCCCGTGGGACATTCAGTTCAAGATTCCCAAAAGGCAGCTGATAATGTGAGGCTGCTGCTAAAGAGATTAGGGCTGGAGCAGCTAGGTGGCACGGTGAATAAAGCACTGGCCCTGGATTCAGGAGGATCTGAGTTCAAATCCAGCCTTAGACACTTGACACTAGCTGTGTGACCCTGGGCAAGTCACTTAACCCTCATTGCCCTGCCAAAAAAAATAAAATAAAAGATATATTGTTTTTCAAAATAATGTCATAGGACAATGCCTGGAGCAACAAAACCCACAAAAGAATGTGCTGAAATCATCTTCTAACCAACAACAGCTTGGAAGATCAGAAGGAGGAAGCTGATGTGCTGATACAGGAGTTGAGCCCAACCCCACAGTCACCCTCACACAGATCCAGTACCAGGAAGGCCTCACAAGAGAAGCAGACCCCCCAGAGCCTCTGAATCAGCTGAAGCACCAGTGTCATGTGGAACTAAGCTCACAGTCTGGTAAGTGGGCTGAGCCCTGGTCATGGGGGAGACTACAGGGGTCTATGCTGGTGCTAAGGCAGAACTTGGATTTTTACACCCCTGCTGAGAACCAGGAGGTAGGCTTGAGTAGCAGTGGCCCAGGTGGGGGAGGGGCACAGGCTCGTCAGAGCTAACAACCACAACACACAAAGCTGGTTGATTAGCAAGTTGGTCTGGGGTCATCTAAGGACCAGGGAACAGGCTGGGCGAGTGAAGAACATGATTCTCCTTAAATCATACCACCTGGGACTTCTGAAGCTTGGGATACTGCAGCCTGGAAACAGTGCCCCACTTTAAGGAGCTAAAAGTCAAGTAAAAGAAAGGCAAGATGAGCAGACAGAGAAAAGTGAGGACCATAGAAAGTTTCTTCAGTGACAAGCAAGATCGAGGTGCACCCTCAGAGGAAGATGTCAACGTCAGGGCCCCTATATCTAAAGCTTCCAAGAAAAATATGAATTGGTCTCAGGCCAGAGAGGTGCTCAAAAAGGACTTTGAAGATAAAGTTAGAGAGGTAGAGGAAAAAATGGAAAGAGAAATGAGGGTGATGCAGGAAAGACATGAGAAAATAGTCAACAGCTTGAAAAGTCAAATTGGCCAAGTGGAAAAGGAGGTACAAAAGCTCTCTGATGAAAATAATTGCCTAAGAATTAGGATTGAACAAATGGAAGCTAGTGACTTTATGAGAAACCAAGACACAATAAAGCAAATCTAAATGAATAAAAAAAATAGAGGGCAATGTGAAATATATTCTTGGGAAAACTGCTGACCTGGCAAATAAGTCCAGGAGAGATCATTTGAAATTATTGGTCTACCTAAAAACCATGATCAAGGAAAGAGCTTAGACATTATCTTCCAAGAAATTGTCAGGGAAAATTGCCCTGATATTCTAGAAGCAGAAGCTAAAATAGAAATGGAAAGAATTCACTGATAACCTCCTAAAAGAGATCCCAAAAGGAAAACTCCTAGGAATATTATAGCCAAATTCCAGAGCTCTAAGGTCAAGGAGAAAATATTGCAAGCTGCCAAAAAGAAAGAATTCAAGTACTGTGAAGCCCCAGTAAGGATAGCACAAGATCTAGAAGCTTCTACATTAAAGGACTAGAGGGCATGGAATATGATGTTCCAGAGGGCAAAAGAATTGGGATTACAACCAAGAATCACCTACCCAGCAAAACTTAGCATAATATTTCAGAGGAAAAAATGGGACTTTAATGAAAAAGAAGACTTTCAAGTATTTGTGATGAGAAGACCTGAACTGAATGGCAAATTTCACTTTCAAATCCAAGACCCTAGAGAACCATAAAAAATTGGAGTTGGGGACATATCTGGGGTCATGCAGTGGGTGACTGTCTTGTGTCTGAGGCCAGGTTTTTGCTGGGATCCCCCTGGGTCCAGGGTGGATGCTTTGTCCACTGTGTCACCTAGCTGCCCCATGATGACATCTTTAGGGTTGAATTTAGGGGTGAGGGGAATGCACTGGGGGAGGAACAGGGCAGTAAATGAATTTTACACTCATCAGAAAAGGCTCAAAGACCTTAAACTCATCAGAATTGCCTCAAGGGGGGATTAACCACAGACCCAACTGGGTGGAGTAATCTCTCTAACCCTGCAGGAAAATAGGAGGGCAAGGGGATAAAGAGAGAGTGGCAAAAGAAGGAAGGGCAGAGTGGGGGAGGGGACAGACAGAAGCAAATCCCTTTTGAAGAAGAATAGGATGAAAGAAGATTGTTAATAGAATAAATTTCATGAGAAAGGGAATAGGATGGAAGGAAAACAGTTAACAAAAGTAATCATGAAAAAGGGGGGGAGTTCAAATATGGCCTCAGACACTTACTAACGGTGTGACCCTGGGCAAGTCACTTAGCCTGGTTTGCCTTAGTTTCCTCAACTATAAAATGAGCAGGAGAAGGAAAGGACAAGCCACTTCAGTATCTTTGCCAAGAAAATCCCAAAGGGGGTCACAAAGAATTGGACACGAATGAAAAGCAACTGAAAAACAACAAAATACTTGGGTTCACAAAATCAATTTCATCAATACAGAATATAAGAGATATGATTAAATAGCAGCTTGACTGAAAAAAAAGATCTGGGAGAATTGGTAAATCACAACCTCAATATGAATCAATAATTAATAATGTGATATGTCAACTAAGAAAATTAATGTGATCTTTTTTGTTGTTTTGTTTTTTCAAGGCAATGAGGGTTAAGTGACTTGCCCAGAGTCACACAGCTAGTAAGTGTCATGTGTCTGAGGCCAGATTTGAACTCAGGTCCTCCTAAATCCAGGGCCAGTGCTTTATCCACTGTACCACCTAGCTGCCCCGAAAATTAATGTGGTCTTAAACTGCTTTTAGATAACCATAGTTTTCAGGAATAAAGAGGTAATGGATTCTCTGCACTAGATCCTAGTTAGACCCCATCTGGTATATTGTGTTCCGTTTTGCATGCAACTATTTAGGAGGGACATTGATAAGCTATCAAACATCTGGAAGAAAGCAAACAGAATGGTGAAGGGCCTTGAGTCCATACCATGAAATTGATTGCAGGAGCTAGAAATGTTTGGTCTAGAGAAGATTCAGGGATCTTGATAACTGTCTTGAATAAACGAAAGAATTTAAAAATTTTATTAATTGCTAACTATGTACCAAGCACTATGCTAAATGCTGGATATACAAATAGAAAAGGGAAGCAGTATCTGTTCTCAAAGAACCTGAATTCTAATTGGGAACTACAATACCTGTAGGTCATTTAGGGGCAAAGCATATGGAAAGGCCCAGGAAACCTGCAGGAACTTTAGCAAGAAATATAGCAATCAATGTCCAGGGGTCTTTAAGGCTCAGTGGCAGAGCACATACAGACTTGATTATCTTCCATCTTACTATTAGTATTGATAATGCCCTGCTCATAAAAGTAGCGAATGAGGGGCAGCTAGATAGCGCAGTGGATAAAGCACTGGTGTTGGATTCAGGAGGACCTGAGTTCAAATTCGGCCTCAGAGACTTGACACTAGCTGTGTGACCCTGGGCAAGTCACTTAACCCTCATTGCCCTACAAAAAACAAACAAACAAAAAAACCAAAACAAAACAAAAAAGTAGCGAATGACCTGCTTTCAAGGGCTTAGAGGGCCCAAGGCCAATAACCATTAGGAAAAAGAGGTCCTGTTGATAACTGGTCAAGTTATGGGATAGTACAATAGGAAAGGACTCCCTTATGACCAGGTTAGAATCACACATTAGGACCCATTTGGTTCTGTTTGTCCAGGTAGGTCTTTGGAGGCAGGGATTCAAGTACTTAGTGTAGGAACAGGAGTTAGTCAGGATACATGGGTTCCCTATGTGGATCCCTCATGGCCATTATACTCTAGATACATGCTCAATCTTCCCATTGATGCTATATGTCTGTGTGGAGGGTGACCCAAGTTTGTGAGGGAAAGATTTTGTGGCCTCTACTTTTACTATGCCATTTTAGCAAAGAATTTCACTTTGAGCTTATTATGTCTAACAGCTGACTATTAAAGGTAGCTGCCTTGATGGAGACTCATTCACTACTTTTTGAAGTGTATGGATTCATATAGTGCCTTACAACTTAAGGTAGCAGTCTCCCTTCTGGGGGACCCAAACTGAAAATAAAAATTGGAGGGGGAACTCCTGGGTAGGGTGCTGCATTGTCAAGGCTTTATGCAGGATATATTTAGGGTGCCCTATATATTTTCAGGGACTATTCTCCTTCTTGGATCTCCTAGTATTTCAGAAATATGCTGGAAAAAATAATGGTTTTCTCTTCTTTCATTTTCAGAATGTGATTGTACAGTTTTCCCACATTTCCTTTACAATTCAGAACAATTTCTTTGAAATAACTTTTGTATTGGGGCAGCTAGGTGATGCAGCAAATAGAGCACTGGCCTTGGATTCAGGAGAACCTGAGTTCAAATCTGGCCTCAGACACTTGACACTTCCTAGCTGTGTGACCCTGGGCAAGTCACTTAACCCCAATTGCTTCACCGAGAAAGAAATGAAAGAAGGAAGGAAGGAAGGAAGGAAGGAAGGAAGGAAGGAAGGAAGGAAGGAAGGAAGGAAGGAAGGAAGGAAGGAAGGAAGGAAGGAAAGAAAGAAAGAAAGAAAGAAAGAAAGAAAGAAAGAAAGAAAGAAAGAAAGAAAGAAAGAAAGAAAGAAAGAAAGGAAGGAAGGAAGGAAGGAAGGAAGGAAGGAAGGAAGGAAGGAAGGAAGGAAGGAAGGAAGGAAGGAAGGAAGGAAGAAAGAAAGAAAGAAAGAAAGAAAGAAAGAAAGAAAGAAAGAAAGAAAGAAAGAAAGAAAGAAAGAAAGAAAGAAAGAAAGAAAGAAAGAAAGAAAGAAAGAAAGAAAGAAAGAAAAAAGAAATAACTTTAGTTTTTTTTTAACACTCAAGCATGGGAGCTAATATGAAGAGTGTGGCTGTTGCATCATTAGAATATAGGTACCAAGTAATGCCTCTAAAGCTAGTCAGTCAATCAAGAAACAATTATTAAGTGCTAAGCATTGGGGATACAAAGAAAAGGAGAAAAAGATCTCTACTATCAAGGATCCCATATTCGAATTGAGGAGACAACATATAAATTACTAAGTACATATCAGAGATATATAGTAAATAGAAAGTAATCTCAGAGGAGAAGGCACCAGCAGCAAAAATGCCTCCTGAAGAAGGTGGCCTTTGAATTGGGTCTTCAAGGCAGCCTGAGAAACTAGATTAGAAGTGAGGAGAGAGAGTATTCCAGACACGGAGCAATATGGAAATGAGAAATGGAATGTTGTAGTCAAGGACCAGCAAATAAACCAGGGATGTTAGATTATGGTATGTGGTGACTGAAATCACATAAATTGAAATGATCAATTGAACTGGTCCAGAAGATTAGAGGATGAAAACCACTTCCTTCTTCTTGGTAGAGAGGCAGGGGGTGACTTCTATGGCAGAATGTTGCAAACAGTTGTTTTGTTGGTTAGCTTTCCTTAGCTGTCTCCCCCCCCCCGCCCCCACCAAAGATCCAGTGGGAGGAGGGAAAATAAATGTATGATATAATATAATAATACATATAATAAATGATATGATATAATGTAATATAATACAATACAATACAGAATTACATAACAACATACAATATATATGTGTTTATTGCACACAGGCATGTATGTATGTATGTATAGAGAAAAAAATGACAAACAAAAATGAATCAATGAATATTAAAATAAAATACTAAAAAGAAGTGGCTGGCCAGTGCATTATGGGACTTTAATTTCAAAGTCATATTTTCAGCCAAGTTTTTCAACACAGGCTTGAAGTTCAAATCTCATTGGTCTGCCCTTCAGCACCCTGTAAATATTTGTGAATTATTTCATCTCCCAAACGAAGTGGAATCAAGATATAATTGATAAAGTTTTAAATGAGTCCCTCAGGGTATCATTAAAAACTTTCTATGCCAATCACAAACTAAAGTTGGCAATGAGATTCCTGGGGAATTGTTAAGATGCAGACTCAGACAATTTCTATAGGGAGTTAGTCCTTTGGGCTGCTCAATGCCAGTTAAGATTAGAAGCACAATAACTAATCTTTAATGTGTCTCTGAGGAGGAAAACTTGGGAGTTCTGCTTTACTAAGGACTTAGAGAGCCACAGATGGGTTGGAGTGGGCGGGAACAAAGCTGAAAAGTTACTAAGACCCTGCGGCAGGGCATCTCCCTTATGGAATTCCTGCATATAATTCTCTCATCATTATCTGGTTTCAGCTGCACACATAAAGGATTTCTCAGCAGAGAGACATACCTGCTGGCCCCAGTGGATAGCAGTTTTCTCATTGTCCTCTCTTACATGCTATGTAATGATTAGTGTACATTAAAAGTGGGAGATGAGGGGGGGAAAAGCAAAAAAACAAAACAAAACAAAAGTGGGAGATGAGGGTGGAAAGGAGAGAGAAACAGAGAGATCATTTTATCAGATGTCCACAACAGATTGGGATGGGGAGCAGAAGAAACTAGGCATCAGAAGATCTGTTTGAACCCTTAGTCCCAACACTTACTAGCTGTTTGACTTTGATCAAGTCGACCAACCTTTTCTGGATCCTCAATTTCCTCCGCTGTCCTTAGCTCTATGATGTATTCATACTCTCCATGACAGAAGTAGTCTCTCCTCTGGTACAGACCTGCAGCCATTCCTTTTAGTCTTGCATGTGCCATCTTTGTTCATTTTTCCTATGGCATTACCAAGGAAAGATGAGGACACCTTGTAATAGGGGAACATTACTAGCATGCAAATTTTCTCATGTAATCAACCATTTAATCAGTACCATACATCAGAACTAGTGCTAGTCTCTGGGGAGGCAAAAATAAGAAGGAATTTGATAAATACTTGCTAATCGATTCATTGAAATCCACAGGGCCCTACTTCATTTGACAATGGAAAAAAATTCCCTCAATCATGTGACCTGTTTGGGGAACATTCTTGTAAAGGTGAGGTAGGAGGGGAAGGGATTGGTTCTCCCACCACGCCTTCCTCGTTCTAACAGAAGGTGCTGAGTGTTGTTAGCTATGACATTACCAAGCAAAGCAGGAGCTGAAGATCCCTCGTAACAAGGTCACATCATCAACATTGATATTTTCTCATGGATGCCCCCATTTGCATCGCCTAGAAAACAATTTGGTGAATGGTAATATCTGCTCGTTTTATTTCCCAGTATTACTATAATAATCAAATGAGATAATGTAGGAGGATATGAAAGCCCTTTGAAAAGCATGTAGATTCAAGGCATTCTTGTTGTCAGAATAAGTAACATTACTTAACATTAATCCTTCAGTTATAATTAATTCCCTTATAACTTTATTAAAATGACAGTGGTATAGTGGAAAGAAAGAGGATTTGCAGACAGGATCTGGGTTTGAATCTTGACTCTGTCACTTCTCAGCCTCAGTTTCCACATTTGTAAAAATGAGGCAGCTAGGTGATGCAATGGATAGAGTACTAAGTCCAAGACCTGCCTTAGACTTTTACTGGCTACATGGCCTTGGGCAAGTAACCTAACCTCTCTCAGACTCAGTTTCCTTTTTTTCTCTGTAATTATGTTTAATACTATTTTTAAATAATAAACATTTTAATTTATAGTTTTGAGTTCCAAATTTTATCCTTCCTTTCCCCCCTTCCTATGGAGGTAAGCAATCATATATGGGTTATACATGTGCAATTATGTAAAACATTACCATATTAGTCATTTTGTACAAGAAAACTTGAATAAAAGAAAAAATGAAAGTAAAAAATACCATGCTTCAGTCTGTGTTCAATCAATATCAGTTCTTTCTTTGGAGGTGGATAGTATGTTTTGTCATTAGTCCTTTGGGATTGTCTTGGATCATTGTATTGCTGAGAACAGTTAAGATATTCACAGTTCTTCATCAAACAATATTGCTGTCTCTGTGCACAACACTCTCCTGGTTCTACTCACTTCACTATATATCCATTCATATAAGTCTTTCTAGGCCTTTCTGAAATCATCCTGCTTGTCTTTTCTTATAGCACAATAATATTCTGTCACCACAGCTTGTTTAGCCATTCCCCAATTGTTGGGCATTCCTTTGATTTCCAATTCTTAGCCACCACAAAAAGAGCTGCTATAAATATTTTTGTACAAATAGGTCTTTTTCTCTCTTGGGGGATATTTTTGGAATATAAACTTAGCAGTGGTATTGCTGGATCAAAGGGTAAACACAGTTCTATAGCCCTTTGGGCACAGACTCAGTTTCCTTATCTATAAAGTGAGAATAATTACACCTACCTCACAAAGTTGTTGTGAGGACCAAAGAAGATAATAAGACATGGCAAGTCTTAAGGTGTTATGTAAGTGATAGAGGAGATGCTGCTGCTGCTGCTGCTGCTGGTGATGATGATGGAGATGAAGTTGGACTGGATGAAATCCAAGGTCCCTTATAGGATTTTTTTTCTATAATGCTCTTGTCCTAGTAGTAGTTCCTTCCACATTACTTTTAATCTTCAACAGCTAGTATTTAGATGAATCAATGGAAAGAGTGCTAGACCTGGAGTCAGGAAAACCTGAACTCAAATCCAGGCTCAAACATTTACTAGCTGTGTGACCCTCGGCAAATCATTTAGCCTGTCTGACTCAGTTTGCTTATCTGTAAAATGATAATAAGAATAACAACCTACCTGGTAAGATTGCTGTGAGGATCAAATGAGATAATAATTGTAAAGCACTTTATAAAAATTACACTAAATAAGTGCTAGCTATTATCGTTATTATATCACCATCCCTCTAGGTATCTGTGAAGTTGCTGGCTGATTGTTCCTGCCATGACCTGCAGGGTCGCTATTATGTAGAAGCAACTTTCTTCTAGTACATGTGCTCTGGAAGCATCTTCTTGCTAAATACCCACTACAAAGAAATAATAATAATTAATAATATGCTGATGACAATGGCTTGCATGTATATGGTACTTTAGTATGTGCAAAGTATATTCTTTATAACAACCTGTGAGTTTGGTGTTAAAGCTATTATTATCCCCATACTGCAAGGGAGGAAACTGAGACTCAGAAGGCCAAGGTATTTGCTCAGGGTCACACAGATAATAAACTGGGCTGGAACCTCTACCTCCAAGTTTCCCCCTCACAGAGAGAATCAAAGGAAGTCACCAAATTGTCTTTTCTTCCAATTTTGCTTTAATAATTTTTATATTTTCCTTATTTTGCAATAATTTTTCATTTGTAATTTCTAATTTCAGTAATTTTTACTTTTTCCTCAAGCTGCCTATAAGCAACTATAGGGCCCAGTGGATAGAGACTAGGCCTGGAGTCAAAAAGACACGAACTCAAATTTGATTTCAGACACTTACTACCTGTTTGACCCTGGGCAAGTCATTTAACCTCTGTCTGGCTCCGTTTCCTCAACTATAAAATGAAGATAATAATAGCACCTACCTTCCAGGGTTATTATGAGGATAAAAGAAGATAATATTTGTAAGTTCTTAGCACAATGCCTGAAAAACTATTTGTTTCCTTTTTCTTCTCTTTCAGTTGAAGGAAGGAAAGAAGGAAGAAAGGAAGGAAAGAAGAAAGGAAGGAAGGAAGGAAACAAACTTCTGGTTTTATTATCTAATTTCTGTTCTTTGCCTTCTTATTCATTTCTGCCCTTACCTTGACAATATCTCCTTTCCCATCTTCTTTTCCTATGTTACTTTATTCTTTTTTTTTCTGAGTTCTTTAAATGGAAACTAAATTCATTGTGTCCCTTTTTCTCTCTTGTTCATAATATAAGCATTAAGTTATACAAATTTGCCTCTAGGTCCTATCATGGCTGCAAACCATTGATCTCTATATGTAGCATTTGCACTTCGGATCCCTTCTCCCTGCTCAGAATTAAGGAGTTAAGTTGTGTGAGTAGAGAGAAGGAATCTGAAGTGCAGATGCTACATAGCAATAGCTTCCTAAATATTCTCCCTTGTCCAAGTCTCTCCCTACTACAATCTATCCTTCATACTACTACCAAAGTGATTTTCCAGCAGTACAGAACTAACCATGTCACAACTCTTCTCCATAAATTACCGTGATTCCATGTTGCCTCTTGGATCAAATACTGTTGGCTCTGTAAGTATTTTTGATACTGGCCTCCTCTACCCTATTTGTTATAGTCATGAGTTTCACCTTGGAATAGCTGTCACTCTTTCTTCTATTTTCTCTGCTCTTCTTTTTTCCTGCTCTCTACTTATCTGGAACACACTCCCTGTAATATCTCTCTGTTCCAGTAACTTAGTCAACATGATACCATAGTTGTTTTTATCCCTGGACATTCAGATAACGAGTTAATCACAGTATTAAAAGTAGGTGGTATTCTCCTCAGTGCTTCACTCTTATAGCTTTCTGCCAAAAGCTAAGTCTGTCTTTGGCTTCATTCCAAAAGCTCTTTGGAAATGTATGGTTTTATCTGTGAATTCTTTAAAGTTTTTCAACCTTCATCTCTCACCCTCCAATAGCACACTTAAACAAGCTGAAAGATGAATCCTGTTATTGTGGCTGACATAACAGGAGCTAGCCATCTCTGTCATGTCCACATCCCCAGCTTGCTACACTGGAGACTTTGGGGGATTTTCCCTTTGGGTGACTTCTGGGACTCTCTCTCTCTTGGTTGAACTGAATTACCTTGCTCCCAATGGAACTACTCCTTCATTCTGTATTGTCCAATAACTATGATCACAGGTATACTTTCTCTGATTTCTATTTTGGATAAATGCAGAGTTTGTTGCTGTTTTCTATGTATGTGTTCATTGAGGAACTGGTATTCGTTGGGAAAAGGGTCAAGTCAGATATAAAACTTGAGAGTCTTCCTTTCCCCATCAATGAACAGCAACCAGAAGTTTGGCTTAAACCTGACAACTATATCTACTAAACTAACAATATTTGAGGCAACAGAAAGATATAATTCTAGCATGGCACCCCATCTCTCTGAAGAGGGCAATGAGGCCAAGTTACTCACCCTAACCTCCTGCTTCTCCTGGAAGAAAATAAAGTCTCCCTTGAAGAAGAATGGGGGAGAAGAGACTAGAGATGGTTATTCTGCCTCCCTTTGGGCTGTACAGTGACACTCCCATGTGAATGGGGACAGCCATACGACATTAACCTTATCTATATTGTATTTCCAATTCTGTGACCATTGCACTAGGAATGAACACTAGTTCATAGGAAAATCTCATGAAAAACTGATTTTTGTTATATGTTATGATGTTTAAAATCTAAATTGTGTGATCACCTTAATTAGAAGCTTTAGCACCAGTCTTTGGGCATTAAACATTTATTAAAGCATACAGGTATTCACATAAAGTTCAGAAAGTTAAGAAAAGGTGTATCTAGCCTAGAGTTCCAGCCTGGTCTGGTTCTTCCTCAAGTCCTCCACCACGAGCCTGCTTCAATCAGGAACTCTCCAGCAAACTGATTGTGGAAGCTTTTTATAGGTCCTGCGCACGGGAGGTCCTTACACACTGCTTCAAGCTGGATTGGTTAGCATTATCCAAATCCACTCAAGTTAAGTTCAAAGTCTAGCTTCTGAGAACAATACCTTCTTAAGGGCTAGCCAAGTGTGATTACAATCTAGTTAACTTGAAGTAGACTAATCAGCAGTCAATCACTTTCACTTAATTCAATCAGTTTAGATTAATCTCCAGGTGGGCATTTGAGTATCTGCCCATTATTTTATCACAATGTCATGTCTTCCTTCTGGAAGCTTAGCAGATTTTTCCTTTATCATTGTTTGTTTTGAAGATGAGTGATCATTTTTGTGCCTGAGTAAATTGAGTTTTAACTTTTACCTTATATCCAACTTCTACAGATTCAATCCATTTGGTTTGTTTGGTTTTTTTATAACCCTGGGAAGATTTCTTAAAGAACTTTCTCATTAGAGTGATCAAGTTCTTTTTTCCTTTGGTATTTTCAGAGATCCCAGTAATTCTGAAAGCCTTGTTGTTCAGTCGTTTTCAATCATGTCTGACTCTTTGTGACCTCATTTGGGGTTTCCTTAGCAAAGATACTGGAGTGGTTTGCCATCTACTTCTCCAGCTCATTTTACAGATGAGAAAACTGAGGCAAACAGGTGACTTCCCCAGGGTCACACAGTTAGTAAGTGTCTGAGGCCAGATTTGAACTCAAGAAGATGAAACTCCCTAACTCCAGGCCCAGCACTCTATCCACTGTAACACAGAGTTGAAATGGTAACAGGAGCAGCTCTTTTTGTGGAGGCTAAGAATTGGAAATCAAAAGAATGCCCATCAATTGGGGAATGGCTAAATAAGCTGTGGTATGTAATTGTAATGGAATATTATTATGCTACAAGAAATGATAAACAGGACAATTTCAGAAAGGCCTGGGAAGACTAATATGAACTGATACATAGTGAAGTGAACAGAACCAAGAGAATGTTGTGCACAGTGACAGCAATATTGTTTGATGAAGAACTGTGGGGGTTGGGGGTGGCACAGCTAGGTGGCACAGTGGATAAAGTACCGGCCCTGGATTCAGGAGGACCTGAGTTCAAATTTGGCCTCAGACACTTGACACTTACTAGCTGTGTGACCCTGGGCAAGTCACTTAACCCTCATTGCCCCACAGAGCAAAAAACAAACAAAAAAACTATGAATGACTTAACTATTCTCAGCAATACAATGATCCAAGACAATCCCAAAGGTCTAATGACAAAACATACTATCTACTTCCAAAGAAAGAACTGATATTGATTAAATAAAGACTGAAGCATGCTATTTTTCACTTCCTTTCTTTTTTTCTTTTATTCTAGTTTTCTTGTACAAAATGGCTAATATGGAAATGTTTTACATAATTGCACATGTATAACCTATATATGATTACTTTCCTCCTCAGGGAGGGGGAAGGGGAGGAAGATAAGTAGGGATAGAATTTGGAACTCAAAACTTTAAATAAAAATGTTTATTTAAAAAAAATGGTAACAGAGGTGAGGCAAGAGTACATCCTAGAAATGGGAGACAGGAAGCACAAAGTAACAACAAAGAGTATAATACAATATCACAAAGTTAACTCCATTAAGGCTAGAAGGCAATGTAATAGTCCCTAAGATCCACTTGGTTCCCTCCTCTTCAGATGTAGGGAGTTTCTTCTGGATGAAAACAGGAGTTTAAGTACAATCACACATCCCCCAATTAAGAAAATCTCTAACACCTAGACAGAGGTTGGACTCTCTGACTAATCTCACATATATAGCACCTACTATGTGCCAGACACTATGCTAAGTATCTTACAAATATAATATCATTTGACTGGAAAGGTAAATTGAGGCCAGGTTATGAAATGCTTTAAAAACTAAATAAAGGAACTTATATTTAATGCTAGAAGAAATAGGGAGCTGTTGCAGTTTATTGAGTAGGGGAGCGACTTGATCATAACTGTACTTAGAGAAAATCACTTTGGCAACTGTATGCAGAGTTGATTTCTTCCTAGCACTGTCCCCTGATGAAACTCTGATCAGCCTCTGAGATGCTCAGACATGTCATTTCCATAATATCATCAGGTTGATGTTGAGGGGGAAAGTATTGCCCATTTTTCAGGGAAAAGATCTATTTGGGGACAATAGAGATCTGCTCTGCTGTCAACAGAAAGTCATCCCTTGGATGCATTTGCTGTAGGACATGTTCTTCAGACAGAAAATATAATGGGGTTTTTTGTCGGGGAGAGAGAGAACTCATATCCCACATACTTCAAACAGACAGTAATGGAGGGTCTCTGCTAATGTTAATGTCATCATTGATATCCAATGATCACAGCCTCTGAGGAGTGAAAATCTTTGAAAAATTAAATCTGCAAACACCCAACAAGCATTGGACCTGACTCACTGCTACCCACTTCTGGTTTTCTATGCTACCTTCACTTCTCCTTGGTTACCTGGGTTTTCCTATAATCACAGACTTCAAGTTGGAAAAGAAACTTAGACATCAATTACTCCAACCCCCTCATTTTACAGACAAGGAAACTGAAGCCTAGGGAAGCTAAATGACTGGCCCAGGAACACACTAATCATAAATAGCATGGTTGGAATTTGAATGCAGGACCTCTGACTCCAAATGCAGCACATTTTTTCCATTTTACCACAATATATCCCAGATCTCGTCTTATGAATGTGAGAGATGGCCCAGCCATGGGAGAGGATATGGATATTTTCATTGCTTCTTATCCCTGAAAATAGCACATGAATAGAATAGAATGACTAGCATCTTCATCTTCTAGAAGAGGAAACAGAAAAGCTAAGTCACACCCTCAAGTTCACATAGCTAGTAAGTGGGGGAGCCTAGATTTGAACCTGTCTTCTATTTCCCTCTTTGTCTCTCTCTGTCTCTGTGGGTATCTCTCTGTGTCTGCTTCTCTCTGACTCCATCTTCCTCTTGGTCTCTGACTCTGTCTCACTGTCATTTCCATGTCTGTCCATCTGTCTCTGTCTCTGTGTCTATCTATTTCTTTCTGTTTCTGTTTCTGTCTCTCTCATCTGCAGACTACAAGGAACTTCACACAAAGCAACCATAACAGCTCAAAGCCACTCTTAACCTTGGCTTCTGTCCTTTGGCCTTTCATTTCCTATCACACATTGTAAACTTCCAGCTTGTGCATTCTCACCCTCTATACCATCAGGTCATTTCCTGTTGTTGGTAAGCCTTTCTCCCACTCCTAGGCATACTAGAGACTTGGGAAGAGGTTCCCTGGACTCTAAAGATTACCAGGAGCTTGTCATATATTGAGTCAACAGGTGACTGAGGGCTAAGGTTAACCTTACAATCCATAACTAAACCAGAAAGCCTAACCATAGATTAGAAACCAGAGATCAGGTGTCAAGGACCAGAGAAACAAAACCACAGCTGGAACAGAAAATAACACAGGAGGAAGTTACATAACCATTTGCTTTGCTCAGTAATCAGCATAATAATCACAATAATAACAATAATAATAGCTAGCATTTATATAGTGCTTTAAGGCTTACAAATACTTTTCATATGTTATCTCATTTGATCTTCTCAACAATTCTGGGTGTGGAGGCAGCTAGGTAGCACAGTAGATAGAGTACTGGCTCTGGATTCAGGAGGACCTGAGTTCAAATGCAGCCTCAGACACTTGACACTTACTAGCTGTGTGACCTTGAGCAAGTCACTTAACCCTCATTGCCCTGCCCAAAAAAGGAAAAAAATGTATTTTTTTAAAAAAACACAATTCTGCAGTGTGGGTGCTATTATCCCCATTTGGCAGATGAGGAAAATTAGGGTGAGAAAGATTGAGGGACTAGACCAGAGTTACACTGTCTGAGTGTGCCTGAGACTGGATTTGGATTTGGGTCTTCCTGACTCCATATCTTCATATTATATCATTGCAACACCTAGCTTCCATCATTTATTATAAGCCTGCACTGTGCCCCCCACAACCACCATCATACTGCCTCCAGTGTGAAACAGAACACGTCTTACCAGGACCCAGAAAACAACGGGCAAGTGATTGTCATTGAAAACCTTGGAAATAACTCAAATTATCCATCCATTCCACATCGCGACTTTCCCCATCACAATTTTAATAAATTGCAGGTCAGCATGAGAAACTAAATGGGAATTTGCAGGGAGTTTGGTAGAACCTGCAGACAACACACAAAATCCAGGAAACAACACAGAGCCCATGACCAAATACTTAACCCACATTTTACAGTGAGGTACTGTAAACACCCCATAAAAGAAAAAGAAAAAATTCAGACTTCTCTGGTATGAAGGGAGGGCCAAACATTTTATGAGGATTTTCCAGATCGTGGGGGTACCACATACCCCTAACCACCAAGATGTGGAAGGGATAACTGTAGTCACTGAGGAAAGAGGTGTTCGTGGCTATTAGCCTCTTTGTTGGTTAGTAGTATATGGTTGCTCTGACCCTACTACCAAAAAAAAAAAAGTAAACTTGGAATCAAGAAAACACTGGGTTTAAATCTCATCTCAGATGTGTGACTAAACAAGTCACTTCGTATGTATGAGCTCAGTTTCTTCATTAGTCAATAAAACAGTAACAACTAAGCTCCCAGAGTTGTGAGAATCCAATGAGACAATGTGTTTCAAGTACATTAAGCCTCAAAGGGTTATAGAAATGTCAGCTATGATGGTTATTAGGCCAATGGACAAAATAAATCCCTTACTCCACACCTGAGGTTTGTTTGAGCTTAGGGCAAAGTTAGCAGGAAACAAACTTGTAAAATCAGCAAAGTAGGGTTTTTTGTTGTTGTTGTTGTTGTTGTTGTTTTAATTTTTAAATACTGGGAATGTAAAAGGGACAGTGGTACAGAGCTCAGGCCTGAGGTCTGCATCCTCTAGAAATATTGTGAACTTTCAAGTGACATCAGCTCAATAATTACATTGCCAAAGAACAGTGGATTCTGGAGCATATTCAGACAATATCCCTTGGCCCTGTGTCAAGTTGGGTGTCTGAGGCCTAGGACCGTTTTGCTTTCAATATGCTGTCTCTAAGGTCCTAGTCTTCCTGATTCTAGCTGGCATATCAGGTTGGGTGACACTAAGCTTTTTGGGAAAAAATGGTAGGAAATGAACAGAGGGCATGGCAGAACAGATAGGACATTGGAACTGGAGTGGGGAAGATCTGAACTAAAATCCTCTCTCATAGACTTGCTAGCTGTGTTACTCTAGGCAAGTCTCTTAAACTCTCTCTCATTTTCTTTATGTGTAAAAGGAGATGCCAGACTTGATAGTCAGTAAGGTCCCTTCTAGCTTTGTCTTTAATTCTTCGATCCTTATGATTTTGGGGAAGGATTACTTGATACAGTCACTAAAGAAGAGCCTTCCATTTGAAGTGAATTCTTTAGATGAGCCTTATTCATAATCATTAGTTGTAGGTGGTAGGTCTTTCAGTTTCAGTTAAATTGTATTTCCAAGAGTTTTACTGCTTACTTGTCTCCTTATCGTGACACCTAGAAATCTAGGGTCTTTTTAGTTCAAGAGGGGTTGGCTTTCCTACATAGGTCCATCTGAATACCTTGGCTCAGCAAAGTAGTTTTAATTATTCCAGCCTCCCCATTTGGCACTCATTTCTCAAGACTGTGGCATTCCCTCCTTTCTTGTACCCACTTCAGAATGCCATGGGCTATCCCTCAAAAAACAGAAACTTATGTGTGTATGTGTGTGCATTCATGGGCACAAACACACACACACACATGTCCACTTCATGGACTCAGATTTCTCCCTTATTGAAAATTTGCTGTTAAGAAAATGTTTCCCATCAATCATCTATATTTCTAGGGGAAGTTAAAAAAAAAAAGGAGGGAGAACTTTGGCCATAAAGGTGAGAAATTCAGTTTGACTTCTCAGCTTTGCCACTGAGCAGCTATGTTACCTTGGAAAAGTCATTTATTCTCTCTGAATCTCAGTTTTCTCATCTGTAAAATCAAGAGATCATATGCTCTAGACCAACATCTGACACCTTATACTAAAATAAGGTCAAAATGGATACATGATTTAGACATCAGAGGTGATACCATAGGTAAATTAGGAGACAAAGGAATAGTCTACCTATCAGATCTTTGGAAAGGAAAACAGTTTATGACCAAACAAGAGATAGAGTATATTATAAAATGCAAAATGGATGATTTTGATTATATTAAATTAAAAAATTTCTGTACAAACAGAAGCAATGCATCCAAAATTAGAAGGGAGGCAGAAAGCTGGGAAACAATTTTTGAGGCTGGTACTTCTGATAAAGGCCTCATCTCTAAAATATATAGGGAACTAAATCAAATTTATAAGAATCCAAGTCATTCCCCAATTGAGAAATAGTCAAAGGATATGAACAGGCAGTTTTCTGATGAAGAAACCAAAGCTATCTATTCCCATATGAAAAAATGCTCTAAATCTCTAATGATTAGAGAGATGCAAATTAAAACAACTCTGAGGTACCACCTGACACCTATCAGATTGGCTAAAATGACAAAAAAAGAAGATAATAAATGTTGGAGAAGCTGTGGGAAAATTGGAACACTAATTCATTGTTGGTGGAGCTGTGAACTGATCCAACCATTCTGGAGAGTAATTTGGAATTATGCCCAAAGGGCGATAAAGCTGTGCATACCCTTTGACCCAGCAATACCACTTTTAGGTCTTTTTTCCAAAGAAATCATGGAAAGGGGAAAGGGACCCACATGTACAAAAATATTTATAGCTGCTCTTTACGTGGTAGCAAGGAATTGGAAGTTGAGGGGGTGCCCATCAATTGGGGAATGGCTGGACAAGTTGTGGCATATGAATACAATGGAATACTATTGTGCTGTAAGAAATGATGCGCAGGAGGAGTTCAGAGAAACCCAGAGGGTCTTGTGTGAGCTGATGATGAGTGAGCTGAGCAGAACCAGAAGAACATTGTACACAGTATCATCAACATTGAGTGTTGACCTACTGTGATGGGCTATATTCTTCTCACCAATGCAATGGTACAGAAGAGTTCCAGGGAACTCCTGATAGAAAAAGGATCTCCAAATCCAAGAAAAAAAAAAAAACTGTGGAGTATAGATGCTGAATGAACCATACTATTTCTTTTGTTTTTGGTGCTGTTGTGTTTTTTTTCTATTTTGAGGTTTTTTATCATTGCTCTGATTTTTTCTCTTATAACAGGACTAATGCAGAAATAGGATTAATGTTATTATGAGTATATATATATATATATATATATATATATATATGTGTGTGTGTGTGTGTGTGTGTGTGTGTGTGTGTGTATAGATATAGATATATCTATAGATATATAGATATAACCTATATCAGATTACCGGCTATCTAGGGGAGGGGGGAGGAAGGGGAGGGAGGGGGAAAAAATCTGAAATTGTAAAGCTTGTATAAACAAAAGTTGAGAACTATCTTTACACGTAACGGAAAAAATAAAATACCTTATATGTAAAAAAAAAAAAGAGAGATCATATGCTCATAGTTTAGAGCTGAAAGGGGCCTTAGAGGACACATTTATTCCTACCCATACATTTTACAAATGAGGAATTACAACCAGGAGAGGAAAAGTAAGTCGCTGAAGGCCTTATACCTTCCTCAAAGTAGCCGGGACGAGATTCAAACAAACCCAAAGCAGATGCTGTTCCCTTGCACTACCCAGCATCCCCACAAGAGGGCAGGATAATAAAACAATGGCTCACATATATCTAGCACTTTCCCTACGAGGGAGGTAATTCAAGTATCCCTAAAATCTAACACTATGTCTGGAGCATAATGGGGCTAAATAAACACGTGCTGAATGAATAATATCATTTCCATTTTTAGATGAGGAAGCTGAGGCTTCGGTTGATTTAAAAAACTTCCCTAAGATGGCACAATTGCAGCTTGACAAGATCAAAGTGAAGCTGTGTAGGGCTGTGCTAAGACTGAATCAGCCAGTTAATAGCTAGCATTTATATAGTGCTTTAAGGCATTTATTAAGCACCTATTGTGTTAAACCTATTATGGGCAGCTAGATGGTACAGTGGATAGAGTGCAGGACTCAAGAAGACCTAAGTTCAAATTGACCCTCAGACACTTACTTGCTGTGTGACCCTGGGCAAGTCACTTCACCCTGTTTGCCTCAGTTTCTTCATCTGTCAAATGAGCTGTAGCAGGAAATGGCTAACCACTCCATTATCTGCCAAGAAAACCACAAATGGTGTCACGAAGAGTCGGACACATTTGAAACAACTGAATGACATGGTGTTAAAGGAATGATGTTGGGACAGCTAGGTGGCACAGTGGATAGAGCACTGTCCCTGGAGTCAGGAGTACCTGAGTTCAAATCCGGCCTCAGACACTTAATGCTTACTAGCTGTGTGACCCTGGGCAAGTCACTTAACCCCAATTGCCTCACTAAAAAAAAAAAAAAAAATTTAAAAAGGAATGATGTTAAACACTAGAGGTATAAAGAAAGGCTAAAACAGACCCTGCCCTCAAGGAGCTCATAGTCTAATGGGGGGGACCCCCATATAAATAATTAGATTGTACAGAATATGCATAGGATAAACTAGGAGCTAACCTTAGTGAGAAGACACTGGGAGAACAGGCAGGGGTTAGAAAGGTCTCTTGCAGAAGATAGAAGTGAAACTGAGTCAGGAAGGAAGCCGAGGGGCAGCTAGGTGGAGCAGTGGATAAAGCACTGGCCCTGGATTTGGGAGAACCTGAGTTCAAATCTGGCCTCAGACACTTGAGACTTGCTAGCTGTATGACCCTGGGCAAGTCACTTAACCCTCATTGCCCCCCCCCCCAAAAAAAGGAAGGAAGCCAGGAGGCAGAGGTAAAGAGGAAGAGCCTTCCTGGCATGGGAAACAACCAGTACAAAGACACTGAGTCAAAAAATGAAATGTCATGTATGAAGAAGAGCAGATAGGCAAGTGCAGCTAGACAACACATACATAGACAGGAGTAATGCATAAGAAGATTGGACAGGCAGGAAAGGACCAGGTTGTGAAGGGCTTGAAGTGCAAAGTAGAATCTTTTCTAGCTGGTCCTGGAGATAACAGGGAACTATTGGGGTTTACTGAGGGGACCAGAGGACGAACATGTCAGAACTGGACTATGGGAAAATCACTTTGGCAACTGAGTGGAGAATGGACTAGAATGAGAAGAGTCTTTTGGCAGGGAGACTAAATGTTGCAGTTGCTATGGCAATCATCCAAGCATGAGGTGATGAAGCCTGTACCGGAGGGATGACAGTGTCAGAGGAGAGAAGGGGACACATGGGAAAGATGGAGTGATGGTATAAAACGCCAAGATTTGACAACAGTAGACACGGTGCTAAGAATGTAGAACCTCTCAGGGCAGCTAGGTGGCACAGTGGATAGAGCACCGGGGAAAAAAAAAGAATGTAGAACTTCTCTCCCAATATCCTCTTCAAGGCTCACGTTATTATGATGTCGGTCAACAAATATGTACACAGGGAGCCAGCTCCTGAGAGACTCATGATGATGTACAACGGGAGCACCTTAGAAAAACTTGAGAGAATTATGTAGGTATTCTATAACTGGTTCCAATCAGTCAACTATGTGGTGAAGAGGATGTTCTTTGGATGCGTATTCATTCAAAAAGGACTAGTGACCAGAGCCTTGGCCATTTTCTCTTAGGCTACACTTTTGAGGTGTGACTCCTTTACTGATGGGATATAGTGAAAGACAACGTGTAAGGGGGAAGACCTTGCGATTTCTTTACTCCCAAGCCATTTGGCACCATAAAAAAAAAAAAAAGTGACTCTCCTTAAAATACATATCTCTTTGTAAAAGCTAAATGATGTTAAGTAGTTAAACAGAACTGGGTTAAACTACTCATTGGAGGCTAACAGTGGGAAGGGAGGGACATAACCCATGGTGGACTGAGCCAATAGTTTTAGAGAGGAGGACCCACCCCCATCCTTCCAAGCACCCCTAAAACTATGAGGGAACTATATAGTAGCTTGAATCTGAGAGAATAAGCCAGAGCAGATATGCTACCATGGGGGTGAGGGAGAGTAATTGGCATTACAAAGACTTCCTGGGTCAAAATGAGAGGCATGGGAACATGATCTAGGATCTTATCTGGGATAAAATCTGGCCTTTTGTATTTGCAAAGACCCCGAGAGAGATTTTTTTTCCTGAGACTTTAAAATTTAGATACCATAATTTGTGAGACCTTAGAGAAATTAGCAGGTTTTTCCTCTTTTTTTTAGGGTATAATTGTGCAATGTGTTTTTCTGGAATATGTTTCCCTTATAAGTCAGTTTCTTTTGGGATTATTTTGCATTCATTGATGTTTTTTGTTTTTGGGGGGTGGGGCAATGAGGGTTAAGAGACTTGCCCAAAGTCACACAGCTAGCACTTGTCAAGTATCTGAGGCCAGATTTGAAGTCACATCCTCCTGAATCCAGGGCCAGTGCTTTATCCACTGGGCCACCTATCTGCCCCCACATTCATTGATTTGTTTAATGTTTATTATTATCTGCTTTATTACCTAATCTTGCGCAAGTATTGATAATGAGAATATTTTGAGAAATATGGAGTTTGTATCACTAAAATACCAATGCCAGGTTGAGAAACATGCACGTTGTCTAGGCTTACATCAGTTTTTCACACACACACACACACACACACTTTTAGGTGCCACTCAGTAGCCCCTCAGTGTCTTTAACCACTTAACATTGGTTAGCTTTTCCAGAGGGATATTTACTTTGAAAGACATGTAAGAATAAAAGCACAATCATTTTGCCCTGACATCTTGGGACACACTCTTGCCTATGCCACCTCAGTCTTGGGGGAGAGTGAAGTTAGGGGAAGATAGTCAATGAATGAATGAATAAAAAATTATTTATGTGCCATGCACTCTCCTTAGTGCTAGAGATATAGATAGATACAGCGAGACAGTACCTGTTCTCAAATAATTCATGCTCTAATTGGGAAAAACAACACGTAAAAGGAAATTCAGTTGTAGACTTCATGGAAAGGCCTGGAAATCCTAAGGGTACAGCTTCTGAGTGGGTAGCAAAGCCCTGGGCTCCTTAGGTTACACCAGTAGGTCAGACAATAGTTCTGGGTATCCAGAGGTGGGGAAAACATTAAAAATGGGAGGAACTTAGGAAATAGTGCCAAGGCAAATATTAAGATCCAACATCCCTTCAATTCACCAGGAGTAGTGGTAGATAACTTTAGTCTCATTGAAGCCTTATGAGCAATCAAGGTCCAGGGTAAGGGGAAGTAGGAAGGGTAAGGCAAGGAGAAGTATGCATGGTGGTGGTGAATCTTCCTACCTCTCCTCTGACCTGGATGAGTTTAAAGATGCCCCAGCCTGGGGAATCTGATTAAGGAAAAAGGCGGGGGCGGGGGGGAAGATGCTGCCCCCCACCCCATCCCCAAGTGTTGGTCAACAGTGTCAAATGAGACAAAAATCTAACCAAAAAAATGAAGATTGAAAAGATGTCATTAAAAAAAAGAAAAGATATAATAGTATTTGGCAATTAAAATGTTATAACATTGAACAATTAATTGATTATTAATTAAACTTTCAAATAGTTTCAATTGAGTGGTGGCCATCTATGTTTTGTTACCTAGTTCAGGATCATATTCTCTTCATTATCATAGCCTTCTGAGATAAAAGCATGTCATGTGAATCAGAAATTATATGTTTCAACATATTTTTTGAGATTCTACAATTCAAAAATAAATATCAGTTAAAAAGTATGAAAGAGAGAGAGGAGAAGGGAGAAGGATAAAGAGAAGGGAGAGTGAGAAAGGAGGGAGAGAGAAGAGACAGACAGACAGAGAGACAGAGACAGAGACAAAGACAAAGAGAGAGGAACTAAGTTGAGTTCCTCCATGGCACTGATTGCACCAAGTGCAGAATCATTGCTAGAAAGACCCTTGTCTCAGATACTTTGGGGATGGATGCTGAATGAACTCTAACTCCTATATTCCTGGAAGCTCACCACCTTAACCATTCAAAATTTACAAAGGTGGAGCCTCCATATTAAACTCCTTTATCTAGAAGGAGAGAATGAATGCTGAGTCAGGCAAAGAACTGAGACCAATTTGTCATGAGGCCACATGGCCTCAGAAAGGAGAAGGTGCAAGCATCTCCCCTTCTAGCATTGACTATAACCAGATGCCATCAGCAAAGTAATCAAAGCACCAGAGTACAGTCAAAGAGAAAATGTTGAGGCCATAGTCTCTAGACAGTTTTTGAAGACCTCTGCAGCCAATCAAAGAGCCTCCAATTCACCATGAAGCTAGCTCCCCAGTACAGTTACAGAATGTCTCTCTGAGGCCCTTCTATTACACATAATCGAAGTTTTCTCAGAATCAGGCTCCCTTGCCTCTTGATGTGGGGATATGCCATCAGAGGTACTCTGCACATGTCCCAGACTGCCATTACACAGACAAGCAGCTATCCCACTGCTAATGAGAAGCTCATTATCTCCTGAGGCATCCTATTGCACTTCTGGAAAGCCCTGGATTCTAAATAATAAATAATATTATACAATGGGAAGAGCACTGGCCATGAAGGCCCTATTATCATTTGAATAATGGGCACAAGGGCATTTCCTCTGGAAGCCATGTTCCTAGTATAATTTGGGGGCATCTCTGAGCCCCAAGAGAATATACGTGGACTGGTGCTTATGGGGGATGGAGGAGGGTGGGAACAAGGGAAGAGGATGACAGGTTCTGGAAACCATTCCTGGTCCAAACAGAAATGGAGGAACATGAGCTGGCAGCAGCTGAGGGATATCAGGGGCTATCAGATGGAAACCTTCCTGGGCCAAATGAAAGGCCTAGATGGAACTGGGGGCTATGGAAGGCAGTGCTGGGGAGCAGCAAGGAAGACGGCCAGAAGAAAGAGAAGCAAACTTTGAGGGCCCTTTACTGGTACTGTGAGTCACATGGATGATGCCAATCTAGGGAAAGAGAGCTAGGTTCTCTAGAACCCCATCTTTTTTCTTTGTTGAGTTAGTACTCAACCAGAAATTGGCCCTGTTATGTCTAGAGTCATTCTACAGATCCTGAGAGAAGGTATATACTCACTACTGGGGTAAATTGCTATATTTCCAGGGAAACCCAAGTTCTTTTCCCACTTAGAGTGCAGGGAGGGGTACTACTAAACCCCAGAGATACTACTATTAGGGTGGAAGACTGAAGAGATCCTAGGGAAGTTAGGCCACAAGAGAAGGAACAGGAGCATTTTTGATGTAATTACATAATGTAGTAACTCAAGGATGAGTTCATTCTGTCATCTTTGTAGTGCCTAGAAAAATAAAAACACACCAACTTGCTTTTTATTCTATACCTTATTAATTTAATTCTTTCTAGGGAAGTGACACCTAAACAAGAGCTATAAACAAGTCTAACTCATAAGTTCCCTGGCAAAATCCTGGATAGGAGCATGAGCCAAAGAGTATGATTATTAAGAATTACTCAAAAGAGGAACATGGGTCTGCATGAGCTCAGAGCCTTACAAAGGAGTCACAGTCACCATCATCATTATTATCTTACCACTTAACTTAGTGATTATAAATTAAATAAAAGCAAGAGATAGCAGATGACAGGAAGCACAGTTTCGTTCAGCTTGGAAGACAAGTCTGACAAATGATTCTCTTCTTGCATACCTCAATCCAATCAGCTGAAAGCCACTTCTTTCCTAAACTAGGACTCTTCTGCATAGTTCCATAAGAAGTCTGCATTCTTTTTTTATTAATACTCAAAGGGGAAATTATTTATTAAAATATCCTAAAAATTCAAGTGTAATTTTATTTTATTTTTTATCAAAATTATTTTATTATTTTCTAGTTACATGTAGAGATAGCTTTCAACATTTGTTTTTATAAGATTTCTAGTTCCCTCCCTCCCCTCCCCCCTCCCCAAGACAGCAAACAATCTGTTATAGGTTATATAGAAATGATGAGCAGGCAGATTTCAGAAAAACCTGGAAAGACCTACATGCACTGATGCTGAGTGAAGGGAGCAGAACCAGGAGAACATTGTACACAATAACAGCAACATAGTGTCAGGATCAACTATGATAGACTTAGCTCTTCTCAGCAATACAATGATCCAAGACAATTCCAAAAGACTTATGAGGGAAAATGTTATTTACATCCAGAGAAAGAACTATGGAATCTGACTGCAGATGGAGGCATACTATTTCACTTTTGGGTGGGATTTTTTGTTTTTTCTGATTTTTCTTTTGTCCTGATTTTTCTTCCACAACATGACTAATGTGGAAATATGTTTAACATGATTGTACTGTATAACCTATATCAGATTTCTTGTTGTCTTGGGGAGTGGGGAGGAAAAGGAGAGAGAAAAATTTGGAACTCAAAATATTACCAAAATGAATGTTAAAAACTATCTTTACATGTAATTGGGGAAAAATAAAATCCTATAAAATGAAAAAAGTTTTAAATTATTTTTACATTACATTTTACATTATATGAATGTAATAGGATATTACTGTGCTATAAAAAATACAAAGGGCAGCTCAGTGACTCAGTGGATAGAGTACAGACCTGAAGTCAGGAAGATTCATCTTCCTTTGTTCAAATCTGGTCTCAGACACTTACTAGCCATGTGACCTTGGGTTACTTCACTCTGTTTGCCTCAGTTTCCTCCTCTGTACAATGAGCTGAAGAGGGGCAGCTAGGTGGTGCAGTGGATAAAGCACCGGCCCTGGATTCAGAAGTATCGGAGTTCAATTCTGGTCTCAGACACTTGACACTTACTAGCTGGGCAAGTCACTTAACCCTCATTGCCCCGCAGGAAAAAAAAAGAAAAGAAAAAGAATGAGCTGAAGAAGGAAATAGCAAACTACTCCAGTATCTTTGTCAAGAAAAACTGAAACAGGGTCATGAAGAGTTGGACAAAACTGAAAAATGACTGAACAAATTAAAAATACCAAATATGATGACTAAAAAGAAACAGTCATTCAGTCAATAAACATTGTTAAGTTTACCTATTACAGGCCAGACACTGTGTTAAATGCTGGGGATGGCTGGTTGGTTGTCCTTTGTTCTCAAAGAGGACCAGAATGACATCACTACATTTGGGTCAAGGTACAGTCTGTCTGACTGTGACTGAGCAGACCAACACAAGCTAGGAAGGCTCTACCACATGTTGGGCACAAATACTTCATATGAACATTTGGAGTGGAAATGGCTCTAGATTTGTACATCTCATGTTTCTTTTGAACTACTGAAAAATTTCACCTTTCAACCACAGGGTGGGATCCTCACCTGCCACAGCAAGCAGGCCAAGGTTAGGTTAGGTGAAGCAGATAATTTCTATAACATTTTTTCTAGCCCCTTCTTCATACCAAGAGGTGGGCAGTGTTGTCCTCTAAAAGGCTGCTCAAATACCCAGGAGGTTGCCAAATCTCACTGTTGCTTCTGTCCAGTAAGAAGATGACCCTATGGCCTGGACCACCTATGTACAGGGTTGTGACTACAGCTCCCCGTGTATCCTCACCTCCTGCTTCATCACTTGCCTGTTTCCATAGGACTTTGAGGTAGGTAAAAATAGTAACATGGTATAAGTTATATTTGGATTTGTGAGGGAGAATAGTGTGAAATCATCAGCCTCACTCTCTCTTCCAGTCATCAAAGTCCAGTAGCAAAACAAAAGTCAAGACTTCTGGTGATGTGGTGGAGTTGTGAAAAGATCCAACCATTCTGGAGAGCAATTTGGAACTATGCCCAAAGGGCTATAGAACTGTGCATACCCTTTGATCCAGCAATACCACTGCTGAGTTTATATCCCAAAAGCATAGCCAAAAAGAGAAAAAGACCTATTTGTACAAAAATATTTATAGCAGCTCCTTTCATGGTGGCTAAGAATTGGAAATCAAAGTTATGTCCATCAATTGTGGAACGGATAAACAAACTGTGGTATATGATGGTGATGGAATATTATTGTACTATAAGAAATGACAAGCAGGATGACTTCAGAAAGGCCTGGAAAGACATGTATGAAATGATATGTAGTGAAGCAAACAGAACCAAGAGAACATTGTGCAGAGAGACAGAAATATTATTTGATGAAGAATTGTGAATGACTTGACTATTCTCAACAATACAATGATCCAAGACAATTCCAACAAACTTTTTTTTTTTTTAGTGAGGCAATTGGGGTTAAGTGACTTGCCTAGGGTCACACAGCTAGTAAGTGTTAAGTGTCTGAGGCCGGATTTGAACTCAGGTACTCCTGACTCCAGGGCCGGTGCTCTATCCACTGTGCCATCTAGCTGCCCCCCCAAAAACTTTTGATGAAACATACTCTCCATCTCCAAAGAAAGAACTGATACTGATGGAACAGACTGAAGCAGGCTATTTTTCACTTTCTTTCATTTTTTTTTTTTGTGGGGCAATGGGGGTTAAGTGACTTGCCCAGGGTCACACAGCTAGTAAGTGTCAAGTGTCTGAGGCTGGTTTGAACTCAGGTATTCCTGAATCCAGGGCCGGTTCTTTATCCACTGCACTACCTAGCTGCCCTCATTTTTTTTCTTTTAATCAAGTTTTCTTGTACAACATGACAAATATGGTAATAATTTGCAAAATCATACATGTATAACCCATATCTGATTGTTTGCCACCTTAGGGAGAGGGGAGGGAGGGAAAGAGGGATAGAAAATTGGAACTCAAAACTCAAAAATGTTTATTACATTTTTTTAAAAAAGACTTCTGGTGATGGATCAGGATGCATTAGATGACCCTGGTGTCTTTGATGTATAATCAAGCTCTAAGTGGGTTGAGCTCAGTGAGGGAATACAGGTTGCTACTGACACGGGAAACATCAGAGGAATGTACGAAGGCATCAAGAAAGCTTGTGGGGGCAGCTAGGTGGCACAGTGGATAAAGCACCGGCCCTGGATTCAGGAGGACCTGAGTTCAAATCTGGCCTCAAACACTTGACATTTACTAGCTGTGTGACCCTGGGCAAGTCACTTAACCCCCCATTGCCCCGCAAAAAAAAAAAAAAAACACAACAAAACAAAAAAGAAAGCTTGCGGACCCACTCAGAGCAAGACAGCTCCCCTCAAGTCCAGCACTGGAGAGTACATTACAGACAGAGTTAAGCAAATGGAAAGATGGGTAGAGCACTTTTCTGAATTGTACACCATCAGAAATTCTATCACAGAATCAGCTTTAAACATCATGGAGTCCTTCTCTGTACTACAGGAGTTGGACAATGTACCCACACTTGAGGAACTTGAGAATGCAATTAGCTCCCTAAGGTGTGGAAAAGCTCCTGGTGCAGATGGTATTGCAACCGAATTCATCAAATGCTCTAAAAACCTTCTCTTAAAACCCTTGCATGAATTGTTGTGCCTGTGTTGGAAAGAAGGTGAAGTGCCACAGGAAATGCGTGATGCCCATATAGTTACTCTTTATAAGAACAGTGGAGACAGGAGTGACTGTAATAACTACAGAGGAATTTCACTTCTCAGCATCGTTGAGAAGATGTTTGCCAAGGTCATCTTGCTTCGACTGCATAAACTTGCCGGCCATGTTTACCCCGAATCGCAATGTGGCTTTTGAGCAGGGAAGTCAACTATTGATATGATTTTCTTGCTTCGCCAACTGCAAGAAAAGTGCAAAGAACAAAGAAAATCCCTCTTCATTGCCTTCATAGACCTGACCAAAGTGTTTGATACGGTTAACAGAGAAGGTTTTTTCGAAATTCTCTTGAGAATTGGTTGCCCTCCTAAACTCTATAGCCTGATTCACTCCTTTCATTGCAACATGCAGGGTGTCATACAGTTCGAAGGCAATACCTCTGAAGCATTCAGCATAAACAGCGGAGTCAAGCAAGGCTGCGTGCCTGCTCCCACACTGTTTGGAATTTTCTTCTCCATGTTGTTATGTCATGCTTTTGGTACGTCAACTGATGGCATCTATCTGCATTCCCGGTCAGACCGAGGCCTGTTCAACGTTTCACATCTGAGATCCAAAACCAGAGTGAGAGGTAGCACTCTTAGGGACCTGCTTTTCGCCAATGATGCCGCACTTGCCTGTCACTCAGAGCATGAATTGCAGACCTTGATGGATCATTTCTCCCAAGCTTGCACGGACTTTGGCCTAACCGTTAATCTTTTTTTTTTTTTTTTAGTGAGGCAATTGGGGTTAAGTGACTTGCCCAGGGTCACACAGCTAGTAAGTGTTAAGTGTCTGAGGCCGGATTTGAACTCAGGTACTCCTGACTCCAGGGCTGGTGCTCTATCCACTGCGCCACCTAGCCGCCCCTACCATTAATCTTAAAAAGACAAAAGTCATGTGTCAGAGTGCTATGTCACCTCCATTGATACACATCGGTAGCTACCAGTTGGATGTCGTAAGCCAATTCTCGTATCTTGGCTCTATTGTCAGTGACAATTTGTCACTTGATTCTGAGATCAATCAGAGAATTGGGAAAGCTATTTTAACCATGGCTAAGCTGTTAAGCATGTCTGGGCAAACAGTAAACTGACAAGACGAACCAAATTTGCCGTCTATAGAGCATGCGTCCTGAGTACCTTACTGTATGGCAGCGAAACATGGACTACATACACTAGACAAGAGAAGAAGCTTAACAGCTTCCACATGCACTGCCTTCAGTCCATCCTTGGCATATCTTGGTCAGATAGGATCACCAACACAGAAGTGCTCCAACGGGCGCAACTTCTGACCATCTACATGCTACTGAAACAAAGACAGTTGTTCTGGCTTGGTCATGTACACCGCATGGAAGATGGGCGCATTCCTAAAGACCTACTCTGTGGTGAGTTAGCCTCAGGCCAAAGACCTGCTGAACAGCCCCAGCTTTGCTACAGAGATGTATGCAAGCAAGACTTGAGGGCTCTGGGAATAGACACTGGCAGCTGGGAGGAGATGGCCAAGGACCATGCCCGATGGAGTTCAGTACTCAGGAGCAGCTTGTGCGCAGCTGAGATGGGCCTCCAAACTCTGGAGGAAGAAAAATGAATGAGATGCAGGAACCGACAGGCAACAGAGAGCGCAGTTTTCTGATGTCCTCATTGCGGCAGGAGCTGCAGCTTCCATATCGGACTGCACAGCCACACTGTGGCCTGTGACTCTTCAAGGTGCTGATCCATGGTCGTCCTCGACTGGTGGAAGCCTACTAAGTGCTCCACAGTGCCTGCTTCATCCTCTTTCATGGCCACTGGAGCAAGTTGTTCTCATCTGCCCATCCATCAAGGGAAGTCTTCCACCCTATGCCTGGAATAGATAGTCCCCTAACTCACTGATGGGTTTAAGACCCTTAAGTTACCCTTAACCTGTTTTAGTCTGTCTGCTCAAATGGTTCTGGTGTGTGGCTGCTGCACATGCTATAGCTTGCTGGATCCACAGGTGAGAGTTGGGTGATTCAAATGGACACCAAAGGTGGAAAGCAGCCCTGAAAGGGGCTCATCAGCCCTCTCTCCAGAAGTACTAGACTTCTCTGAATACCCTACACCCAAGTGCTGGGGACAGGAAGAAAGGCAAAAACAGGGTCCTCTATATCTGCTACCCTGCCTGGTTTTGTCAAATCTACAGAATAAAATGTCCCTCCCAAGTTAAGCTCTTAACCTCTAATATCATCACCATGTTTCTAACACAAATCTTGGCTTACACTGCCTACCTTAGCCTCCTCTCCCCTCTAATTAGAGGGCTGGAGGGTGGAATACCAAACTCTTCTCAGTGCCTTCCTTTATAGAGGGAAAAAAATCAGACTTCTGGACTCACTCCACTACATTTACTATTCTGCTGGTTTCATCTCCATGAAAAAAGATTCCCCTGAACTGGGTATTCCCTGGTATCATCCTCCTGCTTTCCTCCTTTTGTATGTTTTCTTCCCCCATTAGATTGTAAGATCCTTGAGGGCAGGAATTGTCTTTCTTTTTATTAGTTGTATCTTCAGCACTTAGCACAGTGCCTGGCACATAGGTGGTACTTAATAAATGTTTATTTTATTTATTAGATAGGTCTCTACCCTCAAGGAGCTCACATTCTAATTAGACAACATTCAAACAATTATGTATATATAAAACAGAAAGAGAGGGAGGGAGAGAGAGAGAGGTAGTAAAGTGGGTATAATCTTGGAGGGAAGGTACTAGCACTGGGATGGGGGATTTGGGGGGAGGGGTACATAAAAGTCCTCTTACAAGATGGTTGGGTTTGAGCTAAGTCTTGAAGGAAGTCTGGGAAGGCAGGTGGTAGAGATGAGGAAGGAGAGCATTTTAGGAAAGGGGGACAGCCAATGGAAGAGCTCAAAGCTGAGAAATTGAGCATCAGGCCAGTATTGCTGGATAGTAGAGTACAAAGAAGAAAGTAAAATACAAGAAGACTGGAAACCCACTAAGAGTTCAGGTTGTGAAGGACTTTACAAGCCAAACAAAGGATTAGGAAAGCACCCATTAACATAATTTACACTAAGATGGGAATGAATGATAGTTCCTCTTCACTTTTCCAGGAAAACTTTCTTACAGACCAAAAGAATTTCTGGTATCACTTCAGTCGCTGTTGGAGGGACTTTCTTATTGATCCTGTTAAACTGGAAATTAAGGAAATACAATCAATATAGGAGAAATAAGGTCTTTAATCGGGGCAAAGGAACTATAGCTCATGGTATCATAAAGCAAGAAGCTAGGAATACCTAAAGATGGGAACTGAGGACAGGGTTTTTATGGGGTAACAGAACAAAGGGAACCAAAAGGCTGCTCCACAGTCACCATACTAACTACTTAATGTAAATGAACCTTTAGCCAAAGAAACTATAGAACTGCTCCTGAGTTAAGTATAGACTCTACTTAACTCTAAATAGAAACTACTTAATGTAGGTGGACCCTTTTACATAATAACATAAAGTGCACGGAGTAAGGTGGGGGATCATTTTGCTTGGGGGAAGGTCCCTAAGTTGATCAAGAGTCTGGAATTCACAAAGACTGGTTAGCCCCAGGAATTCACCTGCCGGGGTAGGGGGACTGAGTAGGGAATCAGTCAGTTCTCAGTAAATTTGTAGTTATCAATCCTTAAATCACATCACCTGCCTGCTCTGGGATGGAAAAGCAGGGCGTTAGTGGTTCTCAGCCCTTTGGTGAGAGGAGTAGGTTACTATTCTTCATTCTCCTTCAACTATCACCTTCTTGTCCAGAGCCTAAGGCTTTGGCCACCCATCTGATCATCTCTATTCCTCAACGAAAGAGGTGAATAATTACCCCATAGAAGGAGGGGGCTTCCTGTCCAAAAAATGGACAGTCTAGGTTCTTATTCTCCTTGAACCACCCCCATCCCTACCTCAGTGGTCTTCAGAAAGACCTCAGAGCTTATAACTTTCATCAGTTCTTCTTTGCCTTCAGCTCCATGGGAATGTTCCCACAATTCTAGTTCCTATGATTTTTCTAGTGCTCCAAGACCATCTGGGATTTAACCCAAGTGCTGGGAAGTTAAGCTTAGGCCCTTGAAATCAGAATAGCTACCAAGTTATCAAGGTTGGTCCTAGGTAAAATTGTGAACAATTTTCAAGAGCTCTCCTATTTTGTTTGCCACTTATGCCAAACTACCATTCAACACAAAAACAATGTATGTCTAATTAGCTCCACTGAATTTTTTATTGCCATACTACAACAATTCTGTGTAGAAATACTTGGTCTTCACTGTTTATTTGCTGTTTTACAACATAATCATCTGTGCACAATTTTTAAAAATCAGAAGGAACGATGACCTTGAGATCAATTTGCTATCTACCAAGTCACAAGTCCAATTTTTGCATTTTACTCCTTCAAACTTCTATTTACCTTTTTTTTTTTACACTGGAGAATGATAAACAAATACATAGATTTATTTAACCTGTAATATAAAGAGCAGATTTTAAATGGCTGTAGCAGAGAAGACAAATGATCAAAAGAAGCACAACATGGATACCATGAATCCCAATATACTTTAATGAGGAGTATGATCACTGCCATAAAGCAACTCCATTAAAATATTATTGGGGAGACAGCTAGGTGGTGCAGTGGATAAAGCACTGGCACTGGATTCAGGAGAACCTGAATTCAAATCCTGCCTCAGACCCTTGACACTAGCTGTGTGGGTTCATTGCCCCACAAAAACAAACAAACAAAAACTATACATTATTAGAGATCAGTGAGAGCCAGAGAAAGAATCCCTAGTTCTATGACCAATATTACATGCTCATTTACTTTCAGCTGAGAAAACATGTTTAGCACAAAGGGACAAATGTTTCTAGGAAAACTATATTCAGGATATTGAATGAAAAGTTCCTAAACCACAGATGGAAACAGGCTCTTCCTCTAAGTACTTAACATATTTCAAGGGGAGATTTTTGATCTTAGAACTAGATGTAGATGCTGTGAAAATGGTGACAAATGCCTGTGTGACTGGGCAACAGAAAATTTTATATCCTGAAACACTTAACAATAAGCTCTTTAAGACAATGTGTTGTTCATACATAACTTTCTGCTTCTTTTAATTATTTGATAGCTCTGTGTCAACAAGTTTCATAGCTCACAAGATAGCAGGGAAAATGTTAAGTTTTAATGATGCATGAAACATAAGTACAGTAACAAGATTCTTACATAGTGGCATAATGAATAAACCAAAACCTCCGTGTGTCTGGGTACCAGATCCAGTTTATTTTGTTTACTCATGGATCAATGGAATGTGAATCCAGGATTTGCATAAGAATTTGACTCCAGGCTATGGCCAAAAGGCTATAAAACTGTGTTTACCCTTTGACCCAGCAATACCACTACTAGGTCTATATCCCAAAGAGATCATGAAAAAGGGGAAAGGACCCACATGTATATTTATAGCTGCTCTTTCTGTGGTAGCAAAGAATTGAAAATCAAGGGGATGCCCATCAGTTGGGGAATGGCTAAACAAGTTGTGGTATATGAATGCAATGGAATACTATTGTGCTGTAAGAAATGATAAGCAGATGGATTTCAGAAAAACCTGGAAAGACTTACATGAAATGATGCTGAGTGAAATGAGCAGAACCAAGAGAATATTGTACACAGTATCAACAACAATGTGGATGATCAACTGTGACTTCTCAGCAATGCAATTATCCAAGACAATGCCAAAAGACTTATGGTGGAAAATGCTCTCAACATTCAGAAAAAGAACTGGAGTCTGAATGCAAATTGAAGCAAACATTTTCACTTTTGTTGTTACTTTTTTGTTATTGTTCTTGTTTATTCTTTCTTGAGTTTTATCCCCTTTAGTTCTGATTCTTCTCTTACAACATGACTAATGTGGAAATATGTTTAACATGATTGTAATGTATAACCTATATCAAATTACTTGCTGTTCTCAGGATGGGGGAGAGACAGGAAGGGAGGGAGAAAAATCTGGAACTCAAAAAAAAAATCTTTACATGAAATTAGAAAAACAATTTAAATAAATAAATAAATGAGTGAAGAAGGGAAAAAAAAAAGAATTTGACTCCAGGATTTACATTTCTAAAGTAAAAAGCTGTCTGGATGACATAAGCTGGCATCTGTGTATGAAGAGCTGAATTATATGAACTCAGTCAATAAATATTTATTGAGCACCTACTATGTGCGAGTCACTGTACTAAGTGCTAGGGATACAAAGAAAGGAAAGTATAGTTCTTTTTCTTAAGGAGCTCATAGTTAAATGAGGGAGACAAAAGGGGGAAGAGAATAAGAGTTTATGTAGCATCTATGTTCCAAGCACTGTGCTAAGCACTTTACAAATAATATCTCATTTGATATACAAAAAGACTGTTGCAAACATAGGGGCAGCTAGGTAGCACAGTGAATAGCGTCAGGCCAAGAATAAGGAAGACTTCTCTTCCTGGGTTCAAATCTGTCTTCATGTACTTAACAGCGGTGTGACCCTGAGCAAGTCACTTTAGCGGTTTACCTCAGTTTCCTCATCGGTAAAATAAGCTAGAGAAGGAAATGACAAACCACTCCGTTATCTGCCAAGAAAAACCCAAATGGAGTCACAAAGAGTTAGACATGACTGAAACAACTGAAAAACAAATGCACAAACAAGTTATATGCAGGAAAGCACTAGAATTAAGGAGGATTGGTAAAGACTTTCTGTAGAAGGTAGGATTTTAGCTAGTAATTGAAAGAAGCTAGGAAGCAGAGAAGAAGCATTCTAGGCAATTGGAAATAGCTAGTAAAAATGACCAAAGGCGAGAAATGGTGTGTCTTGTTCAAGGAGTAGCAAGGAGGTCAGCATCACTAGATAAAAGAGTGCACAGGAGATTGTAAGAAGTCAGGAAAGGTAGAAAGAGGCTAAAGTGTGAAAAGATTTTGAAGGCCCAACAAGATTTTGAATTTAATCTTGGAGGTGAGAAGAAGCCTCTAGAGTTTTTAAAGTATAGGTTGGGGAAGGGGGGAGGGGGGAAGGTGACATGAACAGAACGCTGCTTTAGAAGAATTGCCTTGACAAATAAATGGAAAATGGACCGTGGCAGGGAGAGACTTGAGGCAGTGAGATCAAGTAATGGCTATAGCAATACTCTAGGCATGAAGTGATCAGAACTTGCACCAGGGAAAACCAGTAGTTCTCTCCCACTAGTCAGAAAAGAGAAGGGTACAGATCCAAAAGAGAGTATATAGTATGTGCTTAAAATGGATTTTCATTCATTAATCCATTCATTCATCTATGCATCTAGGAAGTGTCACAAGACTTGAATCAAAAATCAAATACATTCTAATTCTTTTTTAAGTCATAAAAGTATTTTATTATTTTCCAGTTACATGTAAAGATAGTTTTCAACATTTATTTTCATAAGATTTTTAGTTCCAAATTTTTCTCCCTTCCCTCCCCCTCCTCAAGACAGAAAGCAATATGATATACGTTATATATGTACAATCACATCAGACATATTTCTGCATTAGTCATGTTGTCAAAGAAGAATCAGAACAAAAGGAGAAAACATCAAAAAACAAAAGCAAAAGCAGAAACAGGATGGTTCAATCTGCATTGAGAATCCACAATTCTTTTTTTCTGGATGTGGAGAACATTTTCCATCATGAGTTCTTTGGAATTGTCTTGAATCATTGGACTGCTGAGAAGAGCTAAGTCTATCACAGTTGCTCATCACACAAAGTACATTCTAATTCTTGACCATCTTATAATCTCTCCATTACAGTCTTGAAGGGCACAGGCTCCTGAAGAGGACTTTCTTGAGGGCATCCTTTAGTTCCTTGTTTTTCAGGCTGAAGATGATGGGGCTGAGGAAGGGGGTGAGAGCACTGTAGGAAATGCCCATCAAGGTATCTCCTTCCAGAGCTTCTAAAGCCTTGGACTTAAGGTGTACAACAGAGGCAAAGCCATAATGTATAACCACCACAATGAAATGGGAGGCACATGTGTAAAAGGCTTTGTGCCGGCCCTCAGCTGAAGGGATCTTCAAGATGGTGGCTGCAATAAAGGTATAAGAGAGAAGGATAAGGAGGAAGCAAACCAGCAGAACTATGATGTAGACCAGACCAATCCCTATGGCCACTGCTGAGACATCTCCACAGGCTAGCTTCACCAAGGGGGGTACTTGGCAGAAGAAGTGATGGATCTCATTAGGCCCACAGAAGGTCAGGTTGAAAATGGGAAGAGTGATCACTAGCCCCATGACTATGCCACTTAGCCACGAGGACGCCACCAGCCAAGCACAGCCCCAAGAGCTCATGAGCACATTGTAACGTAAAGGGTGGCAAATGGCCACATAGCGGTCATAGCCCATGATGGTGAGCAAGAATCAGTGAGTGAGACCAAAAGCAAAGGTGAAAAACATCTGGTTGGCACAACCCCAAAAGGAGATGGTGTGGTGAGTGGAGACCAAGTCAGCAAGCATGCGGGGGTTAATAGCCAAAGTGTAGGAGATTTCTGAGATGGAAAGAGTACACAGGAAGAAATACATGGGCTTGTGGAGACTCCGTTCGCACCACACAGCCAACATGATGAGAAGGTTGCCCAACAGTGTGAACAAATACATCAGCAGAAAGAGCACGAAGAACAGCAGCTGAAGGTGGGGGAATGGTGAGAATCCAATGAGGATAAATTCAGTCACTGTGGTTTGGTTTTGCCCCAGCATGGAGGCTATGCCAAAGTAGGATGTGAGAAAAACAAGGTTATCACTGAATCACAGACTCTTAAAGTTGCCAAGGACCCCTACCACATACAGCAGTATACTATAGATGTGTCAATGGCCTGCTGATACCTGGGTCTGAGCATAATGCATCAAATTTGACCTGAGCAGAGAGAAAAGGACCAGGGCAAGTGTCTCCTCTTGTTTTGAATAAAGAGTGGTAGAGGGAACTGGAGGGAAAGGATCTGGGCTCAAATGTTGGCTCTGTTACTTACTACCTGTGACTTAATCACTCTAGGCTTCTTCTATAAAATCAGAGGTTTAGGGGCAGCTAGGTGGCACAGTGGATAAAGCACCGGCCCTGGATTCAGGAGGACTTGAATTCAAATCTGGCCTCAGACACTTGACACTTACTAGCTGTGTGACCCTGGGCAAGTCACTTAACCCTCATTGCCCCACAAAGAATTTTTTTTTTTTGGTGAGGCAATTGGGGTTAAATGATTTTCCCAGGGTCACACAGCTATTAAGTGTCAAGTGTCTGAGGCCAGATATGAACTCAGGTCCTCCTGAATCCAGGGCCGGTGCTCTATCTACTATGCCACCTAGCTGCCCCCCCCAAAAAAAAATTTTTTTTTAAATTAAAAATAAATAAATAAATCAGGAGATTGGACTGGATGACCTCTAAAGCCCACTGTAGTTGTAATTGTATGATTTCTGATCTCTATGTCTCTTAAAACAGCCTAAGAACTTCAGGTGGATTTTTTTAGCCTCCATGTCACATTGTTATCTCCACTGAGCTTATAATACACTAAAACCCCAACTTTGTTTAATTTCTAGTTGTTCTTCCTTTAGAACTGAAAGAGATCTTAGAAGATTTTGAGTCAAAGTCTATCATTTTATAGAAGAGGAAACTGAAGATCAGAGAAATTAATTGATTTATCTATAGTCACACAGTTAGTAAGTGACAGAGACAGGATTCAAATCTGAAATATTCAAATTCTGCAATTGATTTTTTGAATCAACATATAGGACTTTACCTTTACTTAAGGCAGATCACTTCATTTGTCTGGGCCTCCATTTCCACATCTGTAAAATGATAGCATTTGACTAGATGACATTCAAGGTCCCTTCCAGTTCAGAATTTATGATCTTTTTTCAGTGATCTCTAAGTCATTCTAAAAGCTGCCAAGTAAGCTGAGATTGCTATAACTTTCTTGGTTACTATACCACATAGTTGCTTTATACTACATATGTGGTGTACAATAACACCCACTTTCAGTCTTTTTTTTTTCTTGCACGGGGCAATGAGGGTTAAGTGACTTGCCCAGGGTCATTCTAAAAGCTGCCAAGTAAGCTGAGATTGCTATAACTTTCTTGGTTACAGCTAGTAAGTGTCAAGTGTCTGAGGCCAAATTTGAATTCAGGTCCTCCTGAATCCAGGGCCGGTGCTTTATCCACTGTACCAACTAGCTGCCCACTTTTAGTCTTAATTATCAATTAGTTTCCTTGATCTTGTATATACAAAACACAGTTTATACTGAATCTCATTTTTATTAAATTTGGTCCCAAGGTGACTTTCCAGCACAGGAATGAAGTGACAAAGCATGTGTCCCCTTCTAGCATTTCTCAGGTTCAACAGGTCCCAGGGCATCACTCAAACTTTTCCTCCTCTGGTGTCCTCCATAACCCACCCCAGCTGCCCTGGTTCCTGAGAGAGTTGGGCAGGTCTATATCTCACATCACCTGCCCCAGCTGCCCCAGGAAACAGGGATGTCCTTCCCTCTGACCCTTCTCTGCTGACCTCCTCCACTAGAGCTCCGACCACTGGAGAATGGGAGGCCCCTTCCTTTACAGATACTGCTCAGAAGGTCATAGGCAATGACATGGAAAGGATCTCAGAAGCTGTCTAGTCTAAGCCTCTCGTTTTACAAATGAGGAAACTGAGGCCCAAAAAGAGAAAAGAGTTTGTCCAAATTCCCACTAGTAGCAAGGACCTGAACCGGTTTCTCAGCCTCCAGATTGAGAGCTTTTTTCACTGTAACTCACTGACTCCCAGCCTTCTCCTCCAAGGCGACATGTTCCATCTCAGCCTCACCCCAAACACTAGTTCCTTCCTTTCATGGCTGTTCTATCACAGGATCCTGCCAGCTCTTTGTCCTTCCTGTCACATGTCTCCACACCTTGTTTACACTGATTTTTATTCTTACAATGTTTGCTTTCACCTCTTTCCCACATTTGGAATTGTAAACCACACACACACATCCCCAGTCAGGTTATCTTCCTCCCTGACTTCCTCCCCTTGGTGCCTTCTTCCTTTCCTCTGCTGTGTCTGAGTCACACCAATTGCCTTCCTCCCAAAGTGTTCCAGCTGGCCAATATGCTTCTTTAGGGATCGCTCTGTAGAAGGTCCTTCCCAGCCCTGCTATTCACTTTTCTAGGGACCCTCCCACCTCTGACACTTTCTTTTCTAAAGACCCTCCCAATCTCTGACCTTCTGTATTCTTTTTTTTTTTTTTAGTGAGGCAATTGGGGTTAAGTGACTTGCCCAGGGTCACACAGCTAGTAAGTGTTAAGTGTCTGAGGCCAGATTTGAACTCAGGTACTCCTGACTCCAAGGCCAGTGCTCTATCCACTGTGCCACCTAGCCGCCCCATGACCTTCTGTATTCTAATGGCACTCCCAGATCTGACATCCTGTATTCTAAGGGCCCTCCCAGCTCAGATATCCTATATTCTAAGAGCCCTCTCAGGTCTGACATTCTGTGTTCTAAGTACCTTCCCAACTCTGACAACCTGTGTTCCAAAGGCACTCCCAGCTCTGACTTCTTGTACTCCAAGTTCCTTCCTGTCCCTCATATTCCTTCCACTTTCTAAGGTCTCTCCCAGTGCTTACATGCCATAATTCTATCACTCTTAGTGGTGGCCAGAAATGGCCACAACTATCCTGATGAGTCCTGACCAGGTCAGAGGATGCCTCCATCTTTTTGCAGCTAAAACCTCCGGGCCTGGCATAAACTGCCTCCTCTCTCCTACCTGCCTTCTCTTCCCTGGATCTAGCAACTATGTCATTTGCAGACTACCTAGGCCCATGCTTCTCTTCCCACCTGCAGTGGATCTGGAAAGTGTTCTGATTATCGGCATCAAGTAGAGAAGGACAATTCCCTTCTCCTTGGAGTATGGGGAGAAGAAAATGGCTCACCTGAGGGGCAATGAGCGTCCAGGACCTGAGTGACTACTTATAGCTACCCAACTTGGTGGTGCTTCCCCTGAAGCAAGGGATATGAGGGTAGTAAGTTCAAGCCTGGCTACAGACTAAAGAGAGAAGACTGGCCAGTTTGTCCACTAGTGATCTGTAGATAAAGCCAAAGTGGGAAGAGATCAGGATATTTATACCTCTCCTTTTCTTTAGACCTGCTGCTTTCCCCAGGCCACGGAGGTCCCAGCTCCCTCAGGTCACAATTCCCAGCTTTTGGAAACACACATGCCCCCTAGAGAAGCTTCAAGGAACAGATAGAGCTGAGTCTGCACCCCTTCTCGCTAATTGCTAATTGCTGATTGCTGCCAAGAGTGCACCAATTAGGCTGAGGAGCTCAGGCTTGAACTCCAGTCACTGGGACTCTGAGAGCTAATAACCAAGGATCATAGGTCCCAGCCCTGACTACCAGAATATAAACTACAAACATTATTCAGAGAAAATGTTCTGTCTGTCAGAGGAGTCTATGACACCAAAAGGGTGAAAAATCCCTGATCTCTCTAATCTCTTATGGTTTTCTCCAGCTCAGCCATTCTGGATTTTAATATTTCTCTCAGTTCTAATCATCTGTGTTCTATGTTCTAAAGTCTATAGGTCTCCCATATTATGTTCTATGGTCTAAGATCCTTTCCAGATCTGAAGTTCTAAGCAGTCTGTCATAGTGAGTAGAGATCTGGCTTTGGAGTCAGGAAGACCTGGGTACAAGTCCTGCCTCTCTGACACATAACAGTTGGGTGACCCATTCAAAACCACCAAATCTCTCAATGCCCCCAGATAATCCTTCAGGCACATAAATTGCAGGACAATTGCCCAATATGCTTTAGTGAAAGAGTTTTCCTTCCTAAGAGTCTCCTATAACAATGAAATCAAGGAACCGATTAAAAAAAAAAAGTTCTGGGGCAGCTGGGGGGCACAGTGTTTAAAGCACCGGCCCTGGTTTCAGGAGGACCAGAGTTCAAATCCGGCCTCAGACACCTGATACTTACTAGCTGTGTGACCTTGGGCAAGTTGCTTAACCTTGATTGCCCCCCAAAAAAAATCCTCAAAAAAAACATTCTAAGGTGACTTCTTCTCTTGACCACACATTAAATAATATTTTATTTTCCCTAAGTTACATGTAAAGACAATTTTTAACATTCATTTTAAATGTTTAAAATATTTTTAAAATATTTTAGATCCAAATTTTCTCTCTCCCTCTCTCACTTCTCCCCTCCCTAAAACCATAAGCAATTTGATGTGGTTTATACATGTTCAATCATGCAAATCATATTACCATATTAGTCATGTTGTGAAAGAAGATACAGACTCAAAGGAAAAAATACATAAAAAAATACCAAAAGTGAAAAATAGTAGGCTTCAATCGGCATTCAGACTCTGAGTTCTTCCTCTGGAGGTAGATAGCATTTTTCATCATGAGTCCTTTGGAATTGTCTTGGATCATTGCATTGCTGAGAAGAGCTAAGGCATTCACAGTTAATCATCATATAGTGTTGCTGTTACTGTGTACAATATTCTCCTGGTTCTGCTCACTTAAAGGGCATGTACAGTTTTACAGCCCTTTGGGCATAGTTCCAATTTGCTCTCCAGAATGATTGGATCTGTTCACAACTCCACCAACAGCGTATTAGTGTCCTAAGGTGACTTCTTGATCTAACCTCTGTTCTAAGATCTCTTTTAGCTCTATTTTTTATGTTTTAAGGTCTCTTTCTACTCTAAGATTTTTATCATTAAAGGTCCCTTCCAGTTCTAAAGTTCTGTTTTTCTTTTTATGGTCCCTTCCAGCTAGGATAGCTAGTAATTACATACCACTTTAAGGTTTGCAAAACACTTTATGTATGTTCTTTCATTTGAGTTTCATAATAACCCTGGGATACAGGTAAAATAATTATTTCCATTTTATAGGTAGGGAAATTGAGGCAAACAAAAATTAAGTGACTCAGTCAGGATCACATAGCTAGTAAGTGCCTGACATGGGATTTAAACTCACATCTTTCTGAGTACAAGTCTACATCTTTCCAATACACCACCTCTCTCTCTCTCTCTCTCTCTCTCTCTCTCTCTCTCTCTCTCTCTCTCTCTCTCTCTCTCTCTTCACTATCCCTAATGTGAAATACTGCGGTGGAAATGGCAGAGAGAGAGAGAGAGATTGAGATTCCCTCCATTCTTTCCCAACATGTTTTGGGAAGTAGTCCTAGACAATTTGAATAACTCCACCCCACCACTCCAAAGGAAATTAAGATGCACTGAGTCAAATGAAGGGAGAATTTAGGATGATCTCCCAAATTTAAGAACCATAAGAGATGCTAACATTGGAAAGAGGTCCATAACATAGGTGCTGAAGGAAAGAGGATATTGGTCTGGGATAATTCACCCTAAACTGACATAAAATTGCAAAAGAAGACCAATTGTAAGGTGCAAGGGGAGAATGTTAGGGCAAATCCATTATGGTGGAGTAAAAGCAGCAACCCAGTCAAATTCTCTAAATATCCATCACCAAACAACTTTAAAATAACATGTCAAATCATATTCTGGAATGACAAAGCAAACAAAAGGTCAGGATTAGACATTTTTTCCAGCCCAAGACAACTTGGGAGATAAGCAGAAGAAATCTTTGATATCAGGAGGCAGAGAAGGAGTATCATCCCAGAATACACAAAGCAGCAATACCAGTGATGGGCCTTAGAGACCATGATAGCAGCAGCAGCTTCTGGAACTCTCAGCCCAGAGACATTCCAGGGAAGAAAGGAGCACTAGCTCTTTCACTTGAAGGGGAGGAAGGGCCCTTCCTGGACAAAGACCAGAGCAGAGACCAAGAGAGCAGTGACCATACCTTTCTCCAGATCATAACACCCTGAAAATACCAAAAACGTATAGATCCCTAAACAAAGCTCTTAAAACAATAGCTCAAATGGAATACTATTGTGCTGTAAGAAATGATGAGCAGGAGTTCAGAGAAACCTGGAGGGTCCTGTGAGGGCTGATGATGAGTGAGATGAGCAGAACCAGAAGAACATTGTACACAGTATCATCAATATTATGTGTTGATCTACTGTGATGGACTAGATTCTTCTCACCAATGCAATGGTACAGAAGAGTTCCAGGGAATTCATGATAGAAGAGGATCTCCAAATCCAGGAAAAAAAAAAAAAAGAACTGTGGAGTATAGATGCTGAATGAACCATACTATTTCTTTTGTTTTTGGTGCTGTTGTTTTTCTATTTTGAAGTTTTTCATAATTGCTCTGATTTTTCTCTTATAACATGACTAATGCCGAAATATGTTTAATGTTATTATGTGTGTGTATATATATAACCTATATCAGATTACCTGCTGTCTGGGGGAGGGGGAGGGAGGGGAGGGAGGGAGAAAAATCTGAAATTGGAAAGCTTGTATAAACAAAAGTTGAGAGCTATCTTTACATGTAATGGGGGAAAAATACTTTAGTAAACAATAGCTTAAAACAAACATGACACTTAAGATGACACTACTACCCCCACCCTCAAGGTGAGCAGAGTCCAACTTTAATATAAAGTCCAAAATCAAGAAATAGGTTGGAAAATTAGCAAACAACAACAACAACAAAAAAAATGTAAATTGGACACAAGCCCAGTGAGAATTCCTGGAAGAACTAAAGAAAGAGATGAGTGGTGGAGAGAAAACTGGGAAAAGAAAATTATGAAAATTAGCAGCTTGGTAAACAAAAAGGAACAAGAAATACATAAGAAAATAACACTTAAAAACAGTATTATCCAAATGGGGAAAAAAGAGATATAAAATCTTACTGAAGAAAATAATTTCTTAAAACTTGGAAATGGACAGCTGAATGCTAATGACTCCATGAGATATCAAGAAACAATAAAACAAAGTCAAAAGAGTGAATAGAAGAAAATGTGACATATCTCATTAGAACTGACCCGAGAAATAGACTTGATGTGGGGTGGAATTAGGGTCAACCCCAAAAGAATTACAAGACTCAGTGACTCAGTTTCCCAAGTTTTATTCTCTCGAATAAGGAAAGGAAAGATAGTCATATTTATAGTATGGATAAATTGATTATCAGTCTCATTATAATAATCTCTACCTTAGGGAGGTACAGGGGAGGGCCTATCCTAATTTGGAGTTTCTGGGGTCCTAAGCCAACTCCCAAGGTGGGTACCTTTTTCAGTGGAGGTATGTTTTGGGGGTTTACACATCATAAGGTGAATCTGGGGACAAATGTGGCCTTTTCTGCGCATGTCTCTTTCTGATTCCCATGCTTAGTTTCAAAATATCTTCATTTATCATTTATTCTTAGTTTGAGTTTCTATAGCCTGTCAATTGTTAAGGGCTAAAATTCTAGCTAAACTGTCTAAAATATCTAATGAGTGGTCGCCAATAAATTATAAGCTTTAGCAAGAGTTAGACTTTTAAGCATTTATTAAGGAGAATAAGAGTTTGGTAAAGAGAGAGAAAAAGGCCTAGATTCCTATCTATTAAAGGGAGAGCACATTTCTAGCTCCCTTCTCCGCCAGAGTCCAGAGGAAAGAGAGTGAGACCGAGCGCCCATCTCTTCCTTCCTCCTCCCACTAGTCCGCGTCACTTCCTGACTCCTGGTCTTGCCCTCAAAGACCTTCCCTTCATGGGCAGAACTCTTCTACAGTAAGTATCCAGCAGGTGGCGTCATTCCAATCGTTACAGTCCCCCCTGTTGTTCCTCAAGAAACAAAATGTTTCCTTGACGGAACAGTAAAAAGAATATAATAACTATTGATAACTAATAATATGTGAACAACAATATAGAAAAGGAAGAGAGGAAAGTTTTGTCCAGAGGGGCGATTTTTTTTTGTCCTCATGAACCGACGCTTTGACATTAGTCTTGCAAAGGGAGGGCCTCTGCAGAGAATACATGTTACAGATGGTGTATATTATAACAGAAAGAGAAAAAAAACAACAAAAACAACAAATCAAAACTGTTCATTTAAAGTCTCTGAAAGTCTTTTCTCAGATGTCCTCTAGGTGTAGTCATAGAATCGAAGTCTTTTCAGGGGTTGATGTGTGGATGCTGGTAATCAGCCAGGAAAATTTCCTACAAAATTGAGCTTAACACAACTTTAAAATAGCTTTGTCAATAATCAAATCAAACAATGAAAGTTCTCAAAAACATGTCTAAGGGAATTCAGAATCTTAGTTGTTACACATGAAACATATAATAAAACAAAAATTGAAACATTCTTTAAAATTATAATATTACTATAGTCCCCCCTTATGGAGGGTAATTGAGAAGACAATTGCTGTGATATTAATTATTAAAAATAATTTTTTTATCTTTGTTTCATCACTTTTTGCATCATCTGCCTAATTATCCTCATGCCATTATGAGAAATTAAAAAATCTAATATAATTGGTAACAGGTGTCAAGGCCAAATTCAACACTGTTATTTATCATGACACCTGAGATAATTATGGGGGTTACCATAAAAGAACAGAGAAATGATGGGATATGAGCATTCCCACACTTGAGCAATATGTACTGTCCATGCAGTATGCCAGGCTTAAAATAGGTGGATGGAATATATGTCCATGCCACCGAACATATTGGAGGAAACTGAGTCAGACTTAATCAGATGCATGGGATTGAGATGTCCATGGCATCAGGCATATAGGAGGGAGCATAGAAGCCAGGTGTAGGAGTGAGATGGGTGGGATCAATACTTCCAGCCATCTGTACAATATTGTGGGGAAAAATAAAATAAAATATTAAACCAAGAGAATCCAACCTCAACATTAGTCAAAAGCTGTTCCCTCGGCCATACCTTGACTTCATGCATTTCTCCCCTCATGTGACAGTTCAGTGTCTGCTCTTGCATGTATTCCTCTTGTGATTGGATGGCATCTTGGCCAACTGGCATCTGATAACTCAGAATAAAGGCAATTAATGTCTTAAATGATAAGTTCCCATAATCCAAGTCTCATATGGATTTAAAAATTGAGGATAATAAATGATTGCAAAAAATGTGAATACATCTTGACTCAGAACACAATATATAATTATGCAACAATTTCAAATAATACCCCTTTTTTAACTTAGTATACAATTACTTTTTTGAAAAATCTGAACATATTTAAATACAAGTTAAAGCACAACAGAATCTCAAAGAAAACTTTTTTTTTTTGAAAAAAGAAAACTTTACACTTGCCATGGCAACCAATTTGCCAAAGAAATGCTTTAAAGAGTTTGATCAAATAATCAGTTGAGAAAAAATAACAAAAACAAACAACTCAGAACATGGGAGCACAATACTCCTAGAATTAACATTGTATTATGAAATCAAAACCATCTTGCAATTTTTTAAAATTAGATAAATGTATAGAAGAAAATACACATGGAACAATAAAAGACAGTGAAATTCAAACTAAGGAAATCTAAATGAGCATGAACTTAATATTAATGAGTATTATGAAATATAAACTTGATCACATGACTATAAAAAACTTTTACAAATATTCTCCTTGTTTTAGAAACTAAGTATAAGACACAATCTCAAAAGGATTAAAATCTCTATGAAAATAAACCTATACCATTAATTTCAAAATGTATATGTAATAGCATAGAAATCCTATGTAACCTCTGAACTGACACTATTAATAATCTGAGTGAATTCAGAACACTCTTGATTCCGATATCTAAAATCCCCAATACTCATATCAATACCTTGCTGCTTACTTCTACATTTCTGTAAAATATATACCCTTCCATGGCAAAAGAAGCAGAGTCTTGAACTATGTTGACTGTCATTCTTATTCAGCTTAAGTTTTTCTTCTTTAACCCCTCTATATTGTCTGTCGGGCTTTTCACCATACAAATGCTTTATAAGATTACTAATTAAAGACAAAAGCAGGTTAGCAAAATTATGAACAAAACGAGCATATCTGGAATTTAAAGAGTTTTCTAAGATTGTCTCAAAAGCACAGCCAGGCCAGGGAAGGGCTGAGCCTGAAGCTGCAAATGCAGGTAGAAAAAGTTGAGCATGCGCATCAGATCTCTGGACTTCCCAGGCAGGGGAAGCTATGGGCTTGGCCATAGGAGGAGTAGAGGGTGGGGTCTGGAGAGGAGGGGAGGGACCAGAGCAATTTGAATCAGACTTGATTTTGAACTCAGGCCTGGATTCCTCTTCCCCCACTTTGCCTCCAGGTGCTAGGGGATTAAAAGCTTCTAGAGGGTGGGTCATTGCCTCCAGGCATGCAAAATTAAAGCAACAATTAGTGTTAGAACTGGGAAAAGCTGCGGGAATGTCTTCAGGTTTCTCTGAAAAAGCATGGTTGGGAGAGGGAGAGATATTTCCTTGTGTGAGTAAGTTGCTGGCTCTTTTAACAAAAATAAAAAGAAAAATAGAAAATCCACAAAAACAAAGCATTAACATGATCTTATCTCCCATTTGTCTGGTTAAACAGACTAAAATAAAAAATAGGGTAATTAGGGAGTTTAAAAGGTCCATTTGAAAAAATTTAAAGGTAAAACACAGCCAGTACACCAGTACTTAGCAGTTAAAGGGAGAGGGAGGGGAAATTTCTTACCCAACCAGAAGATCAGAAGACTGAGGGTTAGCTTTCCTCTTCGTGGTCAGCCATCTGTTAAGGGCTAAAATTCTAGCTAAACTGTCTAAAATATCTAATGAGTGGTCGCCAATAAATTATAAGCTTTAGCAAGAGTTAGACTTTTAAGCATTTATTAAGGAGAATAAGAGTTTGGTAAAGAGAGAGAAAAAGGCCTAGATTCCTATCTATTAAAGGGAGAGCACATTTCTAGCTCCCTTCTCCGCCAGAGTCCAGAGGAAAGAGAGTGAGACCGAGCGCCCGTCTCTTCCTTCCTCCTCCCACTAGTCCGCGTCACTTCCTGACTCCTGGTCTTGCCCTCAAAGACCTTCCCTTCATGGGCAGAACTCTTCTACAGTAAGTATCCAGCAGGTGGCGTCATTCCAATCGTTACACAATGTATCATTGTTATGGTCTAAGGTCTTTGTAGCCTCTCTCCCTCTGTTCCTGTTATGGGTACTGATTTATGTGGGTAAGAGAACTTAGCATCCTGCCTTGTAGGTTATCCACTAACTGGGGTCTGAATCCCTTTTAGGGCTCATATCTGAATTAGAACTTAGACCATAGGTTTTTCTGTTAACCCGCTTTTTGCCTCCTACATCAGACTGATGAGAGATACTTTAAGAATTATTGAACAATATGAAAGACATAATTAAAAAAAAAGATCTGAGACATCATATTTTAAGAAATCATAAAGGAAAACTACTCTGATATCCTAGAACCACGTGATAAAATAGAAATTGAAAGAATATATCAATCACTTCCTAAAGATATCTCAAAATGAAAATTTCCAGGAATATTCCAAATTCCAGAGCTACCAGGTCAAGGAAAAGATATGGCAAGCAGTCAGATACACCCTATTAGAATACCATAAAGCAACAGTCAAGATACACAAGATTTAGCAACTACTACATTAAAGAAACAGAGAGCTTATAATATGATATTCCAGAAGGCAAAGGAGCTAGGATTACAACCAAGAATAACCTAACCAGCAAAATTGAGTATAATCCTTCAGGGGAAAATCAATATTTAATAAAATAGAAGACATTCGAGCATTTTTAATAAAAAGAACAGGGCTAAATAGAAATTTTGATATTCACACACAAGACTTGAGAGAAGCATAAAAAAGGTAAATATGAGAGAGAAATAACAGGGTGTTTAATAAGACTGAATTGTTTATATTCTTATATGGGAAGATGATATATATTATTCCTAAGAACATTATCATTATTTCAGCAGTTAGAGTATACAGAAGCCATGGGTGTGAGTTGATTATGTCAGGATAATCTCCAAAAAATGGAGTGAGAAAGAGAGATATACTTGGAGAAGGGGGAAGGGAGGGGAAGAATGGGGGAAATTATCTCACATTAAAGAGGTACATAAAGAACTTTTACAGGTAGAAGGGAAAATAGGGAGGCAGCAGATACCTTTGTGCCTGAGGTGATTTTTACCTCATCTGAATTGGTTCAAAGAGGGAAAAATATGTGTACACACTCAATTGTTCATAGAAATCCACCTTACCCAACAGGGAGGGAAAGGGGATAAGAAAGGAGTGGTGATAAGAGGGAAGGCAAATTAAGATAAGCAGTGGTTAGAAGCAAAACTGATTTTTGAGGAGGGACAGGGTAAAGACACAAAGAAGGATAAACAGAAGAAAATAGAATGGAGGGAAAGTTAGTAATCATGAATGTGAATGAGATAAACACCCCCCAAAATAGAAGTGGATATCAGAATAGATTAGAAACCAGAATCCAACAAGAAATTCTCAAGAATTTCTCAAATTTCTCAAGAAATTTTAAAGAGATATATAAAGAATTAAAATAAAGAATTAGACCAGAATCTATTATGTTTCAGTGAGATAAAAGAAGGGAGGAGTAGCAATCATGATCTCAAAAAAAGCGAAAATAAAAATAAACATAATTTTAAAAAGAGATAATCAGGAAAGTTACATTTTGCTTTAAAAAGTACCATGGACAGGGGCAGCTAGGTGGCGCAGTGGATAGAGCATTGGCTCTGGATTCAGGAGTACCTGAGTTCAAATCCGACCTCAGACGCTTAACACTTATTAGCTGTGTGACCCTGGGCAAGTCACTTAACCCCAATTGCCTCACTAAAAACAAACAAAAAAGTACCATGGACAGTGAAATAATATCAATAATAAATATATATATATGCATCAGACAATAGAGCATTAGATTCTTAAAGGTTCAAAAAAGCAAAAGGCAAACAAAATTAGAAAGAAAGCAGGAAGCTTAGGGAGAGGGGAGGGATTTTACAGCAAATTTTTCTAAAAATACTTCATTTCTTAAATACATGGGGAACTGAGTCAAATTAATAAAAATAGGGGGCGGCTAGGTGGCGCAGGGGATAAAGTACTGGCCCTGGATTCAGGAGTACCTGAGTTCAAATCCAGCCTCAGACACTTGACACTTACTAGCTGTGTGACTCTGGGCAAATCACTTAACCCCCATTGCCCTGCAAAAACAAAAACAAAAACAAATTAATAAAAATAGGATTCATTCCCCAATTGATAAATGGCCAAAGAATATGAACAGGCAATGTTCAAAAGAAATCAAAGCTATCACTTAACTCTTCTCAGCAATACAATGATCCAAGATAATTCCAAAGGACTCATGATGGAAAATGCTCTCCACATCCAGAAAAAAAGGACTGTGGAATCTGGATGTAGATTGAATCATACTGTTTCTACTTTTTTTTTTGCTTTTGGGGGTTTTCCCGCTTTTGTTCTGATTCTTCTTTCACAACGTGACATGCAGAAATATGTTTAATTGATTGTGATGTGGGGTGGAATTTAGGGTCAAATTGATCATGAGTCATCCCAAAAGAATTACAAGACTCAGTGACTCAGTTTCCCAAGTTTTATTACAAAACTGTGATTGAATACAGGGAAAGAACCAGAAAAGTGGAAAGGTATCTCTCAAACAGGGAAAGAAAAGACAGTTGTATTTATAGTATGGATAAATTGATTATCAGTCTCATTATAATAATCTCCACCTTAGGGAGGTACAGGGGAGAGTTTATCCTAATTTGGAGTTCCTGGGGGCTTTAACCAACCCCTGAGGTGGGTACCTTTTTCTGCAGAGGTGTATTTTGGGGGTTTATGCATCATAAGGTGAACCTGGGAACACATTTGGCCTTTTCTGCACACGTCACTTTCTGATTCCCATGTCTAGTTTAAAAACATTTTCATTTATTAGTTAGAATTTCTATACCTGTCTACGTGTCATTGTTATAGTTAAGGTCTCTATGACCTGCCTCTGTATGTTCTTGTTATGGGTGCTGATTAATGTGGGTACAGGAGAACCTAGGCCCTGACTTGTATTCATGAAGACTCAGGTCTTAAGTTATCTATTAACTGGGGTCTGAATCCCTTTCAGAACTGGGGCCTGTAAGTTGTAGCCCCTCTTGGAGCTCAGACCTATATTAGAGCTTGGGTCTTAGGTTTTTCTGCTAACCCCTTTTTTTGCCTCCTTCATCAATTGTATATATATAACCCATATCAGATTGCTTGCTGTCTTGGGGAGGGGGGAGGGAAGGGGCCTGGGAATGAGAGTAGGTGGGGGATCATTCAGTTCTCGGTAAATTTGTAATTATCAGAACTCAAAATTCAAGGAACAAAAAAGAATGTTTAAAATAAATAAATAATAAACTGGGGGGAAAGATACAAAGGGAAATTATGAGAAAGAAAAAAAAAAGAAGAAGGAATTCAGAGATTCCTGAGCAGTATCTGCATTTTGAGCTATTCTCTAGGCTGTCAGGGGTTCTGAAGATAGAGAAAAAAGAGAACTACTGACAACATCTAATAAATTAGAAGTATCATGGGCCACAGGCAAGAGAAAAAAAATCCTTATTAACTGCCCACACCTCCTGAGATCTGCCAAAAGTATAAACTTCAAGAAAACCAATGGTATAGATAATGAAAGGGAAGCAGCAATCAGGAAAAGAAACCCCCAAACATCTCCCTATCCCATGACAAGAATTGGACAAGCTTGGGGGAGGGCAGATGGGATACTCACTGGTGGTTTTGTTTTTTCTGTTTTCAAATATGAGTTTCTCGAAGCATTAGATTTGGAGTCAAAAGATATAGTTGCAGATCCTGCCTCTACAATATATTAGTTAATTCATCAACCTTTGACAGTTTCCTAATATGGAAAATGAGGAGGTGAGACTACATGATTGCAAAAGTCCCTTCCTGCTCTAAATCTACAATACTGTAAACTTGTGTTTTGAGCCTTATGAGTCCATTTGCTTGTGAAAGAGAGGGGTAGACAGTGTCCAATACCGACGATCTGTCCCCTATCAATGAACCAAATAAGAAGCCTCCCAAACTGTAACCATGCCACTTATCTAAAAGAGCTTCTGACACGATGTTGTAAGTCACCTTCCAACCTGAGGATTCTATGTTGTATGTTCCAAGGACTCTCCCGGCTGTGACATCCTATACTCTAAAGATCCTTCCAGTTCCATGTTCTAAGGTTCTTTTTTCTGAAGGAAAACACAGCAACAAGGAAATTCTCATCATTCCTGGCAGAAGAATTGGGAAAATAAATTGAACTTAGGCCAAACTTGTCCCAAAACTAGTTGAGCCCTAAGAGGCTAGAGTGGAAAACTGACAATTACTTGATGTTTTTCTCTAACAACGCACTAAGGGAATTAGGACCCTGGGTCCAGGGAATCCCTATAAAAGGACCTACAATTATCTACACACAGAACTGACTCCCACTCTCATGGATGCCACTTCAGCCAAAATCTCAAGGCTTGTTTCTCCTGGAAGAACTGACACCTTGGACCAGTTTCCTGTATGAAAATCTCAACTGTGGGAAGGGAACCAGGGAAGGCAGGAAAAGAAGACCCAAACCAAAGAAATGTCCAAGTAAGTGAATCTGTGAATGGCTCTTTCTATTCATTTCAAGTGGGAAATCTCATACAAAATAATGTTGTAGCTGAGTCTCATAAAATCATAGAAAGTAAGTGCTAAGAGACATCAGAATGTGGAATGTCAGAGCTTTAAGGGCCCTTGGAACATGCCACATAGAATGTCTAAGTTGAAAAGAACTGCAGGAGATCAAAGTGTATGCTACGTAAAATGAGGTGGAAGGGCCCTTGGAACATGAACACAGACCTTAGAACATAGAACCTAAAATGTCAAAGTTCAGAGGGACCTTAAAACAACAAACACAGAATATCAGAGGAGCTGAGAGAGACCTTAGACAATAAAACCTAGAATGTTAGAGCTGGAAGAAATCCCAGAACATAGAAACCTAGAGTGTTAGGAAGAATAGATGGAAGGAAGGAAGGAAGAGAGGGAGGAAAGAAGAATTTATTAATCTCCTACTAGTATTAGTCTCTGTGACAAGTGTCTTACAAATTCAATCTCATTTAATCCTCACAACAACCCTGGGAAGTAAGTGCTATTATACCCATTTTATAGTTGTGGAAACTGAGGCAACCTGAACTTAGTGATATTGAGTCACATAGTTAGTAGAACTTCTTGACTTTAAGACCATAATTCTATTTCCTGTGCCACCTAGCTGCCTCTTAGAGAATGAAACACAGAATAGAACAGAGCATGTCAAAGCTAAGAGGAACTGTAGAACAAAACCTCTTAAACTGTGGGGTTTGACCTCATGTGAGGTGGTATAACTGAATGTGGGGGGAAGGGGTGTGAAAAATTTGGCAGCAGTAAAAGGTTTGTTATATACCTATAAACCTGGGGTCACATAAACATTTCTCACCACAACTTTTCACCCAAGAAATTTTAATTTGATCCTGTGACAGCATGCACAGTGCAAAGTGCACATGTTTTGAGTTTAGAACCAAGGCTGCAGCAACCCCCATATTCAGTTACATGACCCTATATGGGGTTGAGACTCATAGTTTAAGAAGCTAGACTAGAATACAGAATGTTAGAGATGGGAAAGATCAAAGCACAAAGAAAGATGAACCTTTGAGACTTGGAAAGTTCTTGAACTACAGGGTATCCTAAAAGTCTTAGTACCTTTTAAAGCTTAATAAATCTTAAAGCTTTATTATATATTCCATGTATTACATGTGTGTGTGTGTGTGTGTGTGTTGGAAAGACAGACAGAGAGGGACAGAAAGAGAGAGAGAGAGAGAGAGAGAGAGAGAGAGAGAGAGAGAGAGAGAGAGAGAGATGTCCTATATAGAGTATGGTATATTAGAGTTGGGAGGGACCTTAAAACATAGGACATAGAACGTCAGAGTTTAAAAGAAGCAGAGAACACAGAATGTAAGAGTCAGGAGGAACCTTACAATGTAGAATAAGAGGGCTAGAATGGCTCTCAGAAAATAGAACACTTAATCAAAGAGCTATAAAGGATTTAAAATAATAAAGAGAAGACCTAGAATATTACTGTTGGAATCAGAACTAAAAAGGAGATTATAACACAAAATATCAGAGCTGAACGGGACCTTAGAGGCCAAATTTTTAACTTTTACATATAACCCTTAGGGAAGCTAAAGCCCATAATGGGAGTCAATCAAGGTCTCACAGTGTATTCATAACAGATCTGGAACTTTAACCCTGACTTTCATTCCAATGGACCTTTTTTTTTTTTTTTGATGGGGCAGTGAGGGTTAAGTGACTTACCCAGGGTCACACAGCTAGTAAGTGTCAAGTGTCTGAGGCCAGTTTTGAACTCAGGTACTCCTGACTCCAGGGCCGGCGCTCCAACCACTGCACCACCTAGCTCCCCTCCCCCACAATGGACTTTTTTAGTACATAATATGGTCTCCCTTCCCCAAATTTTGAGCTTTAGAGGAGAATCCAGTGGCCTAAAATGGTTAGGAAGAAGATTGTCATTTTCTGAGTCTCCATCTGGCTTCTCCACTTCCTTCCCCATTTTCCAAATAACTTCTTATCACTCATCTATCACCTCGGTGCTAGAAAAGACCCAAGTCTCAAAGGATTATCAATGGCACAGTAACATGAATAGAGAACTGGATTTGGAATTGGGAAGATCTCTACTCAAATCCTCAGGTAATAATTGACTGTGTGATCAAAGACAGTTCAAATGAGTCAGAATTTATTGTGCCACAGTACAGGTGCTACTGACAAAAACACAAAAAGGAAATACTCCCTACCTTCAATAGGTTGACATTCTACTGGGAGATTGGGATGGGGTCAGGAATGGAACATGTACAGAGAAAATAAATAGAAACCATCCCCCCTGTTGTTTCTCAAATAAGATACAACATCTCCTGACCCTGGGGATTTTCACTAGCTGTCCCTCATACATGGAATACACTCTCTCCTCTCCACCCCCTAACTTCTCTGGCTTCCTTTAAGTACCAGATAAAATCCTACCTTCTATAAGAAGGTAGGTAATCACTCTTTTCCCAATGCCTTCTCTTTGCTGATTATTTCAAGTTTATCCAATATATAGTTTGTTTGTACATACTTGCTTGCATGTTGTCTTCTCCATTAGATGGTAAATTCCTCAATATACAGGGACTATCTTTTGCCTCTTTTTGTATCCCCAAAACTTAGCACAGTGCTTTTCACATAGCAGGTGCTTAACAAATGTTTATTGACTGAATGACTACATACAAAGCAACACAAAATCATTTCCAAAGGGAGAAAGTGTCATCAGCTGAGAGGTTCAAGAAAGACAAGGAATGGAAGGAAGCACCTGACCAGTGCTTTGAAGAAAGAGAGGGATTTTAAGAGTCAGGGTGTGTTCCAGGCATAGTGAACTATGTAACTGTGACCCATATGGGGTCATGCAACTGAAATATTGGGCAGTGAATGTTTGATTTGTATACCTATTTTACATGCCTATATACCCAGGATCATGTAAAAATTTCTTGGGCGAAAAGGGCTTGAAAGTGGAAAAAATTTAAGAAGCACTGATACATACATACATACACACACATATATATGTATGTATGTATTTGTGTGTGTATATATATATATAATTTGTAATTAGTTGTTTGCATACTGGCTCCCCCAATAGACTGCTAGGTGCTTGAGAGCAGGAAGTGTCTCTTCCTTCTTTGTAACTCCACTGCTTAGCACAGTTCTTGAGACATAGTCAGTACTTAATAACTATATGTTGACTTTTGATTGACTTCATCTATAGCCAAAAGCCATATTTACATATACATATAAGTATGCATATACATATACATACACATGCACACACATACACATATGTAAACACATACACAAACAAATATGCATGCATACATATATGAATACACACATACACATACATATGCATATCTATATGTATGTTCCAGGGCCATCTCCAGTCATCCTGATATATCTGTTGGCTCTGGAGGAGAGAATTAGGTTTATGACCTTGCACAGCATTCTCTCACTTAAATACATTTCAGTGCAATTCATGACATCACCTCCTGATGTCCTGGTCCTCTGCAAGAACAAAGGACAAATAAAAATATCGACATGTATGTGTTTATGTGTGTAGACATGTGTACGTGTATGCATATTGTGTGGGCTCACATTTAGATACTGGTTTGGTTTTTTTATACAAGTATGTATATGATTGTATTCATGTATGTCCTTATATACATGTATGTACCTATTAGCTTTGGTCTTGAAATCCAAATTTTGTTTAAGGAAACTATCTTCTTAACTCACTATTTACAACCTAATGCCTCTTTCTCCTCTATTGAGTCACCTTGAATAGACAGAGAAAGAAATAGGGAAATGAACTATTATTTGATGGCTATAAAGAACTCCTGGAGGGCAGCTAAGGTGGCACAGCAGATGAATAGAGTGCCAGGCCTGGAGTCAGGAAGACCCAGATTCAAATTTGGCCTCAAACGCTTACTAGCTGTGTAACCCAGGGCAAGCCATTTAAGCTTATTTGCCTCAGTTTCCTCAAGTGTAAAATGGGTTGGAGAAGAAAATGACAAACCACTCAAGTATCTTTGCCAAGAAAACCCCCAAAGGGGTCATGAAGAGTCAGACACAAGTTTAAAATGACTAAACAATAAAGAACAAAAAGAACTCCTAGATGAGAGAGGTTCCTCTACCAAAGCAAGTCAACATCTTCCCTGAAAGTTAGGATTTTAGAGAATTACCTAGAGGGCTGTGAGATTCAGTGATACTCCAAGGATCATACAGATAGTGAGTATCCATTCATTCCATCATCTATCTACAACTTGTGCCACTATGTAACAATATAACACTAAAGTCACAATTTCCTTGCCAAGGACTTCTTAATCCATAGCAATACTTACTAAGGTACCCCTAGTGGTATCATCTATACTCACAAAAATCAGTGGGAATGGGGAGAACATTATGACATTGGAGCACATCCAGAGGAGGACCATAAGAATGGTGAGAAAACTAGAAATCAGGGCATACAAGGTGTTTGTGACTGGGTGTAGCTCAGCACAGTGCCCTGCTACTTGATATTCAATATTAGAACAAAATAAAACACTTGTAGGACAATCAATAATTAAGAAAAGAAGATTCAATTAGTGATGGCATTTGAAAGATATTCAACAAGAATAAGCATAGAGGATACCCTAAGTGGATTCAGCTAAGCCAAGCTCCTTGGTCTGAGTTGCCCCTAGTTGTCCACCAACCAAAAACTAGAGAGAACCTATAGCTCCTCATCACTTTCTGGTATTTGGGGAACAGGAGACAATATCAATAGCCTGAGTCTTTAATCCCCTGAACCAACCAAGTCTCAAGGATGCTTTCCATACCTTTTAAGGAAAAACTAGACTAACTCGAATGGAGGTAGGGGTTAAAATATTGCTCCCAGTTTAAAAAATTATTGCTCCCACCACAGAAAGATTGACAGAAGAAACTGGGAATGTGTAGGCTAAAAAAGAAAAGACCAATGAAAAATATGATAACTGGCTTCTATTTTCTGAAGACTTGTCATAAGGAAAAGACTTCAGGGTCATTCTACTTGGCCCTAGAAGACAAAAATAGGAGCAATTAGTGGAAGCTTCAAAGCAAAGGATTTTGTATGCAGGATTCTTGCTTTGGCTATGTCAGTGGGATTATTTGCTTGAGATGACAAAGGGAGGTGGTGAATGCTCATAGACTTGGTGTTTGAAGAGACTTTAGAAGTCACAAAGTTCTACCTTCTTGTTTTACAGATCAATAAAATGAAGCCCAGTTGGGATATTTAACTTGACCAAGGAGTGTTGGAACCATGATTCAAAACTCTGTCTCCAGATCTAACACCATTCCTGCCCATGAGTTCTTTAAACTCAGCTGAGGTAAATTCAGATCCACTGTAAGTAATCAATCAATCCAACAAAAAGTATTTATTTAACTCTTCTTTTTTATCCCAGGCATTGTACCAGGCTCTGAGGATACAAAGATAAAAATGAAATAGCCCCTGTCCTGTGGGAGCTCATACTCTGCTGGAACAGAAGAGGTAAAGACCAGCTCACCTCTTGTACATGTTAAATACCCACAATGTATTACAATACAATATATTCATTCCATGCCTAGGTTAAAGCAATGTATCACAATTGATATCTCATCCATGAGACCATTAATCTGTTGAATCTTTAAATTCTTGTTTCACCTCTATTCCATACGTCTTTCCCAACAGAACCATGGAAGGAGGAAATCAGTCTGCAGTCTCTGAGTTCATCCTCCTGGGACTCTCAGAACAGCCAGAGCAGCAGACACTCCTGTTCTTCCTGTTTCTTATTATGTATCTGATCACAGGTCTAGGGAATCTGCTCATCATTCTGGTCATTAGAGCCAGTTCATGCCTCCACACCCCCATGTACTTCTTCCTTAGCAACCTGTCCTTGGTTGACATCTGCTTCACCTCAACCACCATCCCCAAGATGCTGGCAAATCATGTCTCTGGAAACAAAGCAATTCCTTATGCTGGGTGCCTAGCACAAGTATTCTTCTTCATTTGGTTTGCAGGCATAGATAGTACCCTTCTGACTTCCATGGCCTATGACCGTTATGTGGCTATCTGTGCTCCACTGCATTATTCCATGATCATGACCCCAAAGTTGTGTGCTCTTCTGATAGTAGTATCTTGGTTTTGGTCCTATACTAATGCTCTGATACATACTGTCCTACTGACCCGACTCTCATTCTGTGGCCACAGTGAAATTCCTCATTTCTTTTGTGACCTCAGTCCCCTGCTGAAGTTGGCCTGCTCAGACACCTTCATCAATGACCTGATGGTCAATACAGTGGGAGCGCTAACAATCATCATCCCCTTCATTGGCATCCTGATCTCCTACACTCGAATTTTTGTGACTGTGATGAAGATCCCATCTACTGTGGGGAAGTGGAAAGCTTTCTCCACCTGTGGCTCCCACCTCACTGTGGTCTGTCTCTTCTATGGGGCAATCATTGGAGTGTACTTCAGCCCCTCATCCACCCACACTACCCAGCAGGATACAGCAGCAGCTGTGATGTATACAGTGGTCACCCCTATGCTGAACCCTTTCATCTACAGCCTGAGGAACAAGGATATGAAAGGAGCCCTGGGGATTCTCCTCACCAAGAAACCAGGCCTCTCTTTGTGACTATGAGGCATCCTTCTGATTTGAGGGACTGTGACTCAGACAACCTCAGTTCTTGGACAGACTTACAGTAATGCTTCTCAAGTATGAAATGAATGAAGTCAACTGCTCACCTCCCTACCTGTACCAGCAGCAATGTGGTATAATGAAAATAGCATAGGCCCCTTCATCAAAAGATTTGCTTATGGCTCTGTTTCACTTCCTAGCTAAGCAAATCACATGACCCTCCTGGACCTCATTTTCCTCATTCAGAAAATAAAAGGGTCACTTGGGACACTATGTAAAGTTCAACCAGGCAAAGATCTGCAGCTTATAGAACTAGGGAGTTGGGCACATCACTGAAAGGTCAAAGGTCTTGACTAGGGTCTCATAGACAAGATATGTCAGACAAAGAAACGGGACTTGAACCCAGACATTCCCAGTTTTGAGGGGAGCTCTCTAGTCAATACACTATACTGCCTTTAGAAAGTCATAAAGTATGACTATAAGGAATTCAAACAAGCTTGGGAAGATGGACAGGAACTAATGAGAAAGGAAGGAAGCAGTACCAAGAGAACAATATACGCAGTAATGACAGCAATGATGATGGTGGTGGTGATGATTGTTATTATAGAGCTCATTGGGTGTCAGACACTGTGCTAAGCACTTCACAATTACCATCTCATTCAATCCTCACAGCAACCATAGGTGGTAAGTGTTACTATTATCCTCATTTTACATATAAAGAAATTGAAACAAAGAGGGATTAATTCGCTCAGGGTCACATATTTGAACTCAGATCTTCCTGACTACATATCTGGTGCTCTATTCACTGCACCACCTATCTATCCATGTAAATTGAAAGAACAAACTAATAAAACAGGATATTTTCTAATCACAGGGACCAAGTTTGCAGTAGATAAGAGTAGAGAAAATGTCACACACTATTTTTTACAAAGGTGGAAAAATAGAAGTATGGAATATCATATATTCTATAAGATGTGGTAGGTTTGGTTAAATTGAATTTTTTTCCTTTTTTTTCTTTGTCACAAGGGATGGCTCAATAGATAAAAAGGAAAGGGAAGGAAATAAGCACTTATTAAGTGTCTACTATGCACCAAGTATAGTGGGAGAAGAGGGAGGAATATGCTCAGAAATGAAGGTGAGATAAAGCAAAATAAATCAACAAAAAATAAAAGTAAATAAAATAAGGAGAATGGACTAGAATGGATTCAAGATTCCCTTTAGCTCTGATATTCTATGATTTGATAACATCAATTCAAGTACTCTCTATAATAGTTTACTTGTGTGATTGTGAACAAATCATTCAGTCTCCCCGAGTCTCCATTTCATGGTCACAGACTATCCTCATTTCAGGGATCAGCTAGTGTAACCCCTACTAGAAAAAAAAAATCTCCTCTACACATTCAATTAACCAACAAGCATTTCTTTAAAATCTACAAAGCTCCGTACACTGTGCTAGATGCTGGAGATACAAAGACAAAAAGGCAACAGTTCCTGCCCTGAACGAGCTTATACACAAGAAGACACAGTGAATAATGTGATAGAATGAGACTCAGAATGATATGAGGTGAAATGCTTCCTAAGACATTTGGTACCCATGTGCCCTTGGGGAAGTCACTTAACCTATCTCTGTCTCAGTTTTCTCATTGGTAAAATGATGCGATGGACAGGATAGCATGTAAGTATCCTTAGAGTTTTACAATGATCCTATGAATTTATAAGGGAGGCAACATACATGTGTGTTTATATATTTATATATATACATATACATGTGTCTATGTGTGTCTATGTGTGTCTATGTGTGTATATGTGTGTATATGTGTGTATAAGAGTATAAGAGCAAAATTTAACAACCAACTCTCCAGCCAAAACAAAGTACTCAAAACAAATTTTTGAGTTTAATTTACATAATCAATATTTTCTTCTTCATTTTCTTAAGTCTTGACAATGCACAATGCACAAAACAATAATCAAGCAAATAAATTGTCTCCTTACTGAGGGACATATGCTTTGCAAATATGACACATGCCTAGTATCCAGTTACTAAGAGCTGTCTCAATGATTATTTGTGATTGTATCAGAAAGGATAGATTCTTACTGAGGAAGCACCTTCCTCTGTAATCCAGAAAAAGATTTGTGGAAGTAGTTAACTCCTCTTTGGGGACTCATTTCCAATGCTTTCTCTCCCTTGGACTTCCAACAAAGTTGGGGAGGAATTTCTCACCCTACTTCACATCCACTGGCAATGGTGACTTGTAGCAGAAGCACATGGAATTCTAAGATGGACCTTGAGTCTATCATTGCCTTCTTCTGCCTTTCTCTTTCCTTCCTGAGCACAGATGAGCAACTATTAATTCTAAGAAATGCTCGGCAGTAGCCTCCTGAATGACAAGTTTTTTTAGTCCTGGGTGAACTATCCATTGCAAGATTTCCCTAATGGTATAATGCTCAAAAAAAAGACAAGCACAGGCAAAATCATCCTCTAACAGAAGGATTAAGGAAGTAGTGCCTTGGACTGGCCAGAAGATCTGGACCTTGTGAGTTGGTTAAAAAGTCCTGATCTGAGGTAAAAAACAAATCATCCACTTAGCAATCCCACAAAGTTGTCTTTGCTTCCCAAGAGTAGTGTAATCAGTTCAATGGTCTATTTGAGATGTTTATACTTTGGTTTAGAGACTTCCCTTTATGTATCCTTAGTACAGATAAAAAGAAGCCTCACCCTCCCTTTTGTATTGGGACCTCAAGATTAAAGGAGGCTCAATGTAAGCCTGAATACCCTTGTAGGAAAGATGAAATGTATCATATAGGTTATAGAGTACATTTCTAATAAAAGAGTTCAAGCCACATGACCTCTACAGTTTCTTCCAACTCTAGTATTTTATAATCTATGTTCTAAGGTTTCTTTCTACTCACACTTTCTGTCCTCTTTGTTATAACGCCCCTTCCAGCTGAGATCCTGCATTCTATGACCTAAATTGAGAAGGCAATTGAGAAATAACAAGGCATAAGTAATAGAACAATAGATTTAGGAGTCAGGAAGACCTGGGTTCAAACCCCACCTCAAAAACTTACTAGATCTATGATTCTGAGCACATCATTTAAAGCTTTAATGGCCTCAGTTCCCTTAACTGTAAAATAAGAGCCCTTGATGTAATGGTCTCTAAGGCTTCTTACTCTTGAACCTGAGTTCAAATACGGTTGCAGATAGTTGACACTTACTAGCTATGTGACCCTGGGCAAGTCATTTAACCCTCATTCCCCCACCCAAAAGAAATCAAATGAGAGTAGAAAATTGAAAAAAATGGGAAAAGAAATTAGAACTATGGAAGAAAAAATATCAAAAGAAAAATAGCACCCACCACTTAGAGTGAACACTAATGGTAATGGGTGAGCAGAAATTATTTTTGAAAAAAAAATGTCTCAAATGCTTTCAGAAAGGAGAGAACAAGAAAAGTTACTCAACCATCTTCAGGAGCTTCTATTATTAAAGAAAAAACCATCTCCAAAGGCTAGGTAGCAAGTGATTCCATCTTCCGTATGTCCACAGACATCACTTTCCCAATTGCACATGCCTACAGCAGCTCTGCTGAGCTGTACTATACAAGCTGTAATATGTTAAAAGGAGTATGAAAAGGAAAACAGATACTTTATGTTTTTCAATCATTTCAGTAATGTCTGTCTCTTTGTGAACTCATTTGGGGTACTCTTGGCAAAGATACTGGAGTGGTTTGCTCTTTTCTTCTCCACCTCATTTTACAGATGAGGAAACTAAGACAAATAGGGTTAAGTGACTTGCCCAGGGTCACACAGCTAATAAGTGTATGAGTCTGAATTTGAACTCAGGTCTTCCTGACTCTAGATCCAACATTCTGTCCATTGCACCACCTAACATCCCTAAGTAGATAATAGAACCCCTACTACAACTTCCCAAACTTACAGAAAGTGAATCTTCACTTTCAGTCACATTCATTCTAGTTGAACACAAATCTGCTAAAATTCCATTTTTAAAAGAAAAAGTAGTGAAGAATATTGTACCAGATTCTCAACAATAATATAAAGTTGTGAAAACAGTTAACTCTTTTACATTAACTAAGCAACTAAAATATTGTAATAATATTTTTAAAGAAAGGTTTTCAAAGAAACATGAGCATGTGCTTGACCTTTTTATAAACCTGTTGATGTTATCACTTCAGTTATCCATAACTACAATGATGTTGTCAAATATCTTATGGATTTTGGAAAATTTTTTAATGCACATGAATTTTCTGCAGATGTTCAGTCAATGTTTATGATTTGCTATAAGTATAACCCTACACATAATGAGGTTGTAGCAAAGGTAAGAACATTCAAGGATGTTTTGGGGATGCAATTAGCTAAGATCTCAGATGAACCTATTGAAAGAATGCCTATACATCATACTAAAAAGGGTATCACAAAAGTTTTTAGTAAAGAAATTAGTAGTGATGTTACCTCTGAAGACAACTTTTATAAGAGTCACCTGATGAAAGAGTAAAGCACCTTGCAAAGCTTCAGTAGCAATTTAAAGCTGTTCATCAACAACTACAAATTCTGTCCTAACTTTTATTGTTGTTGTTGTCAAGTCATGTACAACTCTCTTCTTGACCCCATAGACTTTGTCCATGGAAGTTTCTTGTCAAAGATACTGGAGTGGTTTGCCATTTTGTTCTTCAATGTGTTCCCATTTTACAGATGAGGAACTGAGGCAAATAGGGGTTAAGTGACTTCCCCAGGGTCACACAGCTAAGAAGTGTCTAAGGCTGCATTTGAACTCAGACCTTCCTGATTCCAATCCCAGTGTTCTAACCACTGTGCTACCTAGCTGCCCCTATAAGAGAGGGGAAAAGAATGAAAAAATTTATCAACAAAGAGGAAAATCAAAGGGGAAAAAATTAATTAAATGAAACTAAAGAAAAAACTGAAAAAATTCAGTCAAAAAAGGCCAAGCAACAAATTTTGATATATAAATTTGAAAATGAAGATAATGCTAAGCCTATAGATTATGATGAGAAAAGACAATTAGACTTGGCTATGAACAAACCCCCTAGAGGCAAGATTGGGTCAGTGGTCAATAGAGTGCACAGAACCATGTTTAAGGAATTCTAATCTTGATGAGATGGAAATCAGCTTTGAAACACTGAAAGCCTCAACCCTGAGACAACTAGAAAAATATATCAGGGTAAGTCTGAGAAAAATACCAAGAAGGGCAGCTAGGTGGAGCAGTAGATAAAGCATTGGCCTTAGATTCAGGAGGACCTGAGTTCAAATCCAGCCTCAGACATTTGACACTTACTAGCTATAGTCACTTAGCCCTCATTGCCCTGGCCAAGAAAGAAAGAAAGAAAGAAAGAAAGAAAGAAAGAAAGAAAGAAAGAAAGAAAGAAAGAAAGAAAGAAAGAAAGAAAGAAAGAAAGAAAGAAAGAAAGAAAAGGGAAGGAAGGAAGGAAGGAAGGAAGGAAGGAAGGAAGGAAGGAAGGAAGGAAGGAAGGAAGGAAGGAAGGAAGGAAGGAAGGAAGGAAGGAAGGAAGGAAGGAAGAAGGAAGGAAGGAAGGGAAGGAAGGAAAGAAAAAGAAAAGAAAAAGACCAAGAAAATTTCACTCTGAGAAATTTTAATTGTCCAAGGCACCAGGAGGGGTGACATGGCAGAGTGAGAGCAACAGCAACAATAGCAGCTCCTTGGACTTGAACAGCAGTAGAAACTCAAGATATTCTGATAGCAGTGATTCCCAATCAGATCAGCTGCCCTTTTTTGGTCTCTCTGGCACATCTATTCCTTGAAAGGATAGAATTGATATCTTTAAGAAGTATTTGTGGGCAGCTAGGTGGCGTAGTGGATAAAGCACCAGCCCTGGAGTCAGGAGTACCTGAGTTCAAATCTGGCCTCAGACACTTAACACTTACTACCTGTGTGACCCTGGGCAAGTCACTTAACCCCAATTGCCTCACAAAAAACAAACAAACAAGAAGTATTTGTGGCATCTATCTATCAGGAAATATGATTTGTACTGCCAGATCCATTGGCCTTGATTTCCATCCCAATCATATCTTTCCATCTTGAAATATTTGAACTTGTATTAGATAAGTTTATAATGTCCAAAAGATAATTAACAGTTGAATAAAATAAGGATAATTGTTTTTAAAGCATTTTAAGATATTAAATTCACATTAGCTTATCACAAAATAATCTTACTTGTGACAGTAATCTGGTTTATTGTGGATAGCAATGTTGCAAAATGTATTCTCAGTCTTGTTACACTTCATTCTGAATTAAATTACTGTTTTGAATTTAGTGTTTTAAAATTGTACTTACTCTTTGTAATATTTCATCCAATGAAGAGCTTGTGAACTGATAAAGTTTAAAAAAGCAAAAAGGAATTAATATCTGGGAAGGAGAGGTACATAACTTTAATCCAATAAAGTAGTTCCTTGAAAATTAGAATTGAGCAAATAAAAGCTAATATCTCAGTGATATAAAAAAATATTAAAATAGACAAAAAATAGACAAAAAAATAAAAATAGACAAAAGATGTTCATAGGATAAAAACAATTGACCTAGAAAATAGATCAAGGAAAGATAATTTCAGAATCAGAATTATTGGAATACCAAAATCTATGGCCAAAACAGAGAGATGGCATTATATTTCAAGTAATCATAAAAGAAAACTACCCAACTCTCTCAGAACCAAAGGATATGTGAGAAAACAATGGGTTTTGGGATGCCCAGAGGCCCCTGCTCGAGAGGATAATATTGGGATTGATTGGATTGACTTTGCTGATTAACACACTTAAAGTTGATTTGATTGAAACTACATCTACTTGAGAGCCTGGCCCTCAGGGGGTGTGTTCTCTAAACTCTGACCTCAGCACATTCTCCTCATGGACCACCCTCAAATCCAGTGAACCAATGGATTTGGGTGATGCTAGACAATTAGCTTGAAGCTGTGTGTAAGGACTGCCTCTCCTCCAGACCCAGAGGAAGCTTCCACACTCAGACAGGCTCTTGGATGCACTCATGGTGGCTAGATAGACTTCTTAATTTTCTGAGCCAAGTGTTCTCTCTTTGCTAATATTTGTTATGCTTTAATAAATGCTTAATGCCCAAAACTGGTGCTAAACTTTCTAATTTATAAGTAACAAATATATTAGAAACCCCAGCTAATTTTCCCTAAACTTGGGACAGAAATAAGGTGACCACATATAGTTTTACTCGCTGCAGGTAAGAAGAAATTGCAAAATCTAACAAGTACTCCCTGAAAGAAGCCACAAAATAAAAACTCCTAGGAATATTATAGTCAAAATCCAGAGCTCCTAGGTCAAAGAAAAATGTTGAAAGCAGTCAGAAAGAAACCATTTAAAAACTAAGAAACCAGAAACAGGATCACACAAGATTAGCAGCTAACACCTTAAAGGGAGTGGAGAGTTGGGAATACACTATAAGCAGACTTGATTTATACCAGGAATACAGGGATAGTTCAACATTAGGAAACCTGTCAAGCCTATATTAACCATTTTAATGACAAAACAACAAAAATGGTGTGTTTATATTAATAGATGCAGAAAACACTAGATAGTATAGGAATAAATGGAGTTTTTGCTAAATGATAATATCTATCTAAAACTGAGGACAAGTATTATCTGTAATAGGGATAAGCTAAAGATTTAACAAAAATTAAAGCAAGGATGTCCATCATTACCATTCCTCATCAGTATAATGCTTAGAAATGCTAGCTGTAGGAATAAGACCCATCTCTCCCCCCCCCCCAAAAAAAGAAAATAAATTGAGGCATAAATAATGGAATTTCTGGATCAGATTTCTTGCTGTTATTGTGCTAAGAAAAACTCTGCCTCAGACTCTATCTTGAACTTTCTGACATTGTTTACTTAATCAGGTCACACATCATACTGAGATCTGTAAAATCAAGTTTGATACATAAACTTCAGCTCCAGTTTCGAGGAGTACTTCACCAATTAGAAGAGGAGACCACAGGCACAGAAGGAAAGTCCAAGTAAGAAGTCTTCAGGGGCTTATTGATGTACTAGAAATATGCATGGCTGGGTGAATCTTTTATATTTCATGGACTCTATTTTGTAACCTGGGATCTATCTTGTAACTTTGGTTTGTGACAAAGTTTTAATTTCTTGTATTAATTTACCAGCTTCCTTACTGAACCACCACAGCTTGGCCTTTCCTGACTTTTTAACCTTATATACAACTATCTCCTACCCTGTTTCTTAGCATAAGACCATCACTGTCAAGAAGGTTCAAGGTTATCCTATATCTTGACATAGAGCCATCACCATTAAGATGGCCCAAGATCAGGCTATTCACTTACATTGCACTTGAAAATAAGCCCCATCACTATGCATATGAGTGGAAGCAACATTCTCTTTATGTGTGTGTGTGTGTGTTTATTTTTATTTTATAAAATTCTTTTTTCTAAATTTTGAGTTCCAAATTCACTCTTTTTCTCCTGCCTCTACCCCATGCGTTGGAATGGACTCTTTTAAATTCTTATTTCATCTCCTTTCCACATGTGCTTTTAACAGATCCATAGAAGGGGAAATCATGCAGTAGTCTCTAAGTTCATGCCCCTTAGCCTTTCCTACCAGCCAGAGCAGAAGAGGCTCCTGTTCTTCTTCTTTCTGCTTAGGTACCTGATGATAGGACTGGGTAACTTGCTCATCATGCTGGCATTTAGGACTAAGTCCCACCTCCACACATTCATGTACTTCTACCTCATAAGCTTGTCCCTGGTCAAAATTTGCTTCACATCCACCACCATCCCCAAGATGCTATTTAATTACATATCTGGGAACAAATCAACTCCTTATACCAGGTCCCTGACTCAAATTTCTTCCCTCTCCAATCTATTGTCTATATGCCTGCCAAAGTGATAATCTCCAAATCCAGATTTTACCATTTGGCTCTTTTGTTCAGTGTTCTCTAGTGACTTCCTATTCCCTTTAGGATAAAATACATATCCCTCCATTTGGCTTTTAAGGCCCTTCACAAATGATCCAACCATACTGGAAAGCAATTTGGAACTATGCCCCCCAAAGGGCTATGGGCTGTGCATACCCTTTTCTTTTCTTTTCTTTTCTTTTCTTTTCTTTTTTTTTTTTGGTGAGGCAATTGTGGTTAAGAGTGTGGAAATTTATTTTGATTTGGGGACCCTACCTTTAGGCTGAGATTGGAAAGCCTTGAGCCCTCGGGGTCTCTCCCCCTCCTCCTCAGCTTCAGCTGAGTGAAAAAGCTCCGTGGGCTATACAAGATGCCAGGTCAGATAGCTGGGGGGAAAAAAAAGCCCCCAGCTCCGACCTGAGCGGAGCTATCTGAAGGATCCCGGATGGCCTGTGCTGAGGCATAAGGCTCAAGAGCACCCCCCACCAGCTGCAGCTCTGGCTGGTGGATTAGCTTGGTCTGTGGGGGCAAAGGAAGCCCCGAGATTTGAGTGGAGAGAAGAAAAGGTATATATAGACCTGGGAGTTAGGAAGGAAGAGCAAGGGAGGAGACTTGAAGGATGGATTGGACGGACTAGATAGAGAGACAAGATTAAGGAGAGAACGGCTGACTAGAGCATGGAAGCTGACTACGGGGGACAGACTAAGGAAGGAGACTAGAGGGAGACGGACTAGAAAAAGGAAGGAGACGGGGAAGGAGACGGACTAGATAAAGAAGGAAGGGGACGGATGGAGGAGACAGACTAGAGGAAGGAGACTCGAGGAAGGACTAGGAGAGAGGCTGGACAAGGACGGAGGAGAGTTCGGTTCGGAAAAGGAGAGACGGGCTGACAAGGTTACCGGCCTTAATACAAACTAGGGAAAGTGTAACTTGCCCTGAGGCCGGAGGCGGCTAAGGCCCTTATTGTATTCAAGAAGTTCAAAGCTCAGCAGGGGTGAAAGAGATGCAGTGGAAAGAGACTGCAGGAAAGCAGTCAGGTTGTACACTTTATTTCCCTGTATTTCTAATCTGAAATAGTATCTCATAAATAAACTTGCTTTGATTATTTAGTTAGAGGCTTCTTAATCTTTAGTCTATCGGTTTGGGAGTAGTGTGGTGGAACTTTATAAACGGCCCACGTTAAATTAAACGCAGTCAGATAGCCAAATAGTCCAAAGTCCCCAGTCTAGTCATCCATAGTTTAGCCCCCCAAAATTAGCCTAGTCAATTCAAAAATATTTCACAAGTGACTTGCCCAGGGTCACACAGCTAGTAAGTGTTAAGTGTCTGAGGCCAAATTTGAACTCAGGTCCTCCTGATTCCAGGGCTGGTGCTCTATCCACTGCACCACCTAGCTGCCCCTGTGCATACCCTTTGCCCCAGCAATACCACTACTAGGTCTGTATCCCAAAGAGATCATTAAAAAAAAGGCAAAAGGACCCACATGAACAAAAATAATTCTAGCAGCTCTCTTTATGGTAGCAATGAATTAGAAATTGAGGGGATGCCCACTAATTAGGGAATGGCTGAACAAGTTGTGGTATATTAATGTAATGGAATATTATTGTGCTATAAGAAATTATGAGCAGAATCAGAGCTAACAACCACAGCAAAAAAAAAAAAAATTGCTTCCAGGTTAATTAGCAAGTTGGCCTGGGGTTATTTACAAACCAGAGCATAGGCTAGGCAAGTGAAGAACCTGCCCCTCCTTAAATCATACCACCTGTGACCTCCTGAACCTTGGGACAGTGTAGCCTGGAAGCAATGCCCCACTTTAAGAAGGAGTTAAAAGTCAAGAAATATGTGAACAACATGAGCAGACAGAGAAAGATTTGGACCATACAAAGTTTCTTTAGTGACAAGGAAGATCAAGGTACACCCTCAGAAGAGGATAGCAATGTCAGGGCTCCTATATCCAAAGCTTCCAAGAAAAAATATGAATTGGTCTCAAGCATAGAGGTGCTCAAAAAGGACTTTGAAGATAAAGTAAGAGAGGTAGAGGGAAAAAAATGTAAAGAGAAATGAGAGTGATGCAGGAAAGTCATGAGGAAAAAGTCAACAGCTTGAAAAGCCAAATGGAAAAGCTCTCTGAAGAAAATAATTGCCTAAAAATTAGGATTGAACAAATGGAAACTAGTGACTTCATGAGAAACCAAGACACAATAAATCAAATCCAAATGACTAAAAAAAAAAAATAGAAGGCAATGTGAAATATCTACTTGGAAAAACTGCTGAGCTGAAAAATAAATCCAGGAGAGATCATTTGGAAATTACTGGACTACCTGAAAACCATTATCAAAATAAGAGCTTAGACATCATCTTCTAAGAGATTGTCAGGGAAAACCATCCTAATATTCTAGAAGCAGAAGGTAAAATAGAAAGTGAAAGAATCCACCAATTACCTCCTGAAAGAGATCAAAAAAGGAAAACTTCCAGGAATATTATAGCCAAATTCCAGAGCTCCCAGGTCAAGGAGAAAATATTGCAAGCAGCCAGAAAGAAATAATTCAAATATTGTGAAGCCACGGTCAGGATAGTACAGGATCTAGCAGCTTCTACATTAAAGGATCAGAGGGCATGGAATATGTTATTCCAGAGGGCAAAGGAATTGGGATTACAACCAAAAATCACCTACCCAGCAAAACTGAGTATAATCTTGGGGGGTGGGGGGGGACTTCAATGAAAAAGAGGACTTTCAGGGAATTGTGATGAAAAGACCTGAGTTAAATAGAAAATTTTACTTTCAAATGCAACACCCTAGAGAAGCATAAAAAGGTAAACAGGAAAAAGAAATCATGAGGAATGTTAAAAGGTTAAACTGTTTACATTCCTACATGGGAAGATGATACATCGAACTCATAAGAGCTTTCTCAGTATTAGGGCAGATGAAAGGATAGATTTAAACAGAGGGCAGGGGTGGGAATTGATTATGAAGGGATGATATCTGTAAAGCATTTTTTTTTGTTTATCTTTGAGGTGCGGGGGGGCAGTCAGGGTTGGTGATTGTCTTATGTCTGGGGATGGATTTGAGCTCTGGTCTTCCTGGGTCCAGGGCTGGTGCTTTGTTCACTATGTCACCTAGCTGCCCCAAGAGGAATGCTAAAAGGTTAAACTGTTTACATTATTACATGGGAAGATGATACATCTAACTCATAAGAGCTTTCTCAGTATTAGGGCAGATGATAGGAATAGATGATATCTGAAAAGCATTTGTTTTTTATTGGGTTATTGTGGTTTTTTGTGGAGCAGTTGGGGTTGAGTAGCATGCCTGGGGTCACAGGGTTGGTGAGTATCTTGTGTCTGAGGCCAGATTTGGACCCTGGTCCTCCTGGGGCCAGGGCAGGTGCTTTGTCCACCATGTCACATAGCTGCCCCATGATGACATCTTTAGGGTAAAATTGAGGGGGGAGAGGATTGCACTGGGGGAGGGGGGTAAGAGGAAGAATGGGATGAAATCTCATATGAAAGAAGCAAGAAAGGGCTTATGGAGTGGGAGGAGAGAAGTGGGGCAGTAAATGAGCCTTACTCACATCAGAATTAGCTCAAAGACCTTAATCTTATCAGAGTAGGAGGGAATAACATACTCACTCAATTGGGTGGAGTATTCTATCTAACCCTGAAGGCAAGTAGGAGGGGAAGGTAATAAGGAGAGATGGGCAAAAGAAGGGAGGGCAGAGTGGGGGAAGGGACAGTCAGAAGCAAAACACTCTTGAGGAGGGATAGGATAAAAGATAGAAAATAGAGTAAATATCATGGGAAGGGAATAGGATGGAGGGAAATGGTTAACAATAGTAATTGTGAAAAAAATTTGAAGCAAAGGCAAGAGTAAGGTAAGATTATGATGATGATTGTTGTTGATGGTGATGGACTGATTAATCACTGGATTGATGATGATTGGAGAAAGATTAGGATTGATTGATGAGGAGGACTGATTGATGATGAGAAGGATTGAATGAAGAAGATATTGATGTATTGACATTGATGAGGATTGACTGAGGATTATGATGATTGGTGGATGATGATGGATTGATGACTGATTAATTGATGGTGGCAAAATGTATGGTACTTTGTTGGGCTATTGTGAAGAAAATCCTTTGTTAATTAGAAAGTGCTATATAAATGTTATCTATTACTGTTGTTACAATAATCAACCTCATGAGTTTATTGTAAGGAAATCTCTCTTTAAAGTATTATATAAATGTAGTTTAGTATTTTTTAAATGATGAACAGGATGCTATCAGAAAGACCTAGAAGGGCCTGAATGAACTGATGCAAAGTGAAATATACTGTATACAAAATAACAGTAATATTGTGAGATGATCAGCTGTGAATGACTCAGTTATTTTCAGCAGTGCAATGATCCAAGACAACTCTGAAGGTCTTATGAAAAATGCAGTCCATCTACAAAGAGAGAACTGATGGTATTTGAATGCAGATTGAATCATAATTTTTTTGTTAGTTTCTTTATCTGAAATTTTGTTTTTGTCTGTTTTCTTTCACAACCTGGCTAATGTGGAAATGATTTGCATGACTGTTCGTGTATTGCTTATATTGAATTGCTTGAGTTCTTGGGAGTGGGGGAGGAAGAGAATTTGGAACACAAGGTTTTTTAAAAAACAAGTTGATGTCAAAATTTGTATTTTACATGTAATTTGGAAAATAAAATTCTAAATATAAAAAAGCAAAAAAAAAAATTAAGAAAGAAATGATGATCAGGAAGATTTCAAAAAACCTGGAAAGACTTAAGTGGGCTGATGCTGAATGAAGTGAGCAGAACCAGCAGACCATTGTACACAGTAATAGCAACATTGTGTGATGATCAGCTGTGATAGACTTAGCTCTTCTCAGCAATACAATGATCCAAGACTATTCCAAAGGACTCATGATGGAAAATGTTCTCCACATTAAGAAAAAGAACTGTGATATCTGAATGAAGATTGAATCATACTATTTTTTATTTTTGTGTTGTTGTATTCTTTTTTTGAGGTTGTTCCCTTTTGCTCTGATTCTTCTTTTACAACATGACTAATGAGGAAATATGTTTAATGTGATTGTACATATATAACCTATATCAGATTGCTTAGCATCTTGGGGAAGGGGGAGCGAAAGGAGAGAGGGAGAAAAATTCAGAACTCAAAATCTTATAAAAAATGAATGTTGAATCTAGAACATATAGAGAACTGAGTCAAATATATAAGAACACACATCATTCCCCAATTGAGAAATGATCAAAGAATATGAACAGGCAGTTTCAGAAGATGAAATTAAAACTACAACCATATGAAAAAATGTTCTCAATCATTACTGATTAAAAAAATACAAATTAAAACTACTCTGGAGGCAGCTAGGTGGCACAGTGGATAGAGCACCGGCCCTGGAATCAGGAGTAGCTGAGTTCAAATCCGTGCTCAGACGCTTGACACTTACTAGCTGTGTGACCCTAGGCAAGTCATTTAACCCTCATTGCCCCTCAGGGATGGGGGGTAGAAGTTCTAAAAATAAATAAATAAAACTACTCTGTGGTACCACCTCACACCTATCTAATTGACTAATATGACAAAAAAGGAAAAGGATAAATGTTGGAGAAGATGTGGGAAAATTGGAACACTAATGCACTGTTAAGTGTAGCTGTAAACTGTTCTAACCATTTTGGAGAGCAATTTGAAACCAGGCCCAAAAGGTTTTAAAACTGTGCATACCCTTTGACATAGTAATACCACTACTAGGTCTATATCCCAAAGAGATAATAAAAACAGGAATAGGACCCACATGTACATTTATAGCTGCTCTTTCTGTGGTAGTAAAGAACTGGAAATTGAGGGGATGTCCATCAATTGTGGAATGGCTAAACAAGTTGTGGTATATAAATGCAATGGAATGCTATTGTGCTGTAAGAAATGATAAGCAGAGGGATTTCAGAAAAAACTGAAAAGACATACATGAAGTGATGCTGAGTGAAATGAGCAGAACCAAGTGAACATTGTACACAGTATCAACAACATTTTGTGATGAACTGTGATATACTTAACTCCTCTCAGCAATACAACAATCCAAGACAATGCCAAAAGACTAATGGTGGAAAATGCTCTCCACATTCAGAAAAAGAACTATGAAGTCTGAATGCAGACTGAAGAATACTATTTTCACTTTTGTTGTTGTTTTTTTGTTATTGTTCTTGTTTATTATTTCTTGCATTTTTCCTTTTGTTCTGATTAATGTGGAAATATGTTTAACATGACTGTAATGTACCACCTATGTCAAATTGCTTGCTGGTATTGGGAGGGGGAGGGAAGGGAGGGTGGGAGAAAAATTTGGAGGTCAAAAAGTATCTTTACATATAATTTAAAAAATTTTTAAATTAAAATAAAATGGAATGGTACCTTCAAAAAATGAATGTTGAAAACTATCTATACATGTAACTGGAAAAAAACAAAATACAATTAAGATTAAAAAAGGAAAAAGAAAAAATCTTGGCCCTCTGGTCTACAAAGAGTTACCATACTTTTGAGGTGTGTAGGGGATAGGGGAAGGATTGGTGGCTTTGGTTTTCCTGGGACATGCAGAGAAAATAAATTACCTGGAACATCCCTAGTGATACATCTAATGAAAATTAAATGAATGGAAAAAAATAAGGCCCTTCACAATTTGACTCCAATCTACCTTTCTAGCCTTATTGTACATGATTCCCTTTCCATAACTCGTCAATACACCAAATCTGACCTTTTTGCTATTCCACATATCACTTTCCACCTCCTGTCTCTGTCTCTTACACAGATAGTCCCTCATTCTTTGAATGCACTTAAGTACTCTCTAGTATGGTTGAGTAAATTCACAGCTCGACCAAATGGCTACCTGTGTACCTTTCTTTCCATAGCACCTCTGACCCTGACTATTTGCATATTTGTTATCATTTTCAATTTGATGGGTGTGAGTTGAAGCATCAGATTAATACTGATTTTCATTTCATTTCTTCTTTATGACAAAGAGCAATCTTATGTATGGTGGATTATAATTTATACTCTTTTTGGGGGGGGGGGTAAAGAAATGTTTGTTTAGAGATTCCCTTATGGATGGGGATTTACTATGTTTTCAGGTCTTTGCTACCACAGAAGTACAGGTATCAATATTTTGTTGTATATGAAGGGTTTCTTTTTTTAAATTTTTTTTGAAGGTTTTCTTTATATATGGTGACCCACCCCCACCCCTTAAGACATATGCCTAGCTTTGGAAATTATAGGTCAAAGATACTTTAGTAATTTCATTTGCATGATTTCAAATTGCTTTCCAGAATACTTAAACTAATTTGTAGCATTACTAACAAGTCAGGAGTGTTTCTTTATTTCCAGTTACTTTTGGATTTTTAAAAAATTTATTTTCCTTGAGATTGTAGAATTTATATTCCTCTAAATGAACTTTGTTATTATTTTGTCTAGCTCTAATAGCTAGGTAACATAGTAGACAGAGTGCCAGGCCTGGAACCAGGAAGACCTGAGTTCAAATCTGGCCTCAGATATTTACTTGCTATGTGACCTTAGCAAAATCTGCTTTAATCCACTGGAGAAGGAAATGGCAAGCCACTCCAGTATCTTTGACAAGAAAACACCAAATGAGGTCACAAAGAGTAAGGCATTATAAAAACAACTGAACAACAATACCAAGTACAACACAAGGAGTTGTCCCTTTACTTTATAAATAAGGAAACTACAGACCAGGTTAGGGTTACAGAGCTAGGAAGAACTAAAACCAAGCATTAGGACAATTGGTTCCATGCTCTATCCATCACAATGCACTGCCTCTTGGGCAAGTTAAGAGGTGAACAGTTTGAATCTCACACTAGAGAAGACTCAATGAAAATCTTTTGTCACAGCAGTGAAATTGCAGTGTGAGAAAGCCCAGGAGGATGTCTCATAGTCACAAAGAGAGGTCTGACTTCCTGGTGAGGAGCATCCTCAGGGCTCTTTTCATCTCATTGTTCCTCAGGCTATAGATGAAAGGGTTGAGCATGGGAGTGACCACAGTGTACATAATGGCTGATGCTGAGTCCTGTTGTGCTGTATGGGTGGATGTTGGGTTGAAGTACACTCCAATGATTGTCCCATAGAAGAGACAGACCACAGTGAGGTGGGAGCCACAGGTGGAGAAAGCTTTCCATTTCCCATGAGCTGATGGGATCCTCAGCACAGCCACAAAAATGTGAATGTAGGAGATCAGAATGCCAATGAATGGGATTAGGGCTGTCAGTCCTCCCATTGTGTAGATCAACAAGTCATTGATAAAGGTATCTGAGCAGGCCAACCTTATCACCACATTGAGGTCACAGACAAAATGAGGGATTTCAGTGTGGCCACAGAATGAGAGTTGGGTCAGCAGAATAGTATGTGTCAAGGCATTAGCACAAGCCCAAAACCAGCACATTGCCACCAGAAGGGCACAGACCCTTGGGGTCATGACCATGGTGTAATGTAATGGGGCACATATAGCCATGTAGCGGTCATAGGCCATGGAGGCAAGGAGGGTGCTATCTAATCCTGCAAACCAACTGAAGAAGAACACTTGTGCCAGGCAACTGATGTAAAGAATTGCTTTGTTCCCAGATATATAATTAACCAACATCTTGGGGATGGTGGTGGAGGTGAAGCAGATGTCAACCAGAGACAAGTTGGTAAGGAAGAAGTACATGGGGGTGTGGAGATGTGAGTCAGTCATAATGGCCAGAATGATGAGCAAGTTCCCTAGCCCTGTGATCAGATACATAAGCAGGAACACAAGGAACATGAATCTGTCCTGTTCTGGCTGATCTGAAAGGCCCAGGAGGATGAACTCGCAGACTATTGAATGATTTTCCCCTTCCATGGGTCTGTTGGGAAACAGATGAAGAAAGAATGAAATAAAAATTTTAAATAGTCCATTCAAAGTTCATTTGAAATCTTTTTTTTCCATTATAATCAGTGAATATGGAGTTAAAAGGCATATAGGATAGTAGAAAAATATTTGCCCTGAAGAAAGTATCAAAGCTAATAGACTATGATGTGAAATATACAGGGAATCAACAAGATCCCACCCGAGAGCCATTTACCAATTTATAAATGGCAAAAGGATAAACAAACATTAAAAATAAATAACCACATGCTAATTATAAAATTATAATAAAAATAAATTATACTTATAATAAAATTATAAATAGTCACATGAAATCATGCTCTGAATTACTGATAATAATAGAAATGTGAATGAAAAGAATTCTTAGTTTATACTTGACACTGAATATTGGCAGAGATGACAAAAGATTAGAATGCTAAGTGTTGGAGGTACTATGGGAAGATAAGCATGGTTATGTCCTTTTAGCAGAGATGTGAAGTGACCCAAATATATTCATTTTCAATTTGGAATTGTTCAGGGTATTTGACTAAACTGCTCATCTCCTTCATCTCACAGATCCCAGTACTGAGCATATATCCCAAGGAAGGCAAAGGCAACCCAAAAAAAAAAAAAAGTCTTGTACATACCCAAAAATTCATAACAATATCCTTTGTGGTAGTAAATACCTGAAAATAAAGTAAATAAATTACTATTAATCCTGGAAATTTCTTATTATTTTGTCTTACTCTAGTAAGTAACCCTTTAATAATTTTCCCTTAATTTTATAGATAAGAAAATTAAGGACCAGGAAGATAAGTTCAGGATCATACAGCTAGGAAGAAGTAGAAGAAGAACTGGAACCAGGCATTCTGATAGTTTGTTCTATGCACTATCACAACAGGCTCTTTTGTGTGTAAGTCAAGTGGTGAACAGAATGATTCCCAAACTAGAAAACTCACTGGAAAAGACAGGGAGCTAATGGAGCACATTGACCACAGAAATGTCATATTCAGATGTATATTTTACCCGAAAAAAATTACTTTAGATTCTAGGTAAGAATAATGTGTGAGCCATCAGCATAGGTTTATAATTGGTTGATTTGACTTAAATATTTTTGTCAAAATCTAGGGTTCAGTCTGGAAAGGTGGGGTAGGAAAATGACCCTAGTGATCAGGGAATGTGTGTCTGATATTTAAGGACCAGTCAATTTGAGTTGAGAGAGTCTCCTCACCAGATTGCACACAAGATGTTGTTTTTTAAATCACAGAATCACTCAACAAAGTTATAGAGAGATTATAATCTACATTGGTGGAGGGAGTATTATGCACATGAGATAAGGGAGTTTAATGTTCAGTTGGTCATCTCTACCATTTTCACCTCAAAATTGGGTGGGGCCATTTACTTGGTTCCTTGACAGGTATTTTATCTACAGAGCCATGTTATACTCTAATCCTTTGCATTGGATGGGAAGATTTGGATCTGGAGACAATACCAACTTCTGGTATGAGGCACAGAAAGGTTCCTCTGAGTCCTTTGTGCAACACCTGATAACATGGTACTGGATTTGTAAAATTGATAAGCATGCCAGAGACCACCAAGTTTCAGGTGTACTCAACTATTCCTGTACTTAAGGAGACCCATGTAGTTTGGATTCTAAGACTGTAATAACCATAGACACTGATGTGCTTCTTTCCTTTGAAAGCAGATCTCTGCTTTGGAAATGACTAGATCTGTTGAATGATAGAAATACCAAATAGTTTGGCACCATTTGACTAATGAGGGGTACATTAGTACAAATACCAATGCCATCACTGGGGGAGCTTTGTGAGTCTGGGACTTGGGCAATGAATAGTTTTTTGAGACTAAAAATTGGGTTGAAGTGTTTCAACCTTATGAGACTGTTAATGGTGTGGGATAGTACTAAGTAATTTAGGGGTATCTGCATAGAGGATGTCATGGAAGTGAGAAAGCAGAGGACTTGAACAAATATGGACAAGTATACACACACATATGTTATAGCTGAGAAGAAATTCTCTCCTTTTCTATAAAGAACTTGTAGGTCTTTATTTTATTGTTTTGGTATTTGTTGATTCTGTATGAGCTACTACCAGAGCAAGTAGGAAACATAGGCCAGGGAGCATAAGAGCATTAGAGAAACAATAATCCATAGGGGAGAATTTCCTAAAAGGAAGCCTACAGTAAAGACTATGGCCTCATATGTCTATAAAATGTACAAAATGAGGCTAAGTACCAAGATAAATTAGAGGTCTTAGCAATAGGATGTACATTGTTAATCGTATCACTGAGACTTGGTAGGAAGAAACCCATGGCTAAAATGACTTTGTTAAGGCATACCTCGTACAAAAGAACTAAAACATGAAGGCATGGTCAAGTAGTATTATGTAGAGAGACAAAAGATAGGAAATTGATGGGAGAAACCAGGTGGTTGCAATTATCTTCACTATAGGGATGAGGCTCAAATCCTCTTATCTAGCCCTAAGCATTCTCCTGATCTCTAATCTCCCATCCACAACTGCCAACTAGACATCTTGAAATGAATGTCTCTATTTTTGTTTGTTAGTTGTTACAGTGATGTCTGACTCTTTGTGACCTCTTTTGGGATCTTCTTGGCAAAGATACTAGTGTAACTTGCCATTTCCTTCTCCAGATCATTTTACAGATGAAGAAACTGAGGCAGAGTTAAGTGACTTTTCAGGGTCACACAGTAGTAAGTGTCTGAGGTCTGATACTTAAACTCATTATCTTCTTCCTTCCTCCCAAACTCCCTTTTCTTCTGAATTTCTTTGTTACAATCAAAGGCACCACCATATTCCCAGTCACCACTCCTCACTCTCACTCACCCTACCCTAGCCCATAAAAAATCTTTTTGCCAAGTCCTGTCAATTTTTACTTTGTGACATCTCTCTTTTATGCAGCCTTATCCCTTCTGACATTGTCCCCATCGTGGGTCAGATGCTCATCACCTCACGCTTGGGTTATTGCAATAGGCTGCTGGTTGGTCTTCCTGTCACAAGTCTCTCTTCACTCCAGTTCATTCTCCACACAGCTGTCCAATTGATCTTCCTAAAGTGCCAGACTGACCATATCACTTCTATATTTAAAAATCTTCAATGACTTCCTATTTTTTAAGGATCAAATATAAACTCCTCTTTTAACCTCTTCATGACATGCCCCCCTCCTACCTTTCCAGTCTTCTTACACCTTACTTCCCTATGTCCTCCATTTTGTGATCTAATGACAATGACACCTTTGCTATTCCTTAGACAAGATACTGCATCCTCTGATTCTGGGCATTTTCCCTGCTTATCCAGGGTGCCATTCTCTCCTTCTCATCTCTACCTTCTAATTGCCTTTAATTCCTTTAATTCTTGGTTAAAATAGCATTATAGTCTCAATCATACAGTTCACCCACACTTGAAGAGAAATCCCTTCTATAATCTTCTCCCAAATATTCATGTTGACTTACATTTAAAGACCTTCTGAGGGGCAGCTAGGTGGCATAGTGGATAGAGCACCTGCCCTGGAATCAGGAGTACCTGAGTTCAAATCAGGCCTCAGACACTTACTACTTACTAGCTGTGTGACTCTGGGCAAGTCACTTAACCCCAATTGCCTCACTAAAAAAAAATAAAATTTTAATTTAAAAAAAAAAAGAGACCTTCTGAGACAGGGAACCCTCCACATCCTAAGGAGGACTATTTCATTGTGCTAAGATCTAGCCCACATATATCCTCACTAAACACGGTAATTGCATGAAAGACTTTGCAAATGCTTTCCTGAAATATAGGTGTACTAAGCCTGTGGTTTTTAAGCCCAGTTCTTTCCAGGGCAAAGCCCAGTACTCAGTTCATTAGAGCGTGTCAGTTGTAATCTATTAAATTGAGTTTGGGAGGGGAAAGCCCTTCATTGTTCCCTCAAGTTAATATCACATGGAAATGAATTATGCTGCTGGGTGAGGGTGATTTGGGGGGGGGGGAGGTAAGACAGGAGAGTCTGAAAATGACAATTTCTCTATCCCCATCTAGAAATTGAATTGCTCTCTAAATTTTAAGATCTGAGAAACAGTTATTGTTATATGGGGGAAAGAGTAACAGAATGGGACTTGAGATCTAGGTCCTAACCCTAGACTTTTCTTCCACTAATGGATTCTGTGACCTGGATCAACTTTTACACCTGGTATCTGAGTTTTCCCCGGCTGGTATTTGGTCCTTTCCAGGTCTCATGGTCTATTGTATCCAGATCTGATGCTCTGGCTCTCACAATTGAATGCTTTCTGGTCTCAACTCCTTTTGAGCACTCCATGCCTTGAAGGTTCGGCTTTCTCTCCTCTGCTTGGTGGAATTACTGGTTTTCTTTCAAATTCAGCCTTAGAACTTTTTATATGAACCCCCACTCCCACCCCACACACCCTTGACATACTGAGTGGCCAGCTCAATGGGTTGTCTCCTTCCTCCCCCAAATCACTTTTCGTTTATTTTCATTTATTCTGTAAATGTTTACACATGTACATGTCCTTTCCACAGTTAGAATGAGAGTTGCTTGAGGGCAGGAACTATTGAGCTTTTGTCTTGGATCCCTAGCCATCTGCACATTGCCTTCCACGTAATAGCTACTTAATGAATATTGAGTGATAGCTTGATGCTAAATTCTCTCCCACTTCTAAATTTGGGTTCTAAAAAAGATTTCTTTTCCCACTAGATGTAACATTTTCTCTTCTAGGTTCTAAAGTTCCTTCCAACATGAATATTCTATGAACTATGTGTGAGAGCCATCTTGGACTTAGTCATTATATTGCCTACATTCTAAAGTCCCTCTGAGCTTGAACATTTATGTTCAAATAAACTTTTCAGTAAGTCAATGAGCATTTCTTACTATGTGCCAGGCACTGTGCTAAGGACCAGAGATACAAAGACAAAGAACAATCTCTGCTCTCAGGGAGCTTTCACTTGAATGGGGGAGACAACATGAAAATAACAATGTGCAAAACAGATACATACAGGATACATTTGGAGTGGTCTCATTGGGAAGGCACTAAGATTAAGGAGGACTGGAAATAGCTTCTTTGAGAAGATAGGACTTTAGCTGAGCCTTGAAGGGAGTCACAGAAGCCAGGAGGTGGAGATGAGACTGGAGAGAGTTCTAGGCATGGGGGCCACCCAGTGAAAATGCTTATATTCAGGAGACAGAGGATTTTATATGTGGATAAAGAAGGAGGCCATTGTCACTAGGTCTCAGAGTACCTGGAGGGGTGTATGCCCCTGCAGACTTCTCACTTGGAACTTCCTTCTGCCCCTGTGGTCTCCTCTTCTAATTGTTGAAATCCTCCTGCAGAGGTATAAGATGTAAGAAAGTGGAAAAGGTAGAAAGGGTCCAAATTATGAAGGGTTTTAAAAGCCAAGCATGAGATTTTATACTTGATCTTGAAGCCAACTGAGAACCATTTCAATAGAGGCAGTGATGTGGTGTGAGTGAGATTTTCCCCATCCTTTAGTTATAAGAGATTTACTATAGTTTTAAGTGATTTAATTAAAATAATAATCAATATATTAACAAAAAAAATTGTGATTCATATAGATTGCATAAGGTTAGAAGGTCAAGTCCTTTTCCCATATTTCTCAATTTTCCTATGACATAGTGTAGTTGATCTTGTGATATCCGCCTTAGGAAATATCACAGGGTCTGGAGGTGGTCAGCAATCCTGTTCACGCCGCTGTCCACTGGCCTACCAATGATCCGCCCTATTGATATCATAACGCTGACCCGCTGTTATTTCTCAAGACTATGTTCTAATTTTAGAAAATGTCTCCAAGGGTATATAAACTCACGTAGTTTGTACTTCTGGGTCTTTCAGGCCCAAAGCCTGGATGACCGGTTTTGTTGAGGGACTGGCCCTCTCTCAATAAACCTATTTGCCTCAACCTGGAAACTTTGTTATTTTCATTCTTCCGTCGGACTTAAAATTTTTTCGCGACAGTGGTCAGGCCTGTCCCATAGGATGACCAAGCTAGCAGTTGAATGGAGGATGAACTGGAGTGAAGAGAGACTTTAGATAGGGAGACTAACCAGCAGCCTCTTTTTCATCTTATGCAGCTGTGATGTTCTATATTCTAAGTTCCCTTTGAGCTTGAATATTTTACATTCTAAGATTTCCTCTGGCCCTATTCATATTTTGAGTCCTTTCTGTCTTTGAAATCAAATATTCTATGTTCCAACAACCCTTCCAGTCTAGAACTTCTGCCTTCTCAAATCCCTTTTAGCAATAAGTTTCTGAGATTCTTTGAGACACATTCACAACATTACTCTGTGAGACAATGACCTTCAAATGAACAGAAAGTGCTCTCTGCCTCTGTACTTACTTGGGTGTTTGGCCTGGATCTCTTCTTCTGTTCTTGAAGGACCAAGCTGTTAGCTTCCGTGGGCCCCTACTGATACAATAAGAGTTTCAAATTGGTAACTAGCCCCAACTGTGGACTTTTCTAGGAATAAAAGGGCTTGGGGCTTTGACTGAGGTGATGCTCATGAGAGCAGGAGTCTATTCTGTTCCCTAGGAATGATGTGTGGGGATCATGTATTTTACAGGGAATCCCTGGACCCAGGGCTCCAATTCCCTGAGCCCCTTGTTAGGACAAACACTAGATAATTGTCTGTCCTCCACACCACTTTGGGCTCTGCTTCCTTTGGGGAAGAAGTTGACTTAAGTTTTTTTTTTTTTTTTTTAGTGAGGCAATTGGGGTTAAGTGACTTGCCCAGGGTCACACAGCTAGTTAAGTGTTAAGTGTCTGAGGCCGGATTTGAACCCAGGTACTCCTGATTCCAGGGCCGGTGCTCTATCCACTGCGCCATCTAGCTGCCCCTCTTGACTTAAGTTTTAAAATTGCTTTTCACCATGCTGCTCTTTCAGGAACATGGAGAGCAACTTGTGTTTCTGGTTCTCTTCCAGGAAAGGGATTTTAGATCTTGGAGCACAGAAAAGTTGGAAGTGATACAGGTCTTAGCACAGAGAGCATAGGATATAAGTGCTGGGAAGGGCCTTAAGACATAGAATTGTGTAACTTTCATATCAGAGTCTCATTTGGAACACAGCATCACATTATTATAGGTCTAGACCTGGAAGGGAGATCAGAGACCATCTATGTAGTCCAAATACTCATTTCAGAATTGAAGAAACTGAGGGCACAGCTAGGTGGCGCAGTGGATAGAGCACTGGCCCTGGATTCAGGAGTACCTGAGTTCAAATCTGGCCTCAGACACTTAACACTTACTAGCTGTGTGACCCTGGGCAAGTCACTTAACCCCAATTGCCCCTCAAAAAAAAAAATCAAAAAGAAAAACAGAATTGAAGAAACTGAATTTTAGGCTAAGTGATTGGCCCAAGGTCAAACAAACTTTCAAACTCCTGAAAGGGTTTTAAACCATGTCATCTAACTTCAGAGATCAGTATTCTTTCCCCTGAATCTCAATGTCTCCCAAATCATGTGCAAGGACCACTAACTAAGAGCCAGGTTTACTTATTTATTTTTTTTTACATTTGCAATTCATTCCTCCCACCCAGATAAAATGGAAATTTCACCACTTGACAACACCCCAACCCAGGTGTGGTGACCAATTTCCCTCCCAGGGCACAGATTCACAGAGTGGAAAATGTAGGCTGATATCACAGATTTAGTGTTTAAAGGAATGTTAGTGATCATTTTAACTGATCCCTAGAGAAGTTAAAGGAACTGCCTAAACTCATGCAACTTGCAAGTGTAAGAGTTGGATTTCAAACCCCAATCTTCTGACTCTAAATCCTGGATACATAGAACTCCTATCAGAGTCTATAAAATATAAAAGTATAAGCAGTTAGTGACCTCCCCCCAGAGGCCTTTCTGATCTCATTTACTTATAGGTAACTTCCATACTGGTATTCTCCTTCATGGCTTCTTTCACTGTCTGCACAACATTGATTTCTAATATTTAGGCTATGATTATTGTGGTGATCCTAATTTCCCAGAAGGTGGCCAGATGTCCCTTTTTCAGTGGACCAATGATTTGTATCTAGAATCCCTGGTAGTCTATGGCACAGCTAAAAAATTGAAAATGCAGCTTCTCCTCTTTCTTACTTCTCTTCTTTTTTATTTCTCTTATTTCCTTCTTTCCTTCCTTCCTCCTTTCTTTCCTCATCTGATGTGGGATGGAATTAAGGTGATCAAATTGATCATGAGTCATCCCAAAAGAATTATAAGACTGAGTGACTCAGTTTCCCAAGTTTTATTGAGAGACTGTGGACCACAGGGAGAGTACTAGAAAAATGGAAAAATACTCCACTACTATCATCACCACCACCACCACCTTCTTCTTCTTCTTCTTCTTCTTCTTCTTCTTCTTCTTCTTCTTCTTCTTCTTCTTCTTCTTCTTCTTCTTCTTCTTCTTCTTCTTCTCCTTCTCCTTCTCCTTCTCCTTCTCCTTCTCCTTCTCCTTCTCCTTCTCCTTCTCCTTCTCCTTCTCCTTCTCCTCCTCCTCCTCCTCCTCCGTCTCCTCCTCCTCCTCATCCTTTTCCACTTCCTTTTTCTTCTTCTCTCCCCCATTGATTTTATTTTATTTCTTTTCAGTTAATAAGCATTTTTTCTCTCTCATACTCTCTAAAAACTCCACAAAACACTATAGCCTCACATATAAAAACAAATATACATAACCAAGTAAAACAAATTCCCATACCCTAAAATATATGTCTCATTTTGCATTTTGACTACATAATTTTCTTTTGGAGGGGAGCTGGGTAGGTAGTATGGTTTATCATTTTTCTTCTGGAACCATTATTAGTCATTGTGATGAGTAGAGATCTTAACTATTTCAAAGGGTTTTTTTTTACAATGATACTGTTATTATTTGAAAAGTTTTTCTAGTTCTCACTTCATTTTTACATGAATTCATTTTAGGATATTATCTAATCCTGTGAAACAACTAAAAAACACTTCTGTCAGGGACCCGGTATAAGGAGTTGCTTTGTTCCCATATATGTAATTAAATAGCATCTTGGGGATGGTGGTGGATGTGAAGCAAATTTTGACCAGGGACAAGCTTATGAGGTAGAAGTACATGAATGTGTGGAGGTGGGACTTAGTCCTAAATGCCAGCATGATGAGCAAGTTACCCAGTCCTATCATCAGGTACCTAAGCAGAAAGAAGAAGAACAGGAGCCTCTTCTGCTCTGGCTGGTAGGAAAGGCTAAGGGGCATGAACTTAGAGACTACTGCATGATTTCCCCTTCTATGGATCTGTTAAAAGCACATGTGGAAAGGAGATGAAATAAGAATTTAAAAGTCAATTCAAACGTGTCAGGGAGAAGCTGGAGAAAAAGAGTGAATTTGGAACTCAAAATTTAGAAAAAGGAATTTTATAAAATAAAAATAAACATACACATACAAAGAGAATGTTGCTTCCACTCATATGCATAGTGATGGGGCTCATCTCAAGTGCAATGTAAGTGAATTGCCTAATCTTGGGCCATCTTGATGCTTATGGCTCTATGCCAAGAAATAGGGTGACCTTGGACCTTCTTGACAGTGATGGCCTTATGCTAAGAAACAGGGTAGGAGATAGTTGTATCTCAGGTTAAAAAGTCAGGAAAGGCCAAGGTATGGTAGTTCAGTGAGGCATCTAGTAAGTTAATACAGAAAATTAAAACTATGTCACAAACCAAACTTACTCCTTAAAGATATCGATTCCATCCTTTCAAGGAATAGATGTGCCACCTACACAGAGAGACCACAAAAAGGCAGCTGATCTGATTGGGAATCACTGTTATCAGAATAGCTTGAGTTGCTACTGCTGTTCAAGTCCAAGGTGCTGCTGCCACCACTGTTGTTGCTGTTGCTCTCACTCTGCCCTGTCACCCCTCCTGGTTCCTTGGACAATTAAGATTTCTCAGAGGGGCAGCTAGGTGGTGCACTGGATAGAGCACTGGCCCTGGAGTCTGGAGGACCTGAGTTCAAATCCAGCCTCAGACACTTAACACTTACTAGCTGTGTGACCCTAGGCAAGTCACTTAACCCCCATTGCCTCACCAAAAAAAATAAAATAAAATAAAATAAAGATTTCTCAGAGTGAATTTTTCTTGGTCTTTTTCTCAGACAGAACCTATTGTATTTTTCTAGTTCTCTCAGGGTTAAGGCTTTCAGTGTTTCAAAGTCTATTTCTATCTCATCAGGATTAGAATTCCTTAAACATGGTTCTACGGACTCAAATGACCACTGGAGCAGTGGATAGAATGTTGGACTTGGAATCAAGAAGACCTGAGTTGAAATTCAGCCTCAGACAAGTAATAGCTGTGTGACCCTGGGCAAGTCACTTAACCCTATTTGCCTCAGTTTCCTCATCTGTAAAATGAGGTGGAGAAGAAAATGGCAAACCACTCCAGTATCTTTGCCAAGAGTACTCCAAATGAGGTAATAAAGAGACAGACATTACTGAAATGATTGAACAACATAAAATATCTGCTTTCCTTTTCAAACTCCATTTAACATATTACAGCTTGTATGGTACAGCTTTAGCACATCTCAAATGTGCAATTGAGGAACTGAGGTCTGTGGACATACAGAAGATGGATTCATTTGCCACATAGCTATCATTTCAGATGCCTTGGGAGATGTTTTTTTCTTTAATCATAGAAACTCCTCAAGAGGGTTGAATAACTTTTCTTGTTCTTTCCTTCCTGAAAGCATTTGAAACATTTTTTTTTCAAAAACAATTTCTGCTCACCCATCACCATTAGTATTCACCCCAAATGGTGGGTGTTAATTGTCTTTCAATACTTTTTCTTCCATAGTTTTAATTTATTTTCCCATTTTTCCATTTACTATTCTCATATGATTTTTTTTTTTTAGTGAGGCAATTGGGGTTAAGTGACTTGCCCAGGGTCACACAGCTAGTAAGTGTTAAGTGTCTGAGGCCGGATTTGAACTCAGGTACTCCTGACTCCAGGGCCGGTGCTCTATCCACTGCGCCACCTAGCTGCCCCTCATATGATCTTTTTAATTCATTTTTTTTTTCTTTTAAAAAAATATTCCTTTATCTTATTCAGAAATGCTGCTTGAAATTGTTTCTAAGGTGCATTTTACTTTGAGGATTTTCTTGTAGGTGTTTAGAAGTTATTCTATTTGCCTGGCTTTGTCTTAAGTTTCCCTGTTGATGTAATAACTCGTTATGGCAGTATTCTTTTTTTTTTTAATTGCTTACTTCCCCAGCCTACTTCTTGCCTTTGGAATTCATAGTACACTTCCAGGACAATATTTGGGTTGAGCATCTGTCCTCTTGTGTCCTTCTGATGCTTAGGCTAAGGATCTGCAAGCTTTTATGCTCTCAAAATGATACAATCCTGTGCAAAATCTACTCATTGCTCTGAACTCTGAAAGTCCTGACCCAGGCTTGAATTTATTGGTTTTTCTCTGGTTTGAAGTTTCAGTAGATTGCAGCTTGAATCAGCAACTACTATCCTGCTGGGAGGTTCTTCAGTTCAAAGTGACTGAACTGCAGATGCCCTTTGGGCTAGGATTTCCTCCCTGGTTATTCCACTTCTAGATTCAGCCTAGGTTGGAGACTAGAATTGAATTTCTTCTCTACTCCTAATATCAGAAGTAGGCAGGTATTGTTTGCATCTGAACTTGTTCCTTACTGAGAACAGCAAGGAGCGAAGCCCACTGGGAAAACTCCTCTATGAACTTGCCTCTCTCCACTTCTAAATGTAGTTCTCGTGCTCAGTCCAACCTGGACCAAGAACTGAACAGTGCATGACAGAGCTACCATCTGGCACTTATTCCTGTGCCCTGTGCTACTTCAGGAATCCCTTGGGATCTCTTCTTGCCTTGGTGCTTCCTGCTCAGGTGCCCAGACTTGGCCCTAGCCACTGGAATACTCTGCATGTGGCATGCTCCTAGCTAGATCCCATCCCCAGTGTCTGAAAAGCTCTCTATTTGTCTCCCTAAGCAGACCTGAGCTGGAAAATTACTTAATGACCTGGAATTCACAATGAGAATTTGGTCTTATATGTTTTCTAGATTTTTGTGGAGAAGGTTTGGTATGGAAAACAGACTATATTTCTTCCTATCACTCTTCCATCTTGACTATACATCTCACTTCTATTTCTTAATGTCTTCTCTTGTGTTACTATTTCTGTGGCTATGGTTTCACACTCATGAGGTTTTTCACTGAAAGACCTCAAGCTAGGAAAATTAACTTCCCCCTGCACCTTACAAGTAGTTCTCTTTCTCCAGTTTCATGTTTCTTAGAATGCTATCCTCTCTCCTTAGCACTCTTCTTTTAAAAATGTCTTCCTGGCATTAGCATTTTCCATAGTTCTTATGGCTTTGAAGAATACCCTAATTTTTCTCCCTCTACCAGTCTCTGTGAAGTAATCTTAGGGTATTTAGTGACAGTATTTGAATAACCTTGGGATTCTTCCTAAAACTGGGGGAATAAAAGGGAATCATGGATGTATTATCTGCAAAATACCTCCCCAAATCCTAATTACTACACATGGAGGAGAGAAAGATAGTTCTTTCTACACATGGAACATCATAGTTATGATGTGGGATGGATTTAGGGTCAAATTGATCGTGAGTGGTCCCAAAAGAATTACAAGACTCAATGACTCAGTTTCCCAAGTTTTATTGCAATACTGTGAGTGACCACAGGGAGTGAACCAGAAAAGTGGAAAGGTATCTCTCAGATAGGAAAAGAAAAGACAGTTATATTTATAGTAGGGATAAACTGATTATCACTCTCATTATAATAATCTCCACTTTAGGGAGGTACAAGGGAGGGCTTATCCTAATTTGGATTTCCTGGGGCCTTAAACCAACCCCTGAGGCAAGTACCTTTTGCTTTGGAGGTGTGTTTTGGGGGTTTACATGTCATAAGGTGAATCTGGGGACAAATTTGGCCTTTTCTGCACATATTACCTCAACTTGCCAAGTTTAGTGTCCCTGTGTTTCATTCCCAGACCTCGTTTCTGGGTTATCAATTAAAATTTTTATAAGCTGTCTCTATGTCTTTGTTAAAGTTAAGGTCTCAATGACCTGTCTCTTTATGAGGCCTGGTTATGAGTGCTGGTTAATGTTGGTAACAAGAACCTAGGCCCTGACTTGTTTTAATGAAGACTCAAGTCTTAAGTTATCCATTAACTGGGGTCTGAATCCCTCTTACAGCTCATATCTAAATTAGAGCTTGGGTCTTAGGTTTTTATGTTAAACCCTTTTTTTTTGCCTCCTACCTCAGTTAGAGGGGAACATAAATAACACAAAAATTTCAAAATGTAAATTATTTTAGACCATAGAATATTAGAGGAGGAAGGAACCTTGAAACATATAATGACATTTGTAAGAGAGGCCTTAGAGACCATTATATCGAGGCCTCTTATTTTACAGTTGAGGGAACTGAGGTCCACTGAGCTTAAAAGATGTGCCCAGGATCATATAGCTAGTGAGTTTTTGAGGTGGGGTTTGAACCCAGATCTTCCTGACTCCTAAATCTACTGCCCCATTCCCTAGGCTATGCTATTTCTCAACTGCCTTGTCGATCTGGATCACAGAATATAGGAAGGGGCTTTAGAGCAGAGTACAGAAAGTGAGAACAGAAAGAAACCTTAGAACATAGATTATAAATATTAGAGTTGGAAGAAACCATAGAGGTCATGTGGATTAAGCCCCTTCATTAGAATTGTATGCTGTAACCTATAGGGTACATTTCTCCTTTCCTACAAGGGTATTCAGGCTCATATTGAGCCTCCTTTAATCTTGAAGTCCCAATACAAAAGGGAAGGTGAGGCTTCTTTTTATCTGCATCTAGAGTACCTTAAGTGAAATCTCTCTAAACCAAAGTACAAACATCTCAAATAGGCCATTAAACTCATTACACTACTCTTGGGAAGCAAAGGCAACTTTGTGGGATTTGCTTTTACCTCAGATCTGGACTGTTCAGCCAGGTCACAAGGTCCAGATCTCCTGGCTAGTCCAAAGCATGACTTCCTTAATCCTTCAGTTGGAGGATGATTCTGCCTGTGGTTTTTGTTTGTTTGATTGTTTCCCCCAAGAAGAATACAGTTAAGGAAATCTTTCGATAGGTAGTTCACCCATGACTCAGATAACCTATAATTCAGGAGGCAGCTGCCAAGCTTGGAAATGTCCATTTCTTAGAATTAATTCCTGGTCTGTGCTCAGGAAGGAAAAAAGAAAGGCAGAAGAAGGCAACTAGAGACTCAAGGTCCATCTTAGAATTGCATTGGTGGGAAGTGGGGTGAGAAATTCCTCCCCCACTTTGTTGGAAGTCCAAGGGGGAGAAAGCACTGGAAATGAGTCCCAAAAGAGAAGTGAACTACTTCCACAAATCTTTTTCTAGATTACAGAGGAAGGTGCTTACTAAATAAGAATCTATCCTTTCCGATACAATCACCAATCATCATTGAAATAGCTCTTAGTAACTGGAGACCAATCATGTGTCATATCTGCAAAGCATATGTCCCTCAGCAAGGAGACAGGTTATTTGTTCACCCAAGAGAGGTGCTTAAACCAACAAATCATGGGTTCCCCTCACCACCCCTGCTACATAAGAAATTATGGAGTAGGGAGCAAATCACTTGTCCAAGACTTGACCTTGCCATTCTCAAGTCTGGTGCTCTACCTTCTCCATCCTTTTGACCTTGCACAAGTTGTCTCCCATTCCTGGAATGCAACTCCTTCTCCTCTGTTCTTTACAATCCCTAGTTTCTTTCAAAACTAAGTTCAAGTATCTAAATGAAGCCAATTTGGACTTCTGAGTCATGTGAACAACAAGATGGCAGACTAGAAATTTGTTGTGATCCTCACAACTTCTTAAAGCTTTCTGAAATAGGAATTATATGTAAAGGACATAACAATTTCAGTTTTCTCTATGGTCTAAGACCCCAAAGTCCCAAATGAGTTAAAAAAAAACCTGATGAATTAACAACATAGAAGTCTCATAAACCCTAATTTACTCATTTAACACTCCCCCCTGCCCATTAGCCCTAGGCAAAAAGGTGTCACAAATTTACCCATGAACGTTCCATATTCGTTATATATTTATTGCTTCTTTTCAAGAGCTCCTCAATCCAGCCAATCTGACCTTACCATTTCTCTCATGGGGTATTTTTCCTCCTTCTATCTCTGTGCCTTTGAATAGATTGTCCCTCATTCTTGGAAGGCACTGACCTCATCTCTGCCTCGTAGAATTCCTAGTTTGTGCCAAAGCTAATCTCTAGTGCCTCCTACGTAGCATCTTTTCTGATTATTTCAGTAGCTAGTGCCTGTCCCATCTAAATGACCTTGGATATCTTTTTATTTCTGTTGTATATCCATGCACAATACAACAGTGGCATGCTGGAGCCAGTTCACGTTAGCTCATTATACCTGATTGTTAAATTTGCAATGTGAGTATTCCCACATAAGAAATTGGCAGATGCTACAAATTAGGGCTTGATTCTTGTTTTGTGTATTGTCAAGACTTAAGAAAATGATGACTAAAATGTTGATAATGAAAATTAAATTTTAAAATGTTTTGAGTTCTTTTTTTCTGTACTTATTTTGTACTTATACTCATAAATACATATATACACATACACACACATGTTACCTACCTTATAAAATCATAGGACCATTGTAGAATTCTAAGGATCCTTGCATGCGATCCTGTTCATCCCCTCATTTTAGTGGTGAGGAAACTGAGGCATAGATTGGTTAAGTGACTTGCCCAAGGGTACATAGGTACCAAGTGTCTTAGGAAGCATTTCAGCTCAAGTCATCCTGACTCTGATTCCAGCACATATATTCACTGTGTCTTCTAGGGTATAAGATCTTTCAGGCCAGGAACTGTTGCCTTTTGGTCTTTGTGTCTCCAGAATCTAGTACCGTGCCTGGAACTTTGTAGATTTTAAAGAAATACTTGTTGATTAGTTGAATGTGTAGAGAAGATTTTTTTTCTAGTAGGGGTTAGACTAGCTGGTCCCTGAAATGAGGATACTCTGTGACTATGAAATGGAGACTCAGGGAGATTGAATGATTTGTTCACAATCACACAGGTAAACAGTATTATAGAGCACTTGAATCAACGTTGTAGAATCATAGAATATCAGAGCTAAAGGGAATCTTGAATCCAATCTATCCCCTTCTCTTTATTTTATTTAATTTTATATTTTGTTGATCTATTTTGTTTTATCTCACCTTCATTTCTGACATATTCCTCCCTCTTCTCCTACTATACTTAGTACATAGTAGGCACTTAATAAGTGCTTATTTCCTTCCCTTCCTCTCTTATCCATTGAGCTATCCTTTGTAACAAAGAAAAAAAAGAAAAGAGAAAAAAATTCAATTTGACAAAATATATCATGTCTTAGAGACTATATAATATTCCATACTAATATTTCCCCACCTTTGCAAAAAGGTGTGTGTGACATTTTCTCAACTCTTCTCAACTGAAAACTTGGTCCTTGTGATTAGAGAATATCCTCTTTAATTAGTTTGTTCTTTCTACTTACATGGGAAGATAGTTGGTGCAATGAATAGACCACCAGATCTGGAGTCAGGAAGATCTGAGTTCAAATCCAGCCTCAGACACTTACTAGCTGTACGACCCTAAGCAAATTACTTAATCCCTCTTTGTCTCAGTTTCTACTTATGTAAAATGAGGATAATAATAGCACCTACCACCTAGGGTTGTTGTGAGGATCAAATGAGACCTTAATTGATAAGTGCTTAGCACAGTATCTGCCATACAATAAGCACGATCATCATCATCAATCATCATCAATCATCATCAATCATTGCTGTCATTACTGTGTATATTGTTCTCTTGGTACTGCTTCCTTCCTTTCTCATTAGTTCCTATCCATCTTCCCAAGCTTGTTTGAATTCCATATAGTCATACTTTATGACTTTCTGAAGGCAGTGTAGTGTAGTGGCTAGAGAGCTCCCCTCAAAACTGGGAATGTCTGGGTTCAAGTCCCATTTCTGACATATCCTGTCTATGAGACTTTAACTAACACCTTTGACCTTTTAGTGATGTGCCCAATTCTCTAGTTCTATAAGCTGCAGATCTTTGCCTGGTTGAACTTTACATAGTGTCCCAAGTGACCCCTTTATTTTCTGAATGAGGAAAGTGAGGTCCAGGAGGGTCATGTGATTCGCTCAGCTAGGAAGTGGAACAGAGCCATAAGCAAATCTTTTGATGAAGGGGCCTATGCTATTTTCATTATACCACATTGCTGCTGGTACAGGTAGGGAGGTAAGCAGTTAACTTCATTCATTTCATACTTGAGAAGCATTACTGCAAATCTGTCCAAGAATTGAGGTTGTCTGAGTCACAGTCCCTCAAACCAGAAGGATGCCTCATAGTCACAGAGAGAGGCCTGGTTTCCTGGTGAGGAGAATCCCCAGGGCTCCTTTCATATCCTTGTTCCTCAGGCTGTAGATGAAAGGGTTCAGCATGGGGGTGACCACTGTATACATCACAGCTGCTGCTGTGTCCTCCTGGGTGGTGTGGGTGGATGAGGGGCTGAAGTACACTCCAATGATTGCCCCATAGAAGAGACAGACCACAGTGAGGTGGGAGCCACAGGTGGAGAAAGCTTTCCACTTCCCCACAGTAGATGGGATCTTCATCACAGTCACAAAAATTCGAGTGTAGGAGATCAGGATGCCAATGAAGGGGATGATGATTGTTAGCACCCCCACTGTATTGACCATCAGGTCATTGATGAAGGTGTCTGAGCAGGCCAACTTCAGCAGGGGACTGAGGTCACAAAAGAAATGAGGAATTTCACTGTGGCCACAGAATGAGAGTCGGGTCAGTAGGACAGTATGTATCAGAGCAACAGCGTAGGCCCAAAACCAGGACACTACTATCAGAAGAGCACACAACTTTGGGGTCATGATCATGGAATAATGCAGTGGAGCACAGATAGCCACATAACGGTCATAGGCCATGGCAGTCAGAAGGATACTATCTATGCCTGCAAACCAAATGAAGAAGAATACTTGTGCTAGGCACCCAGCATAAGGAATTGCTTTATTTCCAGAGACATGATTTGCCAGCATCTTGGGGATGGTGGTTGAGGTGAAGCAGATGTCAACCAAGGACAGGTTGCTAAGGAAGAAGTACATGGGGGTGTGGAGGCATGAACTGGCTTTAATGACCAGAATGATGAGCAGATTCCCTAGACCTGTGATCAGATACATAATAAGAAACAGGAAGAACAGGAGTGTCTGCTGCTCTGGCTGCTCTGAGAGTCCTAGGAGAATGAACTCAGAGACTGCAGACTGATTTCCTCCTTCCATGGTTCTGTTGGGAAAGACGTATGGAATAGAGGTGAAACAAGAATTTAAAGATTCAACAGATTAATAGTTCCATGGATAAGATATCAATTGTAATATGTTGCTTTAAACTATGTATTGAATGAATATATTATATTGTAATACATTATAGGTATTTAATATGTACAAGAGTTGAGCTAAAAAAAAATTTTTTTTAAATTTTTTAAAGAGTTGGGCTGGCTCTTACCCCTTCTGTTCCAGCAGAGTATAAGCTCCCAGAGGACAGGGGCTATTACTTTTTTATCTTTGTATCCTCAGAGACTAGTAAAATGCCTGGAACAAAAAGGAAAAGTTAAATAAATATTTTTGTTGGATTCATTGACTGCTGACAGTGGATCTGAATTTACTTCAATTGAGTTTAAAGAACTCATGGGCAGGAATGGTGTTAGATCTGGAGACAGAGGACCTAGTTTTGAAACATAGTTCCATCACTACTTGGTCAAGTCACTTATCCCAACTGGGCTTCATTTTACTGAACTGTAAAACAAGAAGGTGGAACTTTGTGACTTCTAAAGTCTCTTCAAATGCCAAGTCTATGAGCTCACACCACCTCCCTTTGTCATCTCAAGCAAATAGCCAATCCCACTGACATAGCCAAAGCAAGAATCCTGCATACAAAATCCTTTGCTTTGAAGCTTCCACTAATTGCTCCTATTTTTGTCTTCCAGGGCCAAATAGAATGAGCCTGACAAGTCTTCAGAAAATAGAAGCCAGTTATCATATTCCTCACTGGTCTTTTCTTTTTTAGCCTACACATTCCCAGTTTCTTCTGTCAATCTTTCTGTGGCGGGAGCAATATATATATTTTTTTTACTGGGAGTAATATTTTAACCCCTACCTCCATGTGAGTTAGTCTAGTTTTTCCTTAAAAGGTATGGAAAGGGAGGCAGCTAGGTGGCTCAGTGGATAAAGCATGGACCCTGGATTCAGGAGGACCTGAGCTCAAATCTGGCCTCAAACACTTGACACTTACTAGCTGTGTGACCCCGGGCAAGTCACTTAACCCTCATTGCCCTGCAAAAAAAAAAAAAAAAAAAAAGGAAAAGAAAAGGTATGGAAAGCATCCTTGAGACTTGGTTGGTTCAGGGGATTAAAGACTCAGGCTACTGACATTGTCTCCTGTTCCCCAAATACCAAAAAGTGATGAGGAGCTATAGGTTCTCTCTAGTTTTTGGTTGGTGGACAACTAGGGGCAACTCAGGCCAGGGAGCTTGGCTTAGCTGAATCCACTTAGGGTGTCCTCTATGCCTATTCTTGTTGAATATCTTTCAAATGCCATCACTAATTGAATCTTCTTTTCTTAATTATTGATTGTCCTACAAGTGTTTTATTTTGTTCTAATATTGAATATCAAGTAGCAGGACACTGTGCTGAGCCACACCCAGTCACAAACACCTTGTATGTCCTGATTTCTAGTTTTCCCACCATTCTTTTTTTTTTTTTTTTTTGGTGAGGCAATTGGGGTTAAGTGACTTGCCCAGGGTCACACAGCTAGTAAGTGTCAATCGTCTGAGGCCGGATTTGAACTTAGGTACTCCTGACTCCAGGGCCGGTGCTCTATCCACTGCACCACCTAGCTGCCCCCTTTCCCACCATTCTTATTCCTCCTCTGGATGTGTTCCAGTGTGATGATGTTCTCCCCATTCCCACTGATTTTTGTGAATACAGATATCACTAGAGGGAACTTAAAAGGACTGCTGTCAATTAAGGAGTCTTTGGGCCTTGAGCCATCCTAGGTAATCATTTAAAATGGTGAGGTACTCTCTGGATCCAGAGAACCCCACAAAATCATACAAGTCAAGAGGTTCAAAACTCCGGGTCCACTTCAAGAATACCCGTAAAACAGCCCAAGCTATCAAGGGCATGTATATCCAGAAAGGTACCAAGTATTTGAAAGATGTCACATTGAAGAAACAATGTGTTAGTGAAGTTGCCACGTGTGCCAAGGCTAAGCAGTGGGGTTGAACACAGGGGTTTTGGCCCCAAAAAATTACTGAGCTCTTGCTGCGTATGCTTAAAAATGCAGAAAGTAACGCTGAACTGAAGGGTTTGGATGTGGATTCTCTTGTCATTGAGCATATCCAGGTTAACAAGGCCCCCAAAATGTCACAGCATACTTACAGGGCTCGTGGTCGAATCAACCCATACATGAGTTCCCATTGCCATATTGAGATGATATTGACTGAAAAGGAACAAATTGTTCCTAAACCAGAAGAGAAGGTTGCTCAAAAGAAAAAGATATCCCAAAAGAAATTGAAGAAACAAAAGCCTATGGCACGGGAGTAAATGTGACATTAATATGCAAATAAAAGTGAAATTAAACCACAAAGGAGAAGAAGAAGAAGAAGAAGAAGAAGAAGAAGAAGAAGAAGAAGAAGAAGAAGAAGAAGAAGAAGAAGAAGAAGAAGAAGAAGAAGAAGTCCTTGGCAAGGAAACTGTGACTTTAGTATTATTTTGTTACATAGTAGCACAGATGGTAGAATAGGTGATGGAAAAAATGGATCCCAGGACTTGGAATCAGGAAGAATTGAGTTTGAATCCTGTCTTAGACACCCTCTAGCTGTATGACTCAGGACAAGTCACTTATCCTCTCTGTTCTTCAGGTTCCTCATCTGTAAAATGGGGATAATAATAGCACCCACTTCACAAGATTGTTGTGAGGTTAACATATGTAAGACACTTTTAAACCTTAAAGTACTACATAAACCTTCTTCTTCCTCCTCTTTTTCTTCTTCTTCTCCTTCTCCTCCTCCTGCTCCTGCTCCTCTTCCTCTTCTTCTTCCTCCTCCTCCTCTTCCTCCTTCTCCTCTTCCCTCTCCTCCTCTTCCTCCTTCTACTTCCTTCTCCTCATCTTTTCTTTTGAGAGATATAGGCAGGGCAGCTAGGTGGCGCAGTGGATAGAGCACCGGCCCTGGAGTCAGGAGTACCTGAGTTCAAATCTGGCCTCAGACACTTAATACTTACTAGCTGTGTGATCCTGGGCAAGTCATTTAACCCCAATTGCCTCACTGAAAAAGAGAGAGAGAGAGAGAGGCAATAAAGAACTGACCTCAGAACCAGAAAGACCAGTACACAAGCTCTGCTCTTGATACTCACTAGGTGTATGATCCTTGGAGTATCACTGAATCTCACAGCCCTCTAGGCAATTCTCTAAACTCCTAAGTTTCAGGGAAGATGTTGACTTGCTTTGGTAGAGGAACCTCTCTCATCTAGGAGTTCTTTTTGTTCTTTATTGTTTAGTCATTTTAAACTTGTGTCTGACTCTTCATGACCCCTTTGGGGGTTTTCTTAGCAAAGATACTGGAGTGGTTTGTCATTTTCTTCTCCACTTCATTTTACAGATGAGGAAACTGAGGCAAATAGGGTTAAGTGTCTTGCCCAGGGTTACACAGCTAGTAAGTGTCTGAGGCCAAATTTGAATCTGGGTCTTCCTGACTGCAGGCCTCACACTCTATTCATCTGCTGTGCCACTTTAGCTGCCCTTCAGGAGTTCTTTATAGCCATCAAATAATAGTTCATTTCCCTATTTCTTTCTCTGTCTATTCAAGGTGACTCAATAGAGGAGAAAGAGGCATTAGGCTGTGAATAGTGAGTTAAGAAGATAGTTTCCTTAAATGAAATTTGGATTTCAAGACCAAAGCTATTATGTATATACACACAAACATGTATATGAATACATACATGTTTACACATACATATTTATGTATATAAAATATAAATATGAGTATATATGTGAAATGTGGGTATATGTAAAATGTAAGTATATGTGTACATCTCTGCCTACATGCAGACGGTGTGTGTTGTTGATGTTGCTGTTTGTCCTTTTTTCTTGAAGAAGACCAGGACCTTAGGAAGTGATGTCATGACTTGCACTGAATTGCATTTAAGTGAGGCGGGACTATGCAAGGTCACCAACCTCATTCTGTTCTCTAGAGCCATCTACATCCAGTGGCAAGATATATATATATCAAGATGACTGGAGATGGCCCTGAACATACATACAGAGATGTATATGTGTATTGTATGTGTATGTATATACATGTGTATGTGTATAGGTAAATATTGCTCTTGACCATAGATAAAAGTCAGGCAAAAGTCAACATATATTTATTAAGCACTATGTCTCAAGAGCTGTGCAAAGCACTAGAGTTACAAAGGAAGCAAAGAGACACTTTCTGGTCTCAAGCACCCAGCAGTCTAGTGGGGGAGCCAGTAGTATGCAAACATTTAATTACAAATGAATTTATATATATATGTATATATGTATGTGTGTGTGTGTGTGTATACATACACATATAAATTTATATAAATATTTTTATATATTTATATGTATATGTGTATTGTGTGAATATATCAGGGCTTCTTAACTTTTTTTCACTTACAATCCCATTTCACCCAAGAAATTTTACATGACCATCACTATATATATATATATATATGTGTGTGTATGTGTGTATATATGTATATACATATAAATATATGTAAAACCTATATGGAGTCATGACTTACAGTTTAAGAAGCTTTTACATATGGGATGAATTGGAGATAGGCAACAGAAGGAAGATGCTAGCATTAATGGAGATCTGGAAAGGCTTGTTGCAGAAAGTTTGATTTTAGCTAGGACTTGAAGCAAGCCCAGGAAGCAGAGATTAGGAGGCAGAGAATTCAAGGCATGGGAGATAGCCACTGAAGGTATTTGACATCTGGAGATATGGAGGATCTCGTTGGGGAAATAGTAAGGAGGCCAAGTGTCATTGGAACGTAGAGCATGTGTTTGGGGGAGAAGGAAGAGGAGGAGAATGAGGTGGAAGAAGACTGGAAAGGTAAGAAGAAGGTTATGAAGGGTTTTGAATGCCAAACAGAGGAGATTATATTTGGTCCTGGAGGTGATGGGAGCTGCTAGAGTTTATCACATGATGGGATAAGAAGCCATAATATAGTCAGATCTTTGCTTTAGGCATATCAGTTTAACAGTTGAGTGGAGAATGGACTGAAATGGGGAGAGATTTGTGGCAGGTAGACCAACCTGCAGGCTATTTAGAAGTTCAGGTACAAGGTGATGAGAGCCTGTATCAAGGTGATGGAAATGTCAGGGGAGAAAAGAGGAGGTGCGAATGAGAGATTTTATGAGGGCAAAATTGACAAAATTTGGCATCAGATTGGATAGAGGGGTGGGTTAGAGAGAGTAAGTAGTAGTAGTAGAGTAGTAGTAGTAGTACTCTTGACAGTAATAAGTAATATTAGAGACAGGGAGGGTTTGGGAGGAAAGATAACTAGTTTAGTTTCAAACATATTGAGTTTACAGGACATGTAGTTCTGCATGCTTAATGGGCAGTTGAAAATAAGAGACTAAGGAGAAAGTTGGGTAGCACAATGGATAAAGCACCAGCACTGGATTCAGGAGGACCTGAGTTCAAATCCAGTCTCAGACACTTGCTACTTACTAGTTGTGTGACCCTGGGCAAATCACTTAACCCTCATTGCCCTGAAAAAGAAAAAAAAAGATACTGGAAGTCAGCAGAAAAGTTAGAACTGGAAAGGCAGATTTGAGAATCACTGGCATAGAAATGGAAACCCTGGGAGCTGATGAGACCACCAAGTGAAATAGTATAAAGGAGGAAAAGAAGAGGATCCTACACAAAGTTCTATGGGATAATAACCACAGTTTGCAGGGATGTCCTATATGAAGACCCAGCAAAGAGGACTGGATGGGAGTGGTCACATGAGTAGGAGGAAATGTAAGAGAGAATAGTGCCAAAAAACAGAAGAGATTATCAAGGAGAAGAGGGAGATTGAGAGTCTCAAAGTGGGCAGAGAGGTCAAGAACTGAGGAAAATCCACTCTAGATATGATATTTAAGAGACTGCTAGTTACAGTGGAGAGAACAGTTTCAGTTGAATGATCTAGTTGGACTCTAGACAATTAAGAAGAGACTGAGAGGGGGGCGGCTAGGTGGCAGAGTGGATAGAGCACCAGCCCTGGAGTCAGGAGTACCTGAGTTCAAATCCGGCCTGAGACACTTAACACTAGCTGTGTGACCCTGGGAAAGTCACTTAACCCCAATTGCCTCACTAAAAAAAAAAAGAGAGAGAGAGACTGAGAGGGAAGATGATTTTATAGGTTGCAGGCAGCCTTCTCAGGCCACAAAAGAGAGAAGTGATATGGGATGATAAATAACCGGAATGGATGGGTCAAAGAGTGATTACCTACCTAGAAGGTAGTGATTACCTACCTTCTAGAAGGTAGGATTTTATCTGGTACTTAAAGGAAACCAAGGAAGTTAGGGGGTGGAGAGGAGAGAGTGTATTCCATACATTCCATGTATGAGGGACAGCTAGTGAAAATCCCCAGGGTCAGAAGATGTTGTATCTTATTTGAGAAATGATGGGGGGGATGGTTTCTATTTATTTTCTCTGTATATGTTCCATTCCTGACCCCATCCCAATATCCCAGTAGAATTTCAACCTATTAAAGGTAGGGAGTATTTCCTTTTTGTGTTTTTGTCAGTAGAACCTGTACTGTGGCACAATAAATGCTGATTCATTTGAACTGCCTTTGATCACACAGTCAATTATTACCTGAGGATTTGAATAGAGATCTTCCCAATTCCAAATCCAGCTCTCTATTCATGTTACCATGCCATTAATAATCCTTTGAGACTTATAGCACCAAGGTAATAGATGAGTAATAAGAAGTTATTTGCAAAATGGGGAAGGAAGTGGAGAAGCCAGATGGAAACTCAGAAAATGACAATCTTCTTCCACTGGATTCTCCTCTAAAGCTTAAAATTTGGGGAAGGGAGGCCATATTATGTACTAAAAATGTCCATGGGGTAAGGGGCAGCTAGGTGGCATAGTGGATGGAGTGCCAGCCCTGGATTCAGGAGGACCTGAGTTCAAAACTGGCCTCAGACACTTGACACTTACTAGCTATGTGATGCTGGATAAATCACTTAACCCTCACTGCCCCACCAAAAAAAAAATAAATAAAATAAAAGTCCATTGGAATGAAAGTCAGGGTTAAAGTTCCAGATCTGTTATGAATGCACTGTGAGACCTTGATTGACTCCCATTATGGGCTTTAGCTTCCCTAAAGGTTATATGAAAAAGTTAAAAATTTGGCCTCTAAGGTCCCATTCAGCTCTGATATTTTGTGTTATAATCTTTTTAATTCTGATTCCAGCAGTAATATTCTAGGTCTTCTCTTTCTCTGTTATTTTAAGTCCTTTTTAGCTCTTTAATTAAATGTTTTCTGTTTTCTGAGAGCCATTCTAGCCCTCTTATTCTACATTGTAAGGTTCCTCCTGACTCTTACATTCTGTGTTCTCTGCTTTTTTTTTTTTTTTTTTTTTTAGCGAGGCAATTGGGGTTAAGTGACTTGCCCAGGGTCACACAACTAGTAAGTGTTAGGTGTCTGAGGTCAGTTTTGAACTCAGGTACTCCTGAATCCAGGGCCGGTGCTCTATCCACTGTACCACCTAGCTGCCCCTTCTCTGCTTCTTTTAAACTCTGACATTCTATGTCCTATGTTTTAAGGTCCCTCCCAACTCTAATATATCATACTCTATATATGATCTCTCTCTCTGTCTCTCTGTCTCTGTCTCTCCAACACACACACACACACACACACACACACATACACACACAAACACACACACATGGAATACATGGAATATATAACAAAGCTTTAAGATTTATTAAACTTTAAAAGGTACTAAGACTTTTAGGATACCCTGTACTTTAAGAGCTTTCTAAGTCCCAAAGGTTTATCTTTGTGCTTTGATCTTTCTCAGCTCTAACATTCTGTATTCTAGAGTCTAGCTTCTTAAACTATGGGTCTCAACCCATATGAGGTCATGTAACTGGATGTGGGGGTTGCTGCAGCCTTAGTTCTAAACACACAACATGCTCACTTTGCACTGTGTATGCTGTCACGGGATCAAATTAAAATTTCTCAGGTGAAAAGGGGTGGCGAGAAACTATTTCTCCTGAGAAATTTTTATGTGACCCTAGGTATATAGGTATATAACAAACCTTTTACTGCTGCCAAATTTTTTCACACCCCTCCCCCCCTCTACACATTCAGTTACCCCATATAAGGTCAAACCCCACAGTTTAAGAAACTTTGTTCTAGCGTCCCTCTTAGCTCTGACATGCTGTGTTCTATGTTCGGTGTTCCATGCTCTAAGAGGCAGCTAGGTGGCACAGGAGATAGCATTATGGGCCTGGAGTCAAGAAGTTCTACTAGCTATGTGACTCTGGATATCACTGAGTTCAGGTTGCCTCAGTTTCCACAACTGTAAAATGGGGATAATACCACGTACTTCCTAGGGTTGTTGTAAGGATTAATTGAGATAAATATTGGTAAAGAACTTATCACAGAGACTGGCATTGTTAGAAAATTAGTAAATGCTTGTTTCCTTCCTTCTTTCCTTCCTTCCTTCCTTCCTTCCTTCCTTCCTTCCTTCCTTCCATCCTTCCTAACACTCTAGGTTTCTATGTTCTGGGCTTTCTTCCAGCTCTAACATTCTAGGTTTTATTGTCTAAGGTCTCTTCCAGCTCCTCTAATATTCTGTGTTTGTTGTTTTAAAGTCCCTCTGAACTTTGACATTTTAGGTTCTATGTTCTAAGGTCTGTGTTCTATGTTCCAGGGGTCCTTCCACCTCAAACATTTTATGTAGCATATGCTTGGACCCCCTGTAGGTCTTTTTAGCTTAGACATTCTATGTGACATGTTCCAAGGGCCCTTAAAGCTCTGACATTCCACATTTTTAAGCACTTATTTTCTATGATTTTAGGAGACAGCTACAACATTATTTTGTTTAAGATTTCCCACTTGAAGTGAATAGAAAGAGCCATTCACAGATTCACTTACTTGGACATTTCTTTGGTTTGGGTCTTCTTTTCCTGAGGAACTAAGCTTTGTTGCCTTCCCTGGTTTCCTTCCCACAGATGAGATTTTCAGACAGGTAAGTGGTCCAACATGTCAGTTCCTCCAGGAGAAACAAGCCTTGAGGCTTTGGCTGAAGTGGCATCTATGAGAGTATCTCCTAGGAAGGATGTGTGTAGATAATTGTAGGCCCTTTTATAGGGATTCCCTGGACCCAGGGTCCTAATTCCCTAAGTGCGTTGTTAGAGACAAACATCAATTAATTGTCAATTTTCCACTCTAGCCTCTTAGGGCTCAACTAGTTTTGGGATGAGTTTGGCCTAAGTTCAATTTATTTCCCCAATTCTTCTGCCAGGAATGATGAGATTTCCAAGTTGTTCTGTTTTTCTTCAGAGCATTTTTTCATATGGCAATAGATAACTTTGATGTATTCATCTGAAAACCGCATGTTCATATCCTTTGACCATTGCTCAATTGGGGAATGACTTGCATTCTTATTTTATTTAGTTCCCAATACATTTTAGAAATGAGGCCTTTATCAGAAACACTGGTTGTAAAAATTGTTTCCCAGCTTTCTTCTTCCCTAATTTTGGCTTCATTGCTTCTGTTTGTACAAAAACTTTTTTATTTAATGTAATCAAAATAATCCTTTTTGCATTTCATAATATTCTTTATCTCTTTTTGGTCATAAATTCTTCTCTTTTCCATAGATCTGAGAGGTAAACTATTCCTTCCTCTCTTAATTTACCTATGGTATTACCCTTTATGTCTAAATAATGTACCCATTTTGACCTTATTTTGGTATACAGTGTAAGATGTTGGTCTATGCCTTGCTTCTGCCATAGAATTTTCCAGTTTTCCCAGCAGTTTTTTTCAAATAGTGAGTTCTTATCCCAGAAGCCATAGATTACTATACTCATTAACTACAGTGTGTCGTGTGCCTAACCTATTCCATTGATCCACCACTCTATTTCTTAGCCAAAACCAAATAGTTTTGATGACTACCACTTTATAATATAGCTTCAGATTTGGTACAGCTAGCCCATCTTCCTGTGACATTGCCCTCATCATGGTTCAGATCCTCATCACTTCAGAATTGAGTTATTGCAATAGGCTGCTGGTTGGCCTTCCTGCTACAAGTCTCTCCTCACTCCAGTTCATTCTCCACTCAGCTGTCATATTGATCTTCCTAAAGTACCAGACCGACCATGTCACTTCAGTGTTCAAAAAATTCCAATAACTTCCTATTTTTCCAAGATCAAATATAAAACTCCTCTCTTGAGCTACTGATTAGAGAAATGCAAATTAAAACAGCTCTGAGGTACCACTTCATATCTATCAGATTGTCTATTATGACAAAAAAGGAAAATAACAAATGTTGGAGAAGCTGTAGAAAAATTGGAACATTAATGCATTGTTGGTGAAATTGTAAACTGATTGGGGCAGCTAGATGGTGCAGTGGATAGAGCACTGGCCCTGGATTCAGGAGGACCTGAGTTCAAGTCTGGCCTCAGACACTTGACACTTACTAGCTTTGTGACCCTGGGCAAGTCACTTAGCCCCATTTGCCTCATCCAAAATAAAAGAAAAAAGAAATTGTAAACTGATCCAACCATTCTGGAGAACAATTAGGACCCAAAGGGCTTTGTGGCTGTGCATACCCTTTGACCCAGTAATAGAGTGGTATTACTAGGTCTGTATCCCTAAGAAATCATAAAAAGGAAAATGGACCCATATGTACAAAAATATTTCTAGCAGCTCTCTTTATGAAGGCAAAGAATTGGACATCAAGGGAATGTCCATCAATTGGAGAATGGCAGGAACAAGTGGTGGTATATGAGTAATGGAATACTATTGTGCTATAAGAGATGATGAGCATACAAATTTCAGAAAAACCTGGAAAGACTTAAGTGGACTAATGCTGAGTGAAGTGAGTAGAACCAGGAGAACATTGTACACAGTAACACCAACATTGTGTGAGGATCAACTGTGATAGACTTGGATCTTCTCAGCAATACAATGATCCAAGACAATTCCAAAGGACTCATGATGGAAAATGCTCTCCATATCCAGAAAAAAAAGAACTGTGGAATCTGAATGCAGATTGACTTTTTTTATTTGTTGTTTTTTTGAGGTTTTTATCATTTGTTCTAATTCTTCTTTCACAACATGACTAATGAAGAAATATGTTTAATGTGATTATACATATATATCCTATAACAGATTGTTTTCAGTCTTGGGGAGGGAAGAGACAGAGAAAAATTTGGAACTCAAAATCTTATAAAAACAAATGTTGAACACTATCTTTACATGTAACCAGAAAATAATAAAATACTTTTAGGATAAAATAAATGAATAAATTAGAAGGTTGGAACAGATTTTTTGTCATCTAAAAACAAAACTAGACCCTGTCTCCAAATCCAACATCATTCCTGCCTATGAGTTCTTTAAACTCAACTAAGGTAAATTCAGATCCACAGTCAGTAATCAATGAATCCAACAAAAAGTCTTTATTTATCTCTTCATTTATGTTTCAGGCATTGTACCAGGTTGTGAGGATAAAAAGATAAAAGTGAAATAGTCCCTGCCCTCTGAGAATTTATACTCTGCTAGAACAGAAGGAGTTAGAGCCAGCTCACCTCTTGTACTTATTAAATACCCACAATGTATTACAATACAATATATTCATTTAATACATAGTTTAAAGCAACATATTACAATTGATATCACATCCATGAGACCATTAATCTGTTGAATCTTTAAATTCTTGTTTCACCTCTATTTCATACATCTTTCCCAACAGAACCATGGAAAGAGGAAATCAGTCTGCAGTGTCTGAGTTCATCCTCCTAGGACTCTCAGAACAGCCAGAGCAGCAGACACTCCTGTTCTTCCTGTTTCTTATTATGTATCTGATCACAGGTCTAGGGAATCTGCTCATCATTCTGGTCATTAGAGCCAGTTCATGCCTCCACACCCCCATGTACTTCTTCCTTAGCAACCTGTCCTTGGTTGACATCTGCTTCACCTCAACCACCATCCCCCAAGATGCTGGCAAATCATGTCTCTGGAAACAAAGCAATTCCTTATGCTGGGTGCCTAGCACAAGTATTCTTCTTCATTTGGTTTGCAGGCATAGATAGTATCCTTCTGACTGCCATGGCCTATGACCGCTATGTGGCTATCTGTGCTCCACTGCATTATTCCATGATCATGACCCCAAAGTTGTGTGCTCTTCTGATAGTAGTGTCCTGGTTTTGGGCCTACGCTGTTGCTCTGATACATACTGTCCTACTGACCCGACTCTCATTCTGTGGCCACAGTGAAATTCCTCATTTCTTCTGTGACCTCAGTCCCCTGCTGAAGTTGGCCTGCTCAGACACCTTCATCAATGACCTGATGGTCAATACAGTGGGGGTGCTAACAATCATCATCCCCTTCATTGGCATCCTGATCTCCTACACTCGAATTTTTGTGACTGTGATGAAGATCCCATCTACTGTGGGGAAGTGGAAAGCTTTCTCCACCTGTGGTTCCCACCTCACTGTGGTCTGTTTGTGTGTGTGTTTATTTTTATTTTATAAAATTCCATGACCTGCATGTCAATGAAAGTTCTGTGCCTGTTACTTCTAAAAATCCTACAATAGATACCTCTGAAAATAGACCTACACAAGAAATAGCCTTAGATTGAAAGGAAGATTGTGAAATAGAGGTTGATGTGCCAGAAGAAAATGCTAATTTACCAGAAGAAAAAACATTAATTTCTGACAGTTCTGAATCTCGAGAAATTCATGTAATCGAACATGAAAGAGTTGAAGCCTTGGCATCAGGATACTTTCGTTGAATGAGCTATATCCTCCAAGAACTCTAAAACTTCAGTATAACTTTGATACCATTAATCAATAGTTCACTTATGGCTGAATGTGATATGGCTGAAGTGGATGGAGAGCTTTTTGTGGCTCAGAGCAACTTTACCTTGGTATTAGAAGGTGAAAAAGGAGAAGTTGAAACAGGAGATTGTGCCCCATCTGATGTGTCCGCTAAGACAGCTAATATAGCAACTGAGAAAGGGAAAGATTACAATGATGACAGTGGTAAACACAAGCATGCTAAAAGTTCGGCATCTGTCAGAATAAATGATCAGGAATCCCAAAATGTTGTGGAGACATTACCATATGTGCCAGAACCAATTAAGGTAGCTATTGCTGAAAATTTACTAGATGTAATTAAAGACACAAGGAATAAAGAATTTACTTCAGACACAGTAGAACAAACTATCCTTGAAACCATGCCTTTAATTACTCAGAAGATGATGCGTTCCACCAAGGCAGAGAAGGAAACAAGTCTAGAAGATTTAAATGATAGCTAATGTAATGACATGATACCTTCTAGAACACAAATGAGAGAACAAAGCATCAGAAAATCTAAAGCCAAGATAAACACCTGAGACATTCCAACACCTGAAGTATAGAACTTCCTGCTATAAAGAGAAGTACCAGGAAAACAAAAGAAAAATCTGAGCTATCTGAAATTGCCTTTGCTGAAATTGAAGAAGCATCTCAGAAAGTATCCCAGGATTCTGTTACTCCTAGAAGAGGAAGTAAAAAAAAATAATCTGGATACATTAAAAATTGCTACTTGGGGCAGCTAGGTGGCAAAGTGATAAAGCACCAACCCTGGATTCAGGAGGACTTGAGTTCAAATACATCCTCTAACACTTGACACTTACTAGCTGTGTGACCCTGGGCAAGTCACTTAACACTCATTGCCCCACCAAAAAAAACCCCAAAAAGACCCCAAATCAGTAAAAACCACAGAAAAGCAAAAGTAAAATGAATCAGGAAAACAAGAACAAAAGGAAGCAAAAACACAGAAAAAGAAGGTTCTTGGTCACCTCCACCTGTAGAAATCAAGGTGATTTCTCCCTTGGCAGCCTCAGTTGATGCATCCAAGAACAAGCCAAGAAGGATGACAGAAACAACAACAAAAACTCTTCAAAGGAGCAGAAACAAACTGTCTTCCTTCCTAAAGCAAGTTTTATGCAGGAAGATGCTATTTTTTCCAAGTTTTTAATATACACCCGAGTTTGTAAAGTCATCAGAATTGTGTGGATTAATAAAAATCATACGCTGATAAGGTTCACAGGGCCTTCAATTGTGTTCAGACAAGTGCGAGCAGTCTCTCAGTACCATTGCCGATCAATTCAATCATTTTCAGCAACGTGTTTTCACAGCAAAGCCCACACCATGTTCCCATGGTTATGCTGAAGTTTTGCCCTTCCAGAAGAATGTGTAATCCTTTTCCTTCAGCCTTCCAGAGTCTGCGATTCGTGTTTTCTACAAAGCCGCAATGTCAACATTTAGTCTCCGTAGTTCGTTATTTATCACCACTGTTTTCTGAAAGTCTCTGACTGCTTGTAGGTCGTTTGAGAGTCCAGTCATCACAGTCCAGACATTCCAACTGCCCAACTTTAGGGCAGGTGGCTTGGAATGTGAGTTAACTTTATTGTTTGCTGGTGCCAATGCTTCAGTTCACCTGTCAGGCCATAACCTTAATCCCCATGCACCCAATGAGGAAGATGAACTGTGATGGGACAACACCTTACTGACTGGGGTTTGCCCAGCTTAAGGCGGGCAGTAGCTGTCCAGTGGAACTTGATCAGTCCTCCCACCTTCGAATGCAGCCCCTGGCATCAAGCCCTACATCAATCGGGCAAGTAACTTATAACCGGTATCTGCCACATCCCATGTTGTATCTACCCTATGAGGAGTAGCTGGAGTATCCTCTCCAGGGAGCTGGCCTGGGTGGATCAATATGGAAAACAAGCTGTTGCCCATGCAACAGGTTTTCCCTCTCCGCAACATTGGTGGATCCAAAGGAGAGGCAGAGCCAGTACAGTTTGGTACCAGTGCAGCCGCAGGAGTTGCCAGAGGGATGTGATGTCCAACATCCAACTGCCTAAGGGACTCCGGCTCCTTATTTTTCCTCAGGGTTAACTCCCTCCATTGATACACATCGGTAGCTACCAGTTGGATGTTGTAAGCCAATTCTCATATCTTGGCTCTATTGTCAGTGACAATTTGTCACTTGATTCTAAGATCAATCAGAGGATTGGGAAAGCTACTTCAACCATGGCTAAGCTTGTCAAGCATGTCTGGGCAAACAGTAAACTGACAAGACAAACCAAATTTGCTGTCTATAGAGCATGCGTCCTGAGTACCTTACTGTATGGCAGCGAAACATGGACTACATACACTAGACAAGAGAAGAAGCTTAACAGCTTCCACATGCACTGCCTTCGGTGCATCCTTGCCATATCTTGGTCAGATAGGATCACCAACACAGAAGTGCTCCAACGGGCGCAACTTCCGACCATCTACACACTACTGAAACAAAGACAGCTGCCCTGGCTCAGTCATGTGCACTGCGTGCAAGAGGGGTGCATTCCTAAAGACCTACTCTATGGCGAGGTAGCCTCAGACCAAAGACCTGCTGGACACCCCCAGCTTCACTACAGAGATGTATGCAAGCGAGACTTGAGGGCTCTGGGAATAGACATTGGCAGCTGGGAGGAGATGGCCAAGGACCTTGCCCGATGGAGTTCAGTACTCAGGAGCAGCTTGCGCACAGCTGAGATGAGCCTTCAAGCTCTGGAGGAAGGAAAACGAATGAGACACAGGAGTGCAGTTTTCCAATGTCATCGTTGCGGCAGGAGCTTCGGCTCCCATATCGGACTGCACAGCCACACTGTGGCCTGTGGTTCTTCAAGGCACTGATCCATGGTCTTCTGTGACTGCCGGAAGCCTACTACTATTACTACTAAAAAAAAATCATCTAATTTGGAAAAGAATAATTCATACAAATTAATTTTGGGAAATTTTCATAAATAAGTGGTCTTAAATAAGTAAAGTAACTCCATATGGCATGTGATTACTTCAGTCACATGCAGTTTTTTCTATTTTATATTAAGATTTCATAAATTTATATAATATGTAAATACAGCTTATTGTTGGAATGCTAAATAAACTGTATACTTCACCAAAAAATAAATAAATAAATAAAAATTGCTTTTTAAAAATATTTTGATTAACCTATAAGTAACTGAGATTAGAAAGGCCTCTGGATGGGGCAGCTAGGTGGTGCAGTGGATAGAGCACCAGCCCTGGAGTCTGGAGTACCTGAGTTCAAATCCAGCCTCAGACACTTAACACTTACTAGCTGTGTGACCCTGGGCAAGTCACTTAATCCCAATTGTCTCACCAAAAAAAAAAAAAAGAAAGGCCTCTGGGGGAGGTCACTAACTGCTTATACTTTTATATTTTATAGACTCTGATATGAGTTCTAAGAATCTAGGATTTAGAGTCAGAGGATTCCAGTTTGAAATCCAACTCTTATACTTGTGGAGTTGCATGATCTTAGGTAAGTCCCTTAACTTCTCTAGGGATCAGTTTCCTCATCTGTAAAATAATCACTAACATTCCTTTAAACACTAAATCTGTGATATCAGCCTACATTTTCAGCTCTGTGAATCTGTGCTATGGGAGGGGAAACTGGTTGGTCACCAGTTGGGGTGTTGTCAAATAGTAAAATTTCCATTTTATCTGGGTGGGAGGAATGAATTGCAAATGTAAAAAAAAAAAAAATGCAACCAGGCTCTTAGTGGTCCTTGCACATGATTTGGGAGACAGTGAGATTCAGGGGAAAGATCACTGATCCTGAAGTTAGATGACATGCTTTAAAACACTTTCAAGGGTATACCTGTTTGACCTTGGGCCAAATTATGAAGGGTTTTAAAAGCCAAACAGAAGATTTTATATTTGATCTGAGAACCATTTCAATAGAGAGGGTGATGTGGTCAGGCCTGTCCCATAGGATGACCAAGTGAACAGTTGAATGGAGGATAAACTGGAGTGAAGAGAGACTTTAGACCTTGGGCCAATCACTGAGCCTAAAACTCAGTTTCTTCAATTCTGTTTTTCTTTTTGATTTTTTTTTTGAGGGGCAATTGGGGTTAAGTGACTCGCCCAGGGTCACACAGCTAGTAAGTGTTAAGTGTCTGAGGCCAGATTTGAACTCAGGTACTCCTGAATCCAGGGCCAGTGCTCTATCCACTGCGCCACCTAGCTGCACCCTCAGTTTCTTCAATTCTGAAACGAGTATTGGGACTACATAGATGGTCTCTGATCTCCCTTCCAGGTCTAGACCTATAATCATGTGATGCTGTGTTCCAAATGAGACTCTGATATGAAAGTTACACAATTCTATGTCTTAAGGCCCTTCCCAGCACTTATATCCTATGCTCTCTGTGCTAAGACCTGTATCACTTCCAACTTTTCTGTGCTCCAAGATCTGAAATCCCTTTCCTGGAAGAGAACCAGAAACACAAGTTGCTCTCCATGTTCCTGAAAGAGCAGCATGGTGAAAAGCAATTTTAAAACTTAAGTCAACTTCTTCCCCAAAGGAAGCAGAGCCCAAAGTGGTGTGGAGGACAGACAATTATCTAGTGTTTGTCTCTAACAAGGGGCTCAGGGAATTGGAGCCCTGGGTCCAGGGATTCCCTGTAAAATACTTACCATGATCCCCACACATCATTCCTAGGGAACAGAATAGACTCCTGCTCTCATGAGCATCACCTCAGTCAAAGCCCCAAGCCCTTTTATTCCTAGAAAAGCCCACAGCATGGGCTAGTTACCAATTTGAAACTCTTATAGTATCAGTAGGGGTCCAGGGAAGCCAACAGCTTGGTCCTTCAAGAACAGAAGAAGAGATCCAGGCCAAACACCCAAGTAAGTACAGAGGCAGAGAGCACTTTCTGTTCATTTGAAGGTCATTGTCTCACAAAGTAATGTTGTGAATGTGTCTCAAAGAATCTCAGAAACTTATTGCTAAAAGGGATTTGAGAAGGCAGAAGTTCTAGACTGGAAGGGTTGTTGGAACATAGAATATTTGATTTCAAAGACAGAAAGGACTCAAAATATGAATAGGGCCAGAGGAAATCTTAGAATGTAAAATATTCAAGCTCAAAGGGAACTTAGAATATAGAACATCACAGCTGCATAAGATGAAAAAGAGGCTGCTGGTTAGTCTCCCTATCTAAAGTCTCTCTTCACTCCAGTTCATCCTCCATTCAACTGCTAGCTTGGTCATCCTATGAGACAGGCCTGACAACATCACTGCCTCTATTGAAATGGTTCTCAGTTGGCTTCAAGATCAAGTATAAAATCTCATGCTTGGCTTTTAAAACCCTTCATAATTTGGACCCTTTCTACCTTTTCCACTTTCTTACATCTTACACCTCTGCAGGAGGATTTCAACAATTAGAAGAGGAGACCACAGGGGCAGAAGGAAGTTCCAAGTGAGAAGTCTGCAGGGGCATATACCTGTCTAGGTACTCTGAGACCTAGTGACAATGGCCTCCTTCTTTATTTTCACATAAAATCCTCTGTCTCCTGAATATAAGCATTTTCACTGGGTGGCCTCCATGCCTAGAACTCTCTCCAGTCTCATCTCCACCTCCTGGCTTCTGTGACTCCCTTCAAGGCTCAGCTAAAGTCCTATCTTCTCAAAGAAGCTATTTCCAGTCCTCCTTAATCTTAGTGCCTTCCCAATGAGACCACCCCAAATGTATCCTGTATGTATATGGTTTGCACATTGTTATTTGCATGTTATCACAAAGAATCAGACATACTGAAACAACTAAATAACTAAAAAGAGAAGTCCATTTCAAGATGTCCAGTTGGCAGTTGTAATAGAAGACTAGAAATCAGGAAAAAGCTTAGGGCTAGATAAGAGGATTTGAGACATCCCCATAGTGATGAAAGTTGCATCCACCTGGTTACTCCTATCTATTTTCTAGATGTCCTCCCATAAGTATATTGTCTAAATATATGGTGCTATTTGGCCATCCCTTGGTGTCTTTTGTTCTTTTGTATAAGGTATCCCTTAGCAAAGTCATTGGAGCCATGGGTCTCACCCTACCAAGTCTCAGTGATACAATTAAAAATGTGCATACTATTGTTAAGACCTCTAATTTATCTTGGTACTTAGCCTCACTTTGTGCTTTTTATAGACATATGAGGCCATAGTCTTTACTGTAGGCTTCCTTTTAGGACACTTTCCCCTGTGAATTATTGTTTCTCTAATGCTCTTATGCTCCCTGGCCTATGTTTCCTACCTGCTCTGGTAGTAGCTCATACTGTAACAAAATACAAAGCAATAAAATCAAGACCTACAAGTTCATTATAGAAAAGCAAAGAATCTCTTCTCAGCTATAATATACATGTGTGTATACTAGTCTATATCTGCTCAAGTCCTCTGCTTTCTCACTTCCATGACATCCTCTATGCAGATACCCCTAAATTACTTAATACTATCCCACACCATCATAAGGTTGAAACACTTCAACCCAATTTTTAGTCTCAAAAAACTATTCATTGCCCAAGTCCCAGACTCACAAAGCTCCCCCAGTGATGGCATTGGTATTTGTATTAATGTACCCCTCATTAGTCAAATGTTGCCAAATTATTTGGTATTTCCATCATTCAACAGATCTAGTCATTTCCAAAGCAGAGATCTGCTTTCAAAGGAAAGAAGCACATCAGTGTCTATGGCTATTACAGTCTTAGAATCCAAACTACATGGGTCTCCTTAAGTACAGGAATAGTTGAGCACACCTGAAACTTGGTGGTCTCTGGCATGCTTATCAATTTTACAAATCCAGTACCATGTTATCAGGTGTTGCACAAAGGACTCAGAGGAACCTTTCTGTGCCTCATACCAGAAGTTGGTATTGTCTCCAGATCCAAATCTTCCCATCCAATGCAAAGGATTAGAGTATAACATGGCTCTGTAGATAAAATACCTGTCAAGGAACCAAATAAATGACCCCACCTAATTTTGAGGTGAAAATGGTAGAGATGACCAACTGAACATTAAACTCCCTTATTTCATGTACATAATACTCCCTCCACCGATGTAGATTGCAATTCCTCTATAACTTTGTTGAGTGATGCTGTGATTTAAAAAACAACATCTTGTGTGCAATCTGGTGAGGAGACTCTCTCAACTCAAATTGACTGGTTCTTAAACATCAGACACACATTCCCTGACCACTAGGGTCATTTTCCTACCCCACCTTTCCAGACTGAACCCTAGATTTTGACAAAAATATTTAAGTCAAATCAACCAATTATAAACCTATGCTGATGGCTCACACATTATTCTTACCTTGAATCTAAAGTAATTTTTTTCGGGTAAAATATACATCTGAATATGACATTTCTGTGGTCAATGTGCTCCATTAGCTCCCTGTCTTTTCCAGTGAGTTTTCTAGTTTGGGAATCATTCTGTTCACCACTTGACTTACACACAAAAGAGCCTGTTGTGACAGTGCATAGAACAAACTATCAGAATTCCTGGTTCCAGTTCTTCTTCTACTTCTTCCTAGCTGTATGATCCTGAACTTATCTTCCTGGTCCTTAATTTTCTTATCTATAAAATTAAGGGAAAATTATTAAAGGGTTACTTACTAGAGTAAGACAAAATAATAAGAAACTTCCAAGATTAAGAGTCATTTATTTACCTTCTTTTCATGTATTTACTACCACAAAGGATGTTGTTATGAATTTTGGGGTATGTACTAGATATTTATAGTTGCCTTTGCCTTCCTTGGGATATATGCTCAGTAATGGGATCTGTGTGATGAAGGACATGAGCAGTTTAGTCAAATACCCTGAACAATTCCAAATTGAAAATGAATATATTTGGGTCACTTCACATCTCTGCCAAAAGTATATAACCATGCTTATCTTCCCATAGTACCTCCAACACTTAGCATTCTTTTCTTTTGTCATCTCTGCCAATATTCAGAGTGTCAAGTATAAACTAAGAATTCTTTTCATTCACATTTCTATTATTATCAGTGATTCAGAGCATGATATCATGTGGCTATTTATAATTTTGTTATAATTATAATTTATTATATGTTATTTGCTATAATTGTATAATTAGCATATGGTTATTGATTGATTGATTGATTGATTGATTGGTGAGGCAATTGGAGTTAAGTGACTTACCCAGAGTCACAAAACTAGTAAGTGTCAAGTGTCTGAGGCTGGATTTGAATTCAGGTCCTCCAGGGCCAGTGCTCTATCCACTGTGCCACCTAGCTGCCCCTGGTTATTTATTTTTAATGTTTGTTTATCCTTTTGCCATTTATCAATTGGTAAATGGCCCTTGGGTAGGATCTTGTTGATTTCCTGTATATTTCACATCATAGTCTATTAGCTTTGATACTTTCTTTAGTACAAATATTTTTCTACTATCCTATATGTCTTTTAACTCCATATTCTCTGATTATAATGGGGAAAAAAAGATTTCAAATGAACTTTGAATGGACTGTTTTAAATTTTTATTTCATTCTTTCTTCATCTGTTTCCCAACAGACCCATGGAAGGGGAAAATCATTCAATAGTCTGCGAGTTCATCCTCCTGGGCCTTTCAGATCAGCCAGAACAGGACAGATTCATGTTTCTTGTGTTCCTGCTTATGTATCTGATCACAGGGCTAGGGAACTTGCTCATCATTCTGGCCATTATGACTGACTCACATCTCCACACCCCCATGTACTTCTTCCTTACCAACTTGTCTCTGGTTGACATCTGCTTCACCTCCACCACCATCCCCAAGATGTTGGTTAATTATATATCTGGGAACAAAGCAATTCTTTACATCAGTTGCCTGGCACAAGTGTTCTTCTTCAGTTGGTTTGCAGGATTAGATAGCACCCTCCTTGCCTCCATGGCCTATGACCGCTACATGGCTATATGTGCCCCATTACATTACACCATGGTCATGACCCCAAGGGTCTGTGCCCTTCTGGTGGCAATGTGCTGGTTTTGGGCTTGTGCTAATGCCTTGACACATACTACTCTGCTGACCCAACTCTCATTCTGTGGCCACACTGAAATCCCTCATTTCTTCTGTGACTTAGGTGTGGTGATAAGGTTGGCCTGCTCAGATACCTTTATCAATGACTTGTTGATCTACACAATGGGAGGACTGACAGCCCTAATCCCATTCATTGGCATTCTGATCTCCTACATTCACATTTTTGTGGCTGTGCTGAGGATCCCATCAGCTCATGGGAAATGGAAAGCTTTCTCCACCTGTGGCTCCCACCTCACTGTGGTCTGTCTCTTCTATGGGACAATAATTGGAGTGTACTTCAACCCAACATCCACCCATACAGCACAACAGGACACAGTATCAGCCATTATGTACACTGTGGTCACTCCCATGCTCAACCCTTTCATCTACAGCCTGAGGAACAATGAGATGAAAAGAGCCCTGAGGATGCTCCTCACCAGGAAGTCAGACCTCTCTTTGTGACTATGAGACATCCTCCTGGGCTTTCTCACACTGCAATTTCACTGCTGTGACAAAAGATTTTCATTGAGTCTTCTCTAGTGTGAGATTCAAACTGTTCACCTCTTAACTTGCCCAAGAGGCAGTGCATTGTGATGGATAGAGCATGGAACCAATTGTCCAAATGCATGGTTTTAGTTCTTCCCAGCTCCTAACCTGGTCTGTAGTTTCCTTATTTATAAAGTAAAGGGACAACTCCTTGTGTTGTACTTGGTGGTGTTGTTCACTTGTTTCTATAATGCCTTACTCTTTGTGACCCCATTTGGTGTTTTCTTGTCAAAGATACTGGAGTGGCTTGCCATTTCCTTCTCCAGTGGATTAAGGCAAACAAAGGTTAAGTGACTTGGCCAAGGTCACATAGAAAGTAAATGTCTGAGGCCAGATTTGAACTCAGGGCTTCTTGTTCCCAGGCCTGACACTCTATGCTACCTAGCTCTTAGAGCTAGACAAAATAATAAAAAAAGTTAATTTAGAGGTACAAAAGATCTAAAATCTCAAGGAAAATATTTTTTTTAATTTAAAAATAACTGTGGAAATAAAGGAACACTCCTTACTTATTAGTAAAGCTACAAATTATTTTAAGCATTCTGGAAAGCAATTTGAAATCATGCAAATGAAGAGACTAAAGTATCATTGACCCCTAATTTCCAAAGCTAAGTATACACCTTAAGGAGGGAGAGGCATCATCTTATATAAAGAAAACCTTCATATATATACAATGAAATATTAACAGCTGCACTTCTGTGGTAGCAAAGACCTGAAAACAAAGTAAATCCCCATCAATAAGGGAATCTCTAAACAAAGATTTCTTTAAAAAAAAAAAGAGAGAGAGAGACTGTGAATTATAATCCACCATACAAAAGATTGCTCCATGTCACAAAGAAGAAATGAAATGAAAATCAGTATAAATCTAAAGCTTCAACTCATATCCAGCAAATTGAAAATGATAAATATGTAAATAGTCAGGGTCAGAGGTGCTATGGAAAGAAAGGTGGGGCTGTGAATTGACTCAACCATACTAGAGAGTACTTTAGTGCATTCAAAGAATGAGGGACTATCTGTGCAAAGAGACAGAGATAAGAGGTGGAGAGTGATATGTGAGGAACAGCAAAAAGGTAAGTTTGGGTGTATTGAAGAGTGACTGAAAAGGAATCATATAAAATAAGGCTAGAAAGGTAGATTAGAGTCAGGTTGTGAAGGCTTTAAAAGCCAAATGGAGGGATATATATTGTATCCTAAAATGAATAGGAAGCCACTAAAGATCATTGAACAAAAGAGCCATATGGTAAAATCTGGGCTTTGAAATTATCACTTTGGCAGTGTGACGGGTAAAACTAAATGTGTGTAGTCACCTTACCTGTCCCCTGTGTGGGGAAAGCTTGCTGGGATTTACTTATAAATTAGAAGTTTTAGCAACAGTTTAGGCATTGAACATTTATTAAAGTATATTAGAAGTTAGCAGAGAGAGAACAAGTGTCTCTGAAAGAATAGGAAAATCTATCTATCCTAGAGGAGAGATCAGAGTTCAACCCAGCCTGGTTCTTCTGCCACCACCAGGAGGTTCCAACCACCAGCAGGAACAGCCTTACACACGGTTTCAAGATGATTGGTTGAGGGTAGTCTCATGTTGATGTGTGGTAACTTCTGTAAGGGCCAAATTTAGTATGGGGAGAGTTAATTGGGTGGCTCGCCATAATATTGGGTAAGAAAAGAGATTAACAGCCTCTTTTCAATAAACAAAACAGGGTTTATTAATGGGAACAAATGTAAAACACAAGTGAAGTTAATAAAGCTAGGGACAGGGGCAGCTAGGTGGCGCAGTGGATAAAGCACCGGCCTTGGATTCAGGAGTACCTGAGTTCAAATCCGGCTTCAGACACTTGACTTACTAGCTGTGTGACCCTGGGCAAGTCACTTAACCCCCATTGCCCCGCAAAAAAATTAAAAAATAAAAAAAATAAAGCTAGGGACAGTGAAAAACGGAATAGGGGAAGGAAAAAAATACAACCTGCAAACTCACCACCACCCAGAATTAGCAGCTCCAAAGAGAACCAGCTGCGCAGCATCTCTCCCTCTCTCTCATGCATGCCAAAGTGTGCTCTCTTCACTTCTCTCTCCCAGAAGCCCCCTTTCCCACAGGAAACAGGGATGTCCACACTCACAGCCCCAAGCTAATTGGCTGGCAGGCCTGATTGACAGAACTAACAGGCGGCTGTACAAAGACAAGTTCCTGGACGCCGAAGACCACCCGACTTGTCGTCACCAGGCTTCTCGTCATGGCGGGGCTTCCCTCATTATAATTTGGCCAGGTCCATGTAGGCATTCGGGTGTCCGTATTAGGTCAGCAAGCATGGGCGTGTGCAGAGGTTTCTAATTTTAGCCAAAGATGGGGTCATAGAAACCCCAAATCACAATTAATTCCTTATACTTCCAGACACTAAATCAACCTTAGAAAGGTCAACCCATGCTCTCTCAGCAGGAGGCCCCTGGTAATAATATTCTCACACTGCTCCCTGTGCTTCATTAAGAAATAGGGTTTCCTTAAATGAAACAATAACTTTACAGATACTTATAGCTAACAAAGTAAAGGGAATGAAAAGAGAGAAAAGAAATTGAGAGAAATAGCAGTTCTTTTTGCGGTGGCTAAGAATTGGAAATCAAAGGAATGCCCATCAATTGGGGAAATGGCTAAATAAGCTATGGTTTATGATGGTGATGGAATATCATTACGCTATAAGAATTGACAAGCAGGATGACTTCAGAAAGGCCTAGAAAGACATGTATAAAATGATGTAATATGAAGTGAGCAGAACCAAGAGAACATGGTGCACAGAGGCACCAATATTGTTTGATGAAGAACTGTGAATGACTTGACTATTCTCAACAATACAATGATCCAAGACAATCCCAAAGGACTATTTTTGAAACATACTATCTACCTCCAAAGAAAGAACTGATATTGCTGGAACAAACTGAAGCTTGCTATTTTTCACTTTCTTTCATTTTTTTCTTTTAATCAAGTTTTCTTGTACAAAATGACAAATATGGCAATGTTTTACATAATCATACATGTATAACTCATAAATGATTGTTTGCCTCTTCAACAAGGGGTCCAGACAGGGGAAGGAGGGAAAGAGGTATAAAAATTGGAACCCAAAACTATAAATAAAAATGCTTATTATTTTTTTTTGGCAGGGCAATGAAAGTTAAGTGACTTGCCCAGGGTCACACAGTTAGTAAGTGTCAAGTGTCTGAGGCCAAATTTGAACTCAGGTCCTCCTGAATCCAGGGCTGGTGCTTTATCCACTGTGCCACCTAGCTGCCCTCAATGCTTATTATTATTTTTTTTAAAGCTTCCTCATTCATAAAATGAGGGGTTGGGACTGGATGGCCTCTAAGGGTCCTTCTGACTCCAGATCTGTAATCCTGTGATAATATGTCACAAGAGAGCATTTGACACAGGAGTACATGTATTCCATGTCTGAAGATCCCTCTCACTGCTAATATCTTCTGTTCTCTGTTCTAAGACTCCTTCCATCTCTAGTGTTCTATGCGTCAAGATCTAAGGTCCCTTCCTTGAAGGACAGTTGGGAACACATGTTCTCTCCACATTCCTGGAAGCTCTGTGTTGTGAAAAACAAATTGAAAAACTTGGGCCAAATCCTATCCAAAAGTGTGTTTGGTCCAAAGGGGTTAGAGTGAAGAATGGACAATTATTTGGTGCTGATCTCTAACAAGGGGCTCAGGGAATTATGGCTTAGGGTCCAGGGAGTCCTTGTAAAAGCTCTGACAAAAACCTTCTACAGTCCTCCTAGGGTCCCCTAGGAGGATGCCTGCTCTCATACACACTACATCAGCTCAAGTCTCAAGCCCTCTTTCACCAGGAAGGACCCACGGCTTAGATGAATATCCTGCGTAAGGGGGAATAGGGAAAGCACAGAGCTGGCTTCCTCAGGAACTGAACAGAAGAGCCAGACCAAACACCCAAGTAAGTGCATCTGCAGACATCACTTTTTCTTCATTTCCAGGGGGAAATTATCTTACAAAGCAATGTTGTGAAGGAGTCTCATAGAAACTTGTGCTAAAAGGAACTTAAGAATATAGAAATTCGGAGCTGGAAGGACCCATGGAACACAGGACATAATATCAGAACTTGAAAGGACAAAGATTGTAAACAATACTAGAGATCTTAGATCATGTAATATGGCATTCAAGATTTAAAGGAATTGAAAACATAAAATGTCAGAGATGCGTAGGACTGGAAAGGAGCTTAGAAAATAAAGTGTTCCAATTAAGAGGGAATTTGGAATATAGGGGATATAATGTCAGAATCCAAAAAACTCTCATCCTAGAATATTTGTTTTGGAAGAGATGTTAGAACATAAAACCTGGAATGTTAGACCTAGCAAACTAGGAACCCTAGAACATAGATCACAGAACATTATTTGAGGAGCCTTAGAATCAATCAGTATTTATTAAGTCATTACTATGTGTTTGGGACACAAGAAGCTACCCTCAAGGAGTTCACATTCTAACTAGATAAAATGCAAGGCATTTAAGAGAGATAAGGGAATAGAATTCAGGTTTCTAGAGGCATCAGACTTCATGTAAAGAGATATGCCAGTTGTGTTTTCAAGGATACCAAGGATTGCAACAAGTCTGGGTAAGAAAGCAGAGAATTCCAGGTATGGGGCACAGTCAGTACAAAGACATGGAAACAAGAGATTGAGAACCATATATGTGAGGAAGAGCAAATATGCCAGGAACTGTCGTTGAAATAGAAAAAAAATTTTTGTCTCTTGCTATTGCAATTCCTTTGATATAAGATTGTAATGATTTCTTAAGAATGCAAAGTCATCCTATCCCTCTCCTCATCTCGAGGAGAGGAAGCAAAAGAAGCAGAGAAAGACAGAAACAATGCTACATCATCATAAAAACCAAGTTCAGTCTGGAAATCTAAACATGAATTCTAGACCTGGCTTGGCCATCACATGACCAGTGACACAGAATTTAAACTCTCTGGCCCTTAGTTACCTCATTTTAAAATGAGAGGACAGGGGGCAGCTGCACCATCTAGCTGCCCCCTTGATCTTATGATTTTTAATGTTTTTTTGTTGATGTCTTGAATGAAGCCATAAATGGCATGTTTTTCAAATTTGTGAATAGTGAGAAATTTTAGTAGAATATCACTGATTTTGATAACAGAATCTGAATCCTAAAAATGTTTAACAATATAGAATCTAAGTGGAAATTAATATAAAAAATATAAAATCCTATAATTAGTTTCAAAAAAGCAATTGCACTGGAGCATCCTAACAACTATTCATCTTAAAAATATATCAGGGTTTTAATGTATTCCTTGATCAATGTGCATCAACCGTGAGTCACAACCCACAAAAATCTTAGGCATGAATTCCAGAGCAACAGAAGACAAAGAACTGCATTCTATCATGGTTAAATCATATTTGGAAGGAAGGAAGGAAAAAAGGAGGGAGGGAGGGAAGGGAAAGGAAGGAAGAAGAAAGGAGGAAAGAAAGGAAAAAAGAAAAGAAGGAAGGAAGGAAGAAAGGATGGATAGATGTGTTAAGTACCTACTAGTAGGCATTGTGCTAAGTACCTTACAAATATTATCTCATTTGATCATCAACAACAACCCTGAGAGGTAGGTAGTATTATTATCCCCATTTTACAGTTAAGGAAATTGAAGCAGAGAGAGGATAAGTGACTTTTCCAGGGTCACACAGATAGTAAATGTCTAAGGCTGGATTTGGACTCAGTTCTTCCTGACATGTCTCCTGGGTGCCACATTTTACTGAATCAGTATAAGAGACTTCAGAATTGGAAGACCATATAATATCAACCCCGACTTGAATAGAAAGTCCCCTTTGCTATATTCTCATAAATTACCAGGTGATTTCAACTCTATATTCTCCTCTTCTGTTAGAAAACCCCTTTCTACCTTATCCTATGGATAGAATATGGAAGATCATGCCCTGCCAAACCTCTCCCTTCAATTATTTCCCCCACTCTCTGCCTTCGACCCTACTCAATGGTTACTAAATGAAGTTGGCAAAAAAACAACATCAAATCATGCTATATGGGGTTACTACATGTTTATTTTATATAGTGTCAACTAGTTTTTCATTGAGGTAAAGCAATCTCCCTAATAAATTCATTGTCCCACTTAACACAATCTCTTTTTCAAGCTTTTTCATTCCTTTTCAAACCTCCCTCAGTTCTGCCTCCCCAAACCTTCTGAGCTGAGAACCTAGCTTCTGATTTCATGGCAATAAATGAGGTCATTTGATGAGAGCTCCCTCTTCTCTCCTCCTCCTCCTCCTCCTCTTCTCACATCATTCAGATGCCTTCTGCTGTGATCTCCTCCTGTACCTCTATTTCATTGAACCTCTCTACATTAACAAGGGAGACCATTCCATCCCATCTTTTCTAGTAGATAGCTCCCTGAATTATCCCTACTCTCTGACATCTTCAATCTTTTTTTGTCTCTTGTTTCCCTCCTGCGAACTGTTTTCCCCCAACCTCAAAAAATCCTCACCATCAATCCTAGCTGGCCATTATCCTATGTCTCTCCTACCTTTTTCACTAAACTCCTTGAGAAGGTCATCCACAATTGATGATTTCTCTTCCTCTTCTCGAATTCTCTTCTTAACTCTCTGCAATCTGGCTCCTGACATCCTCATTCAACTGAAACCACTCTCTCTAAGGTTATCAACTACCTCTTCACTGCCCATTGTAATGGCCGTTTCTCAGTCATCATCCTTCTTGATCATTCTGTAACCTATGACACTGTTACCTTCTTTCTCCTTCATATTTTCCTCTCTTTAGGTTTTGGTGACACTGATCTCTCCTGGTTCTCCCCATGCCTGTCCAACTGCATCTTCTCAGTCTCTTTTGCTGTTATCTTCATCCAGGTCACATCCACTAACCATGGATGTTCACCTGGCATCTGTCCTTAGTACTGTTCTTTCTCTATACTATTTCACATGGCAATCTCATCAGCTTCCATTGCTACAATTATCCTCTCTTGGCGGATGATTATCATGAGCCCCAACCTCTTTCTTGACCTTTAATCTCATGTCTCCTTTTGCCTATTGCATATCTCAAGTGGGATGACCCTTAGATATCTTAAGCTCAACATCCAAAACTGAACTTGTCTTCTTTTTTCCAAACCCTCCCTTCTTCCTGATTTTCCTATTACTAGACAATGCACCACTACGCTCTCAGTCACCCAGGCTCACAACCTAGATACCCTCCTCAATTCCTAACTCTATAACCCCCTATATCCCATCTGTTGCCCAATTTTATTGATTCCACTTTCATAACAACTCCTATTTTCCCCCTTCTTACCTCTACCTCTTCTGCCACCACCATAATATAGTCATCATCATCTCATTCCTAGACTATTGTGATAGTCTAATGTTTGGTCTCTCTGCCTCAAGTCTCTCTCTATTCTAGTCCATCTTCCATTCAAATGTCAGGTCGATCTTTCTAAAGTGCAAATCTGACTGATCACCCTAAAGCACCCCTAGTCAATAATCTCCAATGGCTCTCTATCACTTCCAGAATCCAATATAATATTCTCTTTTTGACATTCAAAACCCTTCATAACTTGGGTCCCTCCTACCTTTCCAGTCTTCTGAACCTAAATCTTTCTTCCCTCCCCCCACCCATATGCCCCATGATATAGTCACACCAGCCTCCTTGTTATACCTCACACAAGACACTCCATCTCCCAGGTGACAGATGCTCTCTTTGGTTTTTTTTTTGTGTGTGTGGTGGTGGTGGTGGTGGCGGTGCTTTTTTTGTTTGTTTGTTTTGTTGGGGTTTTTTTGTGGTGCAATGGGGGTTAAGTGTCTTGCCCAGGGTCACACAGCTAGTGTCAATTGTCTGAGGCTGGATTTGAACTCAGGTCCTCCTGAATCCAGGGCCAGTGCTTTATCCATTGCGCTACCTAGCTGCCCCCTCTCTTTGGTTTTTAAAGCATTTCATCACCTGACTCCTTCCTAACTTTCCAATCTTCTTACATCTCACTGCCCTTCTGTGATTCTGTTATACTGGCCTCCTTGCTGTTCCTCCCATAAGACACTATCTTTAGACTCTGGATGTTTTCAATTGTTGTTCCCTGTGCCTAGAACCCTCTCCATCTTAATCTCTACCTCCTAGATTTCCCAACTTCCTTCAAGTCTCAGATAAATTCACACCTTCAGCAAGAAGCTTTTTTTTATCCCCCTAAATCTTAGTGCCTTCTTTCTGAGACTGTCTTTAATTTATCCTGTATTTATCTTCTCTGAACATAATTGTTTAAATATTGTCTCCCCTGCTAGACTGTGAGGTTCTTGAGATCCTGTCTTTGAATGCCCAAAGCATAGAATAGTGTCTGTTACAGAGTGGACGTTTAATAAATGCTTGTCTTAACTTGATTTGCTTTGACTTGTTTAGGATCAGTGGAGAGAGAAAGAGACACATAATGCTGTATTTGCATGCTATAGGCCATTTGTCCAGAAGAAAAGAATAGTTAGGGAAACTAATCACAATTTTGGCAGCTGGGTATGAAATGATAGGGATTCTTGAGACATGTGCTGGACCAAAAAATACTCTTTTTCTGCCCAAAGCACACCAGCTGATATAGTTTTATCTACTGTGATAGTAACTGTTTTCTCAAAATGTAGAGGAAACCGTAAGGTGGGTGTTGGGAGAAATTACAATTCTGAACCCAATTATAACTAAGAAGGAATAACTGGTTGCTGAGGTAGAAGTAATGGGAATCTTGAGAAGATGTGACCACAACAACATAAAATTTGTGATAAAGAAGGATAAGAAATGTTGGCATTGTCTGAAGCATTTTGGGAGAGGAGATTTCAATAGGTTAAGAAGGAGAATGGTTTGGGAGCCATGTCTTAAAATGCTATAGGGAGGGGGAAGCTAGGTGGCGCAGTGGATAAAGCACTGGCCTTGGATTCAGGAGAACCTGAGTTCAAATCCAGCCTCAGACACTTGACACTTACTAGCTGTGTGACCCTGGGCAAGTCACTTAACCCTCATTGTCCTGAAAAAAAAAAATGCTACAGGGAAAGGAGGATTGGGAAGCTCTGTAAAATGGAATTCTTGAGATGCAAACAGTCTAAGGAGGAAAAGAAGAGGTAGCTGTCTAAAGAGAATGAAAAAGGTCCAAAGGGAAAGTACTGACCACCTTAGATTTTGAAAAGATCTATTCAGGAGATGGAAAGAAGGACATAATGGATAGAAATGTCCCAATTCCACAAGAATTTTTTTCAGGAATCCTAGACCTTAGAGTTGGACATGGTGAAGTCTAATAAGGAAAAAAGAACGTTTAAAGGTCTTTTAAGAAAGAGAGGAAGACAAAAGAAAGAATATAGGGGGACTATCAGTCGAGTCAGGGAGACTAGCATAATGAAAATGAATAATTGAGAACCAGTTAATAAGCATGTATTAAGCTCCTACTATGCGCCAAACACTATGCTAAGCACTGGGGATACAAATGACAGTCCCTGCCTTCAGGGACCTTACACGCCAATGGGAGAGAGAACATGCAAGCAACTATGTACAAACAAAATATATACAAGATAAATTGGAGATAATCAAGAGAGAGATGGCACTAGAATTAAGAGGGGTTGGGAAAGGCTTCCTGTAGAAGAGGGGATTTTAGTCAGTACTTAAAGGACACCAGGGAAAGCAGGAGGTAGAGATGGGGAAAGAGATCATTCCAGACATACAGGACAGCAAAGGAAGGATTCATGAATTATTATTTTGTTCTTATCTTCTCTGCCAAGTTGAATGATCTTTAGACAAGGAGTAGATTCAGAAAGACAGAGCAAGTATCTCTAACATGAAGTTGAAAGTCAGCATAAGTGAGAGGATAGTAAGAGAGTACCCAATTGCCCACAATGAATCTCAGTGACCAGAACTGGATGAATTTCCATCCCTGGGTCATGAAAAGTTCTAAAGGATGTGACTACTGTGCCACCGACAGTGATCTTTTCTAGACAGTGGAAAAGGGAGAGCTTCCACAGGGCTTGATAAGGAAACCTGTTGTCCTGCATTTCAAATAAAGGAAGAGAGGGGGCAGCTAGGTGGCGCAATGGATAAAGCACGGGTCCTGGATTCAGGAGTACCTGAGTTCAAATCCGGCCTCAGACACTTGACACTTACCAGCTGTGTGACCCTGGGCAAGTCACTTAACCCCCATTGCCCCGCAAAAAAAAAAAAAAAAAATCAAATAAAGGAAGAGATTCCAAACCCCATACTGACCTTGACTTTGATTCCTGGACAGTCACAAATACATAGTTAAAGGGATGATCTCATTTTTTCTAGGATTACTAGGCATATAGATGATAATAATAATAGCTAACATTTAAATAATGCTAATCATATGTGCCAAGCACTTTACAATTGTCTTATTTGATCCTCACAACAACCGTAGGAGGTAGGTGCTATTATTATCATTATTTTTTTTATTTTTTGTGGGCAATAAGGGTTAAGTGACTTGCCCAGGGTCACACAGCTAGTAAATGTCAAGTGTCTGAGGTTGGATTTGAACTCAGGTCCTCCTGAATCCAGGGCCAGTGCTTTATCCACTGCACCACCTAGCTGTCCCTATTATTATCATTATTTACAAATGAGGAAACTAAGGCAAACAAGGGTTAAGTGAATTGCCCCAAATCATACAACTAACTAAGCCTCTGAGGTCAAATTTGAACTCAAAGTTCAGCACTCTCTTCACTACCCCACCTAGCTGCAATTGCTACAGACTTAATGCACCCAGATTTTAGCAAAGCATTTGTGAAAATCTCTCATGCTTTTAACCACTGAACAGCAAGGAGATATGTAAGTTAGATGAAAGCGCAGTGTAGTTGCTTCCCTAGAATATGGTGAGTTCCTTATCTCTGGAGGTCTTTAAGTGGGGGTAGTGTGATCATTTCTGAGAATATTATAGAGGGCATTTCTTTCTTCTTTTTTCTTTTTTTTTTTTTTGGCGGGGGGGGGTGGTGAGGCAATTGGGGTTAAGTGACTTGCCTAGGGTCACACAGCTAGTAAGTGTTAAGTGTCTGAGACCGGATTTGAACTCAGGTCCTCCTGACTCCAGGGCCAGTGCTCTATACACTATGCCACCTACCTGCCCCATAGAGGGCATTTCTGCTCAAATACAGCTGATTCTATCTGGCCCCTGAGATTCCTTGTAACTATGAAATCCTGTTACAACAAGTCAACAAGTAACCCAAAAGCTCCTTGATTTCTTCACATAAGTATATTGTCTGAATATACCGGGTTACTCCACCAATCCTTTGTATCTTCTTTTCTTTTAAGTAAGGAATTTCTTTTCAAAGCTATATTTTAGCCTTGAGTCTCCCCTGACCAAGTCTCAATGATACTTCTGATTTCAAATTTGCATCCGAGCATTAGGACCTCTAGTTCAACTCTTTATGTAATTTCATAGTCACCTGAGAGCATATGTTTAACTATTGGATCCCTTCCTGTATATTCTCTCCTATGAATCATTGGTCCTCTCTATTGCTCTAATTCTTCCCGTCTCACATTTACTACTCTCTCTGGTGTCTGGCTTGGTAGACACTTTTCAAGTAACATTTTAAAATATATTAAATATATATATATATATTACAGTCTCTACATCATAATCATTCTATTCATAAATTCTCATTCTGTCTAAAATTAAAAAGTGAACAAATATAAAAACATATATAATAATATGTCATTAGTCAATATCAATTTTATAATAGCAATAGCACCTTACTAGCTGTGTGACCCTGGGCAAGTCACTTAACCCCAATTGCCTCACCAAAAATATTAATAATAATAATAGCAATAGCATATAAAAATAATCATTATAATAGCCATAAGGTAAACAGATACTAGGTTCTCTAAAGAAATCAAAGTGGTTATTCTCTGCCATTATAAATAGTATAGAATATATTTTCATTCATATATATTCAGTCCATTTACTGTCTTATTCCTGTGATGTTAGTTGTATATGACCCTGTTCTACTTAATTGTTCCACCTCATTAATTTTCTCCTCCAGACTTTGGCCTGGATGTTAGTCTGGACAACATAGACTCATTATCTGGGTCCCAACCTCCCCAAGCTTCCACAATCATGGTGTCACTATGTACTCTGTATCCCTTAAGGGATAGATGCTGGCACAATATTTGATATTTTGCTAGTTTACCAGTTCTATCTGATGGAAAGGTGGAATATTCATTTTATTTTTTTATTAAATAAAATATTTTATTACTTTCCAGTTATATGTAAAGATAATTTTCAACATTAGTTTTCATAAGATTTTGAGTTCCAAATTTTTCTCCCTCCCTTCCCTTCCCTTCCCCCTCCCCAAGACAGAAAGCAATCTGATATAGATTATATATGTACAATCACATTAAACATATTTCTGCATTAGTCATGTTGTGAAAGAATCAGAACAAAAGGAAAAAAATCTCAAAACAACAAAAACAAAAGTAGAAACACTATGGTTCAATCTGCATTCAGAATCCACAGTTCTTTTTTCTGGATGTGGAGAACATTTTTCATCATGAATTCTTTGAAATTGTCTTGGATTATTGCACTGCTAAGAAGAGCTAAGTCTATTACAGTTGATCATTACAGTGTTGCTGTTACTGTGTACAATGTTCTCCTGGTTCTGCTCACTTCACTCAGCATCAGTCCACTTAAGTCTTTCCAGGTTTTTTTGAAATCTGCCTGATCATCATTTCTTACAGCACAATAGTATTCCATTACATTCATATACCACAATTTGTTCAGCCATCCCCCAATTGATGGGCATTTCCTCGATTTCCAATTCTTTGCCACCACAAAGAGAGCAGCTATAAATATTCTTGTACATGTGGGTCCTCTTCCCTTTTTTATGATCTCTTTGGGGAAAAGACCTAATAGTGGTATTGCTGGGTCAAAGGGTATGCACAGCTTTATAGCCCTTTGGGCATACTTCCAAATTGCTCTCCAGAATGGCTGGATTAGATCACAACTCCACCAACAATGCATTAGTGTTCCAATTTTTCCACGGCTTCTCCAACATTTATTGTTTTCCTTTTTTGCCATATTAGCCAATCTGATAAGTGTAAGGTAGATGCTATTATTATCCTCATTTTACAAAAGATGCTATTAAAAAATCTCTGAATCTATTGGACTTTTATTGGTGTCTTTGACTTACTTGGGGATACACACATTGGATCAGGATCTCTAGGATAAAGGATATGGACAGGGGTTTTTTCACTTTTTCTCAATTCCAAATTGAAAAACAAAGTATTTATATCAGTCCACAGGTCTAACTGTGCATCAGCATACCTAACTTACCAAAGTCCCCCAGGACTAACTGTTCCTGTCTTTAACTTTCTTTCCCTATTATCAGTATGGGAGGTAAAACTTCAGGGTTCTTTTCATTTATATTTATATTTCTATTACTATTATTAGTGATTTGGAGCATGTTTTCATGTGGTCATTTATACTTTGCAACTCTTGTTCAGAAAACTATCTGTTTCCATCATTTGGCCCCTTATTTTCTGGAGGGTATACCTCTTGTTGTACATCTCTGTACATTTCCTGAAAATGTTGGGTTTCAGATGATTAGCAGTGATATTTTCTTTTCCCACTATCCCATTTCTCTTTTAATTCTGTCTTCACTAATTTTATTCCTGTAAAACCATTTGGATCAACTTTGAATGCACTTTTTTTTTGTGTGAGGCAATGAGGGTTAAGTGACTTGCCCAGGGTCACACAGCTAGTGTCAAGCGTCTGAGGTCAGATTTGAACTCGGGTCCTCCTGAATCCAAAGCCAGTGCTTCATCCACTGTGCCACCTAGCTGCCCCAAATGGACTTTTTAAAATGTGTGTTTTGTCTCTCTTCCACATGTGCTTCCCAATAGACCCATGGAACAGAGAAATGAGTCTGGAGTCTCTGAGTTCATCCTCCTAGGCCTTTCAAATGATCCAGAGCAGGAGAGGTTCCTGTTCTTCTTCTTCATGCTTATGTACCTGATCACAGTGCTGGGGAACCTGCTCATTATTCTGGCCATTAGAATCGACTCTCACCTTCATACTCCCATGTACTTCTTCCTCAGCAACTTGTCCCTGGTTGACATCTGCTTCACATCCACCACCATCCCTAAGATGTTGGTAAATCACATATCTAAGATCAAAGCAATCCCTTACGGCAGGTGCTTAACACAAACATTCTTCTTCAGTTGGCTTATAGGAACTGACAGTGTCCTCCTGGCCTCCATGGCCTATGACCGTTATGTGGCTATCTGTGCCCCACTACACTATTCCATGATCATAACTCCAAGGGTCTGTGTGTTCCTGGTAGCAGTGTCCTGGATCTGGACATGCATTAATTCCCTTATACACACTACAGCCCTGAGCCAGCTTTCCTTCTGTGGCCACAATGAAATCCACCACTTCTTCTGTGATCTCAGTGCCCTGATAAAGTTGGCCTGTTCAGACACCTTCATCAACGACTTGCTGATCTACACAGTGGGAGGACTGACAGCCGTCGTGCCCTTCATTGGCATCCTGATCTCCTACATTCACATTTTCGTGGCTGTGCTGAGGATCCCATCTGCTGGTGGAAAGAGGAAAGCTTTTTCCACCTGTGGCTCCCACCTCACTGTGGTCTGTCTCTTCTATGGGACAATCATCGGAGTGTACTTCAGTCCCACATCCACCCACACAGCACAAAAGGACACAGCGGTAGCTGTGATGTACACAGTGGTCACCCCCATGCTGAACCCTTTTATCTACAGCCTAAGGAACAATGACATGAAGGGAGCCCTTAGGATGCTCCTCACCAGGAAACCAGACCTCTCTTTGTGGCTGTGAAACATCCTTCTGCGTTTAGGTGCCTGTATCTCAGACAACAACCCCAGTGAATGCATAGATTCACAGTAAGACTTCTTAGAAGTTCAATGAATGGAGTCAAATGCTCATCTTTCTCCTCGCACCAGTGATAATGTGGTGGGATGGAAACAACACCGGATTCTTTATCAGGCATTTTGCTTCTCCTGGTTCTACCACTTCCTAGCTGAACAAATTGATTAATCTTTCTAAGCCTCATGCTCCTCATCTGTAAAATGAAAAGCAACTACTCTGGGGGTACAAAATAGAGCCCCACAAGTTCAGTAAGTCCTGCAGCTTATAGAATGAGAGAGTTGGCTAAAGCATGGAAAGATGAAGGGACCCCCCCCTGGAGTCACATACCCAGAATGCATCAGAGATGGGACTTGAACTCTGATCTTCCTAGTTTTGAAACTAGTTCTTTAGCTAGTTCTTTCTAATAAAATATGACAATAAGGAATTCATACAAGTTTGGAAAGACTTATAGGAACTAATGAGGTGTGAATAAAGCAGAACCTGCAGAACAACATACACAATAACTACAATTATATAAACAAAAAGAAGGAAATAATAAAACTGAATGCTCTGTAATTATAACAATGGAGTTTGGCACAAGAGAAGAGTTAAGAAATGTGCCACCCTCTCTTCTTTGCAGAGCCGGGGAAATATGTGTGTGGAATATCATATGTTCTATAGGAAATATTGGGTTTTGCTAAGGTTTTTTCTCTTTTTTTTTTCTTTGTTCGAGAGATGACTCAATGGGTAAGAGAAGAGGGAAAGATATACTCAGAAATGAATGTGAGGTAAAACCAAAGAAATCAGCAAAATGTAAAGGGAAATAAAATAAAAGGTCTAGACTAGATTCAAGATTCTCTTCAGTTCTGGCATTCTATGATTCCACAAAATAGGTTCATGCATTCCCTTCACCACCTAGAATCACAGAATATTCTCATTTGAATTGACTTCAGGGACCATTTAATATAACTCCTACTGGAGGAGCAATCCTCTCTACATATTTAATCAATCAACAAGCTTCTCCCCTCCCAAGGCAATGAGGGTTAAATGACTTGCCCAGGTCACACAGCTAGTAAGTGTCAAGTGTCTGAGGCCAGATTTGAACTCAGGTCCTCCTGAATCCAAGGCTGGTGCTTTATCCACTGTGCCACCTAGCTTCCCCCACAATTTAAGAATTATTGGACTGGCCAAAAGCCATGATCAAAGGAAAAAGCCTAACATTATATTTCAGGAAAGCATAAAGGCAAACTGTCCCAGTATCCTAGAAGGAAAGAATAAAATAGAAATTGAAAGAATCCACCAATCAACTCCTGAGAATCCAAAATGAAATTCCCGGGAATATTGTAGCCAAATTACAGAGCTTCCAAGTCAAAGAGGAAAATACTTTAAAAATCCAGAAAGAAACCATTTGAATATTATAGAGCCATAATCAGAATCACACAAGATTTAGCAGCTACCAACTTAAAGAAGCAGAGATCTTGAAATATGACATTTCAGAAGGCAAAGGAGCTAAGATTACAACTAAAAATAACCTACCCAGAAAAATTGAGTATAATCCTTGGGGGGGGGGGGCGCAGAAAATGAACATTTAATGAAATAGAAGACTTTCAAGCATTCTTTTTTTTTTTCAATGACTTCTTTTTTTTTTCTTTTTTTTTTTTTTTTTTGGTGAGGTGATTGGGATTAAGTGACTTGCCCACAGCTAGTAAGTGTCAAGTGTCTGAGGCCGGATTTGAACTCAGGTCCTCCTGATTCCAGGGCTGGTGCTCTATCCACTGCGCCACCTAGCTGCCCCAATGAGGAAGCTGAACCAAGTGACTTTTTTATTTTATTTTATTTTATTTTATTTTTATGTGAGGCAATTGGGGTTAAGTGACTTGCCCAGGGTCACACAGCTAATGAGTGTCAAGTGTCTGAGGCCGTATTTGAACTCAGGTCCTCCTGAATTCAGAGCCAGTGCTCTATTCACTGCGCCACCTAGCTGCCCTCAAGCATTCTTGAGGAAAAGACCAGAACTAAATTGAAAATTTTACTTTCAAATATGACTCAAAAGAAGCATAAAAAGGCAAACTTGAAAGAGAAATCATAAGGTCTTTAATAATATTGAATTCTTTACATTGCTATAAGGGAAACTAGTACATGTAACTCCTAAGTATTTTATCAATTATTAGGGAAGGTATAAGGAGTCTACCCAGAGAGAGGACATGGGAGTTAATCTATTATGTTGAGATAATCTAAAAAAAATGGATAGATGAGAAAGAAGAATGCACTGGAAGAAGGAAGAAGAGAGAGGAAGAATGTGGGGAAATATCTCATATAAAAGAGGTATACAAGAAAAAACTTTTACTAAAAAGGTGGAAATATAGGAGGGGACATTTGAACCTCACTCTCATCTGAATTAGTTCAAAGAATGAACACTCAGGTAAAGAAACCTATCTTATCCAACAGAGAAGTAGAAGGGAAAAAAAGGTATAAGAGAAAGAAGGGGCAATAATAAAAGAGAAGGCAGATTAAGGGAAGCAGTGCCCAGATGAAGAGACTTTTGAGAAAAGACATGGTAAAAAAGAGAGAGAGAAGGATAAATAGAATAAAAATAAGATGACAGAAATACACAGTTAATAATAACTGGGAATGGCAATGGAATGAATTCACCTGTAAAACAGAATTAGGTAGTAGAATAGCTTAGAAACCAGAATCCAACTATGAGGGCCAAAATTTTATATATGGAGCATTTGGGTGACTCACCTTAATATTGGGGTCCTGGAAATATGAGGGACCTTTTAGGTTCTCCCTCCCCTCTGAACTGCCCTTTTTAGATATTTCTCCCAGGCCAATAAGAAAGCAGCCTCTAATCTTTAGTTGACAAAAGGATCAGATTTTATTACTTGGGAATTAATTAAACAACAAAGGTGAAACTAATAAAAATCAAAGATAAAGAAATAGGAAAATAGAAATACAGATAAATGCTCTTAACTCTAAACTTAACCTATGCAACCCCAGACCATTTCCAATTAAGCTAGTTCAAAGGAATTTAGGGTTTTCCGTAATTAACTCATCAACCCCAGACAGTCTACAGTTGCTCACACCACACCAAGACAGAACACGACACCGCAAGGGGAATTGCCAGACAGAGAGACCTGAAAGCGAGCTCGCGTTCCGGAAGAAGTCTAGCATTCTGGAAGCAACCCTCCCCCTCTCTTCAGGGAGCATTCAATCTTTCCTTCCCCAAAAGGGGAGGTCCTTCAAAAACTGCCTATGGAGAGTTCTCCTTCTCAGTTCAGTAGCATATGTAACCTTGGGGTGGGCCAGGTGTGGCCCCTCCCAAATGAGTTAGCTAAACATGGGAATATTAATCTTTACCACAAATAAATTTTACCACACAACAATATGTTGTTTACAAGAAACCCACTTTAAACAGAGAGACACACATAGAGCTAAAATAAGGGGATGCATATATAAAATAATTTTTGATAGTTTATTGGTATGGCACTGAACAAATAGATTGATTTAGGTAGGAGTGTCATTTTTATTATATTGTCTTGGCCTACTCATGAGCAAGTCTTATTTTTTCAGTTGTTTAGATCTGACTTTATTTGTGTGAGAAGTGTTTTATAGTTGTGCTCATATAGTTCCTGGGTTTGTCTTAGCAGGTATACTCCCAAGTATTCTGCACAGTTTTTTGGGTTTGCTTGTTTGTTTTTGTGGGGCAATGAGGGTTAAGTGACTTGCCCAGTTAGTAAGTGTTAAGTGTTTGAGGCTGTATTTGAACTCAAGTCCTCCTGAATCCAAGGTCAGTACTTTATTCACTGTGCCACCTAGCTGCCCCTCTTTACAGTTATTTTTAATGGAATTTCTCTTTCTATCTCTTGCTGTGGGACTTTGTTGGTAATACATAGAAATGCTGATGATGTATGTGGGTTTATTTCTTATCTTGCAACTTTATTAATAATTTCAAGTAGGGGGGCAGCTAGGTGGTGCAGTGGATAGAGCACAGGCCCTGGAGTCAGGAGTACCTGAGTTCAAATCCAGCCTCAGACACTTAACACTTACTAGCTGTGTGACCCTGGGCAAGTCACTTAACCCCAATTGCCTCACTAAAAAAAAAAATAATAAAATAATTTCAAGTAGGGGCAGACTTGGCAGGATAAAATTTATAATATGATAAGTGGGCCAAGACTCAAGAGAAAAGAACAGTGTAGAGTCACACTAGTTCACCAGGGAATTAAGATGAGGAAAAGAGGGGGCAGCTAGGTGGCGCAGTGGATAAAGCACCAGCCCTGGAGTCAGGAGTACCTGAGTTCAAATCCAGCCTCAGACACTTAACACTTACTAGCTGTGTGACCCTGGGCAAGTCACTTAACCCCAATTGCCTCACTAAAAAAGAAATAATAAAATAATTTCAAGTAGGGGCAGACTTGGCAGGATAAAATTTATAATATGATAAGTGGGCCAAGACTCAAGAGAAAAGAACAGTGTAGAGTCACACTAGTTCACCAGGGAATTAAGATGAGGAAAAGAGGGGGAGCTAGGTGGCGCAGTGGATAAAGCACCAGCCCTGGATTCAGGAGTACCTGAGTTCAAATCTGGCCTCAGACACTTAACACTTACTAGCTGTGTGACCCTGGGCAAGTCACTTAACCCCAGTTGCTTTACCAAAAAAAAAAAAAAAGATGAGGAAAAGAGGAATCAGCGGCTTGTTGCAAGAATGATGGTCATACAGCAGTATTGTTCAATGAGCAATTGTGAATGACTTAACTACTCTCAGCAATGCAATGATCTAAGACAATCCCAAGGGACTAATGACGAAGCTTACTATCCATCCCCATAGAAAGACCTGATAAAAAGAATACTTGTGTATTGTACATATATAACCTGGTTCAATCTTGTGGAGGGGGGAGGAAAGGGAGGGAGGGAGGGAGAAAAATTTGGAACTCTAAATCTTATGAAAAGGAATGTTGAAAACTCCCTTACATGTAACTAGAAAAAATAAAATAAATGTTTGTTGCTTAAAAAAAAAAAAAAGAATGATGATCATAGGGACAGCTAGGTGGTGCAGTGGATAAAGCACCGGCCCTGGATTCAGGAGGACCCGAGTTCAAATCTGGAATGAGACACTTGACACTTACTAGCTGTGTGACCCTGGGCAAGTCACTTAACCCTCATTGCCCTGCAAAAATAATTTTTTTTTAAAAAGACTACTAACCACAGAATAAAATATCCAAATTCTTCAAAGCATCTCTAACTGGTATGTTTGGCTAGATTTGCATGTTTGCTATGAAAGTACACAATAGAAAATTTGAAATAAGCAATAATTTCTTAATTATGAACGCGTGTCAGCTAAAATTACTGCATATAGTAACAAAGTCATTTAAATGACTGACAGACAAAAAATAAAAGTAACTTCAGAGTTAAGTTTTACAAAGTTCTTTCAGGAAACACAGTGGGAAGAGGTAAAATCTTCGTGTGTGAGGGAAGGGTCACAATAAATGATTAAAGATGTTAACTAAAAGGAGATCAAATTTAATACTTAATTCTTTTTCTCAGTTCCCATCAGACAGATTTTTAGATCGCCCAATATTCAATAAAGATGTCCAAAAGATCCAATGAGGTATCACTAGTTATACATCTTTTGATTATAACTGGTGATTTGTCATTAATATCACTTGGCCAACCCTCAACCAATATTTCTGCTAAATAACTTCTTGCACCCAACAAACTCAGGAGGGCAGTCTCATTCCATTTTTTTATACCACTTTAGTTCTATGGGAGGTTCATAAAGTTGAGATTTTTTCTGTGTTTTCAAACATACCGCAGGTTGTTCACAAGCGTTGTACTAAGTGATGAAAAAATGCAACATGAGGAATGATTGGAATTAAACATCACTTGCTAAAATAAGTAAACCAAACACATTTTATGTATTATTGTGCACTGTACATAGCTGATAGCTGTACATCATATATGCAACCAACGAAGCTTCCAAAATTCCAACTTGGAAGTTCCCCAAATCTTTAAAAAAAAAAAAAAAGAACAAGAAAAAGAAAAATAATAAAACAAACAAAAAAAATATGCACACTTTGGTCCACAAGCCTCATTATTATTTGAACATAGTTAAAAGCTTTTCCTCATTCTCCAATATTTCAAAGTCATTGTTATAGAACAACTGCCCCCTTCTGTCTAGATGAAAAGTTTATGTAGCAAAAGGAGGCACAAATGTAAAACTAACCAACAAACACTTCTCTTGAATAGCACTAATTTATGCAAAGTGGCAAACTTTTAGACCAAGACAATTAGTTTCAAAAACAACTTTCTTATTAAATATACATGTGTACAGGTATAAAGATTCATGTTAACCTTCAGTTTTCAAAGTGAAAACAATAAAATGTAATTCTAATCTATTGCGCATTTTCTAGAGTCCTTAAAGGTACCACAAAAATATTTTTATAATTAAAAAAAAAATCTCTTATTGTTACCGAGTTTCATTTTACCTTCAAGTCTGTAAGTTCAAGCACGTGTACTGAGTAAACAGGGTTCTGATCCATTTCAACATGAGGGCTTGGAAGTCTAAGATGTAATTATTCCTAATGGTGGGTTCAGACAAACTAATAACTACTTAACCTTGAGTTGTTAATATTCTAGCATTTTCAGCTTGAGTTGAACCCCAATTGGGTTAACCAATCAGAATTAAAGATTGATTAGGCTCTTCAAGAATCAAGCATGTGCTTCATTAGAACTCTTAGTGGTTCAATTGATTTCCTGCATGAAGCTTTGTTGGGGCACAAATATATTTGCCTCTGGTTTCTGTTGAGCTACCAAAGTGTTAGACTGAGGGCACTGGGGGGTTAAGGGACAGCCAAAGATCTCTGATTGGAAAGTGATATTTCAAGTCAGTGCTCACAGCATGCTGAAAGCTACAGAGTCAGCTTGGATTTAGAATGGGGGGGAAAGGATATTCGCAATATAGGAGTTAACTGTGCAATAAAGAAAAATGCATTTAAAGGTTCCTTTCAAACAGATTAAAATTAAATTGTCATTCAGAAGAAGGAAGAATTTTTTTCTTTTTCCTCCTATACCCATGGTCAGCCACGTTTCTTTTGTTCTATGAGTTAATATCAATGCTTTCTAACGCATCTGCTCACTGTGGGACTGAAATACATATTCTCCAACTTCTGGTTCTTACATAATTCTCTTGATGGAATCGTTTCTCTCCAACTCAATTTTACTTATTTATTATTCTGAATAGTCAATCATCACAAGGAATTCACAAATGGGAGTATTGTTTTCAAGAACATGAGTCAGATTTAGGGTCTTTTACCTATGTATTTGTATGGTAGTAATAGTTCTGTCTAGAGGCTTCTGATTTGTAGAAGCAGATGTAGAAGACCCCAGCAAAGGAAGGACCACTGACGGCCTTGATTTTTCCATCTAGGAATAGGAGACATTCCTTCCATCTCAAAGTGATGTAAATCTCAAATCTTCAGTTTTTGGTAAACAAAGTCATCTGAGTTAAATAATTATAAGAGATAGTATTTATATCACATTTTAAGGTTTACAAAGCGCTTTACATGTTAGCTCATTTGATCCTTACAACAAAATTGTAGGGTAGGTGCTATTATCCCCATTTTACAGATGAAGCAACTGAGGTACAGACAATTTAAGTGATTTTCCCAGGGTCACACAGCTGGTAAGTGTCTGAAGCAGGATTTGATCTCAAAATCTTCCTGTCTTCAAGTCTAGAACTCTCCCTACTGCACCAGAAATCCTGATTCTTCCTCAGAGCTTATGACCTAAAATTCTCATCCCAAAGTCACATTCCATTTAAAAATGGGTTCTTTCTGCTGAGTATATTGGCTTTAAAGAAAGTTTTAGCCCTGGATTTTTACTCTGTAAGGTCTTTAATCTTCAACTACCCACAAGAGTAAGAATTCCCCATACTTACCACCTCTTCATCCAGTAAGTTTCCCTTGCTTTTCTGGTGGCCACTGAAGAGGAAACTGTTGGCAGAGGTAGCCAAGTTACTGGCCATTGATAGAGCATGGAGGGGGAGACTTCCGGGGTGGAGCCAAGATGGCAGAGGAAAGGCAGTGAGCTTCCAAACTCATGACACAATCGCTCCAAAAAACATCCAAATAACATCATAGGAAAATGCCCAGAGCAACAAAACTCACAGAAGAATGTGCTAAAATCATCTTCTAACCAAGAACAGCTTGGAAGGTCAGAAGGAGGGATCTGCTGTGCTGATACAGGAGTCGAGCCCAACCCTACAGTCACCCTGACACAGATCCAGTCCCAGGAAGGCCTCACCAGAGAAGGAGACCCCCAGAGCCTCTGAATCAGCTGAAGCACCGGTGTTGTCTGGAACAAAGCTCACAGTCTGGTGAGTGGGCTGAGCCCTGGGAAGGGGAGAGACTACAGGGGTCTATGTGGGTGCCAAGGCAGAACTTGGATTTTACACCCCTGCTGAGAACCAGGAAGTAGGCTTGAGTAGCAGTGGCCCAGGTGGGGGAGGGGCACAGGCTCATCAGAGCTGACAAGCACAAAACACAAAGCTGGTTGATTAGCAAGTTGGTCTGGGGTCATCTAGGACCAGGAAACAGGCCAGGCAAGGGAAGAACCTGATTCTCCTTAAATCATACCACCTGGGACTTCTTAAGCTTGGGATACTGCAGCCTGGAAACAGTGTCCCACTTTAAGGAGTTAAAAGTCTAGTAAAAGAAAGGCAAGATGAGCAGACAGAGAAAGGTGAGGACCATAGAAAGTTTCTTCAGTAACAAGACCAAGGGGAACTCTCAGAGGAAGATGTCAACATCAGGGCCCCTATATCTAAAACTTCCAAGAAAAATATGAATTGGTCTCAGGCCATAGAGGTGCTCAAAAAGGATTTTGAAGATAAAGTTAGAGAGGTAGAGGAAAAAATGGAAAGAGAAATGAGGGTGATGCAGGAAAGACATGAGAAAAAAGTCAACAGCTTGAAAAGTCAAATTGGCCAAGTGGAAAAGGAGGTACAAAAGCTCTCTGATGAAAATAATTGCCTAAGAATTAGGATTGAACAAATGGAAGCCAGTGACTTTATGAGAAACCAAGACACAATAAAGCAAATCCAAATGAATAAAAAAATAGAGGGCAATGTGAAATATCTTCTGGGAAAAACTGCTGACCTGGAAAATAGGTCCAGGAGAGATAATTTGAAAATTATTGGTCTACCTGAAAACCATGATCAAGGAAAGAGCTTAGACACCATCTTCCAAGATATTCTCAGGGAAAATTGCCCTGAAATTCTAGAAGATCACCTCCAGAAAGAGATCCCAAAAGGAAAACTCCTAGGAATATTATAGCCAAATTCCAGAGCTTTCAGGACAAGGAGAAAATATTGCAAGCTGCCAAAAAGAAAGAATTCAAGTACTGTGGAGTCCCAGTCAGGATAGCACAAGATCTAGTAGCTTCTACATTAAAGGACTAGAGGGCATGGAATATTATATTCCAAAGGGCAAAGGAAATGGGATTACAACCAAGAATCACCTACCCAGCAAAACTCAGCATAATCTTTCAGAGTAAAAAAATGGGACTTTAATGAAAAAGAAGATTTTCAGATATTTGTGATGAAAAGACCTGAACTGAATGGCAAATTTGACTTTCAAATACAAGACCCTAGAGAACCATAAAAATTTGGAGCTGGGAGACATACCTGGGGTCGTACAGTGGGCTTGTGTCTGAGGCCAGGTTTTGGCTGGGATTCCCCTGGGTCCAGGGATGATGCTTTGTCCGCTGTGTCACTTAGCTAGGTGATGACATCTTTAGGGTTATATTGAGGGTTGAAGTGAATGCACTGGGGGAGGGGGAAGGGCAGAGGTGAAATCCTACATGAAAGAAACAGGAAAAGGCTTATGGAGTGTGAGAAGAGAGGGGAGAGGATCAGGGCAGTAAATGAATTTTACACCCATCAGAAAAGGCTCAAAGACCTTAAACTCATCAGAGCTGCCTCAAGGAGGGACTAGCAGACACACCCAACTGGGTGTAGTAATCTATTTAATCTGGGCAGTAAATGAGCCTAACACTCATCAGAATAGGCTCAAAGACCTCAATCTCATTAGAATTGGCTCAAGGAGGGAATAATGTACACACTCAATTGGGTGGAGTAATCTCTCTAACCCTGCAGGAAAATAGGAGGGGAAGGGAATAAAGAGAGAGGGGCAAAAGAAGGAAGGGCAGAGTAGGGGAGGGAATAGTCAGAAACAAATCCTTTTTGAAGAGGGATAGGATGAAAGAAGATGAATAATAGAATAAATATCATGGGGAAGGGAATAGGATGGAAGGGAAACAGTTTACAATAGTAATCATGAAAAAGAGAAAAGGGGGGGGAATTGTACAAGAAAAATTTATAGCAACTCTTGGTGGAGGCTAAGAATTGAGAATCAAGGGAATGTCCATCAATTAAGGAATGATGGAAAAAGCTGTGCTATATGATTGTAGTGAAATGGTCTTGTGCTACAGGAAATGACAAACAGTATGATCCCTGAAAAACCTGGAAAGACTAATGAACATTGATGTATGGTGAAGTGAGCAGAGCTGGAAGGACATTGTGTATAGTGACAGCAGTATTGTTCAATGAACAATTGTGAATGACTTTACTCTCAGCAGTGCAGTGATCCAGGACAATCCCAAGGAACTAATGAGAAAGCTTAGTATGTACCCCTATAGAAAGAACTGATAAAAAAAAGAATACTTGTGTATTGTACATATATAACCTGGTTCAATCTTGTGGAGGGGGAGGAAACGGAGGGAGGGAGGGAGGGAGGGAGGGAGAAAAATTTGGAACTCTAAATCTTATGAAAATGCATGTTGAAAACTACCCTTACATGTAACTGGAAAATAAAATAAATAAAGAGATAGAGCATGGAGGGAGGAGATAATGTGTGGACTAACTCAGGGATCTCTAGAGCCAGGATGGTAGATTGGGGAAGGGAGTCTGGAAATGGGAAGACTGGAGAAAGAAGGAAACCTTCCCACAGGAGGAGGAAGAGGAAGAGGAGGAGGAGGAAGAAAGAGGTCACAAGAGAATTTCAAATTCCAAAACAGAAAGGACTTAGTATATAAACTGGCTAGAGGAGATCTTAGCATATAAAATGTTTGTGCTCAAAGGTAACTTGGAACATAGAATATCAAAGTTGCAAAGGGCTAAAAGTAAGGGGCAGCTAGGTGGCACAGTGGATAAAGCACCGGCCCTGGATTCAGGAGTACTTGAATTCAAATCCAGCCTCGGACACTTGACACTTACTAGCTGTGTGACCTTGGGCAAGTCACTTAACCCCCATTGCCCTGAAAAAAACAAGCAAACAAACAAGCACAAAAACAATAACAATAAAAGTAACCAACTGGTGGGTCTCCCTGCCACAAGTCTCTCCTCCCTCCAGTCCATCCTCCATTCAGCTATCAAACTGATCCTCCTTTAGCATACTTCTGACCATGTCACCCCTGTCTCCAATTTGATAAACTATGGCGGCTCCCTATTGCCCCTAGAATCAAATACGAAATCTTGTTTGACTTCATAACCTTCATTAGACAATCTGTTCCTACCTTCTCTGTCTTCTTATACCTTTCTCACCCCTCAATACTCTGCAATCTGATGATACTGGCTACTTTGTTATTTCTCACACAAGACCCTCTATCTCTCCAACCTGAGAATTTTCACAGGCTCACCTCAGAAATAGTATGTTTATGAATGTAATCATATCAGGGAGTTTTGGAGAAATAGCATATATGTTGATGACAAAATCAGGTTTCAAAAAACATTTAAAAAGATAGAATCTAATGAAAAGAAATTTACTAGTGATTTAATAGTACTAGTAGTAAAGAAATATAGTAGTAAACTAGAAATTTATGAGTAATCCATATAAAATCATATTTTTTTCCAAAAAAACAATTGTACTAACACAGATGTGTCCAAACAGAAGTTTCTCAAGAAAAAAAAAAAGATAGGAAATTAGTCAACTGCTAGCCCAGTATTGGACCGCTAGGTGGCACAGTGGATAGAGTGCCAGGCCTGGAGTCAAGAAGATTCATCTTATTTAGTTTAAATATAGCCTCAGACACTTAGCAGCTATGTGACCCCAGGCAAGTTATTTAACCCTGTTGGACTCAGTTTCCTCCTCTGTAAAATGAGCTAGAGAAGGAAATGACAAACCACCCCAGTATCTTTGCCAAGTAAACCCCAAATGGGGTCATGAACAGTAGAGTCAGACATGACTAAGATGAATGAACAACCAACAACAGCTCAATATTAATCAACCCCAAAACAAGCTAATGAATCACAAATAGAACCACGAGGTCCAGAACAAAGGAAGGAATGGCACTGCCTTTTACCATTGTTAAACCATACATGGAGTCTATTGCGTTCTTTCTGGGTGCCACATTTTACTGAACCAATATCACAGAATCTCAGAGTTGGAAGGAGTCTCCAGGGCTATATAGTGTCACCCACACTTAGATGCCCCATGTAACTTCCTCATAAGGGGCCATGCCACCTCCATTTAAAGAACCCCAGAGATGGGGAACCCACCAAATCTATGGCAGTCAACTGCATCTAATTTTTCTCTTTCCCACACCTCGGCTTGGTGACCACAATAATAGTATGAGAGACTGTGGATAAAGGAGGCACTAAAAACCTAGGTATTTCAAGAATACAACAGTGGCCTGATCTACCACCCCTGCAATGCTATCAAAAGATGAAATAACCTTAATTTGATATGAGCTGTTCTTCATCAAGTAAGGCTGACTCTTGATGATCACTGACTCTTCTCCTAAAGGGTCATAAATCATCCCTTTAATCATGCCTTCAAAAATGTGCCCAAGAATCAAAGTCAAAGTCAGCATCCTATTGTGTTCAGAATCTATCCTCTTCCTTTATTGGACAAACAGGTCATTTTTCTTTATCCAGTCCTGTGGCACCTCCCCCTTTCTCCAAAAGACCACTTTCTCTCAAAGACCACTGCCAGTGGCTCAACAGTCACATTTTCTAGAACCTTCAGAACTCTGGCATGTAGTTCATCCAGGCCAGTTCAGTGGAGAATTCACTAAAGGCAGCCAGGTGCTCTCTTACCGACCCCTCACTTTCCTTGAATTTCAGCTCCATAGTAAACACACTTGTTCTAGTCTTCTACACTTGCTCCCTGTCTAATGACCATTCATACAGTTTCATAGAGAAAACAATAGTAAAGTAAGATTTCATGAGTCCTTTCTTTTTTGGTGCATTTTCATTATTCCATCTACCCCGAATGACCATCCTATCATTTATTTTGTCTTCCTTTTTCTCCAAAAAGAGTTTAAAAGTCCTTTTTCATTTTGGGGGGCAGCTAGGTTGCACGGTGGATAGAGTGCTAGTCCAAGAGTAAGGAAGACCTGAATTCTAATCCAGCCTTAGAGACTTATTAGCTGTGTGACTCTGATCAGGTCCCTTAACCCTGTTTGCTTTTGTTTTCTCACCTCTAAAATGAGCTGGAGAAGGAAATGGCAAACTAACTACTCCAGTATCATTGCCAAGTAAACTCTAAATGGAACAGAAACAAGTTGGACATTACTGAAATGACTGAATAACTGTTATTGGATGTCACCACCATGCTCAAATCATTCTAAGCTCTAGTACTCCTGATAAAGTATTTTCATGGAACTAGGGCACACATTTTTGTTCATCTTCCATTACTTGCCCTTGTTTTCATCTTCTGAAAAGATATTTCTAAAATCTATGGTGGCCACTGTATTCCCATTGTACCTTTTCTTGGTTTCTTTAGACAATTATATCTTCTCTTTCTCATCACAACTGTTCGTGTTTTAAGAATTTCATTCTTGGGGGCAGCTAGGTGGTGCAATGGATAAAGCACTGGCCCTGGATTCAGGAGGACCTGAGTTCAAATCTGGCCTCAGACAATTGACACTAGCTGTGTGACCCTGGGCAAGTCACTTAACCCTCATTGCTCTGCCCAAACAAAAACAAAAACAAAAAATTCATTCTTGAAAACTTCCCATTCCTCCTTGCCCTACAACATTTTAACTCTGGGATACAAACCGCCTTCTTTATGAACCCTTTGGAACCTCAAAACACATTTTCTCAATGTTGGTTATAATTAGATTCAGAATCATATACCCCCCTTTCCTTATGGTTTCCTCAACACATTTTTGAAAGCAAAATCACTATTAAAGCAAGCCAAAAAATGTACAATTTCAGTGTTCGTGTGGGAAGACAAAGGTCTGTGAGAAAATAATGGGGTTTGGGGACTCCCAGAGGCCCCCTACTGAGAGACCCTGGCCTGACCTTTCTTAAGGCCAGCCCAAAGTCAGGAAATTACCTCACTCAAAACCACACCCACCTGAAAGCCTTGTTCCCACCAGGGGATCTGTTCTCTGGGCTCTGAAATCAGCATGACTGCTCCAAACCACTCTCAAATCTAATGAACCAATAGATTTGAATGATGCTAACCAATTAGCTTTAAGCAGTGTGTTAGGGCAGACTCTGTCCCTTCCCTCAGAGAGCTTACACTAGCCGATCTCTTTTTTTTTTTTTGGCCAGGGGACTTGGTGAGAGCAGACACAGCCCACTAGGGTTCCCCATTTTCTCTCTTCTCTCTCTTCTATTTCCTAGCTAGGCTTTTCTATCTTTCAGAGTCATGCACGATGTCTTTACTAATATTTAATATACTTTAATAAATGCTTAATGCCCCTCTAATTTCTAAGTAGCAAATATATGATAAACCCCAGCTAATTTTTCCTACGCTTGGGACAGAAATAGGGCAACCACATATATTTTACACACAACAGGACAAAAGAGAGCCAAAAGGGTGTTGAGGGTGTCAGGTAATATATCTGCTTGGGGGAATGGTGACAAAATTCTGAGAGTCAGAAGTGCAACTGGAAAGGGAGTGAAGTCTAGCCAACAGGCCAAGATCCTAGGAGGTACTTGCAAATGGGAGGAGGATGGCAAGAGCAGAGTTATCTTCCAGGGCAAGAAGGCCCCAGGTGCTGAGGGAAGCTTCAGGGTGAGAGGGCAGTTGAGGCATTGTGGCAAAGTCCTGAGGGCCAGAAACAGAGCTAGAAGCAGAATGAAACATTTGGGTTTCTCCCTTTGTTTCAAGGGACAGCTCAATGAGTAGAAGAGGTAGAGATACAACCAGAAATTAAGGTGATATAAAACATAAGATCAACCAAAGAAATTTAAATTATTTTAAAATTCAGTGGAGAAACTAGGTCCCTTTCATCTCTGAAATTTTATTACTCTATGGCCTACATTCAAATGTTTCCTTGGTCACTCCTTAACTGTATGAATATGAATAATTTCAGTGTTCTAGGTCCCCATTTAGAAAAATCACAGGGGGCACCTAGGTGGTGCAGTGAATAAAGCACCAGCCCTGGATTCAGGAGGACCTGAGTTCAAATCTGGCCTCTAGCTGTGTGACCCTGGGCAAGTTATTTAACCCTCATTGCCCCACAGGGAAAAAGAAAAAAAAAAGAGAAAGAAAAATCACAGAATATCTTCAATTGAATGGACTTCAGAGATCATAGAATCTAATTTCTATTGGAGAATAAATCCCTTCTATAGCACCAATTAACATGTATCTTTTAAATTACCTTCTTACAGGTACTGTATGTACCATGTACTGGATAAACAAATAGTGGGACATGAATATAATGGCATATTACTATTCTGGAAGAAACAAAAAATACAAAGATGCCTGAAACAACTTACATGAACTGATACATAGTGAAATGAGTTAAGAAAACAGTATTGAGGGGCAGCTAGGTGGTACAGTGGATAGATCACCAGCCCTGGAGTCAGGAGGACCTGAGTTCAAATCCAGCCTCAGACACTTAACACTTACTAGCTATGTGACCCTGGGCAAGTCACTTAACCCCAATTGCCTCACTAAAAAAAAGAAAAATAGAAAACAGTATTGAAATTGCTACAACAATGTAAATGGAAAGAACAACAACTTCAAAATAATCCAAAATGGAATCTGAGAAGTTACATAAAACAAGATCAACTCCAAGAAGACATAGAAGGACACATCCCACAAACACACACTCCTTTATTAAGGTGGTAGGTCAATGGGTGTATAACGTGGCATATATCAGATAATTTTGATGTATTGATTGACTTTGCTAATTTTTTATCTCTTTTTCTTTAAAAAAAAAAACCTTCATGGGGGCAGCTAGGTGGCACAGTGGATAGAGAGCTGGTCCTGGAGTCAGGAGGACCTGAGTTCAAATCCAGCCTCAGACACTTAACACTAGCTGTGTGACCCTGGGCCTGACCAAGTCACTTAACCCCAATTGCCTCACCAAAAAAAAAAAAAACAAAAACTATCTCTACATGTAACTCAAAAATAATAAAATACTTTCATAATTTAAAAAATGTAATTAGTAAATATTAAACAAAATTAATGAAAATAAAATAAAAGATAGATAATGTAAAAATACACTATGTCATTGTCAGAAGAGACAGGACATGAGAGTGACAAAGATGTATGGTACAGACTATTATTGCACCAATCATAGACTTATCCTCTCCAAACTAAACATTCACATTCAACAAACATGTGGCCCCATGCAAGGAGAAAAGAGAGATCCAAACTCTTCTGGTTTACAGCATCAAGAGCAAAGACACATGAACTTCTCTCCAGGTCCATGAAGGGAGAAAGATTCTGGGAAGACATGTAGGGACACTCATTCCATAGCAACCAAGAGTTTAGTTTGAACCTGAAAGTTACTTCCCACAGACTAATAATATTCAAGGAATCCGATAGATATAATTCTACCCTCTCTCTGATGAGAGGAGAGTGGACATCCTCTGGCTTCAACCTCCTGCTTCCCTTCCTTGCAGGAATTAAAGTCTCCCTTAGAGAATGGTAGAGGGAAAAGATGCTGGAGATGTCTGTTCTTACCTCCTTGTGAGCTACATCTAGACAGACCTATGTGGACCCATATAACTGCATAAGCAAAAATAAAACAGCACTCCATCCTTATCCTCACAAGATAGAACCCTTCCAACGCCCACTTCCACAAACTTCAGTTCTTTTTCAAAGTAGCATATTTATTGTGTATCTTCTGATGAAGTAGGAGCTATGGATGGAAGAGGACTGATCTTGCACCCATTCACTCCACCCCATCCTCCCCTTTTCCTTCTAAAATGGCCCAAGAGTTGAAGATTTGAACTCAGGCCTTCCTGACTCCAAGCCCAGCTCTCGATCCATTACTCTCCGTATCTTCCTTGAAGTGATAAGTATATTTTATTCATTTTTGAGAAAATGTGTACCAAATACCCAAGTCTGGGTAACCATAGTTGTTCTGCCAAGTTATTCTTCCAGGTATCAATGGCATCCATGGGGAAAGCGCCTCATTCTTCTTGCAACTTAACCAATGACACAAGTGATTTTCCTCAAGAGAGCCCTCATACTTGTGCATATAGCAAAAGTTCTTTATGGGGGCAGCTAGGTGGTGCAGTGGATAGAGCACTGGCCCTGGAGTCAGGAGTATCTGAGTTCAAATCCGACCTCAGACACTTAACACTTACTAGCTGTGTGACCCTGGGCAAGTCACTTAACCCCAATTGCCTCACTAAAAAAAAAAAATGCTTTATGCATACTTCCCATTTTATCACACAGGATATTAAAAAGATGCGTACCCAAGGATCAAGATTTAATAAAATTAATCATTTTTATTGCTTCATCAAGGACATTATTAAACAAAACTTCCTTTTTTCTAGAAGTACATGATGGTGAAGAATACTATGACCACTGATATAATTTGGTGACACTGCCTTGATTCATGCTAAGACTTACCAGGTTTATCCACCATTGATTTTGTACCTCCAGTACCAATGTTGACCCATTTGTTCCAGGAAAACCCAAGAGAGTGAAAAATAAGGTATTTAAGCCTGAATATTTCCGCAGTGGTTGTGTTTTTCACCAAGCATTCACACAATTCACACAACTCTGATAATCATTTGATGTGGATGAACGCAGGCAAAACAGCACAACTGGAAATTCATCTGTTTATAAGAAAAAAGCCAAATCTGCAGATGAGCTACTGAGTCAGTCTTCATATTTGTGGTGAAACTTTTAATTTACAGACCACACAGCAGACACCAAACATTGATGACCGCACAAACCTAAACAGAACTGGGAAGAGAGAATACTTGAAAGATGCTAGGAGACATTGTTTCCCTTAGACCCTACATCATCCCTGAAGAACTTGTGCATTTGAACTCAAGTGCCACAGGAACTTTAACACAAGAGAAGAGGCATTCATTGGCAGAAGCTGCATTTTAAATCCAGACAGATTGCCATGGAATCCAGAGATTGAGATCTAGTCTCCCGGGGAAAGGAACTATTGCCACCTTCTGGAAAATTTTAAGAAGTACAAGAATCATGACTCATGGAATCGATAGAGGACAGTGGGAAAGAGCCATAGAGGACAACATTGACTGGCCACACCTGCTTGGAGCTGCTAAAGGAATGAACCAAGAGAAAATCAATACTGCACAGACAACGAAAGGAATAAATGGAAGCACTAATATAGAAGAGTAGCCACAAAACATTCCTTAGCCAGTGATTATGTTCTGTCCTCTGAAATCTAATGTTTCTTCCCTAGAAATGAGCTAGAAATACAAAGAGATCTCAATATTTCTAACATTGCAGCATTGTGAAAATAAATTGAACTTGGGCCAACTTTTTCTCTCAAACAAGCCCCAGTGCTGAGGGGCTAGCTTAGAGAATGGACAATTATTTGGTGCTTTTCTCTAACAAGGAGCTCAGGGAATTAGAGGCTAGGGTCCAGGGACTTCCTATGAAAGCACCTACAATGATCTTCATATACCCTTCCTTGGACACAGAAATGAATCCTGTTCTCATGTACACAACCTCATCCAAAATCTCAAGACCTCTTTCACCTGCAAGAACTCGCAGCTTGAGCTGGCTCCCTGACTGAAACTCTCAGCTGTGAGAAGGAGACCAGGTGAGGAAACATAGCCGAGTCTCTCAGGAGCAGAACAAAAGCTCCAGATGCAACAGCCAAGTAGGAAGATCTACAGAAGGCACTTTCTGTTTATTTCAAGGGAGAAATATCGCAAAAGGTAGTGTTGTGAGGAATATAAAATGTTCACCATCAAAGAGAATTTAAAATCTCAAACATCAGAGGTGCATAGGGCTAGAAAGGATCTTAGAACATAATATGTTCAAGAAGGATCTTATGAAATAGGAGACAGAATTTCAGATTTTGGAAAGACTTTAGTATACAGATTTTTTTTTTGGTGGGGCACTGAGGGTTAAGTGACTTGCCCAGGGTCACCCAGCTAGTAAGTGTCTGAGGCCAGATGTGAACTCAGTAAGATGAGTCTTCCTGACTCCAGGCCCAGCACATTATCCACTGTGCCACCTAGCTGCCCCCAAAGAGAGGATAAGGAGAATCATATGTGTCAGGAAAAGCAATGAGGCCAATAAATATGACATGAAAATTTTTTTAATATGTGTGCTTTGCTGTTAATTTCCTTATGAAGGAATATGATACTTTCTAAAAACATGAAAATGCCAAATTCAGCTTGTCCCTCTCTTATGCTGATAAAAGAAAGGAATATTTCCATAGAAGGAAAGTGATAATGAACTATTGCCATCCCTATTGAGAATCCAAAGGCATTCTGAACATATCGGATCTAGACCTGGCTTGACCACAAGGAGACCAGTGACATGAAATTCAATGTGTCAGGAATTTAGTTGTTAGTTGGAGAAATGGGGTGAAATGTTCTATGATGGAACAGTACAAAAGGTCAAAGGATTTAGATCTGGGAGGGACTTTAGAACAAAGAACAGAGATAGGTGGCATCTGAAAACACAGACTACCAGAGCTGAAGGAGGCCCAAGAATCGAGAATGGGAAACCCAAAAGAGGGAACCAATTAAAGAAAAGGCAGAGGGAAGAACACCAAGTATGGAAAACGTTGATCTCTAATGCGATTGAAAGGACTTTAGAACAAAAATCTCCTAGAGCTGGAAGAGCAAAGGTGGATAGGAACTTACATAATAGAATATCAGACATGGAAAGAACCTTAGAGACCAACTCATTAAAGCATCTCAGTTAGGTGCAAAAATGAATTGATCTAGGTCACACCACCCACTACGGGAAGATTTGGGGCTGGAACCCAAATCTCTTGAATGACATGCCAATGCTCTTTCCACTCCACAACATTGCCTTTATTTCCCAAATCTGAAGCTTTAAAGAAGAATACAATTACTGGATAGGAAGAGGTAAATTGTCCTTTCTAATTTTTATTTAGGATTATCTATGCCCTGCTCCCTTTTCCAACATATCTTTAGTCAATCCAATAATTAAGTGTCTTGTGTCTATGATCATGGGGAAAGCAATGAAGGGTGCCACCATTCCAACTCCAAAGATCTAAAAATAGTTGACATAGTGTAATGAATAGAATACTAGACTTTGGACTGATAAGAATGAATTCAAATCCTAAGAGAGTTATTGATCACATAACAGAGGCAGCTGGTGATGCAGTGGATAGAGCCCTGGGTCTGGAATCAGGACAACATGAGTTCAAATCTGGACTTAGACTTCTTCCCCCATATAATTTCCCCAGAAATGGGGGGCTGTGTCATAGGGGAAATAGAGAGCTGTTGATTGTTTTTGAGGAAGAGAGCGATATGAACAGATGGACATTTTAGGAATAATAATTTGGCAGCTGTTCGTAGAATGGATTAGAGAGGGTAAAAACTGGAGGCAGAGAGACCAGTTAGGAAGCTATTGCAACAGTCCAGGGAAGAAGTGTTGAGAGTCTGAACCATAGATGCTATGTGTGTGAGTAGAGAAAGGAAGAGGTGTTTATAGCAGGGGTTTTTAACCTAGGGGTCCATGGATAGATTTCAAGTCTGTAAGCTTGAACAGGAAAAAAATCACATCTTTATTTTCACCAACCTCTAAATGAAATTTAGCATTTCATTCCATTATTTGATCAATTTTAAAACCTTGTGAGAAGGATCTGTAGACTTCGCCTTACTTCTAAAAAATTCCAGGATACAAAAAAAAAAATGTTAATGTGAAAAAATAAATACACTGTTTTAAAAAAAAAGAAACATTATGTTAAAGATAAAATCACTTTATCTTTTAGTGTAAGTTTCTTCTTTAGTAAAACGAGGATAACAATACCTATATTAATACAAGTGTACTAACCATGGGGTTGTTGTGAGGACCAAATGAAAAAAGATCTCTCATAGATATTTCATAGAACCTCAGGATGTGAAATATGTTGCTAATGTCTAAGTATTGTATTGGAGTCAGCTACCATGATGATAATAATGATATTATTAAAGCTTCTCAGAGATGTGAGAGACATTAAAAGTCATAACCCAGGGGCAGCTAGGTGGTGTAGTGGATAAAGCACTGGCCCTGAATTCAGGAGGGCCTGAGTTCAAATGCAGCCTCAGACACTCAACACTTACTAGCTGTGTGACCCTAGGCAAGTCACTTAACCCTCATTGCCCTGCAAAAAAAAAAAAAAAACTGTAATTAAAAGTCATAACCCAGGGGGCGGCTAGGTGGCGCAGTAGATAAACACTGGCCCTGGATTCAGGAATACCTGAGTTCAAATCCGGCCTCAGACACTTGACACTTACTAGCTATGTGACCCTGGGCAAGTCACTTAACCCCCATTGCCCTGCCAAAAAACAAAAACAAAAAATTTTTTTTTAAAAGTCATAACCCAGCCCCTTCCTCCAATGTCCATACAAGTAATTATCCATTCTAAGAAATCAAGGTCCTTCCCTATCAATATGGGGGTCACTATTAGAAACTCAGAGGGGAAGGATCCCAAAGAGATCATGGAGTCTAATTTATCCCTTAGTAGGAGTCCTCTCTATAACAAACCTGAAAATAAGTCCTCTGTCCTTGTTTCTTGTCTGCTCAACATTTTTATCAATGGTTGAGTGAAGCCATAGATGACACACTTATCAGATTGGGGGATAAGACACTCCAGAGAATAGCGTATGTGTTTTAAATATTTATTTATTTAGAATTTTCCCCACCTTACATACTACATGTTACAAATTGTAACATCAATGTTTAAAACTTTGTGTTCCAAATTCTCTTCCTTCCTCTCTATCACCCCTTAAAAACTCAAGCAATTCAATATGTTATACATGTGAAGTCATGAAAAACATAGCAGACCAAAAAACTTTAGAAAAAGAAATTAACAACAATAAAATATACTTCCATCTGTATTCAGATACCATCAGGTATTTCTCTGTAGATTGATTGCATTTTTCATAAGTCCTTCAGAGTCATCTTGGATCATTGTATTTGCTGAAAATAACTGTCATTCGCAGATCATCTAACAATATTGCTGTTATTGTATACAGTACATTTCACTTTGCATCAGCTCATGTAAGTCTTTCCAGGTTTTTCTGATAGCATCCTGCTCATCTTTTTTTTTATAGTAAACTACATTTATATGGTACTTTAAAGGGATATTTCCTTGCAACACACTCATGAGGTTGATTATTGCAACAACAATAGCTTACATTTATATAGTACCATATACCTGACAAAGAATTTTCTTCACAATAGCCTAGCAAAGTAAGTGCTATCATCATCATCATCATCTTCTTCTTCTTCTTCTTCTTCTTCTTCTTCTTCTTCTTCTTCTTCTTCTTCTTCCATTGCTCTTGCCTTTGCTTCAGATTTTTTCCCAGTTACTATTGCTGTGTTTCCTTCTATCCTATTCATTCCCCATGATATTTATTTTATTTTCTATCTTCTTTTACCCTTTCCCTCCTCGAAAGTGTTTGAATAGCATATATGTTGATGACAGGATGAAGATTCAAAAAACTCTGAAAAGTTGAAATCTTAAAAGATAAACTTTACTGAGTCACTTCCACTTTAATAACTCCAATGATTGGGAGCTCATCGCATCTAAAACTAGAGTGTGATGTTATATAATCATCTAGCCAACATTACTCCTTGGTGTCCACCATGATAGCAAGAGAAACTTTTTGAATGCTATTAATAAGATAAAAAAATTAAAAGAGCTTTGTCTGATTTGTGTTGTTCATGAAGTTATGCTAACTCTAAATGATCACTATTGCCCTTCCAGAATGTCCATAAACTATCTCTTCAATCATGCCTAAGAATTTGGTGAGTAATCAAAGTTCAAGGTCAAAATCCTTTAGTGTTCAAAAATCTGTCTTCTTTATTTGATAAGCAGAACATTTTTCTTTACCCAGTCCTGTTGCCACAGGACTCTCTCATTCTCCATAATCTCTCAAAGATCAATACCAGCAGTTCAATAATCATATCTCCTATGAATTTGGGGACCCTGGGATGTAGTTCATCCTGATCTGGTCACTAGAGAATTGACTAAGGGCAGCCAGATGCTCCCTAACCATTCCCTCATTTTGCTTGACTTTTAGCTCCATTTTAAGGATGCTGGTTCTAGCCTATAGAACTAATTCTTTGTCTAAAGGTCATGCAATTTGGCAGAAAAAGAAAAAAGTCCAACAAGATTTCATTAATTCTTCCTTCTCTCCATCATTCATTTTCATCATTCCATCCACCATGAGTAGCATCCCTTCTTTTGACTTTTCCAAAAAAGACCTTCAAAAGTCTTTTTCAGTATTGATTGATACCACTATGCTCAACTCATTCTAAGCTCTAGCATTCCTAACAAAAAAGCTTAAGGAACTGAGGCATATTTTTATATTCAATCTCCATTTCCTGCCCCTGTTCTGACCAGAGTTTTTAAAAATCTGAGGTGGTTGGTGTATTCTCAGTGAACCATTTTTGGTCTCTTCAGACAACTACTTCATTTCTATCTCATCAGAACTATTTGAACCTTAAGAATTTTATTCCTTAGATCTTCCTATTTCTCCTTGCCCAATAGGATTTTAGGCCACGAGATACAAACCATATTCTTAATGAACCTTTTGAAAGTTGCTTTTCCAAAATCAAGGGTATACATCATACATTGCCTACCTTACCTATCATTCATTCTCACAAATTATAAATTAGGATGGTCACACATTCTCTCAAATTTTCCATCATTTCTACTTCCTTGGTGATTGTAATCAGGTTCAAAATTGCAAACCACACCCCACATTTTTAAGGTTTTCTCCATAGGTTTAAGTTAAAATATTACCATTATAACATGTGTGAGTGTATATACATATTTTATGCCTCCTAAACAAGTTTATAATGAGTTTTCCAAACTCTTCACCTATTTCATCTTTCTGCAAAGATGTTCCATAGCATATAACCACAATATTGTGTCCCTTTCATCACTGATGCTTAACCAAATGCTATCCACCATGTTTCCTCTACATATATATATATATATATATATATATATACTTATATACTTGTATACTTGTATATACATATACTTATATGAGGAAATTTCAGACCCAAGTAGAGGAAACATGGTGGATAGCATTTGGTTGTATATGTGTATGTATGTATGTAAGGATGTATTGTATATGTGTGTGTGTGTGTGTAATGTGTTGTGTGTGTATACCACTAACCTCTTATTTCTTTTTTCCTTTTGTGTAAGATTATACCTTTACAAAGTCACATTTTAGCAATGGGACCCACCCTACCAAGTCTCAGAGATACTTATGATTTCAAATTTGCATCCTAGCATCAGAATGTCTAGTTCATCTTTCCTACTAGCCATACTTTGTATGTTACCATAGACATCTGAGGCAATAGGCTTATTTACTGGCTTGCTTTTGGGCTGTTCTGTCCCATGGTTTACTAATCCTCACTACTACTTTTATTCTTTTTGCCTTATATTAACTCTTCTCCATAGTGCCTTCCCTCTAAGTCTACTTCCAGTTTTCCCTGCCTATACTTCGTTTGTATATAGTTGTTTGCATATTGTCTCTCCCATTAGACTTGGAGCTCCTGGAGGTCAGGGACTATTTTTTGCCTTTCCTTGTATTCCTACCACTAAGCACAGCACCATAGACATCGTCATCACTTAATAAATGCTCAGTGAATGACTTGATGTGTGTGTGTGTGTGTGTCTTGATATACTATAATGCTTTGGGGCATTGTCGTTTCCTGTATGTTACACTTCCTCCACTGATCACAATCCATGCCTAACTTCAGAGATGATCTTCAGCATCCTATGACCAACCTAGTGAAGAGACTATTTAAACTCAAATTATCTAGTCCCCTAGACAACATACATATATCACATTACCTGACCTATAATTGAAGCTTTTCTATCTTGAAATTGTCAGAGCATGCTCTCTGCTCACTGAACATTTGAGAGCCAGCAGAGCTTTAACTAGCATTTTGTGTGCCCGTGGTAAACATCATAAAATGTTCCCTTAAAGCAACTTTTTGAAAAAAAACATCCATATTGACCTTTTGTCTTTATACCACAATCACTTCTGAAATCACCCCTCCAGAGTGAATCTTAGCTTTGGATAAAGAAAAGCAATTAGTTATGTCATGCACAAATCTAGGCTGCTGGTATGTGCACTATTCTCACCAAGGTGATTTTTGACATCTCCCTACTCAATGAACTGCAGTGGCTCCTTATTACAGCCAGTAACATATGCAAACTCCTTTGTTTGGCATCCAAGGCTCTTCATAACCTCACCCTTTCTCTTACCCTTTTTTCTTGCATAATTCCAAATTGAAAACAAACACAGCCCTGCTCACAATGCTTCCACATGCCTATTTTCCCACAGCTTCTCCAGCATAGACCATGACTGTTTTTACTCAGCTCTGCCAATTTTCGGAGTGTGAGTTAATTTTATTTGCATTTCTATTCCTTTTATTGATTTAGAGCTAGTTTTCATGCATTCATTGATGGGTTATAATACTTCTAAAAACTTTTTTGTTTACAGCTTGTAATATGGAGCGTGGCCCTTTTTGTTACATATATTACTAGCAATTTCCTGTATATTTTAGATCTCAAAATATAAGAAGTGATATTTCATATTTTCCCACTCTCCTGCATGAACTGGAACCAGACATGCTTTGTATGTCCATTCCCCCCAGGAAGGAGAAATCTGTTATTGTTCAGTCATGTCTAACTCTTCATAACTCCATGGGCCATAGCACATCAATACTGTATATGGGCTTTTCTTGGCAAAGGTACTGGAGTGGTTTGCCATTTCCTTCTCCAGTGGATTAGGGCAAATAGAGGTTAAGTGAATTGCCCAGGGTAACACAGCTAGTGAATATCTGATGCTGGATTTGAACTCAGGTCTTCCTGACTCCAGGCCCAGTGTTCCATCCACTTGAGCTACCTAGCTACCTAGCTACCTCCCAAACTGAGTATACCCCATACCTCTTATACTAAGATAAAATATAAACCCTCTGTTTGACAAACAAAGACCTTCACAACTTGACCTAAACCTGTCTTTCCAGCATCATCACACATTACTCCCCTTTCTAGTTTCAACAATCCAGCCTAATTGGCCTTCTCTTGCATCAAGGCTCTCAATTTCCCATCTCTGTGTCCACAGCAGCCTGGAATGCACTCTCTCCTCACCTTTGCCTCATAGAATCATTCACTTCTTTCAAGACCTTGCTCTACACCTTCTACCCAAAACATTTACTGAACCTCCAACTTTTAAAGCCCCACCTCCCAAACTACCTTATATTAAATGAAATCCCTACATTGATTTTTATTCATCTACATAAACATACATGCACATTATGAACAATTTGTCTCCCCTAAAGCCAAGTAAATTCCTTGACAGCAAAGACACTTTCATTTTTTGTTTTTGTATCCTAGGTACCTGGCACATAATAGGTGCTTAATAAATGCTTATTGATTCATTGATTGAAACTTAATGAATTAAAACTGACATCTCATTCATGAGAACATTTTTCAGTTGAACGCTTTAAATTCTTTTTTTTATCTCCTTCCCACATGTACTTCCCAATAGACCAATGGAAGGAGGAAATTATTCTAGAATCTCTGAGTTCATCCTCCTGGGCCTTTCAGACCAGCCAGAACAGGAGAGACTCCTGTTCCTGGTATTCCTGCTCATGTACCTGATCACAGGGCTGGGGAACCTGCTCATCATACTGGCCATCAGAACTGACTCTCACCTCCACACTCCCATGTACTTCTTCCTAAGCAACTTGTCCCTGGTTGACATCTGCTTTACATCCACCACTGTACCCAAAATGCTGGCAAATCATGTGTCTGGGAATAAGATGATTCCATATTCTGGGTGCCTGACACAAGTGTTCTTTTTCATCTGGTTTGCTGGAATAGACAGTTTCATCCTCACCACCATGGCTTATGACCGCTATGTGGCTATCTGTGCCCCACTCCACTACAGCACAGTCATGACACCAAGGGTCTGTGTCCTTATGCTTTCAATGTCTTGGTTCTCAGCCTTTGTTAATGCTCTCACACATACTGTCTTGCTGACCCGACTCTCATTCTGTGGCCACAATGAAATCCCTCATTTCTTCTGTGACCTGAGTCCCCTGCTGAAGTTAGCCTGCTCAGACACCTTCATCAATGACCTGATGGTCTACACAGTGGGAGCACTGCCAATTATCACCCCATTCATTGGCATTCTGATCTCCTACACACGCATCTTCATGGCGGTGCTGAGGATCCCATCCACCAGTGGGAAGCAGAAAGCTTTCTCCACCTGTGGTTCCCACCTCACTGTGGTGTCTCTGTTCTATGGAACACTCATTGGAGTGTACTTCAGCCCCACATCCACCCACACAGTCCAAGAGGACACTGCTGCAGCTGTGATGTACACTGTGGTCACCCCCATGATGAACCCTTTCATCTATAGCCTAAGGAACAAGGACATGAAAGGAGCGCTGAGGATGCTCCTCACCAGGAAACCAGGCCTGTCTCTGTGACTGTGAGATATCCTCCTTGGCTTAAGCACCCTCATCTGAGACAACAGTCCCAATGCTGTGGGAGAAGCTTGCCAATGAGTCTTCCCTAGTGTCACATGAAGTCAGTCTGTTCCCCTCTTGACCTGAACAGGTTGCAATGTGACATGATGGGTAGAGCACTGAACCAGTTATCATGATTCCTTGTTCTAGTGCTTTTCTACTGAGGGAATTGTGGGGATTGAGTAAACCAAACTGACTCCATCTTGTACCTCAATTCTGTATCTAGCTCAGTTCTCTATTTAATTATGGGTCTAGTCCAATTTCTGTCTTGTGAGAAAATTTTATTCAATTATGAGAATTGTGGGGAAACTTTTTTGGCATTGTTTGAACTTAGCCCTGAGTTAATGGAAAGCTAGACCACCTCTACCTGTTGCTTAGAGACCATTAACTAAGGACATAGTTTATGCTGGTCAGAAACCTAATCAGATGCAAAAATTGATGCAAGGAGTTTTTTCACAATTACACATCTCAAGCAACCCATATGTCTTATCTGAAAACTAGCCCCATATTGAAACACATTATACATTTTGTGGTTATTTGGAATGAGATTTCCCTTTCTATTACAGGTTCTTGGATTTTATTATTATTACATAGAAATGCAATTGATATTTGAAGTTTTATTTTGTGAATAAAAAAGCTGAAGCTGTTGTCTCAAATTAGTATCATTGCTGATTCCCTAGGAATTTCAAGGTAAACCACTATATCATTGACAGTTTTATGTCCTTTTAATCTTTATGCCATTAACTTCTTTCCCTTGTCTTATTGCTAGTCCCTTGTTATTGTTAGCATTTTCAGAACTATATCAAACAATAATGGGAGGAGTGAACATCCTTGATTTACTCCTGTATTTATGGTTCTAGTTTGGCCTCATTGCATATTATGCTTGCTTTGAGTTTCAGATAGATACTTTGTATGATATTTAAAAGAGTCTCTCTGTATCTATGTTTTATAAAGTTTTTTTAGCATAAATGAACTATATGCTATGTCAAAGGCTTTTTCCACATTTGTTGAGATGATAATGATTTTGGATGTTTTTTCTTAATATGATTAATTATGTTGATTATTTTCCTAATGGTGAATCACTCTTGCATCACTGGTAAAAATTCAACTAAGTCATAATGAATGACTTTTTTGATAAATGACTGTAATCTATTTGATAGGATTTTATTTTTTAAATTTTCATCAATATTCATTAATGACACTGGTCTATAGTTCTCATTCTTTCTTTTATCCTTCTCTGGTTTAGGCATTAAAAATGTATTTGTCTCATTTTGTTGGATGCTTTCTTTCTAAATTTTTGAGAATAATTTGTGTAGTATTGTTAGTACTTATTGTTTAAATTTGATAAAATTTTCTTATAAATTCATCAAAAGCAGGTTTTTTTAACCTTGAGTATTTCCTTTACCTGTTTCCTTTTTCTGAAATTAGTTTATTTAAGATCTCTACATAGTTTTCTGTTAATCTGAATATTTCATATTTTTAAGTATTCTATTTTATTTATATTATTAGTTTTGTTCACATATAACTGTGAATAATGGGCTCTGATTATGCTTTTTGTTTCTTTTGGTTGTGTTGAGATTTCACTAGGTTTATTTCCAATTTTGTTGATTTTATTTTCTGCCCTCTTCTTTTTACTCTAATAGGCTTATTACTATTATTAGTCTTTTCAAGAGCCAAACTTTAGTTTTATCTATCATTTTTATAGGTTTTTTCCAGTCTATTTCTTCTCTAATTTTTATTATCTTTCCTTTCATGCTTATTTTAAGTCTATTCATTTGTTGTCTTTCTAATTTTTAAATGCATATTCAGTTCACCAATCCTTTCTTTTTTGTTGATGTGTGGTCAGAAGAATATGATTTCTCTACTGAGGACTATATTAGCTTCATTTTCTTTCATATAATCATTGTTTATTTAATTTGTTCTTTGACCCACTCATTATTTAGCATTTTATCATTAAAGCTTCACTTAGGTCTGTGTTTTTTGTTTGTGCTTCCTGAACTGATTATTATTTTATTGCATTATGTCTGTAAAAGATGTATTTACTATTTCTGACTTTATCTATTTCTTTGAAATATCTCTGTACCCCAATACATGATCAGTGAAAGTTCCACATATAGCTGAGAAATACATGTAGTCTTTTTAGAAAATGCTATAAGTTGATTAGCTCCAGCAATCATTCAGTTCTGTGTATTGCCTTTTGTTCATTTGGGTTTATCCAAAATTGATAGAATGAGATTGAAATCACCTGCCACTATTATATTACTATGTCTTCTTTCAGGTCAGTTCATATTTCCTTCATGAATTTAGATGTTAAGGCATTGGGAACATATGAGTCAATATTGATATAGAAATCTCAAGTCACTATTTTGATATTCTCTTTGCCCTATTGTAGCTCAGTACACATTTCTTTTATGAATTTAGATGGTAAGCTATTTGGAGGATATAAGTTGAATATTGGTATTTTCTGTCCTCATGGTTCCTTTTAGGATAATTTCATTTCCTTATTTATCAGTTTTTATGTTTGAAATGTTTGTTTTTGTTATCTGATTGCAAGTCTTACTTTTTTAGGTTCACCTAATGCATAGTAAATTTTTCTCTAGTTTGTAACTTTCATTCCATCTGTATTTTTATTTTTAATGCATTTTTTTATAAACAACAGATTGTAGGATTTTTTTTAATCCAATATGTAACTCTTTTCTTATTTTATGGGATTGTTTATTGCATTCACATTTAAAGCTATGGGTGTTAGGTTTATGTTTTCCTCCATCTGCTTGAAATATTTTTCCCCAAGTTAAGATTCTTCCTCTACTTCTGTAAACACAGTACTATATCTCTGTAGCTATTTTAGCTTGTTCTATTCTATATTCTGTTTTGTTCCCATCAGTTCTCTTCTTCTCACCTTAAGCCCCATTTATTACTCCTTTCCCTAATTTTGGAGTTTTCTTATTAGTTTCTTTTTCTTGACTATTTTTATCTCATTAGTTATTTAATTCTTCTCTTTTTTCTCTCTCAATTAAATACTATTTTACCTTCATTGTAAGCCTTTGACTCAATGATGGTACATCACATATTCCCTTCTATCTCCTCTCTGTGAGAAAATAATGGGATTTGGCAAATGCCCAAAGGCCCCACCTGGAGATTGATTTAGAATAGATTGAATGAAGTGAGAATGACTGAGAGACTGAGAACCTACTTAAAATTAATTAAATCAAAACCACACCTGGCCAGCCCTAAATAGGGTATAGTTCTCAGAAGCTAAGCACTTTTAATTCAACAATGAGACCACCCCAAAATCCAGTGAACCAATCTAACCAATCAGCTTGAAAGACAGCCTCTTCTGGGGAGGGGGGAAGGAAATAGGAAGTAAGGCTGGCTCCCTGGCTCTGGGGTTTTTTTTGTTTTGGTTTGGTTTGGTTTTCCCCGTGGCTGGAACCTCGTTTGTGGCAGAAGGGAAGGAGAAGAAGGAGGCCAGGCTGAACCCTAGGGTAGATAGGCTTCTTCTTAAACTTTCTGACCTCCATGTGTTCTCTCTTTACTATGTTTTAATAAATGCTTAATGCCCAAAGGCTGATGCTAAAAGCTTCTAATTTAAGGCCACCACACATTTAGTTTTACTTGTCACATCTCCACTCTCTTATACACCCTCTCGTTCTGTAATTTAGTCTTGCAAAAATAATCATTAATTCATATGTATGGGAGATGTTGTGAGGCTTAGTTCATGAAGTTTCAGTACTATTTCTCCACCATGATTTCTATTTGACTTCTGCTTTCACTCTTATCTTCTTGTGTGCATTTCAAAATAAATCTCTTAATGGTCTCTCTGCTATTGTTTTGTTATCGATGTCCTTGGTTGATGCATTTATTTACTCTTCTTATATTTCTGTTGTCTGCAGGGTTGAAGAAGCAAATAATTTCTTCTGGTCTGGCTGTCTCTCTTGGAATATTTTTAATATCTTTTTTTTAATGAATGTCTTTTTGTGTTTTTCACTAATGGTTAGGCTCAAAAGTATAGGGTAAGTCAGGTTGAGCTCCTCACCTCCTTTGCTTTTTGGAATACATTTTTCCATCCTCTCCTCTTGTTTTGGGTGGGTGCAGAAGAGTCTTTTGTTATTTGAATTTCCTTTCCTTTATATTTGAAATGCTTTCTCCTGGTCACTGGAAGAAGTTGTTGTTAGTGGAACTGTTAAACTTTGGAGTTTGAAACACAAGTTTGGATTTGTTTTTTTCAATCTGAAGGTGATCTGTTGATTCTTTCAATCTGTGTTCAGAAATTCTAGGCAGTTTTATTTTATTATTTCTTATGTTATCATATTGGGTTCTTTTTAATTTGTTATGTATTTCTGAGAAATCTAAAATACTTAAGTTGTCTCTCCTTATCTTGTCTTCAAGATTGGTATTTTATGATTTAGACATAAAAGGTGATACCACAGGTAAATTAGGAGAGGAAAGAATAGTTTACCTTTCAGATCTTTGGAAAGGAGAACAGTTTATGACCAAACAAGAGATAGGGAATATTATGAAATGCAAAATGGATGATTTTTATTACATTAAATTCAAAAGGTTTTGTACAAACAGAAGCAATGCATCCAAAATTAGAAGTGAGACAGAAAACTGGGAAACAATTTTTATAGCCAGTTGTGGTAAAAATTATTTGTGATAAAATTACTATTGCAGTTTTTAGCTGACTCATTTGGGAGGGGCCACACCTGGCCCACACTGAAATTACATATACTACTGAGGTCAGAAGGAGAGCTCTCCATAGGCAGTTTTTGAAGGACCTCCCCTTTTGGGGGAGGAAGATTGAACACTCCATGAGGCCATATGCCTTTGTGCCAAATGATAAAAACTTTTACTTAAACTTTGATTGGCTCATGTGTGAGAGTAATTTTTTGATAGAGGGACATTTTCAGATCTAGTTTCACAGTGTCAGTAGATGGAAGGAAGGAAAGGAAAGGAAAGGAAAGGAAAGGAAAGGAAAGGAAAGGAAAGGAAAGGAAAGGAAAGGAAAGGAAAGGAAAGGAAAGGAAAGGAAAGGAAAGGAAAGGAAAGGAAAGGAAAGGAAAGGAAAGGAAAGGAAAGGAAAGGAAAGGAAAGGAAAGGAAAGGAAAGGAAAGGAAAGGAAGAAACAAACTTGGAACATGGAACACAGAATGTCAGAAAACAGACTTTGTAATCAATCCATCAATTAGTATTTATTAAGAAATTAATATATGCCATCCCAATACTCTTTTCCCTAAATAATGCTTCCTCTGTTTCCCAAATCTTACATTTTTAGAGAGGAATCCAATTTCTGGAATGGAATAGGGAAATGGTCCTTTTCTTACTTTCTACTAGGCTTAGACTCATTAGCAATATAATCAACTGTCACATAACTGTAACCTTGGGAGGAGCAATAAAGGAGCCTCCCCAACTCAAAGCTTAAGATTAGAGCTGGCATATTATAGCGAAAAGAGTACTGCACCTAGAACTTGAAAGACTTGGGTTCAAATCCAGTGAAACTTTCTCACTGAATAGCCATGAGAAATTCAATTTCACAAATAGACAATAAGCACCTACTATGCACAAAGTATTATGCAAGGCTCCAAGGACAAAAATGATACAGTCCCTACATGCAATGAATTTATATTCTATTATGGGGGAGGGGAGGAAGAATACCCACACAGATTAGTAAGTACCCAGTATATATAAGGTTATACAGAGTAATTTCAGGAGAGATGATCAAGAATATCACCAAGCAGGAGGTAGAACCTGAGTTGTGCATTAAAGCAACCTAGGGCTTTGTAAGTGACAGAGGTAAGACAGAATTCTATCCTAGGGATGGGGAACCAAAAGATCAGTTTGACCAGAAGAGTAATATGAAAGGAGAATAATATGAAATAAGACAGAAAAAGCAAGTGGGATCCATATTGTAGAGGGTTTTAAATGCCAAGCTGAGGATTTTGTATTTTATCCTAGAAGTAATAGGTGATATTTCAGTAGAGGAGGACAAATGTACATTTTTAGGATTAACACTTTGGAAGCTGTGTAGAGGATGAGACAAGGGAGAGACTGAGGGACAGCTAGGTGGTGTAGTCAATAAAGCACCGGCCTTGGAGTACTTAATAGATGACCCACTATGTCCCTTCCAGCTCTAAGAGTGCTTTAATCATAATATCATCATAATCACAATAGTTGACATAAATAGTGTTTTAAAGTTCTGGAAGGGACATAGTGGGTCATCTAGTCCAGCCCATTTCTAAATCAAAAAACTCTTCGTCCAGTATATCCATAAGTAGTCACCTATTCTAAGAAAGCCTGTTATTGTAGTCATTTCTCAGTTGTGTCCAACACCACTTTGCCCAGGGTCACATAGCTACTAAGTGTCTGAGGTCAGATTTGAACTCAGGAAGACGAAAGAACCAGCTAAACAAACTCAAGGGAGTACAGACAATTGTTCCTCTTTAAAAGATGCTAGAATATTGTTTGATGAAGAACTATAAATGACTTAACTATTCTGAACAATACCATGATCCAAGATAATCCCAAAGGACTATTGATGAAATATACCACCCACCACCAAAGAAAGAACTGATATTGATGGAAGACAAACTGAAGCATGCTATTTTTCACTTTCTTTCTTTTTTTTCTTTCATTCAAGTTTTCTTGTACAAAATGACTAATATGGTAATGTTTTACATAATCATCCATGTATAACCCATATCTGATTGCTTGCTGCCTCAGGGAGAGAGGGGAGGGAGGTAAGGAGGGATAGAAATTGGAACTCAAAACTATAAATAAAAATCTTTATTACTAGGGGCAGCTAGGTGGTGCAGTGAATAAAGCACCGGCCCTGGATTCAGGAGTACCTGAGTTCAAATCTGACCTCAGACACTTGACACTTACCAGCTGTATGACCCTGGGCAAGTCACTTAACCCCATTGCCCCGCAAAAAAAAAAAAAAAAAAAACACTTTATTACTTTAAAAAAATGCCAGAATTTTAGTAGACTGTAGATAGATGTGAATCAACCAGTTATCGTGTCAACCTTTTCTCTTCCAGATTAATTTTGTTATTTTTTTCTAGCTATTCTTTGGTAGTTTGCTATGGCACTAAAAAGATAAAATAATTTAGGTAATATTATAATTTTATTATATTGGCAGGGCCTACACATGAATAGCTACTATTTTCCAATTGCTTATATCTGTCTTTATTTCTATGATGAACGTTTTCTAAAATTTGATTAGTACTTGTATGTGTCTCAGTAAGTAGACCCTAAATATTTTACATATTTTAGAGTTTTTCTAATGGAATTTCTCTTTCTAACTTCTCCTGCTGGGTTTTGTTGGTGCTATGCAGAAATACTAATGACTTATATGCATTTTAATATCTTGAAATTTTATTGAAGTTATTAGTTGTTTCAGTTATTTTTAGTTAATACTTTTTAGTTTTCCAGGTAAACCATTATTTCAACTGGCAAAAAATAGATTTGATTTTTACTTATCAGTTCAATAGGGTTTCTTTGTTGTTGCTTTCAAATCTCTCATCTCTTCTATGATTTTCAGAATGTTTATGTTGGTATTTAGTTGGAGTTTGGAGTTTGTGGCTTTTCTAGGTTTGTTTTTCGTAGTGTGAGCAATTCATTAATCTTTTCTTTTTAACTTTTGTTGATAGAACCATTTAGAGACTGTACATTTTCCCATAAGGATTACTTTAGGGGCAGCTAGGTGGCACAGTGGATAGAGCACCAGCCCTGGGGTCAGGAGGACCTGAGTTCAAATCCGGCCTCAGGTACTTAACACTTACTAGCTGTGTGACCCTAGGCAAGTCACTTAACCCCAATTGCCGAGCTAAAAAAATAAAATAAATTTTAGTGCATTGTCTTGTCATTTTTTTTAAATCAAGATTCTTACTGCTTCTGTGATTTTGTCTTTGACAAATCAATTCTTTAGAAGTAAATTACTTAGTATCCAACTAATTTGCAATTCTTTCAGACAAAAGAGAAGTTTATCTGATGTCAATTTCCCCACTCCTTCTTCCATGTTTATATACTCTTTTTTATTATGTACTTCCATTACCAGAAATAGCAAGTTCCACCCCTGTCTTCCTCCTTATATTCTCCATTCTTTTTACCCTCCTAAAACCCTTAGAACAGAACCAATACACATACACACACACACACACACACCAGGACCTCTGTTTTGTTTTTATTTAACTGCCTCAATACCTTTAGAAAACATTAAGATTCTGAAGCAATACATTTCTTTCTCCTCTATTAACATGTTAGTACTACCATAATCATACAGCCCCTTCCAATTGTTCAAATAAATTTTCTTTTTTGGCCTTCTCTTGGATCTTTGTGTTTATATTTCAAAGTTCCAAGTCAGCTCCAGTCTTATCAGAAATGTTTGAAAGTCCTTTTTTCCATTAAAAATCCATTTTTTTCCTGCAAGGTTATATTCTGCTTTGATGGGTAAGTTATTCTTTTTTTTTGTTTTTTGGGGTTTTTTTTGCGGGGCAATGGGGGTTAAGTGACTTGCCCAGGGTCACACAGCTAGTAAGTGTTAAGTGTCTGAGGCTGGATTTGAACTCAGGTACTCCTGAATCCAGGGCCAATGCTTTAACCACTGCACCATCTAGCTGCCCCCGTAAGTTATTCTTTGTTGTAAGCCTAACTCTTTTGACTTTTGAAATACTGTGTTCCAAGATCTCCTCTCATTTAAAGAAAAAGCTGCCATGTCTTGAGCAATTCTGACCATGATTTATCAAACATTACGCTATTCTGTTCATTTGTTTCTGTATGTTATGTCTTTGGCACTTGAACTCCTTCTTTCTGGATAGTTTGAAGTATTTTTTCTTTGATAAGAGAACTATGGCTTTTGACTATGACCTTCCTAGTTCTTTTCCTCTGTTGTTTTTTTTTTTTTCAGAAGGTGATCAGTGGATTCTTTCCATCTTCACTTTGCCCTCATAGATTTAAGTAATTTTTATTTATGATTTCTTGAAAGATGGCATCCTAGCCTTTTTTGGGTCATATTTTCAGGTAGTCTAATGATTCATAGATTCTCTCTCTTTGATCCATTTTCTAACTTAGCTGATTTTGACAACATATACATTTTTTCTGTTTTTTATTTGATTTTATTTTAATATTTCTTGCTGTCTTATTGATTCATTGATTTTTTTGTCCCATTCAGATTTTTAGGGAGTTAAATTCTCAGGTAAGGTTTACTACTATCTTTCCTAAACTATCAATTCTCTTTGCCATTCTTTTATCCCTAGCTATTATTTCATTTAGCTTTACAATCTATAGATTCATTCATGTCCTGGTACTCTTATAGTCCTTGCAACCAGAATATTCTTTTCTCTCAGTCCATGGTATTTCTTCACTGCGTTCAGTATTGTCTTGTGTTTACTCATATCTCCAGCCTCAGTTTCTGTATTAGGACTTTATGCTTGGGTCAGGCTCTGTTTTTTGCCATACTCTAGGAAAGCGTGAACAATTCTTACTTGGTCCTGAATGCAATAGCTTAAGACTAGGCCTCACCTTTTGAAGAATTTCCTGGATTTGGGTTTACCCTCCTTTTGACTTAAGTTTTGGCCTTAGCCCCTACTGTCTCCTTATTCTTTTTTTTTTTTAATTTTCTTGTTTTGGGTTTTTTTTGCAGGGTAATGAGGATTAAGTGACTTGCCCAGGGTCACACAGCTAGTAAGTGTCAAGTGTCTGAGGCCAGATTTGAACTCAGGTACTCCTGAATCCAGGGCCAGTGCTTTACCACTGCGCCATCTAGCTGCCCCCTCCTTATTCTTATACAGCACCAAACCCAGATCTTGCTCCATCCTTCCTCATGAGCCTGACAGGCCCTATCCAGAGATAGTTTATGGTGGTAGCAGGCCTCCTACAGCACCAGGTACTTTGCTTTCCAGGTGTCACACTGGCCTTTTCTCCTCCTGTGGCTCTCTCTGCAGCTCAGGCTATGAACTACCTGGACACTGGACTGGACAGGTGCTTGTCCAGCCTCATTTTTTTCTTTGGATCAAATGCAGGCTGCCTGAGCATGGATGGGCCTGGATTCTGGCATGGCTCTATCCCCTGTTGTGTCTTTTTTTTTTTTTTTTTTTTTTTAGTGAGGCAGTTGGGGTTAAGTGATTTGCCCAGGGTCACACAGCTGGTAAGTGTTAAGTGTCTGAGGCCAGATTTGAACTCAGGTCCTCCTGACTCCAGGGCCGGTGCTCTATCCACTGTGCCACCTAGCTGCCCCCCTTATTGTGTCTTGGGCAGGGATTGCTGGGTGCTGGTCTGGCCCTGCTTCCTGCTCTAACTCTGGTACAGGCTACCTCCTGTCTTAACTAGGTGTTGTTCTGACCTTGTCTCCTTCTCTGGGTTCACACCTCTCATATACTGTACCTTCTGCCTACCACGATTTGTCTCTGCTCAGAACTTCCATGGGATTCCAGCATTCTGTTGGTTCAGTCCTAGATGAAATGAAGAAGCTTATATCTTTTTCATCTATGAGTTTTCTTCATCATTGCTCTTGCTTATCCTTTTAAGAATATTCAATCTGGCCTACCACAGCACCATCTTTCCACAACATGCCATCACCTTCATAGGTTTTCACATTACTCGGCTTTTGACATCCTTTTTATTGATCCCTTCATTTACATTCTTTTAGTATGTGTGTATTGCTGTGTAACGATTGGAGTGATGCCACCTGCTGGAGAGTTACTGTAGGAAAGCTCTGCCATGAGGAGAAGGTGTCTGAGGGCAAGCCATGTGGCTTTTCCTTGGTGTCAGGAAGTGACATTTGCTCATGGCTACTGTCAATCAAGGCTACCAGTCAATTAGCTTGCAGTTGTGTGTGCTTGTTGATGGGATGTTCCCAGTTGCAGAGGAGGCTTGTGAGATGAAGAAGGGGCAAGGCTTGCTCTCTCACTCCCTTTTGGGAGGACCTCAGGGGGCAGTGGAGCAGGAGATGCTGGCTCCCTGAGATAGACAGCTGAATCTAGGCCTCTTTCTCTCTCTTCACCAAATTCTTATTCTCCTTAATCAATGCTTAAAAGTCTAAATTCTTGCTAATGCTTATAATTTATTGGCAACCATTCATTAGATATTTTAGACAGACTAGCTAGAATTTTAGCCCCTTACAACTGTCTTGGTTTTGTTCATTTCATTCCATGTCAGTTTTTACAAATCTTCCCACTTTTCTCTGAACTATTTATCTTGATCATTTCTTATCGTATAATATTCCATGCATACCATATTTTTTAGTCATTCCCCAAGCAATATGTGCCTCCTTTGTTTCCCAGTTCCTTGCTACTATATATGAATAATAAATATAAAATTATTAAAATCATAAGTATAAAATTATTTACATATAATGAATAATTTTGCTATCTATTTGGACTTTTTTCTTTAACCTTTTTAGGAAACATAACTGGTAGAAGAATCTCTAGGTTGAAGGAACAGAACAGTTTAGTCATTTTTCTTTCATAAATCCAATTTTAATTCTAGAATGTTTGAATTCCTTCCATTTCCCCAATCAGCATGCATATCTTCACATGTCCCCTCTATCATTATCCTTTTTGCCAACTTACAGTGTGAAGTGAAAGCTCAGAATTGTTTCTATTTGTATTTCTCTTATTCATGAATTTGAGTATGTTTGATGTGTTCATTTGTGGTTTAAAGTTTTTCAGAGAGCTGTTTATTTCCTTTCACCATTTAGCTATTGAAAATTCATCCTTGGTATTACATATTTGTGTAATATTTTTATACCAGACTTTTATCAGTGAAAATTTTCATTGAAAATTCGTAATCTTAGGGGCAACTAGGTGGTGCAGTGGATAAAGCACTGGCCCTGGATTCAGGAGTAGCTGAGTTCAAATCCGGCTTCAGATACTTGACACTTACTAGCTGTGTGGCCCTGGGCAAGTCACTTAACCCTCATTGCCCCGCAGGAAAAAAAAAAAGAAAGAAAAAGAAAATTGATAATCTTGCCCTTCCTGACTTTCCAGATTCCTTACACATTACTACCTTCCACACATTCTGTGTTCCAGACACATTGATCTACTTGCTGTTCTATCTCCCATCTCCATGCTTTTGCACTAGCTGTCCCCCACGTCTGCAAGGCATTCCTTTCTCATTTCCTTCTCTTCTAACTTCTGGTTTCCTTCAAATGCTCCCTTCTGTGCGAAACCTTTCCTGTTCTCCTCAAGCTGCCAATGCCTTCCCTTCCAAAGCTACCTTGTATTCCTTTTGTAAATGAGAGGGGAAATAGGTTACCAGTGATTGATCGATCCATACACACACAGATCCACCAAGTGGATGTAATCACAGAAAGTAGGAGGTAGATATAAAAGTGTTAAAGTTTTTTAATGAAATCTCAGGATGGGTTTATAAACTTGGTTCCCCTTATATGAGGTGTGAATAAGTCTTCGCTAAAGCTTGATGCAATTAGGAGGGCAATTTTCCAGTCGCTTCCTCTGGCTGAAGTTGAAGATTCATTGCACTGTTGGACTTTTAAAACCTGGCTTCTCAAATCTGGAGACAATGTCAGGACATGAAGCAGCTTCAATGACTATGAATCCAGGCAACAGAGGAGAAAACTATTAATGCAGGAAGATCCTAGGGAGGGTAGTCCTTGTCTCTCCTCCTCACTACCCCATCAGTCATGATGCTTTGTAGCAAAGCCACTCACCCAGTATGAGGACACCACATCCATAAGGGAGCGGACCAAAAGGCAGATACACAGTAGAGGTAGCTCTAAGATGAGTAACCCATGGAGACAGAAAAGAGAGCTAGTTATGGAATTAAGAGAGTTAGCCCTGGCATTCAGAAGTTGAAGTATGAAAAGAAACAGGCCCAGGAAATCCCAGCTGAACAAACTAGCTACCATAGATGCTGCCCCATTGATTTTATTCATTCAAAAACTTTAAATAAACTTTTTGAAATAAATTCATTTGAAAGGCTAGAACAGGGGGCAGCTAAGTGGTGCAGTGGATAGAGCACTGGCCCTGGATTCAGGAGGACCTGAGTTCAAATCTGGCCTCAGACACTTAACATTTACTAGCTGTGTGACCCTGGGCAAGTCACTTAACCCCAATTGCCTCACTTAAAAAAGAAGAAGAAGAAGAAGAAGAAGAAGAAGAAGAAGAAGAAGAAGAAGAAGAAGAAGAAGAAAGGCTAGAACATGTAGAGTTGGGGGAAGTTCAACTGGAGTGAGGCAGCCAAAGGAAAAGAAGCACAAGTTGCCTAGTAGTGTTCTATTTTAACCATTCATTCAAGTGCCCTCTAAAATTTGGCATCCTGGGAAAAAGTGTTGGTCACCCCATCCTGGTTAACAACTTTGGAACCCAGGGTTACTTCTCTATCATAATGAACTATCAGTGTAACACTTTAGCCAAGGCAAATTCCATTTTTCATTTTCATTTTAAAGCACCTAGATCAGATTTGCGGGACCCTGAGCAAATATATATTATACTAGTTATTAGGTACACAGTGTCCATAGCCAAGAACTCATCATGTCTAAACAAATATAACCTTGGTTTAGGAATCCAAATCCCATTAGCAGATACCATCTTCACCAGTGTTACACATCCCAAGTTCACTTTTCTGTTTTTAGACCTCACTATAAATAGGCAATAACCACAAAACACCACCTGTGTCATTAAGGTCTTCAGTTTTTTACCCAGAACTTCATGATCCCTAGCAATGCTTCCAGGAGGCAGCTAGGTAGCTTAGTGGATAGAGAGCTAGGCCTGGACTCTGGAAGACCTGAGTTCAAATCTGGCCTCAGGCACCAGCTGTGTGACCCTGGGCAAGTCACTTAACCTCTGTTTGTCTTAACACACTAGAAGAGGAAATGGCAAGCCACTCCAGTATCTTTGCTAAGGAAACCCCATGGACAGTACTGGTGTGCTATGGTCCACAGGGTCACCAAAAGTTGGACACAACTGAGTGACCGAACAACAAAAAACAATGCTTTCTAAGTTCATTTATCCTCACAAAAATCAGTGGGTGTGTGGAGGACTTTTACCACATTAGAGCAGCACATCAAGGGTAGGTTGAAATCAAGCCATACAAAGACAAGTAGAAAGAAGCAGGACTGTGTGACCAATATGGAACAGGATCATTTTCTTCAAATACTTGAAGGTTTTATAGAGTGATGAAGACCAAGCTTGTTCTTCCTGGTCCTAGAGGGCAGAACTGGGAGGAGTGCTGGCCCTGGAGCCAGGAAGGCTCCTTTGCCTGAGTTCAAATCAAGCCTCAGACACTTACTAGCTATGTTACACTGGGCAAGTCACTTGACCCTGCTTGCCTCAGTTTCCTCATCTATAAAATGAGCTGGAGGAAGAAATACCAAACCACTCCAGTATCTTTTCCAAGAAGACCCAAAATAGGGGCAGCTAGATGGCACAGTGGAAAGAGCACCGGCCCTGGAGTCAGGAGGACCTGAGTTCAAACCTGGCCTCAGACACTTGACACTTACTAGCTGTGTGACCCTGCTGTGTAAGTCACTTAACCCTAATTGCCTCACAAAAAACAACAACAAAAGAAAACCCAAAATGGGGTCACAAAGAGTCAGAAATAACTGAATAACTTTAAACAACTAAAAAGAGGAATTTGTAGAAGTGGCAAAGAGACATATTTCTGCTCAACATAAGAAAAAATTGTATAATTCAAGTTGAAGAAACATATAATGGGGTTGCCTTGAGAGGTAATGAATTATGCATTATTAGAGATCTTCAGATAGAGGTTAGAAAGTCACTTGTCAAGAATGTTATAGGGAGAATTTCTGCTTCAAGTATCAGTCTGATTGATTGTTTGCTTGAGGGTGACAGGCATGAATGATCAGGTGATTATGGGATCATAAATTTAAAACTGTGTCTTTAGGAGTCATTAATTTAACCCCTAATTTCAATGATAGCAAAATAAGTTCCAGAGACTTAACCAAAGTCATACAGGGTCTTAAAGAAAAGTCAAGTCCCCTGACTCCAAATCTACCACTCTTCTTGCCATAAATTCTTTAAATTCAGCTTAGGTCAATATAGCTCCATTGTCAGGAATTGAGCACTTATTAATAAACAAGCATTCATTAAGCATCTACAATGGGCTTTTAATTGACACAGGGCTGTGATTTTTGCAGCATGGATTTCAAGGGAAACTGGAAATGCTAATAGCCATTTTCAAAAAGAATCTACCACCATTAGGGGCAGCTAAGTGGCACAGTGGATAAAGCACTGGCCCTGGATTCAGGAGGACCTGAGTTCAAATCCAACCTCAGACATTTGGCACATTCTAGCTGTGTGACCCTGGGCAAGTCACTTAACCCCCATTGCCCCACAAAAAAAAAAAAAAAGAATCTACCACCATCAAAAGTTCTCTCTTCTGGAATGATCCTGGAAAATCAAAATAGATTCAACAATGTGACTTCTTCTAAGAAGTAGTGAGTTTTAATATAAAGAGCCTTGAACATAGGGTTGGTAAACTCCAAAGGAATAAACTCCCTAGGATTCAAACCACACAACTGAGACAATCCAATCCAACAAACAGTTATTAAGCCCCTACTATGGCCAATTACTATGCTAGACTCTGGGGAGGAAAAAAATAATTCAGTAGTACTTGACCTTAAGAAGCTTACATTCTACTAGGTCAATTGAGATAAGGATCTTATAACGTCATCTCTCTCATCTATCTTCTTCTCAGTATTCACACATCTTTGGTCAAGCCCTCATTATCTCTTGCCTGGATGATTGCAATGGCCTCCTAATTGATGACTCTGCCTCAAACTGTCCCCACTCCAATATATCTTCCATACATAGCTGATAAATTGATTTTCTTGAAGCACAGGTTTGTCAGTCCGGTACTAGATAAACCCTAGTGGCTGTCTACTTCCTCTAGCATAACCCTCCTTCGATATATTTCCCCATTCCCACTTGCATTGGCAGGCCTGCTCCCCAGAAGAAGGCCTAATTGGCTGCTTTCAGGGTTCTACAGGCAATCCTGAAGGGCTGAATTTCTAATACTGTTATATATAAGCCCCTCACTGCTATATTTTCCACTAAAGTCAGTAGGTTGATTGGTTTTTAGAAAAGGTATTTACTAAGTTGTTGTTTGTCCTTCATTCTCTTTTTTTTGTTTGTTTGTTTGTTTGTTTGTGGGGCAATAGGGATTAAGTGACTTGCCCAGGGTCACAACTAAACAATTTAGCAACAACATAGTAAGAATAGCTTGTACAAAACATTTCCCCTAGAAATATGGGACACATTCTCCCACACACATACACAAAGTCCATAGGGAGAATGGACATTAAGTTGAAGTACAATGGTATTGAGGCATAAAAAAGAAAATAATCTTAAAAGTCCCTTTTCCCCCTTGAATTCTCACAAAGTTCACTGTGGCTTGTGGCTTCAGTGATGAATGAGTTGCTGCAGTGCTCAGCTAGGCTGACTCCTCAAAGGGTATGGCATCTCTATTGGACAGGTCAATCTTTTTTTTTTTTTTTTTTTGCAGGGCAATGAGGGTTAAGTGACTTGCCCCAGGGGTCACACAGCTAGTTAAGTGTCAAGTGTCTGATGCTGGATTTGAACTCAGGTCCTCCTGAATCCAAGGCCAGTGCTTTATCCACTGCGCCACCTAGCTGCCCCTACAGATCAATCTTTTGATGGGGGAGGCTGATCTGCTGGACCAAGTACAGCTCTGGAGAACCAGAGCACTTCTCTGCTGGACTGGGTTGCTCTAATTGTATGGGATTGCTGGTACTTTTTCCTCCACCTTTATCTTTGGATACCTTAGAGGGTTGGAAGACTTTGAAATTCTCATAAAATCATTGTATGTGCACATCTATCTGAAAGCAGTTTTCCCAGTCACTTCAAGTAAGCAAGCACAAAAGAGACAGAGGGAGTCAAATCTAACACTGCTCAGATAAAAGACAGGAAATTCCTTCACCCTTGTAGGAAGGCAACTCACAGTACTCCTGCCTCACATGGAGACAAAAAGAAAAAATACTGACATAGGAGACAGCTGCCCTTTTTGTATGCTCACTCCGTTTTGGCTCAGCAATACCTGAGTCATCAGTTCTTCTGGATCTGCATCCAATTAAAAACCTTGTTATTATCACACAAGTCAAGTTCTTCCATCACCCCTAGCCAGAAATTGGCTCCCAAAATTTCATGCATTGGACTGGACCCAGAAATGCTTTGTATGTCCATTCCCCCCAGGAAGGAGAAATCTGAACATTGTTAGTGTTCAGTCATGTCTAACTCTTCATGACTCCATGGGCCATAGCACATCGATACTGTCCAATGGGCTTTTCTTGGCAAAGATACTGGAGTGGTTTGCCATTTCCTTCTCCAGGGGATTAGGGCAAACAAAGGTTAAGTGAATTGCCCAGGGTAACACAGCTAGTGAATATCTGATGCTGGATTTGAACTCAGGTCTTCCTGACTCCAGGCCCAGTGTTCCATCCACTTGAGCTACCTAGCTACCTCCCAAACTGAGCATACCCCATACCTCTTACATTAGGATAAAATATAAACCTTCTGTTTGACAATCAAAGACCTTCACAACTTGACCTAAGCCTATCTTTCCAGCATCATCACACATTACTCCCCTTTCTAGTTTCAACAGTCCAGCCTAATTGGCCTTCTCCTGCATCAAGGCTCTCAATTTCCCATCTCTGTGTCCACAGCAGCCTGGAATGCACTCGCTCCTTATTTTTGCCTCATAGAATCATTCACTTCTTTCAAGACCCTGCTCTACACCTTCTACCCAAAACATTTACTGAACTTCCAACTTATATAGTCCCACCTCTCAAACTACCTTATATTAAATTAAATCCCTACATTGATTTTTATCCACCTACATAAACATACATGCACATTATGAACAATTTGTCTCCCCTAAAACCATGTAAATTCCTTGACAGCAAAGACACTTTCATTTCTTGTTTTTGTGTCCTCAGTACCTGGCTTATTGATTCATTGATTGAAACTTTTCTATTTTATTTTTTTGGTGGGGCAATGAGGGTTAAGTGACTTGCCCAGAGTCACACAGCTAGTGTCAAGTGTCTGAGGCTGGATTTGAACTCAGGTCCTCCTAAATCCAGGACCGGTGCTATATCCACTGCACCACCTAGCTGCCCCCTTGATTGAAACTTAATGAATTAAAACTGATATCTCATCCATGTGTGAGATTCAAAATTGGATATACGGAACATTAATCTCCCCCTTTAAACATGAGAACATTTTTCAGTTGAACACTTTAAATTCTTTTTTCATCTCCTTCCCACATGTACTTCCCAATAGACCAATGGAAGGAGGAAATTATTCTAGAATCTCTGAGTTCATCCTCCTGGGCCTTTCAGACCAGCCAGAACAGGAGAGACTCCTGTTCCTGGTATTCCTGCTCATGTACCTGATCACAGGGCTGGGGAACCTGCTCATCATACTGGCCATCAGAATTGACTCTCACCTCCACACTCCCATGTACTTCTTCCTTAGCAACTTGTCCCTGGTTGACATCTGCTTTACATCCACCACTGTACCCAAAATGCTGGCAAATCATGTATCTGGGAATAAGATGATTCCATATTCTGGGTGCCTGACACAAGTGTTCTTCTTCCTCTGGTTCGCTGCAAAAGATAGTTTCATCCTCACCACCATGGCTTATGACCGCTATGTGGCTATCTGTGCCCCACTCCACTACAGCACAGTCATGACACCAAGGGTCTGTGCTTTTGTGCTTGCGGTATCCTGGTTCTCAACCTTCATTAATGCCCTCACACATACTGTCTTGCTGACCCGACTCTCATTCTGTGGCCACAATGAAAGCCCTCATTTCTTCTGTGACCTGAATCCCCTGCTGAAGTTAGCCTGCTCAGACACCTTCATCAATGACCTGATGGTCTACACAGTGGGAACACTGCTAATTATCACCCCATTCATTGTCATCCTGATCTCCTACATACACATCATCATGGCGGTGCTGAGGATCCCATCCACCAGCGGGAAGCAGAAAGCTTTCTCCACCTGTGGTTCCCACCTCACTGTGGTGTCTCTGTTCTATGGAACACTCATTGGAGTGTACTTCAGCCCCACATCCACCCACACAGTCCAAGAGGACACAGTTTCAGCTGTGATGTACACTGTGGTCACCCCCATGATGAACCCTTTCATCTACAGCCTAAGGAACAAGGACATGAAAGGAGCGCTGAGGATGCTCCTCACCAGGAAACCAGGCCTGTCTCTGTGACCATGAGACATCCTCTTGGGCTAGAGCATCCTCATATGAGACAACAGTCCCAGTGCTGGGGGAGAAACTTGGCAATGAGTCTTCTCTAGTGTCACATGAAGTCAATCTGTTCCTCTCCTGTCCTGTACAGGACACAGAGTGGTGGTATGAAAAAAACACCCAACCAGTTACCAAGAGCCCTGTGTTCAGATTCTTCCTACCTATGAGAACCTGAGAAAATCAGTTAATCTTCCTGAGCCTCAGTTTCCTAATTTATAAAATGAAGGGACTAGACTAGATCATCTTGAACATCCCTTTTAGCTCTGACAGTCTAAGATTCTATGACCTAGATTCAAAATGTGCCTCAATCACTCACTAGTTGTGGGATTTGGGACTCGGGATGTCTAGGTCTCAGTTTCATAGAATCATGAGGGCTCTTCAGAGATCTTCCAGTCTGGGAGGGAAGAGGTTCTTAAACCCTTTTTTGTGTCATGGGCCTCTTTGGCAATTCCTTCTCAGAATAATATTTGTTGCATTCATAATTGAAGAAAATGCTAAATTTCAGTTAGACGTTATAATGAAAATAAGAACATGGTGGGTTTCTTCCATCCAAGTTCATGGACCCCCTGAAATCTATCCATGAACCCCAGGTTAAGAGCTTTGGATCTAGCCCCAACCCTACCTGAATGAGAATCCCCTGACAAATGGTTATCCAACACCCCCTCCCAGTTTGATTTCTTCATCTGTGAAAACCATGATTCAATTTAACATATGTTGAGCATTGATAAATATTTTAGAATGAACAAATAATCATTACATGCAAAGCTCTTTAGTAGGCTCCAAGAATATAAAGATAAAATAATATGCAACCCCTTCCCTTAAGTAACTTATAGTCTAATGGGAGGAGTGAGATATGTCCATGAATAACTAATACATATAATAGGCTTAGTCATGGTAAAATACAAAGACACCTGAGAGATTCAAGGAGGGAGGGGTAATTCTAGCAAGGGTAATCAGGGGAGGCTTCTTAGAGGAGAAGGCACTTAAGCCGGGACTTGAAGGAAGAAAAGATTTCAAAGAGTGCAGTGAAATGAGGCAGGGAGTCTATTCCAGGCAAGGGCGGATTAGGGATCAGTCTGTGCAAATATAGAGATTTCGAAGCTGGCAGAACAGGGTCAGGGAGTGGCAAGGAGTCCAGGTTAGCTGGAACAGAGAATGAGTGGAAGAAAGTACTGTGAGTTGAGACTGAAAAGGCAGATGGAAGCTAAAGTGTATATGGCCTTGATGGCAGAGATGCCAGGAAGGTATTAATCACATCCTTATACCTTGATGAGACCCAAGGGAGACCAATGAGTTAAAACTGCCTTTTTAAAAAAACTGATTTAATGGCAGGAATAGTTTCAGGAGACCTGTGTTCAAATATATGTTCAGTCAATGACAAATCGTATGACCTCCACCAAGATACTTGCTTCTCAGTGAGCCTCAGTTCCCTCATCTGTAAAATGGGGGTATTTCTTATACCAATTACCTCACAGGGCTATTTTAAAGTCCTGCAGAAATAGGAGTTATTATAATTTGACTACTTCAGTATTCCCATTAGGTGCCTCATATTTCCCTGTGTGTGCTGTGTTCTTCCATTACCTTGCCCTTTTTCACTGGACAGCTGGGCCTTGTCCCCAGAGACCTTTGAGGAGGAATCTGACTATCTGAACCTTAGGAAATGCCTTTGTGAGTCTGTCTGGCCATTGCAGACATTGCCCCATGACACAGTGAAGAGTGAGAAGAAACAGGGGGTACCCCACAGCTACAGGGCTGGGCTCTCATAATAAACTGGGGCTCTTCAGTTGGGGAGCCAAGCTCAAGGAGTGGAAGTCAGCCAAAGAGGGGCCTAGAAAGAGGGAGGTCTACGGCTTGGCTCTGCCTTCACTTCTAGCTTCCTTGGTCCATGCCCCCCCAGCAAAGCTCATTAGCTCTCTATCAGAAAATCAGATACCACCTCAGAGAATTCCCTGGACATTCGTCTTTCTCCAAGCCAGGCTTGACCATACAAGGCCATAGAGTGAACCTGGGCCATTTCCTGTGGGAGGGATACCATTCCCAGTGCATTTCTGCCCAGGCTGTTCGCTGACTTGGGTTTCAAGATAGCCAGTGAGTCAGCCCTGGAGACGTGGCCCCCTCCTCCCTGCTGACACTTTCACCCTCCTCCTCCCTTGGGCTTCAGCCCACCTACAGCTACCCTCCATCCTGCAACGGCCCACCCCTGGAGGCTGCAGAGTATTCAATAGCACAAATTGACTGTGTAAACTTGGATAAACAACTTCCCTTCTCCTGGCCTTCTCATTGGTAAAATGGAGATGATAATCACTGCCCTGCCAACCTCACAAGGCTATGGTCAATATCAAATGAGATAAGGAATGTGAAAGACTCATAAAATGGCAAAGCACTATACAATTCTAAAGTACTATTATAATCAAAAGCCCTACCTTTTTTTACCTCCCCTAGGATTCCACTCTAGCTCAAGACATCCCTATTTATTCCCCAATCCAACGAAGAGAGGGGGAGAGAGACCCTTCTCATCATTATCTTTCCTCACCAGCCTCAGTTCCTTCAGAACTTAGGTTCACCTGATACTATTCTTTTTTTTTTTTCAAGGCAACTGGGGTTAAGTGATTTGCCCAGGGTCGCACAGCTAATAAGTAAGTGTCAAATGTCTGAGGTCAGATTTGAACTCAGGTCCTCCTGACTCCAGGGACAGTACTCTATCCACTGAGCCACCTAGCTGCCCACCCTGATACTCTTCTTACAGCAGTAGCTAGTCATACTTTTCCTTTCATTCTCCATTACCCACCACTGCTGAAATCTTCTATATGTATCTTTTTTAATCTAAGGTATTTCCTTATTTCTCATCACATCCACATCATTGTCTTCCAATGTGTTTCCCTTTGCATGTTCAAAATTTCATTCTGAGTCTTCTCTTCCTCCTAGCAGGACTTCCCCTGCAGAATCTTAGTTCATGGGATCCTCCCTATTCTTCCTCCAAACCCTTTGAAATCTGCTCTCTCAAAATCTAGGGTGCAGGTCAGATAATTCATTCCAGAGGCTCATCACAAACTCTAAGAGGAAGTGGTCAATTTCTCTTAAGGGTCCCATCATTTTTGCACCCAGCAACCAATCCCTCCTTATTAATGAAAATCAGATAAAATTGGAATTTCCCCTTTTTGATTCCTCCATCTTTTAATTGATGAAATACCCATTGAGTTGAGACAGGAAGTTATTACCAATTTTGTTCTGCTTTTAGCAGAGACAACTCCACTACATGTCTAGATGTCTAAATAATTAAAATTCATCATCACCATGATAACAGGCCCTGGGACCAAATGTTTTAACTAGATCTAGGAAGATTCTTAGAACATAGACTATCAGAGATGAAAGGAACCTTAGAACATGGAATATCATAGCTGAAAGGAACCTTAGAACATAGAATACCAGAGCTGAAAGGAATCTTAGAACATAGAATATCGCAGCTGAGAGGAGCCTTAGAAGATAGAAAATCAAAACTGGTCGGGACCATAGTATCATGCATTTAAAGCTGGAAAGGACTCTACCCCCATCTCTCACTGTAAAATGAGAAAAAATAGGCACATAGAGCTTAAGTGATTTGTCAATAGTTACACTGTAAATGTCTGATGTAGTGGGGCAGCTAGGTGGCGCAGTGGTTAGAGCACCAGCCCTGGATTCAGGAGTACCTGGGTTCAAATCCAGCCTCAGACACTTGACACTTACTATCGGTGTGAACCTGGGCAAGTCACTTAACCCCCATTGCCTAAAACAAACAAACAAACAAAAAATGTCTGATGCAGGATTCAATTGCAGATCTTCCTTAGAATATTGTATGTCGGGGCAGCTAGATGGCGCAGTGGTTAAAGCATCGGCCCTGGATTCAGGAGTACCTGAGTTCAAATCCAGCCTCAGACACTTGACACTTACTATCTGTGTGAACCTGGGCAAGTCACTTAACCCCCATTGCCTGGAAAAAAAAAAAAAAGGAATATTGTATGTCAAAGGTGGGAGGGATGTCTAGTCCAATCTGCCACCTGAACCCCATGGGGCGGGGGGGCGGGGGGGGGGGAGCAATGAGGGTTAAGTGACTTGCCCAGAGTCACACAGCTAGTATGTGTCTAGTGTCTGAGGCTGGATTTGAACTCAGGTCCTCCTGAATCCAGGGCCAGTGTTTTATCCACTGCACCACCTGGCTGCCCCCCAAACCCCATTCTATTAATAATGAAACAGTCTCAGAGCGGGGAGACATCTTGCTGGGGATCAAACAGCCAGTTAGTGTCGGATTGGGAGCAAACCTTGATCCCTGAGACTCTTCCCATTCCACAGAGTTTCCCCTAAACACCAGATGCTCAAACTCTATCAAGAAGCAGGGATCTTTAGAGTCTAGGACCCTGCCAACTCTGTTTTCCCTCCCAGATAACTAATAAGTTTGCTTTTGTACTGTTCAGGTTTACATTTGGGCGTTCTAGGCCCAGGCTCTACTTCCCTCCAAGGCTTGTGATTCATTGTTGGGAGTAACATGTTTGCACTTCTTATATTAATGAGATGAGTTAATACCTGGGCACAGGTTCATTCATTCATTTTAACTAAAAAAAAAACCCTCCTCATCTACCTACCTAAATGACTGAGGCCAGCTCTTGAGCCGCCCCTGCATGAGACTAACTTTCTTCCACCCAGGAAATTTGGCACTGGAAAGCAGTTCACCCACTAACTACCACGGGAGAGTCATAGAGAAAAGTCCTGCCCCATTAACATCATTCCACTGGAATGATGGACATCATAACAATAATTCACATTTATATAGAATAATAGGATTCAGAGTTAGAAGGAGCCTTCAGTTCATCTAATCAAAGTCCCTCATTTTACATAGGGAGAAACTAAGGACCAGAGGAGAAGAAAGGACTTACCCAAGGTCACACAGTCAGTAGGATTCAAACTCTGGTCTCATGACCACAGATAATCACAATTAATAATAAAAATTATCATTATTATCATTATTACTGATATCACGCTTTAACATTCGCAAAGCACTTTAATTCCATGACCTCATTTAATCCTAACAACAACTCTGTGAGGCAGGAGCTGTGATTATTATACCTGTTTTATAGATTAGGACACTGAAGCTCAGAGATGATAAGTAACTTGCCCAAGGTCACAGAGCTAGTCAATATCGGAGATGAGATTCAAACCCAGGCTTTCCTGACTCAAAACCCAACACTCAACACTGTATCACCACATAGTATTTTAAGGCAAGTCACTTAGCTTTCCTAAGTGTCAGTCTCTTTATTTGCAAAAATGAAGGGGCTAGAGTCAGCTAGGTGGCGTAGTAGATAGAGCACCGGCCCTGGAGTCAGGAGTACCTGAGTTCAAATCTGGCCTCAGACACTTAACACTTACTAGCTGTGTGACCCTGGGCAAGTCACTTAACCCCAATTGTCTCACTAAAAAAAAAAAAAAAAATGAAGGGGCTGGACTAGATGACCCCTGGGGTTCCTTTCAGGTCTCAGTCTATAACCCTTGGATCCTGTGGTTTACAAAATACCTTTCTCACAACAGTCCTGTGAGATAAGTAGAACATAGGGAGATATTCCCACCCATCCCCCTTCTCACCAGGGCAGCATGGAGCATCATTATAAATTTATACAACTTGGAACTGCAAGGGATCTGTTCCAACCTCTCCTCCCCACCCAGCTGCCATTTTCCAAATGATGAAACTAAAGATCAAAAAAAAGCTAATTTTTTTTTTTTTAAAAAAAGGTTAAATTTTTTGGCCATGGTCCCACAGGTAATGAAAGGCCTGAATATGGCTACAAATGTAGTACTCTATCCCTTGGATACTCTGCTTCTAATATCATCGCATTCCTTCCCCCCCAAAAAAAAAAAGATTCTCCAAGAAGGATTAAGTCTTCCCAGGTGGCACCAAGGTCCCATGCCCACTCTCTCAGCAACTACTTCCTCCCCCACCCCTCAAATCTTTTCTCTACAGAAGAACCATATAAAACTTCAAGAGTTGGAAGGAACTTCCAGTGGTCATCTAGCCCAAAGCATGGTTTCAAGGTATTGCCTCTATAATGTACCTGACAAGCAATCATCCAGAGACATTTGGCATTCAGACGGACCAGAGAGCCAGCCATTGGGTCTCCAAAAGATGCCTTGATCTTTTTATGCCACTTAGGCAGCTAGAGATGGAAGTCTGGAACTCAAGCTCAGGAAGCTTTGACAGTGAATGAGGTTGCCAAGGAAGAAATAATATTAACTAGCATATAACACTTTAAGGTTTGTGAAGCACTTTATGAATATTATCTCGTTTTATCCTCACAATGATCCTGGGAGGAAAGTGCTAATTTATCATTCCCCTTTTACAGATAAGGTAACTCAGACAGACAGTGGTTAAGTGACTTTCCCAGGGTCATGCAGCTAAAAAATGACTAAGGCAGGATTTGAACTCAAATACTCTATCCACTGAGCTGCCTAGCTGTCTAACACTAGATTAGGCAATAGGGATACAAAGAATGAAGCAATCCTTATTCTTTTTTTTTGGGGGGGGGGGTGAGGCAATTGGGGTTAAGTGACTTGCCCAGGGCCACACAGCTAGTAAGTGTCAAGTGTCTGAGGCCGGATTTGAACTCAGGTCCTCCTGACTCCAGGGCTTGTGCTCTATCCACTATGCCACCTAGCTGCCCCATGCAATCCTTATTCTTGATATAGGCAACATGAACATATACAAATATATACAGAGTAACTGCAGGATGTCCCAAAAGTCTCAGTGCACTTGTGCACCTAGTTTAAATAAAAAATAAATACAAACTAGTTAAATAGTGTACAAGAGATCATGTAAGAAAAAGAAGTAGGGGGGGCACCGGCCCTGGATTCAGGAAGACCTGAGTTCAAATCCAGTCTCAGACACTTAACACTAGCTGTGTGACCCTGGGAAAGTCACTTAACCCCAATTGCCTCACAAAAAAAAAAAAATACAATGAATGAAAAAGAAGTAGACCAAGACTCTGGAGCAACACTCACCTTATGGATTCAAGGAAACTAAGGAGTGATTCAAGAAGTGAGGACACCCAGAAAATGTCTTTGAACCAAGGGAACAGAAAGTATGCAAGAGAAGGGACTTCATGAAGGAAGGAAGGAAGGAAAGAACAATCATTTATTAAGACTATAAAATGCACAAGGTAAATATAAATAAATGTAAAATGCTCTAAGTCCTGGAAATATAAGTACAAAAGACCTTGTCCTCAAGGAGCTGACATTCTAATGGAGAAGACAATACATACCAGGGAGTGGTGACCAGGGGAGAGAATTTTGGAGTAGGAAGTCACAGAGATGTTATAATTTTTTAATTAATAGACCTTTTCCAGAAACAGTGACAGTATTGGTTACTGTGCGCAGAGCAAGAGGGAAGAATGTGTAAAATGGTAAAAATAAATGGTAAAATATTCCAGGTAGATGGATGAAGGGAATATGAAGCATGATTTGCTCTGGGGCCAACTAGATATAATGGGTTGTGTGAATTTACACTCATTCACTTCAAAATCTACTCTGCTCAGCCTCCAAAAACAGACATTCTAGAGGTGAGTAGATTATCAATTCAGGGAACTGGGGACAAGGTTTTTGAAGGTCTGATCCAGAAATTTCTGTGTCAAATGTTTAAGAGAGGTCAAGCACTAATGCATTGTTGGATGAGTTGTGAACTGATCCAACCATTCTGCAGAGCAATTTGAAACTTTGTACAATGGGCTATAAAAATGTACATACCCTCTGATCCAGCAATATCACTGCTAGGTTTATACCCTAAAAGCATCCAAAAAAGGGAGAAAGGACCTGTTTATACAAAAATATTGATAACAACTTTTTGTGGTGGCTAAGAACTAGAAATCAAAGTGATGCCCATCAGTTGGGGAATGGCTAAACAAGCTGTGGTATATGATTGTAATGGAATATTATTGTGTTATAAAAAATAACAAGTAGGATGATTTCAGAAAAAAAAACATGGAAAGACTTACATGAACTAATGTATAGGAAAGTGAACAGAACCAGAACGTTGTACACAGTAACACCAATAACGTACGATGAAGAACTGTGAATGACTTAGCTATTCTCAGCAATACAATGATCCAAGAAAAACTCAAAGGACTAATGATGAAGCATATTATCCACCCCAAAAGAAAGAACTAATATTGATCAAATACAGACTGAAGCATGCTATTTTCACCTTCTTTCTTTCTTTTTTTCTTAAATTTGAGTCTTCTTATACATAATGACTAATATGGAAATGTTTTACGTAACAGCACATGTATAACCTATAGCTGATTGCCTGCCACCTCAGGGAGGAGGAAGGGGAGGGAAGAAGGCAGGGATGGAATTTGGAATTCAAAACTTTAAATAAAAATGTTAAGTGTGTGTGTGTGTGTGTGTGTGTGAGAGAGAGAGAGAGAGAGAGAGAGAGAGAGAGAGAGAGAGAGATGTTGAGGGCTGAGGAAAAGCCACTGGATTTGGTGGTCATAAAGTCATTGGAGACTTTAAGAGAGAAGTTTCATGACAACAGAGACAGAGAGAGTTCAAATTAGTGATAAAGAAATGAAAGCATTGGGTGCCAAAAAAATTTTTTTAAACAACCTTTTCCAAATGTTTGGTAGCAAAAGGGAGGAAAAATAAAGGGGGAAAAGGAGGAAAAGCTCAGGGTAGTAGGAAGATTGAGGCAAAATTCTTTTCAGATAGTAAAAACCAGACTTTCAGTGGGGAAGGAGCCATTGGAAAAGAGGGAGATTAAAGACACAAGAAAAAAAGCCCAGCCTGCCAAGAAGAGTGGGAGGATCCAGACAGGCTGCAAAGTGAAGAAGGCCTTGGGGAGTATGGGTAGAAAGAGATAAACAATGGCAAGGAGGCAGGAAGGTCCAAGGGGTGTTCTGGGAGCAGTGACTAGATTGCATAAGGGTGACATACAATTGGCCTTAGAAGAGCGCATCAAGCCTGTATCAACCTGGTAGAGCTCAGTGGCCTTCTTGTAGATTTTGCTGAGAGAGGCAAAGGGGAGGTTCAGGGTGTAGAGTTAAGGCAATCCTAGCTCCAGGATGTTGGGTAGTTCACATAGCCAGGAAAGTTTGGTATCTCTTGACACCATTTCTGTTCCACTCCCCTAAAAGGGGAATTCTACTAGTTTTCCATTATCTCAATATTCATCAACACCACTGAGTGTACTGAATTCCCTCTTCCCTAAATGCAATGAGGTGAGGGAAAAGACAGCACTAGAAGGATTAATCACACAAGGATTGTTTTAGTCCTGTATTTTTAAGCTATGTTGGGAGAAAAAAAGATCAAAGAAACATCCTTCCAAAGAAAGACCAAGCCCCATGCAGTATGGTGTCATGGAGAACTCACTGGACTTGGATTCAGGAAGACCTGAGTTTCAAATCCGACTTTACACACTTACTAGCAATCATCAAGGGAAGTAAACCCAATGGAGTCAGCACCCACTGCCCCCAGCACCACCAGCACCAACCTCTGACCAGCTGCCACCAATGGGTGGATGACCCCAGGAGTTCTGAGAATAGGAGTATACACACACCTTCCCCCCACCAGAGATCACAGGCCTTTCATCCATGCTGACCTCTCTAGCCATTAGGGAGGGAATCTACCTTGTGGACAGGTGACATGGCAGCAGCTTCTGCAGTCCCTGCCTCCTCTGCTGCCATAGCTACTCAGAGTCAGGGTTCAGGATGGCACAACATAGCGGGAAAAAAACAAGGTACAAAGCGGGGTGAATGGGGAGGGATCCCAGGGTGAGGGCATGATGAAGTCTTGTAGCAAGAATGCGAAATGATGGGGTGAATACCCTGGGACCCTCCTTAAGATCTCTGATGTCCCCCCTCTACCCTCTCCAATTAGAGGCAGAAAGGGGCAGGAGGTACTGGGGAGGTGTGCATTTCAGATTTGATGTTATCTTGCAAGATGCTGCATTACTGGAGATCATGTGTTTCAGGAGAGAAATCAGGAAAATAATGAAGTGAATGCCCTGGACACCTTCTTTAAATGATGGAAGAACTGGGAGGAGCTCTCTAATATCCACCTTCCACCCTCTCCAATCAGAGAGATGCACTGGGAGTACAGGTCATGGGAGTTGAAGAAGTTGATGAACTTGGAAGCTAGGGTTCTTGAACGGACATCAACTTGTATATTAAAGTCCCGAAGCATGATGGCAGGGTTTGGGTCAAAGAAAAAGATATTGTGTCGAGTGATAAGAGACAGAGGGGGAGAACCACCCTCTAGTCAAAATACTACAACCAAACAAGATTTCACATGCTCTTTGTGAGGAAGGTAGGCATTAACAAACATTTCCCCAATTTCATATAGATAACTGAACCCCAGAGCAGGTAATTGACTTGCCCAAAGTCACCCAATAAATCAGTGACAGAGCTGAGAATGGAAGGGTCTCGATTGGCCTTGAGTCTTCCTTATGTTCTAGTACAAAGCTTCTTAAACTATGGTTATAAATCCCATGTAGGATCTCATAACTGAATGTGGGGGAGGGGTGGCGAAAAATTGTCAACAGTAAAAGGCTATGTATACCTATTTTATATATCTATATGCCTAGGGTCAAATAAAAATTTCTTAGGTGAAAAGGGATCAGGAGTGGAAAAAGGTTAAGAAGCCCTGGTCTAGGGACAGCTAGATGGCACAGTGGATAGAGCACCGGCCCTGGAGTCAGGAGGACCTGAGTTCAAATCCAGCCTCAGACACTTAATACTTACTAGCTGTGTGACCCTGGACAAGTCACTTAACCCCAATTGCCTCACCAAAAAAAAAAAAAAAAAAGAAGCCCTGGTCTAGTGCTTGCTTCAGCAGCACATATACTAAAATTAGAACAATACAGAGAAGATTAGCATGGCCCCTGCGCAAGGATGACATGCAAATTTGTGAAACGTTCCATATTTTTAGAAAAATGTGAAATTAGAAATCTTATAAAAACATATGTTGAGGGGCAACTAGGTGGCGCAGTGGATAGAGCACCGACTCTGGAGCCAGGAGGACCTGAGTTCAGGTCCAGCCTCAGACACTTAACACTTACTGGCTGTGTGACCCTGGGCAAGTCACTTAACCCCAATTGCCTCACTAAAAAACAAAACAAAAAAAAAAAAAACATATGTTGAAAACTATCTCTAAATGTAAGTGGAAAATAATAAAATATTTATATGGGAAAAAAAAAGCCCTGATCTAGTCTAACCTTGGGATCATTCACTGCTGCTGCAGAAGGGTAAGAATTATAGACCCCCTGGTTTTTTTGGTTGGGTTTTTTAAACACTATGGTTAAAAAAGAGAAAAGCAGTTTTCCAAGAAGATATTTTCATCGAAGTTGGAAATCTGGGCCTGTCCCAAAGGACCTCCAACAAACAGAAATCTGAAATAGTGTGCAAAACTAGCCTAGACATTGCCTAGACAGTGTATCATCCAGGAAAGGATGGAATAGGATGGATTTTAAGCCAAAAGAGTAGAGCAGGGAATTGTGGGGAGACTGGCAGAGGTGCCAAGCAGAAGGACTCAGACTAGGAGCATTAGGAAAGATTCGGAAGTTTTCAGACAACTCAAGAAGATAAACAAGCAGAGAAGGCAGGGAAAGGCAGGCTATGTGGCTGGTGGCATTGATTCAAAGCAAACAGAAAGCTTGGGGTGCACCAAAGAACCCAAGGCCATATTCCCATTTGGGATTTAGAGCTGGAAGGTATCTAAGAAACCATCTAGTCCAATTTTCTCATTTTTCAGATGAGGCTACTGAGATCCCAAAGGGTAGTGACTTGTTTGAGGTCCCATGGTTGGTAAGTAACTGAACCCAGGTCTTCTGATTCAAAAATCCATCATTCTTACCACAGTATCAAAATGTGGGTGTTAAAAAAATCGGGGAAGCTAGGTGGCGCAGTGGGTAAAGCACTGGCCCTGGATTCAGGAGGACCTGAGTTCAAATTCAACCTCAGACACTTGACACTTACTAGCTGTGTGACCCTGGGCAAGTCACTTAACCCTCATTGCCCACCCAAAAAAATTAATGACACAGTAGAACAGCAAGAAGAATAGAAGATGTAAAGGGAATGGGTCCCAACTCTAATAAATCATGAATTTAGGTAACCTGGGTGAAATAATAAGCACCTTGTCATGGGTTCAAAGCAGAACCAGTAACCCAAAATCAAATCACCTAAAATGTTACAGAAAAAATGGTTAGAGAACATTAGGGCTGGATTGAACACTAAATATCCTCTAGTAGCATCTTCCTCTCCACCACCAACCACCACCCCTCTCCAACTCCCACAGATGAGGAAACTCAGAAAAAGGAGAGAGACCCTAAGAGACTGAGACCCAGAGAGAGGAATGAATTTCTGCCCAGCATTCCAGGAGTTTGGGCTGTTTACACAAGTGACACATGGGATACACAGGTGATTGCTATGCTATCACACAGCAGCATTTCACCTAGAGGCAGACAGATGGCTCAGTGAACAAGAGAGTGCTGGGCACAGAGTCAGGAAGACCTGAGTTCAAATCTGGCCTCATATACTTACTAACTGTGTGACACTGGGAAAGTCATTTAACTTCTGTCTGCCTTAATCCATTAGGGAAGGAAATGGCAAACCCCTCTAGTATCTTTGTCAAGAAAATCCCATGGACAGCAATGGCATGCTATGGTCCACAGGGTCATGAAGAATCAGACAAAACTGAAATGACTGAACAACAATGTAGGGGCAGCTAGGTGGTGCAGTGAATAGAGTGCTCAGCCTGGAGTCAGGAAATCTCATCTTCCTGAGTTCAAATCTGCCCTCAGACACTTAGTAGCTGCGTGAACCTGGGCAAGTCACTTGACCATGTTTGACTCAATTTTCTTTTTTCCTTTTTTTTTTTTTGGTGGGGCAATGGGGGTTAAGTGACTTGCCCAGGGTCACACAGCTAGTAAGTGTCAAGTGTCTGAGGCCGGATTTGAACTCAGGTACTCCTGAATCCAGGGCTGGTACTTTATCCACTGCGCCACCTAGCCACCCCCTCAATTTTCTAATCTGTAAAATGAGCTGGAGAAGGAGATGGCAAATCACTCCAGTACCTTTACCAAGAAAACTGCAAATGGGGTCACAAAGAGTCAGACCCAACTGAACAACAACAACAACAAATAATGGGCTGCCTTGAGGGGAAATGAATTAAAATGTCATTGGAGGTCTTCAGATGGAGGTTAAAAAGTCACTTGTCAAGAATGTCATTTACAGGCTGGTGAAAATAAAGCTCTACTTATTTTTCTAATCCAAATCCATGGACCCTTTGTGGCTCTCAGGTTACAAACCTCTAGTTTAGCAAAAAGAGTTTCCCTTCTACCATTCAGACGGTAGGAGAGTCTTAGGTCTCTCTCCTACCTGGGACCAGGCCAACCTCCCTTCTCTGGTTCCTTGAGATAGATGGGTAACTAATGAGCTTTGTTCCCATCTCTGTGTTCATGTGTCAACACTCCTGAGTCTGTCAGATGGTTAAAAATGGAAACAAGTTGTTTGGCTTTTTTTTTTTCCTTTAAGAAAACCTAACTACCCAAATAAGGAGAGGGCAGCCAGCTGAAGCTTCAGCCCGGGAACCCGGGCCAATTTGTTCCTTAGAAAGGCTGGGAGGAAAGTAGCTGCTTGCCCTGGGGACTTGGGCAGCCTCCAGGTTTCCCAGGAAGGGGCCTGGGAGGTTAAAAACCCACTCCTGCTGCTGCCAGCTTGCACTTGGTCTCCTGGAACACACCAGCAGCTAGACGGTCAGGCTTCTCTTCTCCAGTGATACTTTGCACCCAGAGGCAGCCAACCTCATCCTACCACCATGGAGGCCATTAAGAAGAAGATGCAGATGCTGAAGCTGGACAAGGAGAATGCCATTGACCGGGCTGAGCAGGCCGAAGCTGACAAGAAGGCGGCAGAGGACAAGTGTAAGCAGGTGAGCCATGTGGCCGGGTAGCCCAGGGAGCATAGTAGACAGGCCCAGGAGAGCAGAGTTCACCTCCTGCCCCTGATGTTGGTTTGCTACATGATTTGGGGAAAGTCACTTAGCCCCTGGGCCTCACTTTCCTCTTCAGTAAGGTAGGCGAAGGGGTCCATGGCTTCTTCATCACCTTGTCTGTGTCCCGGACCCCTTGGGCTGTCATTCTGGGGTAGCCTGCGGCCCCCTTCTCAGATTTGTTTTCATAAATGCATAAAAACAAATACAAAGAAAGCCAATTATACCAAAATAGTTATCAAAATTAAGAACAAAAAACAAGATCATTCTTTAGCCCAAGGGTTGAGAACCACTGGATAATCCCTAAGAATCTAACATTCTATTCTGTTGTTTTAAACTATTCTCTCCTCTTGGTGGGGAATCCAGCTAACAGACTCCATAGCCACCCCCTCCTTTCCTTCCTCCACTCCCCCAGATAAAGGTTCTGTCCTTGGGTCTTTCTGGTGCTGTCAAGGAGAATTAGCTCAAGCTAAGCCATCCACTGCAGCAAAAGGAAGGCTCATCAGCTTGTTACAATGTGTCTGGGAGATGGAATATATGAGTATTTACCTAATATCCTAAGTGTGAGTGTTGCAAACTGTGACTCTAGTGAATAACAATAGCTTTGTGTGTGGGAGCTGGATGTGTTTGTATGTACCTATTACTTTTCTATAGAAAGGTATGTGTGTGTGCGCTTCCATGTTATTTTTAATAGGTATGCATGCATTTCCGTGGTTTTTATCTATAAAATATAGGTTTTGTTGTATATGCCTATTTGAAAGGCTGTGAGGAGGGGCTTTATTTCATCCTGTTTTCTCACATCTCTAAGCAACCATATTGTGACTTTGTAAATAGGATGTGTGTGTGAGGGTTTATGTATCCATAACTGTTATAAGATGGTATATAGCTGTATACTTGGGAATCTGAATGTTGTATGTATATGTGTGAATGTGTGTAGACAAGTTTGGGTGTGTGTTCACAACTGAGTGTGAAAGTGTGATTGGCTGTATAGGTGTATTGGTATCAGAGTATATACCTGTGAGGGTACATATGTGTCTATGTGGGAGACTGTGTAATTGTTGCTTTGGATGTAAAGGTGTATGTAAATCTCTGTGACTGTATATGTGTACATCCCTGTGACCTTGTGCATTAGGAAGTGTTCATGTGTTTGTGCTTGTGTGGGACAGGGGGTGGGAACTGGTTGAATATATACATGAGACTTGAATCTAAGAGCATACATATGGGTATATATGAGACTATGTTAACAGCTGTGACTTTGTGTATAAGGTTGTGTGTGTATGAGACCTCATCCTGTCTTCTCATATTTTTATGTAATAGGACTGACTGTGTAGACATGGTTATGAGTATGTGAATGTGTATACATGACTTTGTACATGGGGTCGGGGTGGGGGTGAGTGTATACTTGTTACTGTACATGGCTTTTTATATGATGATATATGTATATGTATGTACAAACCTGTGGTTTTGTGTATGGGGTGTACATGTGTGCGTTTGTATGTATGCATCTGCAATCTTGTATATTAGGAATGTGTTGTGTATGTATGAGTATATTTATGTAAACCTGTGAATATATAAAAAGGAGGGATTGACTATATGTATAACTGTGTGGGAGTATGTAGACATACACCTCTGTGTATGTGTGTTTTTGAGGCTGCGACTTTGTATATACTGGGAACTTTGTGTATAATGCTATAGAGAGAGTCCTGTGTGTGTTTATACTGAGTACAGAATATGTATATATGTGCTGTGTGTGGGCCTGTGACTTTGTGGATTGGGCGAGTATGAGTATCTCTGCATGTGTGTGTGTGTGTGTGTGTGTGTGTGTGTGCGCGCGCGCGCGCATACCCTAGACTTTTTGTAAGGAAGAAAGTTGTGCATAAGTATATATCTATGAATGTGTATGAATAAATATTTAAGATGGGTTTGTATACCTGTGACTTTGTGTAAAGGTGTATATGTGTGTGTGTGTGTGTGTGTGTGTGTGTGTGCCCTAATCTCCTCTCCCCTGGACTATTCAATAGCCAACCTTCTAATTAGTCCCGCTGCCTCAATTCTCTCCACACTCTATTCTCCATTCAGCAGCCAAAATGATTTTCCCAGAGTAGAGGTCTAACTGTGTCATACCCACTACTCAGTAAACTCTAGTGGCTCCCTATGACCTCCAGGATCAAATATAAAATCTTCTATTTGGCATTTAATGTTCTTCACACCTCAGCTCCTTCCTACATTTCTCATATTCTTGTATATTACTCCCTGTCCTACATTCTATGGTCAGGCCATGCTGACCTACTTTCTGTTCTTCACACACAACACTCCATCTCCTGCCTTGCTGCCTCGTGCCTAATATGCTTTCCTATCTCACTTCTACCTTTTGGCTTCTCAGTTGTCTGTCAAGTCAGCTCAAGGGGGCAGCTAGGTGGTGCAGTGGATAAAGCACTGGCCCTGGATTCAGGAGAACCTGAGTTCAAATCTGGCCTCAGACACTTGACACTTACTAGCTGTGTGACCCTGGGCAAGTCACTTAACCCTCATTGCCCCACCAAAAAAAAAAAATTTTTTTTTAAAGTCAGCTCAAATCCCACCTTCTGCAGGAAGTCTTTCTTAGTCGCACCTCAACCACACACACACACACACACACACAGCTGGTGCTCTCCCCTTGGAGATTACTTTTCACCTACTCTGGGATAAAGGGTGACAAATCTTGTATGTACCCGGTTATGTATATGTTATCTCCCTCATTGGAATGTGAGCTCCTTGAGAACAAAGACTTTTCCCCTTTCTTTGTAGCCCCAGGACTTAACACAGGTTCTGATATATGGTAAGCACTCAATAAATTCTTCCTATGTGGGGAAAGAGTACTTGCGTGTGTTCATTTGTGCCTGTGACTTTGGGTATTAGGAGTACATGAGTGTTTGTATGTATATATGGATGTATATACATACAAGTATACATATGTACATGCGAGTGTACATGTATACACATACCTGTGACTTTGTCTAGAGAAGTGTGGCGTGTGTGTGTATGATAATACGGGCCCCCACAATGGTAGTATGGCACAGAATGTCGGAGGCAGAGTCAGAGGAGGCTTTCAATACAATTCAATTCAATAAATATCCATTAAGCACTTGCTGTGTGTGGCTTCCATTCAGGTTCTCATAATGGTTTGGAAGTTACTCTAGGTTCACGAAGACTCTACATCAGCAAATCCTATCATGCTGGGCAGGCTTCTAGTCGAATTGAATTGAATTGAACTGAATTCATTTGACTTGAGCAACACAGATAAGTCTGGGGAGACTTATCCCTGGCTTAACTGCAGAGTGACAAATTTTCCAGCTGAAGCAACTCACCCACCCCAGCCTCTGAGTCACAGAGAGACTACAGTCCTCACTGGTAGAAGGGATACTTATTGGCAAAAATAACAATAATTTATTATTGTTGTTGATGATGCTGCTCCTCTCAAACAGGAAGAATACAAAAGATGACCCAGGCCCTTGGCTTCAAGTAGTTGGCAGCAATAATAAAAATAACTTTTATTTTGAGCTCTAAGGCTTAAGAGAGGCAACATGGTACAGTAAACAGAGAGCTGGCCCTGAAGCCAGAAACACTTGAGTTCAAATTCCACCTCTGATACATACTGGCTGTGTGACCCAGGACAAGTCACTTAACCTCTCAATCTCCTAACCTGCTGAGAAAGTGCCAACATGTGTTAGCAGTGAGGGTTTCCTGCATTAAGAGAATTTCCTAATACCAATGAAATCATAGATCCAGTCCCTCTCCTTCTCTAAAAGTTCACAAAGTACTTTACCTATATCACATATAGGCCTCTAGATGGCGCAGTGGATAGAGAATTAGACTTGGAATCAGAATAACCTGAGTTTGAATTCTGCCTCAGACATTTATGAGCTAAACGATACTGGACAAGTCACATAACCTCTGTCTGCCTCAGATTCCTCATCAATAAAATCCATATTTCCTATAGAAATTCTAAATATTATATCACGTCATATATCAAATATATTTAGCACAGTATAGTATATTTAGTATATTATTCATTTTTAATTGTGTCACACTGTGGCGTGACATATGATGCTATATGGTATGACATGGCATGGAATGACATATAATACAATATGACATGATATTGTTATTAAACCATCTCATTGATTCTCACAATTCTGAGGTAGGTACTATTGTTTTCACCATCTTACAAATGAGGAAACAGGCTGAGTGGGTTAAGTGACTTGCCCACCGTCAAGTAAGAGTCTGAGGTCCGATGTGAATCTTCCTGCCTCTAGCTAAGCCCAGCTCTCACTTCATCCACTGCGCCACCTAGCTGCCTAACAGTAAGGATAGTGTGTCCAAAATAAGTGCAACAAAGGATAGTGTGACGAGAGTGGGGGAGAGGGACAGACAAAGTGCTGTAAGAAATGTGAGAAGGAAGAGAGCCCTTTCAGGTGGTTCAGGGAGGCTTTGGTCAATGGCACCTGAGCTGGGCCTTGAATCAAAGGGCTTAGTTCACTGCATTCCAGGGCAGGGTGACAGCCTGAGGGAATGCACTGAGGTGTGAGAAGGCAGCATGAGATCAGGCCAACAGCTCATTGTCCAGTTTGTCAGGAACATAGAGTGCAGGAAGGGGAGACGTGAAAGATAAGCCTGGAAAGGTAGGCTGAGGCCAGCTGGGGAAGGGCCTTCAATGTCAAGCAGAGGAGTCTATCTATATGTTATCCTATAGCCAATAAGCAGCCACAGAAGGGTTTTTTGGTTTTGTTGGGGATGGGGAGGTGGCATTACACAGTTTGATCTGTGCCTTAAGTATCTGATTTTGGCAGCTGTAGAAAGATAGGACTGGAAAGGAGAGAGAGACTTGAGACAACAAAACCAATTAGGAGGCAATTTATAGCAGCCCAGGCCAGATCAGAGAGGGCCTGAACTAGTCTGGTGGCCCTATGAGTAGAAATGAGGAGCAAAAAATATGTTGGAGCTTGCATTGGCAGGACTTTGTCATTGGGGTATTGGGGACTGAAGGAAGACTCAGATACAAATCTGTGGTTTTCAGTTGGGGGTCACTGGCTCAGCATGAATCAGAGAGGTAGGAAGAGGGCAGACCTGAAGGGGGAAGAAAATAACTTCAGTTTTGAGTATGTCAAGTTTGAGGCTCCAGTGGGACATCTAAGAAAAAAAGCACAGGCAGCTAGAAAAGTAGGCCTGGAGTTTGGGAAATGATGGGGGCAACTAGGGAGCACAGTGAATAGTGTGCTAGACCAGAAGCCAGGATAGACCTAAGTTCAAATCCCACCTCAGACACTTGATATTCAACCCTGAGCAAATCATTTAGCCTACCTCAGTTTCCTGCCCTATAAAATGAAGATAATAGGGGGCACCTAGGTGGCGCAGTGGATAGAGCACTGGCCCTGGATTCAGGAGGACCTGAGTTCAAATCCAGCCTCAGACACTTGACACTAGCTGTGTGACCTTGGGCAAGTCACTTAACCCTCATTGCCCAACCAAAACCCCCCCCCCAAAAAAAAGAAGATAATAATAGCACTTACCTCCCAGGGTTGTTGTAAGAATCAAATAAGATGGGGCAGCTAGTTGGCACAGTGGATAAAGCACCAGCCCTGGATTCAGGAACACCTAAGTTCAAATCTGGCCTCAGACACTTGACACTTACTAGCTGTGTGACCCTAGGCAAGTCACTTAATCCATATTACTCCAGGGGGAAAAAAGAATCAAATAAGACAATATTTACAAAGAGCGAACTTCTGGGGTAGAGCCAAGATGGCAGAGGAAAGGCAGTGAGCTCTCAAACTCATGACACGATCACTCCACAAAACATCCAAAAAATGCCATAGGACAATGCCTAGAGCAGCAAAACCCATAGAAGAATGTGCTGAAATCATCTTCTAACCAAGAATGGCTTGGAAGGTCAGAAGGAGGGAGCTGCTATGCTGAGACAGGAGTGGAGCCCAACCCTACAGTCACCCTCACACAGATCCAGTCCCAGGAAGGCCTCACCTCTAAATCAGCTGAAGCGCCAGTGTCATCTGGAACTAAGCTCACAGTCTGGTGAGAGGGCTGAGCCCTTGGCAGGGGAGAGACTACAGGGGTCTATGCTGGTGCTGAGGCAGAACTTGGGTTTTTCATCCCTGCTGAGAACCAGGAGGTAGGCTCGAGTAGCAGTGGCCCAGGTGGGGGAGGGGCACAGGCTCATCAGAGCTGACAACCCCAAAACACAAAGCTGGTTGATTAGCAAGTTGGTCTGGGGTCATCTAGGACCAGGAAACAGGCCAGGCAAGTGACGAACCTAATTCTCCTTAAATCATACCACCTGGGAATTCTTAAGCTTGGGATACCGCATCCTGGAAACAGTGTCCCACTTTAAGGAGCTAAAAGTCAAGTAAAAGAAAGGCAAGATAAGCAGACAGAGAAAGGTGAGGACCATAGAAAGTTTCTTCAGTGACAAGCAAGATCGAGGTGCACCCTCAGAGGAAGATGTCAACATCAGGGCCCCTATATCTAAAGTTTCCAAGAAAAATATGAATTGGTCTCAGGCCATAGAGGTGCTCAAAAAGGACTTTGAAGATAAAGTTAGAGAGGTAGAGGAAAAAATGGAAAGAGAAATAAGGGTGATGCAGGAAAGACATGAGAAAAAAGTCAGCAGCTTGAAAAGTCAAATTGGCCAAGTGGAAAAGGAGGTACAAAAGCTCTCTGATGAAAATAATTGCCTAAGAATTAGGATTGAACAAATGGAAACCAGTGACTTTATGAGAAACCAAGACACAATAAAGCAAATCCAAATGAATAAAAAAATAGAGGGCAATGTGAAATATCTTCTGGGGAAAAAACTCCTGACCTGGAAAATAGGTCCAGGAGAGATGATTTGAAAATTATTGATCTACCTGAAAACCATGATCAAGGAAAGAGCTTAGACATCATCTTCAAAGAAATTGTTAGGGGAAATTGTCCTGATATTCTAGAAGCAGAAGATAAAATAGAAATTGAAAGAATCCACCAATCACCTCCAGAAAGAGATCCCAAAAGGAAAACTCTTAAGAATATTATAGCCAAATTCCAGAGCTCTCAAAGTCAAGCTGCCAAAAAGAAAGAATTCAAGTACTGTGGAGCCCCAGTCAGTATAGCACAAGATCTAGCAGCTTCTACATTAAAGGACCAGAGGACATGGAATATGATATTCCAGAGGGCAAAGGAATTGGGATTACAACCAAGAATCACATACCCAGCAAAACTGAACATAATCTTTCAGAGGAAAAAATGTGACTTTAATGAAAAAGAGGACTTTCAGCTATTCATGATGAAAAGACCTGAACTGAATGGCAAATTTGACTTTCAAATACAAGACCCTAGAGAACCATAAAAAATTGGAGTTGGGGGACATACCTGGAGTCATGCAGTGGGCGACTGTCTTGTGTCTGAGGCCGGGTTTTGGCTGGGATCCCCCTGGGTCCAGGGTGGATGCTTTGTCCACTGTGTCACCTAGCTGCCTCATGATGACATCTTTAGGCTTAAATTGAGGGGTGAAGGGAATGCACTGGGGGAGGGGGGAAGGCAGAGGTGAAATTCTACATGAAAGAAACAGGAAAAGGCTTATGGAGTGGGGGAAGAGATGGGGGAGGAGCAGGGCAGTAAATGAATTTTACACTCATCAGAAAAGGCTCAAAGACCTAAAACTCATCAGAGCTGCCTCAAGGAGGGACTAACAGACATACCCAACTGGGTGGAGTAATCTATTTAATCTGGTCAGTAAATGAGCCTAATACTCATCAGAATTGGCTCAAAGACCTCAATCTCATTAGAATTGACTCAACTGGGTAGAGTAATCTCTCTAACCCTGCGGGAAAATATGAGGGGAAGGGAATAAAGAGAGAGGGGCAAAAGAAGGAAGGGCAGATTGGGGCAGGGGACAGACAGAAGCAAATCCCTTTTGAAGAGGGATAGGTTGAAAGATGGATAATAGAATAAATATCATGGGGAAGGGAATAGGATGGAAGGGAAACAGTTTACAATAGTAATCATGAAAAAAGAGAAAAGGGGGGGGAATTGTACAAAAATATTTATAGCAACTCTTTGTGGTGGCTAAGAATTGAGAATCAAGGGAATGTCCATCAATTGAGGAATGACGGAAGAAGCTGTGGTATATGATTGTGGTGGAATGGTATTGTGCTATAAGAAATGACAAACAGGATGATCCCAGAAAAACCTGGAAAGACTCATGAACTGATGTATAGTGAAGTGAGCAGAGCTGGGAGGACATTGTGTATAGTGACACCGTATTGTTCAATGAGCAATTGTGAATGATTTAATTACTCTCAGCAATGCAATGATCCAAGACAATCCCAAGGGACGAATAACAAAGCTTACTATCCACCCCCATAGAATGAACTGATGAAAAGAACACTTGTGGATTGTACATATATAACCTGGTTGCTGTCTTGTGGAGGGAGAGGAAGGGGAAGGCGTGAGGGAGAAAAATTTGGAACTCTAAATCTTATGAAAATGAATGTTGAAAACTACCCTTATGTGTAACTGGAAAAAATAAAATAAATGTTTGTTGCATAGAAAAAAAAAAAAAAGAAAGAAAATGTTGAGAAAAAATATTTACAAAGAGCTGTAAAAAAATCTTAAGGCACTATGTAAATGCTAGTTACTATTATTATGGGAGTCGAAATAGATTATATGGGAATCATTTGCATAAATGGAACAATTGAAGTCATGGGATTAAATTAGAAGAGGAGAGAAAAGGAGAGGGAAGGAGAAGGAAGGAAAGAAGAAGGTCAGAGGCAGGGTCTTGGAAAAGTCACCAACTTGGAAAAGTTGGGGGAATCAGGAGAAGGTGGTACTCGAGTGAACTCTAAAGGAAAGTGGGGATTTGAAAGAGTCAGATTTGAGGAGAGAGTGTATGACATAACGTGCATGGAAGACAGTTTAATGAAGGCCTGAAGTATGGATCAAAGAGAGTAATGTATAATATGACTGGAATGGTAGAAGGAAAACTAGGAGATCACAGAAGAGAGTACCAGGGAGAAGAGAGTGAACAACAGAATCAAAAGTGGCACCAAGGGGCAGCTAGATGGCACAGTGGATAGAGCACCGGCCCTGGATTCAGGAGGACCTGAGTTCAAATCCGGCCTCAGACACTTAACACTTACTAGCTGTGTGACCCTGGGCAAGTCACTTAACCCCAATTGCCTTACTAAAAAAAAAAAAGAAAAGAAAAAAAAAAGAAAGAAAAGTGGCACCTAGAGCAAGAACAATGAGGGCTCAAGAAAGACCTTTCAATTTGCCAGTGAAGAGGTCATTTGAGATCTCCAAGGTCCATTTTAGGAGAGTAACAGAGGCACAGGCTGGAGAGCAGGTAGGATCCGCGTGTAGACTACTGTGTAGAGCATTGAAGGGGAGGCAACAGTAAGAAAAGGTGGTTTAGGGAGCGGCTGGGTGGCACAGTGGATAGAGCACTGGCCCTGGACTTGGGAGAACCTGAGTTGAAATCCAGTCTCAGACACTTGACACTTACTAGCTGTGTGACCCTGGGCAAGTCACTTAACCCTCATTGCCCTGAAGAAGAAGAAAAAAGGTAGCTTGACAGGACAACTGGGTCATCCAAAGAACTTCAAAGAACACAGAACACTGAATGTGTAGTGCAAGATGAAACCTTTAAGAACATCTTATCCAACCTCCTTATTTTCTAAAATGGGATCATGGAGGAATCCAGAAGGAATCCATTTCAAAGGGAAATTGTTTTATAGCCTGGAGTCATGGAAAGCACATTGGATTTGGACTGGATTGAATTTAACCCAGCAAACCTGGGACAAATTGCAGCTGTCACACTAGCAGTGTGACCTCAGACCTCTGAACTTCAGTTACATCATCCATAAATGTGAAGGTTGAATAAGATAAGGAAAAAGAAAAGGTTTTGTAACTATAAAACCCTACCTAAATATGAAGGTTCCCTTTAATTGTCATCTTTATGCAAATGACCCACCAACCCTGTGACCATTGGACCCCAAATTTAAAGTTGGAAGGGACCTTAAAAGCCATCTAATCCAAACCCCTTATTTAACAGATAAGGAAAGTGAGGCACAGGTAACTCCCCCAAAGTCACAGAAAGAGGATTTGAACCCAGGCCCTCTGACTCAAAAGTCAGTGATCTTGCCACTATACAACAATGCCTCTTCCAATATGAGGGCTTGCCTCATGTAGGCAGCTCCAAATCCCTTTACAATCCACTAGTTCATCTGATCTCTAAAATAAACTTTTAAAGCTGATAGTAGAAAAATCCAATGAGATAAAAAAAAAACCCAAGAAAAAAAGAGATAAAAATATTTTCCAACAAGGTGCTATATACATATCAGCTATTATTATCATCATCATTATCTTCATTTTACAGATAAGAAAACTAAGGACCATTCATTTAGCCTTCATAGACAATTTGTTCATCAAAAGATTTTTCTCTTCTTGTACTCATCACTTCCCAACATACAATGACAACTCCCAAAGTACCATCCAGTATAAACACAGATTAACAAAATCTGCCTACATACAGTGATTGCATTTAGATGAAAATTTCTTAAGTTGCTGTGCCCCCAGAACTCACTCTCCTGCAGCAGCCAACCTGGGGACAAGACTCTCAGAACAGAGCTAGGTTGGCCATTGGTCAACAAATACAGAATTTCTCACTGGACTCAAACTTATTTACTTCTGTGACTTTGGGCAAGTCACTTCACCTCTGTGGGCCTCAGTTTTCTTATCTTTAAAATGAGCATTTGAGGGGGCAGCTAGGTGGAACAGTGGATAAAGCACTGGCCCTGGATTCAGTAGGACCTGAGTTCAAATCCAGCTTCATACACTTGACACTTACTAGCTGTGTGACCCTGGGCAAGTCACTTAACCCTCATTGCCCCACAAAAATAAACAAACACACAAATGAATGAACGAAGAAACAAATAGAGAGATGGATAGATAAACAAACAAATGAATAAATAAATTATAAATAAATAAATGAATAAATAAAATGAGCAGTTGAACCACATGGCCTCTAATATCCCATCCAGGACGCTAAGCCTTTCCATCCTGGAAGGACTTACTGGAGTTTTGCTGTGATAGAATCATCTGCCAAAGCCCAAGAACAAATCGCTTTATCACTGAGACACTGGAGGATGTCAGTGGATCCTAGAACCCTAACCTTAGATCTGGAAGGGACCTCAGAGGCCATCTAATCTAATTTCCTTAATTTACAGATGAGGAAATAGAGGAACAAAGAGAAATGATTTCCCCAAGGTTAAACTTTTTAAGTGGTAGATGCTTAACAAATGTTGAATGGATGCCAGTGCCTCTCTTTGGCATCCAGTTTTCTTCACTATAAAATGGGGGGGGGGGGGCAGCTAGGTGGTGCAGTGGATAGAGTACTGGCCCTGGAGTCAGGAGGACCTGAGTTCAAATCCAGCCTCAGACACTTAACACTTACTAGCTGTGTGACCCTGGGCAAGTCACTTAACCCCAACTGCCTCACCAAAAAAAAAAAAAAATGGGGGGGAGAAGAAAAAGGAGGTGGAGAAGGAGGAGGAGAAGAAGAAGAAGAAGAAGAAAAAGAAGAAGGAGGAGGAGGAGGAAGAGGAGGAGAAGGAGAAGGAGAAGGAGAAGGAGAAGGAGAAGGAGAAGGAGAAGGAGAAGAAGAAGAAGGAGGAGGAGGAGGAGGAAGAGAAGGAGAAGAAAACAACACTAGCACATATAGTAAGTGACAGAGTAGGATTATAACCTGAACCCTCTGACTCCAAATCCAGGACTCTTTCCACTGGGTCATGCAGATTTCAATATATTATTATTAATATGCCAGATTGTTCCCTTTTTGGGTGATCAAGTAATTCCAAGCCAATGGAGTAAAGACATCATCAGGTGAATGTCAAGTTTCAGTATATCTTTAAATCTGCTCCAGATCTCACAGATTATAGTCTTGACACTCGTGCCAACAGGGGAGAATCAGGGTAATATTTATGAGTCATAATCAAATCAGTTTCTTTCCTGAGGACCCATATTTCTAGCTCTGAGCTCAACTACTGGATGGGAAAGACTAGAAAAGGAGAAAACATGATCCCTATCTTCAGAGAGCTTACAGGAGGATGACAATAACAATATTGTTTACACTATCATAATTGTGAGTAGACAAGATGTGATTTATTATTGATAAACGAATGGAAAATAAACACTAGATAAATGTGAACTATTATTCAGCTAGTCATAACCGATAGCTAGCAATAGCTTCATATTAATGGCTATTAATTAATAACTGTTTTAAGGAACTCTACAATTTATTATTTCACAATGATCCTGTGAGGGAGGCATGTAGGGATACAAGGAAATACCATATTTAAAACATTGTACAGACCTTAAAGGGCTATACAAATGACAGCCGTTGTGATGATTATAATAAAATGAAATATATTTATGAAGGGCTTTGCAAACATTAAAGGGCTAGTGTTTATTATTATTCTTTGTGATTGTTATTGTACCCCCATTTTACAGAGAAGGAAACTGAGTACCAAAGAGAGAAATTAGCATTCATTCATTCATTCATTCCACATTTATTAAGCGTCTACCACTTTAAAAGCCCTTTAAGGGAATTTTTTTTTTTTAAATCAGACATGCTGCCCATTATACTGATGCTTACAATCTCCTAGGAGGGACAGGTCACATGAACAAGTAACTAGAATACAAATGAAAACATATTAAATTTCATCCAGAAGGTACAAAGAAGATTAGGGGAGTTTCTTGGGAAGTATTGTAGTATGGAGAAAGGTCCATTGATTGTGGAGTCAGAGGACCTAGGTTCAAATCCTGCCTCTGTTTCTTCCTAATTGAGTGACCTGAGGCAAGTACTTAACTTCTCTGGGCCTCAGTGTCCTCATCTGAAAAGCAAGTGTGTTGGACTAGATGACTTAGGTACATTCCAGTTCTAACCAGTTCCAGATATCCAGTCCCAGAAGGGGCAGCTAGGGAACACAGTGGATAGAACACTGGCCCTGTGGTCAGGAGGACCTGAGTTCAAATCTCACCTCAGACACTTACTAGTTGTGTGACCCTGGGCAAGTCACTTAACCCCAATTGCCTCAACCATCCAGGGCCATCTTCAGTTGTCCTGATATACATCTTGCCAGTGGACCCAGATGGCTCTAGAGAAGAGAGTGAAGTTGGTGACCTCACATTGCCCTGCTTTATTTAAATCCAATTCATTGCAAGTCATAATATCACCTCCCAATGTCATGGTCCTACTTGAGAACAAAGGACAAACAACAAGAAGCCAGTTCCAGAATTCTCATTCTGTGACATGATCTGTTCTTCTCCCACCTACCTTGAAGTTCTTCCCTTTCCTTTCTCCATGCCTATAATCATGTCTATCTTTTTTTTTTTTTTTTTAGGGAGGCAATTGGGGTTAAGTGACTTGCCCAGGGTCACACAGCTAGTAAGTGTTAAGTGTCTGAGGCCGGATTTGAACTCAGGTCCTCCTGACTCCAGGACTGGTGCTCTATCCACTGCGCCACCTAGCTGCCCCCATGTCTATCTTTTAATGTTCAACTCGTGTCACTACCTCTAAGGAGCCAAAAAACTACACCAAATTATACTTAGATACAGAACGGCCCATTCTAGCTCTTAAGTACTCACCAGAGTGCTCATTCTCACATTGCATTGGAAAGTGCTTGAAATCAGATCTGGGTTCAAGTGCTGCTGCTGATACTGGCCATCAACCCATGCGTCTGTATAGATCCTTTGATTTCCAATCCAGTATACTTCCCAATACACTACAAGATTTAGAGCTGGAAGAAATTCCAGTCCAACTCTCTCATGACAAATAAGGAAACTAAGGACCACAGACGTTAAGTGAGTTGCTCAAGTTTCTGCCTGAAATCGAATTCTGCATTAGGACTGTTACTTGGTCTCAAATGCTCTGGCTGAGATAAATCACTCCCTGTCCAAAGAGCCGAATGTAGGAATAGGACCAAGGCACTCAGCTGAAACTGCTGGGCCAAAGCCAGGACCAAGGCCAGGCCACTTTATCAACCAAACACAAACGTGATCCTGGAAATTCCTCAGGACCCAGCCCTTTCATAAAGGCAACATAAATAGACTTAAGGCAGAATACAACCCAAGGTGAAACTAGGCAGACCCCCCAGGAGCAGAACCTTAGATCCCATTAGTGCCAGCTGAGTTGGCTCCAGGAGGAGAGAACTGCCCTGGCCTGCAGCCATGCAGAAATGGGCTTGTTTCCATTCTTTCTTTCTTTCTTTCATTCATTCATTTACTCAACAAACATTGAATGAAGGTAAAGGCAGGGAAGCCCAGAGCAAGTCTTAAAGAACACCGGATTTGGACTCCAAGGACCTGAGTTTGAATGCTAACTCCTGCTTACTGGGTGGATCAGGCAAGTCCATTCTTGTCTCAGACCTCAGAGGTCTGATGTCAAAGGTAACACCGCCGACTCTGCTGTTCTATGTTCTAAGGTGCCTTTCGCGTCTAACATTTTCTGTTCCAAGGCTCTCCCAGGTCTGACAATATGGGTGAGGGACAAAGAAAGCAGGGCCTGAGCTCTGGGTCCTTTTTTGTAGGGGAGAGGCATTATGGTAGCAGAAAGGAGAGAGTCTGAGTTTGGGAGGAGCAATGTGAGTGGACCGGGAAGAGACATCGATGCACTGGGGAGAGCCCTTCCCATGTCTCTGTAAAGGCCTCCTGGTCTCCTAGTCTGACCTTAGCTTTAGACTGTGTCTAGGGCCCTTTCAGCCAGGGACCTGCCTTCACATCTAGGAGAGGTGATGAGAAGTGAGTTTGCAAGGGGGAAGAGCAGGGGCGGTATAAGGGCTGGGGGAGGAAAGAGTTTGTATTCTGTCTATCTGGGAAGACAATGTGGGCAGGCTGTTCTGCGTTAGGTTATGTGTGTTTCTAAGAGAGAGTAGAGGGATGAGACTGTGGGTGTTTAGTGGGACAATATGAGAGATTAGGAAGGAAAGGCTCTGGATTGTGGATATTAGGGAAGACAGAATGGAGGATAGGGAGGAGTAGAATATAGAGCATGATGGGAATTTAGCTAGAAAGGCACTGGGCTGTGGGGGGATGGAGGAAGGGTGGGTCTCAGGAAGAGTATGTATAAGTTACAGTACCAGGCAGTGGCTTTGACATGTGGGGGAGCTGTGCCCTGAAAAGCTCAGGGCAGATCTGTCAGGCTCAGACTATATCCCTCCTAGGGACAAAGCCCCCTCTTAAAGGGGAAGGCAGTGTTATTGTGACTGAATAAATCTCAGAAGGCTTGGTTGCTCTCCTGTGTGCCTCTACCACCGCATTATGCAGCTCCCTCATCCTTAAAGGGCCACTTCTACCAGGAAGCCTTCCCTAACTAACCCAACCCATCCTTATCTCCCTCTCCTCTAGCCTCCCTGCAGCCTGGCTCCTAATGGAAATGGCACTTACATTGTTCTCTCCCCCTTTCCTGCATACCTTAACTCCTCCATGAGACTGTGAGCTTCTTTGGGCAACAATTGTATCTCCTCCCATCCCTCCAACAGGGATAAGCACATGGCTGGGCACCCAAGGTGCACAAACAGCATTCCCTGTGGATTTGCTCCCTTCTATTTATCTGGGCTCCCCTTTTGTGTAATTTCTTCTAAGTATAATCACTCCAAGGGTCTATGAGAACAGATTAGGGAGATGTAAGTGGTACAGACCTATCCCAGGACCCTAATGGTTAGCGGTACTGGGGTCAGTTTGGAATGGAATGAATGTCTCTGTAAAAGCCTAGTCTGTAAAGTCTCCTAGTCTGACCTTTGCTTTAGACTGTGTCTAGGGCCCTTCCAAGTCAGGGACCTGCCTTCACATCTAGAAGAGTTGAGAAGTGAAGATGTAGGAGAGGTAGAATGTAAGAGTAGAGTGAATAAGAGATGGGAGCCTAGATAGGGGAATTCAGATGGGGGGGGGGGGGAACCTGAGTGATGAAGCCTTGATGGGGGCCTGAAGAATTGAGATGAGAATTGAGGGATTGGGGATGACAGAAGGGGTGAGAAAGGTGACTGACATCTGGACAAGTGTAATTATAGGAGTGAGGCACAGATGGTGAAGTTGGAGGATGGAGTTTGAGAGATAGAGGTGATGAAGTCTAGATAGAGGGGACAACTAACTGAAGGACTGTAGGGGCCAGAGGGTGGTAGAGGTGGAAACTAGGTAAGGACTGGGGAATGTGTGGGGTGGGGGGAACGGAGGGATGGGAGTGTGGGTGGGGTATGGGAATGGGATGGAAAGACACAGGACACCAGGTGAGGCCTGAAGAGTTGAGTTCTGTGTGGAAGATAGGGATGGGAATGACAGAGGAGCCAGGTATGGGGGCATGGAGAGGAAAGATGCTCCGCTGGGCATACTCATTCTTGTTTTGCCCTTGGTCACAGGTGGAAGAGGAGCTGGTGATCCTGCAGAAGAAGCTAAAGGGGACAGAGGACGAGCTGGACAAGTACTCTGAAGACCTTAAGGACGCCCAGGAGAAACTAGAGCTGACAGACAAGAAAGCTACCGACGTATGTGCTGCCTTGCGTCCCCTACCCCGCGACCCCTCCCCCAGCCTCTTGCTGTCCAGGGTTGCCCCCTGGCGGACGGGGAACCGAAGCTGCCTCGCCGGGGCCAGCCTCCGGCCCCATGGTAAGGGGCGGCGTGGCCACATCCCTCTAGTCCTGGGGCAGCGGGGTTGGAGCAGCGGGTCTGGAGCAGGCCGGAGACCTCCGCGCCCCCAGCCCCAGCCCACCTCGCCCCGCCCCCTCTCACCGTGGCCACCCTGCTCCCCTCCGCCCAAGGGCGGGCTCCGAGGCTGGGGGAGGAGCCCCGCTCCAATCTTTCTCCTAATAAGTCCCGAAAAGGGGCATTTTCCAAGCAGCTGCGGCCAGCGGTGCTGACGTCACCGACCCTCCCCCAGCTGTGCTGACGTCACCGCCCCCAGCCGCGGTGACCTCATCCATTCCCCCCACCCACCCACCGTAAAGCCGCCCGGCAGCTCAAGGGGTGGGAAGGAGGCGGGGGCTCCGGGACCAGGGCGGCGGCTCCTCTCCCCAGTGCAGACCAGCGGCGCCAGTCCCGCCAGCCCCAGCGCTCCCAGGCCGCCCTGCCCCGTGCCCCGAACCCCCTAGTCCCCATGGCCGGCCTCAACTCCCTGGAGGCGGTGAAAAGGAAAATCCAGGCGCTGCAACAGCAGGCGGATGAGGCGGAGGACCGAGCCCAGAGCCTGCAGCGGGAGCTGGACGGCGAGCGAGAGCAGCGGGAGAAAGTGAGACCCCCCCAGCCCCTGCCCTACCCCAACCCCACCCCTCCACCTCTGCTCCTGTCCTCGCCCCAGTCCCAGCTCTCGCCTCTCCGCTCTGCCCGTCCTCCTTCCTTTCCCCTTCTCCTCTCCATTCTTTCTCTGCTCCCTCCCTCCCTTCCTGTTTCAGACCCTCCTCCTTCACTTTGCCTTTCTTCTCGGTCCTCTCCCCCTCCATCTCTCTCTGTTCCCCCTCCATTTCTCTTTGCTCTCCCTTTCTCTCTGCCCTCCTCTCCCTGCTTTCCTCTCCCTCCATCTCTCGTTGCTCTCCCTCCATCTCTCTGCTCTCCTTCCATCTTTCTTCTCTCCTCCCCTTCATTCTCTCTTTGCACTCCCTCCATCTCTCGCTGCTCTTCTCTTCCTCCATCTATCTTTTCTCCCCTCCTTCCATGTCTCTCTTGTCTCTCCTCTCCCTTTCTCCACCCCCTTTCCTCCCTCTACCTCTCTTTTCCCTCCCTCTTTCCATTTTCCTGTCCTGTATTCTATTCCCGTACTCCCTCCCCCCTCTTCCTCCTCTCTCTTCCCCTCTCTGACTCTCCCTCCCTCTTCCTGTCTCCCTCTTTCCTTTCACTCCCCTTATCCCAATTGCCTCCCCCCCTTCTCCCCGCCCTTCCCGTTCCCGCTCTCTCCTCCCGCTCTCTCTCTCTCTCCTCTCCCGCTCCCTCTGAAGGCTGGAGGTGGTTCCTGCCGGGAGGGAGCCCGCCTGCCCTCCAGGACTGTGGATCCCGGGAGCCCCGTCTGACGCCTGCCTGGCTCCTTCTCCAGTTCTGTTTCCGTCTCTCTTTGGTCTTCCTTCTGCCTCTGCCCAGGACCCACAGTCGGTCCCCTCAACATCCAACTGCAGTTTTAACCACTGATTCGTAAGGTCACTAAGCCGAGTGACCCCCTGAGCACATTCCTCTCACTCACCTCCCCCCACCCACATATACAGCATCCCAGAGCCGGGAGATGTGCAGAACTAATAATTCCTGTGGGATAAGGGGGGTGGGGAAGGAGGGCTCTCACTAGAAACTAGCCTAGAAGCTAAATGCCTGAGGGAAGGGTGGGATATGGCCTGGGGGGGAGGGGATGGACAAAGAGTAGGGCTTGACCAGGTGAGGGTGAATGGGGCCAAGGAGGGAGGAGATGGACAAAGAGAAGTAGGGTTTGACCAGGTGAGGGGGAATGGGACCAAGGGGGGAGGGGATGGACAAAGAGAAGTAGGACTTGACCAGGTGTCCTCTCTAGGCACCTGGATCACTGAATCCCAGGTAGTAGGGTATACCAGGCAGCAAAAGGGGACTGGGAAAAATTCTGTACTTGCAAGTCAGAAGACTTAGGTTAGAGGCCCATTTCTGACATTTTCTTGCTGCCTAACTATGGGAAAGTCAGTTCAACTTTTTGCACCTGTCTCTTTTGTAAATGGGGGGGGGGGGGGAATGCTGCTTCTCAGGGTTGTTATGGGAAACTTGAAAGAAATGAATTAGTACTGGGATCTAAGGGGGGAAGCCACAGGTACCTTTGACTCTCTACCTGCCTGGGGGGAAAAAAAAAGCTTATCCAACTCTGGGCCCTCCTTCTTCCCAACAGCACTCCACCCCCTACACACACAGGAGGTGAGACACCACCTGGGAAAATCCAGGTGCCACCACCGGATGCAGGGCAGTTGACTCAGGGGTTGTCATTCTTCCCTCTGACTCAAATCTGTCCTGGGTGTGCCCCAAAGCACTGATCTCCTCCCCACAGATGGGACACCCACCTAGTTTTACCTGGTTAGTTTCAGATGCATATTGTGGGGAGGGGGGAGACATCAGCCCACCCAATACATATGGGAAAACCCAGAAATCCCAACATGTCTCCTCATTTTAGACAAACTAGACTAGAAATAGGGAGATAAACACTTAAGGCTTTGCATACCTGCAGCAGAGTCAAGCTAGAAGGCCCGGAAGATCACCAGCAAATCTTGAGCAGATGAGAACACTGAGATGTAGGGAAGTTAAATGACTTTCCCAAGGCCACACAGGAAGAAAGTAATCAAAGATCAGAGGCCATCCTTGTTTTATAGATCAGTAAAGTGATCTAGTTGCAGATCAGTTTAAGTGACTTGCCCAGGGCCTCACATAGGTAGTAAGCAGCAAAGCCAAGCTTCTACCCCAGTCCCCCTTCCCCCCCACTCCAAATCCAAGTCTTTTTCCACTGTATTCACCCAGATTGTCTCGTCACTCTCTTCTGGGTGGTGGAGATGTTTATCTTCCTAGCCCCTGTTCCCAGCCATTACCCTTGATCTCTCTTGGGGGCTCCTTTTCTGATCTGCCCACCCTTTCTTCCCCCCACTACCCTTTGTTCTTTCCTGATACCTTCAGGTTCACTCTATCTGCAACCAACCTCCAGGACACTGTCTCTAAGAACATTTGCCAGAAGTTCCCTGCTAAGCAGTTGCCTAGCTTATCAGGGCAGAATCACTACAGGAGATTTCTGCACTTTAGGTTTGGCAGAGCATTGGATTAGGACCCTGAAGACCTGGATTCTGGCCCTGGCTGTGCCACCAACAGTCTATATCACTTCTTGCAAGTCAGTTTTCCTTCTTTCAGTTTCTTTCTCTGTAAAAGGCCAGGGTGACTTGGACTAGATGATCTCCAAAGGCCTTTCCAACTTTAATATTCCCAGTCAAATGTATATGCAATGTTCTTCCCACCAAATTGGATGAGGGGATCTGGATTCTGATTATCAGGGTCTGAATTTATTTCTGTTATTTTTCTAATCAGGTGGCCTTGGGAAAGTCATTTCACCACCACAGACTTGAATATCTTCCTTTACAAAATAAGTTTGTAGAGATGTTCTCTGAGGTCCCTTCCCGCTCTAAATCTATGATTGTAGGATTCTAAGAATGTTTTCATCTTTGATACATGAGGTCCCTTTCAGTCTCGACATTCTGAGTCTTACTTCCTGAGTCATCTTTTTCTTTTTTTTTCTTTTTTTAGTGAGGCAATTGGGGTGAAGTGACTTGCCCAGGGTCACACAGCTAGTAAGTGTTAAGTGTCTGAGGCCAGATTTGAACTCAGGTACCCCTGACTCCAGGGCCAGTGCTCTATCCACTGCTCCACCTAGCCGCCCCCCGACTCATCTTTTTCAAGGGATCCCACCAGTTACTGTAGTCTTGAACATTCATTTGATAGGAATAATGAGAACATCTGGAAATCCTAGGAAGTGGGGTTCCTCCTAACCTTATTTTCAAGTGAGGTCTTTGAAAACCTTGGCATTTGATGAATTCCATTCAACAAACGTTTATTCAGTACAGTGTTCAAGACAGCATACTAAGGCTACAAAGATGAAAAGGGAATTGTCTATGTTCTCAGGAGCTAATTATCTAACAAGGTACTTGATACTGACACAAATAGCTTTCATACAAATTAGAAATGGTTAAGCACACAAGAATTTAGAACAGTTCCTAGCCCATAAAAGGCAATTTAGAAACTCTTGCTGATTAATTGATAGGAGGGAATCCAAAAGTAGAACCTGGGAGATTCAAGGAGGGAGGAAATCCTTCCTAGCAGGGCCAATCAAAGAAGACTTCATGGAGGAGGGAACAAATATGCTGGACCTTGAAGGTACAGAAAAATTTCAAAGAGTAGAAATAAGCCAGAGAGTCTTTTCCAAGCATGAGGACCACATATGTGGCTAGAATGAGTGCAGGGAGTAATGTGAGCTGAGAATGGAAAGGCAGGTGGGAGCCAGAATACAGATGCCTCTGGTAGCTGAGCTGCCAGGGAAGGTGTTAATTGCATTATTAACTCTTAGAAAGCCCAGAGGAAAACCAAAAGGGAAATTTTGAATGTCTTTTGTAGATTGGTGAGGTAACACAGACACAGGGCTGGGAGAGAGGAGGTCTAGGATTCAGACCCAGGGTCCTTCATTCCTTTTCACCTCAAATTCATCCTTTTCACAAATGTTTGTACAAGTACTTGATATAAATTCTTCAATGAATCTGTGATCTCATTGGTGTGGGTACTAGACCAAACCCAGGAGAGAGAAGCATGGTTTAGTGGATAAACTTGAGGTCTTAGGACCTGAGTTCAAAGTCCTGGATCTGCTACTTACTTACCTGTGTGACCTTGGGCATGCCACTGGACCTTTCTAGCCCTCAGTCTCTTCATCTGTAAAATGGGAGAGAAGAGTTAGATGAGACCTCCGGCCAAGTTCCATCCAATGCCTTTTCCTCCTATGTCGCTTTGTCCCATAAATCCTCCAATCCGGGTCCCTCATCTGTAAAACAGAGATGATAATGCAAAAATGCTTTTTTGATGAGAATAATTATCAGGCTACTTCAGTATTTTCATTTTGTCTTAATTAAAGCATTCAACTGTTAGGCACCCCTCTTTATGATGTCCTGGGGACACTTAGAAGCATGTTTTCAGTCTGAAACAGTAGCAGAGTTGGACTTTTCCCACATTCAACCATCTTAAATCTCCTGAGTCCTGTTTCCTCTGATCTCATAGCAAGTCATTCCTTCAGCCCTAGAAGGATGACTTTTGCCGAAAATGGCCTGCTAAAAGCCAAGAGACAGAGATGGAAGGAAGGTTCGGTTGGAAGGAAGGATATTTTTGGAAAGTTGATGACTTTTGAAAACTTCATGCAGAAGCAGCCCACAGTGGGGAGGAGATAAAGCCTGGAGGTTTCTGGGAAAATATAGCTGAACCCCAGGGAGGAAAAAAAAATCCACTCTGGCATCCACTAAGAAAGTGGAGAGTCAAACATTCTGCAGACACTGCATCCAGACAGCTGGTTTCGTTTAGATTTTTGTGTGATTAGCCGACATCTTCCTGTTACTTTACCACTTGGATTTAGTGAGCCTCTTTTACCATATAAGGAAAATCCTCTGTAGAATGTGGAAGGCTTTGATTGCAGGAAGAGGTGGAGTCCAAGAAATTACTAGCAGTGAGTGACTAAAAGTGATGGGATGGGAGGGGGGGGAGGTGATTTTTTTTTTTTTTGTCCACAAAAAAAATCTGAAAGTCCATTGCTGGCTTGTTAAAAGGAGTTCAGCTGTGGAATTTCCTCTGCTAGCAAAAATTTGTTTTTTAGCAGTCTTGATAATAAGAAAGAAAGAGGGAGAGGGGAACCCAGCCCCAACTACACTTAGAAAGACAGGAGTTTGATGCTCTTGACTGGTCCCCCCCAAAATGCATGCACCACTTGACAGGGCAGAAGCAGTTCCTTAAAATCGCTGTTGAGTGGTTTTAGTGAAATCTTTCTTCAGATCAATGATTAATAGAAATTGAAAATCAGAAAAGACCTGTCAAATCATCTTCCTCTCTGCTAATTCTGAATTGTGTCTGGCAACAGAGTCCTCACCTACCTTGTCTGTTTTTCAGTGACTGAGTTTTCCCTCTATTGGACAGTCAAGCCCCATGCTTAAGAAATGCTTCTTGGGGCAGTTAGGTGGCACAGTGGATAGAGCACCGGCCCTGGAGTCAGGAGTACCCGAGTTCAAATCCAGCCTCAGACACTTACTAGCTGTGTGACCTTGGGCAAGTCACTTAACCCCAATTGCCTCACTAAAAAAAAATTTTTTTTAAAAGAAATGCTTCTTGACACCCCCTGCCCATGCGTGTGCATGTGTACCCATCCTCGCATACACACACTCTTTCCCATCAATAGTCTCCTATACCTCTGGGTTTTATTTTTTGAAACAGTTTCTTTCCCCGAATTTCCACACCCTACCCTGACCTACCTTTTCTTCTATGTAAAGAACAGTAGCAGAATGGCTAAAGGGCTGGACTCCCAACTTGGGAAAGTCTAGATTTAAATCCTGCTTTAGACATTTATTAGCTGTTTGACCCTGGGCAGTTCACTTAACTTTTCTCAGCCTCAGTTTCCTGATCTGAAAAATAGGACTATCACTAGCACCTATCCTATAGAATTGTTGTGAGAATCAAATGAAATAATGCATATAAGGCCCACATCTAGCATAATCCCTATTGACCTCAATCCATCCCTAGGACTCTGGGCCCAGAGAGGCCAGGACTCGAGGCCTGGCTCTGTTGTTAGGTGATGATCTCCATGAATTGCTGCGAACAAAATAAAACATTATCACCCAGGAGCCAACTTTCTGGTGATGAACCTTGCCACATTTAGCCAGGTTGATCCAGTTTTTCATTGCTGCCTGTAGCAGAAGCCCACCCAGCTTGGTAGTCCTTGGAAAGGTTTTAGTCCAATGGCATTGCTGTCTGGGGCTCGGGGTAATTTCAGTGCCGTGAGCCCGTGAGGAAGACTCAGAGGAGGGCCTTTTTGAAAGAACTGGGGCTAGGGGCAGCTAGGTGGTGCAGTGGATAGAGCACCGGCCCTGGAGTCAGGAGTACCTGAGTTCAAATCTGGCCTCAGACACTTAACACTTACTAGCTGTGTGACCCTGGGCAAGTCACTTAACCCCAATTGCCTCACTAAAAAAAAAGAAAGAAAGAAAGAACTGGGGCTACACATAGACTGGTTAAAGTCTATACTAATAAGCTACAAGATTCTTAGCCACTTTTGGACTCTGTGCCTCAGTTTCCCTATTGTTTAAATGGGGAGGCTAATACTTGCCCTACCTGTCCAGAAGTTCATATTTCTGGCTCTAATATTCTCAATTCTAAGATATTTCCCAGCTCTGAGAATTTCATAGTCCCTTTCAGGTCAAGAACTCTCTGTGCTATGGACTCTGACAACAGGGTACATATAGCAGGCAGATCACTAGCCTGTGAATCAGCAGACTGGAGTTCATATTCTGGTTCTCCCACTTACTAACTTTGTGACTTGGAGAATGACACTTTCTCTTTCTAAGCCTTGGTTTCCTATAAATTGGTGAGGACAATGATACTTGTACTGTACCTGATTCCTTTCGCCTCTGCTGGGAGGAAATCACTTTGTAAACCTGACAATACCATAGAAACATCAGGTAGTATTATACTATCTACATCTCAGAAAGGTCAGCTAAGTGTCCTGGAGTCAGGAAGACCCAAGTTCAAATCCAGCCTCAGGTACTTACTAGCTGTGTGACCCTGGGTAAATCCTTTAACCCTATTTGCCTCACTTTCCTCATCTGTAAAATGCACTGGAAAAAGAAATGGCAAAGCACTCCAGTATCTTTGCCAAGAAAACCCCAACTGGGGTCACAGAGAGTTGGAAATAACTGAACAACAATATCACATCCCAGAATCCTTTTGGTGGTTAAATGCATTGCTGAGGCGGGGAGGGTGGAACACTCTTTTAAAAAGCCTGCAGGCCTCAGTTTTGAGGAATCTGGGCATAGGAATGGCCCTGGCTCTCGCCAAGCTTCAAGAACAGACCCAGTACTTTTAAGACCAAGGCCCAGCCTCACTGGCTCATCAGCAAAAGGCTAGCCAATGGGCAATTCAGAAAGTCTGGAATGGGCTGCAAGCCACATCCATGGAGCAAGCATCCACACTGACAGACAAAAGTGCAACCCTCTCCAGGACCTGGGGTCGTGGGTCTAGAGCTGGGAGGGACCCAGAGGCCCTGAATTCTACAGATGAGAAAACCAAGACGTAGGGAGGGGAAGTAACTTGTATAGGACCACAGAGGGAGTAAGTGGAAGAACTTACTCAGGTCTTCTGACTTCCGATCCAGTGATCTTTCCCCACATTCTGTACCATCCTAACACAGATGTAGATTGGGAAAGGAAAGGTCATCTGGGCCAACGCCCTCGTTTTACTGATGAGGCCCAGGGAGATGAAGTGACTTGCTCATTGTCACACGGGTGGTAGGCATCAGAAGTGGGAATCGGCCTCAGGTCTCCTGGCCCCCAAACCCTGTTCTTTTCGACTGGACCATTCTGGCCCTGTACCTTTGTTGCCCCAAATCCAAGGAGCAGGGAAAGCAAAGGGTGCTCACGTTTTGTCATTTCTGACAAGTGTGGCCTTTCCCAATTCCCACCACCACATTATTAGTTAGCACTGTCTCTCCCCTTCCCCACCAAAATTACTTTGCAAATTTTGTATAACGCGGGCAAGGCCTGCTTTGTTCTGGGCTTTGTATGAGTCCCTCATATGGTACTTGGGCTGCATGGGTGCCTAATAGATGCTTCTTGAATCTAATTGAATCACAGACAAATTGGGATGGGGAGGAGGAAAGCTTGGTTTCCTTTGGACATAAGCACAAGGAATCTGTGGGCTTCCAGGTAGGAAGCAGCAAAATAGGCACTCTCATCCAGGGCCCTGCACAGATCCATCTGATCAGGCTTGGGGCCTGCTCCTAGAATGCTTGTGCACTCGAGGAATCTTGCAGCAGGCCCTGAGACAATTGCTGACTTTAGATTTTCAGGGAAGTCTCCAGAAGATCTGGCCATTGTGAGTTCCCAGAGATAACAGCTGGTCTTTGGAAGAAGAGCACAAGACTTTCTTGTCCATTCCCTCACACCTGGTGACTCCCTGCTGTAACATCATCAGAGGGGAATGTTTGTTTGCTCTAGGACCATGAGATAATGCATGTAAAGGACCTCGCAAGCCTTGAAATGCAATTTCATTTTGAGCTATCGTTCTATATGGGAAGGGCAGGGCTTGACCCCACTCACTCCCCCTGTGCCCTATCCCTGAGCACTTCTGTGGTCTCCCAGGAGGTAACCCCTTCTCTCTGGGGCTCATGCCAGGCCCCTAGGAGTCTGGGCAGCATGAACAGGGATGGACTTGCTGAAAGGGGAGGCTGGGAGGTGGTTGCTGAAACTGCATTCCAGTCCAGTGGTGGGGTTTTTGTTGGTTTTTTTTAACCTGGGTGCCTGTGTTTACTGTATAGGCCGAAGGAGATGTGGCGGCTCTCAATCGACGGATCCAGCTAGTTGAGGAAGAGTTGGACCGCGCCCAAGAACGTCTGGCCACAGCCCTGCAGAAACTGGAAGAGGCAGAAAAGGCAGCCGATGAGAGTGAGAGGTAGGACTCTCTAGGCATGTTAGAGGAAAGAAAGCAAGCTGGGGGGGGGGGCTCCCCACAGAGGGAAAGAGGAGAAGAAAGTGAATGGAAGGGGGCAGCTAGATGGCGCAGTGGTTAAAGCACCGGCCCTGAATTCAGGAGTACCTGAGTTCAAATCTGGCCTCAGACACTTGACACTTACTAGCTGTGTGACCCTGGGCAAGTCACTTAACCCCCATTGCCTGCAAAAAAAAAAACCAAAAAAAAAAAAAAAGTGAATGGAAGGCATGTGGCTGTTGGGCTCACTCCATCACTGCAAACTATAGCCAACATTCACTTGAAAACATTCTGCCAAAAATTCATGGAGCATTCAATGTTCACTGAAAAAAATTCTCCACGGTTCCCTGACACCCACTTTTCTTCTTGAAATTCTTAAGGCTCCCAGTCTTATACATATTGTGATTTATGGGAGTGGGGGGCAGGAGAATAGAGCAGATGATATCAGAGCCACAGAAATGAAGTTGCGTGGGGGGGGGGGGGGTTCCCAGGTCATCATGGCTACTTCCCACCCCAAATCCTTATCTTCACCCCCTTCCCTCCAAAGAGGAAACATTTCTGTTGTTGGGGAACTTACTACTTCCCAAGGCCTTACTCCATTTTGACACAGGTCTGAAGGTTTGGAAGTTCTTCCTTACAATTATTGAATCTACCTGGCCAAAGAGCTTCTAGAAAATTCATATAATCACAGAATGATACAGCTGGAAAGGACTTTGAAAGCCACTTTGTTGAATCTTCTCATTTTACAGAGGAGTTAAGTGACTTACTCAAGGTCACACAGGGAGTAAGTGGTAGTAGCAGGATTTGAACCTATTCCCAGGCCTCTGACTCCAAATTCAGGGTTCTGACCTCTGCCTACTCTATCAGTCATGTGTGCCATCATCCACCCTTCTCATTTTATAAATGAGGAAATTGAAGCCCAGAAAAGCAGTGTCTCTCCTATATTCACATACCTAGAATATGGCAGGCTCAAACCCAGGTATTCTGATTCAAGTCCAATATTCTTTCCACTATTCCTTGTTCTGGGTCCTACTTCTAACAAGGCCAAGCAAAATGAGTCTAATTCTTCCTTTACTTAGGGGGAAAAACTACATAAATGGTTATTAATAGCCCTTTGGCCATTTATGACAGCCAATTGGAGAAGACGTGTGCTAATTCCCATTAATAATTTCTCATCTGACAAAGTCTAAGTAGCTGCTGTTTCCTTCCAATGCCGGGCAGCCGTCACCATTCAGCAGCACTGCTGTACAGTTGGCAAGGAGTCGAAGGGCTGAGCCTGGACTGTGTTGTGTGACTCACTTAAGGAAAAACCTTGGTCATGTTCAATGGATTCCTTATGTAATGACTGTCAGCCACACCACATGAGCCTTGTGGAGGCCTCAGGTCTGAAATCCAGAAAGAAAAACTTTCATCACTTGGGCTCTCATCACTAGGCCTGACAAATTGAAAAACATTCACATCTGATTTCTCTGCTGGGATAAAGAGTCCCAAAACAGCATTACAAATTGGTTCTCCTCAAGGGCTCCCCCTAGGTTGGATCCCCAGAGAAATCAAGGCCCCATGCCAGGAATGTGGCTTCTTCAAAGACTGAATTCTCATCACAGAGGCAGACCTTTTTTTTTTTTTTTGCAGGGGGGGGGGCGGGGACTTTTTTTTTTCCAGGGCAGTGAGGGTTAAGTGACTTGCCCAGGGTCACACAGCTAGTAAGTATCAAGTGTCTGAGGCTGGATTTGAACTCAGGTACTCCTGAATCCAGGGCTAGTGCTTTATCCACTGTGCCACCTAACTGCCCGAAGACTTTTTTTTTTACCTTGAAGGGCCTCAGGGGTCATGTATGCCAACCACACCCATCCCTATTTTATGGAACTCACATTCTTTTTTTTTTTTTTTAGTGAGGCAATTGGGGTTAAGTGACTTGCCCACGGTCACACAGCTAGTAAGTATCAAGTGTCTGAGGCTGGATTTGAACTCAGGTACTCCTGACTCCAGGGCCCATGCTTTATCTACTGCACCACCTAGCCACCCTATCCCTATTTTATGGATATGGGGAATGAGGTACAGAGAGGTTGTGACATGCCTAGGGTCACACATCAGACAGCAGGGCTAGGAGCCCATCCCAAGTGTCCTGATTTCCTAATCTAAAACTCTTTCTATGATAAAGCACTTCCCATTTGAAGGATATGGGGGAAATGGCTCCCACAATTAGGTACCAAATATACTTAGTCTAATAAGGAAGATTCTGTAGAGATAGGTATGGCAGCAACTTGGATCCAGGAGACAGGGGTTCAAGTCTCTGGGGCCATGCCTCTACAAGTGTCAGTTTCCTCATCTGTAATATGGGGATAATAATATCTGGAAAACAGGCAGCTAGGTGGTGCAGTGGATAAAGCACCAGCCCTGGATTCAGGAGGACCTGAGTTCAAATCCAGCCTCAGACACTTGACACTTAATAGCTGTGTGACCCTGGGCAAGTCACTTAACCCTCATTGCCCTGCCAAAAAAAAAAAAAAAAGAGCACCCATTCTGGAGTCAGTGGACCTAGGTTCAAATCTTGCTTTTGATACTACCTCTGACTTTGGGTAAGTCACTGAATCCCCCTGAGCCTCAGTTTCCTCATTTGCATAATGATAGACGAGATGGACTCCATCACCTGGTCTCCTCCCATTTTAAAACGATAGATGTTGGAACTGATGGCTTCTAAGGCCACTTCTAGCTCTTCGTTGTGTATTCAAAGGTCTCTTCTGGCTTTCATGGATAGAGTAGTGAACTGGAAATAAGGAAAGCCTGAATTCAGATCCTGCCTCTGTTACTTAATTGGTTGTATAGCCATGGGCAGTCACTTTCCCCCATGAGCCTCAGCCCCCTCATCTCCCTCATCTAAAAGACATAGAAATTGGGCTAGATACAGCCGGTAGGGACCCTAGAGGCCAAATTTATGATCCTATGTCATCAACTCCCTTCTGGCTCAAACATTCTATTATGGCGTCCCTTCCAGATCTTATGTTCTCCTATCCCAACTCTACATTCTCAAGTTCCTTATGGCTGTAACATTTTAGGTTTTACATTCCAGTGTCCCTCCCAACCCAAATGTTCTGTGTTCTAAGGGCCATCCTAGCCCTGACATCCCATGTCCTAAAGGCCCTCCTAGCTTTGATACCCTATGGTCTAAGGGCCCTCCCAGACTGATATCCTGTGTTCTCAGGGCCCTCCCAGCCCCGTCACTGCATTCTAAGGGCTCTGCTATTTCTACTATACCCCGTTAGAACTGAGTTCCGAGTTAGTGCATTTCTGGACCTGGGGTATTGTTTGAAATGATCATGTAAGGAAAAAGCCTGGACAAAGAGGAGTCTCTGTTGGCTCTCCACAGAGGAATGAAGGTGATTGAGAACCGGGCAATGAAGGATGAAGAGAAAATGGAAATTCAGGAGATGCAGTTGAAGGAAGCCAAGCATATCGCAGAGGAGGCTGATCGCAAATATGAGGAGGTAAGGCCTAGGGGCCAGTGTCACAGGAAGTGGGGAAAATGAGAAAGAACCCGAAGGGGCCTTCCTAAAGGAAGCTCTTGGTGAGTTGGATTGGCCCCTTCTGTCTTCATGTTTGTTTACCCAGAGATAGTTCTTTGGATAGAAGCCCATTTCCACTAAAGCTAAAGCAGCTGGCAACTAGGGAAGTGCTAGTGAAGGCACCAAGTGGCCTTTTGGTATCTGGTGTTCAGAGAATTGGTCCATTCCATTTTCCAGTTTGTAGAATCTTATGGATAAAACCTAGAGTCTGTGTGGGGGTATAATATTGCGAAGGATCTGACAGGCTTCTGCTGGATTTACCTACCTGGTCCAGTGGAAAGAGCACTGGTTCTGAAGTCAGAGGACCTGGGTTCGAATCTTGCCTCTGACACTATTTCTGTGACCTTGGGTGAGTAACATAATCTCCTTGAGCCTCAGTTTCCTCATCCTCAAAATGAGGGTTTTATACTTGGTGGCCTCTGAAATGCCTTCCACTTCTAGGTCTGTGATCCCTCTGCAGGTAATGTTAATAATCTGTATAGTGCTTGGAGAGGCAGCATGGTGTAGTGGATAGAAAGTTAGCCTCAGAGTCAGGAGGCCTGGGTTCAGATCCTACCACATTGGCTTTATAACCCTGGGCAAGTCACTTAACTCTCAGTGCCCCCCAGGCAACTGTCTCTAAGACTAACTTATAAAATAGGACCATACATTTTTTAAATTGTACTTTAAGGATAACTCCGACAAAGCTCTGCTGTCTTCTCTGCCACCTAAGGAGATCATAAAAATGTACAGAGGAAAAAAATGGGCAGATGTTGGGGATGTGACGTATGTGAGGAGAAGACCAAGCCCTTGGTTTTTCTCTTCGCAGGTAGCCCGTAAGTTAGTCATCCTTGAGGGCGAGCTGGAGCGAGCAGAAGAGCGCGCTGAGGTGTCAGAGCTGTGAGTACCAGAGCCCTGGGAGTACCAGCATGGGAGCAAACCTGAGGCCTAGGTGTTTCTTGGTTGTCCTACCAAGCTGTCTTTCTCCATAGTGAGCAGATATATCCTAGAACAAGGTCATGACCCTCAGCTCCTAATGGCTCGAATGCCTGACATTCATCCAGTTCTGAGCTGAGGTCACACAAGGCACAGCCAGTCCCTCTCACCCCACCCCACCCCCTTACTGAACCCTGTACTACTAGGAAATGACGCAAGATCAAGATTGGGATCCAGGAGGTGTGTTGTTAATTGTAGTCTACATGGCTGTCGGTGCTTATTAACCTGTCAGGCTCACCCTACGTGCTGATTCTGCTGAAAAAGATAGAGAAACGGGGGTAAAGAATACCAACTAGCCCCCAAGAGAGTCTCATTTCTCTCAGGAAGACCCCCTTTGACTCCGCAGCCAGGCAGCTCTACCTTCTCCCTGAGAAATCTCTGGAGAACAGCTTATCTAGATCCAGCTTATGATAGGCAGCATTCGCTTTTCTGCTGTTCTCCTTGTCCCTAAGGGAAGCAGGAAGCTTGATCCAGATCTGGCCAACTCAAAAAAAAAAAACCAAAAAAAAACAAACAAACCACCTCCCCCTGCCTCAGATAAGAATGTCTGCTTAGCACAGGATCTTCAATGAATGGAGATCTGGTTTCATTAATTTATCCCACTATCCTCTGCCTTCTCCCAAAACCGCCTGATCCAGAAATCTAACCAATATCCCCCCAGGTTCTTGGACTTTTGCATTCTTGCTTCTCACTCAAGTCCCAACTATTGGATGGGATTTATCAGTCCTGATTTCACAATGCCTGGGCAGCCTCCCAGCCTCACCCTTGGCAAGAACCCAAAAATTCTTAAAAGGGGGTGGAGGAAGCCCTGCAAATACTCCTGGGTCCGCCACGCCTTTGCATGGTATGGTACAATGTAGATAAGCGTGTAGCAAATATGTCTCAGGAAATCCATTTTTTAAAAAGAGAAAGAGAGAAAAGAAAGAAAGAAAGAAAATCCTCTAGCTAGTAGCTGAGTTTGTGGCTGGCTGGCCTGTCAGGGCCCTGGCCACGAGAGTGCTCCCCTGGCTAAGGAAGATCCCTGAATAGACCAGTCAATCAATAAGCATTTATAAAGTGCCTACTATGTGCCGGCCATTGAGCTAGGCAGTGGGATACAAAGTCCAAAAAAGAGAGATCTTGCCCTACAGGAGCTTACATTATCTCATCTGTTTGTGCTTCTCCGAGCCCCTGATTTGCTCTTCTCTTTGTGCAGTAAATGTGGTGATCTGGAAGAGGAGCTGAAGAACGTCACCAACAACCTGAAATCCTTGGAGGCTGCATCTGAGAAGGTCAGGGGTTGGCTGGTTTTCCTGCGGGTTGTTAACTCACCCTTGTTTGATGGTCATGGCAACGTTTAGGATCAAAAATGGTCCCAAGCAGGGGGCAGCTAGGTGGTGCAGTGGATAGAGCACCGGCCCTGGAGTCAGGAGTACCTGAGTTCAAATCCGGCCTCAGACATTTAACACTTACTAGCTGTGTGATCCTGGGCAAGTCACTTAACCCCAATTGCCTCACTAAAAAAAACAAACAAACAAACAAACAAAATGGTCCAAAACCTTAGAAATTGTACCTTGCCCTGAGCATGCCTCTGGTTCCAGGTCTGATGGGATTTTTTCCCCTCCACTCTACCCCTTACAAAAGAAGGCATTCAAAGTCTGGAACTCCCATGGTCTGAGTTTGTTAAACCATCTGCTATTGCCATCAAATGGGCAAACTGAAATGAAGAGAGAAGTTAACAGAGCACTCTTTTCTAAGACCAAAGGGTCTTAGAAGAATATAGAATCCTATGGGTCCCTTGAAATTCTGTTTTACCGTAGATGTAATTATTCTGGGAGTCAAGCAGTCTAAGGACCTCAGGAATAGGATTTGGAAGACCCGAATACCAATGACCCCAATACCAAAAAAATCATTAAAAGTTGTGCCGTAGGGGCGGCTAGGTGGCGCAGTGGATAAAGCACTGGCCCTGGATTCAGGAGTACCTGAGTTCAAAGCCGGCCTCAGACACTTGACACTTATTAGCTGTGTGACCCTGGGCAAGTCACTTAACCCCAATTGCCCTGCCCAAAAAAAAAAAAAAAAAAGGTTGTGCCGTGTGTGTGTGTGTGTGTGTGTGTGTGTGTGTGTGTGTGTGTGTGTGTGTTATTTGCATATGTATATATGTGTATGCATGTATATACATTTGTATAAAACACATTATAATCTGCAGAACACTTTCACATTTCTTTACGACAATCCTGTGAGCAAGGCATATATTAATATACCCATTCACCATATGGGGAAACTGTAGCCCAGAGAGTTTATGGGTGATTCTCAAGGATACAGCTAGATAATCACAAAGCCAGGACTGTACCAAATCCCACCTCTCAACTGAAGCCTTTTCCATCAGAATTCTCGGGTAGTTTCATAGGGACAAGTTGGAGAGAGCTTCTCTCAATGTTCTTCTCTATTTCATAGAGAAATTCTACCTTCTAAAAATATTTCTTCTCTGGTTAATTAGACTTTTATTAAGTGTGTAGAGCACTGTGCAAAGCACAAAGTTTAGCTGAAACCTTGTTCCTGGCCTCATGAAGTTATAGCCTAGCAAGTAGATAAGAAACAGAACTAAATACATAATGCGTAGAGTAGACACAGATCATGTTTCAATGATGTCCAAGAGAGAAGGTCTTAGCAAATGGGGGATACGGGGGAAGATTGGTGAAGCTTCAGGTAGGTGGTGGCATTAAAATACAGGTCATAATTCAGAAGGCAAAGAAAGAAGAAAGTCATTCCAGGCCTAAAGAACAATGTGAGCAAAGGCATGAAGCTGGGCAAATGGGGAGTATTTTCAAGAGATGGAAAATAACCCAGCTTAAATAGAGGGGAGTAGTTTTCTAGAAGCCTAAAAGGGTAAATTGGCCCTGGATTATGAAGGGCTTTGAATTCAAAGGTGTTTGAACTATACTCCATAGACAGTAGGGAGCCACTGGAGATTTTTGAGTGAAGGAGTGAGGTGATCAGATTCATGCATAAAAATTAGTCTGGAAGCATGTGAAGAAGGATGGATTAGATGGGTTTGGGGGTTGGGAGAGTTGGGCAGCTAGGTGGCCCAGTGACTAGAGTACCAGACCTGAAATCAGGAGGACCTAAGTTCAAATTTGACCTCAGATACTTACTAGCTATGTGACCCTGGGCAAGCCACACAACCTTGTTTACCTCAGTTTCTTCATCTGTCAAATGAACTGTAGAAGGAAATGGTAAACCACCCCAAGAAAAGCCCAAAAGGGGTCACAACTGGACAACAACAGGGAACTGGGAGAGTAGAGACAGGAAAGCTAGTTAAAAGGGTCATGCGGTGCTCCATGCAGATGACAATGAAAGCTTGTGCCAGGGTGGAAACTGTGGGGACAGAGAGGAGACAGATTTGAGAGCTTATTACAAAGGTGAAACAGCAGACTGGTAACTGATTGGATAGAAGTGAAGGAGGGAGATAAGAGTCAAAGACGATGCCAAGGTTACAAACATGGGAGCCAGAGGGAGAAGTAATAAAATCAGAAGAACGGGTTTAGGGAGAAAGACATTTAAACACAGGTGACACGCTTATTAAATTTGCAGATGACATAAAACTGGGAGAAATAGCAAACACACTGGACACTGGGCCAAATCTGAAAAGATTAATTTTATGAGGGAAAAAATATAAAGTATTCACTGGGAATCAAAAAGTCAACCTCCCAAGCAGAGTTCATCTGAAAAAAAAATGAAGAATTTGGAGGATTTAGTAGACTCCAAATTCATTATGAGCCAAGTCAACATGACAGACAGGAAGGTGAAAGTGGCTTTGGGCCGCATTAAAACAGGTGTCAGGGGGCAGCTAGGTGGCGCAGTGGATAGAGCACCAGCCCTGGAGTCAGGAGTACCTGAGTTCAAATCCAGCCTCAGACACTTAACACTTAATACCTGTGTGACCCTGGGCAAGTCACTTAACCCCAATTGCCTTGCTAAAAACAAACAAACAAAACAAAAAAAAACCAGGTGTCAGTCCTAGGACAAAGCAGATGACAGTACTGTGGGTACACATTGATAAGGTGGAGAGGGTCCAAAGTGGGGTCACAGGAATGGGAAAGGTCCTTGGGTTCATACCACATGAGGCTTAGTTGAAGGAACCAGGGGTGTTTAGCCCAGAGAAGACTCGGGGCTCTTCAAGTCTTTGGAGTGTCATGTGGAAGAGAGATTAGATCAAAGAAAGCCATGGGAGGAAATTGTTAAGAGGCAAATTTAGACCTGATAAGGAGAAAACTTCCTGACCATGAATGCTGTCCCAATGTGGAACAGCCCGCCTCAGGAGGTAGTAGGCTTGTCTCACAGGGAGCCTTGGATGGTTCTTTTTCAGATAGGATGGGGAAGAGATTCACATTCAGGTATGGGTTGGACTTTCTGAGATCTCCCCTTCCATCCAAGGATATATAGTACTTTTCAAATCTTAAAGCACTATGTAAATGCCAGTTATTGGTATTATTGTTAGCCTGCAGTCCCCAGGTCTGTAGTTTATTCATTCCTTGAGCCTTCCATGGCCTTCCTGCTGAGCTCAAACAATGTTTATAGAGCAATATAGGGGTGTGCTGGTCAATGTTTAACAATGGGGCTCTCTGGAGAAAACATGTCTGCATGTACTTTTAAGTTGAATCTAATTATTCAGACTTCTTACACCTAAAAAAAATCAACAAAACAGAAATCAAGCTCTAAATTATAGTGATTTATGAAATGTAACATGTAACATGTTGAAAAACGTAACAATCCCAGCCAGTTAGAGCTGCCTCCAGCACGTCCCTGCTTTTAGCTCTAGGTCTCTCTATCAGCTTGGTTCAGAAGCTAGTCTCTGCATGGGATAAAATCACATCAAGGTGATGATGTTGTTGTTTTTACAGTATTCTGAAAAAGAGGATAAATATGAAGAAGAAATCAAACTTCTGTCTGACAAACTTAAAGAGGTAAGTTGGCTCGTGGTGATGACTTAATGATTCTCCCTGTGCTGGCCTTTGTTGCAATGGGTTTGTTTTCCTCCTTTTCCCTAGGCTGAGACCCGGGCTGAGTTTGCAGAAAGAACTGTTGCAAAACTGGAAAAGACCATTGATGACCTGGAAGGTATGACATGCCTGTATAAATATGTCCCTTCCCTTCTCCTCAGAGGGATGGCATTTTCCTCATAAGACTCTTAATAGGCTGCTGTCAAACTAAAGCGTCACCAATAGGTTATTTACCATTTCTTAGAAGGAATTCTAGCTCTGCCTGTGTGACCCTGGTTGAGTCTCATTAATTCAAGAGGCATTTGTCAAATGCCTACAATATTCAAAGCATTTCTTTTCTGTGATCCTCAGTTTCCCCACCTGTCAAATGAGAGATGGACAAGATTAGGGGTTCTTAACCTTGTTTGTGTCATGGACCCCTTTGGCAGGCAGTCTAGTGAAACCTATGGGTCCTTTTAAAATAGAATGCTTTTAAGTTAATAAAATAAAAATACATAAGATTACAAATAAACACAATTATGTTGAAATACAGTTACCAAATGGGGGGGGGTGTTAAGTGACTTGCCCAAGGTCACACAGCTAGTAAGTGTCAAGTGTCTGAGGCCGGATTTGAACTCAGGTCCTCCTGAATCCAGGACCTGTGCTCTATCTACTGCACCACCCAGCTTCCCCCCAAAATATTTTAAAACAAATTCATGGACCCTGGGTCAAGAACCCCTGGATTTGATGAGCTCTAAGGTCTAAAAGAGATCACAGAATTGAAAACAGATTTCTTAGAAAATTTTATTTAGATTTTTCAGTAATAATAATTAGAGCTAATATTTCTGTAGTACCTACTGTGTGCCAAGTACTCTGCTAAGCATATAAATACATTATTCAGGGGTGCTTTGTATTTATTTATAATATTATAATAATATATGTATGTGTGTATAGACATATATAAATTTACATGTCTATTTAAAGCTCATAGTACTTGTTACCCCCATTCCATTTAAGGGGTAGAGTGATGGTCTTACTTTAAATGGAGAATAAAAGAATCAGAGTAGCTCTACCATTAACTTGCAGTTGCATTACTTGGGACCTCAGTTTCCCCATCTAAAAAATGAAGGTACTGGACTAGGTGATCTTCAAGGTCCCTTCCAACTGTAGCATTCACTGGTCTTTTATATATATTTATCAGAGACTGCTTTATTCAGGGCATGGGAAAAGATACCGGGTTGCAGTCAATCAGCAAAATGTAAAGTCTTCTGTTAGGTCCTGGCAAACATAAATAAGACATCAACCCGGCTCTCAAGGAACTCCCAGTCTAGTAGAGCAGTACTGGCAAACAACAGAAATGGATATTGACTTAGAAAACCACAATTTTTTTAGAAAACCACAAATTAACATTATGTTGCATCATATTTTTATTTAATTTGTTCAGCATTTTCCAATTACATTTTAATCTGGTTCTGGCCATACTCCAGTTTGACACCTCAGAAGTAGAGAGATGATACCAACACCAATAACTATAATATGTAATATTATATGATAAGTGCATTAGAGAATTATACGATGATACTCTCTGGTATCTGAGGGTGGAAAGAAAAAGGTCAGCTGAAGGAATAAGACATAGTCCCTATCTTTAGGGAGTTTAAAACCTAATAAGTACAAAAAAAAAAAACCCCTAATAAGAGGATAGATGATGTATGTGTGGTTGGACAAGGGGGATGACCTGTTAAATATGTAACTATATTAAATTATATTATAGTAAATATTATATAAGAATAATTTAAATATAACTGGATGATATTGTGCCATTAGAAGTAAAAAATGATTGGTCAGGTGGCGTTTGTCCCCTTCAGAGACCTAAATGTTTGAGGCATGTGTATTAATGTTCCAATGACCAAATCCTCCATCTATCTTTAAGTAGTTTAGACATTATTTTGTGAACTTTTGGTTTTTTCTTTCACTTTCTCTCATTTACACATTTTCCTCACTTTTTTTTCTCCCATTGCAAATCTGTTATTGCTTCCTTCCAACCCCTGCATTCTCTCCCTTGCATTCCTTCCCTCTGTTCGTTCTCCACCGCTCCTTGTGCTCGGCAGACGAGCTGTACGCCCAGAAACTGAAATACAAAGCGATCAGTGAGGAGCTGGACCACGCACTCAACGACATGACCTCTCTCTAGAGGGCGTTTCCTCTCTGTCTCTACCACCCTGCCTCCTGTCCTACTTAGCCTGGATTTGGCCTCTTCACTGTGACCAAGGCTCTTAGGGGGCTTCTGGCCTTTGCCAGCTTCACTCTACTCACTCACGTCATCCTCCAGTGACCATGTCTCTAAGTGACCTATTGAAATAAAGACAAGTGGTCTACATCTCTAAGCTTTCTTCTTTCTTTTCCATTTTCCCACTTGCTACTTTTGCACCATCCCCAGGCTCTCTTTCTCCATGGCTCACACACATGGAAATTTTACCTCCTAGAGAAAAGGACTCTTTTCAGATGCATTTATCTGAGAGTTGATTTAATAAAGCCCAATAGCTCCCATTTAGATACCAATTTCAAGTTTATAGAGCACTTTCCTGATTTGTGGACAAAATACTCATTAAGCCCATGTTTGCATAAGCCCCCAAGCACAGACTTTTACTGGGGTTCTATTGTTATGTTATGGCCAATACTGTTAGATGGTAATTATAATGGTAGGGCATATTCCTATAGTGCTTTAATAGTGGAAATGGTGCTTTCCTTATTACCATCCCTGTGACATCAGGATTTCAGGAGACATCATCCCCATGGTATACAGATAAGGAAACTGAGCTCCAGTGGTGAAAGGACTTGCTTAAGGACAAGCAGATTATAGGAAGCTTTTTTTAGGGATAGGATTAGGGAATGGACCTGTAATTTCACTGGTACAGGGAGCTCCCACATGAGATAATACCCTCAGCCATTGCAAGTGGTTACCATCCCTGCAACTGAGTCCCTAGAATGCAATGAGCTCAAGAGGCAGGTTCAGGGTCACTGAGCCTGGATGTGGCAGAGCTGAAGCTTGAGCCAAAGTCTTCCTGGCTTCAAGGTCGGCCTTCTCTATCCACTGCTCTGTACTTCCTCTTCTTTTTAAATAAATAAAAATCTGCTATAATTTTCCCAGGTCTCTAGATAACTTCAGATGTACTGAGTGGGAAGACAGCAGACACCACAAAAGCAGAAAAGTTTCTGGCCTTGGGCACATGGTGTTTTGAAGAGCTGTAACTAAGACAGGGCAACTGTATTTTTATCTTGGGTTCCTAAAATCTAGTGGACAGCATTTGTAGTCCTGGATAGCTAAAAAAAAAAAAAAAAGACCCAAAATCTGAATTTAGTGCCTAGTTAGCAGAGCAAATTAGCTCAAATAGGAAACTAGCAGGTGGCCTGTACTTCCTCTGCCACTGGCTCTGGTGTACCCCTTCCTGTCCCAACCTCACCATTTTCTTCTTAGCAATGGCCAGTATTTTAGGGTCTCTACCTCCCACCCCCAAGTGAAGGGGTAATTGATGTTTTATGGCCACACACACACACACACACACACACACACACACACACACACACACACACACACACCCTGGGCATAAAATTGCTTTTGTAAAGTACAGTAAGCCTTCCTTTTGGGAATCTAAGGGCCTGGGTTGAATCCCCGTTGTGCTAAGCATGTCACTTCCTCTGATGGTCTCAGTTCTCATATCAGTTATATGAAAGGTTTGGGCTAGGGCTGCTTCCAGCTCTCACATTGCATGACTCTAAGCCTGGAGGCAGCCTGTTCCCTGGTGGAGGGATTATATTCTAAATTCTACATTTCAGTTTCATTTCATTTGTTTTTCTTCATCTTTTATTCATGTTGAACTTTTAGGAAAAGGCACTTCACAAATCGTAATTGGTAATGGGGTATTAATCCTGCTCTTAGTCTTGAAGGACGGCAGAACTTCCTAAATTAAGACTCCAGCGAGATTCACCTGTTCATTCCCTGATCTCTAGAGGGAAAAGATGGGGAGGGGCCAATAAAAAGTATGCTGGGAATTAAGGGATGAAATTCTTCTAGGGAATGACAGTGGTCCTCAAGCAGGAAAAGTAATGTGGTTTTCTCCTATTGACTCCTAAGGAATCAGATTGTCACATGGCTTTCTAAGCCCCTTAAATTCAGAGAAGTCGTTAGATAAAACAAGGATGGTTCCCATTTCTGTAGTAATTTGTGGTTTACAAGGTTCTTTACTCGAAGCACCTGCAAGAGATAGGGACCACAGGGAGAATTAGCCTCAGCTTGCACAAGGAGAAACTGAGGTTTAGAGATGTGACTTAACATCACACAACTAGTAACATAACAGGGATGGGACTCAAACCCAGGCTTTTGTCTACAATCTCTCTCTACAATATTGAAGAGGCCTCCCCTAGTTCTTTTGATAATCTTCTGAGCCTGACTTGGGAGTCAGAAGGACTGAGTTTGAATTCTGGCTGTGTGACCCCAGGCTAATGTCCTCATCTGTCAGGTCTTAGACTTCAAGGTTCCATCCAGCTTGAGTAGCAGAAGCTATTTTCCCACTCTGAATACCAGTTTCCCCCTCTGTAAAAGGAAGATAAATATACTTGCTTCACAGGGTGGTTTTTAGGAAAGTGTTTTGTAAGCCTTAAAGTGCTATAGCAATGGAAGTTACAGTGAACCCACCCACACCACTTTGCTCCAGTTGCCTTTTCCTTGTTAGCATTTTCTTTTACTCTAACTCTTTCTACCCATTCCCATCACATATATCTACTTGGACGAGCCAAAGAATGGGATGGGTTTGGTTGCTGTTTTATCTTCTATGAAGTCAAGTAGAACCAGCCCAGCCTTTCTCACATATTTGTCCTCCATCTTTCCAGATATCTGTAAACTACCCTTTTAATATAACTGTGCTGCCACACCTGGCCAATCACTTTGTAGAATTCAACATCCGGCAGTACTTCCTTCATAAGAATTATATTTTAGGGAAGCTACTACAGTTGCAACCCTATGGCAAATTTCAGAACTTGTTCCCACAAACAGAAATAATACTTTCTAATCTAATCTAATGAAAGAGATGTGTTAGTACCTCAATCATCCTCACAAGATGGTAAGAGTTAGTTATTTAAGGAGATAGAATATTCAACTTAATTCAACCAACATTTGCTATATGGAAGGTTCTATGTTTGGCATTAGGGATACAGAGATAAAAAACAGCCCAGTACCTGCCCTCAAGAAGCTTACAGTTGTGTATAAGACCTATCCAAAATTTACTGTAATACAAAGCATAATTCAATTGGGCAAACCTTTATTAAACACCTACAATGTGCAAGAGTTAGTAATTAAGTAAAGAGGCAGGGAGTTAGCAAATGTGATGTGAGACTTGAAGAGAAATCAAGAGGTCACTTAGAGATGGGAAGTCAGGAAAGGTTTCTTGGAGGAGGCAGCATCTGAGATGAGGAAAGGATACAAGCAGGGAAATAAGGCAGTCTGTTCCAGACAGTTGCCAAAGTCAGCTGTCAAAGCAATATCAAGCCATGGGCCCACACACCATTGTAGTGTTGTATATTTCAAACTAGAAGGGACCTTCGAGATCATCGAGTTCTGCTCCCTCTTTTTACATAGGAGAAATGTAAGGAAAGTGAAATGCCCAGCATCATACAAATCATAAGGAGCAGAGCCAAGATAAAAAGCTGGTTCCATTGACTTCAAATCCAATAATCTTTTCCAGTACTCTATGCTGCCTCTGCAATGCTCTCCAAATCCGTGATGACTCAACTTTTTAAATAGCTTTTGGTTTAGAGCTTTGTCAAAAAGCCTTTTGAAAGTCTAAATCATTGTATTAAAAAAACCCTCCTCCCCCAACTTCTAAGTCAGATGTGACTTTTTCTTTTTTCTGCAATGTCCCTATATTCTTCGGCATCACAAAGTTTCCCTTGCCCATGTTCTTTCTCTGTCCTCTCTTTCAAACCACTGTTTTATCTCTTCCTCCTCATTCTCACACAGCACTAAATGGAAATCCTGTGAATTTTCTATCTTTCTTATTTGTGTCACCAAATTAGGAGTTTAGTAAAATGACTAAGGTATAATTAAAAGTGAAGTCATTGTACTGCCTTGCTGGGGGGAGGAGGGGGTTGTATTTAGTTTGTTCAGTAGCTAACCCTTCTAATAAATAACCTTCTAAGGTATAGAAATAATTGTACTCTGGAAACCCCAGTCCTCCCAAGCTGGAAAGGCTTTAGGACTGGTAAGAGACTCTGTCTGTCACCTGATGACCAGCGTCAGTAAGCACGGAAAGGCTCATTTACCACCAGATGGCTAGCCAGCAAGTGATTTTTTTTTTTAATTTTGCCATAACAACTCACAAAGACTATATACTGAAGTATGAAGGGACTGTTGTGTTGGAGGACATGTCTGCAATGATGAAATCATGCATCCTTGCGGCATTGAAGATTATAGAGAGATGCAGTAGGAGCACACACAGAAATAAAAATATAATTTGCATATCTGTTCAGTGAAGAAAAATTAGAATCGGAATCTCTAGGGCCATTTTCAACACTCTTAAAGGAGAAAAAAAGATAAATTATAGGACTGTGCTTTTCAACCAAAAGAAGAAGTAACAAATATTGCAGGTGCCTGCAAAAATGTGTTTAACACTGTGCCCAGGAGGACCATACACAAGTTTGAAATCGCTCAAATAGTAAAAGTTACATGATGAAAGTTCAGCCTGACAGTGAAGGTGATACAGTTGACTGTGAGTTTTCTGTTAGGCTAGTTAACAGCAGCTATGATTTCTTAAGTAGGTCTTTTGATAAGCTTGGATGGGTTTGAATTTTTTTTTAATGTGTTTTCACTTTTTTTTCCCCCCACTCTTAATCCTGACTAGAAAAACTTGCCCAGGCCAAAGAAGAGAACGTGGGCTTACATCAGACACTGGATCAGACATTAAACGAACTTAACTGTATATGAATCAAAAAAGAAGAATTTTGTTTGCCAGAAACTCAAGAACTTCATGTTGTCCCCTTCCCTTGTAAGAAGTTTCTTCTATTATTGCATCTTTTCTTTACTGGAAATGTCAATCAAATTATGAATACCTGACCAATATCTGTTATCAGAGAGGCTTTGGGCACCAGTTAAATCTAGTTCCTCCTTTCAAACAGCACACTAAAGCTTCTAGTTGGCTTTTTTTTTTTTATCCTTAAATTGCATTTTTTTTTTTCCTTAGGCAGGCAGGGTATTTAACTTAGGCCAAAATCTCCAAGATTGAGGGCATTCTGTTACACTCTAGGCAATAGCAGGGAACCCAACTGAGCTACTGGATCATGCCTGGGTTGATTTCAGAACACAAGCATTCCATGTCACCCTTCGCCTTTCTACAGAAGGGCAGGGACCATCTCATAAAATGGGTGGGGACTTTCCATGCACAGTGAAAAGGTTGTTTTAGGAAGTCATAAACCACAAAGAATGGCCTAATTATTGTGCCCTTCCTCCCACTCCATACTGCAGGGCAAACATCCTCTGAGCAGTCACTGAGAAAATACTTTTAAAAGATAATCGACCACATCTAGATTTTTTTTTTCTGGATGAATACTTGAGGTTCTGTTTTTGTATTAGTCCAAATATAGATGACCAGTATAAAAACCCCAATGTGGCCTATAATTGATGTTACTTTCACTGTATACCTAGACTTTTTTTTTCCTTGAAAAGAGATCTCATTTTAGTATTTTAGGTGAGATAAGCCTATATTTGGACCAGTCTAGTACTTTCCCAACTTCTCTCATTTAGGAATTGACTTCTGCAAAGCAACTGCAAGTCTCATTGCAAATAAGGAACAATGTTTGTTCTGTTCCCTGATTCTGTATGGTTGAACATCAGTAACAGAGTCAGCCAGCAAATCAGTGGAAACTATGATAGCAGCCTGTCTCCCTGATGGTCGGAGCACAGTAGTGCTTCCCATCACTGGTTCCAGCCCTTTTTCATGCCACTTTCTGTGTCCATGAATCTGCTGTCTAGAAATACAAGACTAAAGGCTCCTCACTGTCACTAAAGGAGAAAGAACATTTGAATTGTCTTGAGTTCGTTTTAGATTGCCATGGTATGGCAAATGGTATTCCAAAGGGATTTTAATCCCTATTTTTGGGACCAACTTAATAAAGACCAAAAACCTCCTGATTCAACTGGATTCAGAGAATTAAACAGACAGTACCTATTTGTTGTTGCTTAACGGTTTCCTTGTGTACAGCTCAGTGCTAAAACATTCCTTAATCCACCACAGTGTGGAACAGATATGAAGACTCAAGTTTACAGTTGTGATTAAAAATTACCCTGCTTCTAGTGTATAATCCCAGTCCTGATTCCTATTTATTAAGCATCACACTACCGAAAAACACACTAGGAAATGTGAAGCTGAATGAAACCAGTACTTCATTTAGATCTTTACCAAATGTATCATATGTAATAGTATCACCTTTTTCTAGCTTTTGGTCAAATAAATTTTTACATAAACTATTTTGAGTTTTTGAATGTGGTGGTGTGGGGGGGTGGCAGAAGCGGAATTCTTAAAATCATTAATCATTAATGGATACTCATAAATGGAAACATTTATAACCACTTTCTCTCATCTAAAAGCCATTTCAACTAGGTAACCACTGAAAACTGTTAATAATAAAGTACACCAAGAATGGCTTTTTTTATATTTAGATCCTGTAAACTAACAGATTGCCTCTCATCTTCATCATTCAGAGTCTTCTTACTCCATACACTACCAAAACATCACAATGGCACACATTGATATAATTATTTATATTGATATAAGTAATGCATATTCTTCTGCAAACTTTTTTTGGAACACCTACCAAGTGTAGGTTACTAAGAAAGCTACAAAGAAGACATAGTCTCTAATGGAGTTTATATTCTGGTAGGGAAGAAAAACCTGGAAACAAATAGTAATACAAGATAATATGTAATAAGTATAAAAATAAGGGTAGGGAGAACAGGTTCAGAGGAGGGAGAGAACCCTTTCAATTGGATGTGTCAGACTCCAATTCTTACACAGTTGTGATCTTTCATGTAACCGGCTTAAAAATGAAAACAGGCAGAGCCACTAAATGTTTACTGGAGTGTAATGTGGTCTGGGGAATGCTTTCCATTTCAATTCAACAAAAATGTGCCTGCTCTGTGAAAGGTATACCTAACACAAATGACAACAGTCAAGGCAAAAAGATCTTGATGGATTATAAAACTGGCCAAATCGAGTAAGATGACATTTAATAGGGCTACGTGGAAAATATTCCATTAACAATTTTAAAAAATCAATTTCACAAACAAGTACAAGGCATGGCTAGGCAACAGTTCATCTGAGAGACCTCTAGATATTTTTTCATGGGCTGCTAGCTCACCGTGAGTCAACACTGTGGTATGGCAGTAAATTAATGTGATCTTGGACTGCATTTAAAAGAAACTGAGTGGCCAAACAGCACCAATGCAGAGATATGAAAATGTACCTCCCTTCTTTACAGAGGTCCCCCCTTCCCTCTCCCAGCAATGAATGCAGAATGTCTTTGTTATTGTTACAAGAAATGGCTTTCTGGAAAAAGGAGTGGAAAGTGAAATATTAAGAAGTGTAGGTGGTGGGAAAACTAAAGATACCAGTACTTAAAAGAAAAAAGAATACTGTTCTTTGTGGATATAGGAGACATGGGTGTTGAACATTCCATATGTCACACTTGATTGATGTGTTTTGCTGACTAGCATTTTTTTATTTTATCTTTTATTCTTTATTTTAAGGGATGGTTCTCTGGGAGGGAGGAAAATGGAGGGACATATTGGGAAATGTAGGTGATGTAAAAACAATATGTCAATAAAAATATATATCCACAATTATTAAACACCTGCTGCATTCTGCTCTAGACAGACCACATTCAGTTCTGGTGTCACATTTTAGAAAGGACATTGGTAAGCTGGAAACCTTCCAGAAAAGTAACATGATGAAAAGACTGAATTCATGCCATAAGAAGCCTGGTTGAAGAAAATGGGGTGTTTAGCCTGGAGAAAGCTAAAGGAAGGGGTGGGGGGAAGGAGAGAAAAATAGTCCAGGACAACTTCATATTACAAACTTCAACAGAATCGGGTAAGTTGAAGGGGAAAGTTTATAGACATGTTAAGGGGTTTTTCCTGACTTCTAGAAGTCCAGCAGGCAGATAAAAAAAAAAAATACAAGATTCAAGTTCAAGAAGGGCTTGATCTTCCCGACCAGGAGAACTTCCTAGCAATGAGAACTATGCAAAACTAGATTGGGATGCTTTGGGCAATGTGGTGGGTAGGTACACCGGTGGCTGCAGTCTTAATGTTAAGAGTTGGATTACCCCTTGTTAGCAATGTTGTACATGCAAAAACAAACAAATAAACAAAAACAAAAAACCCCAACCCTGTCCATGCTGGCCTAAACCAAAGCTTCTTCTTCTTTTTTTTTTTTTTTTGGTAGGGCAATGAGGGTTAAGTGACTTGCCCAGGGTCACACAGCTAGTGTCATGTATCTGAGGCTGAATTTGAACTCAGGTCCTCCTGAATCCAAGGCCAGTGCTTTATCCACTGCACCACCTAGCTGCCCTAAACCAAAGCTTCTTCCTTTTTTTTAATTAATAAAGTATTTTATTTTTTCCCATTACATGTAAAGATAGTTCTCAACTTTTGTTTATACAAGCTTTACAATTTCAGATTTTTCTCCCTCCCTCCCCTCCCTCCCCCCTCCCCTAGACAGCAGGTAATCTGATATAGGTTATATATATATATATACACATAATAACATTAATCCTATTTCTGCATTAGTCATGTTATAAGAGAAAAAGAGCAATGATGAAAAACCTCAGAATAGAAAAAAACAACAGCATCAAAACCAAAAGAGTATGTAAACCAAAGCTTCTTAAACTGTGGGTCACAACCCTATAACGGTCACGTAACAATGTGGTGGTCACAAAAAATTTGGTAGTAAATGTTTGATTTGTATACCTATTTTATATACCTTTATATCTGGGGTCACGTAACAATTTCTCAGGTGCAAAGAGGTCAGAGTGGGAAAAGTTAAGAAGCCCTGGCCTAGGCAATCCCTGAATTCCATTCCAAACTCTGAGTTTCTGGGATTCTGGGCAGTTTCTTTACAAGCATTTTCCCCTCACCTCCATTTCGCACAGTGCCTTGAACAAAGTAAGGCAGCATTAATTGTTAAATGCATACCTATTCTAGCCTCTTCCCAGTCCTCTTCCCAACACTTAAAAAGCCCTGCCCTCTCTCACTTCCATGCCCTTGCTCTCTCTGTCCCCAGTATGGAATGATCTCACTTTCTCCTTGGCCCATTGAATTCCTATCAATCAATCAACTTTCATTTAGTGCCTTCTACACCTCGTTAATAGGGTCGCTTACTATAGTGGCTTTTTGTTTTGTTTTTGGTTTTTGGTTTTTTTGGGGGGGCAATGGGAGTTAAGTGACTTGCCCAGGGTCACACAGCTAGTAAGTGTCAAGTGTCTGAGGCTGGATTTGAACTCAGGTACTCCTGAGTCCAGCGCCGGTGCTTTACCACTGCGCCACCTAGCTGCCCCTGTAGTGGCTTTTGCAAACCTTTTCATCCCTCCTCAAACCTCTCATGGCTTCCTGCCCCAATCCTCTCAGCTGAGAATTTGCCACATATCCACTGAAGAAAAAAAAAAAAAAACTACTCTCTCCTCCTCATCTCACATCACTCAAATGCCTTCTGCCACCATCTACTCTACTCTTGTCTCATATAAAGAGGTGGCCCTTGCCAAGGCAAATGCCTCTACCTGCACAGGTGAGTCCATTCCATCTCACCTTCTCCAGCAGATTGCCTCTATCATCCTCACTCACTAATCTATCTTTCCCTATTCATTGGCTACTTCCCTGATGCCTACAAACACATCCATGTCTCAGTTATCCTCAAAAAACAGACAAACCAACGCATCCTTGTCCATCCTTGTAGCTTTCATCCCATCTCCTCCCTTTTGAGGCTAAAGTCCTTGAGAAGGCCATCTAAAACCAATGCCTCTATTTTTTTCCTCTCACTTTCATAATTCTGTAATCCGGCTTCCCATATCATTTGACTGCAACATCTCTCTTAGTTGTCAAATTGAATGGTCTTTTCTCAATCCTCATCCTTCTTGACCTCTCTGCAGCCTTTGACGCTATTGATCATCCTTTTCTCCTGGATACTTTGTTTTCATGACACTAGTCTCCTGGTCCTTCTCCTGTCTGCTCCTTTTCAATCTCTTTTTCTGGATCTTCGTCCATGTCACACCTACTAAACCTAAGTCATCCCCCAAGGTTCTTCTAACTCTGTACTATTTTGCTTAGTGATTGGCTCCCATGGGTTGTGATCATCTCTTATGCAGATGATGCTCAGATTTATCCAGTCCTAACTTCTCTCCTGGCTTTCATTAAATCTCCAGCTGCCTACTGGACAACTAGAACTGGATGCCTTAAACTCAACAAGTCTAAAATATAATTCATGATCTTTCTCCCAAACTGTCTCCCCCCAAAACTCCTATCAAGGGCACCACCATCTATCTTCCCAATCATTCCCAGTCACCCAGGCTTGGAATATGAATATCATTCTCACCCCCCACCTCCAATCTGTTAATAAGTACTGTGAAGAGTACCTTGCACACACCCCTTCTCTCCTTTGATATTGCCACCCCCTAATCCAAGTCCCAATCACTTCATGTTAGAGGCAATAGCCTTCTGGTTGATTGTCCTGCCTCAATGAGGTCCCTCCACACCCCAGTCTATTCACTCATCTATCAAAGTGATCTTCCTAAAGTGAAGGTCTGATCACGTCACATGTCCCCCCTCTACTTCATTCAATCTCCAGGTTAAATAGAAGATCATCTGTTTGGGTTTCATCACCTGATCACCTGATTCCTTCCTAGCTTTCCAGTCTTATTTTATTTGACTCCCTCAAAGAGGTGATCCAGTGACACCGGTCTCCTTGCTAGTGAAGGCTTCCTTGGCTGTTCCTCAAAAAAAAAACAACCTCCATATCCCAAGAGATCACTCTCCATCCATTTTCACTGGCTTTCCCCCAAGCCTCCAATCCTTTCCCTTCTCAAATCTACCTTCTGGCTTTCCCAACTTCCTTAAAGGTCTAGCTAAAATCCCACCTTGTACAAAAAGCCTTTCCTGGTCACCTGTTAATGTACTGCCTTCCCTCCAAGATTATCTCCAATTCATCCTGTATATATTTTATTTATACATATTTGTTGGCATGTTGTCTCCCCATTAGATTGTAAACTCCTTGAGGGAGTGAACTTTGTATTCCTAGAGTTTTATCTCAGTGCCTCAGTAGGCACTAGTAAATGCTTATTGAATTTATTACAAGATATAAAAGGGAAGGGGGGGGGGACATGGGCTAGTGCTGGCCTTTGAGCTAGGAAGGTCAGATTCAAGTGCTGCCTGATATGTGGCCTAGACAAAGTTATTCAAGTTCTCAAGCAACTCTCTTAAGACTTAACTTACAGAGAAGGCGGCAACATGCTTGGTAGAGGGTGTTGCCTCATTTGGGAATTCCTTATGTCAGTGAAACTAGAGGTTGTGAGAGTCTGATTAAAAAAAAAACAAAACAGGGTAATGGTGGGAGAGTGTATGAGAGGAAGGAAAGAGACAATGTTGCAGTGTGTAGACAGCTAGCCTGAGTCAGGACGACCTTTGTTCACTTACAGCCTCAAGTTCAAACTGGCTGCTTTACCATAGGCAAGTCACTTAACCTCTCAGTGCCCTTTCCCTAAGACTTAAGGGCAGAGACTGGCCACTCCAAATAGGAATTTCCTCCCTCCCAGTTACCATTGAAATCACAAGTCCCATTAAGTAGGGAACAGGGAGACAACACAATTTATCTTTTCACCTTCGAATCAAATTCCACTTCTAGGAAGCTTTCCCTAGTGGGAGGGAGGGGGCAGGCAACAGTCTCCCTCACACAAGAATTTGTTTTTCCCCTCTCTATTGCACTTTTCATGGGATGCTATACATATTTCAGTTATATGTCTACATCCCAAACTTCTTTGATTTGAAAAAGGGTGGCCAGTTACAAGGAAGTCAGATTGCAGAGGGCCTGCCTGCAAGGCCAACTTGTATATATGTCATCTGGGAGGGAATCGGAATCCATTGAAGCTGGCTGAAGAGGAGAGTGACCCTTTTTTTTTTTTTGGTGGGGCAATGAGGTTTAAGTGACTTGCCCAGGGTCACTCAAGCTAATAAGTGTTGTTTGGGGCAAACTGCCTCAGTTTACCCAAATAACTCGAGGAGACCACCAAGTCAAGCAGAGACAGATTTATTACATTCCTGCAGGAATGGGCAAACTCAATGACTGAGTCGAAATAGCTAATACATGCCTTGACCTTTTATAGGAATGTTGGTCAGGGGCGAAGTCCCCACACACACTAGGGCGAGCTTACAATCTAACATCCAATCCTGTCTCACCCAGGGTGCGTGTTTAGCTCGTGATCAATGTATGGAGACATGCATACCTGTTCCAGGAACAAGGGGGAAAAGGGGAGGGGGAACAAGGTCAACCAAAGGAAGAGGGAACAGGGGAGTGACAGTCAGATGTTTCAGATCTCACAGTTCCCACTGACTCCCCTCTCCAGGCCCCTGTCTCTAAAGATATTCAACTTGAATAACAAGAAGAGTCACTCAGGTGTTTCAGCATTGTTTTGTAGTCAAGTTGATTTTAGAAGAATGACAGGCTTAAAATTTATCTTCGGCTATGTTGGGAAATCAAAGAAACAGAATAAAGAATAAAAGAATAATCCATTGTTGGGACCCTAGGGTCCAGGGGATTCTGCGCTGAGAAAAAGAAACATGTCACTTAACATCTGGTCTCAACTTAATTGCCGCATCCTGTGCCGAGCTCCGTGATCGCCTGCCCTTTCTTCTTGAGTCCCGAGTATTGAATTGGTGGGCAAACTCCCCGACCCACTCAACAGGGACTGGGGTTCTGATACATGATGGATTCCAGATAAAACTAAGATGTAGTTGACAAATGGGGAGACTAAGCAGAAGCAAAAATACTGTTAATTGGCAATAAAACTTAAAGGAGACAGTGAGAATTTGACAAGCAATAAACTTTTAAAACTAACTATACTGGGGCGGGGCTGAGTACCTTCCAGACCCCATCCTCAGAGTTTAATCTGACTCAAATCCATAATCATCTCATACAGTGTCAAGTGTCTGAGGCTGAATATGAACTCAGGTCCTCCTGAATCGAAGGACAGTGTTTTATCCACTGCACCACCTAGCTGCCCCCCAAGTGACCCTTAAAAAAAAATCCAACCTGGAAGTTAAAGCTCTGAGGATGGAGGTGAGACCATTAGTCAGAAGGTCAGAAAAAATTGAGGGCTAGACTGGTGGGTATCAAGGAGGAAAAAAGAAAGGAAGGTGGGAAAAGGAAAGAAGGAAAAATGGGAGGGAGAAAGGAAGAAGGAAGCAGGGAGAGAAGGGAAGGAAGGAAGGAAGGAAGGAAGGAAGGAAGGAAGGAAGGAAGGAAGGAAGGAAGGAAGGAAGGAAGGAAGGAAGGAAGGAAGGAAGGAAGGAAGGAAGGAAGGAAGGAAGGAAGGAAGGAAGGATGGATCTGACTTTAAAGCACTTACATTCCACTGGAATGAACATAAAATCAGTAAATGTGGCCTGGCCTTGCATTAAGAGGACCAGGCTTGAAGTTGTTGAAGACCTGAGTTCAGGTGGCCCCCTCAGACATATTGTCTATTTTCTGTGTGACCCTGGGCAGGTCACAGAACGTCTCGGTGCCTTTCATAAGGATAAGTTAGAAAGACGCTGCTACTTCATAGTGGAAGGATCAAGGAAAACAAAATGGGCAAAAAAAGATAGGACGATAAATGAATGAATGAATGAATGAATGAATGAATGAATGAATGAATGAATGAATGAATGAATGAATGAATGAATGAACGGACGGACATATGAATGACGCCCTCGAAGGGGCGGGGGTCTCGCGGAGGATTCCCGGTCTACGGGGTCGGGCGGCCGGCTCGGGGACCGCAGGTTCGGGCTGCGACCGGCTGCCTCAAGCCAGCGCCAAGACCTGCTCGCTCCGTCTTTCAGCGCTGGCGGAGGCCGAGGAGAAGCCGACCGCCTCCTGCCGGCAGCTTCAGTTAACGGCGGTTGAGAGAGATTAACGGCTGCCCGGGGAAGTCCGGAGCTCCCCACTCGGCGCCCCGCCCCTCGCCCGGCCCCCACCCTTTCCTCTCACGTGACTCTGCTCCCGCGCCCCATAGAAGGGGCGGAGCCTCGCCTCGGGGCGCGGGAGCCGAGCTGAGTCTCCCCCGCCCAGCTGAGGGCAAGGGCGGGGTCTCTAGGCTCAGCTCGAGGAATTAGCGGCACCCTCCCTCCTCTGTCCCCGCCTCCTCCATCTCACTCCTGTTCCCATTTGAACCTCGAGTCTCTATCTCTGGCCAATCCCGAGTCCGTCCCGTCGAAGTGAACGCGGCCCCAGCCAATGGGAGGCACGCTTGGCGTTGCTTCCTGCTTCGTCTCCTCATCTTCTTCCCGGAGCCCGCCGAAGGGTCTGGGGGCTGGCGAGGGGTGGGCGGCGGCTGCCGTGACGCGCAGTGGGATCTCGGCCAATCGTGGGCGGGCGCGCCGCAGATTGACAAGGGCGGCGGCCAGTGTCGAGGCGCCGCCGGCACTTCCCGTCGAGGAGGTATAGTGTGTAATATGGCGAAGACCTACGATTACCTGTTCAAGCTACTGCTGATCGGGGACTCGGGGGTGGGGAAGACCTGTGTCCTGTTCCGATTCTCCGAGGACGCCTTCAACTCCACCTTCATCTCCACCATAGGTAGCGGGGCCGGGACAAGGGGCAGAGAGGCGGGGCCCCGGCCGGTTGGGAGGGAACGGGGCCGGGGACGGCCGGCAGGGCCCGGGGCGAGGGGGTACTGAGGGAGAGCCACAGGGGGGATGAGAGGAAACGGGGTAACAAGAGCCGGGGGGAACTGAGGCAACAGGGCTGACAGGGAGGGAACGACCGGGAAACAAGGGGTCCGGAGTGACGGAGAGGGGCCCGGGGCTGGGTAGGGGGCGGGCTGTGAAGGGAACCATTGGGGGCCATGGGTGTCTGAGGGAACCACAGCGGGAACCGAGAAGGAACCTCAGGAGAGACTGAGAGAACAGGGAGTATCGGCAGGGGATGGAGGGGACAACGGAATCAGGATGTTGGTGGAAGAACAGCCCCCCACCCGTCTTCCATGGTTGGGGGGATCGTGGCTGTGGAAGGGTAGGGCCTGGGAAGGCTGGGACAGGATCAGGGAGGGTCAAGTGCCTGGGAGAGGCCGGACTATCGGGTCCCTCTCTCTCAGGTTCAAAGGCTGACAGTGTGGCCAGTCAAGCCGAGGGGACAGGAGGGTCGTACATTGGGCTTTATGTTGCTTTCCTTGGGGCTCTCCTTCCAGTATCTCCACGAAGCGAGGGGCACACTTCACCATTCCCGTGCCCCCTAGGGGTGCTGCGCCCTCTCCACCTTAGGTTCCCTGGCTCTGACAAGGATGATAAAGGCGGCATCTGATATCCTTTAGCCCACTAATGTACCACCGGGCCCTATTTTATGGATCAGAGAGGAGGAATAATTTACCCAAGGTCACAAAGACATAGGTAGTCATAGAGCTGAAACTAGTGACAGAAGGCTGCTGATTCTATTCCGCTCATTAGAGGTTTCTTAAGCACCTACAAGGCACGAATTCTCAGTCCAGAGCTCTTTCTGTCAGTAGCTAGTCTCAGACTGAACTCCAGATGTGAGCACTCGAGGCCCCATCACAGTTCTGTTTCTGTTAAGTATTTTGGCCCTGGAAGGGGAAACCTGGAAGCCCAGAAGATGGTCATCAAATACCATTGAAGTGTCTTTTCCCCTCTCACTTCCCAACTTTTCCCTTCTGACTTCCTCATTTCCCAAGAGAGATCACTAGAAGTAGCAGTAATGTACAGTAATGGAAAGAATGCCAGAAGACCTGGATTCTAATTCTGGCTCTCCAGTAACCAACTCTGACCTTGAGCAAGTTACTTCCCCCTCTCTGGGCCTCAGTTTTCCCATGTGTAAAATGAGGGGCTCAGACTAAATGTTCATTCTCTCAGGTCTCTGATAATAGCTCACATTTGTATAGTCCTTTATGGTTTTATGACATTTTGTTGAGTGTTAGTAACCTTAGTTCCTGTTTCCAGCCCTCTCATTAATATAAGGTTAAAGCAGTCCCAAAGCAAAGATGAAGTGATAGTACTCTCCTTGTGTCATCAAAAGTAGATGACTCTCAGATAAAGGCGCCCCACTGCACCTTAATCAGCTTCAGCCAGACTTCCCTATCTTCGTGCTCAGAAAGTACAGCTGTTACTCCACAGAGGGACTTTCGGTTTAGAAAGCTCTTGCATTGACTTTAAATAAGACTTGTTGAATAAAGTTGTGAATATGAAAGATATTCAATAGCGGGTACTTATTGAGCTGCTGGCAGTGCTCTTCTAGCTTTTAGAGTAACTTGGACAGAGCTGATCCCATTCAAAAATTTGCTGAATGGAGGGAGAGGCAGAGTAGTGCACTGGAAAGATTGACTTTTTGAGTCACGTGATCTGGACTTTACAACTGGGTTGGTTCTATTGTTTAACTACCTATGTGACCTTGGAGAAGTCACTTTAATTCTCTGGGTTTCTTCATCTGTGTTCCATTGAATTCAGTGAATATCAAGCACCTACTACTAGCCAGCTGGGTGTTAAAGGATATGGATACCAAAAGAGGTGATGGAGTTAGTTGTATTATATGACCTTTGAGGTCCCTTCCAGCCCAAAGCATTGCTTGCATGACAGAATGATCCCCGCCCTCTTGGAATTTCTGAAACTTGCCGTGCTTAGAGGCCTGAGGCCTTACCGAAGGGAATCAAAATAGCCGATTTAGTGACTGTCCCCCGTTGAACATAGGTTTCCTTCTTACTAATTCATCCTGGTTTCTTTCAAACCCTCGGAGAAGTGGAAGTTAAAGCTTCTTCACTTCTCTGCAAATCAGAAAGTAGTGTATGGTTGTAGCACAGCTGGTGCTTAAGCTAGACCACAAGTCTACTTACTCCCTGAAGATTTCAGCTTAGAAGTTTTCCAGCTCCTTACCAATGCTACTGAGATCCACCCTGGGATTTTCATTTAGGAAGCCTATTATTTTCAAGCAGCAGTAGGCCTTGAGATAATTTTGTTCCAGCCCTTCGTTTCATTGATGGAAAACTAGCCCAGAGACTAACTTTAGGCTCAGGTTACTCAGAGTATTGGCAAAGCCTAACCTAGACCCCACAGAGACTAATCTGGTTAGTACTCCTAGCTCAATGAAGTTTAGTTTATCATCCTTAATCTCTGTATTGGCAGGAAGGTTTGTTACTTTGTAATTTCAAGGAAGAGGAGAGAGTAGAGACTTGAACCTGTGATTTCTTGAGTTTTGGGGAATTCCCTAAGAGCAAAGGCTTTCTACCAATGTATTTCAGCACTCTGCATGCTGCATTTTATAGCCTTAGAGAGTTGCCACAGCCACCAAGAAGTTAAATGACTTGCCCAGGGGCACACTGCTGCTCTGGGACAGGCCAACCTTGGTGGGACTCACACCCAAGTCTTTCTGACTCCACAGTCAGCTCTATCCACTACACCATCTTGTCTCTTTACCTTATAATTTGGCCAGATTCTTAAGCCTCATAAATTATACTTCTTAATTAAGCTTATGGTATTAACAAAACCAAAGAAAAGTAGGAAACAAAGTGTTGCCTTAAGGGCGGTACAAATTCATCACTTCTGATCACATGTCCCTTTAAATGCTTGTCACAGAAAAGGGAAGAGTTTAATTGGAATCAGCATCTAGCATTCAAAAGCTAGACTATAGTGGAAGGCAAGCTGTATGAGGGCAGTTTGCTTTGAGCAATCTAATGTGATCCTCTCTTCTGTTGCTTTGCTCTAATCGTCTGCTGTGGTTTTGTTTGTCATTGTGTTCCCATATATACTTGCTTTTGGTTATCCTTAAGACTCTTCTCATTTAAGCTTGGCTCTCTGTCCTCTTGGAGTCAGTTCTCATCCTTCCAGCTCCGTTTCAGATAGCCCCATAGGGACTTGTGTGTGAATGTACAGTTTGGAATGTACGGTTAGGGCTGTGCAGTTGATTTCAGTGAACTGAAAAGGGGACTTGGACCCTGTAATGAAAGCACATTCCAAAAGCCATAGTGAACTTCTGAAATCAACTAGTAATGTTGCTTTTCTTTCTTTCAGGCATTGACTTCAAAATCAGAACCATAGAGCTAGATGGCAAAAGAATTAAACTACAGATATGGTAAGAGTCTTTGTACTGGAAGTGGGTTTTTTCTATTCTCTTATTCTTATTGAGGCATTTTACTAGTACCTTTGATTTCCACAGTGAATCGATTTGAAGAAGCACCCACTCTGAAGCTTCTCCTCTTCCTCCTCCCCCTCCCTTAAATATCCTGACCATGTCTAATTGTTTACACAACTCTGGCTAGTCACTTGAACAAACAGGTTTCCTTCAAAAGAGTTTTGTGTTTCACACCCAGCTCAAAGGAGCTATTTTCCTTTTGGCTCTCAGGCATAGGCTTTGTGTTGTTGGGACGTTCTGAGCACTCCATTTGGGTTTTCTTTAAGCTGAACTTTTGTAATCATATAACATTCCAATATTGTCAAGAGCTGGCCAGATATACCCTTCCTTCCATGTGGGCTTGGTCTGGCATGCCGGTCTACTTGCATTTAATTTGTGGGAAAGCCTATATCTGCCTCTCACCAGGGTGGAGAAGTAACACTAGTTCACATTGTGTTTGGATCATATCAGTGTGTAATAGATTGACTTTTTCATATTCCACTTTATTCTCTTGTTGAAGATCGAAGGAAAGGGATATCACTAGTGAAAACATTACTTTGCGTGTTTTCCCCAAATCCCAAAGCAGAGTTTAGGCACAGACATGTCTTGTTTAGAATACAATACATGTTTTCATTTTCAAGACATTGGGAGTGAATTCCCATAATATAATATAATGGGCCAAATTGGCCAGCACTCTAAACCTTGGACCCAAGAATATTGTAGATGAATTCTTGGCATACTTACATATACCTATGATGTCTACACTTTGTTTTGCTGCCAATAACGGACATTTATGATGGAATGGTACTCAGATTTTAACATCTGAACAGATGCTGCAAACAGATCAAGTTTAGTTTTAGACTGCCCAGGTTGGTTTGACTCAAATTAATGGATTTAAAAAAAAAAAATTTGCATTGTGCTAGATACACATGGTTGAGTCTTTTTAACTAGACAATCTCAAGTTTGCACTACTAAGTAATACTCATATATTGTTCTTGTGAGACAGCAAAGTTCTCATATCCCAAGCCCAGTCCCTTCACCAGCTTTTCCCTCTCTCCTCTAATCTGCCCTTCACATTCTTGCCTGATTAATTTTCCTTCTGCATAGACCTGGTCATGTCATTTCTCTCCTCAGAATCCTTTGGTAGCTCTCCTTTTGCCAAATAAAGATTAAATTCCTTATCTTGACATTCAGGGCTTTATCTCTTCCAGTATTGCCTCATACTAGTTCCTTCAGCACACTCTTTGCCATAGCCAAACTGGACAATTTGTTGCCCCTTTACACACCCCTCACTTTCCTGCCTTGCACCTTTTTTTTTTATTAAAAGCACCATCTCCCCACCCTTCCTGTTGAAATCCAACCTGTCTTTTAAGGCTCAGTTCAAATGCATTCTCTATGAAAATATTTTCCAGCCTTCCCTGGATAATGTTAGCTTCCGTCTTGGACCTTAGCTAGCCTTTATTAGCACCCTCTTCTCTGTATTGTTTTGTGTTATAGTTAGCTGTGTGTCATATTCCTCTGTTAGAGGGCAAGGGCTATTAGCTAAAATTTCTTTTGCTCCCAGTACTAACATGGTTCTCTGTACATGACAGATCATTAATAGATGTTTGTTGAATGAATATGCGTGAATATAATTGTACATTTTTAAAAACTCAAATCTTTTTGTTTTAGGGACACAGCTGGTCAGGAACGGTTTCGAACAATCACAACTGCATACTACAGAGGTGCAATGGTATGAATTTTTTTTTAATTGTAATTATCCTTTATCTTTGAATGTACAGGCCTTAAAACCACAGGGTATTTTATACTTAGGAGGAAAAGTCTCTTTCTAAAGAATTGGCTGTACAGTAATTGGCTGTTTGAATAATGTAGCCATGGAGCGTTATGGGTATTTTTTTCCATGTGCTGTCAAGAGTATGGTGATGATTGACAAAGAGAACCTTGAAGAAATTTGAAAGGGATATAGTCATTTTAAATCTGCAAAGAAACTTTTAGGAGAATTAGGAAAGAATATTGGACTTGGAATGGTACAAGACTAAAAGGGCTGGATTTATAGCGTCAGAGGGACCATGATTCAGATGCCACCTGAGCCACTGCCTACAGGCGAGCCATTGGACCTCACTGGGCCTTAGTTTCTTCGTCTCCTAAAAAGGGGATTGGGGCAGCTAGGTGGTGCAGTGGATAAAGCACCGGCCCTGGAGTCAGGAGTACCTGAGTTCAAATCTGGCCTCAGACACTTAACATTTACTAGCTGTGTGACCCTGGGCAAGTCACTTAATCCCAATTGCCTCGATAAAAAAAAAAAAGAAAGGAAAAAGGGGGGGGATTGACAAGATGGCCTCCAAGGTCTCATCCAGCTCTAAACCCCTGATCTTGTGAAATGGATTCTGGTCCTGCCTCTGACACTGTGTGACCATAGACAAGTCACTTCCTATCTCTGAACCTGTTTCATCATCTGTAACATGAGGGTGATGATATTTATGCAATCTACTTTATGGCGCTTTTAGGATTAAAATACTTTGTAAACTACAAAGCAGTTATTTAAAATTCAAGCCGTTAGTAAGTTAGGCAAATTATATCTGGTAATTATTATTCCCATTTTATAAGGAAAGAAACCTCATCTCAGTAGAAATCATAGGCTCATAGCTTTTTGGCTGGGAGGAAACTCAGAGCTCTTCTAGTTCTGGTTTGCCTGTGGTTATATGGTTAACAGATAACAGAGCAGGGACCAGAACCTGGTGCTCCTGACTCCATTGTCCTCTTCACTACACTCTACTGTTCCTATCTATTATTGATTTATTCATAATAAAACAATTCAAAACAGTGATTTTTCCCAGTTGATGAGATCCCCTTTTGTTCTTTAATAAAAGTACAGTGTCAGATAATCCAAGCTGAACTTGCTCATATCCTATTTATTCCAGCCATTTGACTTGTTTTCAAGCCCCTGTTACTTCATTACAGCCAGTTTTTCTGGTCCTTTCTGCTTTAGCTTGAGCTGAGTTTAATATGCAGATCTCCCACATTAACTATTCTTTTCTCACTGATTCTCATCGCCACCTACAAAAGGGCTGTGAGGGTTATAAGTACTAGGTTGAGGTCATGGGATACCATTGGGATGTGGGTCCAGCTTTCAAGATTTCTTAGCTTTTTTAACCGAGGCATTTATTCATTTATCTTTTTATAGGGCATCATGCTGGTCTATGACATCACCAATGAGAAATCTTTTGATAATATCCGGAACTGGATTCGGAACATTGAAGAGGTAGTTAGTTAACTGCTGGTACATTTAAATTGTTTGGAAATTTTTAAATGTTTGTAAGTCAATGCGTGATTCAGTTTTATCTGATTTTAGTTAAGCTAGGATCCTAGCTTTGGTACTTTTATGTGGTGGTCATGAGGAAATAAGCTTCGCCAAATAGTGGAAATTGCACAGGGCTTGAAATAAGAAGATCTGGGTTCAGATCCTAGCTCCACTACCAGCTAGCAAGTCACTTTACCTCTTGGACGTTTGGTCTCCTCATTTGTACAATGAGGCTAATATTTGTGCATTTGACATTTTAAAGAATTATCAAAATGTAAACTGCCATTCTTACCTGGTGTAGGTGGGGCTGGGAAGAGGAAAGCCACAGGATGCCTTTTTTTCTTTTCCTAATAAAACTTTAATAGTCAAAAAAAGGAGAGCTAGAATTTGGGAATTTTTCATTTGGTGTCCCAGAACAATAAGCCTTGTGGATACTATCGAAATGGACCTTGGAACGGCCCTATCACCTAGCATTGATGACTAACTGGGAGGTGTTTCAGGCCTAAAGTTCAGCAAGAGAACTTCAGTCAGTCATAAAGCCACTGGAAAGTATCATTACATCTGTGTTGATAAGAGCCTTAAAACTGAAAATTCTTGCTGCTTCCCCTACTCCCCCCCTCCCCCCCATATTCTCATTTCTCCAAACTCATGGGATGCAGAGTTTGCTGAAATACATTGCAGCTAGACAGGGGGTAGTATGTCTCCTAACTTAGAGTTGAATTTCAAAAGTCTATTCATTCAAAGTAGATGAGCCATAACGCTATGTCTGTCTCAATCAGACCATAAACTAGACAGGTGAATAAGTGTAGCTCCAGGAAATGAAATAGGTTCTGATCTAAGTCTGTGAGAAGCTGACTAGAAGATCTGTCTTTCCAGATATAAAACATAACCTAGCATTTACAGTAAAGACTGTTTTCCAAGTAATGATGTGTTCTGATTTGTGTTGTTGCTTTTATTCACACTTTAATACTTTACCACATCCTAGTGTTGGTACTTCCTTCAGACCAAGGACAATTCTTCCACACCTTAGGAGACAGCTTCATGCATTGTTGTGGGCCAACAGAAATTCATCACCTGGCTTTCTAGTGATGAACCTCTCCAGGTAGGGCTAGTCTGGTCCTCAGAAAACAGAACACAGTTTGTCATCAGTCCCCATATGCAAAGACTTTCTAGCTCAGAACATATGACCATACTGCTGCCTTTTATTCATAGCTTCCTTTTTAGTTCTTCAGTTAGTCTTCCATAGTTTTGCTTTTGTTTTTTAAGAGAAACAGGCTATGGAAGTAGCAAGAGCATAGTACTTTGAGTCAGGAAACCTGAGTTAGAATCCCAACTCTGCAACCAACTAATTGTCACCATGGACAAGTCATTAACTAAGCTTTAGTTTTCCTCATCTGTAAAATGGAGATAATATTTAATATCTTTCACAAGATTTCTGTGAGAATCAAATAACGTATATAAAGTGCCTTATAATCCTAAAACTTGATAGCTGTTTATCATTATAATTTCTCTTTTAAAAAAAAGTTTGTGGGGGCAACTAGGTTGCCTGGTATTCCAATTTATAAAAAAGTTTGTGGGGGCAACTAGGTGGTGCAGTGGATAAAGCACCGGCCCTGGATTCAGGAGTACCTGAGTTCAAATCCGGTCTCAGACACTTGACACTTACTAGTTGTGTGAGCCTGGGCAAGTCACTTAACCCCCATAGCCCCGCCAAAAAAAAAAAAGTTTGTGTCCTCGATTGTTTTCATCCCTAATGTTTTTTTATTATTTTTAAGTAGAATTTCATATTTTCATTGCATTTTTCTAGTTTTATGTCACTAATACAGATTGGAACTGAGTTTTGTGTATTTATTTTATCCCTGCAACTTTGCTGAACTCACTTTTGACTTCTAGTCATTTTTTGGCTTACTTTTCCCCAATTTTTTTAGCTTTACAATGAAGTCATTTGCAAAAAGTAATTTTTCAATTTAACTCAGATTGTGCCCATTATTCACCTCTTACAGCTGTTCCCACTATATTAAATGCAAATGGTAATTGGAACATCTTTGGCTTGTTGCTGGTTTTTAGGGGGAATCCTGCTTTCTAATTTTTGTAATTTTTTTTTGTTTTTGCTATAATGTACTGATTTTATTTGCATTTTCTTCTTTTTCTTCATCAGTTTGGCTAATGATTCATTGGGCTGTGTTTACGTTTTTATTCTCAAAGAATCAACTTTTGATTTAAGGTTGTTGCTGTTTTTCAATTGGGGGGGGTCTTTTCCATTTGTTTATTTCCTAGAAACATAAAATGTTAAAGCTGGAAGGGACCTTAGAAAAAAATAATCATTTCTTTTTTTATTTTAGTTTAAATTTAGCAAGAAAAATATAAGCTAAGTAAGAAAAACAAACATTCTTGACATAGAAATAATAATAAAAGATTGTAAAGCTATAAACTTCTGTTTAGTCTTATAACTCCCCCCACCCCCGTTTTACTTTGGATTCTTCATTAATATCATCGCTTATAGCACAGTATTTTTGTCACATTCATATTCCACAGTTTTGCAGGATTTCTTCCTGTAAAAATAAAACCTCCTTCAGATTTTGTCCCAGTCGTAATATTAATAGATCCAAGAGTATAAACAAAACAGTTTTGTGGAATGCTCTGTAGCTTTGCAAAGAAGACTGTGGCAATTCTTAGCCTCCAGCAGCAGTGTAATCATGTGCCTGTTAGTGACAACTGGCATTTACATAGTACTTAAAGGTTTGCAAAGTGCTTTATGTGTGTTTCATTTATTCTCAGCACAGCTCTATGACATAAGTGCTATTATAGATATCTCCATTTTACAGATGAGGAAACTGAGACTGCCCAAGGTCTAATATTACACTAAATACATTAACTAATAACATCTCAGGTGGGATTTTATTGGAGGCCTTCAGATTCCCAAGTCCAGCTCTCTAGCCATGCTATCACAATCCCACTAACACTGAATTTTACTATTTTTATCAGTTTTTAAAAAAACTTAATAAGAGCAAAGTGATATTTCAGAGTTGTTTAGATTTTCTTTGCTCAAGTTATTAGAATATTTGAATGCATTTTCAGGTGATTATTGATAATTTATTGGGGGAGGGGGATTTCCCTGGGAGAGCTACCCTTTTCTGCATTTTGACCTGTTAAAGAAGGAATCTTGTTTTTATAAATTGGAATACCAGATTTTTATCAGCCATATTTATGGCAAGGTTTTTTCTCCCCATTCTGTTTGTTTTCTTCCTATTCTGGACACCTTTCTCTTTATTCTATAAAAACATAGGTAGCTACTTAATAAATGTTTGAATATCAATATGATCAAATCCATCTTTTCTGTTTCCTGTAATTTATCCTATTTGTTGAATGGCTAAGAATTTTCCTCCTCTTTACAATTATAATAGACACCACCATTCACTTTTCTTATTTTTTTAGTATTTAGATTACTGATCCATTCCAAATTTCTTTTGGTATATGTTGTGATATTGCATAATCCCATTTTTCACCATACTGCTATCCAGTTTTCCCAGGAGTTTTGTTTTGTTTTGTTTTGATTTTTTGCCTTTTTTATTATTATTATTTTTTTTTGATGGGCCAATGAGGGTTAAGTGATTTGCCCAGGGTCACACAGGTAGTTAGTGTCAAGAGTCTGATGCCCGATTTGAACTCAGGTCCTCCTGACTCCAGGGCCAGTGCTTTATCCACGGTGCCACCTAGCTGCCCCTTTTGCTTTGTTTTTTAAGTAAAGAATCCTTCCCCAGTGTTTTGTGCCCTTGGATTTTACAGGTACTATATAATATTTCTATATGCCTTTGGTTCTAATTCCAGATTCTCCATTCTCTTTTTATCTAATAGCATATAGTTTATTTAAAATAATTACCACTTTTTAGTACAATTCAATATCTGGCAGTGCAAGTCCCCCATCTTCATTTTTCCTCCCAGATGTCCCCTTAATTGTCCACTTATTCTTCTGTATATATTTTGTCATCACTGTCTAATTCTAGGAAGCAACCCATTAAAGAGAAACAGCATAGGATAGTGGATAGAGAGCTGGCTTTTCAGAGTCAGGAAATCCTATGTTCAAGTGCCACCTCGGACAGATCCTGGCAGTGTGCCTCTGTGCAAGTCACTTAACCTTTAAATGCCCCGGGCATTATTAAGACTATAAGTCTTAAAGCAGGTAGTGATGAAAATATAAATCTCATCCCTCAAAATTCCATTGGTATTTTTATTTGTATTTCATTACTTCAAAAATTTATGGGTTTTTTTTGGTAGGGACATTCTACTAACTAATGACAGTCTCCATATCGGACTTAGTAGATTGTCTTGGAGAACTGCTGTGGCCAAAACAAAAACTAAAAACAAAAAAATTATCATCCTGCAGGCAAACTGGTAATGAGCTTCTTTAGTCAGTCAGTGAGCATTTTTTAAGCAATTACTATTTGCCAGTCACTATGCTGAGCCCTGGATATGCAAAGAAAGGCCAAAACGCTGTGCTCCTCTTCATAGCATTTCCAGACTGGTAGAGCTGCCTGGATCTTACTATTTACAGAGGACCCTGGGAGGTGGGTAGTGCAAGTGTGACATCCATTTTACCGATAAGGAAGCTAAGGCTCATAGAGACTAAGTGACTTGGCCATGGCTAAACAGCTAAGAAGCATCCGAGTTGAGAATTGAGCCCAAGTATTCTTACTCCAAATCCAGTGCTGTTTTCACTGTACCTTGCTGCTCTTTTAGAGTCTGCCTAATCCAACCCCTTTATTTTACCCTATGAGAAAATTAAGAGCTAGAGAAGGGCAGAGATTGTTGTTCCTAGTTTTATTATTTTTACTTTGCTATTTTATTTTGACTTGTCAAGTGCCCCCCCCCCCCCGGGCAATGTAGGTTAAGTGATTTGCCCAGGGTCACACAGCCAGTGTCAAGTGTCTGAGGTCAGATTTGAACTCAGGGCCTCCCGAATCCAGGGCCAGTGCTTTATCTACTGCACCACCTAGCTGCCCCTTTCTGGCTGTGCTTTTTGACCAGGAATTAAGACTTTTAACATTTTCATGTGGATGAGTACCTGTTGTGTGTTTTGTTGTTTCTATTTTTAATGTAGGGTAGTCTGCAAATGTATAGAATTTCTGTCCCTTTTTTCATGTACAAAGCATGTTTTTATATCTTAGTATAGTATCTTAGAATTTAGAAGTGGCTGATACCTTAAAGAACATCTGGTTCAACTCCCTGATTAAGGCCTAAGGGAAAGGAAGTAATTGCTGAAGGTCACACAGCAAGTTAGAGGCAGAGTCTGGACCCAAGTCTCCAAACTGCCAATCCAGCATTCCTTCTACTCCCTCACCTAGCCACCTCTTCCTCATGTCAGTTAGCTCCACCTTATTTATTGTGTTATTCAGATCTTTAATCATTTATTAATTCTTTGCTTGGTAAGTTATTTGTTAATATTACGGTCTCTAGTTACAGATATATTCCTCTCTGTTTCTTTGTCCAAAGTGCAGTCTTTCATGACTGTTTATTGTTATCGTTCTGTGTCTTCTGGACCAGAGAGATGCAATATTGCTTGGTCTTTAGTGTGTAAGGTTACATAGTATATATTTTAGTGCTTTTTTTTCTCTGCAGTCTACTTCACCTGTTAGTCACCCTTGCTGCCTTTATTGTAAGGGCTCTTAAAAGATTGACTATAAACCTCTCATTTTTAGATAAGGAAACTGAGGCCTTGAAAAGGATAGTGATTTGACTGTAGTCACCCAGCAAATGAGTAGCTGAGCCAGAAATAAAACCCAACTTTTCTGAATCTAAACCCATTGCTCTCACAGGCAACAGATTGAAGTTAAAGACAAAATACAATTAGCAGTAATTCCCCCTGCCTGTTATTTTAATAGGGGAATTCAGTCCATTTACTGTCAGGTTTGGTTTCTACTCACCCTGTAAGTTTATATTTATTGTTCTGGGCTTTTTCTTCTTTTTACACAGTTTCTATAGTGTATTTTATTTTATTTTTTTTTTTTATTTTTTTTTTAGTGAGGCAATTGGGGTTAAGTGACTTGCCCAGGGTCACACAGCTAGTAAGTGTTAAGTGTCAGAGGCCAGACTTGAACTCAGGTACTCCTGACTCCAGGGCCGGTGCTCTATCCACTGCGCCACCTAGCTGCCCCATCTATAGTGTATTTTAAACTCTTTATTTCACATAAATCAGATCAAAACAATCTTTGCTCACTTTCTCACATTTTTGACTCAATGATTTTGCACACATTTTGTTTCTGACCATTGCTTTTTATTGCTAACTTGAAAAACCTTGAGGTTTATATAGGGATAATAGAGCATTTAGCTTTGGGAGCTAACCCTCATCAACTCTTCTATTCTTTGACATTTTCACACTGTTGGGTAATTTTTTTTTTTTGCATTAGCTACCTTTCTTTATGTGTTGAGTATGTCTCATCTTTTTTTTTTTTCAGGTCTTCATAGTTTGTCTTATTGATCTTTGCAGATAGGAGACTTTAACAAAATATTTCCTTCATTTCCACAAAGTCCTAAAATAGTTTCTAAAGTCAGCTTGCAATTCTCTGATTCTAAAAATGAGCTTGAAATAGGGTCATCTGTTTTTGTCTTCTGGCATGGCACTATACTTGTGGGATAACTCTTATTTCTCTTTTGTTCTTTCCGGGTTCCTCCCTCTCCCTCCCCTGGCCCCAGTTCTCTTCTTGAAGGTCTTTGGGGCATGTCCCAAGTCGTTTCTTATCCTCTAATCTCTTAAATGTTCTCTCCTTTCTTCTTGGCAGCTTGGAAAATGCCATCTTTGTCTCTTAAAGTTTGCAAACTTGCCAGGTGAGTGTCTGGAGCGCTATCTTTGCAGATGGTTCATGGAGGAAGACTCTGTGAGCCTCTTCATGTTCAAGCTGAGGCCGACCATACATTTTGGGAAATGTTCTTTAATCATTTCCCACAGTGTGGTTTCTACAGTGCTAGCCTTTTCCATCTTTTTCTTTCCTTTTTAAAAATTAAATTTGACCACAATCAATAGACATAAATATGCAAATAAGAATCAGACAAAAAAGTTAGACAAAAAACTATAAACCTCCAATATTTGTAGTTTCTTTTGTTCGTTTTTGGTTTTGTGGGGCAATGAGGGTTTAAGTGACTTGCCCAGGGTCACACAGCTAGTAAGTGTCAAGTGTTTGGTGCCGGATTTCAACTCAGGTCCTCCTGTATCCAGGGTCGGTGCTTTATCTACTGTGCCACCTAGCTGCCCCCTGTAGTTTGTTTATTTTAATTTAAGTAAATTAATTTTAATAAATTAATAACAAAAAATCATGTTTGTTCCCTTTGAACTTTACTGTTTATTTTTTTCCCAGACTTCATTGCTGCTTTTATTTACATAATTATGGACAGTGTATACATTCTTTTGGTCCTGTTTTCTTCGCCCTTATCACCGTGTATGTCTTCCCATGTTTATTTGTGTCCTATATCTTTTGGTGCTCTTACTGAATCATTTTGAAGCTCCTTGTTCCATTTTCTAGGTTCTTGAATTTCTCTCAAGAACTTGTCATCTGTTTTTATGTTCTGGCCATAACCCAGTTTTGCAGTCACCTGTTGTAGCTTTGAGCATCCCTGCTGAGGTTCTGCTGCCTCGGTTTCACTTCTTACATTGTTCATATACTTTTTTTTTTTAAGAGGCTTTCAGTAACTGGTATTTATTATCAAAGTCATAATGTCAACAAGATGCCACAACTACAAAAAAAATTTCGTACATTGCAATCTCAATGCAAACAGTCAAATGGAATCCCAGTCATTAAAAAAGTAATTAAAATCACCCCAGAAAGCAACTGAATTTTAACATCTTTATACATCCAGCCAACAAATTAAAATGGTTAACAAGGAAAACAAAATACAAATTTGGAAGTCTGGTATTGATGTTTAAAAAAGGCAACTGCTTAAGCATTTCTATCAATTCGCACATCAATCTCTCTGCCACTGAGTTTTATCCCATTCATCATCCGGCAGGCTCTTTCTGCCACCTCTGGAGATTCAAACTTAACCACGCCACAACCCTTGGATTTGCCATTCTCCATCTTGATGTCTGCATACAACACATGGCCACATTCATTGAATTTGTCTTTTAGCATTTTCCATGTAAAGTCAAAAGGGAGATTTCTCACAAATATCTGGCAGGCTTTTCGAGCAACCCCAGGCACATGGCCACCAGCACCTCCAAAAGACCCTGCAAATCTGCCTCCAAAGTTTCCCCTATCCATTTCCATAGCTCTGTCAAAGCTACCTCCCATGGCAAGTCCCATATGCTCCATTCCTGAACCTAGGGCTGGACCCATAGTAGGACCCATTCTTTCTATGTTATTGGCACCCATACGGTCCAATCCCATGTGCTCTATGTTATTGACACCCATACGGTCCAATCCCATGCGCTCCATGTTATTGGCACCCATTTGGTCCAAACCGGTAGACATTCGATCCATAACTGGACCCATGCGATCTATACCTGTTCCCATGCCAGCAGGTACCATACGATCCATACTTAACCCCATGCGATCCATGGTGGTGCCCATACGATCTACACCTGATCCCATCCTCTCTATAGTTGAGCCAACTCGATCTATAGGAGCAGCCATTCTCTCAATACCAAAGCCCATGCCAGCCCCCATTCTTTCCACACCTGAACCTATCCTATCCATGGTTTGGCCCATCCTTTCAATGCTTGTAGTCATGTGATCTATGCCAAGGGGACCCATTCGTTCTATTCCTGACCCCATTCTCTCCACAGTTGACCCCATACGATCCATGACAAGGCCCATTCTCTCCATCTCAGACCCTACTCTATCCATTCCGTGGCCTAGGCCAGAACCCATTCTTTCCATCCCAGCACCACCTATACGGTCAATCCCAGGGCCCATTCTCTCGATTCCTGGTACACTGCCACCACCACCACCCATTCCCCGGCCAAGAGGTTCTCCAAAACTCCGAGCCATTCCCATCTCATTCCGAGCAAAGTCTCTCTCAAATCCTCCACCCATTCCTCGATCCATCTCACTCATTCGGCCCATGTTCATGCCAGATCCAAACCGACCCATGTTTTCCATGCCGCCACCACCAAAGGGGCCCTCCATGCCTCCCATTTTGTTTATTCCAAATCCCATGCCTTCCATTCCCATTCCTGCAGGTCCTATGTTGCCCATTCCTATGCCTTTGTTTAGATGATTAGCATCAATGGGCTGTCCTCCTGGTCCTAGCCCCATGCCAATGCCACCAAGTCCATGAGGGAGTTGTTGGGGGCGCTCAGGAGGGAAAAAGTCACCCTTTGGCAAGGCCCTCTCATCCATCTTCACATGCATTGGTCTGTCGAATAGCAGCTGGCCATTGAACATTGATATAGCCTGAACTGCTTCAATTGACTGTTCAAAAGTAACAGTGCCGATTCCACGACTTTTCCCGTCTTTATCTTCAAGAATGTCTGCTCTAACCACTACGCCAGCCATACAGAACACTTCCTTCAGTTTCTTCCAGCCAACTTTATAATCCAGATTTGCTACAAAGACTGTGCTTCCAAGTCTTCCGGCCTGTAATGCATGGATAATCTCATTTGGGATGTTAGGATTATTTAGGATACTGGGTGGGATATTAATCATTCCTGGGCCACCTGGTCCCATACCCATCCCACCAGTTGTAGCCATCACCTTTTGCATTGCTCTCCTGGCATGTTCGCCATCGGGATCTTCTTTGACTTTCAGAGGTCTTCCACTCAGACTATGCTTGTTCAAAACTTCAGCAGCTTTTTTCATGCTTTCTTCCATCTTGAATTCAACAACAGCACATCCCCTTGACTTTCCTTCAGCGTCCATTAAGAGCTCCACGTATGTTACCTCACCAACTTTTTCTTTGACCAGGTCTTTAAGGGACTGCCATTTCACATCAAATGGTATATTTGTAATGAAGGCTCTGTATCTTTTAGTAGGGTTGGCATAGGGTTCAAATCGATTCCCTCCTCTTTTCACATTTTTCTCCTTCCTCTTCTCATTTTGACTTGATCGTTCACCTTCACTTTTGGGGGTCGGAGTCCCGTTCCCGCTTACTATGCCAGGCGCACCGCTCTCCTCCTCCATTTTGGATTCAGTCGCCGCCACCTCCACAGCCGCTTCCACCCCTGCCACCATTTTCTCCGCTTCTCATTGTTCATATACTTTTTATTGTAGCTTTTGTTAAAAGTTCCACTTAACCTCTCCATCCTTCTTTCACCTTACTCCCTTTTATACACTCTGCCTTCCAGTCAAAATGGACTACTTGCTCTTCCTGTTCTCTTCCTTCAAGGTCTCGCTGGGATGCTACTTCTTCCCTAAAGCCTTCTTTGAGTTCTGCCACCTTAATGAAAATAATCTCCCCTCAATTATTTCTTAGAGCATTTTGCTCATATAACACTCTTTGTATTATTTTTGTATATGTTGTAAGCTCCTGAGAACAAAGCTATTGTTTTTATCTCGTATCCCTAGTGCCTAGCACTTTGTCTGACACAAGTGCTTAATACGTGTTTGTTGAGTAGAATTAAATGTTCTATGTGAACTTGGACAAATAATTTAATCTTCCTGAGCCTCAGTTTCATCATCTGTAAAATGAGACTGTTCTCAAATGATTTCTGAGAGCCTCGCCATCACTAAATCTATAATTCTTTGATACCTTTGGAAGTTGCTAGCACTAATTTTCTGTACTTGGTTTTGTCACTAAGCTTGAACCCAGCATCAGAACCCCTAGATTCAAATCCTACTTCTGCCACTTACTGATAGTTTGATTTTGGACAAGTAACTTCTTAATGCACTAAAGTTTCCTCATATAGATAATGATTCCTACCCTAATCTCACCAGGTTGCCAGGGTAAAATTTAATAATGTTTGTGAAAGCACTTTGTGAGTTGGAAGTTTCTCTACAGATTCAGTATTTAGGTGGTATAGTATCTGCTTCCTGCTCCCCTCTCTTCTTCTTTGTTGGTACCATAGTTGGAGGCTACTGTTGTGGTTGCAGCAAATTGAAGTGTGGTGGCTCCTTTTACCACCTTTCTGAAAGTTTTCCAATCCGTTTCATAATCATAGATATCTTCCGTGGATTACCAGTCTTTAAAACAATGAGAATATGCTCAATACTAACTAAACAAAATTTATCTTTGCTGAGATACATTTGAGATTTTACATTATAGTGCCTCAAGATCTTTATCCTGACCATCGCTGTACTGATGAAGCAGAGTTGGCTGAAATTTCCAGTTGATAGAATGTTGAATTAAACAGCCTTTCATTCATATGGGTCTGGTGCCTCCATATTACTCAGTTACTTCCTTTTTTTATTCCTTTTATTCAAATCAAGAGTAAAATTAGTTTTAATCCAATTCTGTCTGTTACCTCATGCATACTACTTACTAGGCTTAGTGGTGAGCATCTGACAAATGTTCATGATTAGATTCTACAAATCTATTTTATACAGTCAAGAGCACATAAATAGAGCTTTATTCCTTCCCCGTCAGTTATGCTTTGGGAGCACCCTTCAGAGTTAGAATTCTTTTTTTTTTTATTTTTAAAATTTTATTTTTTTTCTCAATTACATGTAAAAACTTTCACCTTCTTCTTTTTTTTTTTTTTTTGGTAAGGCAATTGGGGTTGACTTGCCCAGGGTCACACAGCCAGTAAGTGTTAAGTATCTGAGGCTGGATTTGAACTCAAGTCCTCCTGACTCCAGGGCCAGTACTCTTTCCACTGCACCACCTAGCTGCCCCTTGCCTTCATTTTTGACAATTTTGAAGTCCAAATTCTCTCCCACCCTCCTTTACCCCTATCTCCATCATTGAAAAGGCAAGCAATTTGATAAAGGTTATACATGTACAGTGATGCAAAACATATTTCCATAATCATGTTATAAAAGAAAACACACACACACACAAACAAGAAACATGAAGAAAGTAAAATAACAGTATACTTTGATCTGCATTCAGATTCCGTCAGTTCTTTCTCTGGGTATAGATTACATTTTTAATATGTCTTTCAGAATTGTCTTGGATATTTGTATTGCTGGATATAGCTAGGTCATTCACAGTTGATCATTGTACAGTATTGCTGTTATGGTGTACAATGTTCTCCAGGTTCTGCTCATTTCACTTTGCATCAGTTTATGTAAATCTTTCCAGGTTTTTCCAAAAGCATCCTGCTCATCATTTCTTTTTTTTTTTTTTTTTTTTTTTTTTTTTTGAGGCAGTTGGGGTTAAGTGACTTGCCCAGGGTCACACAGCTAGTAAGTGTTAAGTGTCTGAGGCCGGATTTGAACTCAGGTACTCCTGACTCCAGGGCCGGTGCTCTATCCATTGAGCCACCTAGCTGCCCCTCTGCTCATCATTTCTTAAAGCATAATAGTATTCCACCACAATTATATACCACAGCTTGTTTAGCCATTCCCCAATTGATGGGCATCCTCATGATTTCCAATTCTTTGCCACCACAAAAAGAACTGCTATAAATATTTTTGTACATACAGGTCCTTTTCCTCTTTTTAAAAAAATCTTTTTGGGTTACAGACCTAATATTGGCAATTCTAGATCATAGGGTATGCATAGGTTTATGGCCCTTTGGGCAAAATTCCAAATTGCTCTCCAGAATGGTTGGACAACAACTCTACCAGCAATGTATTAGTGCCCCAATTTTCCTATATCCCCTTTAACATTTGTCATTTTCCTTTTCTGTCATATTAGCCAATCTGATAGGTGTGAGGTGGTACCTCAGAGTTGCTTAATTTGCATTTCTTTTATCAAAAGTGATTTAAAGCACTTTTTCATATGACTATACATAGCTTTAATTTCTTCATATGAAAACTGCTTACTCATATCCTTTAACCATTTATCAGTTGAATAACTCATTATTACAGATTTGATTCAGTTCTCTATATAGTTGAAAGATGAGACCTTTATCAGAAAAACTCATAAACATGTTTTCCCCAGTTTTCTATTTTCCTTCTATTCTTGGCTTCACAGGTTTTGTTTGTGCAAAACTTTTAAATTTAATATAGTCAAAATTAACCATTTTATATCCCATAATGCTCTCTATCTCATTTGGTAATAAATTCTTCCCTTATCCATAGATCTGACAGGTAAACCATTCCACACTCCCCTAATTTGCTTACCCTTTATGAAGAATTAGAATTCTTCTTGAAAGAAGTTTTCTGCTATTTGCCTGATCCTGTTGACTCTTTTGTCCTTTAGCATGCCTCTGCAGATGTGGAAAAGATGATACTTGGAAACAAATGTGATGTGAATGAAAGAAGACAAGTTTCCAAAGAACGAGGGGAAAAGGTAGGAATGATGGTTTGTTCTGTCATGTTTAAAATAATGACATTCTTGTAGATCTGTGTTAACTTTTTATAAATGTGTTTAAAAGGATATTTTTTCTTCTCCACTTCCTAAAAATAAAAAAAATTGTCCTCATCCATTGACTTCAGTCATAAGCTTGCAAGGTGGCTGCTTTATCCAAGTGTTTGTGTTCGTCCAGGCATGTATTTGTGCAAACATGTGTGTCTTTAAAGCAGTCATGTCGGGGAAGCACCCGACTTAAGCTCAAGCCCTACCTCTCCACTTAGTAGCCATGTGAAGACAGAAAAACTTCTTCACTTGTTTAAGCCTTAGATTCCCCCTTTGGAAAAGGGAGATCAGAAAGACAATAACAATAATAATAACAGCACTTATTTGGTACTTTACATGTGGTTCATACCTGTCCTGCCTCACAAGAGCCCCAAATGACAAATTGAAAGTGATAAAACATCTGCGTACTGCCAAGCATATGGTATTCATTGTTATTAACTGCAAAGAAAAGTAAAAATGCAACCCTTTCCTTTGCTCTCAAAGCAGAAATCACTTCGTTTTTCCTCATTTTGTACATTTTCAAATGATTCCCAAAAATGCCATCCATTTACTTTGTGTTGACCTTCACAATTATCATCCGTTGGGTCCTTTAGAAAATTTTAGGGCTTCAACTCCATTTTGAACAAATTGCCTAGCTGTGCCAATCTGGATACATAGAAAGTTATCTATCTCCATTACATGCTGTATGATTCTTTTCCATCTCCTACCATAAATACTCCATGGACCTACCAGATGTGTTTGAGGCCGAGTTCTGTCCTACATGTAGTAGGAGAGGAATGCGGGTTTGGGAAGAGAGATAATGGGCATGGACTTGGACATGTCTCCAGGACATCTACTTTGAAATGACAATAGGAAGTTGGTAATGTGGACTTTGAAGTTATAGGAGATACTGTGACTAGATGCTTAAGTCTGTGAAACACCTGCATAGAGATGATAATTTAGCCCATGGGAGCTGTTCAGGTCACCAAGAGAATGTGTAGAAAGAGAAAAGTAGGAGGCTTAAGACAGCTTTGAGTAATACTCACATTTAGTGGACATGATATGAGTGATGAACCAGAGGAAAATGAGGGGTGGTTAGAAGAATGAAGAGAGTGGATCATCACAAAAGCCCAGACATTTTGAGAAATGGTATTCAGGAGGGAAGAAAAGGTGGTCATCAGTATCAAATGCAGCAGATGGGTCAAGGAAAATGAGGACTTTAAAAAAGAAGACAGTCAGATTTGGCAATTAAAAAATCAGTGGTAACTTTGGAATCAGCAGTTTCAGTTGAGTGATGAGGTGACAATCCAAATTGCTGGGGGTTTAGAATCAAGTAAGAGGAGAGGAAGTGGAAGCAATAAAGGTGGACAGCTTTTTCCTGAGTTTTGTGTCAGGAAGGGAGGGGAGTTAGAGGATGATAGTTTAACATTGGGCAAGGCCTAACGAAGGTTTTTAAGGCTGAGGGAGATTTGGGCATTTTTTTTGTTTTGTTTTTTGTTTGTTTTTGGTGAGACAATTGGGGTTAAGTGACTTGCCCAGGGTCACACAGCTAGTAAGTGTTAAGTGTCTGAGGCCAGATTTGAACTCAGGTCCTCCTGACTCCAGGGCTGGTGCTCTATCCACTGCACCACCTAGCCGCCCCGAGATGTGGGCATTTTTGAAGGCAATGGAGAAGAAAACAGTAGAGAAGGAGACAATGAGTTTTGGTTGTTGTCCTTTATTCTCCAGGAGGATCAAAATGACATCACTATGTTGGGGTCAGGGTACTGTGCGTCCAGCTGTGGCTGATCAGAACAATAAAAGCTCAGAAGGTTCTACCACCAGTCAGGCACACCTGTTGAGTATTAAAGAATGGGAGGAGATTAAAGTTGTAATCTACTGAAAGAAATGGGAGGGATGGGGTCAAGAGCACATGTAGAGGCGTTGGCCGTCTCAGGATAAAGTCCACCTCATTGTCAGAGACTAGGGGCAGTGATTCCATAGAAGGGGGAGATGTGTCAATAGCTTCAATTTTCTTAGTAAAGTAAGTGGAGATGCTCAGCTAGGAGAAAAGGGGGTTTTCTGTGGGCATGTAGGTAAGGAGAGGTTGAGAAGAGAAGGTTTGGGAAAGTGTGAGGTGATATTCATTTCTTTTAAACTGGGAAGAGGGATTTAAAAAAGCAATAGAATTCCTCTCCTCCCCCCCCCCCCAAAAGGAAGAGAACAGAAGGAAGAAAAGGAGGAATCACAGAGAAGCGCAGGATAACTTTGAAAGTCATATATTGGATTTATTATATACTTCAAAAGCAAGCTAAGCTCTTACCTAATAGAGATTCATAGCTTCCTATGTAGTCCTCTTATCTTCCCCCTTGGGGCAAAATTGGAACCTCAAACTATAAATAAAAATGTTTCTTACATTAAAAAAAAAGAATGCCTATTGTCCGGACTAGATTATGTGTTTGGCTATGTTGTCAAACACATTCTTGAGTATATCCTGGACTAAATTAAAATGTAATTGGGAATTATTCAATGAAATAAATAAAAATATATTTTAAAAAGAAGCATTTTTTGGGGAGCAAACCAAGCAATCAATTGGGGAAAAATAAAGGATTGCCCTGCTGCATTGAGGCATTTCCTGGCCATTCATCTCTCCCTATGTCTCAACTTCCGCAAGCTTATTCTTTGCCCACATTTTGCCCAGTATTTTCTCAGGTCATTACCTCTTTTTCCCAAGAATCACCTTTGACTTTGCCCAGTTTTAAAATCTTGAACATGTTTATGTTCTTGCACCAAACAAGTTAGAGTTTTGTCATTGCCCTGGGCTGCTGCATTAGGAGGTAATTAACCTAACCTAAGAGGAGATGCATAAGTAGCTCAGTAGAAAAAATGCTGGGCCTGGAGTCAAGAAGACTTGTTCAAATGTGGCCCCAGACAACTGACTAGCTGTGTGACCCTGGGCAAGTCACTCAACCTCTGTTTGCTTTGGAGGCAGCTAGGTGACTCAGTGGATAGAGCACTGGGTCTGGAATCAGGAAGACCTGAGTTCAAACCTGGCCTCAGACACTCACTAGTTGTGTGACCCTGGGCAAGTCACTTAATTTCTATTTGCCTTAATCCACTGGGAAAGGAAATGGCAAGCCCCTCCAATATCTTTGCTAAGAAAACCCCATGGCCACACAACTGAACAACAGCAGTCTAACATCTGGAAGGATGATACCTAAAGCTTTTCAGTGCAACCTAGAAAATGACCTAGGAAGGATATCAAGTGGCTAGCATTGCCTTGCAAATCTTTAGTACTTGAATGGATCACTGTGATATCTCACACCAAAGGCACAGATCACAGCCCATCCTCGCTTCCTTATCTTCTGCGGTTCTTGTCCATGAACTTCCATCCATAAATCTGCCAAAGTGGTCCACAAAGCACACTCTTAAGGCTCCTGATGTTATGCAAAAGGTATCTCTATGCTATCTGCCCAGCCCCTTAGAAAAGGGGAGATTATGTAACTCTTGAATATCTTGCACCACTTCTTTCTTACAGTTACTTGTTGATAATACACTTTAGCCTATGCATTCTACCATGCATCCCCGTGGAGGACCTTATCCTCCCTCACCCACCCATAGTTTCCCAGATCCCAGTGGAACAGGACCGTTAGCACTGGCACAGGACACCCCCTCTCAGTTGAATGATCATTATTTCCATCCCTACTCCTACTGGAATTAGCCAATGAATCCTGAAAGTAATCTGATTTTAACATGCATGAAAGACATCTTGTTGGAGGAGAGCCTTTAAGATAAAATTTCATTCTAATTTCATCTCATATTTTCATCAAGAATGCCTTAAATACCTGTATAAATTATTCTTACAAAGCTTATGTAAAAATTAGAAAGCAGGGGCAGCTAGGTGGCGCAGTGGATAGAGCACCGGCCTTGGAGTCAGGAGTACCTGGGTTCAAATCCGGCCTCAGACACTTAACACTTACTAGCTGTGTGACCCTGGGCAAGTCACTTGACCCCAATTGCCTCACTAAAAAAAAAAAGAAAAATTAGAAAGCAGACATGTGAATTGGTAGTTGCCAATGCCTTCTTGGTGACCTTTTTGATAGCAATAATACCTATGGAGGCTGGGGGGAAGTTGCCCAGAGTTTCTACTTTCAGATTCCTTGAGATTAGAAACCTCAAAATTATCACCTCCTGCATGGACCGCAGTTAATAATCCAGATATGGTGTCTCCATCTATGGAGAAAATTATCATTGTCATCAAAATGCTGATGGATCTTTTTCATTTTTCATCAGTTTATATTGTCCTCTCAGTTTCATCCTTAAATGTTTTGGGGAAGATCATGCTAAGTTTTCTGCACACTTGATTTAGCCTCTAGTACGTCAGTGTTTGTCTGAGCAGTTTTTTCCTAATCTTCCATAAGATTTTGCAGAAGAATTTATATTTTTTAAATCATTGTTATCTTTGGCTGCCACAGCTCTCTGCTTGACAAGATTGTGTTCAGAGGGCTTTCTAGTCTCTTTTGGCTTTGCTTTACATTGCCTAAACTTCCTTAGTTCAGACATGGACAGTCCATATCTCATGCTTTATTCTTGTCCCATTTTTTCCGTGTCAGTAGCTTGTTTAGATCAGTCAAGTTAGATCTGGTTTGATAGCATGCTCTAATGTCTTCCATTCCAGAGTCTTCTGATTTGATGTTAATTTTGATCTTTGATCAAACAGGTCATGATCTGGCAATACACAGATTCAGAGATCACACCAATAATCATTTTTTCCCTGTCTAAGATATAGTTGGTTTTCCCCTTTTTTGGGGGGGGGGGGCTAATTTGGTGCTTGCCCCATCTAGCACCTCCTTACTTATTTTCTTTTTTGTTTGTTTGTTTGGGTTTTTTTGTTTTGTTTTGTTTTTTGGTGAGGCAATTGGGGTTAAGTGACTTGCCCAGGGTCACACAGATAGTAAGTGTTAAGTGTCTGAGGCCGGATTTGAACTCAGGTGCTCCTGACTCCAGGGCTGGTGCTCTATCCACTGCGCCATCTGGCTGCCCTCCTTACTTATTTTCTTGTTTAGGTTTATATCTTCTGTGTAGTCTACAAATCTTTGGCCTTTTTTCCTTACCTGATCTTGAGCCAGATTATCTAACTTTTTTCACCATCCTGTGAATTATCATTTAATTTAAAGAGATTTACCAGTCAAGCAGCACTTATTAAGGACCCACTGTGTGCTAGATATCGGGCAGCTAGGTGGTGCAGAGGATAGACCGCTAAGCCTAGAGTCAGAGACTCATCTTCATGAATTCAGATCTGGCCTAGAGACTTACTAGCTGTGTTACCCGACAAGTCACTTAAGCCTCTTTGCCTCCATTTTCTCATTTTTAAAATTGAGCTGGAAAAGGAAATGTCAGTATCTTTCCCAATAAAACCCCAAAATGAGGGCACAAAGAGTTGGACACAACTGAAAACAACTGAACAACAACAGAATGTGCTAGATGCTGGAGCTACAAAGAAAGAATGAACCAATCTTTGCTGTCTAGAAGCTTTCATTCTGTTGGGGGAGGGAGGGGGGGAGAGAGAGAGAGAGAGAGAGAGAGTGTGTGTGTGTGTGTGTGTTTGACAAACACAAAATAAAATGTAAGGTAGTTAAATGTGAAATAGTTTGAAGGAGGTAGAACACTAGCAGTTGGGAACAGGAAAAGCCTTCACTCATTTAGAAGGTAGTTGGTAATTGAGCTGCATCTTGAAGCTACTGTTTCTCTGAGGCCAAGGTGAGAAGAAGGGGTGCATTCTGAGCCTGAGGTTGGCCGGTGTGGAGACACAAAGACAGGAAATGGAGTGCAAGCTAATCAAGTGTCACATGAAATAGTTCTTGTTGCCCTTGGATTCACAATAAAAGCAGTTCTATAAATACCTTCACTTGCCACATCTCTTAGCAGAACCTCTGAACCATCCTTCCGTGTAGCTACAACTTCTTATATCTTCTGGTTTCATTTTTAGTGATAATGTTAATATTGATGTAATCCAGCTCCTCTGTCAGTATGTCAGCTCATTGCTCTTTGTGCAAGGATCTCACATTTAAAGAACTTACCAACAGTTAATGTTTATACATGGTCTAAAATCTTTGGATTCTTAGCACCATCTCTCTGCATTCCCTTTTCTTCCTATTCTACCACCCTTGCTGTACAGGGTCAGAAGAGGACCATATAAGAAGGACTGAAGGCCATCTCTTTTTTTCTTTGATAACCATGATCAAAGAATTTATCTAGGGGCAGCTAGGTGGTGCAGTGGATAAAGCACTGGCCCTGGAGTCAGGAGAACCTGAGTTCAAATCCGGCCTCAGACACTTAACACTTACTTAGCTGTGTGACCCTGGGCAAGTCATTTAACCCCAATTGCCTCACCAAAAAAAAGAAGGAATTTATCTAGCGGCTAGCTTTCTGGCAATGAGCACTTAACATAGTTGGTTCTTGGTTAACAGAAATGGTCTGTTACCAGAACATGCTCAATTACATAGCACTATATCTAGTTGGGTGGTAGCAGAAATGTCTGTTTAACAAGGTGGTAAATGAGTGGCCACACTTGATCTGGCTAGAACACACATAGTGTCTTTTAATTGCTAGCCAGGATCTTAAACTGTGAATCAGAAGTTTAAATCCTGTTCTCAGATACCATTTTTTTTTTCACTTCCCAAATATCCCTTTCTTTTTTGAAGTCCTTTCCATGGCCCAGAATGGGGGATGGGGGGTGGAAATCTGTGCCCAAGTTGTAACCCCTCTACTCCATTTGTTGCATTTTGCACTGACTCTCATCTAGTTTCTAATATATAAGACTATTTCTTTCATTGTTGAGGGACAGTCAGATCTGCAGTCACATAGCCTAGATTTGAATCCTATCTCTGTTATATACCTCTCAGAGCTTCTGTTTTCTCTTCTGTTAAATGAGGAATATTGTAATACCTCAAATTGAAGTATTGAATAATACCTGTACCTCATCCTTTACAAAGTTGTGAGAAAAGCACTAAAAATCTTAAAGCATTAATAGAAATATAGGCTACTGCTTTCTGACCTGTCTTGTGTTCTGTGGCTTTCTTCTAGCTAGCACTTGATTACGGAATTAAATTCATGGAGACCAGCGCAAAGGCTAATATCAATGTAGAGAATGTAAGTATGTGACATAGTCATACTTTAGGTTAATCTATCCACCACAGTTTGTCCCACTTTACCCAAACACCTGCACTGGAGCTAAAGCCCCTTTAATCACTAATGATCATAGCTTTTTAAAAAGTGACAAACATATTTTTAGGAGATTTCTACTAAGTGGATGTGTTCAGGAATTAAATTCAGGTTATGTAATGCTCAATCCCTGTTCCTGATCTTCACTTATCATCAATCTTCTGTCACCCCACCCCCAATTCCCCTGACCTGCCCCCCTCCCTTTTTGCTAGTATTGTAGATTGGCCCTGAGCTTGCCAAGGAATTTAGCTTACCCTAGGGTTTTGGCAAAAATCAGTTTCCTGTACTATCAGCTGAAGATAGGATTTGCAAAAGTCAAGCTTTGTTGTCAGACTGTTCTTCACTGGCAAGCAAATTTCAGAGTCAAGAATAGAGTTATGGGGTGATTCTCTTATTCCTATGACACAAATTAAGTTAAGGAGTTAAATTGACCTAGCCATAGATAAATCAGTGAGTTCCGTCTTATCTCCATGGATGTATCTGCCTCTATGGGCCAGAAAAAGTATATAAAAGCTCCTTGCTCCGGCCACCAATTGGGACACTATTTGGTAGAGAGCTGACCTGTTTCCTTAGGTCTTTTTCTAGGGGAATACTCCACACTTTGACTTATGAGGCAGCTTGGGGATATTGGGAAAAGCCCTGAATTTGACTGTAGGAGACTTGGTTTCATTTCTGGCCTCTGGCACTTTGATCAGCAACATATTAAGTGCCTATAATGTGCTGAGTAATCTGCTAGGGGCTGGATTATAAAAACAAAATAGTCCTTGATCTCAAAGAGCTTACATTGTTTTAGGAGAGAAAATACATACTATATTTGATGATATTCAGAAGAAACTTGGCTTACTAACTGGCTGATCTTGAGTAAGCCAGCTAACTTCCCTTAGACAATGCCTCTTACCAAATTCAAGGTCGTTTGCGAGATCTAATGCAATAATCTGTGTAAAACATTTTGTTGTCACCCTTAAATAATAATAATAATAATAATGGGGCAACTAGGTGGTGCAGTGGATAGAGCACTAGCCCTGGATTCAGGAGGACCTGAGTTCAAATCTGACCTCAGGCACTTAACAATTACTAGCTGTGTGACCCTAGGCCAGTCACTTAACCCCAATTGCCTCACCAAAAAAAAAATAATAATAATAATAATACAGCTGTTAAATTGTGGTGGATACAGATGACATTGAACTGCTTCCCAGCTTTGTCCAAGCCAAATGATTTATACTGTATGGGGTTTTGAGTGTCTTTCCATTCTGACAGACCTGAGAAATTCAGTGTTTTGTAGAGAATGGCATAGACAAAGGCATAAGCGCAGAAAATAAATTCAACAGATGACTTACTATTTAAGATATTCTGTTTGGTGTTGGGGATATAAAGAGGAAAAATATCGTAGCTCATGTACCACACTTAATAAAGAGACTGTTTTGGCAGAGCATTGTAAGGAGTCTTAAGAGTCAAGACCAAAGAGTTAGTTTGGCCTCCAGTTGTGGTGGATCTTGAATGCCAGACCAGAGAGTTTGGGCCTGATCCTGTAAGGAGATGGGAGATTAGAAAGAAATGGATGTAAATATACATCCCCTAAACTATCACAAATTGTTTTGCATTGCCAGAAGAATGTAAGCTTCACTCCAAGGAAGAACATAGTTAATATTTAATTAATTGGCCAGAAGGTCTTCAGAGGGATTTAAGTCATTTGTAACTTCCTGCTTGTGCAATATGGATAGTAACTTTTCTTTCCTACTCTAGGCATTTTTCACTCTTGCAAGAGACATCAAAGCAAAAATGGACAAAAAATTGGTGAGTAATGATTCGTTCCAAATCATGGGAAGTATATTTGCAGTAAAATAGTGACAGACCTCCCATTTGCCCCCTGGGGACAAATTCCCTCTTCAATAAAGTGCTGCTTATGCCAGATGTTTCCTTACTGTCTAAAAAGTTGACTGGGGCTTGCCAAGTCCTTGTGGAAAGCTGGGCTAGGACTAGTATTTGCTGTGTTTAGTAGGGAAACCTGAAAGTAATAACAGTGTTGAATTCCATATGCAACTACTGTAAGTCAGAGGAAAAGGTTCCCATTTGACTTTCAGCCATACGGTGTCATCTTGCTAGGCTGCTTGCCCACAATATAGAACACAGAATGATAAAGCTGGGAAACAAGATGTCCGAGCCATACAGTGGCCCAAACCCCTTGTTTTATAGATGAAGAAAGTGAGGCAAAGAGAAAGGAAAAGGCTTGCCCAATTCAAAGCATTTAGCCTTGCTGGCCCTCAGTTTCCTCCTGTATAAAATAAGAACAGCTGGTCTGGATGGCCTCTCAGGTCCATTTCAGCCTGATTCTCCATCCCTGATCTGTTATCTTTTTCTCCTGGTTCAGCTTAGTTTGTTATTCTCTGTGCTATACCAACATGGCTTCCCCTCACCCAACTTGTTGGACTCTATTTTGGTGTGCCCCCTGGAGATTTCAAAGAGAGGAGGGAGGTTGAGTTGGTCTAAGATGGGAGGTGGGAGTGAATTGTTTATGGGGATGTTTCAGAAGAATTGTTTGTTAGTACTAGGGGATGTGTTCTTATCTATACTGATTCAGGTACCTTTTTCACTGTGGGAAAAATCCTTTCTATTTTTCAGGAGGGTAATAGTCCACAAGGCAACAACCAGGGCGTCAAAATCACCCCCGACCAACAAAGGAAAAGCAGCTTTTTCCGATGTGTTCTTCTGTGAGGAACACTGCCTTAACCTGAGCCTATGCTCAGCTGAACTGGACTGTACCCGTTCCGAGTGAGTTTTCCTCTATCTGTGGACTTCCCACTTTCCAACACGCCCGCCCCATGGCTCTGTGGCTGCTGCGGGACCCCGGCTGCCGGAACGAAATTGAGAAATTGTTTATTTTAGTAACGGTCTGATTTTTCCAACTTTGGAGATGGAATAAGTTAAGAATTTACTATTTTTCCTGTAATGTTTGCCATATCGGCTCCAGCGTTGTATGACCAGTGAAGAGAAAGAGTTGAAAACTGACCAACAATAGCACCTTTCTAACAGGATTCAGTCTCTGAGGGTGGTTTGGTGTTTTGGTGTGTTTTGTCTCTTTTCTTTTTTTTTTTCTTTTTTTTTTGTATCTGGAACACGTCTAAACTCCAGCAAGAAAACCAGTCTGGTCACAAAAGTCCTCATGAGGGCATTGAAAATGCCAATACTGATTAAAGGTGTTTGTATACATGATCCCCATGCACCCACTGTACAGAGTCATGGATTCAGGCAGTTATCTGACAGACATTTCCGTCTCAGGACCCACTGCAAAAGTCGCTCATTTAAGCAGCAGAGAGCTGACTATTGAGTGTGGGGAACATGTTAGCCCCAACCTGGGCCTTTCCAAATTACGCTTTACTATTCGGTCACAAGGCTACATTCATAGTTCTGGACAATCTACCAAATCAAATCCATTTTTTAAATGTTTTGTAAAAATAAACCAAAGTGAAGCATGAATTTATTGAATTCTTTGGAGAGTGTTTCAAGGGGGAAATACTGGTTTTCTCCTCTTTGGTGCCTGGGTTTCCATCTCTTGTCCATAATCCATTCAAGTTTCTTGTTATCTGCAGGCCCCTCAGTGGCATCTGTGATCTCTGACCTTTCACTGTCTAAAGTAATGCCTTTCCAGCTGTGGTATAAGTAGCTCCTGATGGTGATCCTCATGTCACTTAGGAAACAAGGATCACCCCAGGGACTTCTACCCATTTCCTTCTTTGCCTGGGATTTGGGGGAAAGGGTTGCCTCTCTAACTTTGAAAAACCAGAATGGCCAATGTTCCTCCCCCACCTCCAGTTGGGGACATCAAGTGGCTAAAACATGGTCTTCCTCATGTATACAAACACAAACAGCCCCGTGCCAGGCAGCAGGTCACCCTTATCTCCAAATGGGATGTCCTTTTTAGCAGAGATTTATTTTTTAAATTCTTAGTGCCATGAAGTGATTCAGTCTTCGATTTCCAAGAGCAGGTACAGACAATTGGGGAGTCTGTGCTATTTATTCCAGATGCCTGTGGCAGGAAGAAAAGTGTCCTCTCCACAGGCTCCATTCCCACCCCCATGTGTGACAGTGACACACAACACATTCCAATGTGAAATCCTAACAGCAAAGCAGTTTGGGGTTGGGGGTTTGTTTTGTTTTTTAATTATCATTATTAGGTTCTCTTTGACAGCTAGTGGCTTTCAGCTTAGAGCCTGTACAGTTGAAAGTAGTTTACTAGGTTGGAGGTAACGTCAACAACTAAGTTGTTTAGAAGCTGCTGTCTCAATCAAGTCATTGGCATAGTTCCATAGTTTTTGAATTAAAACAAACATATCAACAGTATCCTGCTATTCACTGGAATCTCTAACATGCTCTGTTTACATTGATAAATGCACTTAAGGAAAAGAAATTAAAGCTCATTTTAAAGTTAATGGACTTTATTTCCCGTCGTCTCCTTTTAAGAAGTCATAACAGATTTTTAATGTAACTTTTGTTCACCTCATTTGAGCCCCGTAACAGCCCAAAAAGCAATTAGCGTGGATATCCATTTTTCAGTGAGCAAACTGGGGTCTAGAACCCAGGTCTTCCGACTCCCAGTCAAGTAGTCATTCCATTACACTGAGCTGCTTCTCTAAATAGGTATCAATGTTTCAATGAGTGTTTGTTGATTGATTCATTGTGATTCTATTCTCTTCTTTTGTTACTCTCTGGTGATTGTTGGAGCCCAGCTTTCCATGAACTAAGAACAACAGCCATAAAGCCAACTGAGAGGTCAAAGTTTGGGTTGATAAAGCAAAATTGTGGTTCTCCCTCTTGAACCTCACCTTTTACCAAGGACACCATCATCTGTTACTCAGGTGTTTTATGTGTGCCTGAGCCTCGGAGGTCAGAAGCATGGTTGGGCAGTGGTGGCAGCTACAGCCAGGGCATCCAGGTAGGGTACCAGGCAGTGGCGTGTGATCCCTGACTCTCTAGTGTGGAGCTGGCTGGCAAATCAAGCAGTCAAGGAAAAGCCCAGAGTTTCTATTGTTTTCAAGTTACCCCTTTGGAAGTTTGTGCGTTACTCCTAGTATGGATAAGAGTTTAAGGCAAAAACCAGGCCTTGGCTGTGGAGAGGGCAACTGCCACAGGACATCTACCTCAGTTAGGACAGCCCCACCTAGCACACATTCTTAATGTAAGCAAGACCAGCCGCAGCCGCAATTACCCATCTCGTGTCCAGTATGTCACAAATGTGAATAGCCCTTTCAACAGAGAAGGGACTGATAGCCAAGAACAAAATTAAGGAGAGAATTTATTTCATCCTATAAGCATCATTTTACAGATGAAATAGATTCCAAATGGCTATTTAGCTCAGTGCCAAAGTTGGCCCTCAGACCTAGTGCTTTCTGCCTCTTCTACCTCCCCTGCTGGATCTTATCTCCAACCCTTTCCCAGTCAGATAGAATAAGTTGAAGGTATCCCCTGTTCTCTTTGTGAACTGAGGGACTGAGCAGGGTCAAAAGGTAAGCTGGGAGCTGGTGAATGATTTACACCCTCCCCCTCCTCTGCAGGGCGACACCTTTGGTCATTGGCCCTGAAGAGACAGATGGCCTTGTTCAGCAAATTGAAAGTCATTTAGGGGGTTGGGACTTAGAAGAACCTGTTTTAAAATGGACCTAAATGGGGACAGCTAGATGGCACAGTGGATAGAGCACCAGCCCTGGAGTCAGAAGTACCTGAGTTCAAATCCAGCCTCAGACACTTAACACTTAATAGCTGTGTGACCCTGGGCAAGTCACTTAACCCCAATTGCCTCACTAAAAAAAACAAAAAACAAAACAAAACAAAAAATGGACCTAAATGCTTTGACACAGGTGAAATTAATTGTTTTTAATCTACCTTAAAGCTGTCAGCAGCTCTTCTTCCCCTGTAGAATAAGGTACAGACTCCTTTGCCTGTACAATCCAATCCCAGCCAGGTTTATCTCCTCATGCTCTCCTTTCTGTTAGCGTAGCTCTGCCAAACAGATCCTGTGCTCCTCAGATAGCATATTTTTCTCTTACCTCCACTCCTTTCCTCATGCTATTCCTTTAACATTAAATGGCCTTCTCTTCCTCTCTACACTTCAAGGTTCATCGCAAGTTCAAACTTCTCCAGGAAACCTCATCACTCTACTCCACAGTGATCTCTCTCCCTTAGAAGCTGCTACATGTCACAATGTGTAGAGTGCTGGACTTGAAGTCAGGAAGACCTGAATTCAAATCCAGCCTCAGATACTAGTTTTTTGACCCTTGACAAATCACTTAACCTCTGCCTTATTTTTTTCAAATGCAAAATGGAGATGCAATACTAGCACCTACCTTCCCAGGATGTTGTGAGGATCAAATGAAATAATATTTGTAAAGTGTTTATGTTGCCTGGAACATAGTGGGCATGATAGAAATACTTGTTTCCTTCCTTCTGAACTCTCCCTCTACTCACTGGGTGAGCACATATGATTTTGTATTTTTATTCAGTTTCCTGCTTCTAAGTGTCTCATTTACTCAAATAGACTTAGAACCTCTTCAGTATCTGTTTCCTCCACAGTGCCCCCAGCATACACTTGAGCACAGAGAAGATATAAAAAAATACATCAATATATACTTAGGATCATGGATTTAGAAATGGAAAGGACCTTAGAGGTCAGGTCCAGTCCATGTGACAATACTAAGATGCAGGGAGGTTAAGAGACTTATTTGCCCACGGTTACGGAGATCATAGCTGGCAGAGCCAAATTTCAGACCTAGGTCCTCTAACTCCAAATCTATTGTTCTCTTCATTGTTTACTGCTGTAACCCTTGTTGAAGGATTTGACATAAGGTTATATCCTAGTATAGTACATCCCAAGTGTAACCTCTAAGTTGAAAGAATCTGTGTGTGATTCTTTAGCTGGTCTTTGGGGAAAAAAAGAAAAGGGGCAGCTAGGTGGCACAGTGGATAGAGCACCAGCCCTGGAGTCAGGAGGACCTGAGTTCAAATCCGGCCTCAGACACTTAACACTTACTAGCTGTGTGACCCTGGGCAAGTCACTTAACCCCAATTGCCTCACTAAAAAATTAAAATTAAAATTAAAAATTAAAAAAAAGAAAAAAAAGCATTAAACTTTTTTTTTAAATCAGCTTAAGCAAAGTGCCTCAGGACTGGAGATGGGTAAATGTGGTGCCAGTTTTCTAAAGGACAAAGGTGGATTCTTTAAGATGAATGCTAATAAGTTTTCTGACCTTGTTTTTAAAAATAATAGAGTTATTGGACTTCTGGAAAGATAGAAGAGCAAGAGGCTGAAGGAGAGCTTGGCATCACATTATTACACATAAGAAACAAATGAGGAAAGGAAGTAAATAAGAAAAGGAATAACAAGTTCCAATATAATGGAATGTGGCAGCAAAAACACCAGAAGGAAAATTATTCAAACACAGAAGTACCAGAAATAAAAACCAAATTCCATAGGGCATGGATAATGGATATGAGAAAGAATGGAGATAATTAGCAGAAGTATCAAGAAATGGGGGCAGCTAGGTGGCGCAGTGGATAAAGCACCGGCCTTGGATTCAGGAGGACCTGAGTTCAAATCCAGCCTCAGACACTTGACACTTACTAGCTGTGTGACCCTGGGCAAGTCACTTAAACCTCATTGCCCTGCAAAAAAAAAAAAAGTATCAAGAGATGAAATAAGGGACTGAATGCAGCTAAGGAAATTTTAGTCAAAAAGATAAGAAACAACAATCTAAGTATTGATGGGAAATATAAAATAATTGGTAATGAAAAGCCATTATTTAATCAAAGTACAAAATGACAAAAAGCAGGAAAAGAATGAGCACAGGAAATTACACACCAGGAACAAGATTTTGGATTCTGTGACAACAAAAGTAAAACTTGATTGCTAGAGTTCTGAAGACCAAATAGAAAATTTCCAAGAGGTTGAAAAAGAAAAAACAACAAATCCACAAAATGCAGGAATGAAAACCAAATTCAATTTGCCCAAGTATCACTTGGAAGCTTTAAGACTATGACTGCTTTCTGATTAAGGTGGTGGTGTGAAGGTCTGTAGAGAAGCCCAACTCTGCCATATAAGCTCCAACAAATATCTGAATGTGGCCCCAGAAAGACCAATGCTAAAGGGACCCAAAAGGAAACAAAAATAAACTCTTCTCTCCAGCCTATAATCGCACAGAAAGATGATCGGGAAAAGGTGAAAGATCAAACTAGATAAGTCGGTACCTGCTAAGGTAAACAAGGAAGGGGCAAGACGGGACCGAAGAGGATGAAACTGGGGAAGCATAAGCAAATCCCAGCAATCTGGCTAGAACCCAACAGAGGTGGAGAAAGGAGGGAAGCCAGTACAAACTTCCACAAAGAGACATGACAGCCATTTAGAGATGCTGTAAGCCAATACTAGCTCCAGTGAGCAAGTGCTAGAAGCCAGATGCCCATCCTGTCTTATCAGAACACAAGTAGGAGATAAAAACACCTGTTATATGCCCAAGGCCCAGGCAATGCAGTCACACTGGAAACCATGATGGGAGGCAGGACAATCTCCAACACACCATTCAGAATTGTTAGAAAATCCTCAGCAGAAGACAGAACCAACTCCCGATTAAGTATTGTGCAGAGAAGGAGACTTGACTGAAGCATGGAGCCACAGTGGTAGGGCCCTAATACCAGCCACCTCATCTAGACTGGCAGCAGCTACAGTATGCAGACTACAAAGGAGACAGGGCCAAACGAGTCCTATCCAACCCTTCCAAGTGTGCCAGAGAGGACTGACCCAAACAAAATCCTAAACCAAGAACTGACGCTGAAAACATGAATAAACAGAAAAAAACACCAAACACAATTAGTACTATGAATGAAAAGAAATCCGAGAGGTAAACCCAGAAGAGAGAAATCCCATAACTACAAACAGACCGTCAAGAGATTTGTTTCAAATGGCTTAGCAAAGATTATGAGAGATGGAAAAAATAAAGATGAAAAATAAAATGAGAGTTTGGGAAGGAAAAAAATTACAAGGAGAATAAATGAGACTGATGGCAATGGCAGAATAGAAAGAAGCAGTAAAACCTAGCTGTCTCCCACAACTATTCCAACAATAATAAAAGAACACCAGACCAAGTGAATATTGAGGAATACAAGGAGAAACCAGTGTAGGAATTTTTTCAGCCTAGATCAGCATATATCCAGAAATAGCCAGAGGCATTCAGGTACTAGGGACTCCAGACAGGAAGGACCAGGCATAGAATTCCAGCACAGGGACTTTATGGGAGGCTGTGGAACTGTGTGCCAGAATAAGAAGCGGGGTTCCAGATCTAGCACAAGTGGGGCCTGAAGCTATGTACCCTTTGCAACAAGAATCAGCTTGTAGCTGTTTCTTTGATCCCTGAGCTAAGTCTCAAAGGGGCTTGCAACTATGGACCAAGGCAAAGTATCTAATGGTGGCATTTGCTATCCAGCACAAACTTGGTCTGAAGCTGATCAACATCTGTGTGCCTCTGACCCTAAGTCAGAATTGTGGATTCAGCCCACAGACCCAGGCTGAGGCCTAGGGCAAGGAGCTCATACCAAGGGTACCTATAGTTCTATCCCTTTGAAGCTGCAGGGTCTTCTAGACGGGCTGGATCCAGAAGCAGTCTATTAGAATTCCAACCCAAGGCAGGTCTACAGTTGGGTCAGGAGCTTAAAAAGCTCAGATCAGTAGGCCAGCAATTAGACTTTGTCCTAGATAATACTGCTTAGGGTAAATTGAAAGTTTCCAATTCCCTGGCCTGAACTGCCTCTGAGATCATTGAAAAAATAGCACTTGATACTGTGAGATTTAAAATTGGATATTAGATCATAAATCTCCCCTACTTAACTTTTCCCTTAATTTATCTCCCAGACTAGTAAATGGAAGAAGCTTCTGGTTTTCTAGATAGAGCCTTTATTGTATATAAGGTGTTGTTGATTAGAAGGATAGGAAAATAGAAATACAGTACAAATCGTCTTAAATCTAGGCTTAGTCTATATTCCTTATAAAAACTCACCAAACCAAAAAGGCCACCTTTGGAGTGAGGGAGACCGTCTGTGCCGCGCCGCCAGGAGTCCCGCCAAGCAGGCAAAAAGGCTACTACTCGTTCTCTCCACCCCGGAAGTCAAAAAACCCGGCAGGCAGTCTGACATGCGCAGCAGGCGGACTGTACCTGGCAGGCAGTCTGACATGCGCAGCAGGCGGACTGTACCCGGCAGGCAGTCTGACATGCGAAGCAGGCGGACTGTTCATCTCCTCCCCAAAAGGGTGGTCCTTGAAAAACTGGCGTCTTTCAGTATCCTAACCGACTGTTAAAAACTTTCATATTTTACCACAATACCCAATAAGAAGCAGCAGCAAAAACCCAGAAAATGCCAATTGAGACAAAAAAAATCTTCACCATTCCTTCCAGAGGTGCACAGAGACTAGGCCTATGACAGTTCCAAAGTGAAAAGTAAGGCCTAATGAATGAGTAAGCAAAAAAAAGAGACACAATAAGAAGCCAGCACCAGAGACAACCAAAACACAAACCCAGAGGAAGAGAACCACTTCACATCTACAAAGAAAGCCTCAAAATGCAGCCTGTCATAAGATCAACTAGAAATCCTTGAAGAAATAAAGCTAGAGTTTTAAATCATATAATAAATGAAAATGAGATCTCTTGAAGAATTGAAAAAGAAATGGGAGGTATAGGAACAACTTGGAAAGAAAATTAAGAGATTAGATTAAGAGGTACTAAACCACACCAATTTAACAGGATTCCCTGAAAATTAGAATGTACCAAAAAGAAGTTGACTCTATGAGATGACAAGAAATATTAAAAACAAAGTTAAAAAAAATTAAGCAGAAGAAATAGAAGATAGACATATCAAAAACAATAGACCTGGAAATTAATGTTTTTTTTTTAAATCTTAAGAATCATTATACTTGCTGGAGGAAAAAAAAGGTATAGATATATTTCAAAAGATAATGTATGGAGCAGCTAGGTGGCGCAGTGGATAGAGCACTGGCCCTGGAGTCGAGAGTACCTGAGTTCAAATCCGGCCTCAGACACTTAACACTTACTAGCTGTGTGACCTTGGGCAAGTCACTTAACCCCAATTGCCTCACTAAAAAAAAAAAAAAGAAAGAAAAGATAATGTATAAAAACCTTCTCAGATCTATTGGAACCAGAGGGCAAAGTGAAAAATAGAATATATTCGTCACCTTCCAAAAGAGCTCAAAAATGAAAACTCAGAAAAGCATCATAGCCAAAATCCAGAGCTACCAGGTCAAATTTTAAAAGTGTATGCAAAAAGAAAAAAGTTCAAGTACCAAGGAGTATCATATTTATGATCATAAATCTGGCTACTACCACTATGAAGGATAGGAAATCTTGGAACACAGTATTTCAAAAGACAAAATAGTCAAGCTTACAGCCAAGAATAACTTACCCAGGCAATATTAGGATAATACTACAGCTGAATTGCTAATGTAATAGAGGGCTTCCAAGTATTCCTGATGAAAAAAAAACAAAAACAAGACAGAGCTAAGTAGAAACATTGAAATGCAAGCATGGGAATGGGGAGGGGGGGAAGAATGTACAAAGGTAAATAAATTTGAACACTTGGAAAGGACTATGCAAGGATGGAGTGTTTACATTCTAATAGGCAGAGAATAAACAAAGATCCCTGCAGAACTTTAACGTCATTAAAAGTCATAGAAGGAACTAAGTAGTACAAAGATCCTGAGACCAGTGTGGTTATGTTTTGAGGGTTTTAAAAGAACAAACAGAAGGAAGGGGAAAATAGACTGGAGAAGAAAAGAAAGGGGAATTTGCTATCTCATATAACCTGGGTGCTCAGGACTATATAAATAAAAAGGAAAGGGGAAAGGGCATGAGTATCTTTTGAATCAGTAAAAGGAGGGTAGAATAAATACATACAAAGAGTATGGTGTAAAAATATATTCAACTCAACAGGGAAATGAATGAAGGCAAGGGCTTTTTTTTTTTTTACTTTCTTTGTATACTCAGTTCTTGTTAAAGTGTAAGGCATCATAAGAATTTAATAAATGTGTGTTGATTAATTTAAAAAAAAACTTTCAGCCTTTTATGTTAGCTATCTATATAACATTGGACAATTCACATAACCACTCTGGGGTTGTTTCCTTTTCTAAAAAGGTAAAGAGGGGGTGGATCAGATGGCCTCAAGTCCCTTTTAGTTCTAAATCTATTATTCTCTAATTCCCAAAGGCTGGAAACATGAATCCTGCCCAAAATTCAATTGAGGTTGGAGGAAGGGAAGAAGACAATGCATTGAGTTGGGGAGAAGAAGAGTAATAAGGAGGAGCAACGTTCTACCCTTAAAACCACACACCTACTAATACTTTAAGGGACGTCCACAACCGCTAGAAGTTTTAACCATTTACTTGACATTAGACCTGACCCAAGACACAATTATTAAATAGACAAGGTGTTAAACCAAGCTTCGTCTCTGTTTTCTTGCTGCGCTTAGTGAAATCCTTCTGCCTTTCCCCACCATTTTCAAGCATTCAGTGTCTTACTACTTCCTCCCTCTCCAACCCACAGGCAAAATCTTTTAGGAAAGGATCTTTGAGTGATAGAATCATATAATTATGAACCTTAGAGTTGGACATAATCTTGCAGGTTAACCACTGCACATCTTTGGCTGGTGGTATCTTTGAACACTTCCAGAGGAAGGAATTCTCTAATTTTGTGAGGAAGTTCATTTAATTCTTGGAAAGGTCTAATTGTCAGAATTGACTTCATATTAAGTTTAAATCTGCCTCTGATAACTGATAATTGTTGGTCCTAGTTTTGAATTTGAATTCAAAATTCTCTCCCTCCCCCCTCATTAAGAAGGCAAGCAGTTTGATATAGGTTGTAATCATGGTTTTTTTAATGTTAATGTAACAGGGAATATGGGCAAGCATAGTGCATTTAGTTAATGCAATCCCCACGTGGAAGAGGCTAGGGAGCTTGCTTCCAGGAAGACATGATAATGTCTAATGGAAGGGCCTTGAGCCTTGATTTGGAGTATGCACAAACATTCATAAGTGCTTCCACTTCACTGACCATATGGTGAAGAAGAACCTTTCTGATTGGCTGTGGACCTAGAACTGGGGTGTATTCACCAGGCAGAGTGATTTTCTTGGCTACAGTTTGGGCACAAAAGACAATGCTGGGAGAAGTGAAGCTTCTGGCCCTCTCCATCTGACACCAACATGTGGCCTGTGAATTCAAGTTCTGGTTCTTTGTCTCTTTGTTCTTTCTTGCTCTCAGATTAAAGAGCATGGAAAACAGCTACAACCTAGTGAACAACAAAAAAAAACAGAATGGACCAGATGTCCAGGGACCAGAGTCCATGCCTAGTTTTTCTGCCAACCGGCCCCAAAGTGAAGCCATGAGGAGCCCAGTAGCAAGACCCTGATAAATGACCTGAGCAATCCAAACCAGAAACAGCTGAGACAAGGATGTATCCAGTGGCTTTCCCATATTTGGAAGTGAACTTGATGGGACCAATGCTATGTAAAAACTACTTTCATTTGTTTGAGTCTACTCTCCCTAGGACCCAAGTTGGTACAGATATTGGAGGGAAATGTTTGTAATTCTGGGCTTGCTCTATCTTCACAATAAATATTCTTTTAAAAAAATCTAATTGACATTGACTAAGTGAAAATTTAGTGCTAATTACTTGTGGCTAACTATAGGAGAATATTCTGGAATGAGAGCTCAAACCAAGAGAATTAGAGAAAAACTACCCAGAGCAAGCCTGACTCCATTGGCCCCTCAGGGGTACCCTTAGACCCTTTGTGGCTAACTGTGGGGAACACTCTGGAACAGGGGCTCAAACTAATAGCATTCCAGAAGAGTTAACCTTTTTCCAGGCAAGCCTGACTACATTATCCTTCAGGAATACCCTTAGAACCCTTAAGGGACAGTGTAGTCAGGCTTGCTCTGGAAAAGGGAGTCCAGAGTCTTGCAACCATTACAAATAGAAGAGAAGGGGGTGGGATCTCTTTTCCAGAGGTCGCATCCCCTGTTTAAGATACAAGGTCCGACCTGGGGGCTGAAGCTGTTAGGCGAAATTGGGGGTACCAGTAATAAATAAACATTTACAAACTTGACCCAAAAATGCATGACAGAGATATTTAATTTTTAAAATCTGAGGAGTATGGTGAGGCATTCATTTTCCAAAGCACTCTGTATTTGAAAAGATAGCCACATCTCCTAGAAGAGAAGGGGAGTGAGCTGCCAGAGAAGCTCCATTCATGCAAAGAGGGTGGGGAGCACATTCCTAGGGTGAGCTCAAACAGGCAATCTGGGCTAGGGGGTGATTGACAGCTCAGCCTGCCTTGCTTGCCAGTGCCACCTAGTGGTCATATTTGTACAAGTTACAGATACTGAAATTTCTGAAGTATTTTATCAATAACCAACTGTTGTGTTTTTATTATATGTTCATGTGTTGTCAAAGCATTGATAGTTTTATTTTAATAAAATATAAGCTAAGAAAATACTGTTCATAGATTTTTTTATGGAAGTATGAGATGGGCCCAATCTTTTTCCCCCCAAAAAAGAACAATAACTATATAAAATTTGAAAACCACTGATTTAGTGAGCTGAGGCTTGACTCTATGCAGTCAGATTCATGACTCAAGATGCCCCCACCCACTAGGAACTCTGTTCTTCTTTCTGTTTCTTCTGCATTTTAATTAAAAATCAATCACAAAAGTATAGCTGTTGAATCTTAACATTGAAAGGAATAAAAGCAAATATATTGAGGCAATCAGCATTGGCATTTCTTTGAAAACCAAGTAACCAGCCTCCTTTGTCACAAGGAAAGACCAATTACAAGAACTCAGTTCTTCATCATAGTCACTTCCATGGAGAATCTATCAACACCAGGAATTTTCCACTCACCACAAAATCCCCTGAGGTAAGGGTCTCACCAGGAGAGGTGATTCAGGAATTCAGGCCAGCCAATAATCTCATCAGATGGTTCTTGCTCAGCTCTGCTGGAAATCTGGATGAGGTATCAATTCCTACTCATGAAGAACCCCATCGGTCTCTTTACTCTCAGCTCTTCTCTGCATGCTTTCTCTACTTGTCCAAAGAGTACACAGGCTTGTTGTTAAGGTCACAGGGAAGCAACTGGAGAACAAGAGGCAAGCTGGTTCCATGCTGATAATGGTCATTTTGTTGTCCCCCTATTCATGGGCACCCAAGTCCATGCTCCTTGAAGGTAGAGACTGTTTCTTTGTTTCTTTGATTCTTGTCTTTGTATATCCAGCAACCAACACTGTGCCTGACATTTACAAGGAAAATAATAATTTTTCATTGATTGGTTGATTCCCCTAGGTGCATCTCCATCCATCAAGTGTCATATGAATTCCCTTTCTCCTTTTCCAAAGCCAAGATTCTTCCTCCTACCTATATGTTTACAGCTGTAAGCCTTGATGGGCTCACCCCATTCATACAGAACTAGTACAAAATGAAGGGGTGGGGGAAATGAGATATTATACATTGTTTTAGCCAGTATTGTGAAAATGAGAAACAGAGAGCACCTTGCATTGGTATCCCACAAGAGAATATTGCAACATGTTGAATGAACTCCTTCTGGAAGACATATGGAAAGACCATTAACTTATTCAGCCATTCATTTATTCAGTAGACATTTATTAAGTGCTTATCATGTGTCATATACAAAGGGATACCAAGACAAAAAAGAAATTATGCCTTCCCTCAAGAAGCTTATAGTCCATTGGAGATAAACAACAAGTACACACAATATGGATATCATTGGAAGGAATATCCATATTGATAAGATCATAGATTCAGTGAAATATGTTTTTCATCTGGATCTTCCTTGTTCATTCTGCATTGCTTTACATAAGCCTTCTCTCCTTTCCTAGAAGTCTTCATTTTTCATTATTTGTTATCATTCAACAATATTCCATTATATTCATATGACAATTTGATTTAGTCATTCCTCAATCATTACGAATAGTTTGTTTCTTACCTTCTGCTACTTTTAATAGTGCCACTATAATTTTATATAGATATAGCCTAGTATAATAAGCTTAGTGGAAATGACTTGGCATCAAAAATTATACAGAGAAGAGTAGGTACAAACTTAAAGTACAATAGTATAGCGGTACACATGTATAGAAAACATAAGGACAAGCAACTCACCCCTCTTGTACTTTAGGAATTCAATGTCCTTTTTCTCCTCATAGAGTTATCACCAAACTCCCAACTTTGATTGGCAGGGTTAGTCCTCCCTTGAGTCCATAGCTAGCTCTCTTCTCTACTGCCAAGGGTCCTACTCCATTAAGAAGCTTTTCATCCTTGAGTAATTCTCTCTACTACCAGTTTCTGTCTCTTGCCTGGATTTTCCTGAAGGGACAAATCCTCAATCTGCTAAATAAGGTGTCTCCTTCTAGACAAGTAGTTCTGTGGCTAGATGCCATGGCTGATGGAAATGGGGAAAAGAAAAAAATCCTCCCCTTCAAAGCAATTTCCTTTCAGGGACTGGATTCATTTCTTATTGCTAGCTCCTGCCAAAATGATTTCCAGGGCTCAGCTATTTAAAGCCCTTAGGAACATGGCCAATTTTCAGTCTAGTTATTTGAGTTGTCCCTTCTGATTCATTTAGAGAGAGGTGCTCACACTTCATAAAGTAACCACTGAGTACTAAAACTATGTTAACACATCAACACCTCATATCTGTCTGTGACTACTTAAACTGAGCTTTAGGAGGGGAGGTGAATCAAATCCTTTCTCCCCGTTCAAAATAGTGAGAGCAAATCACAACTCCACCAGCAATGAATTAGTGAACCTGTTTTGCCCACAACTCCTCTAAGATTGTAATTTTCTATGTTCTCTATCTTTGCCAACTTGACAGCTGTAAGACAATAACTCAAATGTTTTTGTTTGAACTTCTTCACACTAACGATTTTGAACATATCACTGATAGCTTGTCTCTTCTTTTTAAAACCATGTGTTCACATACTTTAACCATATGTCTAATAGGCAGTTGGAGATGTGAGACTGGAGGTCAGCGGAGTTTAGGCCTGAATAAGTAGAGCTGAAAATTATCTACATAGGAATGATCATTGAATCCTTTCAATGTAATGAGATTACTAAGCAAATTGATATAGACGGAGAAGAGAAGAGGGCCCAGAATAGGACCATGGGGTACTCCCATGGTTAAAAGGAGCAACAATAAGGAAGATCCAACAAAGGAGACTGAGAAGAAGCCATTAGACAGGATAAGTATGAGAAAAGGTGAATGTTATGAAAACCTACAGAAGAGAATATCAAGGAGAGGAGGGTTATCAGTGTCAAAGATTGCAAAGAAGTAAAAAAAGATGAGGAATGAGCGAAGGTCATTAGAGATTGGTAACTTTGGGGAAAATATATCTATTGAATGATAAGGTTAAAAGCCAGACTGTGAAAAATTGAGAGTGAGAGCAAAGGAAGTGGAGGCACCACTAGTAAGAAGTCTTTTCAAGGGGTTTAACTATGAAGGAGAAAAAATATACAGGAAATAGCTGGCAGGGATGGATGAATCAAGTGAAGGTTTTTTGAGAATGATGAACATAGGAGTATGTCTGTAGGCAGTAGAGAAGCAGCTGGCAAATGGTAAGATGGTGCAGTCTGGTGGGTTCTCCTCCAAAAAGATCTAGAAAATGTACCAACCTAAAACTTTATGGGAAATCTAGAAAAAGTCAGAGTGAGTCATTTGTCCTGCTCAGTTGAACACAGTGAGACAGACAGGAAAGTCTGCAGACACTGGAGATGGGGTCTGGCCAGGAGCACACAGCATGTGAGGCACTTAGCACCCAGGAAAAGGCTGTGCCCCAGGGCAAGAGAAGGTTCCAGACCCATTCCATGACACCCTCAGACTCATACTGGAGCACTGTGATTGGCACAGGTACCAACTAGTAGCTTTGTTGCCCACTACCCAGTTCCTGGGTAGTGGGCAGGATAAACCAAGAAGGAGACCCATGCAAGGCATTGGTATTCCTGGCTAAAGAGGTCCTAGGTGATATATGGAGAAAGGAAGAAGTTCAGAAGCAAGTAGCAGCAGCACCAGTATGATTAATCATATGGTAGAGTCAAAATGAGGCCTCACTTTCAGCATCTAGTCCAGCTTGCTGGGAAATAACCAGAATGGGAATCCAACATCAAGGGGAGCCTACAATTCTGCCTTTCTGAACCAATAAGACTTTCCTGCTCATTGATAGGAGCTGAGTCTGGCAGCCATCTATTCTTTTGGGGGGGGGGCAATGAGGGTTAAGTGACTTGCCCAGGGTCACACAGCTAGTAAGTGTCAAATGTCTGAGGCTGGATTTGAACTCAGGTCTTCCTGAATCCAGGGCCGGTGCTTTATCCACTGTACCACCTAGCTGCCCCTTAGCCATCTATTCTTGTACAGACCCAAAGTCAGGTCAGGAACTTGGAGAGCTCACAGAGATGGAGGAAAAGAAGGGGAGGGAAGATGGTAATCAGACTTTGCCCTAGATGATATCACTTTGAGAGTTCTGAAAGATTGCAGGTCCATGGCTTGTCCCTAAAATCCTAGAATAACATAATACTCCAAGAAAGAAGTAGCAGCACCAACCCAGTCTTTACTTCCAGAAGGAGTATTGAGCCCAGGCCTCACATCAAATCCAAAGTCAGGAAGAATGGGGAATCCCACCATAATGACCTATTATGGTCCATTTTGGAGTTTTCTTGGCAAAAATAGAGGAGTGCCTTGCCATTTTCTTCTCCAGCTCATTTTGTATATGAGGAACTGAGGCAAACAGGGTTAATTAACTTGGCCAGGGTTACACAGCCAATAAATGTCTGAGGCCAGATTTCTTTCTTTCTTTCTTTTTTTTTTTTTTTTTGCGGGGCTACAGGGGTTAAGTGACTTGCCCAGGGTCACACAGCTAGTAAGTGTCAAGTATCTGAGGCCAGATTTGAACTCAGGTACTCCTGAATCCAGGGCCCGTGCTTTATCCACTGTGCCACCTAGCTGCCCCCTGAGGCCATATTTGAACTCAGAAAGATGAGTCTTCCTGACTTCAGGTCTCTATCCATTGTGTCGCCTACCTGCCCACTGAGTATAATGCTACAGGGTAAAACAAAAGCAAACAAACAAAAACTCAACATGATTTCCAAGTATTCCTGATGAAAAGACCAGCACTGCAGAGAAACTTTGAAGTTCAAAAACAAGAGTTAAACATGAAAAGATAAACATTAATTAACAATGATGAAGGACTAAACAAGGATAAATTGCTTACATTATCTCACCTAATCAGTGTACACAAGCAGACATCCATACCAACAAGGAGGAGGAGGTAAGAGGGAGTGGCTGATGGTTGAATATCACTCATCTGCACCCATCAAATGAAGAAACAAGGAAGAGGAGAAGGAGGAGGAGGAAAGAGGAAGAAGAAGAAGAAAAAAAGAAGGAAAGAGTGAGAGAAGGAAGAGAGAGAGTTGGGTGCAGAAATTCATTTCATTCTACAGAGAAAAGGAAGGAAAGGGGAGAAAGGAAGAGGGTAGATTAAGGGAGAGATTAATCCTAAACAAAATAAATTCTAAGGATTTACAAAAAAAAAAATCTATAGCTCTTTTTGAGATGGCAAAGAATGGGAATATGAGAGGATGCCCATAAATTGGGGAATGGATGAATGAGTTATGGGTGTGTGTGTGTGTGTGTGTGTGTGTGTGTGTGTGTGTTACATAAACATGATAGAATACTATTGAGCTGAACTCTTATTGGCTTAACAACCTCCTGACAGAAAGGTTATCTAGGATATTGGCCAGTGTGGAAATTTGTTTTGATTCACTATACATGTTTGTAATAGGTTTTGTTTTCCTCCTGTTTTCAATGGGGGAAAGGGGTAGGAGTGAGGAAAATGAGAAGGCAGAACTTGATTGATTAAAATAGAGAAAGATAGACAGACATAAACATGTATATATATATGAAAGAAAACTTGTGAACTCCGATCAACACAATGACCAATCACAGTTCCTGAAGACTCATTGCCCACGTGACAGAGAAGTGATGGATGTCAAGTGCAGATAAAGACATTTTTTTAAACATGGCCAATAATAGGGGATTTGTTTTTCCTGCTTTCTCAATGGGGTAGGGGTAGAGAAATTAAAGAGAGAAAAGGCTGACCTTTGAAAATAAATGAAATGAAAACAAAAATTAGTGAAGAGGGGTCAATCTGTGAAAGAAAATGGAATGAAGGGGCAGTTAGGTGGCTCAGTGGATAGAGCACTGGCCCTGGATTCAGGAGGACCTGAGTTCAGATCTGACCTCAGACACTTAACACTTACTAGCTGTGTGACCTGGGCAAGTCACAACCAATTGCCTCACCAAAAAACAAAGAAAATGGAATGAAATGGGATTACTTGGATATATAAAGGGTGTGCTTGGCAAGAAAAGCCATCTTTTTTTATGTGAGACAGATATGTAGGAAGGCATCTGAGTGATGTGAGCTGAGAAGAGAATAAGAGGGCATTATGGCCTTCATTTTTTCAAGGAAATATGAAGGCAGGTCATCAATGTCCTGAGAAGCAAGAGGTGACCTTTTGGATCCCAGGGCAAGAGACTAAGACAAGACTCATCAGGCAAAGATGCTGCCTTTGGAGATGAATTCAGTGAAACCAGCGCTATGTTGGAATTGAGCTAAGTTTTGAGCCTTACGCAACCCCAGAGACAGGGGTGGCGTAGAGGATAACATGACCTCAAGGTGTTGAGGAAAATTGTTAGTAGTTGATTCTTGTTATATCTTTGAAATAAATAGCCCCTCGGAAAAGCTGATCAATGTTAAGTGGCCAAATGAACCTGGGGTATTAGTGACCAACCTCTAACAGGAGAGCAAATACACCTCTGTGAGCCAATGGAGTAGAAGAGACACCCCAATCCTGCAGGCTTACTCCCTTGAAACCCTCAGGGGCATATGGAGCAGCCTGATTCTGAGAGAGTGGACCATAGCATACCTCACTACAACTAATATTGAGGGTAGATCCTTTCCTCTAAGGAACTTAGTGCTTACTGGTGTTCAGTCATTTTTCAGTCATGCCTGACTTTTCGTGACCCCGTTTGGGGATTTTCTTAGCAGAGATACTAGAGCGGTTGGCCATTTCCTTCTCCAACTCATTTTACAGATGAGGAAATGGAGGCAGACAGCATGAAATGACTTGCCCGGGGTTGAACAGATAATCTCTAAGGCCAGATTTGAATTCAGGAAAATGAGTCTTCCTGACTCCAGGTCCATCACTCTATCCACACTGTATTTGGTTAATTGGTAAAATATTACACATTTGGGAGAAGTGACTCTAGTATCCCAGGCAATTCTTTAAGATGGTCACCATCACCATCATCAAGAGTAATAGCTATCATATATATGTATCCTTAGAATTTACAGTGTTTTACAAATATTATTTCATTCGATCCTGAAACAACCTTGTGAGATAGGCGTTATTATTATCCCTATTTTATAAATGAGGAAACTGAGGCAGGTGGAGATTAAATGACTCAACCAGTGTCACACAGCTAGTAAGCATTTGAGGCTGGATTTGAACTATCATCCCAAACCATATCTAGCCAACCCCAGCCATTGGGTCATGTTTTACCACCATCTTCCTTTTGCATACACTCTAGCTTTCTCTTTCCATCTGTTATCTTTGAGAAGTTTTCAAATAAACATTACCATTGCTTCTCAGAAGATCATGTAAATATATTGTCCTATAGCTCATCCACCACCCTTGTGACTTCCTAGACCAAAACACTCTGCATTGGTCACCACTCTCCTGTTAGAATGTAAGCTCCTTGGGGGCAGCTAGGTGGCACAGTGGATAAGGCACCAGCCTTGGATTCAGAAGGACCTGAGTTCAAACCCAGCCTCAGACACTTACTAGCTGTGTGACCCTGGGCAAGTCACTTAACCCCCATTGCCCTGAAAAAAAAAAAAAGAAAAACAAACAAAAAAAAGAATGTAAGCTCCTTGAGGTCAAGGACTGTCTGTCTTTTGTATTTGTAATCTTCAGTACTTAAGAAAATGACTGGCATAGAGTAAGCACTTAATAAATGCCTTTTTATTATTGCATGCATTGCCACTTGTAGTAATATTAATAACTGAAATTCATAGAGCATTTTAAATTTTGAGAAGTACTTCCCATATATTCTCTTGAGCTTCATAACTACCCTGTGAGCTAAGAGGTACAGATATTATTATCCCCATTTCACAGATGAGGAAACTGAATAGAAGTAATTTACCTGTGTTCACATAGCTAGCCAATGTCAGAGAAAGTATTTGAACATGTCTTCCAGACACCAGGTACAGCATCCCACCCACCCATGATACCATGCTGGAAATAAAATAATAACAGCTTACATTTCTCTAATATTCTCTAACTTACAAATTGCTGTTCTCACCCTGTGAGAGAGGACAAATATCATTGCCCTAAATTTAGCTGGCAAGGGAGACAGGCTAGGTGAAATAGCTCTAGACCTTCAATTCAAATCCTACCTCAGACACTTACTAGCTGTGTGACTCTGGACAGGTCATTGAATCTTTCTCAGCCTTGGTTTTCTCATCTGTAAAATGAAGTTAATAATAGCCCTTACCTCACAGAGTTACTGTGAGGATAAAATGAGATAACATATGGAAAGTGCTTCACAAATATTAAAGTGATATATAAATGTCTGCTATTATTATTGTGGGCAACTAGGTGACACAGTAGGTAAAGTGTCGTATCTCAAGTTAGGAAGACTCGTCTTTCTGAGTTCAAATCTGGCCTCAGACACTTGACACTTACTAGCTGTGTGACCCTGGGCAAGTCACTTAAACCTCATTGCCCTGCAAAACAAACAAAGAAAAGAAAGAAAGCGCTGATTACAAAAGGGCATATTTAGTCTTGATGGGGAGGGTACTGTGGTGGGGGGAGAGGAGAAATCCTAACAGTCAAAACCATCCAAAAGCAGAATGTATGAGTAGCCTTAGGAGGTAAGGGTTTCCCCCACACTGGAGGTCCTGAAGCAAAGGCTTGATAGCCACTTGTCAGGAACGTAGGAGGATTCATGGAAATATTGTTTGATAGGTCGCCTCCAACTGATTCTGTAAGTCCCAGACATGGGTTGGAGTCCTAACACTAACACTTCTGTAATATTTGCCCATGAGCTAGTCACTTCACCCTCTGAGTCTTGATTTTCTCTTCTGCAAAATGGGAATATGGGAATAATAATAATTACACTGCATATACCACAGGGTTATTGTGGGGGTAGAGCTCTGAAAACCTAAACTGCTCAAGAAATGGAAGTATTAGCAATAAGCTCCAGAGGCTCTAGTGGCTATGATAAATGATTAAGTTCCAGAGAGAATGCAAAAGAGCCTTTACAAATCATCTGTTCTAGGGACAACTAGGTGGCGCAGTGGATAGAACACCGGCCCTGGAGTCAGGAGAACCTGAGTTCAAATCCAGCCTCAGACACTTGACACTTACTAGCTGTGTGACCCTGGGCAAGTCACTTAACCCCAATTGCCCCACCCAAAAAAAAAAAAAACCAACCACTCACAAATCATCTGTTCTGGCCCTCTCCATTTACAGATGAGGAAATTAAATGATCTACTCAAGGTCACCCAGGCAGAGCTACTAGCAGCCTACCTCAGGTACCCTAATTCTTAATCAAGTGTTCTTCCTGCTACACCACAACCAATTCCTCCAGGTTTTCTATGTACACTTGCAGATGTAGGCATCATAGTTGGGTGATATTAGGTTAGAGGAGGGTGAGAGGGAAATATAGAAGGTTCAGGGTTTTCTGTGGCTTTTATAGCAGGCCTGTTTGGGAAGTGGGCAGGGAAGAGAGATAACAGCAGTTCAACGGCAATTACTTTTTGATAGCAAAACCAAAGAACTGGGGGCTGGGGAGGGAAACCATCTTGGTCCTGCAAACAACACATAAATAGCGCTATATCTCCTTGTGTACAACAGATCAACTCTTGAAACAGTTTTGCATGAAGAAAACTTTTGCAATTGATTCATAATTTAGAAGTGCTTTTGGGAATCCTCTGATGAAAACCCTTCTGAAGCCAGAGTCACTTGTACAGTGAAGAATCATATCATCCATCCTAGAGCACCTAAATGTAAGCTGTTTTTAGGATTTCTTTTGTAGACCCATCTGTATAATAAGAAAAGGCAGGCTGCCTGTCAGGCTAAAATTTTCAGAGCTAGCTTATTTCATGTAATCAGCATGGCCCGGCTTGCACTGGCTGCAATGGAAGTTTTGTGAAGATGTGGAAAGATTACTAGAACTAGACAGGCCCAGCCCTCCCGTGAGCTTTCTGGATGAATTTTGGCAGAACCAGGTGATCTTTCTAGTTTCTTCCATCTCTAAAGTCCTCTGATTTTTTTGGATCAGTTAATTAACAAGCATCAATTAGGTGCCTCTTATGGTGCTGGACGTTATGGGGCACAAAGACAACAATGAAATAGTTTCTGCTTACAGAGAGCTCCCATTCTAGAGCTATCATTATATCATCCTTGACCTCAGTTTCCCCATCTATAAAATTAGAGGCCAGACGCTAACATCTCTTCCAGTTCTGCCATTGTGTGATCTGAGGTCCTTTCCAACTCCATAATTCTGTGTTTTAGCTCACATATTGTATGTTCTAAGGTTCCTTTTTTTCTGTCTTGTGATTCTGTTAGGGTATCTACAGTCATACATTACCTCCATATTTGCTGTCCCACTTCCTCTGAATTAGAACTGGTCTGTTTAATATTCATTTGTTCTCAGGCACTTCCTGAACCTCAGAAAACCTGCTCCCCAGGCAATCACCTTGTGATTCAGAGGAGGAAACACACCTGTCCTAGGCCCTACCCACTTGTGACATACAAACACTGAACCGAAACTCACCATCGAGGGGCAAAAACTGAAATACAGTGTTCAGGTGGACAGAGGTTAAACTTCATTTGTGTACTCCTTGCCTTCTTGAGGTAATATCAAATCAGGCTTGGGAGGGCTCATACAACTTCAAGTTTTTGATGCTAGCCTATCCGTAAACACCTGGACTATCAGAGCGGGCATTGAGGAAGTTGATCACCCATTTGAAGAAGTGAAAATCCCCAAAGAAGAAGGTGTATTTATTCAGACAATAGGAAGGTAAGTTTGACTTCCATTCCTGAAAAAATTCTAGAATGTATAATTAAACAGATAGCTTGTGGATATTTTAAAAGGGAAACAAGGATGATTTTTAAAAATCCAACATGGTTTCAGCGAGAGCAAGTCATGTCAAACAATTCTCTTTTGACAGGATTATTGGACAAGTAGATCAGTGGAATGCTGTAGAAATAATATACCTGGATTTCAGGAAGGAATATCCCCATGATAACCTTGTAGACAAGAATATTTCTCCACCTTTCCCTTCGCTTTTAGAACATAAGGGAACAATGATAGTCTTTCATTTTGTCTTTATATAACCTGAGCATCTATGTAGTTCAGTGTTCTTCATGTGGTAGGCATTTAATAAATGCTTGTTGGGTTGGATTGGATTGGACTGAAATGAACTGTAAGAAAGAAAGATTTAAACTGGCCCATAGTAAATTTAAGTGAATTCAGAACTGGTTAAAATGATCCAATCCAAAGAATGTGAGCTAATGGATTAATAAGGGGGTTGAACTAAATAACCTCTTAGGTCCTTTCTAGTTCTAAGTCTATGATTCTATGATTTGTCTAAATAGGAGCCTCTAGTGGAGTATTCCTTAGTTTATGGTAGCACAGTATATAGAGTATTGGACTTGGAGTCCAGAACCCTTGAATTCAAATCCTGCTTCAAACACTTACTAGCTATTCAATCCCGGCCAAGTAACTGCATCTCTCTCAGCTTCAGTTCCCTTATCTACAAAATGGAGGTAACAGCTATGAGGAACAAATGAGATAATATATGTGAGGCACCTTGTAAATCTTAAAGTACCATATAAATTCTAGCTGGGATCAAATGAGATAACATTTGTAAAGTGCTTAGCACAGTAACCAGGACATAGAAGTTCCATAGTAGATTATATAACCTTGTATATGGTAGGTTTTCATAAATGCTTGTTCCCTTTCCCTTACCCTTCCCCCAACTGTGATTACCATATCTATCTTTAGCACTGTTCTGCTCTACATTTTTATCAATGACTCAGATGATGTCATAGAATTAGCACTTTTCAAATTTACAAATAATATAAAGCTTGGAGGGATCTCTATCCTGTGAGATAACAGAATTGATATCCCAAGAGATCTCAACAGGCAAGAAAGTTATGTGAAACAACTCAGAGGAAATCTAATAAGAATAAATGTGAAATACTACGTGGGAGTAGAGGGGAGGAATGAGCAGTGTAGTGCCAATCTTGCTACTAGACTGCATTCAGTCAAAAGATCTGGGTTCAAATCCTAGCTCTGATAATTACCACTTATGGGACCGTTGGCAAGTCTTATCATCTATAAGTAAAATGGTGGGCGGGCAGCTAGGTGGTGCAGTGAATAAAGCACCAGCCCTAGATTCAGGAGGACCTGAGTTCAAATCTAGCCTCAGACACTTGACACTGTAAAGTTGCTATCTGTACGGTTGCTAAAATTCTAGCTAAACTGTCTAAAATTCTATTGAGTGGTTGCCATAAATTATAATTATAAGCTTTAGCAAGAGTTTAGACTTTTAAGTATTTATGAAGGAGCATAAGAATTTGGTAAGGAGAAAGAGGCCAAGATTCCTTCATCTATCTATCTCAGGGAGCCAGCATCTCAGTTCCACTCAAAACAAGGTCCCTGGTGAAAGAGAGCTCCCTCACCCCTTCCTCCCACCAGAAGCCTCTTGTGAAACAGGAAATAGGGCCGTACACATATACACAGCTCCAAGCTAATTGGTTGGCAGCTTTGATTGACAAATCCCACAGGTGGTTCTACAGAAGTAACTTCCAGAAGCTAAGGTCACATGGCTTCTAAATCACATGCCTTCTCCTCATGGCGGAGCCTCCCTGCAATATCTCTCCAGCAGGGGGTGCAATTCTAATTCTCACAACACTTACTAGCTGTGTGACCCTAGGCAAATCACTTAATCCTTATTGCCTGCCCCCCCAAAAAATGACAAATATCAATAATAGCATTTATATAGCACTTTAAGATTTGCAAAGCACCCTACAAATATATTTTCATTTGATCATAACAACAACACTGCAAGATAATCACCATTTTCACAGATGAAGAAACTAAGGCACAGTGAGATTAATTAATTTACCCAGCTAGTAAGTGTCTGAGATCAGATTTGAACCCAGGACTTCCTGACTCTAAGTCCAGTGCTCTATTCACTGCACCACCTAACAGCCTGACTTCCCATGCATAGTCTGAGGGTGATGGGATCAGACATCAAGAGGGCATATTCCACCCCTCAGCTTCCTGGTGTTTAGAGAGCAATCACTCACACCATCCTGCTCTCCCTCCACCATGCCAGGACCCTGGAAGGCAGAGGGCACTGCTTAGCTGGTTCTTCCCCAGGCTCCACTATGGCTACCTAATTTGCACCTTCTGAATCCTGAATCCCTGTGATTCAGAGTCAACAGGTGGGGGGGTGGAGCAGAGAGGGAGGGGAAAGGAGCACCCCTAGCCTGCCCCTTCTCCCTGTACTCTCCTACTCACCCTCCCCAGTGCCTTTTCTCTCTCCTCCTACTGGGCTTTCCAGACCTCTTTCTCTCCCCTTTATTCTTTCCATTGTCTTGTGTTTATGAAAACCCTGGGGGCAGCTAGGTGGCACTGGGGCAGCTAGGTGGCTCAGTGGATAGAGCACAGACCCCGGAGTCAGGAGGACCTGAGTTCAAATCCGGCCTCAGACATTTGACACTTACTAGCTGTGTGACCCTGGGCAAGTCACTTAACCCCAATTGCCTCACCAAAAAAAAAAAAAAAAAAGAAAATCCTGCATCCCTGGCCACCACCCGCAGTGCGAATGACTTCTGCACAGAGAGAATGGGAAAGCTCTGCTTCAGTTACCTCGGGGATAATTTTACTCACCATCACCATCACCTGTAACTCTACCTCCTACAGCCAAACTCTTGCAATTCCTCTCTGATCATCATTTTCAAACCTTTCACTTTTCCCTTTGCTTTACTTCTCCTAAATCCTTTTCCTCACTATAACTCCCATTTCCTCCATCTTCCTTGTTCTCCCAACCCATCACCTCTACTTTGGATGCTCTCTTTCTCCTTGCAATCTTGTCCTTACAGATAACCAATTCATTGCCCTGTATCCTTTCTTTCTTGCCTTGTACTTCCAACATTCATCCCTTGCCAGTCCTCAACCCTGGATCACCCCCACCATCTTCCTTCTCTGTTCCTACTTCTATGCTGCTGAATGCCAGGAATGGAGGACATGACAAAACCATGCCAACTGAATTCATTACCAACACGTTTTCTCTAAGCTCAACGAGGCCTTCACTGGTATACAACTCCTTTTCTTCCTTCGTTTGTCTCTATCTCACCCCTCTCCATAGATGTTCCAAATCTGAAGTCTCCGGTGCCACCTTCATACCCTCTCTCAGCAGATACTTTCACTTCATACTCCAAATATAATATGCCATAATATAATAATATCTTTGAAAATATTGAAACCATTTATCACTAGTTCCCTCTTCTCTACTTCACACCTCAGAATCCTTCTACATCTTCACTTGTTTTCTCCCTTTTTGTTCCAGCTCCTGAAGAGAAAAACATCCTCCCCAACCACCATTGCCCATGCTCTCATCCCCATTCTCCTTAACCCCATTCTTTCCATGTCCTACTCCAACTCTGGCTGTTACTTCCATTGTGCCCTTTGGAATTCCTGTTCCATAACTAACAAACTTCCATTCCTTTTCCTCTTTCTTTCATGCTCCTAACATGGCTTTCTAACACCCACAGAGAACTAGCTTTCTTCAGGTGACATTGCATTCTTAGCCATCTTCTCTACCACTAGCTATACCTTCACTCCCACCTCCACATACTCCCCCAACACTCATCCAGAAGAGATGTTGGGGTACTACTTGCTCCACATTACCCCATACGCTACCTTTACAACCATCACTCAGCATCCTTTCCTATCACCCAATCCATTAAAGGGTAGCTTTGTCTACAAGCCACAGGTCATTCTCCTTTTCTCCAGAAATTTCAGCACCAAACTTACGGTCTTCCTTTATTCAGGAAATTCAATGTTCATGTTGATACCTCATCAAATTTCCTAAACTCTTACTTCTTTAATTTCCTTCAATCCCATGATCTAGTCTTCCTCTTCACCTCAGCTAGAGTGAGTTCTCGAATCACTTGAAGGTCTTCACGTAGAGGCTAGATGACCCCTTAACAATAATGTTGGATGGAATTCCTCCTCCTGTATCAAATGAGCTGAATGATCTCTGAGTCCACTTTCAGCTGTGATGCACTTCTATGAAGCTCTCTTAGGTGGTACCCTATTCTTTTTTTTTTTAATAATGAAAGGCATGATTTATTTTTATTTTTATTTTTTTGTGGGGCAGTGGGGGTTAAGTGACTTGCCCAGGGTCACACAGCTAGTGTCAAGTGTCTGAGGCTGGATTTGAACTCAAGTACTCCTGAATCCAGGGTCGGTGCTTTATCCACTGCACCACCTAGCTGCCCCAGGTGGTACCCTATTCTTAACAGCAGCATTGCCCCCCAGGTCCGTGTCCCTTCCCCACTATGGCCAAAGAAAGTGTTCTTTGGAGGGACACTAAAAATAGCTTATAGATCTCACCTCTTCAAGTTTCTATTAAATTTGATAAACATTCATTAAGTACATGCTGTATGCAAGAACTATAAAACCCCAGAGTTCTCATATCTGGGATTTGAAAGAAACAAGTCCTTATTTATTCTGTCTAGACCATTCTCATCAATCTAGATTTGGGGCTTGTTCAGAACCTCAATCATCCCCTCCCCAAGAAGAAGCATCAGATGTGTGTTTTTTCATCCCCTTCATCACCTTAAGCCAAGTCAGTGGTTACTTGCTAGTGAAACACCTATTATTTGCCTACTTGGGGAAGAATGGGGAGAAGAGATGGCATATAAGAAGACTATGCTGATCTTAAAGAGTTTCCTGTCTAATTGGGAAGATGAGCTTGATGTACTACTTGTTTCAATGCCTCAGTTACAATTTTCTTCTGCCTGGAATGTCCTTCTTCCCCATCTGTACCTGTTAGCACCCTTTGTGTCCTTTAAGGACTGGCTCAAAGTCTACATCCTCCATGAAGGATTCCTTGATTCCTCATCCAAAAGGTATCTCCCTCTTCCTCTGATCTCATAGAGTTGTGTATTCTTTTTGTTTTTTTTTAGTGAGGCAATTGGGGTTAAGTGACTTGCCCAGGGTCACACAGCTAGAAAGTATTAAGTGTCTGAGGCCGGATTTGAACTCAGGTACTCCTGACTCCAGGGCTGGTGCTCTATCCACTGTGCTACCTAGCTGCCCCAGAGCTGTGTATTCTTCTTGTAGACTGTATAGAGGGTGAGTCCAGCAAGAACCTGGTCAAGATTATACCCTTGTTAATCAGTTTTACAAGGTTAAAAGGTGAAGTCTTCATTCCAACATTGATGCTATCTCCCTATATCAGGTATAAACAAATCCATTAACATCACATTTGAAGATGGTTGATTGAATCATGACTGACTAGTACATAATGAGCGATGCCCTGGAATTTGGCTTTTTTGTTTTGTTTTGTTTTGTTGTTGTTGTTTTTTTTAGTGAGGCAATCAGGGTTAAGTGACTTGCCCAAGGTCACACAGCTAGTAAGTGTTAAGTATCTGAGGCCAGATTTGAACTCTGGTACTCCTGACTCCAGGGCCGGTGCGCCACCTAGCTGCCCCGTGGGATTTGGCTTTTAAAAGGAAGATCTGAAAATACAAACCAAAACAACTCTGACGGTCAATTTGACATCTATCAGACTAGCAAAGAGCACAAAAAAAGGAAATAACAATTGTTGGAGGGGCTTTTGAGAAAAGGACACATTGATGCAGTGGTGGTGGAATTATGAATTGATCCATCCATTCTGGAAAGCAATTTGGAACTATATCCCCAAAGTCACTAAACTGTTCATGCCCTTTGATCCAGTGATGCCACTCCTAGGCTTATACCCAAAGAAATTAAAGAAAGATCCATATGTACAAAAATATTAATATCAACACTTGTTACAGTGAAGACTTATAAATTGAGGAGGTGTCCCTCAATTATGGAATGGCTGGACAAATTGTGGTAGATGGATATGATGAAATATTATTGTGCCATAAGAAATGACAAAAAGAATATCTATTAACTGATGCTAAGGGAAGTAAGCAGAACCAGGAGAACCATTAAATGACTATAATAATGTAAAGGAAAACTGAAAAAATAATGAATGAATAAAAATACATTTCTTTTGGGGATCTCTTTCTGGAGGTGATTGGTGGATTCTTTCAATTTCTATTTTATCTTCTGCTTCTAGAATATCAGGGCAATTTTCCCTGAGAATATCTTGGAAGATGATGTCTAAGCTCAGGTAGACCAATAATTTTCAAATTATCTCTCCTGGACCTATTTTCCAGGTCAGCAGTTTTTCCCAGAAGATATTTCACATTACCCTCTATTTTTTTTTATTCATTTGGATTTGCTTTACTGTGTCTTGGTTTCTCATAAAGTCACTAGCTTCCATTTGTTCAATCCTAATTCTTAAGGCAATTATTTTCATCAGGGAGCTTTTGTACCTCCTTTTCCATTTGGCCAATTTGACTTTTCAAGCTGTTGACTTTTTTCTCATGTCTTTCCTGCATCACCCTTATTTCTCTTTCCATTTTTTCCTCTACCTCTCTAACTTTATCTTCAAAGTCCTTTTTGAGCACCTCTATGGCCTGAGACCAATTCATATTTTTCTTGGAAGCTTTACATATAGGGGCCCTGACATTGACATCTTCCTCTGAGGGTGCACCTCGATCTTGCTTGTCACTGAAGAAACTTTCTATGGTCCTCACCTTTCTCTGTCAGCTTATCTTGCCTTTCTTTTACTTGACTTTTAGCTCCTTAAAGTGGGGCACTGTTTCCAGGCTGCAGTATCCCAAGCTTCAGAAGATCCCAGGTGGTATGATTTAAGGAGGATAAGGTTCTTCACTCACCTGGCCTGTAAATGACCCCAGACCAACTTGCTAATCAACCAACTTTGTGTTTTGGGGTTGTCATCTCTGATGAGCCTGTGCCCCTCCCCCACCTGAGCCACTGCTACTCAAGCCTACCTCCTGGTTCTCAGCAGGGGTGAAAAACCCAAGTTCTGCCTCAGCACCAGCATAGACCCCTGCAGTCTTCCCCCTGCCAAGGGCTCAGCCCTCTCACCAGACTGTGAGCTTAGTTCCAGATGACACTGGTGCTCCAGCTGATTCAGAGGCTCTGGGAGTCTCCTTCTCTGCTGAGGCCTTCCTGGGACTGGATCTGTGTTAGGGTGACTGTGGGGTTGGGCTCTACTCCTGTCTCAGCACAGCAGCTCCCTCCTTCTGACCTTCCAAACCGTTCTTGGTTAGAAGATGATTTCAGCACATTCTTCTGTGGGTTTTGCTGCTCCAGGAATTGTCCTATGGCATTATTTGGATGTTTTTTGGAGCCATTGTGTCATGAGTTCGAGAGCTCACTGCCTTTCCTCCACCATCTTGGCTCCGCCTTCAAAAATGCATTTCTTAAGCTCTTTGCTATCAAAACACTGTTGATACAAATAGAAAAGCAAGCCTGTTTCTGCTCTCAAGGAGCTTGCAGTCTAATAAGGAGAGGCAACACATATAGGTTTCAGCTGCAAAGCAGATGTAAAGACCCCTAGTTCTTAGGGTACAGCCTCAGCAAAATGGATGGGAATGCATCTTCTTTAGTGTTATTTCTATTTTTTTTTTTTGCGGGGCAATGAGGGTTAAGTGACTTGCCCAGGATCACACAGCTAGTAAGTGTCAAGTGTCTGAGGTCGGATTTGAATTCAGGTCCTCCTGAATCCAGAGCCAGTGCTCTATCCACTGTGCCACCTAGCTGCCCCTTTTAATGTTACTTCTACAGAAAAACCATCTATTTTTTTTTTGTGAACTCAGGTCCTCCTGAATCCAGGGCCAGTGCTTTATCCATTGTGCCACCTAGCTGCCCCATAATTTTGTTAAATACTCCCCAATTACTTTTTTTTTCCGGTGAGACAATTGGAGTTAAGTGACTTACATAGGGTCACACTGCTAGTAAGTGTTAAAAGTCTAAGGTCAGATTTGAACTCAGGACCTCCTGAATCCAGGGCCAGTGCTCCATCCACTGCACCACCTAGCTGCCCCATATCTATTTCTGATATTCAACTATTTGACAGTGTCAAAGACTTTTTGTTTGAGAACTTTCTTGTCTAGGTCTTCAGTAGGTGTGGTGCATGAGGTGACTCTAATAGCTGCTTTCCTAGATAATGGCTGCCAGGGGCTGCACTTGGGGTTCTGGGCTGTTGGCATCAGGGTGTGAAGGGAGGTGATGACTTGACCTGCCTGGCACATGCTACTTCCTGTTTCTCCCACAGCCTTGCTGCTTCAGCTAAACTGAAGCTAAGCCTGCCCTGTGGGTTACAGTTGTCCAGCAATTATGATAGGAATGGTTTTCCCCTTCTCCAAAGGGGTTGCTCCCCTGGAGGGGGGCAATCTGGAGACAGGGCTGGTGGTCTTAGAGGCACTATTATTTCTTGGGCTTTTGGGCTTTCCCTGACCATCTGTGGCAGTTGGTCAGTGGTTGGTATGGATTGTATTGAAGACAGTGAGTCCCTTCTCTGTTTGGTTCTCTCCTTGTTGACTGTGGGGGGCAGGCTGGAAGCAGAACAAGTGTTTTGGAAGGTACTGCTCTCCCTGTGACTTCTGGACTCGGGGTCCTGAGCCATCTCCATGAATGTGTCCCGGGCCCTTAATAAAATGTTTGTTGATTAAATGCACAAACAAAACAAACCAGATGCCTGAGTTCAGTATTTATATATTCACCAATGGCCCCAAAAGACTCCTGCCCAGAAGGGAGCATAACCTGAGGCAGGGAGGGAGCCTGCGGCTGAGTTAATCAGACTTTTACTTTCTCTCCTTAGCACCGGTGGCCCACAGAGAGAGAACATAGAAGCCATAATGCAGATGCCATTATCACTTTCCTCTCCTTTGGGCCAGTTTGGAGCCAATCAGGCCAGCTGGCTGATGCAAGATGGGACGTCCACGTGGTACCACGAAAACATTTCCAGAGAGTGAGTCTCCCTGCCCTTGTGTCAGTAGAGTGGAACAAGCAAAGGATTCCCTGTATCTTGCCCAGAATCAGCAAGGCAGGCAGCTGGGCATGCTGGGTACCCACACCCAAGATGTTAAGACTTCTGGACAGTGACAGAGCAATACATCTCTCCACCCTGGCAGTGGAGGACACTGACGCATATGGAAGAAGTCAGGAGAAGCAGGTGGCTCCCTGTGGGCTGTTACTTCCAGCTCCAGGTCTCTGCCAGCTTCTCATTAAACTTCTCCCTTTCCATGTATAGAACAGAAGCCCAGGAAGAATTATCATTGATAATGACAATAGCTTGTGCTTCTATAGCACTTTAAGCAGAGTGTTTACATATAAACCTGAACACAGGACTTAGAGTCAGGAAGCCCTGAGTTCAAATCCTGCCTCAGAGACTTACTAGCTGAGTGGCCTGAGGAAAATCACCTAACTTCTCTGTCTCAGTTTCCCCATCTGTAAAGTGGAGATAATAATAGCACTTACAAGGTTTCTGGGAGTCTCAAGGGAGTTAGCATGTAGAAAATTCTTTCCAGGCCTGAAAGTGCCATATAAACAGTAGCTATTATTATTGTCAATATTATCATTATCATTTTTTGATCCTCACAACAACCTTGTGAGGTAAGCATTATTATTATCCCCATTTTGCAGATGGGGAAACTGAGTCACAGAGAAGTTCGTTGACTTGCCCAAGATTTACAAGGCTAGTAAGTAACTGAATCAGGATTTGAACTCGGATCTATCTCACTCCAAGTCTCTCTCCATTGTGAAATGTGAAATACTTAAATCTCCATAAACTGAGTCACTGAACTTGAGCCAGTGGGAAGTACCTAGGAGTTAAATCCTTTAGGGGGTCTCTGGGGTGTTCAGGGAGGACTAAGACCTCTGGTGTGAGGGCTGCTCATACACCTTTGGTGTCCACTTAGTTCATCCAGCTCTCTCCTGTGGCTCCAAGAAGCTGTAGCGGGCACGGTGGCCACACCCGGGTAAACCATCTCAGCAGACAGGCTAAACCAGGTTGAGTGTCTCAAGTATGTGAAGACTGTTGTTCCAACAGCCATGAAGGCGGCTGAAGCAGGCCTATGGAGCCCTGAGAGCTTGGTCAGACACAGAAGATGCAAAGATCACCCTCTGCATCCTGGGTCATCATGACTTGTCCTTTTGTCTTGCCACTGGACTCTGATGACTCTGGAAGAGAGAATGAGGCTGACGACTCTGTGCAGCTCTGCCTCACTTAAATCCAAGACATCCGCCTGTGATGTCATTGGTCCCCTTTGAAACAGAGGACAAACAACAAATCCTCTAGGGTCAGCTGAAGTAGGCATTATAGGCCACACACAGTCCAAATTGTAAGAGAATTCTCTGTAAACCTCCGCCATCACCATTTCTCCTTTGTCAATTCTACTCAGATGTGCTTTCTTGGGCAAACTTCCACACAGTGGACCTTCCCCTTCCCTGTCACTTCCCCATCATTTAGGACCATCAACATTAACACCATGCTAAGTGTCCCTCCCTCTCTCTGAGGCCACAATTATACACTTTTACAATGGCATGGAATGCCATAACTAGAAGTGCTAATGATGGGATTTCAGGTACCGCAAAAGCCCAATGATAGAGATACTTCTGAACAGCAGACCTTCAAAATGCCTCCCCTTTATATCATGTAGGCATCCTTGTGCACATCCACATGTACAGAATGGCCCAGTCAGTCCTGTCCTGTCATTCCAAAATGCATACTGAAAAGTCTTGTGACCAGGAGATGCCTGATCGGTCTTAGAGCCATCAAACCAGCAGCTGCTATCGCACATTGTATACCTAGAGCCCCAAAGCCAGAAGGGGACCCCAGAAGCTGCTGGTCCAACCCGGCCTGAACAGAAATTCTAGCTCCCCCATCCCAGTCAAGTGGTTACCCAGCTTAAGGCACTGGGGCATGCTTAGGCTAAAGAAGAGGGAACAGACTAATGAACTGCCTCCAAATTATCTGTGAGGATAGGCATAAGGCAAGTTGCAGACTGACAGATGCCTGATTGAAGAACTTCATAACAATTGAGGCTTTCCGGCAATTCAATGAGGTAATGAACTCCTGTCATCAGACTTCTTCCAATGGAGGCTGTTTGCTCAGGTTTTTTCTTTGTTTTGTTTTTGGTTTTGGTTTTTTTTGCATGATGAGTAGGAGATTTCAACACTGGTAAGAGTTGAACTAGATGACCTATCAAGTCCCCTCTACCTCTATAATTTAGAGATGAGAGAGCCTTGGAGTGGGGGTGGGAGGGGAATTTGGAAGAAACCAAAGTTTACAGGATTTTTTTAATGCATTAGGGAGGGTGCTGTCCTCCTCAGAGAATTGTCTGGAAACTTTCCCAAGGGTGGGGGGTGAAGATGGAGGTTTTTTTGGGGGAAGGGGGTTTCTAAATGGGTAGCCAAAGGTTGGTTGAGTCCTGGGATCTGCCGTGGCATCATTTCAGGCTTCTATATATTGTTCTAGAGCCGCTGAAAATTTGCTCCAGAACAAACCTCTAGGATGTTTCCTAGTACGAGCAAGCCAGCGTCATGGGGGCTACACACTGACCTACAGGTAAGTAGATAAAACAGAAAGGAGCAGATCCCTTCCCCCTCAAGATCCACTATGGTATATAACAAACTGACAGCATCTAGCTAGAATCAGAAGACCTGAATTTAAATCCCAGTTCTTTCATTTATAATCCACGTGATGCTGGAAAAGCCATTTAATCACTATGGGACTCAGTTTCCCTGTTTGTAAAATAAGGAGGTTGGACAAAATCACTTCTAAGATCTTTTCCAGTTTTAAATTTATGATCTCTGATCCTGTAATATATATATATATATATATATATATATATATATATATTTTGCAGGGCAATGGGGGTTAAGTGACTTGCCCAGGGTCACACAGCTAGTAAGTGTCAAGTGTCTAAGGGCAGATTTGAACTCAGGTACTCCTGAATCCAGGATTGGTGCTTTATCTACTGCGCCACCTAGCTGCCCCAAATATTTTCAATAATTTTCAGTTGTGTCCGACTCTTTGTGACCCCATTGGGGGTTTTCTTTGCAAAGATATTGGAGAGGTTTGCCATTTCCTTCTCCAGCTCATTTTACAAATGAGGAAACTGAGACAAATAAGGTGAAGTGACTTGCCCAGGGTCACTCAAGTAGTAAGTGTCTGAGGCTGGATTGGTACTCATGAAGATGAGTCTTCCTGATTCCAAACCCAGTGCTCTATCCACTGCACCACCTAGCTGCCCTTACTAATTCATAATATAAGAAAGACTGAGTTTGACATATTCTCCCAAATGGGGAGAGGGCAGGAAATGGGGAAGCAAGAACAAATTCCTTCTAATTTCTTATATTTACATATGAAAGAGCCAGGTCTAAATTAGTTCTGAAATTAAAACCTTAAATAAGCTGTGTATAATGGAGCAGCTAGGTGGCTCAGTAGATAGAGCACTGGCCCTGGATTCAGGAGGATCTGAGTTCAAATCCAGCCTCAGACACTTGACACTTACTAGCTGTGTGACCCTGGGCAAGTCACTTAACCCCAATTGCCTCACCAAAAAAAAAAAAAAAAGTTGTGTATACTTTTGCACCTGCTTAAGCGAAGAATGCCTCAACAAAGTCCATGTGGCCCCTTTTTAAACAACACAGAAATTGTGCCTCTTTTTGTATTCCCAGCACTTAGTACAGTGCCTAGTACATAGTGGGTGCTTAATAAATGTTTATTAATTGATTAATTGAAATGCACATTCTTCCCTGAGGGTTCATGCCCATAGACATAATACTCAATCTCCAAATACATGGTTCCACAACTGAGCAGACAGACATAATATCTTTCCTATAGGATTCTGCCTGTTTAGGTGCTTGCAGGGGTCTTCTTCGATCCAAAGACAATAAAGCAAAGAAAACAGAAAAGAAAAATCAAGCTTTCCCTCTCAAAGAAAGAGTCTGTTTCCAACAGGATCTCAAACAGCCGTACAAGATTTGAAGTTGCCTGCAGGTCACCCTCTTACCTTAAGGATCAAATGAGAGCACATTAGGAAAGGGCTTAGCGTAGTACCCGGCATACAGTAGGCACCTAATAAATGTTTGCTTCCTTCTTCCCTTCAAGTGAGAAACCAGAGGTAACTAGGTGGCGCAGTGGATAGAGCACTGGCCCTGGATTCAGGAGGACCTGAGTTCAACACTTACTAGCTGTGTGCCCCTGGGCAAGTCACTTAACTCCAATTGCCCCACCAAAAAAAAACCCCCCAAACCAAAAAACAAACAAACAAACAAACAAAAAAACAAGTAAAAAACCAAACTGGCCTGAGTGAAAATTCTTCTAGGTCCCTGCCATTTAAAGGGCGTGGGCAATTTCTCCAGGGAACCCTACAACATACAGGGAATTTCAACTAAAGATCCTTACAAACTTTTCAATGAATGAATGAGGATTTAGTAAACAATTACTGCATGCCAAGCTCTGTGCTAAGTGCCAAAGATACACATACAAACCCCAAAATAGCCCCTGCCCTCAAGGAACTTGCATTCATTTTATTTTGGTTTGGGGCGTTTTGAGGGGGGCTTTTTAATTTAATTTTTCCAACTATTTTCTCTCCCTCCCACCTTCACACCCCCCCCCTTTTGAAAAAGAGAAAGAAAAACAAAACCCTTGTAATAAATATGCACAGTCAAGCAAAACAAATTCCTGTACTGGCGCTGTCCAAATTTATCCCTTCCCTTCATCCTTCACCCTAAGGCTATCACCTCTCTGTCAGAAAGCAGGTAAGTTTACAGTCTCATAACAGAGTGACAATATCTCTAGGAGACTGGTAGTGAGAGAGGGATATTTTGGTTTATAAAGTTATAGGGATAGCTAAAGGAGCCATTTTCTGTTCCATCATTTCAGTCACATCCAACTCTCCATGATGCCAGTTGGGGTCTTCTTGGCAGAGAGACTGGAGTGATTTATCATCTCCTTCTCCAGGGATCTGCTTTAGTGAATGGATAATAACCTGTGTTTCAAACATTAATTATTTGTATACACGAAGCTGACAACCTTGCTTTCCCTGGAGTTTGTATTGTTTCTCCACAGGAATGATGCCCAGACCCAGCTCTGTAGGAATTATTAAAAAAATAAAGACCTGGGTTCTGATTCAGAGAGGGGTCACTGATTCTGATTAATTAATAAAACAGCCTTTTTCATTATGAAATCTACCTTCCCAGACTTTTCTCATTTTTCCCTTGGTCCTCTCCTTCCTGACTTTGTTTCTCTTTTTCCCCTCTCCCCCTCCCCAAGGAATATGGAATGGTGCCTGGCCTATGGTCAACAACTGAGGCACGATGGCTTTGACACATTCTTTCAGAGAAAGGGGACCAATCCTCCCTCTTCTCTTCGATTTGGATCGGAGAAAGTCTGTTTTCCATTCCTATCCCCAGCCCTGAGTTCTGGGATAGCTCCTCCCACCCCAATTACCCTCCTCACATAGAAACTTGACCTGACTCTTGGTCTCTTCTCCTCAGAGCCAGGGACTGCTGCCGCCACTTCATGATCAAGCTTTTGCCTGATGGCCGATTGGTGATCCCTGGAGAGAAGGGTATCCATTCAACACTAGTGGAGCTGGTCAGCTTCTACCAGAAAACTCCCTTCCAGCCCTACATGGAACTGCTAACTCAGCCGTTTGGCCAGGTGAGGAAGGGAGGGTTCTGGGTGGGAGGGACTTTGCTGGGAACTTCTGCCACCTCACCCACAGAGGGATGGAAATGGCCAGGGCTATCCCTTCCCAGAAACCAGAAGCATGAGCAAGAGCCTACAAACAGAATGAAATAAATAGTAGAATTTACACCATTTCCTGGCAAGATAGCTGAAGATCCCATAAGAAGGGATACATGACAGGTCTGGCCACATGTCCCAATTCTGCTGATCACCTCCAAACATGTAGGAGAAGCAACCATATACAGGAATTAATCTAGATAACTAATGTAGGGTTCTATCATAATCATAATAATGACTAGTATTTGTATCGTGCTTTAATGTTTGCAAAGCGCTCTTTGCTGTGTCATTTGATTCTCACAGCAACCCTGAGAGGTACAAGCTAGTATTGTTCTTATTTTATAGATGAGAAAAATAAGTCTGAGAGAGGTTAAATACTTGCCCAGGGTCACACAAAGAGCAAATGGCTATGAGCTTAGTTAGGTGACTGAAGGGGTGGAAGGACTTGAACTCAGACCTTCCTGATTCCAAGTCCAGTCCACTATCCACTGCCCCACCTAACTTCCTCTGGAATTCTAGAGTTCAGTAATTCTAGGGTTCTATGATCCAAGGGTGGAATAATTCTTATTATTGTTTGGTCGTTGTAGTTGTGTCTAACTCTTTGTGACCCCATTTGGGGTTTTCTTGGCAAAGATACTATAGTGGTTTGCCATTTCCTTCTCCAGCTCATTTTACAGATGAGGAAACTGAGGCAAACAGAGTTAAGTGACTTGCCCAGGGTCACACAGCTAGTAAATGTCTGAAGCTGGATTTGAGTTCAGGTCTTTCCTGACTCCAGGCCCAGCACTCTATCCACTGAGCCACCTAGCTGCCCCATAATATAAGATACTCTGGCATTTAAATCCCTCATAGCCAAGCCCCTTCCTACCTTTCCAGTCTTCTTATACTCTACTCCCCTCCATTCACTCTATGATCCAGTGCCACTGAGTGGCCTTCTTGCTGAGGCTCAAACATGGCGCTCCATCCTCCCGACTCAGAGCCTTCATCTGGAATGCATTTCCCTCACCTTCTACTGCTTCCATCACTACTCAGCTCAGATCCCACCTCTGTCAAGAGGCCTTTCTCAGCTTGCTTCCACACCTCCTAGGCCTTCCTGCCTGAGATTTCCTTCCATCTACTCTTTATCTACCTGTAAGTACTTGATTACCTTCCTATTTGTGTCCTGCGTTAGAATATGGGCTCCCTGAGGGCAAACACTGTACTTTTGCCCCTTTTTGTATCCCCAGTGCTTAGCACAGTGCCTGGTTTCAAGTAAGAACTTCATCAATGCTTATGGATGAGCTAACTAGGATGCTGGATCCTATTATCTGGGTTCATGTGACTCTAATTAGAAGGGTTCTTTGGCTTCCGATTCTAAGAGCCCGCAGTTCTGTGTTTCAGAGTCCTGCAGTTCATACTTTAGTTTCCTTACATCAAAAACTGCTGTAGATTTGTCTTATAAGTCAGTTCTGGTCTCAGTTTCCCCCCTTCTCGGCTAAGTGGCAGAGTAGACTTGGAGTCAGGAAGAACCGAATTTGAATCCTGCCTCAGACATTTACTAGCTGTGTGAATCACTGGGAAAAACACTTTACCTCCCTTGACCTCAGTTTCCTCATCTGTAAAATAGGGACAATACTATCATCTACATCCTAGGGTTGCTAGGAGGATCAAATAAGATGACATAGGTAAAATGTTTCACCATCCTTAAAGTGCTATATAAATACTGGCTATTGCCATTATTTATCTATGAATATTGCAGTCAAAGAACATGTCATTTTTGCATTACTATCTCCAGTGCCTCATGCAGTATCTGGTGCATAATAATCAATCAATAAAGATTTAATAATCAGCTAGCACTTTACTAAGCACCCACTAGGTGCCAAGCACTCTGCTAGTCATTGTGCTACAGTAAACACAAAAAGGAAACTGTCCCTATTTTCTTTTTCTTTTGGGGCAACAGGGGTTAAGTGACTTGCCCAGGGTCACACAGCTAGTAAGTGTCAAGTGTCTGAGGCCAGACTTGAATGCAGGTCCTCCTGAATCCAGGGCTGGTGCTTTATCCACCGCACCACCTAGCTGCCCCAACTGTACCTACTTTCAAGGAGCTTACATCTCTCACACGGTAGGCACTTGATAAAGGTTGGTTGAATAAATGGAAAGGAATGACTGACTTGTTTTTTTTTTCTTTCTTTCCAGGAGGATGAGTACTCCAACATGGCATTGGATATTAACACCATACCAGTGAACAGCTCATCTACCCACATGCCCAAGCCCAACTCATCTCTTCCCATCAATGTAAGACATCTTTCCCCATGGGTATCCTGTAGCCTTGGCTTTTTCAATGACCATATAGAGAAGATATATGATCAAAGTGACAGATAGTTAGGAAAGTTCAGAATTAATGGAACAACTAGACAGAAAGAGTCACAATCAGTGAACCAACATCAACCAGGAGGGAGGTCCCTAATGAATGAAAACTAACAAGATCTCAGAGTAGGAAGGGCCTTCAAAGGCTATCAGGTCTGACCTAACCAGCAATCTACCCTATAACATCTCCAAGCAGTAGTCATCTTTAGTTGAAATATCTCCAGGAAAGGCGGGGCACTATCTTAGGGGGAGCCCTATCCCACCTTTGGAAAATGTTCTTTCTTAAGAAGCTATTCCAGGGGCAGCTAGGTGGTACAATGGATAAAGCACTGGCCCTGGAGTCAGGAGGACCTGAGTTCAAATCCGGTCTCAGACACTTGACATTTACTAGCTGTGTGACCCTGGGGAAGTCACTTAACCCTCATTGCCCCACCAAAAAAAATAAAAATTAAAAAAAAAAAGAAACTATTCCTTACATGCAAGCTAAATCTGCCTCTCTGCCATTCCCACCTGCTGTTCTTGGTGCCTACCCACAACATCTATCTTTGGCCCTGTTCCATTCAAATGTAACATTGGAAAGAGGACTGGAGACAGAAGATATGGGTTCGAATTCTAGCTCTATCACCAGTTGTGTGGTAAATCACTTAATCTCTCCAGATCTCAGTTTTCTCATCTGTAAAATGTAGGTATTGGAATACATAACTTTTGAAGTCCTACCGATTTTAAAGCTATGGTCCTATCAGTGATTTGGAGGAAAGTGTAGGTGACATATTAAGCCAATTTGCAGAAGGTATAAAATTGGAGGAGAGCGCTACCATATTGGATGACAGAATCATAAGCCAACAAATAATAACAATAATTAGAATTGATACAGAGCTTTAAGGTTTTGTAAAGCACTGTACAAATATATATATTTTAGTGAGGCAATTGGGGTTAAGTGACTTGCCCAGGGTCACACAGCTAGTAAGTGTTAAGTGTCTGAGGCTGGATTTAAACTCAGGTACTCCTGACTCCAGGGCCGGTGCTCTCTCCACTGCGCCACCTAGCTGCCCCACTGTACAAATATTTGGGCAGCTAGGTGACACAGTGGATAAAGCCACTGTAGGCCTGGCATCAGACACTAGCTATGTGACCCTGGGCAAGTCACTTAACCTTCTTTGTCTCAGATTCCTCATCTCTAAAATGAACTGGGAAGGAAATGGCAAACCAATCCAGTATCTTTGCCAAGAAGATCCCAAATGGACTCAAAAAGAGTCAAACACTAAAAAAAAAACCCTTAGTAATAAATATAAATCTTATCTCATTTAATCCTTGCAACAAGCCTGGAAGCTTCTAGTATCCTCATGATTTTAGTTGAGGAAACTGAGGCTAAGAGAAATTAAATGATATACCCAGGGTCACATAGCTAGTAAGTTTTTGAGGCAGGATTTGAACTCAGGTCTTCTGTCAGGAAGTATAATGTTTGATCTACAGAACCAACTGGCTGTCTACAAAACATATCTGGACAAACTGAGATGATGGTCTAAAGCCAGCAAGATAAAACTTTCAGAGAAAGTCCTTCAGAGTCATTTCCAAGCCACATTAAATAATTTCACCTCATCATTTCAGAGTCAAAATGGGTGCACTTGACCCCAAATACTAGCCCCTCTCTAATTTGTTACCCCTCCTCAATGATTTTGGCTTCATTCAAAGAACTAAATCCACCCTCAAAAGTTCAACTAAGTCCCGTCCCCCCCTCCACCCCAACTGAAGACTTTCAGAATAACATGCTTCGGACTCTGAAAGTCATGGTACTAAGAAATCCAAAATTAGTTTTAACCACATCCTGATATTGCAGGACTAAGAAGTCACATCAAGAAATCACAAGCATTTATTAAATGTCCATTCTGTGCCAGGCATTGTGCCAATCTCTAGATTTATAATGACAAGTAGCAACAACTGATATTTTAGAATATGTAAACAATTTAAGTGAGACACACACACACACACACACATATATATGCATCTAGAGAGAGATCACTCTTGTCACTATTTAAATTAATAAGGACTGAGGCAATTAAATCTAAGCATATAGATTTCTTAACAAAGCTAGTCATTACCAATCAATTGGCTCCAAGACCTCCTCCGTAGGTAAGCATTCTCCTAGTCAATAATAAGGAACCAATCATTTTATACAATTTTGAGTAACATAGGCATTCTCTCCTCTGATTGACCAGAGTTTTACAAATCCTTGGGTTATTACAGGAATATCCTGAAACATTCTGTGGCTATTACAAGAACATGCTGCAAGAAGCATGGAAGATTTTGTGGTTGGCACCCATTGCCTTTTCAGAATTTTCTCAACATCTTAACCTCCCATAATCATATGATTTATGATTTATATCAAAGCAATGCCTGACTCACAAAATGGCAATCACAAAAGGGAAAGGACCAAATAAAATGGAGTTAGTTTGGGCTTTCACACTATATAGACATTTTGTTGTTCAGTTGTTTCAGTCATGTCTGACTCTTCATGACCCCATTTGGTGTTTTCTTAGCAAAAATACTAGAGTGGTTTGCCATTTCCTCCTCTAGCTCATTTTACAGATGAGGAAACTGAGGCAAACAGGGTTAAGTTGACTTGCCCAGAGTCACACAACTTCTAAGTGTCTGAGACTGGATTTGAATTCAGGAAGATGAGTCTTCCTGACTCCAGGCCCAGCATGCTTTCAACCGCACCACCTTAGCTGCCCCTACATAGACATAAACATAAACAGAGACGCAGATACAGACATAGACATAGACAAAGATATAGATATCTTTAGAGCCTCACAACAAGCCTATATGGTGGGTGCTACAGTTACTATTTATCCCTGTTTCACAGATGAGGAAACTGAGGCCTGGGGAGTTTCTAAGTCATGAATTCTTAATCTTTTTTTTGAAACTTATAGACCCTTTCTCAGACAATGTTTTATTTTTTTTTTTATTTTTTTTCTCTATGGCACTTTTTTTTTTTGGTGGGGCAATGAGGGTTAAGTGACTTGCCCAAGGTCACATAGCTAGTAAGTGTCAATTGTCTGAGGCTGGATTTGAACTCAAGTCCTCCTGAATCCAAGGCCAGTGCTTTATCCACTGGGCCACCTAGCTGCCCCCCTCAGATAATGTTTTAAAATGCAGGAAATCAATTATATTGAAATGTAATTATCCACAAAAAAATTTTTAAACAGATTCATGGTTCCCAGGTAAAGAACCCATTCTAAGTGACTTGCCCAAAGTCACACAGCTAATAAAAGTCAGATGCAGTGGGGAGGAGAAGGGTTTAGACCAGGTTCCCTTTCTGTCTTGCCCATTCTATATAGATACTCCAGTATCTATATTTTAGCTCTTGCCCATATTAAAATTCACTTCCCACTTTTCATGGTCTTTCCTACCACCTCATTGCTTTGGCTTAAACCTTCAAGTCTTTGAGGAACCCTTATTAAAATGTATTATTTGCCTATTAGAGTCCTTTAAAATATCATATCGGGGCAACTGGGGGGCACAGTGAATAGAGCACCTGCCCTGGAGTTAGGAGGACCTGAGTTCAAATCCATCATCAGATACTTCCTAATTGTGTGATCCTGGACAAGTCACTTAACCTTGATTACCTCCAATAAAATAAAATATCATATCATAGGGAGTTTTTTGTTAGACTGAACAACAGAATATTTAGACCTAGAATACCTTTATCAGAACACAGACCATAGAATGTCAGAGTTGGAGGGAATCTTAGAACCTAAAACTTTAAATGTTAGGGCTTTAAGGAGGTGTTAGAGAAAATGTACTCTGATCCCCTCCTTTTACAGTTGAGAAAAAGGCCCAGGGAAATGAGAATGACTTGTCCAAGGTCACAAATCTAGTTAGTGGGAAAACTGGATCTAGAACTTGGGTTTCCTGATTCCTAACTTTATGCTTTTTAAAGGGGAGGTCTAGGAAGGGCCATCTCAGTGGGGTACCCTAAGAAAGAATACTGGGCTACACCAGGAGCCTGTGTCAGGGGAGGATGCTTAAAAGGGGGGGAGGGTAAAAAGGTACAAAAACCAACTTTCCAATATTTCCAGGGTCTAGCCCAGGTGGAATAGCCAGTCACACTGAGCTCTGTTTCCAGGTATCCCTGAAACCTATGCCGCTATCTCAAAAAAGAATGATGGAGATGCCCAAGGCTGACTCATCCCAACCATGGGTAAAACCTTTAGAGCAATTGCCAGCCCTGGGTCATGCCCAGATGTCAGAGAAGGTTTTGCTCCATGATGCCCCACAAAAAATCTGGAAGAACATTAAGAATCTACCTCAGGCTGGGAAGAAGATAACAGAACAAATAAAAACCCATCTCTCAGGTGTGAAGCTCTCCTTCCCTTCTTCAGTAGTAGCTGACAGCCATGTAGAGGGCCAAGCCAGGGAGGCCCCAGGTCCAGAGGGAGATGGATCTGCCACCCAGGTGGAATACAGTCTTCCAAAGAAGGAAGCACAGAACCCTCCCAGCAATGTCTATACAGATCCTTTTGAGCTAGATCGGCTTCCAAAACACACCTCTCACCCCAAGATTCAAGATCTCCACCTGCCTCCAAGGAAAATGTTTGGGACATCAATTACCCCCATTCCAACTTCTAAAGATGCCATCTTGCCTACCCCTAGAAGGGGGGTGATCTCAGGGACTATACACCAGCGTAGACCCAGGCCAACAGTTAATTCCTCTTTCCCTGAGGAATACCATCCACCCCCACCCTTTGCCCCAGGGTACTGAGAGCCCTGGAGGAAACTGAGGATCACTCACAATGTTGGTCTAGGGTGACAAATAGGTCCTACATCTAGAGCATGGTGTTCAATTCTGGGCACCCTATCCTTAGATAGACATCAACAAGCTCAAGAGTATCCAGAGGGGAATAACTAGTTGGTAAGGAAACCAGAAACCCATCAATATAAGAATTAGTTGAAGGACCTGAGGAATTTTAGCCTGGAGAAGAGACTTAGTAGTGATAATAATTTATTGTCTTCAAATAGCAAAGAAGCAATAATCATTTTGCTTGACCCCTAAGCACAGAACTTTGGCCAATGGGAGAAAGGAACAGAAAGGCAGATTTGGGGTCCTTATAAAAAAGACCTCGGTTCGAGTCCAGAATTTGACACGACCTAGCTCTATGACCCTGGACAAGTCACAACTTCTCAATGCTCTAGGCAAAAATCAATCACCCACCTCTATGAGTAGCAGGAGTTTCCTCACCTAGAAGTACCCAATACCAATGAGATCACAGGTTCTGGTTTTGTCCCCATAGAAGAAGACATTTCTAATATTAGAGTTATCCAACCACGGAATAGACTGCCTTGGGTGGATAGTGAGCTGCCCATCACTGACTGTATTCAAATAAAGACTGGATAACCACATTGTTGAGGATGTTGGATTTGCTTATCAATGTGCATGTTGTATTGTCCCCAGTAGAATGCAAGTTCCTTGAGGGCACAAACTACTTTCTTTCTAGGTCCTGAGTTCTGGACCTGATCAGGAAGAATTGAGTTCAAATGTGATCTTAGTCAGTTACTAGTTGTGTGACCCTGAGTATATGTCTGCCTCAGTTTCCTCAATTATAAAATGAGGATAATAATAGTACCTCCCTCACAGGGTTGTTGTGAGTAGCAAAGGAGATAATATTTTTTTTCAGTGAATAAATGGGTCAGAGTGGCTGTGAGCCTAAGAAATCAAGTCCCATATACTGTTGGGGTTTTTTTGGCAGGACAATGAGGGTTAAGTAACTTGCCCAGGGTCACACAGCTAGTAAGTGTCAAGTGTCTGAGGTCAGATTTCAACTCAGGTCCTCCTGAATCCAAGGCTGGTGTTCTATCCACTGTGCCACCTAGCTGCCAGGAGATAATATTTGTAAAGTGCTTAGCACAATGCCTGGCACATAGTAGGTCCTTAATAAATGCTTGTTTCCTTCCTTCCCTTTCTGTCTTTGTATCCCCAGCATAGTGTCTTATATGTTATAGTAATTTACTAAGTATTTTAAAAGTTGAATTGTAAGGTGAATTAATGCATGGGGAGGGAGTTTAAACCACATGACCTCCAAAGTCCCTTCCACCTATTAGTGCCTGTGATTTTATAGTCTTGGAGATGTGGGAGGTATGGAAAAGTAGACCTTTGAGTATACTTCCTGCCTCCAACACTAAAAAATTTAAGCATCTAAGCTAAAGCTACCTAAGGACTGGAAAGCATTCAAAAACTCAACTTACATTCTGGCATTTCTGCTCACTCACACACAGTGATATTTTTGTTTGCGGGGAGTTTTTTTCCCCCTGGAGCTACAACCCAGTCTCTTTCCTCTGCTTAACCAGAATTTGTTCATCAGGCCCCTAGATTTACTGGAACTTCTTCAGCACTCTTCTGTTAGGAAAAGGAAATGGTTGACAGGCCTGAGATGTTAGCAGAGGCAGTTGATCAACGTTGCCCATCCCACCAAAGTAGAGAAGACAGGGGTCATGCCTGTGCTTCTCAAAAGCAGGGCTGTAATTAGCAAGAAAAAGCGACAAAACAAAAATGTTTATAGCAGCTCTTTTTGTGGTGGCAAAGAATTGGACATTGAGGGGATGCCCATCTATCAGGGAATGTCTGAATAAGTTGTGGTATAAGAGTGTAATGAAATACATTGTGCTGTAAGAAATGATATGGGGCAGCTAGGTGACACAGTGGATAGAGCACCAGCCCTGGATTCAGGGGGACCTGAGTTCAAATCCTGACTCAGACACTTGATACTTACTAGCTGTGTGACCCTGGGCAAATCACTTAACCCCAATTGCCTCATGCCGCGCCCCCCCCCCCAAAAAAAAGAAATGATGAACAGGCAGATTTCAGAAAAACCTGGGAAGACTAAAGCGGATTGATGCTAAGTGAAGTGAGCAGAACCAGGAGAACATTGTACACAGTAACAACAACGTTGTGTGATGATCAACTGTGATAGACTCCACTCTTCTCAGCAATACAATCATCAAAAACAATTCCAAAAGACTCATGATGGAAAATGTTCTCCACACCCAGAGAAAGAACTAGAGTCTGAATGCACATCGAAGCATACTATTTTCACTTTTTTGGTTGTTTTTTTTTTGTTTTTTCTTTCTCGTGGTTTTCCTCTTTTGTTCTGATTCTTCTTTCACAAAATAACTAATGTGGAAATATGTTTAACATGATTGTACATATAAATTTTTTAAAAAATAAACATTCTGGGGGAAAAAAAGAGTGACAAAATGGAGCTGGTGTATCTTGGGTTGGGCTTATGCCAAATGAGCAAGCAGGGAAAGGTTGGAGAAGCTGGCACATATACCCTGGGGCAAAATGCTCCTGCCACACCTCAGTAAATAATCAGTATAGTGGAAAGCAGGATGAATTTGCAGTTGGAGAAAGTGGGTTCAAATCTTGATTCCCATGTGATCTTGGGAATCATTTCATGTTTCTAGTGCTCAGTCTCCTCAGCCTGTAAAATGGGAGTGGGGATAGAGTTGGATCAGCTGGTTTCTAATTAATTAAGACATGAATTTTATGGTCTTGCCATTATGAATTTGGGGGTAATCCCCAGATCAGGGATTGAAGTATCTGTTAAAAATGACCCAATCAGGTGTTTTTTTAAGTACTTTAAATGTAATGGAAGACAATGGTAACTTCTTGGTTCCAAGGGGCAGAACAAGGAACAATGGGTAGAAGATATAAAGAGAGAGACTGAAGCTCAGTGTGACTGTAGACCCTTTCCCTCCCTCCCTACCCCAACACATTGGCATAGAGATTTGGTAAACCTAGAAGATATCTGCACTGTTGAGCACATACATTTTTTCTGGAGGTCCCTAAGTTCCTAGGGGCTTTGGACGTTGGATCTAACTTCCTTCCTCCTAAGAAGCCATGTGGCCAAGACATAGAGAAGTCAGTCATATGGAAAGATAGACGAGGAGGCCTTTGAGCCTCAATGGAATGGACCTCCATCTTTCTCCTGGCAAGGTGGCAGGTATTGGAGGAATTTGTCACCGTCTCTGTGGCAGGAGAAAAGTAGAGCTGAGATTTGTGGTGTGGCAGAGCATAATGGAAAGTAGGGAAAGATGCATGAAATCAGGCTGGTTAGTGCTAATAGACTAGAGCAGGGAGCAGACTGTGGTTGGTGATATGGGATTCTGGTACAGCTCATTCTTCCCTCTGCTTCCCTGGAGCTAGAGGAACCCCAGAGATGTAGGAGAGGTGAGCCCATTAGAGAATTTCTCCAGTGTTAGTAATCTCTGAGATATTCACAATGTGGACTGCTTGAATGCAGAGAGAGACTTAATAAGGAAATGAGCCAGTAGCAGTGGGAGATAGAAGTTGGTTTGTTTATTTAGGTAATGACCTGCAGGACCAAGCACCAGGACAAGCCCCTCCCTGACTCCATGAAGGGAAAACTTTAACCATTGGGGCTGTCCATAAGAAGAATGATCTGCCTCAGAAGGTAGTAGATTTCCCCTTATTATCAGACTTCAAGTAAAGATCATGCTCTGGGTATGTGGCAAAAGAGATTCTTATACAAATTAGTTTGAACTCTGAGGTCCCTTCCCAATTTTGTAAAATTATGAATAAGAATAGCCTTAGTGTTTATCCCCTTCTCTCCATCTACCACCAAAGTACTGCATCCATGAAGAATGGGGGTTATTGTTGTTCAGTTGTGTCCAACTCTTCATGACCCTGTGGACCATCACAGCCAGTACTGTCCAGGCTTTTTTTTGGCAAAGATACTGGAGTGGTTTGCCATTTCTTTCTCCAGTGCAGTTAAGTGACTTGTCTAGTAGGTGTCTGAGGTCAGATTTGAACTCAGGTGTTCCTGACTCTGGGCCCAGTGCTCTATCCACTAAGCCATCTAGCTGCCTCTTATTAGTATTAGTATTGTGATATTGGTGTTTAAATTCACAGCTCTTAGCCTCTACCAATGTATGTCTTTATACCAGAGCAAACCCGATGACAGATTGTCATCATAAAAGCAAAAATATTGAATTATACAAACCATGGCCCAGAGCTCCCCAAAATTCTAGCCTCCCATGTACTGGGTTTGATCCTGAGGACTGGCCTTAATGGGTCATTATTTTTCATGGTCTCATTGCCCCCATCTGGAAATGTCCCACAGAATCTCCAAATATGCTTATAGAATAGTTTGTGTCTAGGTTTCCCAGAGTGTGGGTAAAAGGGGTTCTTAGCTCCTACAATGACTCAAGATGCTAAATGTACAACAGGTACTGAAAAGTTTGTTGTACCCCATGGAAAATTCACAAGATTTAATGAACTCACAGAAGCCCCTAAACAGATACAGAAATGTATAAAATGCTCAAAAACTCAACTCCCCTCAGAAGGGAGCTAAGCTGGGGTGGGGGTGGAGATTGCTCTTAGGGAGATCCTTGGACATTTTGGTGAGTTCCTCTTTTTCTCAGAGAGTCCTATATAGTCTATTCAGGAATAGTAGTACCCCACCTATGGTTAAATTCCCCCCAGAAGTCAAACATCCTTTGTGGGCTGTTAAAAAAAAGTCTCCCCTTCCCATCAGACCTGTATTGTCCAGTAAGAATGCTGTGCAGGAATTTGAAGATGATCCTCCTTCTTTCTCCAAGGGGCTCACTCCATCAGAAAATCTCTTCTCTCTAGGAAGTCTCAAGCTCAAGCTCACAAAATTGGGGTTATCAATAAGGCAATTCCCAAAGTTGGTGCTAATTAAGGAATCTCCCTTCTCTAGTTAGAGGGCTTGATTCTGGGACCAAACGACCCAGAAAACTAAAAGGTACCTTTCCTCTGCACAGGAGTCGGGGGTTCACAAACGTTGTCCATGAACACATACCTACCACTACCACGCTTCTACGGCCAGTTGCCATCCACTTCCCATCAGATAAAGAAACCATGGCTGGACACAGGCTCTCTCTCCACATCACCCCAATCCCTAAACACAATTCTGCTCGGCTTTATACCAGTCTGTCTTCTCAGAGTTCAAGAGAGCAAGAAAGGGAGGGAGTTGGCTTTGAAATCTTCTTTTATACCGTCCTGATGAGAGTCCATCACTCTGATCCAATTATTTTGTATATCTGGGATCAGTAGCAAGATAAACATCAGGATGAGTGGAAGTGGCCCCAGATATTTTTTGGGTTTTGTTGGGGTTTTTTTTAAGCAATTGGAGCTAAGTGACTTACCCAGGGCCACACACCTAGTAAGTGTCAGAGGTCAGATTTGAACTCAGGTTCTCCCAACTTCAGGGCCAGTGATCTACCCACTACACCACTTAGCTGCCCCTCTGATCTGATTATTTTGAAGATAGCCCCAGTCTCAAAAACCTGAAGATTAAGGTGTCAGTGTTCATGCCTACCAGTCCATTAGGAAGAGTCCCTCAAATGCCTCCAAACAAAGGTTCAGGCATTATAATCTGATCTAGTTGAGTGACAAACTCTTCAAATTGTTCAGGGACTCTCGTAATCAAACTCCCTTACAATTAAAACAGATGATATGATGACAAGGGATTGAATCAGGTCTTAAGCACTCTTGGCACCCAATCCCAGAAACATGTCTCCTGGGAAGTCTAATTGGTTCCCAATGAGTCCTCCTGCCTCTCCCAGTATGGCAGTAGAGGGGCACATCAATTTACTCAGAGAAAAGTGATAAGGCAGGCTTGGAGTGTTCTGGGTTCTCAAATGGCAAGATTGGCATTGTAGAAATTGTGATTGATTTCTCTTAATGCAACAGCAAACTGAGGTATACTGACTTCTCTGAGAACTGCAACCACTTCTGCTAGCTATGCTAACCCCAGGAAGGAGAAGAGGGGTCTAGACATGGTTGCCATTTTCCCTTGCCTCTCATCTTCATTACTTTAGCCACCTCATTTCATCAGACTCCCCAACCTTTTAAACTGCGCATACCATAAGTATGTTTACCCAAGCCGAGTCTGTGTTAGGTGATGTCACCAGGCTATGGAGCCCACACACAAGCTTCTGGGTTATGTATTCCAAAGAGAATTTCCTTCAATGAACAAGGCTGACTCAGCTCCAAACGTTGTGGGAATGTGGGCCCCATACATACATATATACCCACCCCCTTTCATAATGAAAAACTTCCAAACAATTAGAACTATTCAGAAATAGAACCAGTTTCTTTGAAAGATCATGAGTTCCCCATGACTGAAGTGCTCAAGTGAAGTCTGGATGACCACTTATCTTAGATTATGAAGAAGAGTTTAATTTTTCAGAGGCAAGTAGGACTAGACAATTTCTGAAGCCCCTTCTGATTCTATGAAATTTTTTTTCATAATCCAAGAATCTTTTTATTATGTTTTTTAGTCATTTATGCCATGAATTCGTAGGGGATTGGTTCCAACAGCTCAGGTTCCTTGCCATTGGTCCTCACAAAGTGTGATTCTCTGGGTGGAGCAGGCTGACGTTTCAGTTGAACCCAGGTGCCCTTTTCTTTGGCTTCCTTCTTCTTCTGGTCATTTTCTTTTACCCTCTTCAGGAAGCTATCTCTGCTCTTAGAATGCTTAATATGCTCAATAAGTACATTAATTCTCTTGGCTAGAATTTTGCCCTTAACCTGTTTGTTTACAACAATGCCTACAGCATGTTGGGTAACATTATAGACCTGTCCAATCTTGCCATGGTAACATTTGTGGGGCATTCCTTGCTGAACTGTGCCCATACCCTTGATATCTACAATATCACCTTTCTTGTATATTCGCATATACGTAGCCAAAGGAACAACACCATGTTTTCTAAAGGGCCTAGAAAACATGTAACATGTTCCTCTCCTTTTTCCTTTTGTGTTCATCATTTTGGCAACTCACTGGAATATGGTGGAGCTGGTGGAAAGGAAGCTCTATGAAAATTTTGAGAGAAGGCATAGGTTCTTTCTTTTGTAAATATCTCCAGTGCCTAGCACAGAGCCTGATACATAGTTGTTGTTCAGTCATATTGGACTCTTTGTGGCCCATGGACCTTACAATCCATGGATTGTTTTTTGTTTTTCATTTTTTGGCAAAGTGGAGTGGTTTTCCATTTCCTTCTGCAGCAGACTAAGGCAAACAGAGTTTAAGTGACTTGCCCAGGGTCATACAGCTAGAAAGTGTCTGAGGTGATATTTGAACACAGGTCTCTCTCACTCCAGACCCAGTACTATCCAATTATCCACTGAACCCCTTACCTGACACATAGTTCAGTCATTTTTCAATCATGTCCTAATCTTTGTGATCCCATTTGGGGTTTTCTTAGCAAAGATACTGAAGTGGTTTGCCATTTCCTTCTCCAGGGTCTCCATTTTACAGTTAAGAAAACTAGGGCAAACAAGATTAAGTGATTTGCTTAGGGTCACACAGACCAGTATCAGAGACCAGTTTTTGAACTCACAAAGATGAATCTTCCTGATTCCAGGCCCAGTGCTCTACCCACTGAGCCACCTATCTGCCCCCATTTGACACATAATAGGCACTTAGTAAATACTTGTGGAATTATTGATTAATTAATTGAAATCAACAGGGAGGATGCTGCAGTAGATGAAGTACTGAACCTGGAATCATAAAGACCTGAGTTCTAGCCTGAGATAGTTACTAGCTGTATGGTCCTGGGCAAGTCACTTAAATTCTGTTTGCCTCCATTTCCTCATGGGGGGGAGGGGCAGGGCAATGAGAGTTGTGACTTGCCCAGAGTCACACAGCCAATAAGTGTCAAGTGTCTGAGGCTGAATTTGAACTCAGCAATCCAGGACTGGTGCTTTATCCACTGAGCCACCTAGCTACCCCTCCTCATTTTTAAAATGCAAATACCTCCCACAGTCATCATGAGGATTAAATGAGATAATATTTATAAAGCATTTAACACAGCACCTATCAACCTAGCACAGCTGTCAAGGTGGATAAGGTAATGGGCCACTATAGAAATATTAGCTATAACGATAGCTATATATAATAATTATTATTATCATTGAAATGTATATTGTGGTCAGAATTCCTTGATTTATCAAGACACACCCTATGACAAAGAATAGACTTAGAAAAGTGCTGCAAGACTGAGCCTGGAGCGTTAGATCACCAAGAACCAGCTAGTTCCCCATTGGAGTCTGCAGCCTCTCAATCAGGGACAGGAGCAACAAATTAGCCCAGCTGAAGGGATAATGTGTACATCCCATTGTACAGAACCGCATAGACCAAGATGAATCTATAGGCGACCCCACCCAAGGAAACAGAAGCTGCTTCTTGACCATACTATGAAGATCTTGGTCATAGAGGATGACCAATGACGAAACTTAACTTGACAATTCCAAAGCCACGGGAGATAACTTTTGAGTATGACAAGGGATCAGAGAAAGCAGTCCAATAGTGGAGAGTTGAAGCTCAGAGGAAGGAGGTCATTTTCAGGGGACAGAAGCTTGTTCATAATGTTTTCAGAAGACTAAGGTTCATTTTTCTTAGGTCGGTGTGTTTGGTGACCACAATATAAACTTAATCAAGCTCCCAAGGGTATTCAACTGCATTTCTGCACACCCCTCTACTCTCTGCCCTGTGTGAAGAGTAATAGTTGGGAGTCTCCATTGTCATCTTGGAAACAGTCATAGGACGGGGGCACTAATTCACTGAGGAAACTTGCCTTCAATGTAAAGGGAGCCCCTACACTCCCAATTGAAAGCCTTCTGTGAATACACACTAAATGAAGCACTCCAACCTCTTCTGGCAGCTAAGGATGTCTAGGAGTGAACACCCCAGGCCCCTGATCAGGGGTGTTCTCCAAGCTGGAGCCTCCAGGAAGTCACAGTCTCCCACCAGACACATCTCAGGGGATATGAGTGAGACATGTTCTTCATGGAGGGAAGGCAAAACACACATATTCACAGAGAGAAAAACACATGTGCCCTAAGATGCCTGAGACATGAGAGTCATGCCTTCCTCTCTTCATTTGTGCCTGTCTCACCCTCACACATTCTCAGATCACAGAGTTATGGCCTGCCTGAAGGATCAGAAGTCAGAAAAATCCTTTGATTGCCTTCCATGGTTTAAACATACCAGCTGTTAACAGCTTTTGGAAAAACAGAAGCGCCAGAGGAAAGAGAGAAGAGTTCTGCACTTGGAGTCAGGAGTCCTTGGTTCAAATCCTGACACTAGTAATGTGACCTCATTCAAGTCACTTCCCATCCCTGAGCTAACTTAGTTTCTTCATCAGTAACATCATGATTATACAGGGACTTCAGAGGTCATCAAGTCCAACAGCATTATTTTAAAGATGAGTCAACCGGAACAGCTAGGTGGCGCAGTGGATAGAGCACTGGCCCTGGATTCAGGAGGACCTGAGTTCAAATCCAGCCTCAGACCCTTGACAGTTACTAGCTGTGTGACCCTGGGCAAGTCACTTAACCCCAATTGCCTCACCAAAAAAAAATAGATGAGCCAACCAAGGCCAAGAAGGGAAGGCCTATGTCCTTGAGCCACCTTACTCACAAAGGGCAGTCAGGATTCTCTCTCTCTCTCTCTCTCTCTCTCTCTCTCTCTCTCTCTCTCTCTTTCTCCCTCCTCTCTGACTCCAAATTTTGTACTCTCTCCATTCTACAATGCCCTCCTGACATTACCAACCTTCAGGGCTGTTGTGAGCCAAGTACTCCATAAAACTCATTACCATAATCACCATCATTCTTGGCACTCAGGCTGCAATTACTTTTCCTGACCTGCCCAGCTTAGCTACAATGCTTTCCCAACTATGCTAAGAGCAAATCTCTAGATGAGTTAAGTAGAGCCAAAAAGACTTAGCAAAAAGTATGTAGATCCAGGCTGCCAGGAAGGCAGGGCAGGATAGCAGAGCCCAAGTGGGTTGATGAGCTAGGTACATATATGCCTATGGCTAATACATGTCAAATGAAGATCAGCTGAAAAAGAGAAGACTCGGAGGAGGTGGGAAGAAGAAGGGAGAGGGACATGATAGCTGGCATCCAGTATTTGATGGGCTGTCATGTGGAGGAGGGGCTAAATTTGTTCTATTTGACCCCCAAGGGAAAACGCAGGAACAGTGGGTGAAAGCTGCAAAGAGGTCAATTTCAGATTGATATCAGGAAAAACGAGAGCTGTCCCAAACTGGAATAGGCTGCCAGGGGAGATGGTGGGCTTTCCCTCCTCAGAGGTTTGCAGGCAGAGGCTAGACAACTAGCCTCTGGTACGTTGGTATAGCCAGCTATTCCTTCATACACAGGCTAGACTAGGTGGCTGTGGAGGTCCCTTGCAACTCTTAAATTCTGTGATCTTGCTTCAGAATTTTAACTCTAAGTCAAAGAAATAGAAACCAAGTGGGTACCTATCAATTGGGAAATGACTGAACAGGTTGTGGTATATGAATGTAACTGAATATTATTGAACTATAAGAAATGGCAACTATGTTTCAGCAAAATCTGGGTCAGGGGAGGCGGGGTGTTATATGACCTGATACAGCTTGAAGTCAGCAGAGCCAGGAGAACAATTCACATGCTGATTATAATAATAAAGAGAAGAACAAATTCAAAAGACTCCAGGATTCTGATTGATGCAGTGACTAATCATGATTTTCAGAAGACTCATGATGAAAGAACAATAAGAAGAACCAGCATCAACATAGCTTTTTCCCCCCAGGGCAATGAGGGTTAAGTGACTTGCCCAAGGTCACACAGCTAGTAAGTGTCAAGTGTCTGAGGCCAGATTTGAACTCAGGTCCTCCTGAATCTAGGGCCGGTGCTTTATCCACTCCACCACCTAGCTGCCCATCAATATTGCATTTTAAAGTTTACAAAGTGCTTTATAAACTACCTGGAAAGTAGGTGCTAGTCTACATGGTTAGTAAGTATCAGAGGCTGGGTTTGAGCTCAGGCCTTCCTAAATCCACTTGGAGTGTTCTATCCACAGCACTACCTAGCTGCCTGAGTGTGCTTCCCTCCTCTTGGCAGAGAGTTGATAACGACTGAGGTGAAGAAAGGAATATACTTTTACAGACAGAAACAATGCATTGATGTGTTTTCCTTGACTATATATAATGGTTAAAAGAGAGAGTCTCTTTTCTGGGGCAGGAAATGGGCCTAAGAGAAGTTTGTGGATAGAAATAGTGGTTCAAAAAAAAAAAAAAGAACATAGTGAAATGTTTGAAAATATATAGAAGAAAGCAGAAGGAAATTCAGAAAGGGGCAGAGAGAAGCCCAGCAGCATTCTTACTTTTGTACCATCGCATTAAAATTTATAAAAGATGCACCAGGAATTCTAAGTTTCATATAAAACATTTAAAATCCTCTTTCATGTTCTTTGTTGTAATACTGAAATGCTTGTGTCTATTGTTGCCTAAGTTCATAAAAAAAAGAAGACAATAGCTCAAAAAAAAAAAAAAGGATTGGGGAAGGGGGCATATATTCGGGGGAAATGAGTTCTTCCATTTGCCGAAAGCATAGAGTATGTGTGGGAGGAGCAGAGTGAGATGAGGCTGGGAAAGAAGGCTGATGACTGACAGTGAAGGTCCTTGAATATCAATCAGACTAGTTGGACTTTATTAAGTGATAATAATAGAAGGTTACCTTACTACATTGCTTTACAAAGCACTTTCCACATGACAACCCTCTGACACAGGTAGCCAAAGTATTTTCATCTTTATTTTACATATGAACTGAGGCTCCAGAGCGTTAAGGGATTCACCCAAGATTATAAAGCTACTTCCTAAGTGCGGTCCAGAGACCCCCAGTGAGTCCCTGAGACTCTTTCAGGGGCTCCATGAGATCAAATTCATAATTATAATTTCAAATCCAAGTCGCTCAATTTGAATTTCATTCAAAATCATAATATTCATAATAATACTAAGTAATTTTAATCCCAAATAGATAACTATCGATAGATGTAGACCACAGAAACCAAGTTCTTTGGGTTCCTCAACAATTTTCAAGGGATCCTGAGACCAAGAAGTTTGAAAACTGCTATCTATAGAATGCTGTCTCTCAGTATAAATCACTAAGGTGCTTTGAATGGGGGAGCGACTGCAAAGCCAACATCGACCAAACAGGATGGAATTAGCACCCAGACAGGAAAGAACCCGCTCCTCCTGTGTCCAAAGGAGGCCTAAAGGAAATTGCTATTTCTAGCACTGAATGGTGGAAGTAGGTAGTCCAGCCTGAATAACCAACATTGGCAGAGTGCAGGCCTCAAGAAAGGGCAAATAGGCCAATGGGGGACGACATCAGAGAGTACATATTTATAACAGAGTCAAGGAACCTGATCAAGGCGGGGACTCTTTCGGCATTGGGGCCAGTCTGTACTGCTGGGGAAAGTCTTACAAACAGCCACTGTTCCACAAAACCATTTGGTATTTAGTTTTAGAGAACTCAGGAGGCATTACCCCAAAGAGAAAATGGTACAGATAGTGGCTAGGTTCCAAGGCCAGACCACAGAAATCTATCTGACCCAGGGTGTAGCTAAATTCTACCATTACCCTGACTTCCGAGTCCTGGGAACAGAGGTCAGATTGCATAGGAAGAAGGAAACAGAAAAATGTATTCCCTTTTGTTGGTATAGAGTCAGCTGTAAGCAAAATCTCAAAGTAGGCCAAATACCCTGTCTCGCCTCCCAGGAGACATTGTCCTGATCTCTCCTCATCTGGTCCCTTGAAAATTCAGCACTCAGTGACTTCCTCTGGACTTGGCTGCAGGACAGAGGAGTCAGGCACTGGGGCAGGCAGGACCATGATAGGGGAGGAATGGAACACTAAAGACATAGTCTGGCTAGGTAGAACTGGACATTAGCAAGGTACCTTGGAGTCATGGCAAACCAAGCTGCAGAGACAAAGAGCGGACTCAAAAACAGTCAACCCAATTCAACAATCATTTATTAATTAAATGCCTACCGTGTATAATAAATACACTGTGCTAAGTATAGAAAGGCAAAATATAAAATGGTCCCTGTCCTCTGAGTTTACACGTGGCGGGACGGGACGGGACGGGGGGGGGGGGGGGGGGGGGGGGGTTAGTTCAGGCTGACAGGGGTTGAGAATCAGAGACGATAAATAATTGATGCATTAGCACCACCTTGTGAGTGAATAACTGTGTGCACCCTTTATTATTAGGATAGCTCAGTATTTAAAGCAAAAAAAAACAAAGAAATCAAATAAAATCTCTGCAAGAATAATTCTAGAGAATAAGGATATTTTTTGTCCTTTCAGCCTTAGCATGACAAAACTTGTTCCAGGCCTTAACAAGGCAAGGCTTGCACAACTAACTCCTCGGACCCCAGGAGACCGGCCAGGCATTGTCACTGGAATTCAAGCTTTAACCACAAAACTCTCCCAGGAAACTCTTGCTGCTTCAGTGATTATGGCCTGAGTCTGGGGAGGTGGAACTCAGTCAGAGGGGCGACAAATGAGGCAGTAGCTTCCTATCTGGGCCAGGCAGGACAGCTCATGGGGAAGAATGGGGAACTTAGGGTAATGATTGGACTAGGAAGGAACAGCTGTCCGGGTGGATAGGATAATGCATCAGTCCAGGCTGGTCACAAGGAAGAATGGGGCACTGGAGTCATTGCCAGGTTAACCAGCTCACAGAAATAAATGGGACATTGGGATTAGCTAAATCAGGCCAGGTTGGTTATGGGAAAGCATGGGAGGCTGGGTTCACATCCAGGCTGGGCAGGGATAATAACTACAGGGATAGATGAGTAGAGTTCTGGGGTCTTGGCTAATGTGGGATATTGAGACAAGATTTAGTTATAGGGAAAGACAAGGTGCTGGGGTATCAATCAGAATGGGCAGGTCTGACTCAAGGGCCAAAGAGTCCTAGGGTCACAGGCAGGCTGGCTGAGTAGACATTGGGAATGGATGGGGCACTAGGACCATGGCTTAGTTAAGCCTAGCTGGTTATAGAGAAGGATGAGATGGCAGGGTCGTGACTGGGATGGGTGGATCCAACTGTAGGGGCAGATAAATGGGGGCAGATGCTGGAGTTACAGTAGGGCTGGGCCAGGCTTGCCAGCTACACTTCAGACTCGGATGTGAAAGGTGCTGTAGGAGAAGCAGAGAAGTGAGAGTGTTTATGGGGTGTCCCCTCTCAAAGAGCTCATGCTGTTTCAAGACCTTTAATGAGGAGTCCTATAACTCACCCTCTTCTTCTTCTTCTTCTTCTTCTTCTTCTTTTTTTAGTGAGGTAATTGGGGTTAAGTGACTTGCCCAGGGTCACACAGCTAGTAAGTGTCAAGTGTCTGAGGCCGGATTTGAACTCAGGTCCTCCTGACTCCAGGGCCGGTGCTCTATCCACTGCACCACCTAGCTGCCCCTACTCACCCTCTTCTTGCCACCATCTCCTAGAATCCCTGGCTTCCTCCAAGATTCCCTCTGCAGAAGGCCTTCCCTAGTCCCCTCCCCATCCTTTTTTTTTTTGGCAGGGCAATGAGGGTTAAGTGACTTGCCCAAGGTCACACAGCTAGTAAGTGTCAAGTGTCTGAGGCCAGATTTGAACTCAGGTCCTCCTGAACCCAGGGCCAGTGCTTTAGCCACTGTGCCACCGAGCTGCCCCACCCCATCCTTCTTTTTTTTTTTTTTTTAGTGAGGCAATTGGGGTTAAGTGACTTGCTCAGGGTCACACAGCCAGTAAGTGTTAAGTGTCTGAGGCCAGATTTGAACTCAGGTACTTCTGACTCCAGGGCCGGTGCTCTATCCACTGCGCCATCTAGCTGCCCCACCCCATCCTTCTTTAACGATCTACTTGGTATATAGTTTGTCTATGCCTACATATGTACATATTGTTTTCCCTCTCAGAATGTAAGCTCTAGGAGGGCAGAGACATGTTTTTTGCTCTCTATCCTCAGCACTTCACACGATGACTGAATAAATGGATATATAGATATACAGTTGGGTAAGTGGACAGATGAATAAATAAATGAATGGGTAAGTGGGTAGATAAATGAAAGCTTGAATGAGTAGAAAATGAGGTAAATAGATATATGAATAAATAAAGGAATCCATGGATATGTAAAGAATAGGTACATAAGTGAATAGGTAAAGAGACAAATGGATAGATGGGTAAAAGAGTAGAAACTATGGATGGAATGATGGTGTACAAGATGTTAAGCAAACGTGATCTCAGTGCTTCCAGTCTCCTCACTACTTACAAGCATTTGGTGTCTTTTCAAGGTCTTCCCTATTCCTGACATCTTTTCTGAAATTATTCACACTAAACTATAAATGATTAAAAAGAATTTCAAGCATAACCTGTCTCGGGGTGGGAGTGAAAAGCACATGTTAATAAGAAGTACAGTCCTGGTTGAAGTCATAAGATTCTAACAGTAGATTTTGTAGAGAGGGTAATCACCTGAGGAAGTCTGGGGCGTGTAGAATCATGTTTTGAAAGTCATCCAGAGAGAGTCTGCCATCATTGTCCACATCAGCTTCATTAAGCACCTTCTCACACACAAGGCCAACTTCCTCAGGAGTCAGCTCACCTCGAGTGAGCTTGGTCACTGTCTTCTCTAGGTCCGATGGGCAGATATAGTCATCGTTGTTAAAATCTGGGCCAAAGGGTACCATTGAGCTTCACCAGGGCCTTGGAGCCAAGACCCAAAATGAAGAAGGGTGCCCTGGGGTTGAGGGACTGGGAGAAGCAGGCATTGTCTGGGGATGAGGAATTTACAGACAAGCAGTGTCCAGGAATAGAGTGACATTAGAGGCAGACAGTTGCCTGGGGTAAGGATGTTAGAGATAGGTTTTGTCTGGGTAAAGGAGTAACAGGAGCAGGCAGCACCTAGGGACGGGGGTATTAGAGCCGATGCTTGGCCTGGGATAGGCCTGTTAAAGGTAGTTAGTGGTGGGTGCAATTTTAAGGCTAGTAGAACTGGAAAGTCCTTAAAGATCATCTATTCCCACTTTGTTCTTCCCGGTCCCACTTACATGAGAGAAAACTGAAGGACAAATTGGCAAAGTGACTTGCCAAGATCATGTAGTGGCTTAGTGTAAGAACTGGGACTCAAACCCAGTTTGTCAACTGCTTTCTCACTGTTTGGGGTTGACAGAACTGAGACCACATTCTAGGTGGAAAAAATATCTGGCCTCAGAGCTCCTGTTTTCCCCTCAGGCCCCATGGCCAGGTTCCTTTTACTTACCATAAATTTTAAAAGCATAATACGCTTTGAGATCTCTAGGAGCCATTTCACTCATCACGGAAAACATGTCCAGAAAATCATCCAAGGTCATGTTCCCATCCCCATCATGGGAAAAGACCTGAGCAATCCTCTCTCGGAATGGGTTATCCTAGAAAACAAAGAGTTAAAAGCACCAACAGGTGGATACATATCTTATTGGATGGCCTAGCCCAAACAATAGTGATCAAGGGATCCGTGGAATGTAAGCTCCTCTTGGTGGCAGCTAGATGGTGCAGTGGATAGAGTACTGGCCCTGGCTTCAGGAGGACCTGAGTTCAAATCTGACCTCAAACACTTGACACTAGCTGTGTGACCCTGGGTAAGTCACTTTACCCTCATTGCCCCCACAAAAAACCCACAAAAATAAAAACAAAACAAAACAAAAAAAGAATGTAAGCTCCTCTCAAGGAGAACCCGTTTTCTATGTAGTCATTGCATCCCTAGTACCAAGCAAAGGATCTTTCACCAGTGTTTCTTTCTCTATGAAGACTTTCCCAATCCCCCCAGTTGCTTGTGTCCTAACTCTGAAACCTACAAGGTATTCATTTTGTATCTCATTTATATTCTTACATATCTACAAGTTTTCTCTCCTCTTATATTGTAAGATCCTTTGAGGGCAGATACTGTCAAATTTTTGTCTTTAATGCGATTACTGAATCAAATCGAACGGGTTTGTTGTCGACTTGGAGGAAGATCTCCAACTGCTTAGGGGATGTGTCCTTCATCCTATTCTGTTAGATGTTTTATTTTTATTCATGACCTAGATGAAAGTACAAATGACATGCTTGCCAAGTTTGCCAGAGGCCAGGCACATCCCCGTTACTAGGGGATGCTGCAGCTAGTAGACCATTTGAGTATGGAAGTTCTGAGCTGCAATAGGACTAAAGTCTATCTAGTGTCCACATTAAGTACTGTACCAATATGGCAAGCCCCAGGAACAGAGAGCTACCTGACTGGCTAAGGAGGTGAAGCTGTCCCAGATCATAAAAAAATGGAGCAAGTTAGCTTTCATACCAATCAACATTGGGATCAGACCTATGAGTGGTCACTATTTCTAGACTGAGAAAAATAAGGAAACCCAATATCCAAAAAAATAAAATAAAATACTGATGATACAAAGATAGTAAAGATAAATAAAATATTGGGTAACTGAATTATGATCCAACAATATCTCAGTGGATGAGAATAGTTCAAATCTAAGAAGGTGAATTTGAATAGCGACAAATGAAAAAATATTATTGGGCTCAAAAAGTTAACTGAACAAATACAGAATAGGGAAAGGGGAATTGATATCGGCTTTTTAAAAAAAAATATCTGAGGGTTTTAGTGGACCCTAAACAGAATATGAGTCAACATAGCAACCCCAAAAAAGCCAACAAAATCTTAGGTTGAATGAATGGCAACAGAGAGAATTCAGGGTTTGGGGCATGATGGCAGTTTTAAATCATTTGAAGGACTGTCACATACTCGAGGGACTGGATCTGTTCTGTTTAGTTCCAGAGGGCAGAACCAAAATGAATGGGTAGTAGTTCTAAAAAGGCAAATCAAAGCTTATCAGGGGAAATCTCCTAGTGATTAGAACTGTCCAAAAGTAGAATAGGCTGCTTGGAGAGGTGGGAAATTCCCTTTCCTCGGAGGTCTTCAGGCATAGGCTGGATAGTATTTTATAGTTCCTTCATGTTTTTTTCTTTTTCTTTTTTTCAGTTAGGCAATTGGGGTTAAGTGACTTGCCCAGGGTCACACAGCTAGTAAGTGTTAAGTGTCTGAGGCCGGATTTGAACTCAGGTACTCCTGACTCCAGGGCCAGTGCTCTATATCCACTGTGCCATCTAGCTGCCCCATTCCTTCATGTTTGAATCAGACCAGCTGGTGGTTGAGGTCCCTTTCAGCTTTCAGATTCTGTGATTCTATGAAAAAGTTAAGGAAAAGCTATGATAGGATGACGACTAGGGAACTGGCAACAGGGCTACTAAGGCACTGAAGACTAAAACTAGTCAGTTACCTTAGGGCTGTTAAACTAGCATTAGAATTCTCCCAGCACCAAATACAGACCCCACAAAACTCTGCAAACTAGGCTACTACATGTAGACTGCCCTTATGCCCTTAAAACAATGGCCGATTGCTATTTTTAGGGAGCAAGGAAAAGGAAGGGCCTGTGCAAACTCCCCTACCCTCTCTGTAGGCTAAACTGGGGGGAAAGAGAACCTCACAGGGATAGATCAACCAGCACATTTTGAGCTGTCAGTCGGATGGACTGGCTGACACTGAGCATTGGTAGGAAGGAGGGGCTGGGAGAAGGTCCGAGGCGGAAGAAAAGGAATTCCAAAGCGGTGAGAAAGCAAGAGGGAAGCAGGAGGGCCCCGAGATGCCTCAGAGAAGGAAAGTCCAGCAAGTAGGGAGCCAGCCCATCTGAGGGCTGGCCCTGCCCTGAATTCTGACAGAATCTCCCTCCTCTCTCCTACCTTTAGTTCAGGCATGCTGCTGATGACTTCATATGGCACCTTCACATTGGGGTTGCTGTTGTAGTCTAGAGGAACCAGCTGAGGAGCCAGATCCTGAAAACGATAAAATAGCCTGGGATGTGGAAGAAAAAGAATTGTTTAGGATGAGCCTTTAATTAGCCATTAGAGCCTTCAGGGCTCTTGGAAAGAATTGTGGGAATTGTGGGAACCAAACTGACTCCATCTTGTGATTCAGTACTGGATCTAGTTCAGTTCCCTTTCTATTCAATTACGGGTCTAGTCCAGTTTCTGTCTTGTGGGAAAACTTTATTCCATTATGGGAATGGTGAGAAAATTTTGTTACATTGCTTGAGTCTAGCCCTGCATGGCTGGGCCAGTGGACCACCTCTCCCTGTTGCTTTGTTGTTGTTGTTCAGTCATTTCAGTCATGCCCCACCCTTCGTGACCCTATTTGGGATTTTCTCAGCAAGGATATGAGAGTGGTTTGCCATTTCCTTCTTCAGCTCATTTTACAGATGAGGAACTGAGGCAAACAGGGTTAAGTGACTACCTGTTGCTTAGAAACCCTTAACTACAGACCTAGATTATGCAGAAGCCCAGTTAGATCTGTTGAAAATTAAATATAGTTTTTATCTGCCTGTCTCCTACAGAAAATAATAATAATAAACATTTCAGAGAAATCAATTTTATAATGTCTCCTACAATTTGTTTCCATACCTGTCCTCCTATGAACAAAACAGATCAGAGGACATAATGTCTCTCCTACAGGAAAAACCAGATCAGAGACAGACAGAAAAAACATAATACCAGTTTATTTTGTCCCAAGAAGAAAGAAACATTATCACATAGAGACCCCCTCCCAAGAAGGGAGCTCAGAGACTCCCCCTTTCTGAGGTTATATAAGGTTTTTTGTTTACTGGTTACAGAGTGTTGTGAATTTCATTAGCATGATACAAATCAACCCAAAAGCAAATACTATAACAAGAATGGATGTAATGCAAAGCAGTTTTAACAATTTCAGTTATAACAAGTATGGAGGAAATATAGATTCACCATGATAAGATTACAGAATTCCAAAAAGGAGTTTGGCAAGGATGAGGATGCCCAGATGTCCCCATAAGATAGGGACTTACTATCCTGAGGAAAGAAGTCACCAGGTAGGGACTTTTATCTGCTAGCTATCTAGGTTCAGTTTGAAGTTCAATTGAAGGACATTTTGCTCCTATTAACCCAGAGTTTCATAAAAAATCCTTTTGGATAATAAGGTACCACCATCAAATCCAGGTGATTCATACATTCTTATTAACAGATCTGAAGATTGAAGCAAGGAGTTTTCTCATAATTATACATCTCAAGCAACCTATATGTCATCTGAAAACTGATAAACATATGAAAAACTGATAAAGTAACTGGTCAGTTACTGTTTCCTTGTCACTTTGATTGAATATAGACACTTGGCAGGGGTGGGGAGTAGGACAAGTGAGACACCTCTTTTGCCAATTTGAAGAAATTGTACCAGTTCACTCTCTTCCTCCCAACTTGGAAAGTCCCTAATCTTTCCTCCAATTAGAAATCAGATTACCTAATTTTGTATGCTGGTTTATATCCTGTTCACTGTTTTCTTTTGATGCATAAAAATCTGTTTCCCCCATCTTCGGTTGGGGGGAAAGCTGAGGCGGCCTGATCCCAATTTGTTATGCAATTATCATGCATTGCTTAATAAAACAATATGCTCAGAAGCTTTAAACTTTATTTCCTCTTGTTTGGGGCAAACTGCCTCAGTTTACCCAAATAACTCGAGGAGACCACCAAGTCAAGCAGAGACAGATTTATTACATTCCTGCAAGAATGGGCAAACTCAATAACTGAGTTGCAATAACTAATACATGCCTTGAGCTTTTATAGTAATGTTGGTGGGGAGGAAGTCCCCACAAACACTAGGGTGAGCTCACAATCTAACATCCAATCCTGTCTCACCCAGGGTGCGTGTTTAGCTCGTGATCAATGTATGGAGACATGCATATGTGTTCCAGGAACAAGAGGGAAAACGGGAGAGGGAACAAGGTCAAACCAAAGGAAGAGGGAACAGGGGAGTGACAGTGAGAAGAATGACAGTTCCCACTGACTCCCCCCTCCCCTCTCCTGGCCCCTATCTCTAAAGATATTCAACTTGAATAACAGGAAGAGTCACTCAGGTGTTTCAGCACTGTTTTGTAGTCGTGTTAATTTTAGAAGGATGACAGGCTTAAAATTTATCTTTGGCTATGTTGGGAAATCAAAGAAATAGAATAAAGAATAAAAGAATAATCCATTGTTGGGACCCTAGGGTCCAGGGGATTCTGCTCTGAGAAAAAGAAACATGTCACTTAACATCTGGTCTCAACTTAATTGCCGCATCCTGTGCTGAGCCCCGTGATCGCCTGCCCTTTCTTCTTGAGTCCCGAGTATTGAATTGGTGGGCAAACTCCCGGACCCACTCAACAGGGACTGGGGTTCTAACATATGATGGATTCCAAATAAAACTAAGATGTAGCTGACAAGTGGGGAGACTGAGCAGAAGTAAAAATACTGTTAATTGGCAATAAAACTTAAAGGAGACAGTGAGAATTTGACAAGCAATAAACTTTTATTGGGGCGGGGCTGGGTACCTTTCAGACCCCATCCTCAGAGTTTAATCTGACTCAAATCCATAATCATCTCATGCACTCTGTTGTTTCAGATTTTACCCATCACATCTGCCATAAATGAATATCAGTGCGTTGTATTCCTATTTGACATATTCCTCCTCAGTGATCTGCCTCTGGTACTGGTTCAGGCAGTTCATAATGCCTAAAGCACTGAGAGATTACATGACTGGCCCAGGCTGACACAGCCAGTATAGGTCAGAGGCAGGACTGGAACCCGTGTTCCTAGCTTTGAAGCTGGCTCTCTAGTCTCTCTACACTGCACTGGTTCTCACCTGGAACATAATAGGCACTTAATGAAAGTTTGTTGATTGATTATATAATGTTGTAAGTACTAATTGTGTGACCTAGGACAAGTTACTTAAGTTATCTAAGCCTCAGTTTCCTCACCTGTAAAATGAGAAGACTGGACAAGATCATCTCTAGAACTATGATCCAATGATCTCATCGCTTCACTACAAGTCATGCATCTGCTATCTCAGATGAGATGTTTTTCCTTTTTGAGACTTAGTTTCCTCACCTGTATAATGAGGCTAATAAGCCATGCTTGACCAACCTGACAAGGCCATTGTAAGCATCAAATGTATGTGTTGCATTAGCCTGTGAGCTCCTTAAAAACCGGGACTTTTTTTTTTTTTTACCTTTCTTTGTATCTTCAGCACTTAGCACAGTATTTGGCGCATAGGCTCTTAGCAAATGTTTTTGGCTGACTTGTTGGCTAAAATATGCCATAATTATAAAGTATTCTGTAAATGTGAGATATTATTATTAAGCTCATATCTAGAGGATCCATTTGACATGTGACGCTGACTTTGTTCTCTGTATGAAGCCCATGAGACCCATTTAAAGCTGTCATCGTTGGACAAGCCTGGGAACAATAGGGCAGTATTTTGAAAAGGATTTCACATCAATAATAAATGCCTTATTCCTGACACAATTATGGACTTGGCCTCCAATCAATACATGATCAAACACCAACCCAGGCTTGGGTTTCAGGTATGACAGACTCCCCGACCCGGGCAGTCTGGGCTTCAGGTAAAGAATACAATGGAATGAGGGTCTTGCAAAGGGCAGATGAATTATATAACTAGTGACATGGCCCAGCCCAGACCTTCTGAAGATTCCATGATTTCTCGAATGACCAGAGAGCAATTTGTGCTGAGAGTACCCTGCAAAGGAGAACAATCTCCCTCCCACCTGTCTGACCTGATGTCTAGGGTCACGAAATCACAGGATCTCAGATTTGGAAGGGATCTCAGGGCCATCTGGTCTAACTCAAGCCAAAAAAATGAATCTCATCTACAAGCTAGTTATCTAACCTTGGCTCAAAGACAGTCTGATTTTCCAAAAGCAATCGAATCCACTTTAAAATTGCTCTAATTGTTAAGCTACTTTTCCTGACATTGAGCCAAATTTTACTTTTTTGCAATTTTCATCAATTGTTCCCAGCTCTTCCCTCTGAGAGGCCAGTCAAAGCAACCAATTCTTCTTCCAACTGACAGCCTTTCACAGACAGATAAAATAGACATGTGTCTACTTGAAACAAACATATGAAATGGACCTGTGTCTGCTTCATAGACATATGAAACAGATTTACAAAATGGGCAAGTGTCTGATTTGTAGATACATGAAACAAACATACAAAATAGACATGTGTCTATAGACATGTGAAACAAACCTATGAAATGGACATGTGTCTACTTCATAGACATAAAACAAACATACAGAATGGGCATGTGTCTACTTTATAGATAAATGAAACAAACTTGTGAAATAGACATGAGACATGTCTACTTCATAAACAGTTATTAAGTAATCCCTAAGTCTTTTCTTCTCTAATTTAAATATCCCCAGTTTAGATATCCTCTCTAGTTTAAAACATCACTAGTTTTAAAATCTTCTCTGATTTAAGTACCTCTAGTATTTAAATTAGTTTACCTCTAGTAAACATCTCTAGTTTGAGCAATTACTTCAACTCATCCTCTTAAGGCATGAACTCAAGAACTTTCATCCTCCTTCTTGTCCTCTATGAGTTGCTCTCCAGCTCATCTGGGTCTTTCCTTAACTCTGTCGTGAAGAACTGATCACCGGTACTTTGATATGTAGTCTAACCAGGGCACAGCATAACAGGACCACCAGTTTCTGATGCCTGGAAACTGCAGCTTTTTTAAAGCAGCCAAATACCAGAATAGTTTCCATGGCTTCCATATGACAGAGTGGGCTACCATTAAGCTTATGGTCCACTAAGTACCTGTCACAAACTGCTATCTAGTTATGCTTCTCCCTTGTTGGACTTGGAAAGTAGATTTTTACAATGTATGCATAAGACTTTTCTTCCAGTCCTATTCAGTTTCATCTTATTTAGTTGGGTCTGACATTCTAGTCCATCAAGATCCTCTTGAATGGGAAAAAGATCCAAAGTTCAGGTTTCTGTATAAGTGGATGAGATGCATATTGAGATGTTCCCAGGATTGGGAGCAATCTATGCTTCTATAACCAAAAAGAAGTTCTATCTGATATAGTCATAACTAATAACAATCCTTCACATGTGCAAAGGGCATTAGCACTCACAAAGTATTTTTCATCTGCTATCATGGAATTGCCTCATGGTAGGATGTGACTTTAGAGGACAGCCCTATCAAATGGTCACGCAGACTGCCAGGAACCAGTGTTGGGAACTCACTGGCTCTAGAGTCAGCTCATTCCACGTTAAGAAGGAAACAAGGGAGCAGCTAGGTGCCATAGTGGATGGAGCAACAGCCTTGGATTCAGAAGGACCTGAGTTCAGGTCTAGACTCAGACACTTGACACTTACTAGCTGTGTGACCCTGGGCAAGTCACTTAACCTTCATCGCCCCCCTCCAAAAAGGAAAGAAGCATTTATTAAGTGCCTACTATGTACCAGGCACTTAAGCACTCAAATATTGTTTCATTTGGTCCTCACAACAACCCTATGAAGTGTTATTATTACCCCTATTTTGTAGTTGAGGAAACTGAGACAGACAGAGGTTAAGTGACTTGCCCAAGATCACAGTTAGTAAGAGACCATATTTGAATCCAGGTCTTCCTGACTCTAGGACCAACTCTTTATCTACTGTGCCAACTAATTATCTGCTTTTCTTCTTTCCTTCCTCCCTTCCCTCCCTCTATGTAACTTCCAATGCTAGACTACTAATATATGATTCTTTCTGACCTTCGTTCTCTTCTCTTCTCTTTTAGGAATGTGGGGGGAGATACTATCTCTGATTACCTTCTCCCTCCCACCTCTCCATAATTGAAAAAAACAAACCCAAGACCCTTGCAACAAATATGCACAGTGCGAAACAAACTCTCACATTGGCCATGCCTGAAAATATATCTCATTCTTCACTTTTGGTCCATCACCTCTCTTTCAAATGGCATGCTTCATCATTAATTTAAAGGAGAGCTTCTTAATCTTTTTTGTGTCATAGGCCCATTTGGCAGTCAGTGTGGTGAAGCCTATGGATCTCTTCTCAGAATCATTTTATTAAATGCATACAGTAAAATACAGAAGACTGCAGAAGAAACCAAGTATATGGCAATGGTTATCCTGAATTTTTTTTTCAATTTCATAAATCACAGGTTAAGAATTCTTGGTACAGAGAAAGTTCCTTACATCGATGAAATAGTTGGTCATGTCCCTATCCCTATGTATTGAGCCAAAATCTAATTATCAGCAACTTCCACCAATTGCTTCCAATTTTGCCTTCTAGAACCAAGCAGAGCAAGTCTTCCACATAACAACCTTTCACATATTTGAATAGAACTATTGTGGTCCCTCAAACCTTCTCAGCTCCAGGCCAAACACCCCCAATTTCTTCATTTGATTCTCATGTGAAATGGTTTTGGGTTCTTTCATCATCCTGGTTGCCCTGTCATGGAAACATTACAGATTGTCAAGGTTTTCCTTAAAACATGAAATCCAGAACTGAACACAAACTCTAAATGCAGTCAAACCAGGGTAGAGTACAGTGGGATTCTACAGTGTCCACATTAAACTAGAACATGGGTACAAGTCTGAGTATGGTGGTAAGTGAAGCTAGAAGAGATAAGGCTGGATTTGAACTGAGGTCTTCCTGACTCCAGGCCCAGTACTGTATACACTGAGCCAACAAGCTGCCTCTAGCATCAGCAAGACCTGAATTCTAATTCGGCCTCAGATACTTGCTAGCCATGTGACCCATAGCAAATCATTTAACCTCTTTTGCCTCAGTTTCCTCAATTGTAAAATGAGAATAATAATAGAACAAATAGCAGGTACTTAAACCCTTCCCCCGACTCCTCAAGGATGATAAGAGGGGTTAGGATATAAGACTCTTCACAATCTGGTTCCAACCCATCTCTCCAGAAATGACATAGCGAATAATGTACTAGACTTGGATAAGTAGAAAATCAGGATTCAGATCCTGCATTGGATACTACTTACTTGTATGACCCTAGACAAGTAATTTAACCTTCTTAGCTTCAATCTTCTCATCTATAAAATGAGAATAATCATATATGTGGTACCTACCTCAAAGGGTTATCAAATATCAAATGTGATTATGTAGATAAAGTGTTTGCAAATTTTAAAGTTCTAAATGGCTAATGTGATTATGATTTAGAATGAAAACAATCTAGACTATCAAGATCCTCCCAAAAATATGGTGCCCAGAACTGGGCACAATATCCTAGATGAGGCACTCTGACAAGGGTAGTGTACAGGGGCATTCTAGAGTGGGTAGCATTAAAGTGGCAGACCATCGGTACAAATCTGAGTGTGGAGGTAAGTAAAACATTCCCATTCGTGTACTCCCGTACTCCAGCCCAATTCAAGTAACCATTCCCCAAACTTGGCAAGCTATCTCAACTTTTGTGCATTTGCACAAGTCATGACCCATGTTTGGAAATCCATCCCTCTTCATTTCTGCCTTTCAGAATCTTTCTCTTACTTTCAGGTACAGCACTAGTGCTACCTCCTCCTTGAAGCTTTCCATTTCATGAAGATTCTCCAAGATGAACGTATTCTCTCCCTTTCCAAATTTTCTTAGTGTACTTTATCGTCTCATTTTTGCACCTATCAATATCACTTTGTATTATATGTATCTGTGCTGTTGTCACATTCCCCCTAATAAAAGATAAGGTCCTTGAGGGTAGAGAATATTTAATTTTTTTTTCTTCATAGTCCCCATAGAAATCTAAACCAGTGTCTTACATATAATAGCTTTCCAATAATACTTGTTGTTGAAAGAAAAATAATGAATCTGGCACTAAAGTCATTGGAAAAAGTTGGGAGATAAGTGATAGCAACAAAACTGGAAAAGGAGTGATTTAAGTAGATTGGATGGAATCCAAAGGAAGAAAGGTCACTGAAGGATGGTGGTAGACAAATGACCATAAAATGTCACCCATCCTTATAAGTCTTTATACTTTATAGTTACTGTAATTATAAGTCTGAGGGAGAAGGAAGGGAAGAATACAATCAAGAAAGCTGGAGGGATGCAGCATCTTTGAGGAAGAGGCAAGTTTCCTTTAAAACAAGGAGATAATTGTAATTCTGGTTAAAATTTGAGGAGGTAGGAGATTTTATTGAGGATCGAATGGAAATTCCAAGGAGCAATTCTAGTCCAGCAGGCTAGAAAAGATAAGTGAACCTGGAAGGAGTAGGGATGTTGAGAAAAGAGATGGAGGTTTAGGTGAAGGGACAAGGGGGCTTGCAGTCTAGGCCTAAAGTGATGAGATTAGATGGCTAGAATTCACCTCCCAGTAGGATTACAGATAAATTAGAGGGACATTTTGGCAATAGGGGTAGGGGACCCCTCAGCCAGCAAGATTCGGATGTTAAAGGAATTTGAAGAATTAGCATGCTAAATATAACCAAAACAGAAAATATTGGATGTTGGAGGGGATGTGGGAAAACTAGGATGCTAATCCCCTGTTGGTGGAGTTGTGAAAAGATCCAACCATTCTGGAAAGCAATTTGGAACTATGCCCAAAGGGCTATAGAACTGTGCATACCCTTTGATCCAGCAATATCACTGCTAGGTTTATAGCCCAAAGACAAACCCAATAAGAGAAAAAGACCTATTTGTACAAAAATATTTGTAGCAGCTCTTTTTGTGGTGGCTAAGAATTGGAAATCAGGGGGCAGCTAGGTGGCGCAGTGAAAGTTCAAATCCAGCCTTGGACACTTGACACTTGTTAGCTGTGTGACCCTGGGCAAGTCACTTAACCCTCACTGCCCAGCAAAAAAAACCCCAAAATTTTAAAATTTTTAAAAAGAATTGGAAATCAAAGGAATGTCCATCAATTGGGGAATGACTAAACAAGCTGTGGCATATGATTGTAATGGAATAATACTTTGCTAAAAGAAATCCCAAGCAGGATGATTTCAGAAAGACCTAGAAAGACTTGTATGAGGTGATGTATATAGTGAAGTGAGCAGAATCAAGAAAATATTGTGCACATAGACAGCACTATCATTTGATGGAAAACTGTGAATGACTTAATTATTCTCAACAATACAATGATCCAAGATAATCCCAAAGGACTACAGATGAAACATACTATCCACCTCCAAAGAAAGAAGTGATATTTATGGAAAACAGACTGAAGCATGCTATTTTTCACTTTCTTTCATTTTTTTCTCCTGTTCAAGTTTTGTTGTACAGGATGACAATTATGGTCATGTTTTGCATAATCATACATGTATAACCCATATCTGATTGCGGGGAGAAGGGATAAAAACTGGGACTTAAAACTATAAATAAAAATGTTTATTACTTTAAAAAAAGAATTAACATGATGAAGTTCTAAAGGAAATATGATATAATGTTGTTTGAAGTGTGTCTGGTCACGGTATCCCCTGTCCTAGGAAATCTTTTCCCAAACAGAAACCATAAGGAGACCAGAAGCTCATTCTCCTGATCCAGTCCTTTTTATTCAGGAAAATGCTTTATTTGTGCACATTAATGATTAGACTTAACATAAAGGAACGATTCCATTAAATTTAAATCAGATGGGGGCAGCTAGGTGGCACAGAGGATAGAGCACCGGCCCTGGAGTCAGGAGTACCTGAGTTCAAATCTGGCCTCAGACACTTAACACTAGCTGTGTGACCCTGGGCAAGTCACTTAACCCTAATTGCCTCACTAAAAACAAAACCAAAAAAACAAAACAAAAAAAAAATTTAAATCAGATGCTAAATTATGTGGATTTAGCACAGCATTGTGGTTAATTGTTGATGCTGACTGGGCTGCACTATGTCCAGCCTCATGATTTAGATTTGATATATAAAGCATAATATTACTTTTATCATGTCGTGGCCTATAACTACATAGGTATATGCTGCATGAATTTAGGAGTGGGTACCAGAAACTAAGTCACATCCCTGCCCTACACACATCTTTCTCATACCCAATTCCTAATGCACAAGGGAAGCTCCCAAGAGTCACACTTTCCTTGATATTCACTGAGAGAGGCAGTCAGGTAATGGATTTGATAGTGAGACAGAACCTAAAGTCAGGGAAGTTGTTGTTGAGTCATTTTTTCAATCATGTTCAACTCTTTATGATCCCATTTTGGGGGTTTCTTGGCAAAGATACTGGAAGTGATTTGCCATTTCCTTCTCCAGATCATTTTTACAAATGAAGAAACTGAGGCAAACAGGGTTAAATGACTTGCTCAGGGTCACACAGCTAGTAAGCATCTGAGGCCAAATTTGAATTCAGGAAGTTGAGTCTTCCTGACTCCAGGCCTAATGCTAATTTATCCACTGTGTGCCACCTAGCTGCCCTAGAATTAGAAAGATTTGCATTCAAATCTAGCCTCAGACACTTACTAGTTTCTTGACTCTTGGCAAGTCACTTAACCACTACATGCCTCAGTTTCCTCATCTATAAAATGGGGATAATAGCAGCATCTACCTCACAGGGTAATTGTGAAGTTCAAATAAGAAAATATTTGTGAAGCACTTAGCACAGTGCCTGGCTATATCAATGCTTATTGCCGGGGTTGTTATAGGAGGATAATAATAGTGGCTAATAATAATAGTGGTTTACCAAAGCCTTATTTTGTGAATATCATCTCATCTGATTTTCACAACAACCCTGGGAGGCAGGTGTTGTTATTATCCACATAAGGAAACTGAGAATGGTAGATTGTAGAATGGTAGATAGACTTGGCAAGGATCACGCAGCTAGTGGCTAAAGCCAGATGTGAACTCAGATCTTCCCAACTTTAAATACTCTATCCAATGCACCACCAAGCAAGATTACACATAGTGCTAGATAAGTGCTATTGTTGTTGCTGTTATTATTATCATTATTATTATTAAATCTTTCACCAACAACCACTGAAACTTCCTTCCCACCAAATAGCCTCAAACATTCTTTTCTGACTCTCCACTCTCACTGGGTCACCAGCCATGACACACCACAATCTCCAGTTCTTCTAATCTCTCAATAACTACTCCCAAGTTATTTTCTTTACCTTCATACTAACCAATAACTGCTCTGAGGTTATGCTCAGATACTTCTAAATACTGTGGAAGAAATGCAGGGACTTGCCTTCTCTCTTGCAGACCCTAACACATATCTCTTTCTCCCTTTCCCCACCTCTCAACCTCACAAAGGCCAAGATCCTAATAAGCCTGCCTGGAATCTCACCCCAGATGTTCTTTACTTAGCACCTTAAAGACAACATCTGGCATTTCTCTAGGGCTTTACAGTTTACAAAGCACTCTCCTTGAAGCAATTCTTTGGAGAACAATATTATTATCCCCACTTTATAGATCAGGAAACTGAGACCTAAAGTTATGAAATGCTTTGCTTTTTGTGACCTTGAGGTCACACAGATAGTATAAGAACCAGGATTTGGACCTAAGTCTCCAGACTCCAAATACAATCCTCTTTCTACTAAACTACTCTGTGCTAAGCACACACTCCCACAAATCCTCCATCCTCCTCCACTTACTAGCTAAGACCTACCATCTCTGAGCCTACATTTCTCCATCTCTAACATAAGGGAGTTGAACTAGATAGTGGTTCTTGCTTTTTATGTCATAGATTCCTTTTGCAGTCTGGTGAAGCTTTTTGAAATAATGCATAAAATGAAACACAGGATTACAAAGAAAACCAATTACAAAGAGTGACCCAAGAGTCTTAATTTTCAATTTCAACAGCTTGAAGCTCTGTAGTTTTTATCTGTTAAAGCTTAAAAGTAAGACTTTTAAACTAAGGTTTCAACTTTCATAACTTAAAAACCATGGGGTTTTAAGCTATTATGGTTTAAAACTAAGACTTTGGGAGCATCCTGTATTGAAACAGTTATCAAACTTTTTCTTTAATGTTTACAGATACCAAGATAAGAACCTCTGAACCAGATAATCCCTAAACCTCCTCCCTGCTCTAAATCCTAGTATCTCCCTTTTAAATTGCATTCCTTCTTTGATCTCTGTTTCAATCCACCACTACTTTCCCCACTGTCCTGCCAGGGCTCATCCTTAAAGCTATCAATTACAGAATCACAGAATTTGACAGTTAGAAGGGAACTCCCCAGCCATGTAGCCTAACCTAAGCATGAAGGAACGTCCGATATAACCTATCCAACAAGTTGGTTATGCAGCCTTTGCCTGAAGTCCTCCATCGAGGGGGAACCTGCAGCATCTTGGGCAGCTCATTATACCCCGGGATAGCTCTAATTGCTGGGCAGCTTTTCCTGACATCAAACCTAAACTTGCCTCTTTGCAATTTCCATCTGCTGTTCCTGGCCCTGCTTCCTGGGACCACACAGAACAAACCTATCCCCAATCGTTCCTAGTCCTTTGTACTTTAGTCTGAGTGAAGGCTGTGGGAGACAGGTTTTGACAAGGGCGAGGAAGAGAAAACATGATGTACTTCCTACTGTTAGGGCCATTCGTATACAGGTAGTGGGGGGAAAGGAGAGAGCAAGAAGTCTGACTGGCTGAGATGTCAATCAGCATCCAGCCAAAGCAGTGATCCTATGATAATCCTGACGAACTGACCTAACGATACCAAATGACAGGTCAGCCCGCCAGTGACTGTGGTAGAAAGAAGAGAGGATGCTCTACTTCCCCTCCATTTCTCAGGATTCTGGCTCTCTTTTGAGAGAGTACAATAAAATAATTCCTTACATCCCTGTCCTGAAGACAAACTGTCAGTTTCATTGCTTTGCTATCTGGTGGCCTTGCCCCTGATACTGTGTTCTGAGCAATATTGGATTTGTGGTCGCAGTATCTGGGTTCAAATACCAATTCTGCTACTTGCTGTATGAATTTAGGCAAATTCCTTAAATATAGACCTCAGTTTCCTCATTTGTAAAATGACAAAGTTGGACTAGCTTAGGAGTTCTTAACCTTTTTTTGGGGGGGGAGGTTCATAGGCTCCTATGGACCCCTTCTCAGAATCATGTTTTTAAATGCATAAGATAAAATCCAGAGGATGACAAAAGAAACCAAAAGGTTTTGAAAATAAAAGAAGAATCTTTTCTCATCCAGCTTCACAGACTACCCTGAAATCCTAGGTTAAGAACCCCTGGACTTTAAGATCTCTGAAATCCCTTTAAACTCAAATCCTGTGACCCTATAGGCATCCACCCTTGGCTTGAACTTTCCCAGTGATGGTGGGCTGGGTCCCAGAAGAGACTTACCTCAGAATTTCTTTCCTTGTGAAGAAAGTGCAGTCCTGCAAAGAAAGGAGACTAGAGAATGTTGAGTTGTCAAAGCTTCCTCTGCCCCATTTCCCCCAAAAGCAGGGAAATAGCAAAGATCCTCCCATTTGTGCCATAAATATGCCTTTTTTATAAGGGTGATGAGATCCCCCTTGGACTTCTTCATGAACACAGTTGGCTAATCAGAAGGAAGGTCAGTTGCCCATGGGCCTGAAAACTACAACATGAATCAACCATTCAGACTAGTATTTTTCCTCAACCACCTGAATTTCTGGTAGAATTGTTTCAGCACCACACAAATCACTGAGTGCAATAGCTATAATCCAAGATGTAGCAGTAAAAGCAGTCAAAAAGAGACACATGGCCAAAGCATAAGTCACCCCTCTCAGATCCCTAGAATTCTCCCCTTTCCAGTCTGTCCTTCACATGCTTCTAGAATAATCTCCCCAAAGCCCAGGTCTAAACCCTGTTCAAAACCCTTCCATGGCTCCCTATTGCCGGCAAGAGAAAATCCAAACTCCCTGATTTAGTATTCAAGGCCCTCCATAATCCAGTTCCAATGGACTTTTCCAACCTGATCGAGCATGACCACTCTATATTCCAGGCAAACTACAGAACTCAATATTCCTCAGTCTCATCCTTCCCATCCTGTCCTTTCCTGTCTGCATGCATTTGCAAACCATCCTCAGTAACTGGAAGAGATGAACCTTCTCACACTTCTACTGATAGGAATCCCTCCTTTTCTTAAAATAAAAACTAAATATCCCTGAAGCCTTTTCTGACCACTCCAGCTTGAAGTGATCCTGCCTGACCCAAATTTCTAATCTTTTTTTTATTTAACCTCTTGTATACCCTTATCACATTCTAACTTGTCTTATAGTTATTCCTGTCTATTCCCCTATTAGATTGTAAGATCCTTGAGGGAAATAGACGTTTTTCATCTTTGTTTCTCCAGGACCAAGCAAAAGGACTCACATTTAGTTTGTTGAACACTTACTATGTTGAACTAAACTTGGTAAAAATGGCAGGTCCTTGTTTCTCCTTCTCAAGGTTCTTACCTGATATGCGTCAAGCTGTTCTGGAGTGAAAACTGTCTGTTTGTTGCCCATGTCTAAATTCAGGCTCAGTTCTCCTAATAGCTTTCCCCTTAAATGCAGCGGTCACTTGGTTTTAAAAGCAGGGGCAGGAGCCTGGCATAAGGGAGTCAGCCTCCTGACAGCTATGAGAATTTCTAAATCACCTCCAGGAGTATTTAAGCAAAATCCCTATCTGGCATCAGTCACCTATGCCCTCCCTTTGCTCCCAGCCCCCACCTTCAGCAGGACTCACATTACAGCCTCTCATGGAGCACAGCCCAAAGCTGCCTCCCGCCCATCATGTGCAGTCCCACCCTCTATCCAGGGAGTATATGGTAGGCAGAGGAGTATGTTGGAGCCTGGACTGGGAAGCAGAAGACCTGAATTCTTATCCTGGTTCTGCCACTAATTACCTGTGACCTGGAGCAAATTTCATTCCCTCTCTGGGACTCAGTTTTCTAATCTGTAAAGAGTGTTAGGGGACAGCTAGGTGGCGCAGTGGATAGAGCACTGACCCTGGAGTCAGGAGGACCTCAGTTCAAATACAGCCTCAGACACTTAACACTTACTAGCTGTGTGACCCTGGGCAAGTCACTTAACCCCAATTGCCTCACTTTAAAAAAAAAAAAAGAGAAAGTGTTAGACTAGATCAGAGGTTCTCAATCTTGTTTATGTCCTTGACCCCACTAAAAGTCTGAAAAGCCTAAGGACCCCTTCTCAGAATGAGAAGAATCATATTTTTAAATGCATAAAATAAAGGAGATAGGATTAGAAAAGAAACCGATTCTATTTAAATGTAATTATCAAAATATTTTTAAAATAAATTCATGAACCCCAGGTTAAGAATCTCTAGATTGGATGATCTCTAAGATCACTCACAGCTCTGGCATTCCATGACCTATGGACTAAGACAGGGCTTCTTAAACTTTTTCCATTCACAACTGCTTTTCACCTGAGAAATGTTTATGTGACCCCCGGGTACATAAGGATATAAAACATTCATACATAAATTTTTCAAGACCTCCCACATTCAGTTGCATGACCCCATATGGGGTCATGACCCATAGTTTAAGAAGCTTTGGTCTAAGATCCCTCCCAGATCTGAGATTTCATGTTGTGTGTTTTAAGGTCCCTTCCAGCCCTATGCCTTCTATATACTGTGTTTATTATATACTTGACATGAGTTTCTGTTCCCTTTTGTCCTTGAGGTCAATGAGTATTCAGATTACCTGTGCCTAAGACAAAATACATTACTATATATATAGTAATACACAAGACTGCTGCTTGGTCCCTCTACCTCCAAAAGGCCTCCTCTCTTGCTCTGGACCCATGCATACAGACTGGATTCAGTCATAGGGAAGCCCAAACCTTAAAAAGAGAGGTAAGGCTAATTTTCTGGTCCACTCCGGCTCTAGTCATTGCCACCCTATAGCTCTAGGGAAAATCACTTATAGCTAAAGTTTGGATCATGTCCGGGGTATCCAGAAAAAGGTCAATGAAAGGTACTCTGTACAATGAAGATCAGGTATAGGACAGCTATTTATTTCTTCCACTCAAAAGAAATGTTTAAAACACAAAACTCACAATCATGAATCGACAATAGCAACCATGAAATCACTTACAATTACTACTGCTCTTCCAGGAGGATGATACTTCAAATGTTAAGACAAGGAACTTTTTGTGATATTGTTGAATAGGCATTTTACCTTCACCATGACTCTGTACTATACAAACAGCTCCCTCCAGATTGATGTCTTCTGGGAAACCAGGCTGAGGCTTGAGCTTATCCTCATGCTAGGAGTTATCTTCTCCTTTGAAAAACATTACAGTGGGGCAGCTAGGTGGCACAGTGGATAAAGCACCGGCCCTGGATTCAGGAGTACCTGGGTTCAAATCTGGCCTCAGACACTTGACACTTACTAGCTGTGTGACCCTGGGCAAGTCACTTAACCCCCATTGCCCCGGAAAAAAAAAAACAACATTACAGTGGCTTCTAGAGGAATCTTCCTGAAGTTCAACCAGCACCAACTGAGGAACCCAAGAACTCCCAAACTCTCAGGATAATCACTCCAAAAAATCCACCCCTCAAGCATTGTTTGGTCGCCTATACTCAGGTGGGGGAAAAAACAAAACATGAAAGGTAACCAGGAACCCAGAATCTAGGTCAGGCTTGCCTAGAAATATATGAGCCCACTGCCATGTAGGAGCAATGGTCATAGATCCCAGGGTAGGTAGGGGGCACCCCAGCTCCCCCACACATAGGAAATTCCAGAAGCCAAAAACAATTTAGGGCTGCTAGATATGCAACCACCTTCCCATTAGACCTGAACTGTTTGAATTACTCATTTTAATAGTAATGGAGGAGTAATGGAGTAATGTGTGACCCTGGGCAAGTCACTTAACCCTCATTGCCCCAACAACAACAAAAAAAATGCCCTCTAATAGTAATGGGAGGGAAGGTTCCAATTTCTTGCTCCCTTTGTTGAGATTTTAACCCTTATGTTCCTCCCTTATGGTTCCTCCAAATACAGGGTTCACTTGGGAAATCCTCTTCTATCTCCCATAGTCCCATTCTCTCTCTCTCTCTCTCTCTCTCTCTCTGTCTCTCTCTCTCTCTCTCTCTCTCTCTGTCTCTCTCTCTCTCTCTCTCTCTCTCTCTCTCTCTGTCTCTCTCTCTCTCTGTCTCTCTGTCTCTCTCTCTCTCTGTCTCTCTCTGTCTCTCTCTCTCTGTCTCTCTCTCTCTCTCTCTCTCTCTCTCTCTCTCTCTCTCTCTCCACCCCCCTCACTTTCATCCCTGAATTCTCAAACTTGGAGTTGCTCAAGAAGTAATCCCCAAGGCTGCCACTGCCCAAGAAATCTCTCTTCTCTTCTTGAAATCTAGATTCAGGCATCATACTGCTTAGGAAATCAAGATTTTTCCTTCTCCTTCGCACTCAACTTGGGTTCAGGAACAACATCTATGAACTTTTCCCTTTGCTTTTGCAGGAACTCTTGCTATTCTTCCACAGCCTGGGGACTATAATCTCTTGGGCTTAATTGCTCACTGGGATAGTCTTAGCAAGTGCCATACGCTTCTGCACCAAGAAAGCCATTCCTGGGAAGGAGAGAGCATATAGATGCACATGTATCTCACTCCCTGTCCTCCCAGAAGCCAGGTTCACTCTGCTAAATTCAAATTCATCTTTACACACTTACAAGTTATGTGACCCTCAACAAATCACTTTTATGTTTGTTTTTTTATGTTTTTTTGCAGGGCAATGAAGGTTAAGTGACTTGCCCAGGGTCACACAGCTAGTAAGTGTCAAGTGTCTGAGGCCGGATTTGAACTCAGGTCCTCCTGAATCCAGGCCAGTGCTTTATCCACTATGCCACCTAACTGCCCCATAACAAATCACTTTTTTTTAAAAAGTCTCCTGTTTCAGTTTTCTCAACTTCAGTAAAATGAAGATAAGCCTTATCTATCAGAGTTGTTGTGAGGATCTAATAAGATTAATATTTATTAAACAAAATGTCAAGCACGTAGTAAGTGCTGTATAAAGCTTATTCCCTTGGCTTCCATCAGTAAGCTCTGGTTACTTGGCTTTCTTTTATAGATCCTCACCAAGGGGTGGCTCCTCTGACAAGACTATATCTTCCCGAATTCTTTTGTTCTTGTTGTTCACTTGTTTTTCAGTCTGACTCTTTCAGTTTGACTCTTCATGACCCCATTTGGGGTTTTCTTGGCAGAGATACTGGAGTGGTTTGCCACTTCCTTCTCCCCATTTTATACTTGAGGAAACTGGGGGGAAACAGGTTTAAGTGACTTGTCCAGGATCACAGAGCTAGTAAAAGTATATGAGGCCAGATTTGAATTCAGGTCTTCCTGACTCTGGACCCAAGTCCTTAGTTAATTAAATATCTTGGAGACGACCCCAGTCACTGAAATCTAGCCCACAATGAGACCAAAGGGTGACTCCAAAACCAGCCAATCTCTCCTAGGAGAGCTTCAGTCTTTGGGTGATAATCTGGAGTTTTCTTTGTCCTTTTAATAAGTGGACAGAACCTTCTATAGGGAGGTAAGTTTCTCATATTGATGGGGGGAAGTTCTTTCATCAATCCCCCCTCTTATAAGAGGATCTCACTTCTTACCTAGGTTACAATGGGAGATAATTAGGGCGAAAGGATCCTGTTCTGTTGGTTTCCAAAATAGTGGGGGTATGAAGACTGCTTCCTGAAGTAGAAAACATCTCTCCCAGGTGTCAGGGTGAAAGGATATTAAGGTGTGTTGTCACTGTATTTGCCTTCTTATCTGAATTTCTACATCCATGCCTGAAGTCATACCTGGAGCTCCTGGCATAAAGAACCAGAGAAGGGGCGAAAGTAGAAAGGAGTGCCTGATAACACCTGCTGGTTGCTGTGAAGGGGATTTGCAGGAGGCACAATCTTGGAGAATAGCTCCTGACGTCACCTGCTGGTAATAACTAGGAACTGCAGGACTGCAGATTTATGGGTCTTCACCATGAACACTCAAGAATTACAAGGGGAGAAAACCTGCTTAATAGTAATGATTTCAACTGAGATGATAGATAAAATCACTTTGCAAACCATAAAGCCTTGTAAAAGGATCAGCTATTATTTATCACCCTGCCTATTCAGAACTCTAGGTGACTGGGAATTTATAAATTCCCCACCCCTATCCCCCCTCCCTTGCAACTTAGAGCATTTTCCAAGGGTTTCCATTGATCAGTCAATAAAACTTACTTTCTTCCTCAACTTTGTAAACTCTGAGCATTCAAGTAAGAAATAAGTGTTGGCATACTGGGGGTATTATGCATATATTTCCCATTTTCCTAGAGTGACATTGTTTTCCAAGAAAATGGAAAAAAAAAATCCTCCCCTCCCACCTCTCCACAATATAACAAGCTCTTCATTCTATAAAAGCGAGTTTAGATTTTAATGCTGGGAAACAACACATATAGGTGGGTTCTAAAGCAAGGAAGATGGAAATGCTTAGGTTTTCTTGGCAAAGATACTGGAGTGGTTTGCTATTTCCTTCTCCAGTGTACTCCCTGTCCCCAACATGTCTCTCCATCTCTTGCCTTGATGGCAAGAACTAGTCATTTTTCTCACTTATGGAAGGGCAGCTAGGTGGCACAGTGGATAAAGTACTGGCCCTGGATTCAGGAGGACCTGAGTTCAAATCTGGCCTCAGACACTTGACACTTACTAGCTGTGTGACCCTGGGCAAGTCACTTGACTCTCATTGCCCCACAAAAACAAACAACAAACATTTTTATCTCATGTCTTCTCAGTGTCCAGTCTACAATAAGTACTAATTTTATATAGAAGGGATTAAATTAAAGTTTTCTTGACTAAGCCAATTATTGGATATATAAGGGTCCTACCTTTCTACTATGTGCCAGGCACTTATGTATTGGTTGGCCAGGTGGTAAAGTGAATAGAGTGCCAGACCTGGAGCCAAGAAGACTCATCTTCCTGAGTTCAAATCCATCCTCACACCATTATTAGCTGTGTGACCCTAAACAAGTCACTGTTTGCTTCAGTTTCCTCAACTGTAAAATGAGCTGGAGAAGGAAATGGCAAACCACTCCAGAATCTTTGCCTCAAAAACTCCAAGTAGGTCACAAAGAGTTGGATACCACTGCACGCAACTAAGCAACAACATGTGACAGGCACAGTGCTAAATTAAGGGGATACAAAAAGAGGCAAAAGCAATCCATACCTTCAAGGAGCTTACAATCTATAGGGGAGACAATATGCGAACAAATTATATACAAATCAAACAATAAAGCAAACGGAAATATTTAACAGAGGGAAGACACTAACATTAAGAGGGATTTGGAAAAGGGCAGCTAGGTGGCGCAGTGGATAGAGCACTGGCCTTGGAGTCGGGAGTACCTGAGTTCAAATCCAGCCTCAGACACTTAAGACTTACTAGCTGTGTGACCCTGGGCAAGTCACTTAACCCCAATTGCCTCCCTAAAAAAAATTTAAAAATTAAAAAAAAAAAAAAAGAGGGATTTGGAAAGGCTTCCTGTAAAACTCCCTTCTGGGTTTCACCTGGAATCCTCAGCTGAAGTGTTACCTCAGCTCAGAGCAGGAATGGGCTCTGCCTTCTCTTTTATATCTTAGCCCCAGATTCTTTTAGTCCATCTGACTCCCTTAGGCCCCTCATATATTCAATAATTGGCTTAGCAAAGAAAACTTTAATTTAATCCTTTTATATAAAATAGCTCTAGAGCTGGAAGGAACCTCAGAAGTCATCTGGTCCAACTCCCTCATTTTCCAGAGAAAGAAACTGAAGCCCAAGGAGGGGAAGGGCCAGAGGGAGGATTTGAACCCAGGCTGTCTGACAGAGACCGTACTCTTTCCACTGTACCATGCATAAAAAGAGAGGGAGTGGTCAATTACCAGTCTCCACTTTCAGAAGGCAAGCAGTCCTACAAACCTCTAAAATAAAATCATACATAATAAGTGCATAATTGATGTGGCAAGAAAACAATACAAAGGGTCTGAAAGGGAAAGTCATTACTGATGGTAATGACTTTCGGGGGAGGTGGGATCTGAATGTAGTTCAACAGACAAACAAGAAGGAGGAAACATTCCAGTCATAAGTAAATACCATAAGTAAAAGCCTAATGGTGGAAAAGTACAGGCCATATCATGTTTGGCTGTAATATAAGGTACATAAATATTAATCATGGTGCAATTAACAAGCATTTATTTATTAAGCCTGTACCTTATACCAGGCACCGTGCTAGGTGCTAGGGATTTTTTAAAAGTCTCCTTGTCTTCAAATAGGTTATATTCTATCAGAGGAAACATGAACACAATGGAAAGAGATCTGAGTTTGAATCCCATTTCTGCCACTTACTAGTTATTTAATATTTGGGGGGGAGGGGGAGACTCAGGGTTAAGTGATTTGCCCAGGGTCACACAGTAAGTATCTGAGGACAGATATGAACACAGGTCCTCCTGACTCTGGGATTGGTACCACCTAGCTGTCCCTCTAGTGATTTAATTTTAAGCAGGGCACTTAATTTCAGTTTCTTCATCTGTAAAAGGAGGAGTTTCTACTGGATCACCTATGAGATCCCTTCCAACTCTAGGTCTATGATCTATAAAAGGAAAGCAGGTGAAGTTTTCCTTGGTAATCTAAATGTCTCTTCCAGTCCTAAATCTACCATCCTAGCTGGATCTCATGAATCCTTGCCTCTATTCAAATGTACTGAGTCCAATCCAGAAGGGCTGACCCCAAAAAGGGTTTATTTTCTTTCACTGGTTGCCCTCTCTCAGATTTTACTCAAGGAAATCTCCAAATATGCTTATATCTAGGTTTCCACAAATGTGAATGCGTCACTAGCTCCATTACAAGCACTCAAGGTAACAAATACATATCTGGTAGAAGACTGTTTATTTCACTATACAGAAAATACAAAAGATCCAAAGTATTCATTGGAGTCCATAAATTGATGCAGAAAACACAAAGCACTCAAAATAGCCAATAAAATTTTCTTAGAAGAGAAGTAAACTTGGAATTGCCAGTGGGGAAAGATTCCAACAGCAAACCTCTCCAACAGGTTTCAACATAGCTCTCTCAGACTGAGTCACTATTTTGGACTTCCTTCAGGAAGCAAATACACTCAGGGAATACAGTGCTTCCCCTTTCCTGTCAGACTTGCACTGTTCAAATAATTCATGGTAATAGTGGGTGGCAAAGTCCAACTTCTCATTTCCCCCACAAAACAGCTTGAGTTCCCTTGAAGTGTTGGGATCACAACAGCAATCCCAGTGTTTCTCCAAGAGATATGCTGCTCTGGAATTTCCCCTTCTTTCCAGAAAGCTGGATCTGTTCATTTTCAAACCAACCTCAAAGCCCAAGAAGTCTTTCTCTCCTAATTGGCTTAATTTCAGGATCATGTTGCCTAGAAATTTTGGATTCCCTTCTCTTCTACAAGACTATAAACTACATAACTGTCACAGATCTGCCTTGTTAGAAAGGGTTTCACCCTAGGGAGCTTCCTATGTACATGAAATGCCTTTCAATAAGCATTTTGGCCCTACTTTAGGAGCTGGGGATACAAAAACAGCAAACAAAACCAAATTGGGATATGAAGGACAATTTATGCAAAGGCGGGGAAGGACAGAATATTGGATTCAACAAGTAGGCCAGTACAGATGGAACATGGGTAATGAGAGGTCACAGATGCCTCTATGTCTAAGAGGGAGTAGTGGGAGGAGAGGACTTAGAACAAGGATAAGCCTGGATGACCATGCAAGTTGCATGGCATAAACTCGCACTGTATGCCAACTTCCCCTTGGCAATCCTAGCTTCAGACAAGGACTCGGCTTGGATATCACAACCTAAGGGAAGCCTTCCCTAGTAGCCACGACCTCCTCGACCCCAGATTGTGATTTGTTTTTCACACGTCTTAGTGAAAGCCCTACTCTCCAGGGAAGTGTTCTATGTTTGTCTTGGTGTCCCTAGCGCTTAGCTCAGCAGGGTGCCCGCCACGCGGTAATACCATTAGCTAATCTTTGTTGAATGTCTATCATGTGCCAGGCCCCGTGCTAGGTGCTTTGGAGCCCCATTAACACCCTGAGAAGTAGGTGCTCTTGTTATCTCCATTTTACAGATGAGGAAGCTGAGGCAATGACGGGTTAAATGACTTGCCCAGGGTGACATAAATAGTGTCCGAGGGCGTGATAAATGCTCTTGAAATCAAGTGAACTGCAGGGATCATTTTACAAATAGAGGGGAGATTGAGGCTCTGAGGGGAGCGTGCCTATTGTCACAATGGTGACAATGGTGGGGAAGGAACAACTACCCAACAGCTGAGCTACAGTTTCAGAGCTCCGTCCTCCACTAAGAACCATTGCAGTCACTCCCCGTCCTTAGGAATCAGTTTTTCGGTCTCTCCACGAGAAAGGCAAGTCCGGTCCCCCCGCTCTCTGAATGAAAGGCACTTTGCGCAGGCACACAGCCAATTTCCCGTCCCCCGCCAGGACTCCTAAAACGACTCCTTTGGCCGGAAAGTTGCGCACGCGCACTAACTTCCCGACGTGCTCCGCGGCGCTCTGGGCGGTCTCTCTCCTTAGCTCCGGCGTCCGGCTGTAGACATAAAGGACCCCACCCTAGGCGTGGTTCGTGTCTTTCCCGTCGTGCCCCGCGTGTATCCTAAACAGGAAGTGAGGTAGGAGCACAGCTGGGCGGAAGTTTCAGGTATGGCGGAGTACGAGCAAGTCCAGAGAAGTGCCCTGAAGCTTAAAGGGGTGTCTGAACTGGGCGTAACGAAGCGGTAAGTGCCAAGACAGCGTCAAGGCCACAGAGGAGACTGGGGTGGTAGGGCAGGACTGGAGGCAGGGTCCGAAGTCTGGCGCTAGCACTTACCTGGTGCCAAGGGAGGAGGCCTCCTCGGTCAGTCCATTTAACCGTCCGTCCGTCTGCCCTCGCAGGAAAAAGAGGAAGGACAAGGACAAAAGCAAGGTCCTGGAGCAGATCGTGACGAGCAAGAAGAACGAGGAGGAGAAGCGGAGGGGGCTGGACAAGCGTACCCCAGCGCAAATCGCCTACGAGAAGATGCAGGAGAAGAGGGTGAGCGATGGGGGCATTTTATGTAATGTAGTTTAAAATATTCCGAGAGGGGAGCCGTAGGCTTCCCCCGGACTGCTCGAGGGGGCTCGATACGAACAACGCAGCTTAGACCGAGGGAGGGTGGGATCGCCTTTACTTCTGCCAGAGTCGGCCTATGTTGGGAGTCTGTGTTCAGTGGTTTATGAAAGATGTTGGTAAACCACAGGGGAGTGACCAGGATCCTGAAGGGACTGGGGATCGTGGAGAAACGCCGAAAGAACCACGGATGTTTCTAACCTAGAGAACAGAAGACAAGGGGGCAGGGGACAAGGGGAAGACGAGGGAAGTGTTACATACCAGCCGCACTATGGAAGAGAGATTTTCTATGTCCTGCCTGCCTCAGAGGGTAGAAATACAAGCAGGGGAGGCAGACTGGAGTAGTGACTGAGAGGTAGAATTAGGCTTCATTTGTAAGAAAATAACTTGGTTCAGATCCCACCGCTGACATGAGCAAGTGAATGCAACTCTCAGCCTGTTTCCTTCTCTGTAAAATGGAGGTTGTTTATTTGCACGTAATACTTACCCTACTGGCTGTGATATCTATTTTACAGAGTTGGGAGGATCAAATAAGATAATGAGTGTCAAACCCTTCCCATACTTTAAAGCAGTATATGTGTGTGTCAGTTGTTATTGAGCATGGGGGCTGTTTCAAAGAACAGTGGTCTGCCTTACAGTACAATAAGTTTTCCATTACTAGGGGGTCTTGAATGGAGAACTGGGTTAATACATGTCCAGGATAATTTGGAAATTATCATAAATTGTTGTTAGATTTTTAGAAAGGAATTTTTCTTCAGGTGTTGGTTGGAATAGAAAACCTTCCTATTTTGAGATTGAGATTACTTGAGATATATTCTGAGCATTTTCAAGTCATAAACTATTAAGTGAAAGCCTGAGCAGCCACTATAGGAAAGCTGAGATTCCTCAGCCTTTTTTCTATAGCAATGAAAATAATTCCCCAAACATTACATAAGAAGAATTGGATCACTGTTGTAATCAGAAGCTGCTGTTCCAGAGTGGTGGAGAACTGAACACAATTTTCCAAGAGTAATGACAGCTCTTGGACCTCTGTCACTTTGCACACCATAACATCCCAGTCTCTTGACAACAAAAAAGGGGGCGCCAGCATTTTATCACAAGCTGAATGCTTAATTGCTGAGGGGAAGAAAAATTGTTGAGGGGTGAGTCAAGATAATGGAAGGTGGTAGATGAGGGTGAGTGGGATGGGAGTACACCCACTGACCCCTGTAATAGAGACTCGAGGAGAAAGGAGGCCGAAGCATTGATTTTATTTCTTTCGAAAGAAAGGTGTACCACACTCACTGGGACAACCAGGAGGTGTGACACACCGGGATTAGAAATCAAGCAGTTTTTATACTTTTTACAGACGTCTAATTTGAGCAAAATGCGGTAATTGAGTTCAGCAATGAATCATTCTCCTGGAATGTTCAGCAATTACTTATTTTGCAACATTTTCAGTTTCTGCAACAACTTTATCATGTCTATATAATGTCTCAGTGCAGACTCTTTGAAACAATTTTTAAGTTGATATGCCTATATTTAGAAAGGGGGGATAGTAGCTTCCCATTATTGCCTCTCTCTAGAAAAAAAAATAGAGGGAGAGAAATAGGGGGCTGTAAAGGACTTTAAGACTTTGAGATCAGATCACTAGGCTGAAGGGGGGGGGGGCACTTTCCATCTCAGTGGAGGGTCATATCCATATGTCCCTCTCAAGGGGATTTAGCAGATCTTAGGGGCCCACCTGGAGATTGATCTAAACTGATTGAATTAAGTGAGAGTAACTGACTGCTGACTAGTTTGTAAGCACATCTGGCTGGTACTTAAGAGGGTACTGTTCTCAGAAGCTAAAAACTTTGAACTTTACATTGAGACCACCTTCAGGTCCAGTGAACCAATGAATTTGAATGACACTAGCCAATCAGCTTGAAGAACCTCCCATTTCTGGGAGGAGGATGTGAAGGAGGAAGTAAATGCTGACTGGGAACTTCTTCCTCTTTGGCTGGAGAGATAGGTGTGGTGGTGGGACTTTACATGGGAGTTTTGGAAGACTAGGATTTCCATGCTATAAGAAATCTGTTCTCAATCTTTCTTTCTTTACTATCTTATATCCTTTAATAAACTCTTAAAAGCCTAAACTCTTGGTGAATTTATCAGTGATTCTAGCCAGTTTCCCCAAAAAACTGGCGGGGGGGAGGGGAGGACAGATTAGAACCCACATTTAGATTTTTAAACAACACAGGGAAATGTGGCATAAAAGAGTAGGGACAGAATCAAGAAGGACTTCACTTTCTAGGCATCAGTTTTCTTTATTATAAGTAAGAGAGTTAGATGAGGGGATTTCCGAGATCTCTTCCAGCTCCTAATCTGTGATTCTTGTGTTCTTTCGGTTCTTGAGGGATGACTGCAGTGAGTGTTAGGTGATTTTTGAAAGAGAGGATGCAGATGCTATAGACCTTCATGGTCCCGTGCTTTAATAATGTATATTCTTTGACTTTTGAAAGAGCCATTGTTCCTGACTGGAATATAGATCACCAATTAGAATGATAATTAAATTCAACAAGTATTGATTTAGTGCCTACTCTTTAGAATTCATTGTGTTGTGCCGTTGAGGAGATAGAAGATTTATTCCACGAGATGTCCATGGAACAATGTGCCCATCCCTGGAAGAATAAAGTTTAGATAAGCTCCTTGTGTGATCATAGGATTTTGTGCTGGAAAGGACCTTAGAGATCATGGAAGCCAACCTCTTTGGTTTTACAGATGAGGAAATGAAAGCCAGAGGGGGTAAATATTATAATCACACAGATGATGAACACAAGAGCTAAGCTTTTACCCCAGGTGCCCTACCTTCTTCAAGTCTTGAAAAGTACCATACCACGCTGTCTCTAATTCGAATGTTCTACTACAAAGTGCAAGGGTAGAGCGTATACAAAGTTAACTATAGTATAAATTGACCTTCTTTCATTTTACTCAGTTATAACATGAGAAGGTTCAACCAGATGGTGTCTAAGGATTCACCTAATTCTGAAATTCTGTTCTCTTCCATTCAAAGAACATTTATTTTAAAAACACTGTGTGCAGAGCACTAAGCTCACTGTTGAGGAAATAGAAAGTTTACATGAGACAGGATGCCATTCTGAGGAGAATCTGATTGGTTTTTTACCTTAATGTCATGGGTGGAGAAGATGTAGAGATTGCTCTCCTTCCATAAGGCATGGAAACTTTCAACATGTAAGGTTGCAAGTACAAAAGATTCTAGGAAGAGGTAAGAGACTAGGACATTTGGGAAAGACTATTCAGAGGCAGAGTTTTTTGGACTACCACAGTAGGCAATATGGAACCGTGAAAACCATAAAGCAGAGAATAGCAAGTATTTATATGGTACACTAAAGTTTGTAACACATTTTACCTATAGTATCTCATTTGATCCTCACAACAACCCTGAAGGGTAGGTCCAATTATTAATCCCTTTTTACAGATAAGGATACTGAGGCCGAGAAATCTGTTTTGTTTTGTTTTACCTAGTCACAACAGCTAATAAGTGTCTGAGGCAGAATTTAAAGTCCATACTCTTCTACCTCCCAAGTCCAGTGCTTTTTCCACTGTGCCACATAGTACAGACAAAATGTATGAGATTTATCTAGCCATGTTTGAAGTACATATTTTGGAGGCCAAAAAGCAGAAAGAGGCAAGTTGTAGTCATAGCAAAGGGTGAGGGGAAAACACAATACAGAGTAACTAGCTTCCTGAGCCACTTTGGATAAATCACTTACCTTCTCTGGACTTCAATTACCTCATCTGGAAATGAAGGAGATGCAACTAGATGATCTGTGAGGTCTCTTCCACATGTGATACTTTTTAAGAACAGAAAGGTTATGTAGCATTTTGTTTACAACAGTGGAAGTTTCTCAGAATGTGGATAGTGGTGGAATAGGTAGGGGTGAGATTGAGAAGCATAGGAAGGGGAGTGTGGTTGTGCTTTATAACTTTGTCCTTTGCCCAGTATAGTTCAAAAACAACTTGTTTAATATAACTACAGTGTTTAAACATCCTTCAAAACCCTACTGTAACATTCTTCTGCCAGTTGTCAGCGCCACATCAAATTGTCTAACTTTGGAACTAGCTGCCCTCTGTAACCTTTCAAGAAACCACTCAAAATGTTACAGAGGCAGTTAGTTCCATGAGAACTACACTTCCCTGCTTTTAGTGGGCCTAGGTGGTGGTTAGGATGTGTGAATTTATAACCTTTCTTTTTTCTTTTTTTTCTTTTAAGCAAATGGAAAGAATCTTAAAGAAAGCATCCAAAACTCACAAGCAGAGGGTGGAGGTAAGCATCACAAAGCATTAAAAAACTGTGATTGAAACTCTAGGTTTAGCAAGTATTCTGAGTCCTATACTTTGTAGCACCTTCAGTGGTGAGTAGGGCAAGAAGTAGTGGTGGAAGGCCAGGAGGATTTGAGAAGAAGCATTTATCTTTGACTTTCTTGTTGCTTGATTGGTGAGAATTCTTACAAACCAGCATATTATAAATGCCCACCAAGTATGTAAATATCAGGGAAATGGTGAGTGGGGAAAAGGATTTCCAGGGAAGTGTAATTGACAAGAGCTCACCTTTATAAGATGCTTTGGGGTTTATTTACAAAAATCACTTTAGCCCCAATAGCCAGGTGTGGCAAATGTTGCAAGTTATTTCCATTTCACTGAGCAGAAAAGAGACTTATTCAGGGTGACATAGTAAGATTCAAAATTAGGATTTGAATCTGTTTTCTGACTCCAGAGTTTACATTCTTTCTATTTTGCCATATCCCCTTCAGGAATTTATATTGGCAAAAGGGAAAGCCTTCCAGCCGACATGAGGATAGGCATCTCAGGGTAGAGTGCAGTAATTGGAAAGAAGTAGCAGCCAAGTTGGGAAATTTATGGACCTTTTCTGGGCTTGTGGTGAAGCATTTTCTTTTCTTCCTTCCCTCTAGGACTTCAACAGACATTTAGATACTCTCACTGAACATTATGATATCCCCAAAGTCAGCTGGACAAAATAGACTCTCGCAAGGCCGAGTGGTGTGCCCCTGAGGAAGAGGAATCATTTGTATTTGTTCTGTATAACTGTGGCATGTTCTGTAAATAGTTTCTTTCCCCACCCCCTTTTATTTTTTAACATTTCCTATTTTTAAAGGCTCTGTAATCAAGTTAGTAACTTGTTGCATTTTATTAAAGTGCGACTTATGCTTAGTTATTTCAATTTCTTTGTGACACAAAATTTCTACTCTTTTAGGTTAAAAAAACATTCAGGGGCAGCTAGGTGGCACAGTGGATAGAGCACCGGCCCTGGAGTCAGGAGTACCTGAGTTCAAATCCGGCCTCAGACACTTAACACTTGCTGTGTGACCCTGGGCAAGTCACTTAACCCCAATTGCCTCACTAAAAAAAAAAAAAAAAACATTCAGTTATTTATATAAGGTCATTGAAACTTATTAGTAAGGATATCCAGCTAGGAAAGTGTGATAATTCAGCCTCTGAACTAACAAAGGCTTTTGTTACACTGTCTATAGTGTAACCTTGCTAAGCCAGTACCAACAGACTCTAAGGTGCTTATTATAGCCAGTTATCATTTCCTTACTCGTCTATATGAAAATAATAAAGCTAGGGGCAGCTAGGTGGCGCAGTGGATAGAGCACCAGCCCTGGAGTCAGGAGAACCTGAGTTCAAATCCAGCCTCAGACATTTAACACTTACTAGCTGTGTGACCTTGGGCAAGTCACTTAACCCCAATTGCCTCACTAAAAAAAAAAAATAATGGATTTCTAGGAGAAAACCATATGTGTTAATGTTAGCTGCTCTCTCCCCCTCCCTGGAAACCAACCTGGGATGAGCCTTCAGCTTAACAAAAGGAATGCACATTGATCCTTCTGATTAGCATGGGGAAGAAGTATACCTAGATGGTTGGAATTTGATCTCTAGACCACCCCCAAGTCATATCAATCAGTGGAGCTGAACGATGCTAACCAATTATCTTAGATCAATGTGTGGTGACCCATCTCTACCAAAAAGAAGATAAAAATCTGGGGACAGGAGGGTCTCTCCTCATTAGGTAATGTAGGGCTTGAGGCCATGTGCTCTCTCTTGGCTCTCTCTCAGGCCTCCTTCCTGGGACTCTTACTCTCTCCATGTTGGGTATGTAGTTACTTAGGCCTGTAACTGATGGGGAAGTCAGGCAGACACATGGTCAATACTTTATTAATATGTGATCTTAATTAATAATAAATGCTTACTGCCAAAACTGGTGCAATAGTCTTTAATTTATAAGTAGCAATATTTTAGAAACCCCAGCCTAGTCCCACGATATTTTAAATAACACAGGAAGGACATTAGAGAAGCAAGACTACTCTTAGCTTGTTCTATTTTGTACATATATCATCTATTTATTGCTTGTGTCCACTCGGGCAAGTGTCTGGGCCTCAGTTTCCTCACCTGTAAAATGAGAAGGTAGGACTCAGTGATCTCTAAGGTACTTTTAGGTTTGAATCTATGATCCTATGACTTGAAGGAGACAGATGGGGAGAGTATGTTAGGGCTAGACTCCATGCACTTACAGAGAGAAGGTCTGGGTTGGCCACCTGCTGCTTTCCTGTGTTTGTCCAGGATCCCAGGCTGGGGATGTGTAAGCCTTCAGTGCTCCAAAAGTGGTCACATACAGGACAGTGTCTGGTTGTTTCCCCCTGGGCTGACTGGACTCAGCCACTGTCGGCCAACAGGGAAGCTCTGCGGGTTCAAAGTGACAGAACAGTAGGCTCCTGTTTGGTCTGGAATTTTCTGCCCTGCTTTTTCCTCTGCAGGCATCAGACTGCTAAAAGCTGGAACTGAGACCCTGCTCTGCTGCTGGGATCTAAGCCTCTGGCAGCTGCTGCTTCTGAACTTGTTCCTTGACACAGCCTAGGATCAGAACCATTCAATCACTCTTATTCTGGAAAACCACCTGGAATACAGTTCCCCTCCTCCTTCTGACCTGGATCAGGGATCTGGGAGCAGGAAGTGGGTGATAAAGCTGCCAGTTGGTATCTTTTCCTTCAACTCTGTACTCAGTGCCCCCTATGAATTCACAACCCCTCCTTGGGTGCTAAAACCCCCACCCCCACCTTACTAGACCCTGGCCCCAGTTACTCTCTGTCTCGTTCACTGTGGCTTTTATATTTCCCCACCAGAATTCATTCTGGTGCATTTTGGCATCTATTTGGAGGAGTTTGGGACCTTACTCTATTAGATTCCTGCTACCCTGCCATCTTGACCTCACCTCCTTTTATAACCATTTAACTGCACAACAAACATCATGCACACCATTGTTCCCTTCCCCATAAATACCATATTATCTTCCCTTTAAAAAAAAAGACAGGGGGCAGCTAGGTGGCACAGTGGATAAAGCACTGGCCCTGGATTCAGGAGGACCTAAGTTCAAATCCGGCCTCAGACACTTGACATGTACTAGCTATGTGACCCTGGGCAAGTCCTTAACCCCCATTGCCCCGCAAAAAAAAAAAAAAAAAAAAAAAAAAAAAAAAGACAGTTAAGCCAAACTTTCTGATATAGTAACTAACAAACAGAACTAGTCTACGTTGGTCATTAACTGGTTTTTGTTTTTTTCTTTGCAACAAACATGTAAGGGTAGTTTTCAACATTCATTTTCATAAGATTTAGAGTTCCAAACTTTTCTCCCTCTCTCCCTGACGTGGGGAAAATAGGGTAGGGGTTTGGGGTCCTTAGGAATTCCTCTTTAAAGAATTACACCGGGCAGCTAGGTGGAGCAGTGGGTAAAGCACCGGCCCTGGATTCAGGAGGACCTGAGTTCAAATCCAGCCTCAGACACTTGACACTTACTAGCTGTGTGACCCTGGGCAAGTCACTTAACCCTCATTGCCCAGCAAAACAAAACAAACAAAAGAATTACACCCTCAGGGCAGCTAGGTGGCACAGTGGATAAAGCACCCCTGGATTCCGGAGTGCCTGAGTTCAAATTGGCCTCAAACACTTAACACTTGTTAGCTGTGTGACCTTGGGCAAGTCACTTAACCCCTCTCCCCTTTGCCCCACACAAAACCAAACAAACAAACAAAGAATTACACCCTCTAGCACACAAAAGCAATTAGACTAAGACAGTTTATTTAGTGGCAGGAGAAGGGAAGGGAAACCAAAAGAAATCATTGGACTTCTCATGGGGAGAAAGGCATGGCACAGAGCTTGGCTCTGAAATACCAATCTCCTCCAGCAGGAGACAGGCAGATACTTCTTTTGAGGACTGATGGGGGTGACCATCTGACTGTGGAAAGTTCCCTTAGTTGGGGGCAGCTCGGTGGCGCAGCACATAGAGCACCAGCCCTGGAGTCAGGAGGACCTGAGTTCAAATTTGTCCTCAGACACTTAACACTTACAAGCTGTGTGACCCTGGGCAAGTCACTTAACCCCAATTGCCTCACTAAAAAAAAAAAGTTCCCTTAGTGAGGGAGAACTGGGAGAATTGGGTGAGGGCTGGCTTTGGATCTCTCTAGCCATCTCTACACAAAAGCAGCAGCCACACCCAAATTTATCTCCCCAGGGGTAAGGGAGACTGGAATGAAGGGTGGGAGTCATGCAGATAGCTCAGTCTGATCTGGTTCCACTTAGCTCTCTAGGTGTGTCTGTCCTTTGGATTAGTTTCTCAAGGAGAAGGTTCTTTGATGTGCCCCAGAGAACTTCTGGGGTGCTCTGGGCCCATAATACTCCCTTTCCTCCCCCTTCTACAAGACAGCCAGGTTATATATGTACAATCCACAAGTGCTCTTTTTATCAGTTCTTTTTATTTTATTTCTTTTTTTTGGGGGGGGGGTGAGGCAATTGGGGGGTTAAGTGACTTTCCCTGGGGTCACACAGCTAGTAATTAAGTGTCTGAGGCTGGATTTGAACTCAGGTCCTCCTGACTCCAGGGCCCGGCGCTCTATCCACTGCCACCTAGCTGCCCTTTGAGCCAATTCTGATGAGTGTTAGGCTCTTTGCAGATTAAATAGATTACTCCACCCAATTGGGTATGTGTGTGTTAATCCCTCTTTGAGCTAATTCTAATGAGATTAAGGTCTTTGAGCCTATTCTGATGAGTGTAAAGTTCATTTACTGCCCTGTTCCTCCCCCATCTCTTCCCCCACTCCATAAACCCTTTCCTGTTTCTTGTGGGATTTCATGTGCCCTTTCCCCTCCCCCAGTGCATTCCCCTCACCCCTCAATTTAACCCTAAAGATGTCATCATGAGGCAGCTAGGTGACACAGTGGACAAAGCATCCACCCTGGACCCAGGGAGATCCCAGACAAAATCGGGCCTCAGACAAAAGACAGTCACCCACTGTATAATCCCAAGTATGTCCTCCAACTCCAATTTTTTATGGTTCTCTGGGGTCTTGTATTTGAAAGTCAAATTTGCCATTCAGTTCAGGTCTTTTCATCATGAATACTGGAAAGTCTTCTTTTTCATTGAACATTAACCGGTTTTTAACAAAGAACATGGATTTTTGTTTTAACTTCAGCTATCCAGAACCAACAGTGGCCATTCTATTTGATCTGAGTTCTCATCTTTTGGTGGTATCTTCATTTACATGATTGTCATTGTGTATATTCCACATGTATTGTTCTATACTAGTTAGTTAACACAGATTTTTTTCCATGTTCCACACAGTCCATTCCTTATGGCACAATAAGGAAATGAATAAGGAATATAAACTGCAGTCTTATACCATGACTTTGTTCAATCATTCCCCATTCCAGAGATACTTTGTTTTGCTATTATAAAAAGAAGTGTTGCCGTAAATACTTTTGTATCTATAGAAACAAATTGGATCATAGATTTGAGTCAGTTCCATATACATTTTGGATATCAGGCTTTTACCAGAAATCCTGGATACAAAAGTTGGGTTTTTTTTTTCTGATTCCATAGCCTCTTTTAGTTTAAACAGCATTGATTTTGTGGGGGCAAAAGCTTTATAATTTGACATAATAGAAATTGTCTTTTGTAATCCCTATCCCTTGAGAGGCAGCATTACAGAAGAAAGAAGAGTGTGGATCTAGGTTCAAATTCTGGTTTTACTACTTAACTATGTGACCTTTGACAAGTCACCACCACTTTGGGCCTCAAGTGTCCTCATCTGAAAATGAAGGGTCTCTCTTAGATAACTTGTCAGCTCTAAACGTAGGACAGTGATCTTTGTGTGGTTACGAATTCTCCCCCCTAATACGTTGAAAGATACAACCTTCTAGTCTCCTCTAATTTTTTTTACAATGTGATCTTTTATATTTGAAATATTTACCCATTCGAATAAATTTATGGCATAAGATGAGAGGCTTGCTGTATTTATTATTCATTTCCTTCCTACATTCTACAGTCCAACCAAACTGGCCACCATGCTGTTATCCCACACATTGTAGCCCCTCCATCATCTCCATGCCCTGGCACTCGCTATCTCCCATGCTGTACCCCTGCCTCCCAAGATCTTATTTTCCTTCAAAACTGTTCAAACTATACTGTCTAAATGAACCTTTCCAAATTCTCAATCCTGCCCCATCCCAGCTCCAGATGCTGCTAGGACTTTAATCTCCTCAAAAAATTATAATGTATTTATTTTGTAAATACTTATCAATGTTCATGCAGTCTTCCTCATAGCATGTAAGCTCCTTGAGGGCATTTTGTGTTCCTGGCACATACCTTAGTGCTTTTAATAAATGCTTGTTGGCTGACAGATTCTAGTCAAGGCACAGATGATTTCCCTGGTTCTGCTTGCTTCACTCTGCACTACTTCATATAATTATTCCCATGTTTCTCTGAATGTCTCATCATTTCTTACAACATAATAACATTCCATCATATTCACAATCTACAGTTTGTTTAGCCATTCAATCACCAAATATTTTTAAGCACCTACTGTGCACTAAGACATAAGATAAACAAGAATTCCTGACCTCAAAGCTTCCAAATTCTTTTGGGGAGATAACATGTACATGCAGAAGTATACACAGAAAAACAGGTTACTTTTGAGGGGAACAGAATAACAGCTGCAGGGATCAAGAAAGGCTTCATGTGGGGGCAGCTAGGTGGTGCAGTGGATAAAGTACTGGCCCTGGATTCAGGAGGACCCGAGTTCAAATCCAGCCTCAGACACTTGACACTTGTGTGACCCTGGGCAAGTCACTTAACCCTTATTGCCCCGCAAAACAAAACAAAAAAAAGAATAATAAAAAAAAGAAAAGAAAAGAAAAGCTTCATGTAGGAAATGGCACTTGAGCCGAATTTTGAAGGAAATAAGGGATTGGGAAGCAAAGGTGAGGAGGAAATGCAATCCCAGTGTGAAGGTAAGCCAGTGAGAAAGGAAGAGGGGAGGGAACAATCATTTGTTAAGTGCCTGCTATATACCAGGCACTCTGCTTAAGGGCTTTTATCAAATAGTTCATTTGATTCTCACAACTGTGAGAGGTAGATGTTACTATTACCATTATTTTACAGTCGAGGAAACTTAAGGCAGACAGATTTAGTGTCTTGCCCAAAGTCACACAGCTAGTAGGTTTCCGAGGCTGGATTTGAACTCAGGTCTTCCTGACTCTATCCACTTTGCCATCTTGCTACCACCTTAAGGCATTCCTCAGTGGATGCCCATTTTGTTCTCTGCTACCAGAAAAGAGTTGTGCTACCAGTAGTCTGTTATACTTGGGATCTAAGGTCATTTCTACTACTAGAGATGTTGGTGATAGATTTAGGTAAGAACTATCTCAGGCCCAAGATACATATCTCCTGCCTTAAGGCCTCAGAGCATGATTCCCTCCCCATCCTCTGGCAAAAGATGAGGCTACATTTAAGATATTGATTGCTGGCTATCTGGGACCAGAACAGCCTGGGATAGCCAAGGGCCTTGTACAGAATTGCTTATTTATTTCAATTGAAATAAGGATGATAGTTACTGAGAAGTCTACCCTGCTGTACAGCAGGAGTCATGGATCCTCTGGAAGCCTGGTGAAGCCTATAAACCCCTTCTCACAATCATGCTTTTGGCTGAGTGTAGTTCCATAGGGAGGACAAGGCTGTTGGATTGCTTGAGCTCAGGAGTTCTGAGCTTGCAGTGGGATTAAACTCAATCAGGGTATCTGCACTACATTCAGCACCAAGATGATGAGCCCCTTGGGAGAATGGCAGTGAAAGAGGATGAGGAAAGACACCAGGATGCTTAAGGAGGGGGTGACCTGGCCCAGGGCAAAGCTTCCCTGATGGCTGGCAGTAGCCATTGGCTGAGCAAGACAAGAGACCCAGTCTCAACAATAAAAATGTTCTTAAATAAAATATGTGGAATTACAAAAGAAACATTGAAATAAAAAATAATTTTTCTATCCAAATATACAGGTACCCTGAAACTATCCACAGACCCCACAGTAAGGATCCCTGCTACAGAAGGGAAGAGGGAAGGGAATAAGTATTTACTAAGCACCTATTATGTATAAGGCACTGTGCTAAGTGATTTTTACAAATATCTCATTTGATCCTTACCACAACCCTATTACTATCCCCATTTTACAAGTGTGGAAACTGAGGCAAGCAAAATTAAATGACTTGTCCAGGCTCACACAGCTAGTGAGGCTGGATTTGAATTCAGGTCTTCTTGACTTCAAGTCCAAGGCTGTCCCTACTTCCCCCACACCCACCTCCAGCTGTCTCAAACAGTGGCACAATGGATAGAGCACCGGCCCTGGATTCAGGAGTACCTGAGTTCAAATCTGGCCTGAGACACTTAACACTTACTAGCTGTGTGACCCTGGGCAAGTCACTTAACCCCAATTGCCTCACTAAAAACAAAACAAAACAAAAAAAAAACTGTGGTGGTCTCAAACACAATGCTAATTACTTGCAGTTCATGGGTATATCACCTCCTAGCTCTAAAATTCTATGTTCTTTCAACAAACATTATGTGGATCCATAATGTGCAGACTGCTAAACCTGGAGTCAGGAACACCTTAGTTCAAATTCAGCCTTAGACACTAACTGTATGACCCTAGGCAAATCACTTAAATCCCTGTTTGCCTTAGTTTCCTCATCTGTAAAGTGGGGATAATAATAGCACTTAACTTCCAGGATTGTTGTAAGGATCAAATGAGGTAACAATTGTAAAGTGCTGGGCAGCTAGGTGGCACAGTGGATAAAGCACCAGCCCTGGATTCAGAAGGATCCAAGTTCAAATCTGGCCTCAGACACTTGACACTAGCCGTGTGACCCTGGGTAAGTCACTTAACCCTCATTGTCCCGTTAATAATAATAATAGTAAAGTGCTCAGCACAGTGTCTGGCACGTAGTAAATGATATATAAATGTTAGCTATTATTAGTCCTATCTATGTGCAGAGCAGCACTGTTCCTAGGTGATGGGGAAAATACGGTTTAAGTAAAAACAGTTCCTTTGCCTTCATAGGGCTTAAAGCCTAGTAGAGGGATAAAAGAAATTCCGATAATAATACTATGCAACCTGACAAGAGAGTGTTTTGGAGAGGGCTATGTGAGCTCTGAGGTGAAGGTTGTTGATCATGGGGATCAGGCAAAGCTTCCTGGAGTGGCATCTGAGTTAGTAAAGGATATAGAAAGGAATTCAAATGAAGAGAGCAATGAGATGCTGTGGATGTGATGAAGGAGCCGTTTCTGGACTCAGGAAGACCCTAGGCAAGTTTAAGGTCCCTCCCAGCTCTGACATGTATGCTCTAAGGTTCCTTCGAGCTGTGGCATTGTGTTCTAAGATCTTTCCAGTTTCAGTTTTCCTTCTTCTAAAGTCCCTCCTGGGTCTGACATTCTATGTTCTAAGAGTCCTCCCACCTCAGACATTCTAAGAGCCTCCCCAGCTCTGACACTCCCTGTTCTAGGGCCCTCCCAGCTTTGAAGTTCTATGATCAGCCCCCAGCACCGATGTTCTGGTTCTAAGCGGCCTTCAAGCTCCAACATTCTGACTCTATCAGCTGGGTCCCGCGAGCCTCGTCACTCTGCGTTTCCTCTGGCCTGAGGCTCCCCTACTCAGCCACAGGGTTCGACCGCGGCCGAAGCTCAGGAAACTTGGGGGCCGGAGCTCAGGAAACTTGGGGCCCGCCCACCCCTACTCAATTTCCCAAAATCCCACCTCCCTTTCCGGAAGCCGGGCAGATAGCGTCCCAACATCTCAGTGCGCCTGCGCCCCGGCGGCGCGCACGTAACGTACGCCGCTGTGTTCTTTCCCATGCGCGTGCGCTAGAGGCCGAGGGCCGTTCCCAAGGCCGGACATAACGGTTCCAGGGCGGAAGTGGAAGTGAGGTTCCGCAGGTTGGCTGCGCCCGCCTGCTCGCTTCAGTGCCGCCTACTCTGTAGCTGCCGCGCCTCGCCCTCGAACTCTCCCAGCCGCTGCCGCTGCCGCCGCCGCCGCCATGTCGGCCAGCGCCGTGTATGTGCTAGATCTAAAGGGCAAGGTAGGGAAACCCGGCCTCGGCCAGAGCCGCTTCACCTCGCCGCGTTGCCTGGTAACGGCCCCTCCCCAAGGCGGGGGCGGGGACTTCCCCCACCCTACTCAGGTCCCTGTCACCCTGTCACTGTTCCCTAGGAAAGCCTTTGACCTCCGCCCTACAATCTCTGGCGGTGGCTACCACCCCAGGGCAGCCCATCACCTGCACGAGCACTTAGCACTTGCGGTGTGCAGTCAGCCTAGAAGTATTTATTAAACACCTACTATGTGCCAGACCATGGGGCTAAACTCTGGGGATACAAAGGCAAGAGACAGTCTCAGCTCTGTCGTAGGACCCCGGACATCTAGGCGGAAGGGACCTCATGGTTCAAATGAGGAACTGAGGCCCGGGGAGCATGAGAGAGGGGATTTGAACCCAGGGCCTTTCGCTACCCAGCCAGGGCTTTTCCCACTGCCCCTGGAGAAGGGAGATTTAGAGGAGCTTCTGAACTTAGCCATGCAATCGAGGAGCTGAGCCAGGTCTAGGAGGAAAATGAAATGCCGCGGTGGTGATACGTCAAAGGTCCGTGTTAACTGCATTAGAGGAATATAAAGTGAAGTGGGAGGAGTTGGGGGAGGGAGGGACAAAGTGAACCGAGGTGGCATCTGGGTTAGCCTTTGGGGGAGTCGACGAGATTCAACAGATTCCAAATACAATGAGCAAAGGAAGCAAAGATACAGCCAGAAAGTGAGGGGTATGTTTGGGACCACAGGGAACTGTCCAGTTTGACTAGAGCCTCGGGGTATAGATGGGAAGAATGTTTGAAAAAGGAGGGTGGCTCCAGGCTATGGAGTGTGGAGAATGCCTGATGAGGCCATTGAGCTTTGTGTAGGAAACAAGACCTCGGAGATCCCAGGGAGGGTCTGACCCAACCCTGACCTGAATGTACAACTCTGTGCCACCCCGTTTAGGTTGATCATCTAGTCTTTGCCAGAAGACCTCGAAGCATCTTTGTCTTAGTGGGGTCCCATTGCACTTTTGGCTAGCTTTCATTGTTAGGAAATTTTTCTTTGTCATCAAGCCTAAAATTTCTAATTTGCAGCTTCCTCATCGTTCCTAAATCCATTCCCTGGGACTAAACAGAACAAGTATGATCCCTCTTTCTAGGTAACTGCCATTCAGATCATTGAAGGCGGCTGTCATATCCCTCCTAAGCTTCTCCAAGCTAAAGACCTCAAGTTCCCTCAAATAGTTATCACGTGGTGTGAATTCAAGGTCCTTCATAGTTCTTCCTCCTCCATCCGGCATTCTCCAGCTTGTTAAGTTCCTCCTTAAAATGTAGCATGCAAAGGAAGGAAGCTAGGTGGCCCAATGGATAAAGCACCAGCCCTGGATTCAGGAGGACCTGAGTTCAAATCCACCTTCTGACACTTGACACTTACTAGCTATGTGACCTTGGGCAAGTCACTTAACCCTCATTGCCCTGCCTAAAAAAAAAATGGCATGCAAAATCAAACAGTACTCCAAATGTGGCCTGACCAAAGCAGAGTCAACAACAGAAAATACTACTCTTTTTTGAAAAGAGAGATTTACCTTTTTCTAGCCCCAGCAACTCCCTTCTTCTGCATGATCCTCTAAAGATGACTGACAGTGGCTCAGAAATAGCATCTGAAAGTTCTTTCAGTATCCCAGAATGTAATTTGCCTGGGCCTGGTCACTTAAACTTATCAAGGGAAGCTAGGTGCTCTTTTAGTGTCTCTCTGTTTGTTCTGTCCTTTCCAGTCCAAAGACCATTCTCGTTGGCAGAGAAATAGAAGCAAAGTCATATTGAATAATTGTCTTTTCTCCATTCCTTATCATTGTCCCATCTACACTAAAAATCCTTTTTGTTGTCCTTAGCTTTCCTTGACAATCTTAATTCATTTTGAGTTTTAGTGTTCCTATTACCATTCTTAAAGGACTTCAGTGTGGCTTAAATAAATTGTATTTGATACGTTTTGTTTTGTAGCCACATATAATTCCCAATAAATGCCCGCACAGATTTCTTTACAAAGTACATTCCCTGGAGAAAAAAAAAGTTTATCGATTATTAACAGAAAGGTGAGATGTGTCCTTTAACTTAGGTAGTGTGACATTGACCATTATTTTTTACCAGAATTTTACTGCCTCTCCAGTGTCAATTGTATGTACTTACCATCATTGTGTATATTGTCCTTTTGGCTTTGCTTCCTTCATTCCGCATCATTTCATATGAATCTTCTCATAATTCTCCAAATTCTTTATATTTGGCATCCCTTATGGCCTGATAATTTTCCATTGTGTTCATATGCCATTATTTGTTCAGCTACCCAATTATTAGATAAATGGTTTATTATTACAAATAAATCTTTTTTGTTATTTCTAAATAATGTTAATGAATAGTTTGGGAGAGTTCTTATCAATTCCCCTTTATTAATAATAGCTGACATTCATATAGCACTTTTAAGCATTACAATATGCCTTAACATGCTCATTTCATTTGAGCCTCCCCACAACCCTGTGAGGTAGGTAGTACAAGCATTACTATCCTTTTTTAATGGATGAGGAAATAGCTTCAGAGAGATTAAATGACTTGCTCATGATCACAACAGTTTGTATGTGTGATGTACATTTTTGTACATAGGGGTTTTGCTGTCAGTAACCTCCTTGAGGTAAAGTCCCAATTGTGGGACTGTAGACATTACTGGCTTATAGGATCATAGATTTAGATCATTGGCACAGGCTATGAAGTCACATAGTCAACCAACTATTAGTCGACCAACCTAGTCAAAAATCTCCCATCCTTTAGAGAGATTGAGGGTATTTGTTCTTTGTGGTTAATTGCTGATGGGATTCTGGGGGAGCTGAGAAATTAAAGGGCAGTAAAGTGAGTGACTTGTTTGATAGGAGGAGGGGGAGGAGATTGTTCTCTTTCCTTCCAGCACTTTTCCTTCTTGATAGGAAAATAGCATGACTAGCGCTGTTGCGATGTTGCAAAGCCTGTTAAGTGATTTGATCTGTAACATCAACATTGGACATTGACCAAAGCTAACATCCAATGTGTAATCCATTGTTGAGCCTCCTTTCCCTGGAATTGCTTTTAAATAAGTGCTGAGGTGATTTAAGTGTTTCATGCAAACAGTGAACCAACCATCACGTGTCTTTGTCCCTATTTCTTCTGTGTAAAGTTCTTTCCCTTACTGACACTTAGCATGCAGGTAGATAGAGCATTCCTTAAGCACTCACACCATTCCAGGCATTGTACTAAGCTCTGTGCAGACAAAGCCAAGCAAAAAAGACAATTCCTAACCCTGCCTTCAAGGAGCCTACATTCTAAAGGAAGAAAGCAACACATGCAGGGGTTCTGGAATTTGAGGGGTCGGAGTGGCCAGGAGGTGAAATCTGGAGAGTGAGAAGTGAGCAAGAACGAAGGAAGCCTGGCCTGGGTACCATAAGGGGTGAAATAGTGGCCTAGGGCAGGAACTCCCCAGTCAGAGAAAGGGCCCCGTAGCAGAGGAATCTCTAGGGTAAGAAAGGCGAGGTCTAGAACATGAGGAATTCGGCTGGGAGTAGAAGGAATTTCAGAACTGTACTCTCAGCATCTAAAAGTAGGCCTTCCTTTGGTGGACTGAATCCCAAATTATCTTTATCTTGTCTTTCCCAAGCCTGCTGACAATAGAGGTTTCCGTGGACATTTGGTACCCAGGAGTACCAAGCCAGAAGGACTTGAAGAGTCCAGATACAAAGGGAGAAGAGGCCAGAACAGCATTGTTTAGGAAGAAGACACTTTAAGAGGGACATGTGCATGCTAGAATTCATGCCAAGGAAGGTGACAGGATCTCAACTGGAAGGAATCTCTGAAATCATCTAATCTAGGCCATCTCTGCAACCATTGGCTGAAAGAAGTAGGGGTATTTATACTGGATACGAGAAACCTTGGTGGGAGCAAAATCACTCTGAAGCTTTTCACATGGAAGAAGAAGCAGACTTATTATGGGGACCCCAAGAGCCAAGCATCCAGAACCCTGGATTCTGGTCCCATCTCTGTCTCTCCTTCCTCTTTTGTGGCCTTTTAAACTGTTTCCTCCCTCCGGACTTCTGTTCCCTCATTTGGGAAATGAGCAAACAACTTAAATGGACAAATGCAGTGTTGTTCATGTGAGACTTAGGCTGGGAAGGAAACTGGAGCTATTGTTTAACTTAGGTATAAGAGTTTCTGATCTTAAGTTAGGCATAAATTTTTTTCTAAATAATAGAATGAATTAGTTCATAGACCTAGATTAGAAAGCCATTTTCATCACAATTAATAGCTAGCAGTGAGGTACCTGAGAAGTCTGGCAATATTTGTCTAATCTGCTCATTCAGGGTTTTTTTCTTTTTCTTTTTGTTGTTTTTGTTTTTTGTTGTTGTTGTTGTTGTTGTTTTGGTGAGGCAGTTGAGGTTAAGTGACTTGCCCAGGGTCACACAGCTAGTAAGTGTCAAGTGTCTGAGGCCAAATTTGAACTCAGGTCCTCATGAATCCAGGGCCAGTGCTCTATCTACTGCGCCACCTAGCTGCCCCACTCATTCAGTTTTGTTTTGTTTTAATTTTTTTTTTTAATGAGGCAATTGGGGTTAAGTGACTTGCCCAGGGTCACACAGCTAGTAAGTGTTAAGTGTCTGAGGCCAGATTTGAACTCAGGTACTCCTGACTCCGGGGCCAGTGCTCTATCCAGTGCACCACCTAGCTGCGCCCCACCCCCCCCAATTCAGTTTTAACAAACATTTCAAAATGATGATACATGCTGATGGGATGTAAGTGCCTTGAGGGTAGAGGCTGTTTCATTTTTGTCTTTGTATTTCTGGTGCCTCGGACTTAGTAGATACTTCATAACTGTTTGTTGATTGATTATAGGCCCTTCTAGTGTGCTGTAGAGGTGATTCTTTTTGATTCAGTCCAAATCTATGATGTCAAAGGTATAGGGAGCTTTCAAGATAGAAATGCATTCCATAGTGTAATTTAAATTTGTAGAGTGTTTCCTAGTGCACTAAGAGGTTAAATGACTTGCCCATGGTCACACAATTAGTATATATCAGGCATGATTTGAACCCATGTCCTTCTGGCCACAAAGGATTTCTGTCCTCTTAGGACTTACATTGTAACAGGAGATATAATATATCATCTTTTCTAGTAATTTATCTGTAGCTACATAAGAGAGGTACAAACTAAGTGCTCTGAAAAATCATCTTTTTTTTTGGTGTGAGGCAATTGGGGTTAAGTGACTTGCCCAGGGTCACACAGCTAGTAACTGTTAAGTGTCTGAGGCCGGTTTTGAACTCAGGTCCTCCTGAATCCAGGGCCGGTGCTCTATCCACTGCGCCACCTAGCTGCCCCCTGAAAAATCTTAAGAAGAAAGAATTACTATTAATGGATAGGAAACATATCAGGGAAGTCTTCATGGAGAAAGTGACGTTTGAGTTGTGTCTTAAAGGATAAGTCAAATTTCAAAAAGCATCTTTTGAAATTTCAAAAAGCATCTTTAGAAAGAACACTAGACTTGAAATCAGGAAAACACAGATTCAACTCCAGATCTTAATGCTTACTAGCTGTGTAGCCCTGGACCAGTCATATAACCTTTCTGAACCTCAGGTTTATCATCTGTAACATAAGGTTAATCATGTTTGCATTACCTACCTCACAGTGTTGTTTTGAGAAAGTCGTTTTGTAAATTTCAAGTTCTATGTAATTGTGAATAGTTATTATTTTAGGGCAGTTTGAAAGAGAGAGAGGAAAGGAAAGGGCAGAGTATGTCCAGGTGACATTGAATAGTAGAGTGAAAAGTACTAAGGAGAAGTAGTGAGGTAAAGCTGGAATGGCATGTTATTGCCACATTTTGAAGACCCTGAATGCCAGACTAAGGAGTTTGAAGGTAAATCGGAATATCAGATGATTCTGAACAGAGAAATAACATGATCAAGATCTGTGCATATAGATCTGACAGCAGTGTGAAGAATGAATGATGGGCAGTAAGGATGGAAAGAGTGAGGAGGATGCTATTGGCCAATGTAGTAGTTCAGGGAGGCTGAATTGAGAGCCTGCAAGTGGTGATAGGAGGAATAGTGAGGAGGGGACAGATGCCAGAAAAATGGCAGAGGGTAACAAGGACAACATGGAGGTGGCGAAGGTTTTAATTATGAGAGACTGGGTGAATGTTGGTGCTAGCAGCAGGTTTCAGGGGAAAGATAAGCGACTCAACTTGGAACATATTGTTTGAGGTGGTGGTGGGATGGGATGTATATATCTTTTGTTTTCTTTTTGTGGGGCAATAAGGGTTAAGTGACTTGCCCAGGGTCACACAGCTAGTAAGTGTCAAGTGTTTGAGGCTATATTTGAACTCAGGTCCCCCTGAATCCATGACCAGTGCTTTATCCACTGCTCCACCTAGCTGCCCCTTGATGGGATGTATATATCGAAGAACTATATATTTGGGGCACAAGTCTGCCAGAAGCAGTTTTATTAATTAAATTATTCTAATCCCAAGTATTTCTTTTTGAGAGACATCCCCAAAAAGCAAAATTTCTCCCTGCCTTTGAATATCTGTCTCTGACAAACCATTTTCACTTTGAGAATTTATAGCAAATTCAAATTGAGAGTTTATAGCATTCAAAAAAACCCCAAATTCTACAGTGAGATAAAACATACTGACAGTGTTTGGCTTTGATTCATCAGACAGGCAATATCTGTTGCCAACTCCTGTCTACTTTATCTTCAACTATCTCTTACATATGCCCCTTTCTCTCCACTGCTACTGCCACTACCCAGTGCAGGCCCTTATCACCACACATCTGCACTATTGAAGGAACCTGCTTGTTTGTCTCCTTACCTCTAGTTTCTCCCCAATCTAGCAGTCAAAGTGATCTTCCTGAAGCACAGATCTCATTATGTCACCTTCCTATTCAGGAAACTCTAGTGACTTCCTATCAGTTCCATGATTCAATGTAAAATCATGTGGTATTCAGAACCCGTCATAACCTACCCCACTCCCCACCTGTGTAGTCTTCCAATACCTTACTCAGTCCCATATACTCTGTAGTCACGTGTCCCTGGTCTCCTTGCTGTTCCTCAAACAAGAGACTCTCTCTTCCAGCATTTTTTTTAAATTTTTTTTAGTGAGGCAATTGGGGTTAAGTGACTTGCCCAGGGTCACACAGCTAGTAAGTGTTAAGCATCTGAGGCTGGATTTGAACTCAGGTACTCCTGACTCCAGGGCCGGTGCTCTATCCACTGTGCCACCTAGCTGCCCCGATCTTCCAGCATTTTTACTGGCTCTCCTCTATGCCTGGAATTCTCCTTATCACCAACATCTCCTCCTCCTTTCTCTGACTTTCTTCATGTCTCAGCCAAAATCTCACTTCTACAAGAAACCTTTCCTGGTTCCCCTTAGTGGTAGTGCCTTCCCTTCGTTAATTATCTCCAATTTATGTTGCACTTAGTTTGTTGTGGGGTTTTTTTTTTTGGTTTTTTTTTTTTTTTAGTGAGGCAATTGGGGTTAAGTGACTTGCCCAGGGTCACACAGCTAGTAAGTGTTAAGTGTCTGAGGCCGGATTTGAACTCAGGTTCTCCTGACTCCAGGGCTAGTGCTCTAGCCACTGTGCCATCCAGCTGCCCCCTAGTTTGTTGTTTGTACACAGTTGTTTGCTTGTTGTCTTTCCCTTTAGACTGTGAGATCCTTGAGAGCAGGGCCTGTCTTTGGCCTTTCTTTGTTTCCCCAGAGTCCTGTGCTGGCCCATAGTAGGTGTTTAATAAATGCTAATTGACTGACAGAAAAGTAGTGACTTAAAATGTAGGTGAACTGTGGGGAATGAGTTTCCCAAACCATTCAGTCTGGTCAAGGATGCAGAAAGGCAATAACCTTACCTAGATTAAGGTGTTCCCACTCTTAGACTGGTTACTACCCTTACTCCATTTTCCTGTACCTTAGAATTCTTGGGGTTTTCTTCCTTTTTCTCCCTAGGTGGTGGTATTACATTTTCCCATGAGCTAGGAAGGGGGAACATGGAGGAATAGAGGGATGGCAGTATTGACACCTGGAGATGGGGCTTAGATTCCATTGTCTTCCTTTTACAGAGGAGGGAACTAAGACCCAGAAAGCTTCAACGTTGTGCCCAAAGTCATACACTAGGAAGTAGCAGAGCCAGTTTTTCTGGGGATGCTTGGGGGTGTCTCTGGCCTTGACTCCACTTCAGTTCTTGGAGTATAATCAATAGTGGGAGTCTTAGTAGAAACAAAAGATGTGTCAGGAAGCATGCTGGGCAAGCACTTCTGGAGTTCAGCCACAGAGTATTAGACGTTAGCAGTTTTTGTTCTGTGCTGTCCAGGGTGAAGGTTAGCATGGCCTGATCCGCAAACAAGTGTCCAGGAAGAGAGGGTAGTAAATAATGTCAAATAGAGAGAGAAGAGGTCAAGGATTAAGACTGAGAGAAGAAACTGCCAGATTTGATAATTAAAAGATTGTTAATAGCTTTGGAAAGAGCAGAGACAGTCGAGTAATGAGGTCAGGAGCCAAATGCAAAGAGTTGAAGAGTGAATGAGAAGAAAGTAAAGGCAACAAGTGTAAATGACATTTTCTAGGAGTTTAAAAATGGGAGAAAGAGAAGAGAGATGAAGGGTCTGGTGCGGTTTGGTGAATGCAGAGCCAGGTTCTGCAAGTGACAGTGGAGGTCCTCCTGATGCTGTGAGTCATCAGTCAGTTGACAAAGACTTATTATATGCCAGGCAATACACTCCATGTGTGAGAAAAGGGGACAGCCATCGCTGAAGAGCCTAGAGATAGGTTTGGTTTTTAAAAGAAAGTCAGGGCTCATTCAGTGTCAGAAAATAATATTTAGTGTGAAGGAGAGCTGAACAATAGAACAGGCACAGAAGAAGGGACAGGCAAAGGATAATAGGGATTGAAGAGGGAAGGGGGATGAGCTGCACCAAGGAGGTCGGGGCAAAAGGGTTTTTCATTTTGACCCAGGCCTCCAATGGTAGTTTTGAGCAACTGGAATGAGGGGAACCGGGGTGGGGGGGGCACGGTGTTTAAGATTTCCTTATAGGACAAGACCAGAACTGAGATTACAGAATGAGGCAGTCCCAGGGCTCAGAATATCATGGTAGTTTATCAGGGCCCCTACAGGAATCCCATGGTTTCCCATGGTCTCAACTGAAGAGCCCAGGAGGGGGAATGTTTTAGGACAGGGCAGCAGGAAGGAGGAGGCCCTCCAAGTAAGGTCTCAAAAGAGAACACAAAAACATACATAAAGCGGGGGCAGCTAGGTGGCGCAGTGGATAGAGCACTGGCCCTGGAGTCAGGAGGATCTGAGTTCAAAGCCAGCCTCAGACACTTAACACTTACTAGCTGTGTGACCTTGGGCAAGTCACTTAACCCCAATTGCCTCACCAAAAAAACACAAAAAACCCATACATAAAGACTCTGGGTGATTCAGAAGATTGAATTGGAAATGCAGGCAAATGCTTTTTCTTTTACAGGTGCTTATCTGTCGGAATTACCGAGGAGATGTGGACATGTCAGAGGTGGAGCATTTCATGCCAATCCTGATGGAAAAGGAAGAAGAGGGGATGCTATCTCCCATCTTGGCCCATGGAGGAGTTCGTTTTATGTGGATTAAACACAACAATTTATACTGTATCCTTTTGGAGAATGCCTCTAGGGGTCTCACATTATTCCCAAAGAAAACCCTGGGTATGTGACTATAGCTTTGGAGACCTGAGTTTTATCCTCAGCAGCATCACTAATTTGCAGTGTAAGCTTGGGCAAGTCCCTTCTCTTCTTTTTGCCTTCATTTCCTTACCCTATAAAATGAAAATGTTGAATTAGATAATCTCTGAAGTTCTTTTTATCTCTGCCATTCTATATTTTATGGACTCCCCCAGCCCCCTTTCTATACACACATACTCTCTCTGTCTCTGTCTGTCTTTCTATCTATATTTATCTTTCTATCTTTTCTCAGGTCCATGTTCATGTTGCTTATTTCCCAACATCCATCCCTTGTTCTTTTCTAGACTTTCCCACTACTCCTGTCTAAGCCAGGGTACCAGTTCCTTAACTCAATAAATGCCCTATTTTCAAGCATCTTGTTATTCCCCCAGATCTGATCATATTAAAGGATAACTCTCTTTAACACAATGTAAAGAAATTACCCCAAGGCCTAGCTCAACTTGCGTTTTTTCTTGTTCTTATTCTGTTTTACAGGCCACATACCAGAACTGTTAAGAGTAGTAACCCTGGGGCGGCTAGGTGGCGCAGTGGATAGAGCACCGGCCCTGGAGTCAGGAGTACCTGAGTTCAAATTTGGCCTCAGACACTTAACACTTACTAGCCGTGTGACCCTGGGCAAGTCACTTAACCCCAATTGCCTCACTTAAAAAAAAAAAAAAAGAGTAGTAACCCTTTTGTCTCTTCTCTACTGCCATCACTTGAAATGACCCTAAACAAGAAGGCACTAATGGCAGGAACCTGAGGGGCCTTCTTCCCCTTGGCAGATGTAGAGTCTGACACTATTAAGGAATAAGGTTTAGGATTCAGCTATAACTGCTGTTCCATTCCTGTTTGAAAGGCATTCTTTATACATTGACAGTCCATAATGTAGGCAGGCATTATCCTTACTTCCTGAAGCAGACCTCACAACTGGTCCAATTCATCACAGCTGTGCCACTAAAATTCCCAGCATGCTCAGAGCTGTGATGTTTAAAATCTAAATTGTGGTCACCTTAAATTAGAAGCTTTAGCACCAGTCCTTGGGCATTAAACATTTATTAAAGCATACAGATATTCCCATGGAGTTCAGAAAGTTAAGAAAAAAGCCTATTTAGCCTAGAGTTCCAGCCTGGTCTGGTTCTTCCTCAAGTCCTCTGCCACAAGCCTGCTTCAATCACAAACTCTCTCCAGCAAATTAATTGTGGAAGCTTTTTATAGGTCTGGAACAGAGGCGGTCCTTACACACTGCTTCAAGCTGATTGGTTGGCATCATCCAAATCCATTGGTTCTGAAGGTGTTCTCAAGGTGTGATTACAATCCAGTTAACTTGAAGTAAGCTAATCAGCAGTCAATCACTCTCACTTGATTCAATCAGTCTTGATTAATCTCCAGGTGGGTCTTTGAGTATCTGCTAAATCTCATTATTTCATCACAGAGCCTAAGGGTGAAGGAAAGAATTTAAGAGAACTGATAGATGTTAGAAGGACCTGAATAGAGCACCAGGAAGAGAAAGCTCTGAGTAGTTCCTAAATGTTTACACCCTTATGGAGACTGTGTCTGTCTGAACTTTTCATTGTGCTTAGTGTGAGGATTGAGGATGTATACCAAAGACAGAAGATGGAGACTAAGCAGCCATGAAGGCATGCACTGCCTCAGTCCTACTCGTCTGCCAGACCAAGAGTGGGGCAGGGTGATGAAACAGGATGGAATGGATTTTGCCCCTGGCCCAGGGCTGTCCACGATGCATGGCACTGCTTGGGGGGGGGCGGGGGCAGACCCCTTTGCTGGCACATTGCAAGGATAAAGAACACTAAAGCAAGTTGAGATTAGAATTACATTCTAAATGTTTACACCCTTCTAGACATTTGTCTAGAATAGCTTCTCAACCTCCTTGGTGTCATGGGCCCCTTTGGCAGCCTGGTGATGTCTGTGGACCCCTTCTCAGAATCATGCTTGTACATGCATAAAATAAAATACATTTGATCACCAAGGAAACCAGTGATATTGAAATAATATTATGAAAATGTTTTTAAAAGAAAGCTCACAGTGGCAGGTAGGTGGCACAGTGGATAGAGCACCAGCCCTGGAGTCGGGAGGACCTGAGTTCAAATCCAGCTTCAGACACTTGACACTTACTAGCTGTGTGACCCTGGGCAAGTCACTTAACCCAACTGCCTCACTAAAAGGAAAAAAAATTTGAAAAAAAAAATTGCAAAGAAAGCTCACAGACTGGTTCACACTCAGGTCAAGAACCCACGGTCTAGAATGACCAGAATAATAATTTACACATTTCTAGAGCATTTAACGATGGACAAAGGGCTTTCCTCGTGGCAAGTCGATAGTAATGCTTTCGATTTTTGTCACCCCTCTCAACTACCCAGTTAGGCTTTATTAATCACATTTTACAGGTGAGGAAATTGAAGCTCAGAAGAGTAAAGTGACTCACCCAAGTCCCCATTGAGTGAGTGACAGGCCCAGAGCACCAGACTTTGGGCTTCCACCAATGGCCTTGCCATTGTGCTACACTGCCTTTCGTTATTAAGCACTCAGAAATAGCTACAAACCCATAAGTGCAAAATAGGCCACAACCTGAACACAAGTGCTGTAGCACTGACAGATAGGGACATAAAAGAAAGAGATAGTCACAACTGGGGTAGAGAGGGAGTAAATTCTGGAGGTCATTCTGATGGACATGAGGCTTGAGCCAGGCCTTAGAGATTAGGGACAGGGTTTCAGATGATTTGTGCCCTTCTCATTTGGGGGCCACTGCCATATATATCCTGTCGATGGTTGATCTACGGTGTGATCTGAATTACCACAACAGCCCCATCAGGTCTCTTGGCCTGTAGCAGAGTAAATGATTATCAGACCTTTCCAAATGTATTCCCTTCAAAGGCTCCTTAATAGGTTTTCTGTCAGTGGTTGCAACATCTAAGAAGAATGCCTGTGTGTCTCTGGTGTTTGCCTTTCTTTACAAGGTAGTACAGGTAAGTGCCAAATTGGGAAATTAGGTTTTCCTTTCCTTGATAATCTAACTTCATTCACCCTGCACAGCCAACCTCAATAGGACCCTTGCAATGTGTCCTTTGTCCCCCAGAGGGCAGTACTCCACAGAGGTTGCACCTTGGACATTGACAAGAGTCATGCAATGGTGGAGTAGAGAGTGGTAATAGGGAATAGTTTGAACCAGAAGGTCATGGGGGTAGGGGGGGAGGGTTGAATGAGAATACCATTTGACAGTGCTCCTTGGGAGGAGAGATCATATCCAGGTAGAGGTGAGGAGTGGGATGCTATTCTAGGCCTAAGGAATGACCTGTGTGAGTGAACAGAGGCAAGAAAGAGCATCCTGGAATGTATAATAAAAATAAGAATAACAATAATAATATATGCAGGAGAGTACCAGGAGACAAGAGGAGCAAAGCAGAGTAGAACTTGAAAGCCTTGAATACCAGGTTCAGGAATCAATTTTGTATTTGATAAGCAAGGACACATTGCTAAAGGCTCTTGAGCAAGGAGGGGAGGTTTGATCAGACCTGAGCATTACTTAGGAAAATTACTATAGTAAAAGAGATTGGAGATAAGAGAGCCTGAGTCAGAGAAATAGGTTGACAGACTATTACAGTAGTCTAGGTTATGTGGGTCTGGCAGAGTTAGGAAAGCCAATTAGGAAGGAACAACACATTAGAGAGATGACATATTTGCCAGGAGTCTAGATCTAAGAGTCACAAGCTCTCCTAAAGGTGATAGAAGAAAGGAAACATCTAGAAAGAAGAGAACATGGGTAATTGCAGGAGAGTGTGCTGCTGGGCAAGTTTTAGACCAGCCAGTCCTCTGTCTTCTAGCCAAGTTGAACTTTTCCTCCTGCTTGTAAGTACTTGGTTTTCCATCTTCAACATAGAACTAAGAAAATTAAATGTTTCATTATCCCAGCACAGATAATTTGAGAGTGACATATAGGCTAGACCAGGGCTTCTTAAACTGTTTCCACTCACGACCTCTTTTCACCTGAGAAATTTTTATGCAACCCCAGGTACATAAGCATATAAAATAGGTATACATAACCTTTTACTGTTGCCCAATTTTTTGTGACCCCCACATTAAGTTATGTGACCCCATATGGGGTCAAGACCAATAGTTTAAGAAGCCAGGGGCTAGATTGCCAAGTGCCTTTCCAAGTAGAAGAGTCAGAGATATGTAGGAATTAGCTGTGAATTTTTCATGTTTTTTCTCTCTTTTATGTTAGGTATTTTCTGAATATTTCAAAGAGTTGGAAGAAGAGAGCATTCGTGATAATTTTGTTATTATTTATGAATTACTAGATGAATTAATGGATTTTGGATACCCTCAAACCACTGACAGCAAAATTTTGCAAGAGTGAGTATCAGTAGCTCCATGTATCTCCCCTCTTCCAGTTCCACCTTGTAGCATGGAAATAACCTTTCCATGGCAAGTCCGTCTGACAGGCATGGCCTGGGGGATGATGGACTTTGTGTCTGTCAGGCTAGCTCTAGCTTATGTATGAAGAGGGACCTTTTCATCCATGGAAATTCAAAAACTCTACCGTGATTTGGGCAGGAGGGGAGCAGCACTTTGATTCGATGTGGGTCAGCCCCTGTAGCACCAGATGACAGCTTCTCAAAATCCTGAAGCAATGTACACTGGTATCCCAGTGTTACTGATATAGCTTTAGAAACACTATTTGTCTCCTAATATGTCATCCTTGAAGGGCTTGAATAGCCCTATATTGGGGCTCTGCAGTCACAATTTAATGTGGATTCGATGCCTGAAGTGGTCATGATACTTCACTCCGTCAGAATGTTTTTGTTAGGACTTATCTTGCTCTCCTGAGTTTCTTTATTAGCAGACATGGGTTAATGGTTTCTTTTTACTTGGGAAAACCAGAAATTAAGCTGCTCTTTCCTAGAGCTTAAGTAGATTGGGGGGAGGAGGTGGTACCCATCTGGATTAGATCCCTATAAACCCCCTACCAACTTTAAGGTTCTACTCTATCATTCTGTGCTTTAGGATATTTTTTCTAGGCTGCCAAGAGTTTCCTTTGTTCACTTCTTGAAGTGTAACATTCAGTCAAGTGACTAAAGTAGTTATTTCTGTGTTAGTCATACTTTCTTAACACTAATCATGTGATTATAAAGATACATCACTCAAGAAGGCCACAAACTAGAAACTGGAGCCCCCCGTCCACCAGCCACGGTCACTAATGCTGTGTCTTGGAGATCTGAGGGAATCAAGTATAGAAAAAATGAGGTGTTCCTGGATGTCATCGAATCTGTTAACCTCTTGGTAAGACCATTGATTTACTTGCTTTTTTTTTTTTTTTGAAACGAAAATAAAAGCTACTAAACTTTGTAAATTAGCAGATCTACAGAGGCCTAAGACATCCCCAAGTCAGTGTGGCAGAGTGCTGAAATTTGTTTTGTTTGGTTGTTCATTAATTAACAAAAATCTATTTTCTCTCTCATGATATACCCATGGGAAAAAAAAAGAAAAAGAAAACCCTTCTAACAAATATGCATAGTCAAACAAAATGGATTCCAGCTTTGGCCATCTCCCCCCAAAAAATGTCTCTTCTGCAACCTGAGTCCATCACCTTTCTGTCAGGAGGTGGTAACGTGGATCATCATTTGTCTTTTGGAATCATTGTCAGTCATTGAGCTGATTAAAGTTTTTCCATCTTTCAAAGTTGGTTGTTTTTTACAGGGTTGTTGATAGTATAAATTTCTTCTTGTTTTGTTCACTTCACTCTTCAACAGTTCATACCAGTCTTCCCAGGATTCACTGAAACCACCCCATTTCATTTCTTTTGGCACATGGTATTCTCTTCCATTCACGTACCATAATTTGTTCAGCCATTCCCCCAGATGATGATGAGCCCTTTTAGTTTCCAATTTCTAGTTATTACAAAAAGAGATGCTATAAATGTTTTTTCCTCTTTCTTTGATTTCTTTGGAATATCAGTGATAGTATTTAATTAACAATTTCTGGGGCATAGTTCCAAATTGCTTTCCAGAGTGGCGGTACCAATTCACAGATCCACCAGCAGTGCGTTAATGTGCCTTCTTTCCTGCAGTCTAGCCAGCATTTGTCATTTTCCTTGTTTGTCAGTTTTGCCAATCTGATGGGTATAAGGTAGAACCTCAAAATTGCTTTAATTGGCATTTCTCTAAATATTAATGATTTTTGTATGACTATTGATAAATTGGATTTCCTTCTTTGAAAACTTCTTGTTCATATCCTTTAATCATTTATCAATTAGAAAATGACTTAGTCTTTTAAATTTAAGTCAGGAACTTATATACCTTGGAAATGAGATTTTTATCAGAGAAACCTGCTGAAAAGATTTCTCCCCAAATTAACCTGCTTCTCTTCTAATTTTAGCTGTGTTGGTTTTATTTCTGCAAAAACTTTTAAATTATATGTTATCAAAATTGTCTGTTTTGTCATCTGTGATCCTCTCTGTCCTATCTCTTGTTTGGTTGAGATTGCAGAACCATGAGTCATGAAACCCGGATCTGAACCCTTATTCTGGCTCTTGCTGGTATGCAGCTGAGCCATGTTCTTTTTTTATTTTTTCTGGTCCTCTATAAGATGAGGGGGTAGGACATGATTTCCAAGGTCCTCTTTGGTTCTTATGTTCTATGAAACCACATCTAGATAAACAAGACCTACATTAGGTCTACTTCACTTGGTGTTAGTATCAGTGGGGCTTAAGAGAAAAAGGTTCCTAAAGTTTTAAATTTGGGAAGCAAGGAAAGGATCCAGATAATCTGTGCTGTCTTCCCACTTATTCTGCCTGAACTTATTCTTTCTAACTCAACACCAAGCCGAAAGTACAATTTGTTCCTCCTTAAACTGACTTCTATCTAGCTTAAGGAAGTGGGAGCATTGGAACATCTGACAGTGATAGTAGCAGGAACTTAGGTTTCTACCAATCCTTTCCATTGGGTCTTTGGGCACAGAGTGGAAGATAGTCCCATAAAGATCTTAAGTAAAACTAGACAAGGCTAATTTTACATATTTGTCAAACTTTGGTTGAATGGCTTATTTTTGGCTAAAAGAGAGGGTCCTTTTTTCTGAAGAAGTGGAAAAAGTATTGGACTTGTCAGAAGGCTTGGGTTGGACTCTTGTCTTTGGTACTCCCTGGTCACTTTACTTCTCCAAGTTTCTATTTCCTCCTGTGTAAATAAGGACAAACTCATTTTGGAGGTAGAATTGACAGCACTTGGCAACCAACTGAATTTTGGGAGAGAAAGAGAGTAAAGAATCAAGGATTCTTGAACCTATGTGACTAGAAAGTTGGTGTTTCCCTCAACAGAAATAGTCGAGTTAGGAGAAGTGGGTTTAGAAGGAAAGCCTAATGAGGTCTGTTTTGGACCTGTTGAATTTGAGATGTCAGTGACTCCAGGTGGAGTTAATTAGCAGGCAGTTGATGGTGTGGGACTAGAGCTCAGGAGAGAGATGAAAGCTGGAGAGGTAGATTTGGTGTCATCTGCATGGAGATGATACTACTTTATTGAAAGCCTAGTCAGACTTGTCAAATTCTATACCATCTCAAGATCTGTCCCAGACTCCCCCATTGCTAGTGCGTCCCCTCTGAGATTACCTTCAATTTATGCTCTATCTATCTCACACACGTTGCCTTTTTGCATGTTGTCTTTCCCCATGAGAATGCTTGCTCCTTGAGGACAAGGGAACATGTTTTTGCCTTTGTTTGAATCATCAGCATTTATCACAATACCCGGCACATAGTAATCACTTAATAAATGCTTGTTGATTGATTGATCTAATTTCATTATATTAATGTACAAAGGTTCTTTGCAATCCATCCCACAACAGTTTTGCCTAACCTGCTTGGTTCTTCACATAGGTCAGCGCCAATGGGAATGTCCTCCGTAGTGAAATTGTGGGCTCCATTAAGATGAGGGTGTTTCTCTCAGGAATGCCAGAACTTCGCCTGGGCCTCAATGACAAAGTTCTCTTTGACAATACAGGGCGTGAGTATCCACACCAATGGACTCTTTGTGAGCTCCATGTCCATGCTTCCTCCTTAGTGCATCCCTGCTGTATAAGGACTTAGCCTTTTCTTTGGTAGGGGAAGAAAACCTCTCTACCCCAGGAAGAAGAGTTTGCTAAGCAAATAAATGATGTGAATGAGATTTTAAGGCAAATGTTAGCTTTCCCACAGGAAGAACCAGATTTCATGACCTTTTGAAGTATTCATTTTTCAGGACGGCACTTTATGCAAATTATTTTTATTTTTTCTTTAAAATTGGGCCATTGCTAGATTGTTTGGAATTGCTGTCTTTGTGTAAAATCATGAAACTACATTTCTGTCTGTTTCAGACTAGCTTTACCAGCAAGTCTAAATAAGTGAGATTCACCATATTTTATATGGTTTACTCCATAAATATATAGAATCCCAGAGCTTGAAGGGTCCTCAGAGATCATCTAGGCCAGGAACCTCCTTTTTCAGATGAGAGAGATGAGGCCCACAAAAGGGACATGACTTGCCAAGGTCACACAGCCAATCATCTATTCAGCCAGGATGGGGAATCACAGTTTGTTCGTCTCTGACAGTCAGTAAAACGTATTCAGTGTTTACTGTGTACTAGCACCATGCCGAGCTCTGACAGATACAAAGACTAAAAATAGTCCCTGCTCTTGAGGAGCTACCTCGAATGGCGGAGACAACATGTACAAATAGGGTGTAGACAGGATAAATTGGAAATAAAGAGGAAGACCGTTTGGAGGATAGCCAGAGAGAATGAATGCCCAGAGTCAGGAGATGGAGGATCTTGTTGGAGGAACAGAAAGGAGTCCACTGCCACTGGATTACAGAGTACGTGGAGGGTAAGGTATCCGTAGACTGCAAAGGCAGGAACAGGGCCAGGGTATGAAGGGTTTTGAATGCCCTTCAAACAGAAATACTGGAGTTTCTTGAGTAAGGAAGAAGATGACGTGGTTAGACCTGAACTTTAGGAAAATCACTTTGGTGGCTGAATGGAGGATGGATGGGAGTAGGGAGAGACTTGAGCCAGGAGTCCCACCCACAAACCATTGCATTGTCCAGGCAGGAGGTGAGGAGGGTCTGCATCAGGTGGTGGCAACATTAGAGGAGAGAAGATGGGGAGAGGGTGCATATGGGAGAGAGATTGCAAAGGTGAAAGCAGCAGGCCTTGGGCAACAGATGGGTCATGGGAGGTGAGAGCAAGGGAGGAGTCAAAAATGACTCCTGGGTTTTGAGCCCAGGGGACTGGGAAGATAGTGGTGCCCTCAGCAGCAATAGAGAAAGAATGGGGGAAGGTTTGGGAGGAGGAGAAATAAATTCTATTTTGGACATGTGGAGTTTAAGATGTTTATAAACTATCCTGTCGGAGGTGTCCAGGAAGCAATTGGAGATGTCAGAGGTGCCCAGAGAGGTTTGCATTGGTAGATTTGAGAATCATCTGCATGGAGATGAGTGTTGAACCCGTAGGAGCTGAGGAGACTACTAGGGGCAGTAGTACCAAGGGAGAAGAGGAGAGGACTCAGCACAGAGCCATGGGGGATAGCCAACGTTAGCCTTGGAAGAAGATTCACTCAGGGAGACTGAGAAGCATCAGTCTGATAGGTGGGAGGAGAACCCGGAGAGGAGAGTGTCTGTCACGTGGTGCAGAGAGGCCTACCTCCAGCAGAGCTGCCATGTGAGCCAAGCAAGTCATTGACCCTCTGTGTGCTTCAGCTTCCTGCTTCGCCTCTCAGGGTCACTGTCAGCCTCAGGTGGGGTAAGCATCAAGGGCTGGCAGAGTCCAGAGTCTTCTAGAAAGGTCAGCTGTTCTTGTCCTCATCGTGGTTATGAGCCTCCTGCTTGGTCTCCCTGCCTCAAGTCCCTCCCCTCTCCGGTCCATCCTCCACCCAACTGTCAAAGTACTCTTTCTAAAACTCGGGTCTGGCCACACCACCCCCTTCCCTACTCAATAAACTCCAGTAGCTCCTTTTGACCTTCAGGATCACATATAAAATCCTGTTTAAAGGGTATTCAAAGCCCTTCATACCCTGGCCCCCTCCTACTTTCCTAGTCTTCTTACACCGTCCTCCCTCTTGCTCTATGCAGTATCCACATGTTCTGCCCCACACAGTGTGAGCCGGGATCTTCTCTGTGTATCCTGGCTTTTCTGTTCTTTGAACAAGATGCTTCATCTCACCTCTCTCAGCATTTTCTCTTGTTGTCCTCCCATGCCTGGAATGATCTCCCTCCTCATCTCTGCCTCTTAGTAACCTTGGCATCCTCTAAGTCTCAGCTAAGATCCCACCTCTAAAGAAACCTTGCCAATTCCCCCTTAATTCGAGTAGCTTCCTTCTGTTAATGATTTCCGACTTATCCTGTCAATAGCTTGTTTGTCCCCAGCTATTTGCATTTGCCTCCCCCATTCACCTGTGAACCTCATGGAAGCAGGACTACCTTTTGCCTCTTTTTGTATCCCCAGAGCTTATGGTGCCTGACACAAAGCAGGTGCTTCCTTAAATGCTTATTGACTGTTTATGATCAGTAGTATTGCCTTGCATTTCTATAATGCATTAGTTTTAAAAGGCTTTTATATCCAGTATTTCATTTTATCCTCACACCCCACTTGTTTGATAGATAGCATTTGAAAGCCAAGAAAACTAAGGCTAAGTTTTAGTGATGTGCCCAAGATTCTACAGCTAGCAAAGTGCAGAACTTGCTGAAAAGGCAAGGGGAAAGGCCTGTATCCTTACCACTTTTTGGTCAGTTACTAATTGCTCACCTTTTGAGGTGCTTTTTAATTTACAAAATATTTTCTTCACACAATCCTGTGAGGCAGGTGATACAGAGGTTATTGGCCCAGTTTTTCAGGTGAAGAAACTGAGGCTCAGAGACTCGAAGTTGCTTTGTTATCAGTGACTGAGCTTGGCTTCCAGCCCAGGTCTTCTGACTTAGTCCTGGCCCCTTTTGTGTTTTATCTTCTCTGCTGTCCTTTTGGTTGCTTCTTTTCCTCACATTCTCTCCTTGCTTTCTTCCAGGTGGAAAAAGTAAGTCAGTAGAGTTGGAAGATGTGAAATTCCACCAGTGTGTGCGCCTCTCCCGCTTTGAGAACGACCGGACAATTTCTTTTATCCCCCCTGATGGAGAGTTTGAATTGATGTCTTATCGCCTCAACACCCACGTAAGTGTGCCTGGGCTAGGGTGTGGTGGCAGTGGTAGTGAATGTTAGACAGTTTAAAATGTCAGCTCTTCCAGGTACCTGACCAAGGCCTAAGTAAAAAGTACCCTCTGAGAGAGAAAGGAAACAAGGAATATGCTCCTCCCAGTTATTGGCCACGATAACACGGGTATCCATGTGTCCCAAGGATTGCTATAGGTGTGCTATCTCCTGATCCAATAGGGCTTTGTTTGGTCATCCTGAGAAGCCACTTAATGAAAAGATAAGAATGGTTTGTCATTAACATATTAAAGCACGTATGTAATTACCAAACTCAGAGCTGTGGCCGTGCATCTTGGCTGAAAGCTAAGCCTGGAAGGTTCAGAAACACTATTCACTCTGGGGATAATCGGGTATAGGTAAATTGAGTGACACTAACTGCCTTCACAAGAGACCAGTTTCTTTCTCTTTTTTTTTTTTGGCAAGGTAATCAGGGTTAAGTGACTTGCCCAGAGTCACACAGCTAGTGTCAAGTGTCTGAGGTCAGATTTGAACTCAGAACCTGCCAACTCTAGGGACAGTGCTCTATCTACTGCACCACCTAGCTGCCCCTAGGAGACCAGTTTCTTGGCCCGGTATTCATCCATTTGGAATGTTCCTCACTCTGGGGAGACACCATATAAAAGTAAAATAGAGAATGATGTAAATTAGTATATATCATACCCATGATTTTTCATAGAAATTTAATAACTCATCACATAAAAATTATGGAGTAAAAAACCTCCAATAAAAACCATCAAATCCAAACTCTTTACATTTTAAGTAATAAGAGGAAGAAAAATAATACGATAAACTTGAATAAAATAATAACAAGTTTGCTCTTTATCCAATTCCAGTTTCTTTTCTACCAGTGAACTATTTTGTTGTGAGTTTTTTTATAGTCACAACTGATTTGCTTATATTTTTCTTCATCCCCTTGTTATATTTCCATATCTCTCTATACATGTTTCTTATATTTTACAGCACCATAATTGTATGTTCCATTGCTGAACCATAGCTGATTTAGCCATACCTCAGTGATTGAACATTCCAGTCCTTGGCGACCATTGTTCCCAGTTCTTTTTTACTATCAATAGGACAGCTCTAAAGATGGTCTGGTAGTGGAATCAATGAGTAATGGGAAGCAGGGCATTCTATATTCACATGCTAAATGTCCTGTACAGACATTATCTTTGAGAACAGCAACTTTTGTCCTCATACCCCAAAGAAAGATGTTGGCCAAGGTGGGAGGAAGATGAAGAGGGCCATGGGGTGAGGGAGTAGATGCCATAGGTCTAATGCTCAGGGAGGAGGAAGCCAGAGGGACCACTTTCCCAGCAAGGGCAGCCTGGCTTCTTCCGAGGATGCAGTCCTGGACAAATGGAAAATCGGTGAGGAAGTGAGGATCTTTCATTTCCTGCATGTCATCTTTCATGGAGCTGTTCACCTTTCCATGGAGCTACCAAGCCTAACTCTATGAAAACACCTCTGCTGCTTTTTCCCTCTCTTAGACCAGCTTGCCAGAAACACACACCGATAGATCACCTTATGTTAAGTTTTGAGGTTTCTGTTTCTGGCAAGGGTTAAATTGCTAATGGTTTCAGACTCACCATTTTCTTCGTCTTTGTATCTCTTCCCAGGTAAAGCCCTTGATATGGATCGAATCTGTAAT